>NC_142243.1:152826863-154026863 GCF_052056855.1 Sturnus vulgaris | reverse complement strand
AAGTTGTTTCTTTGACCATTTGAAGGACTTTAAAGGGGAAAATCTAACTACAAACTCATCCTGCATTGCCAAACCCAGCCATGCCTAAGTTCATTGTCCTTTGCTAACAGAAGCCTCATCTGACAATGCATCCAGGCAAGCTGGAATACAAGGAAATGAGGATTTTTTCTTGGCAAACCAGGTTTAGAAGAAATCCTTAGGGGAATAAAAAGAAAATGTTGAGGATAAAAATAGAAGACAATTTTTTTTTTCCAAGACAGGCATCTTTTCTAGAACATCCTGTTTGGTACTGCCTTTGAGAAGTAATAGAGGAGAATATAACCCTCCAGTTAAAGCACTGAACATCTTTTGCTGGTTGCTGGCTCAAGCCCACCCCTTGTACTCAGTGTCTTTTTAAACTATTACAATAACTAATAATAATTTTTAACAATTACGACAATAAAAATTTATGTAAGAGGAGGTCAGTTTTAGAAAGGAGATTTTCAAATCCCATCCCTACCTGGAGGAAAAACACAATAAGAAAAAAAAAAAGAAAAACAACTTGACAGAAAAAACCTGACCATGAGTGGCATGAAGATATTCTTCTACCATCTGGAAAAGACAATAGAAAACAAAAAAATCAGGTGTGCCAGGTGTTTTAAGGTATCAATCTAGCATGATGCTATTTACAGCACTGAAGACAGTCTTCCTAAAACTTCTCACAGATGCTGACACTGAGAAACATTAATAAAATTCCTTCCCCAGATATTTTTTCTTTGATTTCCTCCAACCTGACACAATATTTCTTCTTATTAAGTGCCTCAGAAATGAGTCCTATTATCCAGGTAAAGTCAGCCTAGAGGTATGGAAAGGAGGAATAGCTGTTCATGGAGCTGTTGGTACAGGCAGTGAACCATGATGGAGATGGCATGTACCAAAATCTGAGATATTTATTATTCTTCTAATTAAATCCAGCTATGCTCTGCAGATACCATTTGTTTCCTCTGATTACTGGACACAGATTTTTGTCACAGGCATCAGGCAGCACTAAGTGGGGATGGTTTCCAGCACAGCCACCTAAGCCAGCAGGGAACATCTGGATCATGAAAGTTTTAGGGAGATAAAGATCATGAAAAGTGACAGAGTTGGAAAATAAGTGTACATCTGAAATTCAGAGGTGACAAGTTCACTGCAGTGGACAGCAAGGCTGTGATTCACAGAGATGCAGGGATTTAAGCCCTTTCTCTCCACACAGCACATGGCAGTGGGGTTACTCAGGTCTAGAAGTTATGGGGGTACTACAAGTGAGGGACAAAAAAAAAAAAAAAATTCACCAAATTTTTAGGAGTTATCCACAAAATGCCTTTTTAATAAATTGTGGTGTACCTGCATCTGGTTTAAAATTCTTGTTCATTCATTAATGGCTTCACTAATGACTTTAAAATGAAAGAGGGTAAGCTTAGATCAGACATTAGGAAGAAAGTCTTCCCTGTGAGGGTGATGAGGCCCTGGCACAGGCTGCCCAGAGAAGCTGTGGCTGCTCCATCCCTGAAGGAGTTCTAGGACAGGTTGGATGGGTCTTGGAGCAACCTGGAATAGCAGAAACCCATGGCAGGGGATTGGAACTGGATGATCTTCAAGGTCCCTTCCAACCCCAAACATTCTATGATTAACTCTTAATAAGAAGCAACACTTATGTGATGCCCATCAGTCAGCAAGTTCTCAAATGCTCCTCCCAATTTTTATGGCAATTCCCACAAAATCCTTTCCCAGAAATAAGAGCTGTATTGCAAGTTCAGGAGGTTGTTTTCTTTTTAGGGAACTTGGACTAAGCTGGGAACTTTTAATGGGAATCTAGAAACAACCTAAAAGTGGAACTGATAAGATTGCTGTTCTGGGAAAACTTTCTATTCACCTTATAATTACACAAAAAAAAACCCCAAACCCCACAATTGAAGTCAAGCATTTCTGCTCCCTTACGGAGCACGGAGGACACTGTTATTATAATGAAAGATGAAGTCTTAAACTTTCCAGCAAACATATAATAAATCAATGTCCTTTCCCTTGTTTTAATTTCTCACACAAGATTTATGAACCTGTATATTTAGATTGTTTATTTGGAGCTCTGGCATGCAGGCTACTCTTGGCACAGTAAGAGAGCTTTCTCTGAATGGATTCTCAGAAGCTGCTTTGATTTGGCTTTATTTTAATGATTTAAATTTAAGAATCCATCACTGCCTTCCAGTGATCAGCTCAAAGTTACCAAGGGCACAGGCATGTTTTGTGTTAGTTTCCATTCTGCTGCAGCCTCGTGTTTGAACTAGACGTGATGCTATGAATGGAAACATCTCTCCTTTCTTCACCACATCCCTCTTTCTTCACTAAATCTCATCCTCTGTTGGTCTTCATCCCCTCCCTACCTCTGCTCTTATTTCTCCTCTCCTGCAAGGAATTCTTGGCTTGCAACCAGGTGCCACCTTGGAGATGAACCAGGGGAAAAGAGAGTTGAGCTCTTCAAGTCCTCCCACCAAAGAGCATTCCTCTGCTTGACTCACCAAAATGAGAATAAATATAGATGTGTGGACAGTTTTTGAATCACTTCTGAATTTCTATCATTCCCTTTAAATTATGAAAACTCTCTGATAGTGGCTTTCAGCCTTTTCTGCATCACGAATGTTCCTTGCTTACACACACCATGGATACCAGCAAGGGCTGTCCTCTCCCGTCACTATGGGAATACAAGGGAGTTATGATGGTTTTCTCCTCCACAAACCTTTTTCTCCAAACAAGGGCTGATATTCCTCATTGTTTCCATCCTGACTGCTCAGTGGATCACTTCTTTCCATCTGACATGTCCCAAATACAGGCAGACTTTAATATCACCAACTGTCACTTGAGTGTGGGCTTCTGAAAAAAAAAATTAAATTAAAATTTGATGATTTCTAAATAAGACATCAAATTTATTATTTCTTCCTTTTAGCCTTTTCCTTTTTCACAGTCCGTGTTAAAAATACATCCTGATTTTTTGACTGCTCCATAAACCCCTCTCAGATCTTCCCAGGATAACTGTGCTGTCACTCTCCCACTTCACTCCCCCGTGGCTGTGTCTGTCAGGTCACAGTGACCTGGCAGCACCCAGCCTGCAGAAGCTACAAGAGAGATAATTCCCCTCAAGACACCTCTGGTAGCACAGCGGAGTCTTCGTTAAAATGAGTCAAAAAGTGACACTTTAATCTCTGCAATGGGGGAAAACCTCCTCCTTGTTCCCTCACAGCTGATCCCACACAAGGAGGGCTCCTTGACTGGCGTGAACTGTGTTCAGAGCAAGCAACAGTGCATTGCTCTTAACTAACCTGTGGAACACATCCTTGATGTGGATAAGACACTGCAGTGTACAGAGACATACATTTAAATGATCTAAAAGAGAAAAAAAAAGTTTCTTTTATAAAATTCTCTGTTGTTACATTTTACTGCTGAGCAAACTCTCAGAGCTTTAAAGAAATGTGTTTTCCCCCTATCACTGTCGGGATTTTTGTAATTTCAGGAGGGCAATGAAGAGGTTGTATTTGGTTCTAGGTGAGATATTTAACCTTGTATTGTATTTCACTCACTCAGTAAACTGTGTAAATTATCCTTTCCAAGAACCAGAGAGCAATGTCACTGCTGAGTAAGGTATCCTGCCTGGTTCTGAATTTCCTCTGGATACATGGTGTGAGTGAGCATGTAAATGGTTTTGTGCAAGTACAGCAGGCTGGCCTTGTACTGAGAAACTTTGTGTTCTGCTGAAACATTTACTCAGAGGAGCTGTGAAAGGACAGCTCGATAAGGACACGTCCTCCCCTCTTGATGCAGAAATGTCCTCCAGTTGTAACTGCAGTCCTGTAATGCTCAGTCTCAACCCAGCAGGTAGAAATACACAGTACAAATGAGAGATTTTTTTTTCTCCTTCCTTACATAGGCCCAGTCTGGTCATTAATGATAAAATCATGGAATGGTTTGGGTGGGGAGGGACACTATAGGTTACCTAGGTCCAGCCCTGCCATGGACAGGGACACCTTCCACTATCCCACATTGCTCCAAAGCCCCTCCAACCTGCCTTGGACACTTCCAGGGAAGGGATAGCCCCAGATTCTCTGGGCAACCTATGCCAGGTCCTCACCACCTCCCAAAGAAGAATTTATTCCTTAAATCTGTATCTACTCTCCTTTATTTTAGACACTCTCCTTTGTCCTGTTGCTTCATGCCCTTGTGAAAAATCCCTCTCAAACTTTCCTGTAGCCCCTTTAGGTACCAGACAGGGCTCCAAGGTCCTCTCTTCTCTTCTCTTCTCTTCTCTTCTCTTCTCTTCTCTTCTCTTCTCTTCTCTTCTCTTCTCTTCTCTTCTCTTCTCTTCTCTTCTCTTCTCTTCTCTTCTCTTCTCTTCTCTTCTCTTCTCTTCTCTTCTCTTCTCTTCTCTTCTCTTCTCTTCTCTTCTCTCCTCTCCTCTCCTCTCCTCTCCTCTCCTCTCCTCTCCTCTCCTCTCCTCTCCTCTCCTCTCCTCTCCTCTCCTCTCCTCTCCTCTCCTCTCCTCTCCTCTCCTCTCCTCTCCTCTCCTCTCCTCTCCTCTCCTCTCCTCTCCTCTCCTCTCCTCTCCTCTCCTCTCCTCTCCTCTCCTCTCCTCTCCTCTCCTCTCCTCTCCTCTCCTCTCCTCTCCTCTCCTCTCCTCTCCTCTCCTCTCCTCTCCTCTCCTCTCCTCTCCTCTCCTCTCCTCTCCTCTCCTCTCCTCTCCTCTCCTCTCCTCTCCTCTCCTCTCCTCTCCTCTCCTCTCCTCTCCTCTCCTCTCCTCTCCTCTCCTCTCCTCTCCTCTTCTCTTCTCTTCTCTTCTCTTCTCTTCTCTTCTCTTCTCTTCTCTTCTCTTCTCTTCTCTTCTCTTCTCTTCTCTTCTCTTCTCTTCTCTTCTCTTCTCTTCTCTTCTCTTCTCTTCTCTTCTCTTCTCTTCTCTTCTCTTCTCTTCTCTCCTCCAGACTGAACAATTCCAACTCTCTCAGCCTGTCTTCATAGCAGAGTTGTTCCAGCCCTCGTGGCCTCCCCTGGACTTGCTCCAGCACATCCACGTCCTTCTTATTGTGGACCCCAGGCCATGTTCCAGGTGTGGTCTCAGGAGAGAACAGAACAGGGACAGAATTCTCCCTTCACCTGCTGCCCACCCTGCTTTGGAAGCAGCCCAGGACAGGGTTGACTTCCTGGGCTGCAGGAGCACAATTGCCAGTCATGTTGAGATTCTCATCAACCAAGACACCCCAGTTGTTTTCCTCCCGAGTGGCTTTGATTCATCCTTGCTCATTTTTGGCCTGATGGTAGTGCTTAAACTAAAACAGGAAGCACTCTGGGCTCCCAAATTTCTCCATACAGAAAAAGATTCACCTTGAGAGTGTGGCTCAGCTCATTTAACCTCAGGACTGTCTCCTTTACCTAAAGGTGGGAAGAAAAACCCTTCATGCCAGGAACCAGCAGCAGATCTCAAAGTCTCACTCAAGACTCATCTAAGACGAGTTTGTGCCATACAACAGAGAACGACAAAAATGCCCCAAGTCTGCCAGAGTTCAGGAAACATTTGGACAAAGCTCTCAGGAACAGGGTGTGATTCTTCGGGTGTCCTGTGCAGTGACAGAAGCTGGACTCAATGATCCTTGTGGGTCCCTTCCATCTCAGGATATTCTTTGATTCTGTCATTCCATCAGAGAATCTGATAGAAATGTAACTATCAGTGAAGCATCATCCCAGTTTGGGACTGAAGGTGACACAGCTGAGCTCAGACTATCCAGGCTTTTCTTCTGGGCAATCAAAACCCAATCTGTACAACAGCTGGTGATATCTTCCAGATTCTTCCTCATAAATCTACCTGTAAGTAAGATCTTTTCTTTCCGTTATTGGCACTGGGGCACTGTCCTAGACCCTTCCATCTTAATTCTCAAGACTTCCCAGACTAAATTAATCCATGTCCAATATATAACAATTTATTCTTGTATCACTCTTGCACCATTCTTCCATAAGGGCTCCTGATCTATGTGTGGCATCCCTGTCCACGGATAGGGTTTGGAATTTTAACATCACTTCCAACCCAAGCCCTTTTATGATTATATGGCTCTATAATCACAGTTCTCCCTCTGCTTAAAGAATCCTTCTTTGTTCCTGGAGTTCACTTACAAAGAATAATCATATTCCATCTGAGCTGCCCCTGTCCCAGGCTGTATAAAACACAAACACCCCAAGGTTTTCCTACCTGGTAACCTCTCCATGTCACTGGTGGTTGGTCCTTCAGGACCACCTTGGAGTCACATTTGCTGTTTGTGGGAGCCAAGGACTTTGTACCCTGTAAGAGGCCTCATTTCAGTCTCTCCAAAGACCTCTCTTGAGAACTCCTCAGCTGAGGCAGCCCTGGGATGTTTGCTTTTCCAGGGCTGTATCATTCTGTGATCAGCAAACACAACGTGCCCTTTTTACTCCCTCATTTTCCACTGCTCCAGCTTCAGAGCTGATTCTCTTGTTATTAATCCCCACACACACGACCTTACTCTTTGTCCCATTATATTTTTCAGTTCGCCATCCAATTCACCTCACTAATACACCAATCCTCTCCTGAATTGCCTGTACCTCCCAGCTTTGTGCTGTCTACAAAAGTCATTAGTAAAGCTCTATTTTTTAAGGCAGGGTCACCAATGGCAACATTAAATAAGATTAGTCTGAAGACAGAGCATTGTGAAACTCCACTAAAAACTGCCCTGCAAACTACAAGTTCTCCTCTCTTCAGAATCCCAGGTCATTTCTCTTTCGTAGTTACTTACCACATTAGTATTTTGGAAATGATCCACATTTTCTCCAGTTAATAATATCCCATGTGGCACAATATTGATATTCATTGAAGTCTAAGTGGATTATGTCTAAAGCATTTTTCTCATCCATAAGAATTGGTTATCCTTTTTAAGGAAAGATATCAGACACAAACAGCCTTTGATAAATCTGTATTTCCTCCCATCTTGATTTATTTTCACCTCCTTTGGTCGTTCCTTTTCTTTAATTATTCATTCATTTTTGTTTTCGGGAAGATTTATTCTAAAGCTTGCACATTTCTGGGTCTGGGTGGTTGCTTTTCTGCACTCATATATGGACGCTATATTTAATATTTGACACACAGATGGAGCCACCCCCAAATTCATACATTTATTAAAGAGCTTTGAGATGGAGCACTGATTGCCTGAGCCAGCTCTTTCAAATATCAAGGATTCTGATTATCCAGCTCTGTATCTCCTCCCTTCTCCCTGGCTAAATGAAACTAGTTTAGAGAGTTTTGTTTCCACTTTGGTAATAGAAATTTCCATGTCCACAGTCTTCTTCCCATTAATCATCTTGTCTTTTCTTAGCAGGTGCCACAGCAGAGTCCTTACAGAAAACAGAGCTGAAGTAGACCTTAAACTGCAGGGTCATATTTCCATTTATCTTCAATGTCTGCCCTGTATTTCTTATTCCAAGTTTTCGTTCTGGTTTCATGCTTAAGTGCTGAAGAATCCTTGCTCCGTGTTTTAAGTTTCTTTGTGAGGATTAATCTGAATTAACTTTTAGGAATATCTGTGCTATCTCTGCATTTCTGAGCTCTAAAATGCAGTTTCCTCTTCTGAGCTTTTTGCTCTTTGTAAGGTCTCTGCTTAATCCCACTTCTCTATTAAGGTGACTTTAGTAGAAGCAGTTTCCCTTTTGAGGAGCCTATTAAATCATTAAATCTCATCTTTGCAAAACATAGGTTGCAAAACACTTGTGGTATTTCTTGGTTTTTGGTTTTTTTTAACCTGCCAGGAGACAGATCTTGCTGAACCTTGAAATTGTTTCCTAAAGGACACACCTCCATCCTCTCCCATTATATTATCCCTTAGATTTCACTAAAGTCTTATTTAAATGTTTAAAATAGAATCATAGAATATCCTGAGTTGGAAGGGACCCACAAGGATCATCCAGTCCGACTCCTGGTCCTGCACAGGACACCCCAAGAATCACACCCTGTTCCTAAGAGCTTAGTCCAAATGTTTCCTGAAGCTCTGTCAGGCTTGGGGCTGTGACCACTTCTCTGGGGAGCCTGTTCCAGTGCCCAGCCACCCTCTGGATGAAGAACTTTTTCCTGATATCCAACCTAAACCTCCCCTGACTCAACTTCAGGTCATTCCTTCAGATCCTGTTCCTGGTCCAAGCTGAACAAGCCAAATGACCTCAGCCACTCTTCATATGGCTTCACCTCCAGACCCTTCACCATCTTCATTACCAATGAACTATTTCACTAGGCAGGAATCACTGTGAAGATAAAAAGAAAGCAATCACTGTTTTTACTTATGTTTTTACTTATGTTTTTACTTATGTTTTTACTTATATCATTTATTATTTTTCCTGAAATAAGTTACCACTGCACCACATAGGATTTCCTAATTACTGAAGTTTCCATAACCACAGGGGGCTATGGTGACATTCAGAGCTCAGGTTTCATGTCACTTTACTTGATTCCAGCTCCAGGCTGCTGCTGGAAGTGATTCCTGTCCTTTCTCCTGCCCCCACCTACAGAAATGCTCAGCCAAACATGGGAAGGGACAGGAATGTGCAGCCAGGGCCAGCTGGGAAATAGAGAGAGCAGGACCAGCCACACTTCTGGTGGCAGTCCCCACTGAGATCAGAGTGTAACACAGACCAGAACACCAGGTCAGGGGTGTTAAAAACACTCTCAGGCACATGGTGGGAGTCTTGGCATCCTGTGCAGGCCCAGGAGCTGGACTTTCAACTCAGGGTCCCTTTCAACTCAGATACTGTATGATATTCTATACTCTCAATAAATGGATTAAGTGGCCCACATTTAATTCTGTTGTGTTTGAAATTATATCACTTTAAGATTAAGAGGTCTGGCTCATTCAAGCACCAATTCATTAATATCTTAAGCTAGTGGACTATGAAAAACATTTTCCAAAGTTAATAATTTTCCCTTTCTGCATTTATCATGCTGATGAATGCAGGTATCCTCTCTCCATTTCTCTAGCCCAGCACTGTATTATCTCAATGGCCTGCAGGTGTGTAGATTTGTATCTCATTTTATCAAATCTGTCTGAGAAAAATAAAAGGAATACACTAACTCATTAAAATTAGAGTGCCAGCTTCACTCTGATTTCACATTCTTTAATCAGGCTGATCAATAGACTTCAGCTCCAATCTCCAAACAAATAAATAACTAAGTAAAACAATTTCCAAAAAAAGTTTTATTCTGATGATATGCAAGTAAATGAAAACACTAATTTCGATTTTATATAAAGCCTTCAGGATACATTATTCAGAAGCACTTTGTGAACTGACAGAGGAAATTGATCCAGGGATTATTGACTCAGTGGAAGTTCTTCCATTGACTTCACATTAACTCTGGACCAGGACTGGAATGCAGCTGATCCAGGACTGAGGTGAACCAATTCTGATCCAGGGTGGAAGTGCTATCCAACAGCATAACAACCATTGCTGTGTAAAATTGTGGGACGTGTTATCTTAATGAGTTATGTCATGATTTGGATGCTTGGTGAAATTTAAGCGGGCAGAATAAAACTCGTCAGCTTGTCACTCAGCCTAGACTAAGAATAAAATGTCTTTTCTTGTGGAGGTCTCTTAGCTATCCTCACCTGTTCTACTGCCTGCAAGTGATTATGGAATAGCTTGGGTTGGAAGGGACTTAAAGATCCTCTAGTTCCAACCCCTTGCCATGGCCTTCCACTAGACCTGGTTACTAAATCCCCATCCAGCCTGGCCTTGGACACTTCCAGGGATGGAGCAGCCACAGCTTCTCTGGGCACCCTGTGCCAGGGCCTCATCACCCTCACAGGGAAGAATTTCTTCCAAATATCCCATTTAATCCTGCCCTCTCAGAGTGGGAAGCCATTTCCCCTAGTCCTGGCACTCCATGCCCTTGTTCAAAATGCCTCTCCAGCCCTTTTGGAGCCCCTTTAACTGAAGGGTGTTCTAAAGTCACCACAGAGCCTGGAGAGGTGGGGGAAAGGTGGTATTAAGATTTGGGGATTTTTCTCATTATTGTACTCTGATTTAATTGGTAATAAATTTTGCCAGATTGAGTCTGTTTTGCCCATGATAGTGATTGGTGAGTGTTTTCTCCCTGACCTTATCTCAAAGCATGAGTCATTGCATTATCTCTGCCTTGTCCAGTTAAAGAAGGGGAGTGACAGAGGGACTCTGGTGGGTACCTGATGTCCACCCAGGGTCAACCCACCACCACAGAGTGCCCCAGGTGGGATCTCACCAGAGCAGAGGGGGAGAATCACTTCCCTCGACCAGCTGGCCATGCTGCTTTATATAGAGAGAGCTTTAATTTGGGATCCAGGGATTCCCTATAATGCAGCATCCTTCTGGCCACAAACTGGAACATCTGTTCAGCTTTGAGGCAGAGAAAGCTTTACCTTGTGGATGCCTCTTTTGCACCATCCAGCCTCTTCCTTGGAGGTCTGCCATCAATGACAGCTTTGAAATGGCTGAATAACCAGGATATTTTAAGGAAGTAAATTTACTGAAGGTGGGGATGAGGCACTAAAGATGCCCAGAGACCACAGCACAGACCCAGGTGTAACGTGCCACTCTCAGTGCTGCTGTGTGTCCTCTCCAGTCAGAAGCACTTCACAGACCTGTGCTCATCTCTCCTACTCACATAACACAAAGAACAAAGCTGTCGTAATGACAGCAGGGTTTATTTGCACTTAACATTTATTTGCTTTTAGAAAAAGGATGCTCAGGCTGAAAAGAATCAGTGATAAAACCACTCTGAAACATACAGCTGTAGCTCACTACAATAGTTAGTAAAAGCTCATTTTTAAGAAGAAAGGCAAAGTAATTTTCCAGTCCCTGGGTAATCTATTCGAGAGCAGGGATGAGGCTCAACAACATTACAAAGGCCATCCACCGAGGGAGGTAACCTCTATTATTTCATTGGACACCCTCTAGGAAAAAGCTCTTCCATATGATGATTAGGGAAATTCAAGCAGATTCCCTCTTCTTTATCATGTCAGACATGAGTGTTTTGTTTAACCTTAAAGGTCCCCTGCAGTATATTTTTACACCCTTTTGATGCTCTACCCCAAGATGTTGCCTGGGATCCCCTCTTTCATGAGCTGCAATGTCATGTCGCTTTTTTGGCTGTTCCTTCATTGGCTTTATGGAGCTTTAGGGCCCTTTTTCCACACAAAAGCACAGCTTTGCTTAGCAGGATAGAAAGCAGCTTTAACCCAGCTGCATGATTAGCACATTTTTCTAGGACATGGGAATGGTGGATTGGAAACTTCCCAACCTGCGAGACTTGAGTCCAAACCACCCACTTCCTATGCAAGGAAGATAATCTCTATTATACTGCAAAAAGGATAGATTTTGCATTACCAGACAGTCAGGACTGTGCCACTGGTGATCGTTGCATGCACCCAGAACATGTTTTGATATGAGCTTTCCTGGTGTGTTGGAGAAGAGAACCAGTCCTGAATCTCATGAAGTGCTGGGAAGGAACTGCTCAGCTCTGCAGAAACAGAAGTGCCTGCAAATATGCACTGGAGGAAATTTTAGGTATCTAACATTTAATACTTCCCATCCCTGGATTCCCTATCCCTGGGGCTGTTTAAGATCAGGCTGGATGGGGCTCTGAGTAATCTGGTCTAGTGGAAGGCGTCCCTGCCCATGGAAACGAGATGATCTTTAAGGAGTCTGTAGAAGCCTAGAAGATAAAGGGGGCTGATGTTTATCCCTCAAACACCAGTAGCTGCATAGCAGTGCAGCCAGCCAAGGATTGTTGTGGCTGGAAGAAGGGGCTGTATGGAGGGAGGGCAGCACTTTTGGGGACAAACATCCTTGTTCTGGGTCCTGGAGATCAGCACTAGTCAGCAAAGCCGAAGTACACGAACGAGGTTGAGAATCAATGGAAGGGGAGCCAAGACCATCCACAATCCCAAAAGCCTCTGACCCATTTCCAGACAGGTCTGTAAGAACAGGCTGTGGATGACAACTAATTTGCATAGAAAGTGAGAAATTTATCTCCAATATGGGGAGAATTTATCTTTAAAAAAATGTACCCCCATGAAGCCTGGGCACATGGGCACCCAGGACTCTGGACACCCCAACACCCCATCAGCTGGATCAGCACTGGTGATCTTCCTTCCTTCCTTCCTTCCTTCCTTCCTCCCTTCCTCCCTTCCTCCCTTCCTCCCTTCCTCCCTTCCTCCCTTCCTCCCTTCCTCCCTTCCTTCCTTTAATCTCTCCCTCTTCCCTTCCACTCTACTCATTTAACCAGAACCTACTGTCAGTGCTTACAAAGGAGGTCAGGGAGTAACTTGTATCAATTTCCACACCAAGTGTGCAATTTACCTATAAAACTTTGTAAACTTTGTCTGACTTGCTGTTCCTTTTGCCCAGGAGCATCTACAAACCTTGAGTGCTCCCCCTCCCTTAAGGATGGGACATCACAGTTCCTTCCAACATTAAACATTATACAATTCTAATAGAAAAAGCTTTGGCATTTATGGACACAGGTGCCTAAAAAACCCCTAAGAAATCTTTTCTAAGACAGTTTTGCAGAATAACCGTCCCTAACTTCTTCATTAAACAGGACCTAATTGCTAAAATTTCTTAATTTGGATCTCATTTCCAGTGAAAAGCAACCAGAGATCCAATCAGTATTGGCAACCTGTACTACCATCACCTTGTTAGCCAAAGTGCTTCGTGTGGGTCTGGGTGATATCTTGTTGTCTGATTTCTTGCTCCCACTATTGCTATATGCAGTCACGACACTGAGAAATTTTAGGAGGAATTTTAGCAACATAAATAAGGGCAAAGGAAAGCATATTTTCCTGATCACAGAATATCTGCCAGCCATTCAGATGGGAGGGGAGGAGCTGATTTAAGCTGCTAAATTTAATTAAAGCATATGTTCTTGGGTTTTGCAGTGGGATATCCTCAAATCTCCCTTACCTTGTCTCTTTTCCAGGTCGTTACAAAATTTAAATCACATTGTAAGGTTCTTGTTTCCCTACCATACAATTTTTTTTTTCACTTCCTCCAGAGAAATCATACAGAAATCCCTAGAAATAAGATATTAAGAGCATTTGCAAGAGGACAGCCAAATTAAGATGCTCAGAGGATCAATCAGGAAAGCAGTTATCACTTATTAAAGGTATTAAGAAATATCAGATGATGCCATTTATCGTTAGAAGACAGAGGTAGATGGAAGATTAGAAGAGACACATGATGAGCAGCCTGTGGTCAGAGCCCAAATGGGCATCAATGACACGGGTAAGGGAGGTACTGTGTGTGGAAGCAAAAATTAGAAGCCAAAAGGAAGATGATATTCTGTGAAGTGCATCCTTATCTCTTGCAGGTTCAGAGAGACTGGTGGAGAGGCAGAGTATGAATGTAAGACAATTTCAGGCTCATATGACAGGTATACAGTGTCAAAATCCAGTACAGGAGAGACAGAGTTCATCTGAGGCATGGTCACTGAAAATCAGGGAGGCTGGGAGGGAGCTTTTAGAGTGGGGAGTGAGGGAAGCCAAAGCAGAGCATATGGTTTGAGATGACATTTCTGGAGATGAAGACACAAACGTAGTTACCTCTCAATGAAGAATAGGTCATGGGAAGTAAATACTCAAACAGAAAATGGAAAACAAAAAATTTGACATTTGAAAAGGTTGTCAAGACAGGAGCTGATGTGGCAGTAGGTGTTTTACTATGTAAATGCTGGAAACCTCAGAAATGCACACAATGGAACTGGCCTTTCTGAGCCTGAATGAGGAGATGGAAATATATGGATCAAAAACTTGGTGGAGGGAAAATAATCAAAGGGACACTGTATCAAATAAGATGCTGGCAGGAGAGAGGAAAACACATCAACAAGAATCTCCATGAACTGAAACTCCAGGCCAAGATGGAACAGCACACCTTTGGGCCATTAGACCTTCCTAAACACATCTACAGTAGTACTGAAAACCAAACAAGGTAGGAATGGCAGGAAGTGGAATCATAAAATCATAGAATGGGTTGCGTTGCAAGGGACATTAAAGATCATCTCATTCAACCCCTTTGCCATGGACAGGGAGTATCTTACACTATCCCAGGTTGCTCCAAGCCCCATCCAACCTGGCCTCGAACACTTCCAGGGATGAGGCAGTCACAGCTTCTCTGGGCAACCTGTGCCAGGGCCTCACCACCCTCACAGGGAAGAATTTCTTCCAAAAATCCAGTCCAAATGTCTCATCTTTTAGTTAAAAAGATTCTATCACGGTGGGCCCTGGTAAAAATCTTTCCTGTGAGCTCCCTTCAAGTACTGGAAAGGGCTCTAAGGTCTCACCAGAGGTTTCTTTGCTCAGTTGGGCCAAACAATCCCAACTCTCTCAACCTTTCTCTACAGCAGAGGTGCTCCAGTTCTCTGAGAATCTTCATCTCCTCCCCTGGACTTGTTCCAATAGGTCTGCATCCTTCTTTTCTCGGGGTCCCAAGAGCTGGAAACAGAAGTCCAGGTAGGGTTTCATTAGAGTGGGGTAGAGGGGCAGAATCCCATCTGTTGACATGCCAGCCACACTTCTGCTGCAGCTCAGGACATGGCTTCTCATCCTCCAGATTCTGGGTGATTTCAGTTCTCCCCATGGAGGCTGAGTAAAGATCACATCTGAGACTGAAGCAGCAGCTGGTGACTGATCCCAGAAGAAGATACACAAACCCTGGGCTGCTATAAAAATCTAGTTCAAAATCTCACCATGAAGTCAGCATCCTCACTTCATGATGTACCTTGCAATAACATCCCAACGGGAGGAAAGAGGTCGAGCATCCACCAAAGCTCTGTTCAAATCCAGCAGCAGGACTGGGTAAAATAAAGCTCTTAAAGGAAAGTTAAAAAGAGAAGTTAAAGGAATTAAATCCTTACAGATGTTGGCAATACAGTCAGGGTGCTGAGCATGAAACAAGCCATTGGTGTGCTGCTGGTTTGCTCTGGAGAAAAAAAATTGAGCAAGAGTGGTTGAACAGGAGGGTAAAACTGATATTAGAATTAAGAAAGAAATAAGGAAGAAACAGGGGTGATAAACATTCCAGACCCGCTTTGAGAGGATTCAGGAAAAGAGCCTGCCTGAAAAAAAAAAAAAAAAAAAAGAAGTTTGGATTAAAATGACAGAATAACCACAGACAAAACAGCAGGGCTGGATATATTTACCCAAGAGTTTTAGAGCAAATAAAAAATTAAATATCTGAATTATTAACAACAATGTGCAATGTTTCACTTAAAGTGTCCCTGGTATGTGAAGACTGGAGAAGATCCAGGACAGATCCAGAGAACTGCAAACTTTAAACTTGACATCTGAACCAGACAAATTATCTGAAACTTTGATGAAGGAAGGTAAAAAGGTTTCACTTCTGGTTAATTGAACTTTAAAGAATTCTTGGGTTTTTTTTAATGAGTTAACAGGGTGTCAGGAAATAAAATTATTTTGGATCAAAAAAAAAGGTTTAACAAAAGGTATTTAAAGGAAATAAGCAGCCTTGGGATAAGATCATCCTCTTATCTGGTCTTGAGTGATAGAAATAATCTTTTAAAGACAGGAAGCAAAGGGTGGGAGTAACAATTTGGTTTCTTCTAGTGCTAGTGCAAGCACTCATGTCTTTAAATGCAGGTAATGGGAATTAAAATAAAACAAAGTTCTTCATGGAGAAGGTGTCAGTCACGAAAAATATAAATGGACATTTTTATGGGCTTAAATCTGTGTGGGAACTGGAGGGAGGAATCAGCAAGGATCACAACAGGGACAGGAAATCTTGGAACTGAAAGTAGCTGGAGACTGGCAGAGTGCTCCTAAGAATCTCCCCTGTGCTCTTTCGGCACCCACTTTTGGTCAGGGGAGAAGATGGGTCAAATGTATGAGTCTAAAACAACACTGATTTTTAAAAAAAAATGTTTATTTTAAACCAGAATGGGTTTGAATTTCTTACAGGCTTAATCTATCCAACCCTTCACACTGAAGAGGGAATTGATTGTCCAACACAACAGATTGTTCTACAGAATACAGAGAGACTGTACATAGAGGCTTCAGGAGACTGTTCGGTCCTAAATCATCTCAATCATCACAATAAATGCACTTTCACTGATGATTTGTGATTCAATCTGGTTTTGAAAACTTCCAGCAGCTAAAATTCCCAGGTAGGCCTTCCCAGGTAGTTTGTAAAAGTGCTTTACAAACCTTAATACCAGAGAGAGGCTTTTCATATCTAAATTAAATCTTCTCCCAGCAATCCAAGACAATTTAAGCCAATGGCTTCTTGACCTATCCTCAGTGGGCATGGAGAACAGTTTTTCTGTTTCTTTTTGCAGCAAGGTTTCATGTATCAGAGAAGTTATTCACATTTCCCCAGATCTTCAATTTTCTAGATTCACCCAGCTCATCTCTTTCAATCTCTGTTCATAATTACATTGTCTAGATCTTAGCCCTTTCTTGCTGTTGTTTTGGACTTTCATAGTCTTATAGTGTGCACAGAAACTTCAACATTAAATCAACATTTTGGCATTAAATCTCCAAAACTTTGTTTTCATCTTTGGGCATTTGTAAAATTTTCTTCAGGAAATGGAAGATATTCTCATGTCTCAGACCAATGCTACTATTTAAAAATGATTTTACAGTGGCATTTGCAGTTTGCACAGAGTTGTAATCTGTTGTGAAAGATGTATAGAATCATAAAATCACAGAATGATTAAGGTTGGAAAAGACCTCCAAGATCATCAGGTCCAAGCATGGAGCCAGCATTGCCAAGTCCATCACAAAACCGTGTTCTTAAGTGCCACATTATGTAGTACAAATGTGTAAAAAACCTTTTACCTTTGAAAATGTGTAATTTGGGAAAAAAAACAAATCAAACAAACAAAAAACAAAAAATAAACCAAAACAAAAAAAACAAAACCACCACCACCACCAACAACAACAAACTATTAACTGGATGAGAGCAGAGGCAGGAAGAACAATTCCTGACTAATGAGTAGTACTAAGTGCAGCTTTACTAACAGTAACCAAACAGAGACTTGATTCTGGTAGAAGGAATTCAGACTTAAAAATAGGTGAATTAAACCAGAATTAGATGTTTTAAATCCAGATGTTTTTTCTTATTTTCTATTTTTTCCCGTTTTCTTATTTTCCTATACACCCACTTATATTTCAGGAGTTCCTTTTTCAGGTTCATTATTTCACATGTGCAACATAAAAAGGAGGTTTTCAGTTATGCTCTGGATACTTTGATGCCTTTAGGTGCTCCAGAATGGTTTGGGTTGGAAGGGACCTTAAGATTATCCCATTCCACCCCCTCTGCCATGAGCAGGGACACCTTCCACTAGATCAGATTGCTGAAAGCCACATCCAACCCAGCCTTGGGGAAGAATTATCATAAGGAAGAAGGAGGCACTGAGATTTTCAGAGCTGAAATCTCCCTCGATTCACTCTTTGCAGTGCTTTCCTTGCATCCTTCGTACCTGCAGCTCCTGGGCCCTCCAATTTTTCCTCCTGATTATCCAGGTGCAGCACTGCTGAACCGAGCTAAAGATCAGCGGTGTTTTGTCATGGAGTTAAGTGGAGTGAGGGATTTGTTCCGACCTCTGAGTTTTCCCAGCCACCAGCCTGCTTTAGCCCTGTTCCCTCACCGTTGTGTTACATCTGTTGCTCTCAGCATGGGCTCCTTTAGCTCTGTCAACATCACTTTCAATTGCCACTTGTCATCCCTGCTCCGAGCTCCATTTAATATCTCCAGCTTCCATAAGCAAAACTGATCACCGGGATTACTGAGAGTATTGGAGCTGCTTTATTGATGAGGTGATTGACTGATCACTGCTTCCAAAACAAAGTTTTTTTATATTGGCTCGTGGCTTTTATTTTCCTAATTCAGATGCAGTCAGATGTCTCCAGTAAAGCAAGGGTCAAATGTAGCAATGTTCAGATAAATCCAGGTGAAACGCCACTAAAATCTACAGATATTGCAGCTATAACCAGATGTAACTGATGCAGGAATGCACAAAGTATTGAAAATAATTTCTTTATGGCTTGTGATTCCTTCTTGTGATGTACCAGACCTGCCAGGTAGTCACTAGCTTGGGACATGTATTGCTGCCACTGCAGCACTTGATGAAAACATCTGTTTTATGCCAGATTTTGCTCGGTCCTGGAATGTAAGTCTCTCTTGGACTTTAAATAGACTGAAATAAGGTTGTTCAGGGATTAGCTGGCTTTTTCCAGACTCCTTTTATTGTTGCTATAATATCTTTTTTATTAAATTGCTCACAGGTAACAACATAAGGATGTGCTGTGATAAGCTCTCCGAGCTGTGCTGTTTTTTCAGGGAATCTTAGGTCACTCGATGAATGTCTGGAAATAGGAAATAAGAGTCAGCCTTGGTTTGGTGAAGCATTCAGGCCGACTTGTGTTTGTTGCTGTGCTCCTTGCAGTTGACTGGTTTGGTGTGTAAGGCATTTGAGTTGAAAACAGCATTTTTATCAAAGAAAAAAAAAAAAAGCTTTTCTAACTGTGTGATTGGCCAATTAATTCAGCATTGAAAAGCTGAGTACTGCTGAAAAAAAAAAAGCTTTATTTTTTCCAGCAGTCTTCAGGAAAGCCACAAGCCCAGGCTAGTAACTGAAAAGAGTGGGGAAAAAAATAGTAAAAGAAGCTAGGAATCTGAGAAGGAAAGAGATTAATAATTTCTTATTTACATTTGAAAAGAAACAGGACCAAACAAAGAAAGAAACTTCTGAAAAGAGGTTTTCTGGGGTTTTGTTTGAGTTTTTGTTTGTTTGTTTTGGTTGGTTGGTTTTTGTTCCTGTTTTGTGGGTTTGCTGTTTTTGTTTGGTTTTTTGTTTGTTTATTTGTTTAAGTGGAGACTCCTTAAGCACAAATGTAAAACTATCCTAAATAAATAATTCCTAGAACATTTGAAAATCTGGAGAAATTCATTCGTACATACTCTGGACAAATATCCAGGCTTTCTCCTTCACTTGACTACAATGATAAATTGCTCTTTTTTCTTCCTTGATGGTTTTGCTGCCATGTTTACATCTGTGTCCTGATGAGATAAATTAGGTGACACGTTCTTGTGACATATTTTTTAGTTACCTCACTCTTCCTGAATTTATTGACACTTCAGTCAATCCAAAACAGGAGAGAAGTAAATAGCACCTTAGATTACATACCTGATGTTAAGAACATAATCCAAATTATAACCTAAAACCCCCACTTTATTTAATGCAAGTTATTTGTCTGGGATCCTCTGCTTTGTAGAAAAGTCCTGTAGTATAGAATGAAACCCCACTGAGTTATTTGTAAGGATGTAATAAGATGTAATACAAATTGTTACAGTGAAGCCAAATCCACACATCTTCGGGAAAAAGTAACCAAGAAGACAATTGGATTACCTTTCCATAAATACTCCAACAGCCCAGCTATTAAGAGGCTATGATTTTAGATAATTCACAAAAGAAACCTGTGAGCCAAAAGGAAACTCCTACCAAGGAGTGGAAGAAATTCCCTAAAGAACAGCCAGCCTAAGTGGGTAATCATCCCAGCAGGGACGAGGTGAAAGAATCACAGCTGAGTTTATTTAAATTCTGTTGGAGATCCTCCATTTCATCTTCACAGAGGAACTGGGGCAGTTTTCCAGAGCAGAAACCCACTGGCAATTTCACCCCCAAGTCACATTTGCCAAACCCCTCCAGGAGTTTTGTTCATGTGGAATGAAATCGCTGCTTCCACCTTGGGAAATGCCACACAGCATCTGGCAAACGGGCAACTTCCTCCCACTCAAAGATGAGAAACATGAAGATTAAGCTGTTTTAATAAAATTTTGGCCCCTGGAGCTTTTGGTTCCCATACAGCTGACTGTATATTTTTCAGATTTATAGATGTTATCACTGTGGGATGGAACAAAGCTGTTAATTATTTGGGTTTTTCCCCCTAAATTCAGAGAAAGCAACATCTTAATGACGCACAATGCCTTGCCTTGCTTATGTAAAAGACCTAACTTCCACATCGTGCCAAAAACCCACCCTAGGTTTTTCTAAAAGCTGTTACAGATCAATAAGCAGCTGTTAATAACAAGGACCAGCCCTGCTACACACAGTGAGAAGGTTTGCAACAGCACAAATTCCTCAGAAGAAAAATGTCCCAGGAGAATGTGCAGCATTATTATTGTATGAATAACGCACTTATTGATTAAGCAGTATTTCTCCAGCTCCAAAATGCAAAACCAGCAAGATGCAGCCTGCAAACCAAAGCACTCATATGAGATTTATCCCACTGTAATTTTTATGATTGCTGTCCCTTGGAATACTTGGGCTGTTTTATATTGGCACGTGTTTATATATTTCTTTTCTTATTTACTTTCATGAGACTCATGCTGGAGGTAAATATGATTTGTACTGAAAATTACTGCAAAATTTTCACAGTGGTTTTTGAAACGTAATCTATGCTTCTCGCAGGATTAACTCACTCTTCCTTCTCCCCCTGCAAAAAAAACCCAAAAAACCAAAAAAACCAAGAAACCACCCAGTAAGACACAGGGCATTGCACTTGTAGCTGTAGTCAGAGGATTTTGCAGACATCAGACAGACAGCTGTATTTTGTTATCAGTACATTTTTATGTCCCTTCTCCTAAGGGATTTTCCTCAGAATCCACAGAAATAAATGATTATCAATGCAGCAAAAGATGTAAGAAACTGCTCCGATAGCAGTTCGGTGCTGTAAAACCCTGAAGTTTATGGAGGCTCAGGTGGCCCCTCAGCCCTTTTAAAGCTTTTTTTAGCAGGGCTACTGGTGCAGAACTCCATTTCTGAACAGGCAGCTGGCTTGTCAGTCCCTTGTTAAAATGAATTGTTGGTTAAAGGCTCTATCAAGAAAATCCTCTTTATAACTCCTTTTGCAAGCCAGCCACCACGTAAAGCTGCTGTCATTTGGCAAATAAAAGCAAACTCCTCGCAGGTACAGTTGTACTCCAGACTGCTCTATGAAAGCACTTGGGCTGGGTGAACCTCCAGTCTCGGGCTGCAATTTGTGGTGTTTTGGAGAGAATTATTGGCTTTAGTAGCAGCGGGTTGATGGGGTTTATTCATTTATTTCTGTGAGCAGCGCCCTGGGCACGAAGGAGGGCACAGACCTGTCAAAGAATCATGGAGTCATTAAGGTTGGAAAGGACCTGAAAGATCACAGGGTCCAACATTCACCCAGTACTGCCAAATCCACCACTAAACCCTGTCCCCAAGTGCCACATCTACACTTGATTTGGGCATTTCCAGGGAAAGGTGAATACTTGCCCTTTACAATGCTTGACCAGCCTTCCAGTGAAGAATTTTTTTCCTATTATCCAGCTTGAACCTCCCTTGGCACAACTTGAGATGTTTTCATTTTTCGCTGTCTCTTGCTATTCGGGACAAGAGCCCAACCCCTCTCCTGGCTGCACCCTCCTGCCAGGGAGTTGTAAAGTGATGAGGTGCCCCCTGAGACCCCTTTTTACAGAATAAACCCCCCCCCAGCTCCCTCAGCCATTCCTGTGGTTCTCTCCCGAGGAGGGGGAAGGCGAGGAAGGCAAGGTGAGGAGGGCAGCGAGGGTGAGGAGGACATGGAACAGCGAGCATCCCCTGCCGCGGCTCCTGAGGGGCGGCCCCGGGCCGCGCCCTGAGGAGGGAGGTGCTGAGAGGAAGTGGGCGGGGCCCCCTCGCACCGTTCCCTCCGCCGATTGGTTGTCGGACGAAGGGGACGAGACGCCGCTTCGCGGTGCACTCTGGGAGTTGTAGTCCAAGTAGGGGAGCGCAGCCGTTGGCACCTGCGGGATGAGGACTACAACGATGGGGGGTAGGGAGGGCCACGTGGTCGTGGTGGGCAGGACCGCGGCGGTCACGTGATGTTTGGGTGCCGGTGGTGACGGGCGCGCGGCGGCAGGTGAGGGGCGCGCGCCGGTCCTGCTGTGAGGACAGGGGGGTGACACGGGCTGGGAGCGTAGGGACAGGACCGGCACTGGGCCTGTGTGACACGGGGACGGCGCTGGCCTGGCACTGGGGGTTTGTGTGACACGAGGACAGGTGTATGTGTGTGACATGGGGACAGGGATGGCCTGGCACTGAGTATGGGCGTGCGACATGGGGATAGGGTTGGCCTGGCACAAGTTGGGTGGGGCGGGTGTGTACATGGGGATAGGGCTAGCTTGGCACTTTGCATGTGTGTGACTTGGGGACAGGCTGGCCTGCGTGTGTGTGACTTCGGAACAGGCGTGTGTGTGTGACATGGGAATAGGGCCTGACACAGTGGGTATGTGTGTGACATGGGGACAGGGCTGGCCTGGCACAGGGAGTGTGTATGTGACATGGGGACAGGGCTGGCCTGGCATAGTTTGGGGTGTGCATGTGATGTGGGAACAGGGCTGGCCCAGGGGGTGTGACATGGGGACAGGGCTAGCCTGGCACAGGGGGCAGTGTGTAACATGGGGACAGTGTAATATGGGGACAGAGCTGGGCTGGCACAAGCTGGGGGGTGTGTGACATAGGGATAGGGCTGGCACAGGGACTGTGGGTGGAAACTGGAGGCTGTGGCTGCTGTTGCACAGCGTTTTCTGTGTGTGATGAGTGATTTGGGGACAGGGCTGGCTTTGCCCAGGGCTGTGAGCAGGGAGGGACACGTGTGAGGGTGCTGGTGTCCCATGTCACCGGTGACTGGGTGAGGATGGGATGTCCCTGCACCCAGTTTGCCACTGTCCCCCAGCTGCTCACACAGAAACTCTGATTTATCAATTTCCAGCACAATGACAACGTTAGGAACTGCTCCTGGGTTGTTACCTGCCAGGTTTGGGCTCAATTTTAACCTCACAGAAGGCATCAGGTTATTTTTTAATTATTTTCCCCCTTCCAGGCTAATTCCAGAAGCTTGAGGCAGTGAGATGGTTTTGGAAGTACAAGGAGAGGAAATAAATCCACTTTTAAATGTACAAAGCACCGCTTTCTGCAGTGGTCCACAGCTGACTGCAGAAACTTTTTTTTCTCGTTGCTTTTGTACTTGGAAAAGTGTTTGTGGTTTGAAGCTTTTAATAAAAGCTCCCCCGAGCTGTGGGGTACAATTAACCTCCGGCATCTGGCGCTGGAGTGGACTTTGCTGGGGAAACCTCGTGTTCCCATGGAACTGCTCGCTGTCTTTGTGTGCATATCAAAAAGCAGAGGGTTTGGAAAGCTAAAAGCACATTTCATTCTGTCACCAGCGTGCTGAATACGCCCTGCAGAATCCTATGCTTGCTAGCATTTGAATTTTACTGTGACATTTTGGAGGTTGAGGTGCATCCTTGTATCTGGGAGTGCTGCAGGAACAAGGAGAGGTTTGTTTGCAAATCATTGCGTGGGGTGGTGGCCTCAAGTTTTGCTTTGTGCTTCATTCTGCACAAAGGATTTAAGATTCAACAGACTGAATCCTAAATTTTTACTAGCTGTGTGCTGTGGCGTGGGAAGGATTGATTAAAATATGAGGGTTTTCCCCTATCCTTTTTTTCTTTTGTTTAGCAATAAGGTTTATACTTTATCAAGCATTTATCCCTTTTTCCAGGCTGGCTTTTCCCTTTGCAGTGGGGCTATGAACATTCAGCACCCTGTCCTGCCCTGCTGGGTTCTGCTGTGGTCCAGGTGTCCCTGCAGATGTTTCTGGTCTTTAAATCACCACTGGCTCAGGCCAGTCTGACCCCTTGATGCTCTCCTGCTCTGCTGTCTTCTCCAGCTGTGATGCCCTTTTCCATCTCGTCTCCAGGTTGAACCCTGGATGTTTTCTGGAGTGTTAGTCATAGAATCATGGAATGGGTTGGGTTGGAAGGGACCTTAAACACAATCCAGTTCCACTCCCCTGCCATGGGCAGGGACACCTTCCACTGTCCCAGTTTGCTCCAAACCCCATCCAACCTGGTCTTGAACACTTCCATTGATGGAGCAGCCACAGCTTTTCTGGGAAACTGTCCCAGGGCCTCACCACTCTGGCAGTAAGGAATTTCTTCTTAAAATCCAATCTAAATCTACCCTCATTTAGCTCAATGACATTCCCCCTTGTCCTATCACCCCATTCCCTTCTGGAAAATCCCTCTTTTTTGTGTTGATGCAAATTCAGGTTTTTTAATTCCTGATGTGTCAGGGCATTGCTGTCTGACCCCTTGTTGCCTTCCTGCTCTGCCATCTTTGCCAGTTGCAACATCCTGTTCCCTCTCATCATCAGGCTGGTTTCTGGACTTCTTCTAGGGTGTTAAATGTGCTGATTCCCACTTTTCACTGATCATCCATGCAACAAATCACCCTTCTTGTGCTCTCCAAGGCCTCCCACCTTCCTGGTTTGCTTTTGTTTATTAATGCAACTAAAAATTAGCTTGACCACTAATTCAGTTTTGATGGACATGGGAGAGGCTGATTAGTGCAGCCACGTGTTCTGTTTGATCCGGGCTTCTGATTCAGATTCCATCCTTGTTTCCTCCTGTTATTGTGTCTAAAGCAAGAGTTACAGAGTGGTGAGGCAATGAAACAGGTTTCCCAGAGAAACTGTGGATGTCCCATCCCTGAAAATGTTCAGGGCCACATTGAATGGAGCAGCCTGGGATAGTGAAAAGTGTCCCTGCCCATGGCAAGAGTTGGAACTGGATTAACCTAAAGGTCCCTTCCAACCCAGTGTTTTGTGATTCTCTAAGTTACTTAGTTGAGGTTGCCTAAAGAGACTGGTAGAACAGAGATTTCAGTATTACAATACTTTATTTCCATCCTCTCTTGTGCAAGCAAACTAATTAATTTTCTCACATTTTTATTTATTTATTTAAAATATTTTAAACCTCTTATCATTTGCTCCTCATCACAAAATCCTCTGGTGTGACCAGGTCTCCCTGCCTGCTCTGGGTCTGGGTCTGGAGAATCTCTGGGAGCAGAGGAGAAATAAATATTTGGTGTCTTGATAAATTTTCACATTGTTATTACAGCACTTAATATGTAATTGAAAGGAAAAATAAAAAAAAAGGGAAGCTGAAAATGAATGAGTCTGTGCTTCCCTTTTCTTATAAATATATATATATCAAATGGTATTTTGAATTGTTGGTTCTTCTGGGATTTCAGGAATATTTAAATAGCAAGTGTGAAAGGGTAAATAATATCAAGATAAAAATAATTTCAGTTCCCTCCTTGTACCATAAACACATTCTGCTCGATGAAAGCGGAATGAACTGTTGAGAACTTTTAATTTAATTTTCCCATTTTTATTATCCTTCTTCCTACATTTCACTTACTTTGTGCAGTGGGACGAGCTGGGTGGCTCTCACGTGGGTTTTTATGGACTTTCCAAGGGTTGCTGGTGCTTCAGGGGACTGGAAATTGGTGACACCTGAGGGTTTTAGGTGGGCAGGAGGAGCCTCTGTTTTATTTAGGGTTGGAGTCGTCATTGTCAGGGCAAAGGCTGCTTGCACTGGAAAGGAATTGTGTGTGCAGGATTGATCCCAGTGAGGATGGATGGATGGATGATGGATGGATGGATGGATGGATGGATGGATGGATGGATGGATGGATGGATGGATGGATGGATGGATGGATGGATGATGGATCTTTCCACCCAGGGCATTGTTGGTCATGTGGTTCAACCTGTGGTGTGGGCTGGGGGATGAACAGATTGAAGGCAGCTCTGTGGAGAAGGACTTGGGAGTGCTGGTGGATGAGACTGGACATGACCCAGCCGTGTCCACTTGGAGCCCAGAAATCCAAATGTGTCCTGGGTTCATCCAGAGTGGGGTGGGCAGGAGCTGAGGGGGTTGTTCTGCCCCTCTCAGGTGAGACCCCACCTGCAGAGCTGCCTCCAGCTCTGGGTTCCCCAGCATGGGAAGGACATGGAGCTGCTGGAGTGAATCCAGAGGAGGCACCAAGGTGACCAGAGGGATGGAGCTCTGCTCTGGAGCCAGACTGGGAGAGCTGGGATGTTCACCCTGGAGAAAAGAAGGCTCCAGGGAGGGTATAAAGCTCCTTCCAGTGCCTTCCCTGGAGAGGGACTTTGGACAAGGGCTTGGAGTGATACAACAGGAATGAATGACTTCCCACTCACAGAGAGCAGGGTTAGATTCAATATTAGAAATAAATTCCTTATTGTGAAAGTGACGAGGCCCTGGCAAAAGTTTTCCAGAGAAGCTGTGGCTGTCCATCCCTGGAAGTGTCCAAGGCCAGGTTGGATGGAGCTTGGAGCAGCCTGGGATAGTGGAAGGTGTCCCTGCCCATGGAAAGGGGGCTGGAACTGGATGATCTTTAATGTCCTTTCCAGCCCAAACCACTCTATGATTCCTGACCATTAGAATGTGTGTGTTTTCCTATGACATGATCCACTCAGTCTAAATTTAATCCAGCTATTTAAGCATGAGCCTAACTCACAGCTAGATTATCAATGTACCTCCACCATGGTGTTTTCAGGTGAAAAGCTACAAAACATCTTCCTCAGCAGCATCACCAACCTTTCAAAGTGCATTGTATTTTGCAGAACACTTTTGGCCACGTGTAAATCCAAAGTGTGGCCCCAAACTGGCGTTGGTGATTTTGGCAGTGGCGTTGGGCACGGGAAGGCTGGAGGAAAGCTCTGCCCTTCACGTGATGCTGAGTGCACAGAAGGCTTCATAAAATACTGCAGAAGAGCCACAAGTGTCTGTATTTTGCTGTCAGAAAGGCTATTTGTGGTTTTTAATAATACACTGTATTTCCCAAAGAATATGGTCAAGATAAGAATCCTACTCCCTGTTTTTTTTTTTTTTTTTCTGCTTGCCTTGCAAATGGTGGTGTCTAAGATTAAAATAACGCAAGAGTTAAATTAATCTGATTTAACACTTGCAGGGAGGTTTCTATTAAAAACTCTTTTTCTTCAAAGTGTCACTAGTCAGGAAATTCAGTAGGCAGGTGCCATCTCTTTGTTGCAGTGCATGGGCACATCTCTGCAGTGTTTCTGATGATGGAAAAAATAGCATTTAACTAAAATAAAAAAGGAGCAAGATGGATTATCTTTTCTTTTTTTATGTCCATTTTGTGTGTCCATTAGAAAAGCAAAGATTTCGCTGATTATGAATTTTTTTAAATATATATCCTGAAGATTGGTAAAAAATGAGAAGAAATGGTGTATCAGCAGGTGTTTTTGAAATTTTTTTCTGGGATGCAGAGCTGTGGGGAAAAGCTCTCCCAAGGGCAGTTTAGGTGTGTTGGCAGTTCATCTGCTTCGATGCTGCAAGCAAAATCTGGAAAATATTTTCTAGCTTCTCCTTGAATGAAGTCAAACTTGGCTGCAATACCTATACTTACTATTTTTTTTCCTTTTTTTTTTTGTAAAATCGCTTTTTTTGGAAGTAAATATTGATGTTGAGTTAGGTGATGATTTCGTTCTCTCTCTGTCACCTCTTCCTTAAATAAAAGCAGAAAACAACTGCAAAATGTTTGATACTCTTCGTTGTGTAGCGTTTGTTTTATTCTTGCTCTGCTTTCCTCCCTGCTGCAAATCCAGGCATTGCAAAAGTAAGATTTTTTGATGTTATTGAGGACTTTATTAGTTCTCCTTCTCCTCTCTGCATACATTTATTGTCATTCTAGTCTTGAATAACTTGGCCATGTATTTTTTTTTCCCCTTGTAGGACTCCTCCATCATCTGGTGCATGGAGTAAAGGAGTGCAGGAGACAGCCGTGCTGTAGGATTTTATTCCAGAGCTGTTGCCATAGTTCTTATTTCTGTAAAATAAAATATTTTCTTCTTCCACGAGAGACTTTGATCATGCTCATTGCTGAAACCGGTTGTTTTTTTTTTCCACTTATAATGAATCTTCTTGTGATGATTCTGCATGGAGGAGGGAGGTGCCTCCTTTATTTTTCTACATGTGGAAAAACAGGCAGATTTGGAGGTGTTAGGACCCCGATTTTTGGATTAACCCATTTATTGGCTGTGTGAAGTTCCAGAGACTCAGATATGGTATGAGAGAACTCCCAAACTTGCTATTAATGGCTGCTTTGTAAAAAATCCCATACACAACCAGGAATGCTATTTTTTCTTCATCTTTCTTCCTCCGCTTTGAAATTCCCTTATTTTTTTTTGAAAGAACAAGGGGGAATGGCTTTAAGCTGAAGGAGCTGAGCAACCTGGTCTAGTGGAAAGTGTCCCTGCCCATGGCAGGGATTTGGAACAAGATGATTTTTAAGGTTCCCTTCCAACCCAAGCCATTCTGTGATTGTGTGGTTTACCAACACATGACATCTCATGATTGTGACCACAGTCCTCATGCAATGGTGCTGCCTGCCCAGTTCCTGTGCCCCAGTTTTGGGGTGTCTTAGAGGAACAAAATCCTCTTGGGTTGTTTAAAGGAAGATTTGGATGATGTCTCACTGGGTCTACAAGTTGTGAAATAGTCACTTCAGTTTTAGATTCATTGGATCATAGAATAGTTTGGGTTGGAAGAGACCTTCAGGATCATCTAATTTCCAACCCCTTGCCATGGGTGGGGGCACCTTCCACCAGACCAGGGGCCTCAGAGCCCCATCCAACCTGGCCATGGACTCTCCATGGATGGGGCAGGGTTCAGGATCAGAGGGAGCTGTGGTTATGACTCACTGTAGGTAATTGCAATTAGGTTTGAGCTGAATTATTAGCAAATACTTTGCAGCATCCCGTGTCCCAGTGTGGAGATGTTCACCATGCTCCAATTTCTTCTAATTTTGGAGATAAAAATGCTGCCATGCATCTGGAGATGGGGGAGGTTGATGAGGCTGCAGGAGCAGTACCTTGTTTCATATAACCCTGTATGTGACAGAAATTCTTGTTGGAAGTTACAGGTCTTCAGATTTTCCTTTGTGCAAACTGAATCAAGAACTAAACCTAAATACAGCTTTGCACTGTATTTTTCCACACAAAAACAATTGATTTATGATCCTTTGTGACACTATTCGCTTTCTAGACTCTCATGAGACCCTCATAATTTCTAAAATACCTGATTTATACAAGTTTAGACATAGTGTTAGATAGCTTGAGATGTGATTTACCTTCCCCAAATGTATTGATGTCTTCTGTTGTATGCCTGGTAATCTCCAGCTGCTCCCTTACCCGAATGCCTGTCACTACTGGGGCAATGTCAGTCCCATCAAATGTTCTGCTGCAGGTTGTAGGTGCTCACTGAAAAATTACAAAAAAAAAAAAGTTTATAAATATATATATTATTAAATTAACAACTAATTTCTATAATACAGTGCATAAGACCATATATATATTTTTAATTCAAATATATATAATAGTACTGGATGTGGTTTTGTTTGCTTTTATGTTCTGTTTTTTTGGCCTTTGTTTTAAATAATTGAAAATTTTAGTCTTTTCTCTGCCAAAGCTGCTGTGGGATTGATGTGGGAAGGATGAGGCCATGGTCAATGCTCATAGCTGTGATCAGGGAAGTTTATCCAACCCTCTGATGCTCCCCATCCTCTTAAGACCATCCCGTGCAGATTTAAAGCTATCCAGACCTATAGCTATGGTGAAAAATCAAGTCATTTAACTAAATCTACTTTCATTAATGATAAATATGGTAAAACTCTAAAATAATTTAAATAGAGATGCTTAAATTGTGTGGAGGCTACTGCATGTTAGAGGTTTGATTTCTCAGTGTCAAGGACCTTCATCTTCCATTAACAGCAAGTGCTCAAAGATGGTACTAGGTGGCAAAACGTGGGTGTGGAAGCTTGAGAGATGCTGTCCAAAGCTTTTTGACACTTCTTTTATAGAACAACTGTGTGCTTTCCTAAGCCCTCCTAAGTTTTGATAATGCACCATGAGGAGATTTTATAGCTATGGGTTGCTTTTCTGAAAGTGTGATGGATTCTGTCCTAGCCAAGTGCCCAAACCAGCCTCTTGGAGAGACTTAGCAAGAGTCTTAGCAAGTGGTGAAAACAGGATTGCAGTATTTGTGTAAAACAAGACACCTCTGAATTTGAAAAAGCAAACTGAGAGTCTCACTACAGATATTTTCCTGTTGATCATCTTCAGAGCTGAAGCAGGTGGGTTTCATAGGATCCTAGAATGGTTTGGGTTGGAAGGGACCTTACTTCCAACTCTGTGCCATGGACAGGGACACTTTCCACTATCCCAGGTTGCTCCAAACCCCATCCAACCTGGCCTTGAACACTTTCAGGCATGAGACATCCACAACTTCTCTGGTTTTGCCTCCTTTGTCCCAAGTATAGGGCAGTCATGAGACTGGAATTCTGGTAGGTTGGGTTGTTTTGGTTTTTCTTTTCCTCTTATGGGAATAGTGGCAAATTTATTGTCAAGATCCTCTCCCCTGTGCATGGAAACCAAGGTCAGCTTTTTTTATTTTTCACTTTTAATTTCTATTTCTTTGCACATTGTTCAGGTATACTTTTGTTTCTTTTCATATGTAGAGATATCCCACAGACTCCGAGGTCTTCAGGCACGCTTTTCTCTCTTTGGCCAATTCTTTTCCTACTGCACTGTACTTGCCATCCTTTTAAAAATTACTTAGAATTTAAATATAATCTCAGAAACAGAATTGTGCATCCTAGTCCTGTTTGTGAGGCATTTGAGCACAGAATATAAGGAGTGTGCACAGGAAATAGTCTGGAGGTCCTGCTATCCCCAGGGACACACACTGCCTCTCTGCCTGTACTTCCTGAATTTGACCATCTCTTTTCCTTTCTTTCCTGGTGAGACCAAAAACAGTTTTTGAATTTTCCTCCATTGCTGCTTTGTGGGCTTGAAATGCTGCTGGTTCCTTCAGCCCCATTGGAGTGTGAGATCCTCCTGCTGTGGCCGTTTGTGTTTTGCTGTTTTTTTCCACCAGCAGAAAATAAATTGCTTTTCAAAATTTGTGGTTCTTCCCGGGTTGGGGCACTAATCCAATTCCTTGGAAGCAAGTGGTGGCCTGCAGGGTAAGGGGATGAGTGGTCTCCACTGGTCATTTACATGCAGATCATAGAAGGGTCTGGGTTGGAAGGAACCTTCCAGATCATCTTGTTCCAATGCCCCTGCTGTGGGCAGGGACACCTTCCACTAGACCAAGCTCTGTCCAATCTGGCCTGGAACAGTTCCAGGCAGATGAGTCCCTTGGCTGCTTTCCTCTACAACAACTTTGGTGGATGGAGACTTAGGGACTTGATGTCCTCCTTGCTCTTCTCCCACACCCTAGAGAGGCAGCTGGTTGTCATGAGTGGATGTCATCTCGATGGGCATCATCTCAAAGCCTACCAGCATCATGATAAATCCCTTGTTGTTGGCTGGAGCAATGTCTTCTGGTGGTCCTCCACCCTCCGTTTCCATTAACTCACCATCCTGGGCAGACTGAGCCTGGTTATTTTTCCTGACTGGCTGCAAACCACTTTGCAAAGTTGTTCTGAGCACACCAGGGTGACCTTGCACTTGCTGATTTGGTAGCCGGGCTCCGATGCCGATTCCCTGCGTTGCATCTCATAAATAGCTCCAGTTCTCCAGTTTTCCGTTTCATTTCCCAGACCTGTTTACACCTTGCCAGAAATAATTACAACCTCTGAGCCTGGAGTTTGCTGTGCAAAGAGGGAGGAGGGCAAAGAGAAAAACCTGCAATCCATGTTTTTTCGTGTGCTGTCATCAACATGGTTCTGCCAGCGGGATTGGGATCTCCCTTCTGGAGCATGAATCAGGCTGAGCTCGCGTCCGCCCGGCACTGCTCCTGTTCTGTGCCTGAGAATTCTTCCCCTTCCTCTGTTCAGCATCATCTTAAATTCATATCCCAGCCGCTGCCTCCCTCACCTGCTTTATTACCTCTTAATGTGTTTTCCCAAGAACATCTCGCGCGCGGATAAACCTCTCCTGCTTCCCTTGTAAAACCAGCTCTTTCTGCACTCTTCCTCCTCCAGCACCTGTGCATTTTTCCTCCATCCATGCAGAGCTACTTTCCTCCTCCTTGCCATGTTTTTTTGAGCACCTTGGAGCCTGCTCATCCTCCTGGAGAGGCGGGTGGATGCCATCGCTGCCGGTTTTGTATCCGAGCCGGCGCTCGCTGTGGTCATGTGTGGAGCCGGTGGGGAAGGCAGGAATATTTTTAGCCTGCACTTCTGTGAGCTGCTCAGGGGGCCGCCCACAGCAGAGTATTAAAATAATAGCGGGGACATTGGGTAAGCTCTGCAGCAAAATGTTGATATGCAAATTGCCATCTTAAGAGCAAACCTCAAGGCGATTTTTGGCAATGCATGCAAGGCTCTGGAGCGGTGTGTTTTGAATAAAGATTACAGCAAAGGGATTTCGCCTGGAGGCCAAACTCGTCTCATCTATTCTGAAGCTTAGCAGAGCTGGTAATTCAGTGTTGGAAGCCAACAGGGTGAAACGTATGCACCTTTAAAAAGGTATTAGATTAGCATTGGCGAAACAAAATGTCACGTCACCTCTGTAACTGAAATTTCCAGGCTTGCAGAAGCAATAAATTCGGTTGGATTTCAATTGCAAGTAGTTCCTGGGTGCTGTCCAAGGAAGAGGTGGCTCTGATGGCAGCAGAGTTGGTTTGGGAGGTTTCGAAGCATTACCTGGTAAAAAAAAATGAGCTTGTGCCAGCTGATTCCACACTGCTTTGACTTTTCTCTTCAACTTAGTGATGGACAGGTTGGCTGTTGGAAACCTTGCAGTATGAAATCAGATCACGTATTAATTCCTTATTTTTGTTGGTCTTTTAAAGTTTTCTTGGTTATTGAGTTCATGTTGGCGCTACTGGGAAGGAAATAACAGTAAATTTGTAGAATATTTGAACGGTTTGGGTTGGAAAGGGATCTGAAAGATTATCCTGTTCGACCTTCTGCCATGGGCAGGGACATCTTCCAGTAGACCAAGTTTCTCCAAGCCCTGTCCACCCTGGCTTTGGACACTTGCGGGGATGGAGCAGCCACATTGCCATTTATAATGTCATATCAAGCTTCCCATGCACCAATATCCCCAAATCCTTCCTTTCCTCAGGGCTTTTCTCAATGAAAGATTTGAATTCTTTCATTTATTCCAGTTCCTGAGAAGCAAGAATGAAATTGCAGGTATTTTCATTATTCTTTGTTTCCTTCACCCATCAGTGCCTGGGCATTGATAGGTGAAGGAAAAGTTCATATCACAACAAATATGCTGCTCTGGAATTGGAAAGTGACAGTAAATTAAGCAACTTGTGAGTTTTGGGATTTGTTTAGAATTTTTTTAATTCTTGAAAATTGCTACAAATCCATCCCTTTTAGAGGCTGGAGAGGGATGATTTTGAGTGGGAATAAAAGTCAGTAGCTAATTTTTCTCCCTTTGAATGAAGCATGGAAGAACCAGGTGGCTGAGACTCTGTGGGAACACATTCTGACTTTGATACAAGTTTGTGTTGATCAGATCTTAGTTCATTTGTATCCTTTTACTTTAATTACACGTTCCAACACCGTGAGACTTTTAAATATCAGATTTTGAGAATGTTCTCTGCCAGAACTGCACGCTTTAAGTGCAGATCCTGTTGGCAGGCATCTCAGGAGCTGTTGACTTCCCTCTTTTTGTCACCTCATCCTCTCTTGCTGAGTCTTTTTCTCCTTAAAATTCTAACATCATTTGATAAAATAGCAAAGCTCATGGGTGTGTAGCCCTGTGAAGATCACTGTGTCCTGCTTACATCCCAACAGAGCCAAGTGAGTACAAGAAAATCATCTTTCAAGTTTGGTTCAGGCACATCTTGAATCTTCTTTTGGTGCATCCTGCTTCTCCCTGGCCTTAAACACAAGATGCTGGTTTAGTCTTCTCATGCTGCCTTGTGCCTTGCTGAGATATTGATTCTTCCCTCCAAGGTCATAAAACTCTGCTCCTGACTTTGAAATTCTCCAAGTCTCCACCTCTCCATTCTTCTTCCTTCTTGATGATTTCATTTTGTAGGACTGTTCTTCATTTTCCCCGAAGGTTGTTTTTTGGTGGTGTATCTTCAGGGAACATCACAGCTGACTGTCATGCCAGTGTTTCTGTCTTTCCAGATTGTGTTTCCTGAAATTTCCCATCAAATCTGTGTTCAACTCCTGCGTTCAGTCTCCTATTTTAAGGTCTTTATTGCAGGAATTATCTCCGCCGTCTTCATTTATACAACATTTCATGTGATGCAGATGTGATTCCGAAGTGGTACATTTGATAATGCCTTTAAAATTGTTGTTTTGGTAATTAACAATATTGAGAATGCTGTCATTTTATATAATTTTTTTTAATATATATATAGGCCAGAGACAAAAAATAAGACATATTAAGACATTGTAGATACTAATACTTAAAAACCAAATACAAATAATTAAAATATATACATATTTTTTCTGGCCCTACCTTAGTTCCTTTGGTAGTTACGACATCACCTGCTTTCTGTGGGGCAACTGAAATGCTGAACTCTGATCTCAGCAGATAAGAAATATTTTTGTAAAGCTGTGCATTTAGACTAATTCTGTCTGCCGTAGAATGTGCTGAGGATTTGTGATCCTCAGCAAGCATTTGACAGATCTTAACTAGTTCTGCTCTGTCTTGTCAATCAAAATTAAACGCCCACTTCACTCCTTCCTACTTTCTCTCTCTTCCAGCCTTTTTATTTAGGTTGGTCATTAAAATTGCTCATAACCATAGAAACGAGGAAAACCCGCCCCTTACTTTCCAGAGCCTTAGTGTGATATTCCTGTACTGACATCATGAGTTACATACACGATGGCTTAAAAAAACCTCCAAAAACCTGCAGGTGGGCAGAGTTGTCATTAATTCCTCTCTATCATGGAGTTGTCCCAGTGGATGCCAACCAAGGATCATGTCCCCCTTTCATTCCTTTATAGAGAATGCAATAGGGACACAAAGGAGAGACCCTGCTGTGGAGAAAGCACCAGAAGATTGGAGAAGAAAACATCAGTTTGGGGGATGGAACTGGTGGGAGGATGAGATAAGGAGAAGATGGATGGACAAGAAGTCTCATGTGGTTTTGATCTTTTCAGTGTTGGTTTTCATCCTCCTGGGTTTGCCTTGGGTGCTCTGGAAGATGGGCAAAATGATAATTCTGGGAAACTGGACAACCAAATTTCTGAACTTAAGGACTTGAATCCCCACTTGGCAGGACGGGGTGTGCCATGGCTTAGCTTGTTCTGAAAAATTGAAATGACCACTATTTTTTTTGCTTGTACAAAAGTACAAAAGGCAGTTTAAAAATGCTTGTCCCAAGGCTACATGAGGGTGATAAAATCTCCTACCTTAGCAGCCATGAACATCCTGAGATTTCAGTGCTGGACTCTATGTACTGGACAAATAGTTCTGTTTTCATTTGGAGCAGGACTGCCTCAATTTCAGACAAATTTTGTCATTTTTTCTCCCCACCTTAAATTGCAATAAATCATATTTAAGAAGGTCTCCAGGATGGAGATGTGGATTGTTCCTAAATTAGTTGGATGTAAAAGTTTCACCACTCTTTTTATATGAAGGCTTGTCTCTTGGGAAGAGGAATTTTGACCTTTGGCCAGAGAAATAACAAGGAAGAAATGTTGTGTGATGTGGCATGACAAGGTGCTGCTGAGCAACATCTTAAAATTTAAAGGTCTTCCTTATTTACCCTGTCTTTAAAAACTGGTTCTGGGTACTGTACTTTAACTTAAAGGTTCTTAATCATTTTTTTTTCTCAATTTTTCAGAGTTGTTGGCTTTTGAGGGTGTTGAAGTCGATTGTGTAATCAAAGAGGAGGAAAGAGTAATTGGATGTTTTTCTAAGGGTAGAAAAACTCAAGGCAGGAGCTCCTTTGGCATCTTTTGCTGCTCTCTTTGGCCCCAGTGTCATCCCATGTGATTTGATTTTCTCCACCATCCCATCATAAGGAGGGATTAGAAGGTTTTCATGGTTAGTCTGGAAGGCTGTCTCTTGTGTGGTGATGCTCCTCCTGCTTAAAACAAGCCCAAAATATCAGCATTTTCATTAAAACACTTTATTTGAGGAATAATTGCTATAAAAAGTCTATAATACTTTTATTTCCTTACTTTGCCCAGTTTTAAGTGCCTCTACCTGAGTTGCCTGAGCCATTCTTTTTCTTCTTTTTTCTTTTATTTTTTATTAAAGCATTAAAAGTGTTTTAAATTCCTTGTGGAGCATTACTTTCCAAATTTGGGGAAAGAACCTCACAAACAGTTGTGAAAGTGTGTGTGGGAAATGAGTTGATGATGTCATTACAGTCTCCAGAGTTATCTGAGTTTTTGGATCCTTATGGATCCTGTTCCTGATGAGAGGAAATGGCCTCAAGTTGCACCAGGGGAGGTTTGGATTGGATGTAAGAAAAACTTCCTCACTGAAAGCTTGGTCAAGCATTGGACAGAGTGCCCAGGGAAGTGGTGGAATCACCATCCCTGAAAATGTTCAGAAGTCCAGTGCTGGGTCCACTTGGTTGTCTCAGTTACATGGTTCTCTCTCAGCAATCCCTGTATTTGCACAGGCTTTCTTTTTGTAGGAAATGTAAAAATGTAGTAAAAATGTACTAAAACTAGATCTGATTTAACTGGCTAATACTTACTATAAAATATGACATTGCTAAACAGGGAAATGACAATAATGTGAAATCACAAATTGCAGAAAATGAAAATTACTTGCTGTGTTTCACTAGGCATCCTCTAATGTTTGCACCCTGATATGAAAGGGAAGAAGTGTTCTTTTATTTCCCTTTTTTTGTGTGCTTTCCATTATCAACACACATTGTGTAGGCCAAAAGCAAAGCTTGCCTAATATATGGATGTGTTTAACAAATTCACAGGGTGTGAAAACTCCCAGTTGAATCTAAAGATACAGCTAAAACCTCAGTCTTGGGAATCCCTGAGCTTCAGACTGAGGGAAACAGAGCAGATAAAAGCTTGTTTGTGCTTTTCACATCTGATTTTCTTTTTTTTTCCCCCTTTTATCTAAACAGGAACAATACTGCTGAGCTGGGCCTTGGGTCCATTGGGTTATTGCTGCCGAGTTCCCAACAAGTGGCTCCACAACACAGCAGAATAAAATTGTGGGTGAGGTAATTTTTGCTGTTTCCTTTCCTTGATAATCCTTCTCATTTAATTTTTTTTTTCTTTGATTTTTGGTTGGTTTTCTCCATATCCTTTCAGCTCATTGGAGGTGATGCAGCATGTTGTAGAGGAGGCTCTGGAGTGAGGGTGTAGGAGTGCTGTGGGCTTTGCTCTTGCAGATGTTCACCTCTGGATGACATCTTCTGCTCTTGCAGTGGTTTCCTTGTTTTAACTGGTTGCTTTTGGGTGATCTCCGTCCACATTCTCCCCCTGACATCTGATCTTGGCTGCACATTAAACTCTGGGATGTCCCTTGCTCATGGCATGTTGACTTTGAGCTGGGTTTTCTGGCCAAAGCCAGAGTTGCTGGGTGTTCTCTGCTAGGAACAGATGGTCAGTGAAAGTTCCATTTTTCAAGGTGTAACAGACTGTGTCTGTAAAACCTATGGAGTTCTTTAACAGCAATAACAGTTTTCTTAAAAACTGCATCTGTTTTTCCCACCTGGAATATCGTTAATGGTAATTTGTAGCATGGCTGGAGTAGTTGTTTCATGGGCTCCAGCTTAATAGGAGGAAATAAGTATTTTCTTGAGTATTTTTGGTTTAGTTTTTCCTTGTTAGAATGTTATTATAGAATTAGTAAAATGGATGAGCTTTATATATTTATCTGAATTGATTGGTTATGTTGCAAGAGGAAACTGAAGATACTGAAGAAATTTGAAGCAAGTTCTTAAAAAGTTTTTTTTTTAAATTTCTAAAATATTTTCCATTTCTCTACTTCTATTTTTCCATGGCACTTGGAGCACTGGCTTGTTCCAGCCCCGATTCATACACAGAGCTAAAGAGATTTGTAACATTCAGTAAATAATATGCATAAAATTGTGCCTATTAACGTTCTGAGTAATTACCAACAACAGAGTAAATACGAGGTTAATGAGATTAACGGGGCAGAGGAACGAAAGCTCTGAGTGCCCCTCCCGGTGGCCCTGGAGCCCAGGGTGGCCCCGTTTCTGTTGATAAGCCCAGCATGGCTGGAGCTGCAGCAGTGATTTTGCTGCTGTTCCCCATACAGAGCCTAATGACTTCCTACTGCTGGCATTTTGCTTTAAATGCTGGATAATATTATTAAATCCCACTCCTTGGGAGGGTTCTTTTAAATAGTTGTTATTTATATTTTTTTTTCCCCTATTTGTTTCTGGTTCTGGGGCTCAGTGATAAGGTGCCTGATCAACCCTAGTCCTCTGACATCTTCTCCCTGACATCTGGTGCTCTCCTGGATGTCTCCTCAAGGCCACCAGAGGAATTGGCCAAAGTCTTTTCATGTTACTGTCAGAATATTGTACTCGGAAGTATTTTGAGATGAACCCTTATTTTCTTATCCTAAGCTCCATTCTGGCTTGATTTCATTTGTTCTTTGCTTTTTTCCCTCCAAGAGCTCTTCATTACATGCTCTCCATTAAGTCTTGCAGGGACAGAAAGTCCAATTTCCAAGACAAAACATGATTATTTTTCTGCTCTAGTATCTCTCAAGCCCTCTCTCTTTTCCAGGTTAGTGGGTTTTCTGCTCTCTGTCCATCATCCTCTAGCATCCTCTGGCAGTCTTCAATGTTTTATCAATGTCACTACCTCAGAATTGTTTATTTGAATTTTCTCCACCCAAAACTGCATCTGCGTGGTTCCCTCAAAGCACCGACTCCCCTTGCTGGTCACGTCACAAACTGCAACCTATTTTTTTTTTTTTCTGCTTTAAATGAAAATGCCTTACCCAGAGACCTATTTCGTTTAGTCAAGATAAATGTTGTACTTATGACTCTGGTTTTTCTTTTTCCAGAAGTTCTGATTAAACCACAAACCTTCCATGTAAACAATTCAGGTAGAGTATAGGCACTGCACATTGCCCAAATGAATTATTCACCTCTTAGCTTTTGTTTCCATTTCTTTGGGTGTTTGGTTTTCTTTCTCGTGTAGGTTTATTTTTTAAATTTATTTTATTATTGCAAGTTATTTTCCTCCTGTTTCAATTGTGTAGAGCAGTGATTCCTCTCTCCTCTCAGTTCTTTTGTGCTTTGTTGTGAGGTTGATTGGCTAAGTAATCAGGAGCACACGTAGTGTTCTGCTCTACCCTTCCAGTTGCAGGGAATAATGAGGAAGAACCAGGAAGATCCAGTAGATCAATACCTGGCCCTGAGCCTGGTGTCACCAGCAGATTTTTGGGTTTTCTTATCATGGGATGCTGTGCCAGTGAGGACCTTTGTTCTGCTGTCTCAGTGGAGGTATGGGATGGAGATCCCTGCAGCAGCAAAGGTACCAGGGTTATTGATGAGTTTGAAACCATGGAAGTGCCTGAGTGGAAGTGGCACAATGTAGAAATTAGGGCTCCTTCCCCAAAAAGAGATGGTGGGAACAATAGCCCAGCTGAAGTGCATCTGCACCAGTGCCCACAGCATGGGCAGCAAACAGCAGGAGCTGGAAGCCCCTGTGCAGCTGTTTGCCATGAGGGAAACAGGGTGGGATGAGTCCCACAGCTGGAGGGACAGGGAGCAGAACAAAGCCCCCATAATCCAAGGGGAAATGGTCAGTGACCTGCTGTGCCACTTAGGGCCACCACATTCTCTGGGGCCAGATAGGGTCATGAAATCATAGAATAGCTTGGGCTGGAAGGAATCTTAAAGATCATCCAGTTCCAACGCCCCTGCCATGGACAAGGGACACCCTCCACTATCCCAGGATGCTCCAAGCCCCATCCTGGCCTTGAACACTTCCAGGGATGGGGCATCCACAGCTTCTCTGGGCACCTTGTGACAATGTTTCTCCACCTTCATTGTGAAAAATTTCTTCTCTAGAACCTATGGTGGTGGGGTTTTGATGGGAACAGTTCCTTCCTTGCCCTGCACAGACATGATAAAAGGAGAAGAAAGTAGGTCTTGAGTTTTTTTGGTGGGGTGATCTCTCTGCCTTTCACCCTGCTCCCCATTCTGGTGGGTAACTGGGGGAGCAGTTGATCTGAGTATTGTCTATCCATGCTGAGGCTGTGGCCATGAGTCCCATTGCTGGCCAGCCTGCAGGGAAGTTGTGCTGGTGCTTCCAGATGTTGCCATGCAGCTGGACAGAGAGGTTGCTGAGCTCCAGGACAGTAAGACCTCCATCTCCATCTCTCTGTGTTAAATCATAACATCTTCAACGCTCATAGTTTCATTTGGATATTTTTTCAAATAGAAAAGTGATGGAAGCAGCAAATGTTTGTGTGAGTGCAAGGGAGGGACTCACACATATTTCTGTGTGAGGGCAGGGGAATCGACTCAGCTTGCTGCAGCTTGTTGCTAATATTTGTGTCTGAGCGCTTAAAATTTCACAAGAGATATTAAGACTTGAGAAATGTGTTTTGTTGCCTTGTAAGTGTATGATTAAACCTTCATCATTTTCTTCTTTTTCACTGTGGGAATCTTTAAGTCGTTACGCTTGTTTTCTTCAGGCATCGTACTGAAAGCAAAGAGTGGCATCATTATTTATTTATTTTTTTGGAATGTGCTCCTCTCTGCCTGTTTTATGCAAAAGCACTTTAATTGATCTTGCAGACGGTCGAGAAGAGGACAAAGAAGAAAATATTTAATGCAGCATATAATTCTTTCTGGTTTTGCCTCAAAATAAAAAGCCACTTTGCAAGGATTTATGTATCTAAACACATTTTATGTAGATGGAACAGCTACATTTTATCTGCCTACTGCAGGAGGCTGATGCAAAGAAGTGCCTTGATCAATGGTATGAACTGGTTCAGAGTAACTCCCAAACTGTTCCAGTGGTGAACACATTGCCAGTTTCTTGCCAGTTTGATTGCAATTGTTGTATCTTTCTATATTTGTGATTTTTTGACTATTTTAATTTAATCTTCTTGAATGTTAAATGTGAAAATGATGCAAGTCCATTCCTTGCTGTGCTCTAATGAAGCACAATAACATCCCATTCAACCAGGAGGCTGTCCTATGCATTTTGCCAGCTCCAGGATGCTTTGGATGAGGTGAGAGGACTGTGGCTTGTCTTTAATTCTCCTACTGCATCCAGAGCTTGTTCAAGCCAAGCACTTGAACACAGATTTTCTGAACTGCAAAGCATCACTTCAGTGTCAACACCTCCCTTCTGTCTATTTAAGGTGAAACAACTGCAGGGATTCAATGCTGTTGTTATCTTCCCTTCAAGGTTCAGACCTTTGAGGTCTGAACATCTTCAGTGCTGGTGGAGTCAGGAATATTTATGAGCTGGAGTCACCTTGCTTTGGCTCTGTCAGGTCCTGTTCCATGTTTGTGATTTGCTGTGGCTGAGATGTGGAATGCACACGAGTTAATGCTTACTTTAATGGTTTGCTCCTTCAATACTCAATACTTCAATAATCAATAAAGATTTCTGGGCATATCTGGACATTTCCTGCAAGAGTCAGCTGAGAGACTGCCTGAAAGCTCTCCTTAAAATAGTGAAGCCCTCTGTAGCCTGGGAAGATTGAAATGTGGACCATGGGCTTGTTGTCACCTTCATGTGCTGGAGATTTTGTCAATTTAATTGAGTTAAAAGACTTGGAAGAGATTCATCTTTTTCGAAATTGTGTCAATATCTTGAATGTCTTGAGTAAGTGAAAATCCCTTATTGAAATAGCTTTTTGATAGTTTGGAGGTTTTCAGCTGCATTCTTTTGAAATATGCCTTGTGCCATGACTTAAGAGTGCATTTTCAATATATTTTTGGGTTTCTTTTATTTAATATTGAGCTTGAGAAAGAGCAGCCCCTGTCAGCCACCCTCCCCCCAAAAAGAAGGATGAGTAAAAGCGGGAAATAAGCAAGAGGAGCTTGTCATTAAACCTAAATCCACTTACAAACATCTAGTAAAAAGGCATCTTTAGAGGCTCATTCTGTACTTTTATTGCAAGGATGGTGTTATACTGCTGTATATATCAGAGAACTGGGTAACAGCATGTCCTCTGTCCTCAACAACTGCTTAGAGCTGTAGGTTTTTGTGTTCAAGCCGATGAATATTTTAGCTTGATGTCTCCAAGGGTAAAATGAAGGAGTAGCTGCTCTGAGGGATTAATACAGAGTGAATTAGATGTTTGTAAAAGGCATTAAAAGCTGCAGTGGCTGTATTGAATCCCAGCATTAGAAATGCGAGGCGAGATGCTGTGGTGCATCCCCCCATTGCAGAGGGACATCCATCTGGATTGCAGGATGAAGACAGCTGGTTGTTTGTTTAGTGAGTGCTTAGATGACCTGAAAAAAGGGGAAAAAAACTTACTCCCCACTTCCTGTCCTCTTTCCCAACATCAATCATAAAAAATAGTTTTAAGAAACCTTGGGGATGTTGCTTCTCTTTTCCCTCACAGTTTCAGCAAGCACCTCAGGCCGAGTGCTCGTGGGTACCACGAGGATGATGTTTCTTGACCCCAGAAGCTGCATCCTGACTTTTTCTCTCTGTCTACCAGCTACAAGGCAGGAATAACATAGCCCAGTGGGCAAGGAGATGCCCAAGGAATAGCTCACAACAGAGGGTGGTGGTGTCATCTGAATGTCCTGCTCCTACAGCATCACCAGGATGGGAGCCAGGCACCATCTTTGACATAGGTAGACACTAACTGGGGGTATTGAGACCTGTTTTCCCACTGCCAGGGTTATTCTGGAGCCCCAGCAATGTTTGGAGCAGCCCAGCCCTTATTCTGCTGATGATCTCAGGGCTGTTTATTTTGCCACCTTCTCAGAAATCACTCTCATCTCAGCTCGCTTTTTAAAAAGATGTGCTTTCATCATTTGTGATCCAAAAGGCTCTTCTGCAATGGAGGAGGTTTGAGCTGTTATTTTTAACTGAATGTTTCATTGATCTGATTTACAGCACTAGCTTCTGGTCCCTGTGTTAGCAAGAGTGGAGAGGCAGCTGTGGTGTGGGGCAGTGCTGTGGGGAGGTCTTGAGTTCCTTCCCTTGTCAGAGCTAATTCATCACAGTCCTGCAGCCTAAAGATGCCATTTTGCATAATTTTAATCCACTAAAAGTCAGGGCTCCACTCTCTTGTGAGTGGATTCATGGATTTCAGTCCTGTCTAATATTTTCGCCTTGATATGTTAAGCCAACACCAGACTGTGATGCATTCCAAACAAAACCCTACCAAGAATAATCTTAAAAATGCTTCGATTTTGGATAGACAAGATGCAGTTTCAACTCTTATGAAGCAGCTTGTGCTTTTTCTTGGACTAAATTAATCTTGCTGCATTCCCAGCTGAAGAGCCTGAGTTTCAGCTACTGGGACATGGTGGGACCTTGGCTGATGTGATGGGATGGAGGGTGGTTTCTTCTGGGCAATGCCATTCTCTCCTGGAGAAAAGGAGGCTCAGGGGGGACCTTATCACTCTCTACAACTACCTGAAAAGAGGTTGTAGTGAGGTGGGTGTCAATCTCTTCTCCCAGGTGACGAGTGACAGGATGAGAGGAAATAGCCTAAAGTTGAGCCAGGGGAGGTTTAGATTGGATTTTAGGAAAAGCTTCCTCAGTTCCAGGGTTGTTAAGCATTAGAAAAGATTGCACAGGGAAGTGCATCCTAGAGTCACCATCCCTGCAAGTGTTCAAAAAACGTGTGGGTATGGCACTTGAGGATGTGTTTTAGTGAACATGGTGGTGGTGCTGGGTGGGACTCAATGATCTTGGAGGTCTTTTTCAACCTTAACAGTTCTCTGGTTGTCTGTGATGTGGAGAGCAAAGCCTTCATGGAGTGTAATCCAGAGCTGGGAGCACCTGAAACCTTCAATGACAGGTTTGAGTGTTCAGCTCAGTCCTAACCACGTGTGTAAATAAAGCTGAAAGCCTCAGGAATGGGTTATTTTTCTACTTGACGAGCCAGAAAATTAAATACAAACAGAATATTTGGGGCACAGGTCTGAAAGTGAGAGGAGATGAGCACTATTGGGTTGTTTTCAGAATTTTTTTTTTTTTTGATAGCTTGAAGAATCTCACTTCCTTTAAGGCTTTCTCCTGTCAGTGTCTTTCTGCCTCTTCTGCTGAAGTAGGTTGGTTGAGTTAATCACATCAGAGAAAAAAATACAGTTCACTGATTTTCTCCTCCACCCAACCATCAATGTATTCACCAAGCACATGAGGACTTAATATCTCAGTGTGCTCAAGGAAAACTCAGGCAAATTCACTGATTACCTATTTTTTTGGTATCATGCAGTCAATTAGTTAACATGTGTCCAGATCTAGATTACCCATGTGGGTTTTTTTTCCTGCCTCTCTGAATGCTTTGGAGAACAAATTGAGGCATGGATGGAACCTGAAGTTGTGGAGGGGGAGTGTCCATGGATACAGGGAGGGTGTGTAGAGAAGCATCATGGGGATATGGAGTAGGAGAACAGGGCAGGGTTTCCTGTCACGGCAGGAATTTTTTGTAGGGGTCATAGGTGGGGAATCCAACATCGATTTCTGCAGTCCTCAGTGCTGTGCACAACAGAGATGTGTGGGTTTATCACTGCTAAGCCTTGTGTTGACCAAAAAAAAGAGTAGAAGGGATGTCTTTTTTTTTCAAGATGTTCTGAAAGTTGGACATTTAGGACCTTGTTCTTCATCTTCCTGATGCAAAATAACTGAATTATTTAACATTCTGTATATTTGGTGTATGCCCTCTCCTTCCCTGGACATGGAACTGATGAGAATGTCAAGGAACCCTGTTATGGAAAGTAGCACCTCTGTGAGGTCAGGGTGGTTACCTGTGTTTTAGAGATCCTCAGGCAAGTGTGTCCATGTGGATAGTCCAAATTTAAAAAGGAAAGTAGAGTGAGATTCAGTCTGTTCTGCTAGGTTGAGCTTCTTTATATGTTCACAAAATCACAGAATCTTTAGGATTGGAAGGGACCTTTCCAGCCCCCTGCCAAGGCAAGGTGACACAGGAACACAGCCAGGTGGGTTTGGAATATCTCCAGAGAGGGAGAATTGAATCCAAACCCTCCCTGGGCTGCTACACCAGTGCTCTGCCACCCTGCCGGGAAAGAAATTCTTCCTTAGGCTGAGTTGGATCTTGTTGTGTTTTAGTTTATGGTCATTAACCTTGTCTGGTTGCTGAGCACAATAAAAAGAGCCTGGCACCACCCTCTTGACTCCTGTCTTGGAGATATTTGTATGGATTGATGAGATCCCCTCTCAGTCTTCTCCAGACTAACCTGGCTCCCACAGTCTCTCCTCACAAAAAGACCTTTCTCTCACTGGACTTTGAACCGTGGAGAATCCACTGAAACCAATGTGTGTCAGTTGTCTGCTGATATAGAATCATGGAAAATGGTTTGGGTTGGAAGGGACATCAAGGACCATCCCGTTCCAACTCACAGCCACGGATGGGGAGCCTTCCACTGGATCAGGTTACTGGCAGTGCACACTTCCATCGTGTTCTTCCAAAAAGCCAACTTAAAGAATCTCCCCTTTACTTGAGTGACTGTGTTTTCATCAAGATGATGCTGTTCAGGAGGGAAGAAGTGAACTCTTTACATTGCTTATCTCCTGTATCTCAGTGCTTATCTCCTGTAGCATTCACAAAAAGGCTGAAAGCTGAAGCGTAGCCAGCTCAGGGCAGCGATCCTGTGCACTCTGCTGCAGGGACATCCTGGCTCCCCAGACCTCTGCACTAACAGGAACGAGGCATCTGGGAGGCAGGAGGTTCCTGTCACACTGGCTGCTGCTGCTGATGGCACTGCTGCAGATCTTGTGTGCTCCATCATGAGCACTGGAGATGAGCTCACTCCTCTGCCTGGAGTGAGGAAGGCTCTTGCACACCCAGACTTCTCTGGTTGCTCTTTTCCTTGAATGGCCAAATAAGCTCATTTTTTTCCTCTTGAAATGTTGTTTGTAAACTTTTATCTTCTGCTGCCTTCAATTTACTAATGACCTTTCCTGCAGCCTGAATGCAGTGTTCCTGGTACTGTGAGCAATGTAAGCTGTCTTAAATTATACCCCTTGTCCTCCATCCATCTCAGTTTGGTTTTGCAGGGAGATCGTGTGTTATCACTTGGAGTTTGCTTTCAGAATTGAGGATGCTGATAAATAAATGCTGTTGTAGCAATGGGAGAACGTGGACTGCTTTAACCAGCTCAATATGTGGAAAAGAAAGAAGAGATTTTTAATTTTATTTTTTTCCTTCACTTATGACTTGTAGAGCCCTGTATCTTCTTCAGCCTAGGTCTTCTAGGGTTATAAGCAAAGATGCTCTTGTCAGCTGATTTTCCTGCCTCACATCTGGAAATGCCAATTAGGGTCATTGCAATAAAAACAGCTGCACTAATGCAAACTCTATGTGTGCCTTCCTTTGCATGCTTCCTCTGCACCTGGAATTGTTTCCCTCTCCAAGAAATGACTTTTGATTGGACACCTACAGGTGTGTTGCTGTATTTTTCTTGGTAATCTCTGTCACTCCCCTAATTTTTACACGGCAGTTTAGCAGAAGGGCTGTTGAGATCCAGCTGTGTTGGCATTCATCAGCTTTGCTCTGACTTGACTGCAAACCAGACCCTGTGTTTTGTTAGCAGTCAGGATGGTGAGAAATCCTTAAAATAGAAAAGAAAATTCATGCAATGAATGATATAGATCTAATTTTTGGATTAAGGTGACAAAGATCAGGTCACTGTTTAACTGAAGGACATTTTTCTGTTAATTATAGTCTCAATTTCTTCAACAATTGGAGAGTAATGTGGGCAGACCCATTTTTTGGATCACAACACATTTATGTTGGAAACAAGCCGTGGTATTTGCTGGTTGGGCACAGGATACTTAGGAAGCAAGAACAGAGTCTTCAGACCTCTGGTTGTGGGACACCTGCTTCTCACAGGGGGTTTTTGGGATGCACTACTTGGATATTCTGGTGTTTGTCAGATTGTGTATATAAAGGTTAAGGAATCATAGAATAGTGTGGGTGGACTGGACCTTAAAAATCATCTTGTTCTGCCCCCCTGCCATGGGCAGGGACACCTTCCACTAGATAGGTTGCTTCAAACCCTGTCCAGCCTGGCCTTGAACACTCCCAGGGATGGGGCAGCCACAGCTTCTCTGGGCAGCCTGTGCCAGGGCCTCACCACCCTCATAGTGAAGAACTTTTCCTTCCTAATATCTAATCTAAACCTGCTCTGTTTAAGTTTGAAGCTATTCCTGTTTGTCCTGTCACTACATATCCCTCTCCAGCTCTCTTGTAGAGTCCCCTTCATGTACTGAAAGGCCACAATTTAGGTCACCCTGAAGCATTTGCTTCTGCAGGCTGAACAATCCAGATTGTCTCAGCATAGGAGAGGTGTTCCATCCCTCTTCATGACCCAGTTCAGAATTATAGAATCATTTTGGTGGGAAATGACCTTTAAGATCAAGTCCAACCCTTAACATTGTACTGCCAAATGGAAGTGACTGGAGAGCTGGGGCATTAGTGGTGGACTCCATTAGTTTTGGTTACACCACCAAGACTGGCCTTGCTGTTGATGGGGACACCAGCCAGGATGTCACAAAAGAAATGGCTAAAGCAGGATCCTGAGAAGGAACATCTCCATCTGCTCTCCACACTCCATCTGCTGAAGAACAAGTAGAAGGTGCCTCATTTTCCACGGACTCCTGACACTTCATCTGCCACTTGCTGTGTCTACTTGCCCCCTCCACCACAGGAGAAACCATAAACCTCGTTGGTTTCCCATTTGTTTACTCATGGATAATCCATTCACTGTGTAATTGCTGCAAGTGTTGTGCTTTGGTCTATTTCTCCACCTGTTTCTGTTTCTCTATTTCTGTTTAATTATCTTTCTTTCCTTGGTTCATAGAACCTCAGAATAGTTTGGGTTGGAAGGGACCTTAAAGACCATTTTGTCCCAAACCCCTGCTATGGGCAAGGACACCTTCCACTATCCCAGGTTGCTCCAAGTCCCATCCAACCTGGCCTTGGACGCTTCCAGGGATGGGGCAGCCACAGCTTCTCTGGGCAACTTCTGCCAGGGCCTCACCACCTTCACAGGGAGGAATTCCTTCCTAATAACTAATCTAAACCCATTCTTCAATTTAATTCACTTCCCCTGTCTCCTATCACTTCATGCCCTTGTGAATAGTCCCTCTCCACCTTCCTGTAGGTGCCTTTAAGGTACTGGAAGGGTCTCTAAAGTCTCCTGGAGCCTTCTCTTCTCCAGACTGATCCAACTGTCTCAGCCTGTCTTTATAGAGGAAGTGTTTCTACCCTTAATATTTCCATTGATTTTCAGGCTAGTTATGGTTTAGGATTTTTAAAGTTTATGTTTCTTTTTTCTCTGATTTGTTTAAGCTGTCCAACAGCTTCAAGTTACAGGAGCAGCTGAAAAGGCAGGAGAATGGGACCAGTAAAAGGGAAGCTCAGCACAGACCTGTGATGATTCTTGTATCACTGTCATTATTCGTGCTGATCATCACCATGTTGCTGGGAAAGGCTGAAAAGTGGCATCTGCCACTCCACAGCCATGGGGCCATTTTGTTTAAAGATGTAAGAAAATTACAGGATGAGTGTCCAGAGGCAATGCCACGAGAACAAGTAGTAAAGACTTCTCTCTCAGCTCAAGAAGATCTCTCTCCTGGAGGGGAATGTCAAGAAATGCATCTCCTGTGACTTCTGCATCCTTTGTGACACAGCATCTCTCTTGACTTTTGGTAGCCTATTTGTGGAAGTATTCAGAGAACATATTCTCCTACATATTCTCCCATCTGTCTTTTTCCCAAACTCACTGGCCTTGGCGAATGCTTAAGAATAGATGTGCTTTCTGCGTTATGTTGAGAAGGCAGTTAAGAATTTATTTTTTGACCTTTCTGTGTTTAGATGGTAATATTTTTAGTATCTTCTATGATGGCTGCTTCTGAGTTGACTTGGACTCTCTTTTCCCATTTAAATGCAGAGGAGAAAATTTGATCAGTGTCTTAATTCAAAAGATATTTTGGGTTGTTCTGCCACCTGGGCCAGGCTGTGCAAGAACCCTTTTCATGGCTCTTAATTGTTGTTTTACATTGTTCATAAAATTCTTTTTTGGGAATGGATGAACTGTGCTTGTAGCATTTACCAGTTCCCAAGAATGTGCAGTTGCTTGGCTGTACAGACCTTGAATAAACATGCAAAAAAAGGGAGCCCAAAATATCATCTTACCACCAAAAAAAAGTGTGAAATGGGAAGGAAGAAATTGTTTCTTCATGTAAACTTTTAATTTTTTTTTTTTTTTTAATTGGCTTCCCCACCAGTGGCTTTTTCTTCTGTTTGGCACTTACCTCATCTTAAGCTTGCAGGCAGATGACTCTGGATGGTCTTTTCTTTTCTAAAGAAAAGGGGTAATACAGGCAAGAACATCTTATGCCCTCTCAAGATTGTGAGATATGGAAAAAGCTTTCTATAAAATGACATCTGTTGGGGATGTGATGTATCTCTTGAATTCAGTGTAATTAGACCCCGCTCAGCTGTGTAACTTTTGACATGGATTGGCATCTGCTTCTCTGAAGGCTTAATGGTGCCTTTAATTATAAGTAGTCTAGGAATTGCCTAGAGAGCCACAGGCTTCATTTAGTTCAAGAATCTCTCTTTTGGATGGTGATCAGTAATAACGTGCTCAGAAGAAGAGCAAGCAATGTCCTGCTATGCAAATGTGGTGATGAATCCTCCCTGGGTTTCTCCTGATGGTAAATCATTAAGGCTTGGCTTCAGCATTTCATGTTGCTACCTATGTATGAAAAATTTTGCTGGTCTTGTTTTGTGCTTCCCTGTGCCTTTGGATCCTGGAGTCCTTGGCCTCTAAAACCTGTGCTCTATGTCAGTTTTTCAAAAAATTCACTTATCTCTTGAGTATTTCCTGACTTCTTTTTTTTTTTTTTTTCCTTGATGGATTTTCTGGGATTTTTTTTTTCCTTAGTATGTGGTAGGAAGCTGAGAGATTCTTTTCTAAACTCTTCCTTGTTGAGGCTTTTTCTGCTGTATTTAGTGCCAGTTTCCAAATCAAACTCACTCCTTCAGTGTGACTCCTTTCCTGTCCCCAGTCTCCACGGGGCAAGAAGCATTTCAGGTCTTCATCTTTCAACATATTCTGAGCTGCTTCTCTATTAAAAAGATTAAGAATGAAATGACACTGCACCACTAATTTTACCTTGTAATTTTCGTAGAATTCTACAGTGGTTTGGGTTGGAAGGGACTTAAGGATCATCTATTTCCAAAGCTCCTGCACCTTCCAGGTTGCTCCAAGCCCCATCCAACCTGGCCTTGGACACTCTCAGAGATGGGGCAGCCTCAGCTTCCCTGGGCAACCTGTTAATAATAATAACAACTATAATAATTATATTTTATCTTAAAATAATCTTGATATTATTCTGTCTTCTTTCCTGTGCATCCCATTGCTCACCTGAAAGGATAAGCCTTGGGCAAAGTTTACTTTTGAACTGCCAATGGTGACATCCAGTTCCTTTCATTGGCTTCAGCTTCTGTTAGGAGTGTGCCTGCTACAACACTTCCTCTCCATCTTCTTTTCACATTTATGGGGCCTGGTGTACATAATTCCAAGCCATATCGAAGTAAAATTTCTGAATAAGAGAAAAGAAATCAACTTGCGTGTTCAAGAAGGCAGCGAGTTGGAATTTTGGGGACCAAGAGCTGCTGTGAGGGTCTTAAGGGGTCATCCCCCTTCTTTGCCCATCAGTTGATGTCCCCCATGATCACAGAATCACAGAATGGTTTGGGTTGGAAGAGACCTTGAAGGTCATCCTGATCCAAACCCCTGCCATGGGTCAGGGACACCTCCCACCAGACCAGGTTGTTTTTCCTGGTTATGTTCATTTGTGTGGTCAGGCTCAGACAGTGACAGCAGCAGTCCCAAAGGACTTGAAGAACTTCCTGGCGACCTGTGATTCCTTCCATGGTCAGTGGAGCACTTTTGGGGAGGCTCTGGTCTCTCTGCCTTGGTTGTGGACTCATAGACACAACCCTTCAGTAGTGTGGGTGAATTTGGCTTTTTCTCCCTTCCCTGTTCTCTGACACATTCAGGGAATTCAAATTGAATCCATGTTAGTGTTTACTGCTCTCAGATGTGCTCAGCTCAGCACTCTGGCTGCTGTTCATACCCCTGCAAGCCTCCCCTTGCACATCCCAATCCTTTGAACGATCAGGAAATCTTTGACAAAGAATTTAATTAGCTCTGTTACAGCCTCGCTGCCTGGACTTAGCAATATTTGTGATTCTGCTTGTGTTTGCTTCCTCCTTAAGCCATGACTGGAAAACAGACAGCCATGATTCCCAGTCAAAGCTCACTGGACCTGATATCCCTCTGAGCTCATGCATCACCCAGGGAACTGTTGTGAGCTTTCATCTCTGCTGTTCATGGTGTTTTTTCCACATTAGAGAAACTAAGGTGGATTTTTTCTACCACTGGAAGCGCTAAAATCAAAGCAGAGGCATTTACTACATTCAAAGTTATGATTTGGAGCACGTTGCCATCATTTTAAATCCTATATATTTAATTCCTTTGCAGAAAGCATCCCCTTGGTACAATAACACCCAGCCCAGATCCTGCCTAGAAGGTGAAACATCAACTGCTAAGGTCATCTTTTCCCCTTTGGGACAAATGCTGGGATGGTCACTTGAAGGATCCTCCTTGTTTCTTTGGTGCCTTTTACTTTGATCCAGGAATATTTCTTTTATCCAGCCTCCTGGCATCCTTGCAAGGAAGGGAGGTATTGAGAGAAAATAATTTACATGGCTTGATGGCATGGTGCCATTTTGTTACAGTGTAATCACGCTTGAAATATTCAATAGAACATCGTTCTGGAGTTAATGGGGGAGATTGTTGTTGGATTATATCCCATGTGATTTTTCTTTCTGTGTGTGTAGAGTTTTCTTGCAGCAAATGAGATAAATAAAGGATTATATCTACATTCTTAATAGCTGGTATCAGAAGTGAAGCGCTTCCAATAAAGTATTCCTATATTTTCTTCCCACATAAGACTGTTTTACAAGCTTATGTCCTTCTATTATTTTTTATCCTCTTTAAATAATCTTAAAATCAGGTTAAAAATTGTTTCCCTTTGCCCAAACTCTGGATAAAACATCTCTTCACAAAAACAGCAGAATGATGTTACATTTTCTTCATTGTAGGAAGAAAAACTGAGTTGGAGGTGAACAGAAGAGTGAAAGTTCCTTGAGAAGATGGGAATTGCTTTTTCTGTTTTCTTATGTTTTGGTGGTTGTTTTCAGATCTGCAGCAGTGACCTGGTGATGCTGGGCAGGTGCTGCAGCTGCTGGAGGGAGCATCAGCAGAGTATTTCTGGGTGTCAGGAGGCTGCAGGATTCATCTTCCCATCAAAACAGGGCTGAGAGAAATTGAGGCCCTTTTAGAGAACATTTTCAGATGATTTTTAGTATCAGTTTGGAAAAATCAAAATGTCCTTCCATACAGGTGAGATAAAATAAAGATAATTCAAGGCAGCTTGAATCTCTCTGTTTTTCTCAGAGATTTTCAGCAGATATTGGGATCCCAGAATGGTTTGGTTTGGAAGGGACCTTCAAGACCATCCAGTTCCAACCCCCTGTCATGGGCAGTATCAGGACCAGATTACTCAAAGCCCCTGCCCAACCTGATCTCTTTTAAAAACTGGTGATCTTCATGGTTTTTTTGGAGATGTGTGTACAGTACCCACTGCCCTGTTACTCTTAGGTTCAGGATTGGCAGAAGTTCCTTGTTCAATGTGTTGTTCCTTGTCCTATTTTCTAGGGAAGAAACTATTCTTGACAGTCACAGAGGACACTGGAATAGATAAAATGTTATTGTATGGTAATTCCTGCACTCCAAAGTTACAAGGAACCTTTGATCAGTCCTCTGCATGATTATCTTAATATCATGAAGGCTGATAATGTAAATGGAGATTTCAAGCTTGACCTGATTCATAAATAGGATAAGTTAAAATGATGAACTTGATTGAGTTATTTGCTGCAGCTGCTTCCAGGGCTGGATTGATTTGAATTTCTGCTGACAAGGCATTGAGACCTCTGGGAAGGACATCCCTGAGTTTATGAGGAGAGTGCTGGGGAAGGAGGAGTTTTGGGGATGTGGAGGGTGGGTGTGTGGTGGAGGGCTGGCTGGACACTGAAGCCTTGGGCTGATAGTGAAATCTTCTGCAATAATTCGGTCTGGTCTTAGCAACTTAATTTAATAATTTTAATTGAATGCTGTGTTCCTGGTACTGCCACTGCAGTCAGTGCATCTCAGTGATGGTTCTTGTTTTTCTTGGTACCGTGGGCTCCTGATTGCTGGCTTGGAGTTTGGGCATTTAGACAAATTCTGACTTGTTGATCAGGACTTCTGTTTGGGTTATTTGTATGTTCTGGTAAAAGCTTGTGATGGCAAAATATTCTCTGTTCCTTGTTGAGATTTTGTCTCAGAAACTGTGAAATCAGTGGGGTGCAGGACCCAAGCTGGATCCATGCTTTGAAAATTTCTCTTCTGCAGCATCTCAGTTGTTTATCTGAACATCAGACTCAAATCAGTTTTTCTTATTTTGTCTCAAGATTTCACCTGTGTATAACTTCCATCAGAGTTTAAATTAGTTCTGAAACCTTTGACATCACAGAAATTTCTGGTTGTGAATTTGTCTATAGGGTTTCTTGCCTCCTGGCTCTCAATGAAGAAGGAACATCCCAGTGGTGTCACTGTAGCACTTGCCAATGAAGAATGAAGGCCTGAAGGCCAAAAATCATGGAGTTCAGCCTGGAGAAGAGAAAGCTCCAGGGAGACCTTAGAGTCCCTTCCAGAGCCTAAAGGAGCTCCAAGAGAGCTGGAGAGGGACTTTGGACAAGGCATAAAGTGACAGGGAAAGAGGGAATGGCTTTAAACTGACAAAGGACAGCATTAGATGGGATACTGGAAGGAATTCTTCCCTGAGAGGGTGGGGAAGCCCTGGCACAGGTTTTGCAGAGAATTTGTGGCTTCCCCATCCCTGGAAGTGTCCAAGGCCAGGTTGGACAGGGCTTGGAGCACCCTGGGCCAGTGGAAGGTGTCCCTGCCCATGGCAGAATGTGGAACTGGATGATCTTGGTCCTCACCCTTCTCCATATCCTGGGTATGGGCAGGGAGCTGGCTGTGTGCTCTCCTGTGCTCTCACATCTCCAGCTGGGATGTGTTTGCTCTTTATATTTTCATCCCCATCCACATATCTCATCTACCAAATCTCCTTTACTTAACCTGCAAAGATTTAAGGCACTCAATGGCTGGAAGCTTTGGCAACATGAATCCAAAGCCTTTTACAAAAAATCAGTGTTTGGTGCTGTTCACCTCACTGTGGAAAGGTAAAGAGTGACTGTGTGTCCTCCTCCTGCTGCTTCAGGGCTCTGTCCTTGTGTTAAATCCTCCTTCTTACCCTGTTTCCTCTGTAAATCCTGCAGGTTGTAACAGTCTCCTAAATCTTGCAGATTGCTGTAGAGAATATCTTCTGTGTTTACTTGTTTGTTAGTTTTAAGAGAATCGTTTGTATTTGACCAGCTTTACATAACTCTGTGTGTGTGTATAGACATACATAATACTTCATTCCTTGCACAAATCCCTATATATATTATATATATTATTTTTTCATTCTAAAAAGCTGGGTAAACTTTCTCAACCTGTTGTGAAGTGATGCCTTATTTTTATGTGAGTCAAGATCTCAGTGCAGAGTAGATGACCCCAGAGAGGCCCTGCAATAGCTGTTCCCATTTCTGCACCTCATTTTACAGCACCTGAGATCATCTGATTGTCTTTAACTTCTCTCACATTCCAGCAAGCCTGGTATTGCCAAATGCAGCAATTCAGCTGATGTGCACGGATTTGGAAAAAAAAATAAAAAAGGAAAAAAATTAGGTTTTCCTGGTGCTTTAGCTTTGGGAAGGGGATTTTAGTGCATCTGCATTTCTACAGGCATCTGAATTACAGCGCCATTTTTTATTTTGCTTTTTTTTTTCTCTACATTTTTCTCCAGCACTGCTTCTTTTTATGGAACTTTTTAAAAACAAAAATAGTGGGTTTTTTTTTTTTCCTACTCAGAAATCAGTGTCTGATGCTGCAAAGGGCTTTTACAAATGCTGTGCAGTGCTGCTGCTGGGAACAGCCTCCCATAGCAACCTTCAGCTTGAAAGCTAAAATCACATCATCCCATACGACAGCTTTATTATTAGATTGGCATGTGAACCCTTTGGAAGGGGTCTAGGTGGCAGCAAAAAAGTTTCCCTACATTCTGTATTTAGGAGATTTTAAAATTTATTTTAGATTTCGTGGGGGCTTTTGTTTATTTTTTGGCTGGTTTACATTTTCTTTTTCTCAGAATAAATGTTAGAAAAGTGAGAGACACCACTGTAGGGAAGGTAGAAGATCTCTGCCATGGGGAATGACACATAGTCGTGGCTGTCACCAGAGCAGTTTCACAGAAAAATAGAATCAGAGAATGATTCGGGTTGGAAGGGATCTTAAAGATCATCTCGTTCCAACCCCTGCCATGGGCAGGGACACCTTCCCCTATCCCAGGTTGCTCCAAGCCCCATCCAACCTGGCCTTGGACACTTCCAGGGATCCAGGGGCAGCCACAGCTTCTCTGGGTACCCTGTCCCAGGTCCTCCCCACCCTCACAGGGAGGAATTTCTTCCCTTATATCTATTTTTCCTAATATTTATTTCAAGTTTTCTAGTTCTACACATGGATTAGATGGGAGTCCTTTCTGGAAAGCTGGCAGTGGTGGATTTGGGCTCAGGTTGTGCTTTTTTGGGATTTGTGTTTATTGCAGTGCCCTTCCTGTTGTTCAGCCACTTTGCAGACTCGTGTCACATCTCCATGCTGGCTTTGCTTCCTCAAAACTTGTGGTGAGAAGACTCAAAGGACCTGGAGAGCCAGGGGAAACTCCCTATAGTAGTTGGGGAACCAAATCAGGATGTTCCAGATCCAGTCTGAGATAAAGCTGATGATGGAGAGTTTGTCTCCTGAGCTTTTCATTGAGCTTGGCATCTCTGATCTGATGGATTGGACAGATCCAGGTTGGGTGGAGCTGGGAGCAATCTGGTCTACTGAAAGGTGTCCTGCCCGTGACAGGAGAGTTGGAACCAGATGATCTTTAAGGTTCCTTCTCACACAAACCCTTCTGTGTTTCTGTGATTCTCAGAAAAACAATTGCAGAATAATTGTGTGTGTGTGGCTCACTCTGAGCTGGAGCCTGCTGGGGCTGCTCTGGCTGCCAGGGTAAGAGCCATAAAATGCCTTGTGCTGTTGATGATACCAACATAGGATAGGATCCCCCCTGTCCATATTCCACTGGTGCAGGGATGGCCACATCCACACTTCTGAGCCACCAGGTCCATGGGAGGAGCAGCATCGTTCCTGCTTCCTGCCTGAGCTCTGGGATTCTCATCCCGAAATCTCCTGGGGAAGAAGAAAGCTCAGTGGAGGAGAGGAGGTGGATTCTGTGCTGGCTGAAAACGAGGAGACAGCCAGGCTTAGACCCTGGGAAAGCTCTGGTGATAGAGAAAAGGGTTTGGGGTCCATGTGAGAAGTTGCCTCTCTTTATCTGTGATTCCTTCAAAAGCTTTTCAAGCTTTTCTAACAGGCTTTGTGAGTGTCTCCATCCTCCATTTAAATCCTATTCCTCTCCATCCCTTTGCACTTCATAGAGAAGCAAGAAGTGACTCATTACCCAGCCTACAAGGAAGCCTTAATGAATAAATGCATTTAAGAAAAAGAAGAAAAGAAAAAAAATAGAGTTCTGTCTGGGGCAGACTGGTGCTTCTGCTGTCTTGAACTCTGAAATAATAAGTTAGGCTGCTTCTTTTTATTTGCTTTTAATTAATTGAGTCACTTTTGTGCTGTTGTTAAGACGAATAGGACTTTGTTGGGACTAGAGCTGTGGGTTTGTGGGTTGCTTTTTTCTATTTTGGGGTTTATTTGGTCTTAACTTGCTCAAAACATCAAGAGCAAAATTCACAAATCTCCCAAGCTCCTTCCCTTTCCCTTTCCCTTCTTTCTCCTCCAAACCTTGTTGCTGGCAGCATTGCATGGAGAGAGGAGCAGTGAGGTGCCCTGTGGTGCTTTCTGCTCATCTTTGGCACTAATTGGAGCACAACGGTGTCTTTTGAGGCACCTGCAGTGTTTGGGAGGTTGGTGGGCTCCCCTTGCCTTGCAGAGGAGCTATGCTTTCCTGCCAAGTCCATGAAGCAATTCTGTTTATTTACCTTTCTTCCTTTGCTGCTCCGATGGAAAGAACCTTAGTGACACTTTTCACTTTTTCTCCAGCAATAAAATCACCACACAGGCCTGCAGTTTAAAAACTAGAACCTGTGCATCCCCTTTCTTGCTTCTAAATGTTCTGTTCAGGCTGAACTATATGTTCAGGACTCCTGAACAGAGCAGGACACAATGTACATATATATTTAGATATGCCCTGCATTGCATGAATGAAAAATTAAAAAAATATGTTGTTTATGTTATTTATTCAATGCATGAATTTTAGAGTACATGGGAACAATAGGGGCAGTTGGCTGGGTCTGGTGGTTGTAACTGGAAATTGCTCTTGTTCTTATTTAAAGGGGGTGAAAAATGTCCCTATCCATGCCAGAGGGGTTGGAGCAAAATGATCTTTAAGGTCCTTTCCAACCTAAACGATTCTGTGATTCCACGATTTTTCATTTTGAAGACCTTCCTGGAATTCAAAATCTCATTAGGGCTTCTCTTCTCTGTGAGCTCCAAGTTTGAGGTATTTTTTTGGTTTTGTTTTTTGTTGTTTTTTTTTTTTTTTAATTGTTTAAATACAGCAAAGCTATGTTTTCAAAGGGAGGGAAGAGGGTGAGAAAGAAGTGTGGGTGCTCCTCGGAGATCGAGCTGATCCATTTTTGTCTTGTTATATATCATTTTAACTTAATGCTGTTATATTATTTCAGCTGTGCTTGGTTTTCAGATTGGGTGCAGATATGAAGTTGCTATAACAACATGATGATTCATACAAAGCAAGCAACAATCTGCCTGGATTTATTTTTCTATCATGACGACTTAGATGTTTTTGGTGGGGATTTCTGTCTATTTTCAGATAGGCCACGCCGTTGTCTCTCTGCAGTGGTTTGTGTTGGATTACCTGGGCTTCAGGTGCTAACACCTGAGCTTGTGTAACAGCCCAGAAGTCATAAAGCCCTTCCCAAAGATCAGTGCTGTGGTGCAAGATTTAGGGTGGGAGATGGAGGCATGGAGATGTAGGGGGGTGGTCCAGGCACCTTCAGCATGTCAGGTGTGCAAATACAGCACCTGGCACCTTGCAGCTGTGCTCAGGTGTTTTCCCTCTCACATCCTGCAGTGATGTCACTGCCAGACTGATGATTTCTGAGAGCCTCCTGGTCCTGTTGGTTAGAAAGAGAAGCACAAGTTCAGATGCTTTGAATTTCTCCTAGAAACATCTTGTCAATGTTTCTGTTGTCCTCTAGAATTGCTGGGGTGTTCAGGGGTAGATCCAAAAATCATTAATGGAGTCACAGAATGGTTTGGGTTGGAAAGATCATCCAGTTTCACCCTCTACCATGGGCAGGGACACCTTTCATTATCCCAGATTGCTCCAAGCCCCATCCAACCTGGCCTTGAACACTTCCAGGGATGGGGCAGCCACAGCTTCTCTGAGCAACCTGTGCCAGGGCCTCACCATCCTCATGGTAGACAATTTCTTCCTAAATCAAATCCAGATCTTTCTGATTTCAGCTTAAATCCATTGCCCCTTGTCCTGTCACTCCATGCCCTTGTCCAAAGTCTCTCTCCAGCTCTCTTGGAGCTCCTCTAGGACTGAAAGGGTTCTCTAAGGTCTGCCTGGAGCCTTCTCCAGGCTGAACAACACCAACTCTTTCACCCTCTCTTCATTGCAGAGATGCTCCAGAAGATTTAATTAATAAATTGGTTTCTTTTTAATTTTTAAAATTGCAGTCTGCAATAATAGGTCTTTATTTAGGTATTTTAATAGAGAAAAAAAAACAAACCTAGAATTAGGGATGATTGATTTTTCTCTGTGAAAGATGACAAATTATATAGAAATATCTACTTCTTGCCAATTTCACGTTGCTTCTCCTTTGAAAGAGCAGTCGTGATGGGAAGTGTTTCAAGGTTCCTCCAGACACTCTGTCAGCTTCTCAGTTCTGAACCTGGAGCAATGGAAGTAAATGCCTTGAGCTTCCAGAAACCTCACACTGGGAGCTTTCTCCTTTTCTCTCTCCTCTTTCTTTTCAGTCCTAATGTTGGGAGTTTCAGATAACACAGAGAATCACAGAATCATGGAATGGTTTGGGTGGAAAGGGACCTTAAAGATCATCTTATTCCAACCCTACTGCCATGGACACCTTCCACTACCCCAGGTTGCTCCAAGCCCCATCCAACCTGGCCCTGAACACTTCCAGGGATGGAGAGTCCTCAGTCTCTCTGTGCAACCTGTGCCAGGGCTTCACCACACTTATAGTAAAGAATTTCTTCTCAATACCTGATCTAAACTTGCTTTCCTTCATTTACTCCTTCCCTGCTTTATTTACTTCTGTAAATGGAGCAATATGCCCCAGCAACTTTCTTGGAGTTTTGGTTTTTTACAGTTTTAAAGATGAAACTTTTTTTTTTTTTTAATTAAGTGTATTTGTACTTCTTAATTTGTATTTTACTGCTAATAAATATAGGATTACTTGATTATTTTTTGGCAATTTTTTCCCCCATGTAGAACTGTAGCAGGGCTTGATGCCTTTTGGAAAAAGGCTCTTCCTCCTTGCACAGTCCTGTCCAAAAACCACCCAGAGATGAATACAGGCTTTTGTCCAGCCTGTCTGTTCAGCTGGTGTCTCTTTATTTTCCCTGACAACTGGAATACAGTTGATCCTGTAAAATGTCTGGGCTTTCTGTCCTGTCTAATTGTGTTAAACTGCATTTGCATCCTAAAGAGAGTGTCTGGGAGAGGATGTTGAAGCCTTATATGCATTTTTAAACTCATAAATGCCATCAGTGAAGTCTAAAACATCAGATAACTGACTCTGAAGGCCTTGCAGAAATGTACTGATGCCTTTATGCCTTTGTGAGTTGTCTTCCCCTGCATGGAGTCTCCAGATCCTACATGTGTTGCTGTCAGCTGTATTAGGGATAAGGAGGAATCATAACTGTGAAAACAGCCCTGGGGGCTGCAAATATCTGCCCACCATCAAGTGAATTTTGCAGTTTTGCAGGGGATCACGTTCCTGTTCCTATGGCAAGACTTTTGTTGCAGGGCAAGCAGCTGATGGCAGCCCTCTCTTCCTGTGTCAGAGGAGCCATCTCTTCTCCTGGTGTTTCTGAGCATGTGCCCTGCCAGCCCACACTCCACCTTTTCAGCAATTGGGTATTTGGGCACCAGAATAAAAATGCAGTAAAAATGGAGACAGTGGAAAATACATTCCAATCAATCACAACTTTTTTTCTGGAGGTGTGTTCCAAAAGTTTAAAGCATGTGAAGAAGGGAAGTCAGCATGGTAGATAAGATATTGTGGGCATCGCTAGGGATTGTTGCTTTCACTTTGCTCCTGGGCATGCTTTTCATCCTTTGACCATATTGATCATCCTGACCTGATCCCACACAGCCTCTTCCAGCAGAAAGTTGTAGATTTCTCCTCCTGTGACCTCCTCTGCACATGGGATGAGGACTTTGGCTTAGTGTTTTCTTGGTGGAAACCTCTTTCTCTTCATCACGACCCAGTAATTTTAGCCTCTGACTCTTGGTGCTGTTGCTTCTTGTCTTGCCTGTGTTTTCTTCTGGGCATGTGACAGAGCTTTGCCAGTCTGACACCCATGGCCTGGGACAAAAGACCATGTCTCACCCAGCTCCTTGCATTCACGTGAGCATTTCTGTGATGGGCAGAAGATGATTCTCCCTCTGAGTCATGCAATTGCTATTTCCTTCTCTAAGAAATCTGGTAAAATCAGTAGAAGTAAGGGGAGGGAAGAAATGGAAAGTGTCTCTGCATTTCAAGAGAAAAAGCAACAGCTCCCCCAGAGTGGTTGTTTTGGCAGCAATCTTCATCTCAATTTCAACCCCTAAACAGCCATCAAGTGCAAGCTTGATGTGTTTGCTTTCCCAAAAGGTGTCTGAGAGGGTGTTGGTTTTCTTGCTGTGGTCCTGATGGTGTGATGGGCCATGAAGGAAATGTCAGCCACGAGCATGAGGAAATAAAAATCAGTTGGGGTTTGCAGCAAGACCTTGGGAATCTTGACTTGCCATTGGTGCCTTGCTGCTGAACAGAGTTTCCACAATGATTTCAGGGCTGTGAGTCAGTGTCTGTTCTCTCTGATAGAACTGCTCCTCTGAGCTGGAGTTGCAGGGTAAGAGCAGCTGTAGCTCAGATGTCAGGGTTTTGCCCTGGTCCAGTAGTTCAGTGTTAAATCTTTGCCCCAAATCTCTCTGTTGATGCTGCATTGAGGGTGGAGGTGTTTCCCCAGGTGGTTGAGATGGAGGGACACTGAGCTGATCTTGGGACTGGAGCAATGGAGACAGGCTGAGAGAGTTGGGATTGTTCAGCCTGAAGCCAAGAAGGTTCCAGGGAAAGCTGAGAGCCCCTTCCAGTGCTTCAGGAGCTTCCAAGAGAGCTGGAGAGGGAGTTTGGACAAGGGAGTGATAGGACAAGAGGGAATGGCTTCAGTCTGAAAAAAGGGCATTTTTATATTAGGTATTAAGAAGAAATTCTTTCCTGGGAGGGCTTGGGGCACTGGAACATGTTGCCCAAAGCCACTGTGGATTTCCCATCACTGGAAGAGTTTAAGGCCAGGTTGGACAGGGCTTGAGCAGCCTAGTGTGCTGTCCCTGCCCATGGCAGGGGCTTGGACCAAGATGTTCTTTAAGGTTCCTTCCAACCCAAATCATTTTGTGATTCTCTGATTCTCAGAAGTTTTTTTTCTCCTTAGGGATGCCCAGCCTTGTGAGGTGTCGTTGTTGCCCCTGAACTTTGTGTTTGCTCCTACCTGAGGTATTAGCAGAGTTTGAATCACTTTTCTTCTTGTTTCTGATTTTTACTTCTCTCATGTCAGTGTGATGGCACAGCCAGAACATGCATGAGCTCTTCAGCATTTTTTTTCCTAAGAAAACCTCATGGTTGCCTTTTTCTTCTCCAAAATATCTGGAACAAACACCATTCCTCTGGTTCTCTCATATATTGGAGGATGATTGTCACCCCTGAGCATGGAGGAAACTGCTCTAAAAAGCAGATTTTCTGTGTCTGAGGGGGCTGGTCTGCTGGAACAGATGTGGTGGTGGGGCTGGAATTCTGCTCTGAAGCCTGGCAGCAGCTGGAAATGCAGTTTCCCATTAACCCTTTCAGCTGTTGGAGTCTCTTGATGTGACACAGGGAAGTTTCTTCCTGATGGATTTCAGGGAGTGAGTTGAGGCCAGGTGTACATTTTAATTTTAGTTCTGCATGAGGGAAGATGCTTGTGAGCCCATCATATTAATTTCAAAACTCTTCAGGATTGTGCTTATTTTGCTGCAATAGTGCAGTGGATTGCCTGGGGAATAAGCAACCAAAGCAGGAATTTGAGAACAGTAAAACCAACCTCACAGACATTTAGTCTGCACAGCCTCTCAGTTACCACCTGTGTGTCTTCCTTGACCCTGTTCCTACCCCTAGGAAAAAGGTTCTGACCCTGAAGGATCCCTGTCTTTTGGGTGGGAGTTACTGGATTGGAAGGAATCCAGTCGTCCAGCTCAGCCATCTTCTCCTGGTCCCATCTGCTCATTGATCCTCCAGGAGGAGCAGGGTGGATGTCATGCCAGCAGGAACTGTCATTAGCTATCCTCATGTCTGGTGCCTGGGCATGGAGAATTCCCAAAAAGGCAGCTGAGTAATGGAAGTGATGGCTCCAGCTGGAGCAGAGGCATCTCCACAAAAGGCTGCTCTTTCTCCTCTCCAGTTTCCTTCCAGCTGAGCTTTGACAGCCTTAAAACTTGAGGTAACCTCCATGTGAAAACCTTTGCTTGCTCAGAAAGGGGGAGCTGGTTGCAATCCAGGGATGCCCTTTTGGGCTGGGAGGAGGAATGTGAGGTCAGCATGGACAGTATGTGCAGGACCAAAGGTATGGCTGCGAGGTGGCTCAGCAGCAAGGAGTGAGGAAACCTGGATTCATCTCTCCATATCAAAAATATTGGTACAGCAGAGGTGCTCAAGGGAGTGTTTTTGATGATTTGGCTTGGTACTGTCCTGATTTTCACCCCAGAGGCTTTTTAGATTTTTGGAATATTGGGTACATCATGGTTGTGATGGAGTTTGGGGACATTCCTGGAGAACCCAGCAGTGAAATTCCTCCAGACAGCAGTTGACTGGACATTGTACAAGTGAGATGCAATCTGTGCCTCCACCTCATGAATTGTGTTGTTGCTATTTTAATTTTACTTTTTTTTTTTTTTAAATAAATATTGTGTTTGTGTGCTTGGATGACATTTCCCATTCAAAGATGGAGGGGAGGAAGGAATATGTCACCCACACCCAAGGTGCCAGGCACATAACTCAGGAGAATTACTCATAAAGCCACAACCTCATTATCCAGCTATGGAGGATTTCTGCCACCAATTTCCTCAGTCTGGCCACAATCCTGAAATTAATCTCACCTAAACAGTCAGGAGCATTTCCTCTCTCAGTGCAGGCAGAAATAATTTTGTCCCATGGTTGAATGCTTCAAACAAAGACAAAAATGGGCAAACCTCCCCCAAAGAGCCCAAAGTATAATAATTAAGCTGGTGCATTCGGGGTGTTAGAAAAAGGATGTTCCCATCCCAGCTCCAGGCAGATGATGGAGTGCACAGCACAGGTGGAGCAGAGTGAGGAAGACTCAAATCACAAGCTGGGAAGCTGAGGTGCTTTCCCCATTGTAAACATCTCAGGAGGAGGGATAACCTCCCCTCTTGGGCAGCAGATGGGATCTGGAATTCCAATGTCCTTGTGGGCACTGGGAGGATGAGCTGAGTTTTGGATCTTCTGAAGTACCTGCTGCATTTCTTTCTCCTGCTGGAGTCACCTGGGTTTTGGCTACTCTGAGTGATATCCTACAAGAAACAAGGATGGTGAGCCTGTGATGGTTAAAATCCGGTCTCAAACACACCTCTTATATGATCCTCATCATATTCATCCTAATTTATTTTTTTCCTGGAGCAGAAAAGAATGGCCTGTGAAGTTCACAAATTCCCAGCTCTCAGCCCCTGTGTTTTGGTTTTCTTTCTAAAGAAACAGGATGAAGGAAAGGGACTCTGGGATGTCCAGGAGAAAAGGCATCCTTATAACCAGAGCAGTGATGTTGTGGTTCAACAAGAAGCTGGAACCAGGATCTCCTGGGCCAAACAACGGGGCTGACAGGCTGCACATCACCATGTCCTGCCCACTCTTGCCAAGCAGCAAGTGACAGGACAAGAAGAAAAGGTCTCAGTTTGCACCAGGGAGGTTTAGATTTGATACTAGGAAAAATTTCCTCACTGAAAACTTTTTCAAGCATTCGAAGAGGCTACCCAGGGACGTGGTTGAGTCACCATTCTTGGAGGTATTTAAAAATGTGTGGATGTGACACTTGGGTTCACGGGTTAGTGATGGCCTTGGCAGTATTTAGTAGTTAGACTAATGGATCTGAAAGGTCTTTTATTACCTAAATTATTCTGTAACTCTAGGAAGCTGAGAGCATTTTTTCTGTCAGCTGCTGGCTATGATGGTGGCTTTAAAAAGTTCATGTTTTCCCTTTTATCTTGCCAAAGGACATGGAAGTGCTGCTGGGCACATCCCAGCTGTGGGGCACTGAAGGATGAGGTGGATTAATACTCATCTGCTAACGAAGACCACAGCAAACAAGAAGGGATGGAGTGGGAGGATTGAGCTGAGTTGCCCCGTGGTGATTTCCATAGGTTAAACGAGCAGGTCGCTGGGAATTGCATCCTCCAGATGTAACAACTCAATAAGATCAATGTTTACAAAACTCCTCACACAATTGGATCCAAATCTTGATTAAACCTCGAGGCTGGTTGTCCCCAGCCTTCTCAGGAACACACACTCACTTGTTGCACTACCTTTTGATGTTTCTTACTCTGAGCTACAAGAAGCTGCTGCTCCAGAAGGGGAAAATCCTCTGTCACGGTGTGTAATTGGCTTGGTGTGTTTGCACAGAGGTCACCAAGGGCTGGGATTGCTGCTCTGCTGCTCTGGGCAGATATAAATCATTGCTGCAATTTTATCTCTGAATTTTTCTCTCTGGGGAAATTGCATCTTTTTTTTTTTTTTTTTTTTTTTTTTTTTTTTTTTTTTTTTTTTTTTTTTTTTAACTGAGCTTTCTGTGTAGACCATGTATATAGGAAATATATGACATTTGTATAGGAAATATTTATTAATGAAAAAGGATTTTAAAAGTGTTCAGCACACAGTGACCAGAGGTGAAGGCAGTGTGTGAAGGGCTTCCTCACTGGTGTTAATTGAGCAAAGCAAGAAGGTGTTTTAATTAAAAAGCCTTTTGTGAGCTCTTAAGAGCTGCCTGGTGCTCATCTAATGCAGGATCTACCCCTTGGGGCTGTACCAGTGCTTTTTCCTGGCAGCAAAATTGGCTGCTTTTGTAACCAGGAGGTGTTGTTTCTAGAATAAAAGCTAAAATTGGAAATTCTTGGAAGATAGGAGTGTGTGTACGTGTTTGAAGGCCAGCAGGAGAGAGAAACAAGTGGCTGAGAAATGCCAAGACCTTGATTCAGCAGGGTTCTCCCTGCTCTCTCAAATCTGACACACTGAAATGCTTAACTGGATTGTGGCCAGAGTGTTCCTCCCACAGCAGGCTTGGGATTTTAAAGAAGACTGGACACTTAAAAAAGTGATTCTCCTTCTCCATTGAAAGTTTTGGTTTGTTACTTATTATTTTTGCAGGTGTCCTGCAAACAATTGCAACACCCTACTTTTATACCGTTGCTAATCTGGAAATATTAAAACCTTCTAGGAATTTTAAGGATTTATATCAACTTTCTTTTGAAAAGAAGGTGCTGTTCCCCATGCTCATCAGTGATATTTTGAAGAACCAAGAGTTGTTTTTGTACCTGTTCCTACAACCCAGCTTAGAGGCTGCAGGATGTGCCTGAATATCAGAGCTCTTGGTGCTGATGGTTGTCATGTCCTTAACCATGACAGTGACGTTGTCATGTCCTTAACCATGACAGTGACATAGTTTTTTTCCAGTACTTATCAGTTGTCTTGATTTTTCTTCCAGATTAGAAGAAAGTCTTTTGTGCCCAGGAGAGCAGGACTTGGGAAGCAGCTGGTAAGAGCATCTCTTCAGGAGAGGATCACCTGAACATGGAATTATGGGGCTTAGGCAGATGCAAATAAAATTTTGCCCTTGAGAAACTTTTTTTCCCCCATTCCTTTCATTTTATAGGAGTTTCACTCTCTTTTGGACTGAGCTGCCAAAAGGGAGAGCTGGTTTATGGAAGTTTTTGCTGGGTAGGGAGTGCTTTATCTTCACTCCTATAGAAAGCAACTTTATCCAAGAGTTGTCTCGGACCTTTGGCCATATTTTCATGTTCTCCCTGTGTTCTCATTGTGCTGATCCTTTGCTGGTTCCATGTCTTTAATCTCTAGAGAAAACCATGCACAGAAATAAAATAAACATGGAGAATGGCAGTGCTTTGAAACTTGTGTGCTTAAGTTTGAACCATGGAATAGTCTAGGTTGGAAGCAACTTTTGAAGGTCTTCAAATCCAACTCCCTTTCAATGAGCAGGGACATCTCCAACTTGATCTGGTAGCTCAGAGCCCCATCCCTGGAAAGATTCAAGGTCAGGTGGGAAGGGGCTCCCACCTCTGTGGGAAACATTTTTGTGTCTTACCAAAATCTGTTATCTCACCTGAACCCCTACTCTCTTTCAGTTTGAAGCCATTACCCTGACACTACAGACCCTACTGGAAAGTCCATCCCCAGATTCCCAGAAATCCCTGAGAACTGTATTGTTCTGTAGGTCTTCAGGTTTAACTCCATGTTCCTCATCTTGGAAACTCCTGCCTGGATGGTAAAGCTTTGCTGGTCTCCCAGGCAGTGTGAAAGGCAAGCAGGGGGGTGCTGGTTCCATGCCACACTGGTGGGATGTTCGTGTGTCCATTGGATGCTCAGTGGTCCCCTCCCAGGGAAATGGCTTTTTGCTCTAGCAGCAGATCCAGCTGTGCCAGATCCAGCTGTGGGCAGCACAGCCAAGTTCCACTGGCTTTTTCTGTCTCTCCCACCTGGTTTACCTCCCCTTGGAGGCATAGGGAGATTTATAGGACTCCTCCTTGGTGACCCTGGAGACAGAAATTGATTTGTCCCCTGCAAGGCTCCTGTCTGGGGAGGGAGCAGTGCTTTGTGTAATTTTCCTGTCACCTGTAGCAGCACCAGTGCTGAGTCAGTGTGATGGTGTCCCCTTTGATACAGGTGATGTTTCCCTAAATACCAATGCTCATTGCCCCTGGATCTCCTCGCAGCAGTGCTGAGCAAAGAGCTTTAGTGGTGTTACTGCTGCCCTGAATAGTCCCCCAACACCACATCTGGCTAAAGAGAGGAAACATAAATTGTCTTCTCACGAGGGTCTGGACTGAAAACCAGAGGATTTGGCCTTCAGTACAATGCCTGAAAACAAATTTTGCCGAGGGCAACTTTTCTCAACGTTATGGCTTTCCCTTCCCATCTCTTGCTTTCATGTGCAGTTTCTTCTGTGTGGCAGAAAGGAGCGGGTACATGGGAATGTGGCCATGGACCAATGGGTTAGAAAGCTGGAGTCAGCCAAGTGATGGGGCACATTGTTTCAGCAATGAGGGGGGGAAATAACTGTGGCATTTGTGTCTGTGACCAGTCTTGCTTTTGCTGGACCTGGAGTCACAAACCCAGGGTGGGGCATTTGTGATGGTGCTGTGAATTGTAAAGAACACCAAGTGTGATGAATGTCAAAGTCCTGGGGTGCTATGAGAGCTGCACTGATGGTGTCAGCCCAGCTGGGCTCAGGATCTCTCTCCCCAGCTGTCATAGTGGTCCTTGGCTGTATTGACAACATTTTATCCCCTGTCAATTTGTTGACCTGTCCAGTCCTGTCACCGTCCCTGCATTGTCTTTGTGCTCTTGCATATTCACTGATTGCCCTCTGCCCACCCCATGTGTACCAGGGGTCTCCTGCTCTCCCTGTCTATCTGCTGCATGATGAGAAAAGTGGATGGAAACTCTTTGGGAAGAGTCACATGCTCTAGGTTGAGTATAGAATGCTCTTGAAAATCTCACTGTTTGGTAGCCATGTGTGCTGCTTTGGGAACAAAGCTATAGAAGGACATCATTGCAGCAGAGAGTCCAAATCTCTTCCTGCTCAGATTTGTTCTTTTTTCACCTCCTGATACCCTGGAAGTCCAGGCAGTGGAGTTGTTTTTAGCTTTTTAATGCTCTGTGCTGAGTGAGCACTGGTGAAGGCACTTTTGCTGGAAGGGCTGCACAGGACACAAGCACAAGGTGCTCCCTGGCCCCAGCCCTTCATCCACATGACCAAGAGTTTGCCAGAGGCTGCTGCAGTCTGGAGAGGCCACTCCTTACTAAATAGACCAGCAGGTTGCCCCTGGGGACTTTGTTCAACTGGCCTGACCCGTGCCTCAGCCATCCAGGTGATGCAAGTAAGAGGTTGACTGGGGCTAAGCTTGTGCCTGGATGTGAGTCCAGCATCAGCTTCACTGCTCAGACTTTTCGTGTGTCACTAAGTGGTTTTCAGTCTTTGTCTCTGGCTGGTCATTGGTGTTTTCAGTTATAGGCACAGTAATTGGAAAAGTTGTGTTTTTATCAGTCATAAATGTACATCTGTGTGCTCACAACTATCCATAAAATAAACTTTTATCGGTTAAAACAATTGAAGATGTAACATCTATGTGTTGATGTTCTCATTGTGCACAGGTCCTTGCTAGATCTCATTGCATTTTCTCCTTGTCCTCATCCTTCTGATCTTTTCAAGTGTCAGTGGTGAACCTCACAAATGCTGTTTTTCTTGAATTGTTCCATCATGTGCTGATTTTATCTTTAGGGCTGTGAAGGACTTGGGTGCCTTGTTGTCCAAGGGCACATAAAAGGGCACAAAGCTGATGATGGGACAGGAGGAAATGGCCTCAAGTGGTGCCAGGAGAGGTTTAGTTTGATATTAGGAATTATTTCTTCACCAAAAGAGTGGTCAAGAATTGGAACAGGCTGCCCAAGGAAGTGATGGAGGGATTTAAGAGGTGTGCAGATGTGGCACTTGGGGACAGGGCATAGCAGTGGCCTTTGCAGTCAATGCTTGGTTAATGGTGGGACTTGATGGTGTTAAAAGTCTTTTCCAACCTAAACAATTCCATGATTCTTTGTGGGCTCCTGGAGGACTTGGCTTGCCATGGCTCCCCTCACGGTTCCGTGTCCTTACCACACACATGGTCCCTGATTGTGACACTGCTCTGTGGGATGCCACCCAGTGTGTGTGAAAGGAAAAGAGCCACTATGCAGCACTCCTGTGTGGCTCTCCCAGCTGTCAGCATGTGGTGTGAGCACCGTGGTGACCCAAACACCCTTCTGCCTGGGTGGTGGGTTAATCTGATAGCTACCCACGCCTGCCTTCATCAGGATGTCCTGGTATTCAGTGCACCCCCTCTCAGAGCAATGGGCAGTGTCATCAGGCTGCTGGCACATTTTGTGTTTTCTCAAACCAGTTTCCTGGCCAGCATTCCAGCGCTGGGGTGGTTTCTGGCCAGATTTCCTCCACGTGGTGGTCCCTGTTCAGTCAGCAGAGCTGGCTTTGCCTCCACAAAGCCTGAGGCTCCCATCTTGCTGCTTTCCCCCTGCATCTCAATCCTTGCATTCCTGCAAGAGAACAAGATAATCTCTGTGCTGCTTTTGTGCCAAACTCTCCTCAAAGTGACAGCCCTGGGCAAGGCCATGGGGATGTGGTGTGCTGGGATTGCTGATTCCCTGGGCTGCCATCCTGATCTCCTTAGCACTGAGTTGCTGCTTCGAGCTGCCTCGGTTGTCTTCCCTGAGAAATGCTGCCTCCAAGTAACTAGGGACCTGCACAAATCCCCTGGTCTTCCCTGAGGAAGTAGGAAGGTGTTCTCCCACTTGAGCAGCGTGCTTTGTTTTTGGCAGAGCTGAGCATGCAAATAGAGGGAAGTTTTCCATTGTTGGATGTGAGTGCTGCTGTCGGGCTGTGGGAGGTGTCTGCCGTGCACCACATGGGAAGAGGGTTCTTTGTGATTTGGGATTGCTCCTCACATGGGGAAAACCTGGGTGTTAAGGAAGGATTTCCAATCAGAAGGCTGGAACACCTCTCCAAGGAAGACAGGATGAAAGAGTTGGGGCTGTTCTGCCTGGAGAAGAGAAGCTCCAGGGAGAGCTCAGAGCCCCTTCCAGTGCCTGAAGGGGCTCCAGGAGAGCTGGAGAGGGATTTGGGACAAGGGATGGAGGGACAGGACACAGGGAATGGCTTTAAACTGGCAGAAGAGAGATTTAGATTAGAAATTAGGAAGAAATTCTTCCCTGTGAGGGTGGTGAGGACCTAGCACAGGTTTTTCAGAGAATTTGTTGCTGACCATCCCTGAAAGTGTCCAAGGTTCTGCTAAACAGGGCTTGGAAAAATCTGGGACAGTGGAAGCTGTCCCTGCCCATGGCAGGGGCTTGGAATAAGGTTTTCTCTAAGTTCCCTTCCAACCCAGACCCTTCTATGATTCTGCATTTTTTTTGAGATGTGGGAAAATACAGATACATAAAATTACAGTTGTTGCAGTAGCTACTGCTAAGGGCAGCTCCTGGATGTTTGTAATCTTCAAAAAATGAGATTAATTTCCACTGCATGTTAAAGGATTGATGGAAGCTTTCCTGTGCTGTGCAGGTGTTTGGACCAAGCAGCAGCACCTGAAAACACATGGATCTAGAAATTAATGTTGTTCCCACGTCTCACACTATGGCAGCATCTCAAGTCACCTCTTTCCCAGCCTAAAAATGTTATTTTTTTTCTTCTAAAGTGTGGTAGGGGGAAGGTGAAACTGTCCTTGCCCTCCCTCTATCAAATGGCAGCTAACTTGTGGTTGAGATTCTGTAATAGCATTGAAGATTTAATTTCATTTATTTATGCATCCAGTTTTTAAAGGAGAGGGAATAATTTTTCTCTTTTGACCTGGAATTTGCAGAAACTCAGGTCCCACAGTCAAGAGCAGGTGCCTCCTTGTCTTAAGGCAGAGACATTTGTGAAACCACCTTAATTTCTGCAGTGAGCTGCCAGTGAATCTGTCCTGTGTCAGGCCAGACTTTTTGGCTGCAACCTCCATTTTTCAGGGCACATCAGTATATTTTTAATTATCTGCACCCCTGGGCCTTACAGCTTTCTGTTTGCTCCTATTTGCCAGATTTGTATTTTTTTTTGGTGTGTTTTAAAAACATCTCCCCCTCACACAGGCAGGTTTCTGTGCTGGTTTGGGATGACAGCCTAGAGCTGGTGTTTTGCAAGGTACCAGCAAAAGAGGTAAATCCAGATGTCCCTTTATTTTCCTGAGCAGAGAGGAAGAAGCTGGTGTGAGTTACTTCTGCCTTTAGAGATCCAAAAGGCTGAATGTATTTATATTTCAGCTAAATGAAATGGCAGCCCTCCAACTTGCTTGCTGCGAAATTGAGGTTATTTTGTGAAGCCATGCTTGGGATCTTTCCTCTTTTTTTCTGTCCTCTCACAGTATGTAAAGATGCAGATACCATGTAAAGGGTGGTGTTAGAGCAGGCACACTGGGAATCACAGAATCCATAAAATGCTTTGGATTGGAAGGGACATTGAAGATTTTCTTGTTCCAACAACAAAATGCTCTTCCAAACCTACACACGGTTCAACATTGTGATCAGCATCCCTCGGAGATGGATCAAATGTTGAACTGTGTGTAGGTTTGGAAGAGGATTGTGTTGGCAGCTTCAGAGCAGAGGGAAGGCAAACAAGCAGTGATTGCACAGGAATGGTCTCCAGAGCCCAAAAAATACTCACCCAGCATCAAACAGTAAGAGGAGGAAACCCTGTGGCACTATCCAAATCTGTTGTATGAATTCCAAGGGAAAGAACATCACTCTCTTCTAAAATGACAGGTTTTCTATAAAATTTGAAATGCTGATGGAACTTGGAAATTCTTTGTGACTTCCAAACTCAGCTCTGCTTCCCACTCTCATTTTCCAGAAAGCTACAACCTAGAGCAGGAAGGAGAGTTCATAAAGTCAAGGAGGGTTGGGATAATGAAAGGGAGAGGCTGTGGCACTGTAGCTGTCACTTAGGGAGGGCATTTCAGCATTTCAAGAAATTTTGAATCAATGTTTGTGGTTTTAAAGTTGTTTATGTCATCAGTCCCAGTCTCCTCAGCAATGTAATTGCTGAGATGATCTGCTCTGGCTAAAGCTGGACAGCTAGGCAGGATCTTGTCCTGGGAACTTTTGAGTTAGGACTGCCTTTTAAGTTAGAAAAAAAATATTTTCTGTCTGTTTTGAGAGAGAAGCTGGGAAGCAGATAAAAAAAAGTGTTCAACTTCCGTGCTGTTGTGTGTTAATATTATTCCAAAGGATCTGAGCACCTTTGGCAAATGGAGAGTATTGTCTGTGCCTGCTGCATTGCTCATTCCCAATAAGGTGCAGTTGTTCAGTAAGTGGTTACAATTTGGGGGGTGAAATATCTAGAAGTGATTAAAAAGCAATTTAAAATAGCTGTGCTTTCCCATTAAGCTGTTGCCAGGGGCATTGAACAGTCTGTTTCCTCCCCTGCACTTAGAACCAGCCCTTTGTCACACTGGAGGCATTTTTGTAATAAAAATACATAAAATTACATCATGTATCGACCAAAGCTCAGTTAACTTAAGCACGTGCAGGATCTCTATTAGCAAACAAAAACCTGTGGCTGGGGACATTGATTTTTGTATGAATTAGTAAATTTGGCATATCACTGTATTTTTAAATAGCTCCATACCCTCCCAGTGCCAGTTAAGGAAAGATGATATTTCCATTCTTTCTCTGACCCTTAAATTGGACAAGAAAAACCCTGTGTTAGATTTTTTTTCCCTTTCTGTCTTCCTTTCCCCATCCATTTCCTTGTCCTTTCCCTTCCTTTTCCTGTTCTTTTCTTTTCCTTTCCCTCAGTGTCTACAGATCTTCCTTTTATTCCCTTTTCCTTCCTTCCTGCCTTTCTATTTTTCTTTTTTTCCCATTCCTTCCTTCCTTTTCCTTGCCCTGCTATGTCTACAATGAAAGCAGACTAAACAAAGAATCTCAGAGCTGGAAAACTCTACAAGACACGAATCATAGAACAGTTCAGGTTAGAAGGAGCTGTAAAAGGTCACTGGGTCCAATGATCAGGGACATCCTCAACCAGATCACGTTTCTCAGAGCCCCATCCTACCTGACCTGGAATGTTTCCAAGGATGGAGCATCCACCACCTCTCTGGGAAGCTTTTTCCAGTGTTTGCCACCAACACTGTAAAAATTTTTGTCCTTATATGTAATCTTATCAACCTTCTTTTGGCTTAAAACCATTCCCCCTCATTCTATTGCAACAAGCACTGCTGAAAAGTTTTCCCCACCTTTCTTGTCAGTGCAGTGGGGGATTTTTAGAAGAAAATGGTTCAAGACCAGGTTGGATGGAGCTCTGAGCAACCTGGCCTAGTGGAAGATGTCCCTGCCCATGGCAGGGGGGTGGCACTGGATGGTCTTGAAGGTCCCTTCCAACCCAAACCATTCCATGATTCTAAATGCTGTTCCTTGGCTGAGGTGAAGTTTTCCCAGACCTGCCCTGCAGAGGCTGTTGGCCTTGACTGGACTAAGTGTTTTTTTCTCTCACAACCACTCTTAAAAATGACATTTCTGATAAACAGCTCAAATTATCTTTTAAGGTCTATATTTATAATAACTTACGTAGTCTCTGCTGCTGCTATAGGGGAGCCATAATTCAAAGCAAACCTTTACTGTCTAATTTAGCAGGTACTTAAATATGGTGAGAGATGAATATAGGTGGGGGAGGACATTCTACAGGCTGATGGGAAATTTGCAATATACTCTGAAAATCTGGGTTTATAATTATAAGAGAACAAGAGGAGGAAAAAAGTCGGGTGGTAGAGAAGTTGACTCATGGTATTGAAGCAATAAACAATTTTCTCCTTAAAAAAACCCAAAAGACTGTGTTTTGCAATAGCTTTTGAAACTTAATATTTACAGGGCTGGAAGTTGATAGACTTTCTATTATGTCCTAACTGATTTTGATGGGGAAGAGCTTTCTGACTCTGTCACTCCCAGTTAGATCAGCTTTGGCAATGCTCTGACAGGGTTTGCAAGGATCTGATGTTATCCAAGGAGAAGTGCACTGGCACAGACCTGAGCTGTGAACCCACCCCTAATTTTTCCATGGTTTCTGCAGTAGTTTCTCTGTCTAATGAGAGCAAAACAAACAAAATCCCAACTTTTGAAAAGTCATGACCTGGTTAAAACGAACCTTGACTTTTCTGTCTTTTATGATTAAGTTTTCCTTTGGCTTTTTCTTTTTTTTTTTGGTCCTGTTTCTGTCTGCAGATGTTCTGAAGAAATCCTGAGCTTTGGTATAAAATACAACTCTGCGTTTTAAAAACTCTACCCCTTTTTACTTAAAGTAATTGCACCTTTGTTCTAATACATTAAATAGCTGTATATCCCACAGACCATCAGATAACACAATAGTTTTATGGGAAGGGAAGGGAAGGGAAGGGAAGGGAATTAATCTAATTTCTGAGCAGAGTTGTAGCTGCAGGGCTGCTTTGTTTGTACATGTGCTTGTATGAACTTTTCAGTCCCACTGCTCAAATGGAAAATCGGGAGGGTTTGTCCTTCATGGAAGGAAAACAAGGAGCATGTGAGTCAGAAGAAATTTGCAAGGTTTAGTGAGTATCCACTCTTAATTTTTAGTTGGCAAGACTTTGGCACTCTTTGGAATTGCTGTTTGGGAATTTTTTTAATTGTTGGCAAAGTCTCAATTTCCCACATGTCCTCAGCCAGCATCTTGGATATCCTGTAGTGAGGTTATGATGAAGACAGAGCTATTTCAGGTTATGCTGTTGTGGCTGCATCTCCAGGTCCAGATCTTCATACCTTTCTTTTTGGTTTAGCCCAGCTCATGGGAAATAATTGGGCTCTTAATCACAGAATGGTTTGGATTGGAAGGGGCCTTAGAGATCAGCTCATTCTGCCTGGCTGTCTGTGGCAAAGTGTTATTTTATGAACTCCTTTTGCTTTGGCTCGTGGCATTTAAGTTTGCTCAGCCTCTGCCATGTGGTGGCTCCATGTCAGAAGTTTTTCTTCTCATCCACCTGAGGAAGAATGGAGCTGTCCAGTCTGAGCTGGACATGCAGTTGGACACCCAGGAATCTTCTCAGTGCCTGCTGGAGCCAGGAAGGACTTCCCAGCCCTAATTCTTTCCTTCAGACACAGGCACAGTGCACAGTGGTGTCTTGGCTCAATTTGTTCCTGCATAACACAGCTTGGGCACTTCTGCCTTGCAGCTGGACACAATATAAATTTACACAGAGGAGGAAAGAGCTCAACTCCTGTGGGAGGTCTGAGGCTGTGGGTTTTTCTCTTTCTGAACAAATTCCTGGTTTGCAATCCTCTAAGCACTGTCCAGTCTTCCCTGTGGGCTCAGCAGAGATGTCTGGACCACAGCCTTGTTTTTCTTGGCTCTTCCCTCAAAGCAATTGAGGAAGTTATATGAGTCTCTAGGGTGTCTGGGAAAGAGAAGCTGGAAGCTGCTATCCTAACTTTCAGTGCTGTTTTTATCAGGACTGGTGTATGTGTGTGCAAGAATGCTTCAGTACAGCTCGGGTGGGGTTCTTAGGATGTCCTGTGCAGGGTCAGGGGATGGATTTTGATGATCCTTGTGGGTCCTTTCCAACTCAGGATATTCCGTGATTCTGTGATTCTACTGCTGTGTGGTCCAACCTCCTCACCTGGGCATGACGGTGGGGCTGCCCATCCTTAATTTCCATTGTGTCCCATTGGTTTAATCTGGGATTTCCTCTTCCCCTTGAGTTGGGATATGGGGGTTTGCTGACCCATTACATGTGGGGGTGCCTGCAGTGGGATGGTTTCAGGATATCAGGTGATTGTTCACATTTGGGCATTTCTCTGGCTATTAATAGGATGAGCTTTGGTGTTTTATCTTGCTAGAGCCCTATTTGAGACCTATCTGAAGGATTTTGGTCCTTTAGTCAAGTCAAGGGTATAGCCTTGCTGCTGTAGCTGTGCCACACACTCTACTCTCAGATTTTGATGCAGCACCTTTTGAAATATTCACATTTAATGGCAATACAAGGCATGCCTGAGCTCTGAAATGCCATGGGGAACCTAAGGAGTGGAAATAGAGTGGCAGCAGAGCTTAACACTTTTTGGCTTTTGTTCATGTTGAGCTATTTGGGTTTTGTGCATTGACTGATCTGCTTGCTTGGGCTGCTGACATTCATCTCTCTTGACTGTCAAATTCAGTGTAGTGGAAATGTTAATCTGACCACAGTCACAATGCAAAGAAGGATCTTCAGGTAAAAACACACACAGAAGCCTTCTTAGGAATCTGTTTAGGTCTGAAGAACAAATCTGTACATGATGCTGGTCATGTTTGCTCATGTTGTGTGGTGAAGTTCCATCCCAGCAGCCCCTGGAAACTTCTTTGTGATGTCTCCTCCACCCACAGAGCCTGAACAAGGCAACTTCAGGGCTCCTTCTCTTGTTTGGTTCATGGAACAGGGCTCCTGCTGGGATCAAGAGGATTTCAATGGTACAAGTCCTGGCACATCTCCAGTCAGGGCTAACCAACATCTCAATTTTTAAACATGCTGAAGGCCATAGACCTCTCTGAGATACCCCTCAAAACTTTGAAACATGGAGATGTCCTTTATTGTCCTTTATTTCCAGCCCATACCTGTGTAGGATCTAAGCCATGATCACAATCCTTTGAAGTTTTAAGCAGCTGTCTCCTTCTGTCTGATCTCCTCTCTGTGCTGTCACATCTGCCTTTCAGGCTGTCTCCTGCTGAATTGGGGTTCCATGTTGATACAAGATTTTCTGGTCCCCTTTCAAAACACCTCATCTCCTTCTCCCTTTGTCATTTTCATGATATTAAAGCTGTTTCTTTCTTCAGCAGCTTTCCTGGGAGCTTGGACTCTCTGTTGTTCTTAAATCCAATTCACTCCGGGTAAGGCAGACCTAGAGGCAAAATTGCTGTTGCTTTCTGAATTGTTTTTTTCTCCTTTTTATCCAGGACATGTTTGTAAATGATGGCATTCTGCTGGCTCCATGCTATGTGGAGAGCACCAATACCTGTGGGATTGTCCATGAAAATTTAGCTAGACCTGTGCTGGCCTCATTGACCTCTTCAAACATTTTGGGGATCACTGCATGGTCCACAGGGCAGGACTTTGCAGGAGGAGAAAAGTCTCAGTGCTGCAGAGATTCCTGTGCAGTGGTGAGTGTGGAGTGGCCAGGAAGGAGAAAACACCACCCAGTGTCTTGCAGGATGTTTTTTCACTTGGTGGGGATGCAGGGGGTGTTTTTGGCTATTTAAGTAACGTTCCATTTTGGTGAGTTCTGCCACAGGGAGAGGAACAAGGGCTTGGCCTGCATTATCATTCAGGGTGGAATTTATTTTTTTTTTGTTCATGCAATTTTTTACAGCTTTTTGGATGGATGGGCCAGAGGACAGTGAGTCAATGGATACTGTGTTCTTGGAATACTACTCTACATTTGGATATCTAATTATGAAATTAAATTTTTCCAGTCCTAGGACCCATTTGTGCTGCTCTAGTTGGATGTTGCTCTAATTCCCAGGTGATGCTCCAGCTCTGGTTCTTCTGTCCCAGAGAGGTCACAGCCTATAAAACGATCTCAATTGCTCTAGATGGAGCCTGAGCATGTTGGAATAAAGTTTTTCATCCCAGAGAAAGCATGCCAGGCTCATGGTGGCACATTTGATGTGTGTGGAATATTGAACATCCGACCTCTGATGCTCTTCTGCAGAAATATTTTGCCAGGATTTCTCCCCTTTCATATTTGCTGAACAGTGTGCAAAATTCAGCACATATGATGGAATGATAAGATTTACCTCTGCAATGGAGCTTTTGTGTATGAACAAGCCTGTGTGGGGATAGGTGGAAGGAAAGCTCATAATACCACAAAAGTCTTTAAAAACTATGAGCCTGAGCCTGCTGTCCTCTCTTCACCTCAATTTCTCAGGTGTGACAAGCTTGAAAGGCAGAAACCTCTCTCTGACTGCACACTAGACATGACACAGGGAGTATATTTTTGGAAAATGAAGAACAATTCGTGTGTTACTGAAGGAAAAATACAACTGATGCTACTTCACTGAAGGAAATCCCACTGCTGCCCCCCCTCCCCTTTTTTTTTTTTTTTTTTTTCCCTGGAAGCTACAGAATTTACTACTCTATTTATGTGCTGAAAGAAAATGGTGATAAATTAGTCCCTGTAGCCAATCCTACTTGTACCACAGAAATAGTTGTATTTATAGAAGTGGTCAAACATGCAGCAGTGTCCAGAGATGTATGGCAATGCTTACCCCAGTCCACAGCACTGTGTGATTTATCACAGGCCAGGCCATAATATGTGTCCTAATTAGTGTAATGTACCTTGTAATAGCTGGGAAATAAATTCTGCACCGCAGCTTTCAGCCCAAAAACACAGGATCTAATGCAGATTCCATGAAGATAAAAGGGGGAAAAAATGACCTAATGCTGTAAAGGCCTTTGGGTGAAATCTAAAGTACATCTGTACATAATCATAGAATCACAGAATGGTTTGGGTTTTTAAAGATCATCCAGTTCCAGCCCCCTGCTGTGGGCAGGATCACCTTCCCCTGGACCAGGTTGCTTCAGCCCCCATCCAACCTGACCTTGAACATTCCCAGATGGGATGGGATGGGGCTTGGAGAAATATGTAGGTGTCAAGTGTGTGGGTAAAATGTGTTAACCTTGCATTGCTCACCCTTCTCCTCCCATGACACAGAGCTTTCCTCTGTCCCACAGGTTCAAGCAGGATTGGGAAGTTGTTATTAATTAATGCATTAATCAGCCCCACATCTTTGCTTGCACCCTCTTGGTGTGGCTCTTTTTAGCACTTGGTAGTTTTAGAGAGAGAGGATGACTGATGATCGTGTTTTGAAGCTCTGTGAGTGTCTTCCAGTTCCTTATCCCTCTTGCAGATGGTATTTAAGTGTGCTGCAAAACATAATTCTCATGTGGGAGTGGATCTCCACATGGACTTTTAGAATTTCTTCTGGTGTATTGCTGAATGATGCAACCAAAATCAGCCTTTTTTTTTTTTTTTTTTTTAACATGGAGCTCCTGGAGGACTGTCAAGTACTGATGTTACCAATTCATAGAGAAGGAAACTGGCTCCCCAAGGGCTTTTGCTGTGAAGTGCTGTCAAGAAGGACTAAGCTGAGACCTTTGAGCTTTTCTTCCCAGCTGAGATGCCCTCCAAGGGCTTGGGAAAACAGAGTTTCTTAGTTGATGAAATCTCCTTCATTACTTGCTATCTCTATCTAGTGAAAAGGCTTTTTTTCTTATTTTTATTTTTATAAATGTCTTGGTTAGTAGACATCTGTCTTTCAAACCAAGACAATAAAGAACCTTCATTATTCAGATCTTTATTAGGACAGATTTTAATTTTTGCGGCTGGTGCTGTGTTTATTTTTTTTTTCCTGTTCTCTCTCTGTTCTCCCCTTATCTGGCTTTTTCTCTGTAGATCATGAGTATTTGATTGGGGGTGGAAGAGTCAAACCAACACAAATTTATTTGGTCTGTCAAACTTCCTCTTTGTAATATTCTTCTCTGTGTAAAAGATGACACAAAATCAATCTCCTGGTTGGCATCATCATTCCTCTTCTGGCAGCTTTTGCTCAGTGATCGTTATTTTTTGTTTGGCTGCATTTTATTCTTTAATGTGTTTTCAAATACATCATCAGATAACAATTGCTGAGATCCTCCTTCCATCTGAAAGTCTGAGTGCAGATGTGAATTTGTGTGGCCTTTTTCTAACAGTCTGTGATCATGTCATGCTGTTTTGTTTTAGAAGGGATACCAAGGGAAGGAATTGAGTGCCAGTCAAGAATGAAGAATGAGGATATTATATTGGAAAATGGGATGTGGCTTCCATGATCTTTTTCAAACAATACATTTGTGGAAGCCTCTTCCAAATATATTTTTTCTGTGCTCCGATTCTCTCAATTCTTTTCTCAACTCTTCTCTCCTATCATGCTGCCCTTCTGTCACTTTTTCAGGTTCTTAATCATCTTTGTGAGTGACTGTGAAAGCAACTGCCTGGTTTTAAGTGAAGTGAAACCAAAGTATAGATTTTTAAAACTACTGTTCCAGTGGTGAAATTATTTTTCTTCCTGAATACTTTAATTCAGTACAAGTTCTTTCATAGTATATATATTTTTTTTTTCTTGTTCGTTTCAATAGACTTATTTTAGAGACTTTATATGTGTAGAATTCTGTATTTGGCAGAGTGGGGGAAGAAAATAAAAACATATGGACACAGTTGAGCTTCTAATCTGAATTGAATAAACTTTCAATTTTTTTGTAGTCAAAACTTTGCAGGGCTTTCTCTTTCCTCAAGCCTGCATAATAAAGATGATATATGAGTTCCATGATCTGAGGACCTGGTCTGTAAAGACTGGGGAAAGTTATTTTTGTTGAGAGAGTATTGAGGAGTCAACTGAGGGCAAAGGGTGATGGTCAGGAGGACTCAGAGCCAAAGTGAGCCCCAGCAGTGAGAAAACAGAGCCTGGTGATTTAACCTCCAGCTGATTTACTGGAAGATCATTCTTTTTGGCCCAAAAAGTCCACACTGGTGAAATTTTAAATCCAGATTTTCCAAAGGATGTAAATATAAATCTGAACGTGGTTCTCTTTGACTCTGAGTATGTCTTATCTTAGGGAAGAATGTCAGGGGGTTCCTTCCTACCCCATGAAGTGGATCTGCACAGATTTACCCTGAGTTCAGTAGGAAACTGCAGGTCTCTGGGACACCTCTGATGGCAACTGTGCAATCACCCTTCTTGCACTTCTCCTATTAAAATGTTGAAGAGATTTATTTCTTGAACAGCTGTTCTCAGATTGGAATTTTCATTTTTCTTAAGTAGGATTGGAAGCTGGGCAGAAAATTTGGCTGTTGGGTAGATGTGGCAGCAGTCATAAAATTATAAAAAAAAAAAAAAAGAGATGTTTTCTTTAGATATCTTCTGATGATCTATGGTAACTTCTTCCTCTTGCTCCAAGAGTTTTGCAGTCAAATTATATTTAATGCAGTCTTCAGCTGTGTCCCACTGATCTTTTTGGTGAATTCTGATTGCATTTGAATTTGTGTGTCTGAACAGTTTCTTATGATGGTTTATTGGGTTTTTCCCTAACCTGAAAGGGTGACAGCAGTTTCTCTAAAAAGACAAGCTAAAATCTTATAAGTTACCATTTTTTCAAGATGTCTCAGCTCCTGCAGAGACAAACTGCTCTCCTAAAGGTGTTACAACTCACTTCTGAAACCTCAAGATTTTCTTAAGATGCCTCCCTTTTCCAGCAGTGATTAATTGCTGCTCCTGCAACCCAGTGGATGGAATGGCCTGGTATAAATCCAGACACGTGGAGACCTTTGCTCATCTTTAATCATCTGCTGCCCAGTGCCACAGTGGAATAAATTATTATTGTTGTTATAAAAGCTGCAATTTATCTTTGATCAGGCCTCGTGGCTAAATATTTTATTTTTGTTTTGTCTTCCTTGAGGCTTAGATTTGTAAAAATTTTTTGTTTGCTTTTTTAATGTCTACTAATAGAAACTAAATTAAGAGCGTTTTAATATCTACCAATATAAATGAAATTAAGAGTATTTGCAGAGGTATTGCAGCCACACAGTTACTGCTCATCACAATCTGATTGCAGTGATTTCTCTTCAAACTGACCCAGAGTGGAATAACTCTGGGTATGTTTCCTTCTGCTCTTGAATATTTGATTCCCAGGCACACAGTCCTCCTTTCCCTTCCCCATATCACTTCACTTGATGCATTGGCAGGAGCTGGCTAGAACAAACAGGTATTTTGTCCTCATGAGATATTTGGCAGGTCTTTATTGGCTTTCTCAGCGCCGTTCTCCTGATGTGAGCCAAGGATCAGAAGCTGGGTTTATTTTAGGCAACTTATAAGACAAAATATAAGCTCCTTCAGTTCCTTTTCTTCCTCTGTGTAGGCACAGGCTACACTGTGGGAGCTGCTGGAATTATATCTCTTAACAATACAGCCTTTCATCTTTCTCAGACTGCAGTATATATATAATCCGAGTGCTTGGTTTATTACATTTTTATTGCTGTCAAATTCTTCCCGAAGATTAGACTGGGAGGAAAAATGCCTTCAGAGTGAGATCTATGAAGGTGTGAAATGGCCTCTGAGGAGGGGCACAGGGAGCCCCATGGTTTGAGTTATTGCAAGGCAGGCAGTCCAGAGGATGGGAGAATCCCCCCTGGAGGTGCTGATGCCTGGGTGACCTGGCTGGGATGGATTAGCCAAGCTGGGGCTCACCTTTGCAGATGCAGGTGCTGGCAGCGTGGGTGGGTCCTGCTGAGAGCAGAATTGGCTGTTCCTGATGAGCCTGTGGGATTTAAAACATCTCTGAGATGCATTTCCAATGAAACAGCCAAAGTTTATCTGTGTTTCTGGATTGAAGACTCTGTTTCTTCCTGCTGATGGCTCCTGAATGGTTAATTCCAGATGATCTCTCACTTGTTTAAAGGCTTTAAATGCCCCCCCTTTACTGGGCCCTTTCAGTACCTAAAGGGAACTTATAAAAAAGGTGAGGACAGGTTTTTTGTGGGGTACATATTGTTAGGAGAAGGGGTAATAGTTTTAAATTAAAGGTAGATTTAGAGTAGAGATTAAGGAGAAATCTTTTATGCTGAGGCTGGTGAGGCCCTGGCACAGGTTGCCCAGAGAAGCTGTGGCTGCCCCATCCCTGGAAACTCTCGAGGTGGGGTTGGACAGGGCTCAGAGCAAACTGCTCTGGTTGAGGTGTCCCTGCTCAAGGCAGGGGGCTGAAACTAGGAGACCTTTAAAGGATCTTTCCAGCCCAACCTTTTCTGTGATTCTGTGATTTCATTTTTAAGTCTGAATAGGACTTCTGAAGAAATATAAAATGTTGAGCAGGTGGTGGTCTTATGGCTGAAATGAAAGGACCAAATGCTGATTGGTGCAATAGAGCTCTTGAAATCAAGAGCTGATGGTTATTTTTCACATTTTCAAAGCTTTCTTGATGGACCTGCTATCTTTATCTCCTTTTTTTTTTTTTTTTTTTTTTTGGTAATCTGTGCAGACACACTCCCGTTCTGCTTAGCAAAGCCCCCATCCTGCAAAGATTGACTTTCTTTTCCCATTTGGAGGAAAGAATGTCTTTTCATAGGCAGTGGGAATGTGGGGAGGAACTGCTGCAGCAGAAGATTTGAAAACTTGTCTCTATAAATGGTAAGGGCAAATTCAGCATTTTGAAAATAAGTAATAATTTTAATGTGCATCTTGGTGGAGACTTGAGCTTCATTTGCGTGGCTGCACGAACGCAAGCAAGAAACCAAGTTATTTCTGAAGAGCTCAACAGCCCAGCTTTGCTTTTTCCCCTAGCAAAGCTAGATACATTGTGCAGTGTCCAAGACCTCTTTTTCTCTCCACCAGGGAAATTTCTGTTCTTTCAACATTCCTCCATTTTACCACAGAGGGCTTCCTTTGAATTGGAATTAATCCTGATTAATTCCTTATGCCCGTATAGATGTGGATCCTGCCTGGATCAGCTCATCTTCATATTTTAAGGTCATAATTTGAGCTCCCTGCAGGTTGTCTCGTGGGATTCTTCCAGAGAAGAACCTTGCCACGTAAAGAAGTTCCTTTTGCTTTTTGTGATTATTGAAAGACCTGAGGAACCATTTGCAAGAGTAAGTCTTGAATGCTTTTTAGAAATGTATTTTCAAAAAAAAAAAAAAAAAAAAAAAAAAAGAAATTCCAGCTCTCTATATTATTTGATCAGTTATCTGTTACCTTCACTGCAGAAAGTGCCTTGCTGCATTTCACTGATAACCTTATTGCTGTGTATCTGAGGCAGTGTTTAGGTTTCTGTAGTGCCTTTCATTGTGGCATCTCCAGCAGCTTTGCAAGTGGGCTGGAAAGTAGGTCAGTGTTATTCTCGTTTATAGAATAGAGGCTGAGTCTTTAGGTTTCTCTGTAATAACCAATTTTTTTGTTGCTTGCAAGTGGTTCTGGCTGTGGAGAAGTTGCTGACTTTTCTTCTTCACTTTGCAGTTCTGAACCTCCCCCTCCTTTCCCAGTACAGCTACAAAACCACTTCTGGGATGTTGAGACAGATCTGCCATCATTGCTCATCCCAAACTTCCATGTCGAGCTTTTCTTCCCCCATAGAATGGTTTGAGTTGGAAAAGACCTTAATGCTCATCTCATTCCAAGGGACACCTTCCACATTACCAGGTTGCTCCAAGCCCCATCCAACCTGGCCTTGAACAAATCCAGTGACTGAGCAGCCAAAAATTTTCTAGGCAACCCTTCCAGTGCCTCACCACTGTCATTTCTGTTTTTTTTCCAAAATCCCTTCATCTGTGTCTCCAGGAATGCTCAGAACTGCACACAGTGGGAAGATGAATGTGAAAATTCATCTCCAATGCAGTACTTCAACTTGACCTTTTCTTGTGTTTTAGTTTAGCATTTTACAATTATTTTAATTTTACAATGCAATTATTATTAGTTTAGCATTTTACAATTATTTTTTTAAGTTGTTAAGAGCTTCCCAGGAGGGGCTAATCCGAGGGTGGGTGGAAAAGAACCAGTGCTGCAGGAGGGCTTACACCAGTCCCTGTTATGCTCTTACTGAATTCATTGTCTTTAACAAAGTGTTCCAAAAATAATTTTGGAGGGTTTACCTAGAAGCTTTCTACTTCTGCACCTTGAAGTGCTCTTGCTACGGATTCATGGAATTATTTGGGTTGGGAGAGACCTTGAAGATCTTGTCATTCCAACCTCCCTGCCATGAGCAGGGACACCTCCCATCAGACCAGGTCAGCCTGGAGTTGTCTGCTGCTAAATTCAGATTTTCCCCTATGTCTCTGTACATGAAACAAACCAGTAATTGCCTTTCCTTGGAGATCACAAGTGAAATATTGGAAAATAACATTCTTGTGGCAGATACCATCCCAGAAGGATCAGTGTTCTTGAATTTCTCTTGGTTCTGTGCAGCTTCTGTGATCCCTAAATGTTTTTTAATCCTAATGGATGTGTGTAGGGAGGCTTTGGTTTATTGAAAGATGAGGTCTGTGGTGCACTCTGCACTGGTCTCTTGGATGAACAACTAGAAAACTGCATTTTGGTGTATTTAGCATTTGGTTAAGCAAAATACAGGGTGTTTTGAGGAATAGTTTTGAGTGGTCCTTGACTAGGCAGGCAGAAAAGCTTCAAAGCAATTTGTAGCAGTTTAGGCCCAGTAGAGTAGATTTGGGTCATTGTATCCCATTTTAGGCTCCTTTTTTCTGACAATTTGTAGACATTTAATGTCTTTCTGTAAGAGCCATCCACAAGATCATCTACTTCTGTGGTTCTACTCTCCTTCTGTCCTTTTTCCACCTTCTAAATTCTAAAAACCACCCAGTTACCCTGCAAAAGGAATGGCAAGAGCATTCCTAAGAGTCCCATGGTTTTGTAATAACAGAGATTTTTGTTAGGTGAAAGTGTTCAGGTGAATTTAGAATATGGATCGTGCAATCAGCCCACCCATCTCACACTGTGTGTGAAGTGTCTGACTCCAGATCTGGCAGCCAGAGAGGGTTTATACCTTTGGGTACCACCACTCTTTGAACTTGGTATCTAGAGCAGCTATGTGGAAATCCTTTGGAGCCCTTAGATGCCTTTAAAATGCCATGTTTTGGATTGTTTGGCAAAAACACCTCAGGGTTATGATATCCTCAGTAAAAGGCAAAGTCCTGCATAGGGTACAGGCTGGGAAATGCTGAGTGGAAGGAATTGGAAATGAAGGGGAAAGCACTGAGTGTTCTCAGTAAATTTTGGTGTAGTCCCCCCTTGCCTGTAAATAACTCTGTGCCACTGCTTGCAGCAAGGTTGGGAAGTTGGGCTCTGAGTGCCTTCCTGAGAAGCAATCTGCTTTATTTTCCAGCCAAAAGATATCAATGTCTAATCCATTTTTGGTCCATTTCTGCTGCTTCTAGAAGCAGTGATGATGTGTTGATTCCCACAGTGTGTACTTACTGTGGATTCCAAAGGTGTGACATCTACTGATGCATCAAAATGTCCCTGTTAAGCATTAAAATGTGCTTTGTTTGGATATGCCCGTTAAAATCTGTCTTGTCCCCTTTTCCTCCAACATCAAAAAGCTTCAGAGAGTTACAAACTTGTAAACAGCCACAACTCTCTTCGTGAATTAAATGGCAAGTAACTAAATCTAGAGAATTTTGCTGTTCCGTGCCACAGAGTGGTACTTGCTTTTGCAGTGGGGCCTGCCAGCAGTGTAAATTAAGAATTTCCAGTTATTCCTAACCTGTTTTGGAAATTAGTGCATGAAAATAAAAAAATAGAAGCATCAGACTCTTTTGAGGTAGGTACTACCCACAGTCCTCTCCTTCCATGGTGTGTGGAGTTACAGTCTTGGATGGGAAAAGTTGTCCAGAGTGGTAGATCTCAGCAACAAGTCTAGAAAAGATATTTAATGAATGTAATATTATATGTGTGAAGGTCAGCAGTGCTGCACGGAAAAGAATTCAGATCATGCTGTTTCAAAGGGCTGCAAGAGATGTTGCAAACTACAAGTTAGGATTTATTCCTCTGAAAATAATTATCATCCTTGCAGGCAAGAGAAGGTGCCTGCAGAGAGCTTTGTCCATGGCAAATGTGCTGTTTTAAAGACTCTGCACTCATCTCAAATAACATCATTCCATGCCAAAAAGCTACTGCTCTTAGGTAGTTCAAAAGTGGATTTTATTTTTGCCTCTTTTTTTAATCAATTAGCAGAATAAAAATGTCACTGCTATATATGGGCTGTAGAAAGTTAATGTTACTTTTTGACAGGATGCTCTTGTAGGAGAGCACAGCTATGGATGCTGAACTGGCTGTTGGAAATAGCACAATTCAGCCTTTGATTATTATTTTTCACCATATGACGTCATTTCTCCCCAAAATTTAGTTTCTCTGTCCTTTGTGTGCTGAAGATTGTCACTGGATTTAAATAGCATCCAATTTGTGCTTGGGGAAAGGAAGAGATTGAGAGTCCCTTTGAGTTGTTTCTTTTTTTTAGAGCAGGGATGTCTGTCAGGAGAGAGGTGGGTTTGGTGGCTGATTATAATATATTTTAATTATAATGTATATATTTTTAAAATTTGTAATACAAAAGGCTTGTTCCTCCTGTTAAACACGTGGGGATTTTGGCAGCACAGCCACCTTAGTGTGACAGAATGCAAATAAACCTTGAGGGCAGGTAGTGAGGCTTTACTGCAAACAGATGCTGCTCTCAGCTCCCCAGGATGTTCTCATCCTGCAAAAAAATCATGGAATCATAGAACAATTTGGGTTGGATGGGATCTTAAACACCATCCAGTTCCAACCCCCTGCCATGGGCAGGGACACCTTCCAGTGGACCAGGCTGGTCAGAGCCTCATCCAACCTGGCCTTGGACACTTCCAGGGATGGAGCAGCCACAGCTTCTCTGGGCACCCTGTGCCAGGGCCTCACCATCCTCTCATAAAAAAACTGCACAATTTCATTCTAATATCCAATCTAAATCTCCTCTCTATCAGTTTGAAGCCATTGCCCCTTGTCCTGTCACTCCTTGTCCTTGTCCAAAGTCTCCTGGACTCTCTCTTGGAGCTGCTTTAGGCACTGGGAGGGGCTCTGAGATCCCTCCAGAGCCTTCCCTTCTCCAGGCTGGATACCCCCAGCTCTCCCAACCTGGCTCCAGAGCAGGAGGGCTTCAGCCCTTGGATCATTTCCGTGGCTTCCTGTGGACTGAAATTTCACTTGTACTGAAAATGTGATCCTGGGTCTGGAGGTGTCCATGTGCTTATGAGGAAGATTTTGTTTCCCACTTGGAAATGAGATGATTTCTGAAATTGGTAATGGATGGGCTTCGGGCAGCTGCATCTCTTGAACCTTTCACCTGCTATTCACCACCCCTTTGACCTTGGCTTTTTTTTTTTTCTTTTATTTTCTTTTTTTAAATTTTTAATGTCTACAAATAGATAAATATAAAAATGGGAAATAAGTAAAACAGTTTAACAGTTTACTGGAACATAGGGAGCTGTTCTCCACAGCAGAAAGGTTTAAAGTGCATCTAGCTCTTAGCCCCTCTATAGTCTGGAAAATGATTCCTTTTATTCCAAAGCAGATACCCTAAATAAGGTGCTTGACTCCATCAAAGGTTACAACCAGTGGAACCAAGCAAGGCAAACATGATTTAAACTACCTGATACTATTCACCTTCTGCTCTTGTATTTATTTATTTTATACTAGGTGGTGAACATGAGGGGTTATTCTGTGAAGTAGTTCCTTGATAGAAGGAAAAAAAAGTCTACAAAAGGAATGTGCTAATGCTGTTTCCATGTGGGATGTTTTTATGGTTATCCCACCCTCACCAGCACACACACACACATATGCAGAACCCCAGTGAACAACCAAAACAAATGGCTTTCAGCTTAAAAGTTAAAGCACATTTATTAACTCTTTAGAGAATAAGGAATCTGATGTTCTGGTTTTGGGTGTTCCTATGGCATCAGTATCCTTGCTACCCCAGAGATAAAATCCAAGTGGGATTCAGCTTGAGGAAGAAAAATAGAAAAAGAGTTTTGAGTCTGTGTGTTTTAGGTGGTGTAACTGGTGCCTTGGTGGGAAAATGATCACAACTCCAGGGCACCCATTGCCTGGGTCAAAATATTTCCCGAGTCAAAATATTTCTGATGCCAGGGAATGTCCCATTATTTTTGATGCCCATGAGTAAATGTGGCTCTTGAAATACTTTACAAATCCTTCTGCATCAAAGTAGATCTTCCCCCTCTAGGTTCCTGTTGATGAAGGTGTATCTCCTTAGGTGGTTTTGGGTATATTTTTTGCCTCATTCATCTTTCCTCCAGGCTGCAGCTGATGTGGAATGTGCAAACTGCTCTTCAGCTGTGAGAGCACCACATGAGTCTGGTGTTCAGAGCCAAGCCTTGTCCTTAACCAGCTGGAGAAGGTTCACTGTCAGCCCCATTAATGGGAACCCACTCCAGCTCCCAGCCATGGCCTCTCCAAAACACTACTGGCCCCAAAAGACAAGAAATAGGATTGAGGCCAAGCGTGTGTCCTCTGCTTGCCGTGACTTTCCAGCTGGGTGGTGCTTGTGGACACTGGCTTTTCTCTCAGGGAGCTTCCAGCTTGCTTTCTGCTGCCTGTGGGCAGCTTTGTAGCCATCAGCTGTGATGGCAGCACTGCTGTTCTCACCTGGTGGAGCTGTTGAATGGCCCTTGGGGTAAATCAAGTCCAGGGAGAAGTGTCTTGAGATGGAATCATAGAATCATGGAATCGTTAAGGTTGGAAAATACCTTTAAGATCATCAAAGTCCAACCTTTGAACAAGCACCACTAAACCATACAGTAAGGGGCACATCTGCTCATTTTTTTGAACTTCCAGGGATGATGAGTCCACTGCTTCTCTGTTCCAATGCTTTGTCACTCTTTCAGTGAGGAAATTTTCCTTATATCCAACCTGAACCTCCTCTGGCACAACTTAAGGCCAGTACCCTTTGTCCTGTCAGTGGAAGCCTGGGAAAAGAGGCTGACCCCCTCTTCACTGCAGGCTCCTTTCAGGTAGTTGTAGAGAGCAATGAAGTCTCCCCCGAGCCTTCTTTCCAAATTAGACACCAGCAAGACCATGGTGATTGCTGGAGAACAACGTCTTGAACTCATAGGACTTTATTGTTCAAGTCAAAATTGGGAGAAGTACTGTATACAATTGGCTGGCCATACTTTATTAATTTATGGTTTGTTTGTTGTTTTCCCAAGTGTGAATTGGCAGGATTTTTCTTTAAGCCCTTTTTGAACTTGGTTATCCTCAATTGCTTCCTCTAAAAATTTCTCTGAGCTCCTATCATGATCCATTATTTGTGAGCACTTCACTGCCAGCAGCAGATATCTGAAAATTGAAACATTTTGCCTGGAAATGCGAGTGATTTGTGTTGCCTGGCTGGACAGACAAGAATTGCAGTTCTAGGTTGCTCTTGACCTTGTGGTAGGATGTGCCTCTGTGTTTACTGAACCTGGCTGCTGCTATGAATGATCCTGCTACTAAATGAATTTGGGAGAGTGTTGCAGAAGGCAGGATGGCAGGAAGGTTTCCGGAGCAAGGCAGCAGACCTTGGGGATATTTGCTCAGAAATGTTGTCCTTGCCTTGCTTTTGACATTGGCTTGTTTCATGTGTGTTTTTATTTTGCTCAGAGCTCATAGAAGGCTTTGCTGGAAGAGCCCCCTCAGCCATAACCTTTAAAACTGCCACGTGAAGTACGGTGGCAGTCAGAAAAGCCACCCTCTGGAAGTGACACAGTGGCACACAGCTGAGGATTTCATCCCTCTCCCTTCTTTTTTTCTTCAATGAAGATCTGAATTCGATTTGTAATTTTCCCACTCCTCTCTACAATGTCACTCCACATCCACCCTGAGATCTTGGGGGCTCTTCCCATGAAGTTCCAGGCAAAGCATCTTCTTTTTTTTTTTTTTTTTTTTTTTCCTCCCAAAAGAAAAGTTAATTTCTCTGACTCAGAGGAAGGGTAAAAGTGTTTGATAAATTCATTTTGCACAGCCTGACTTTTGGTCAGCCATGCCTAGTGGCACCAGCATCCAACCAGCCCTAAATCCTGCAAAACTCACCTTGGCAGAACAACCCCCACCACCACCTTGACGTGTTTATCAGTTTTTCTCTGATTAAAGCTTGGCTGCCTCACTCTTGGCCAGGGGGAGCAGGACATCTTCCCCTTGTCCAGTCAGTGTAAGCTGTGATGCTCAGGACAGGCAGCTCCTGCTGCTGGAGATGTTGGAGGCTGGAGCTGAGCTGCTGAAGCCCTTGGGAGCAGCAGGAATTATTCACACAGGATCTCTCTGTCCTTGTCCCCTGCAGCTCTGTAATAGATTGGTTTAGGTGTTATAATTGCATTACACCTCCCTCCCCCTTCCATTTCCCTCTCTGCTCCTTCCACCCTTCTTCAGTGTTTAATTTATGCACGTTCTGCTGCAAAGGAAACTCGGAATAAAAAAAAAAAAAAAAAAAAAAGGAAAAATAAGAAGTCATAGAAACAGGAAGGGAATCCCGTTGCTCTTTGAATCATTCCCACCCATATTTTGAGAAAGGGTGTAAAATCTTGCAGTTAACTTTGCAGTTTTTAGCTGCAGAGCAGAGCTTAAATGCAGCCAGTGAATGGGGTAGGAAGAGAGATGGGATTTTCCTTTGCTCTGGGGGAGCATCCCAGGTGACCAAGAATGAGGAGTGGGGAGCAGAGGATCTGATTAACCTGGTACTCAAACCATTGAACCAAACATGTTCAGTATGGAAGTTACTAAATTACGTATTTATATTTGCAGACCTTTTATTTGTTATATATAGGGTATCATAGAGTGGTTTGGGTTGGAAGGGACCTTAAAAGACCATTTAATTCCAGCCCCTGCCATGGGCACAGGTGCCACACACTAAATCAGGTTGCTCAGAGCCCCATCCAACCTGTCTTGAACACTTAAAGGGATGAGGCATCCACAACCTCTCTAATACGGCTTGCTTTGTTTCTTTTGTCTCATCAGCAAGTTTTAATTAATATGGAAGTGGTCCTAAATAAGGCTTTAATATTTTTTTTTCTTCCTCACTCCCCATTTGTCAAACTAAAACTGGTAAAAGCTTCAGGCCATGAAAAACACCCTAAATATTGGGATAGCAGCTGGGCCAGGGATGGCAGTTGCCTCTAATTACTTCTTTTCTGCATCTAATCCTTTGCATGTTGGTCCAGCACCTTTAAGAAAATTCTACTGCGGTGTGTCTATTATTTAACTCAGAATAATCTTTAATAATCTCTATCATTTTATATTTATGTGCTACGTTTTATCTGGCAGCATCCTGTAACTCACGTATCACGTACAGAAACGGTGATTCTGTCACGGAAAGAAACAACACACCAAAAATTGGATTTTCTTTTTAATTGAGGTGTCTAACCTTAATTACAGCAGGCTGTTGGTCCAGCAAACTTTTTGCTTGAGGAAGAAATCCATCGACAGCATTTTCACCTCATTGAAAGACATAAAAATGAAGCCCTGGATATTTTGTTCTTGTTTGCTAATGCAGAGAAATAACAACTTGGGAGTATGAATAATGTAAAAGGCATGCAGTAGTTTGTGGGAGAAGTGAGTCAGTCCTGCTTGCTGAAGCAGGCTGGGAGTTCACCCAGAAAGAAGCACCTCTTGCTATGAATGAATGAAGGAAAACGTGTTTGGATGTTATTTTTAATAACAGACGTGACATTTTTGAGCTCCTGGATGGCCATGTGGGAATCCAAGGCGTGTGCAGAGAGACAGGGACTGTGAAATGGAGCTGTTCAGTAGTAAAAAGTAGTAGTAGAGGTGATCTGAAGTTCTGGAGAGGTTCTTATGGAAGGGAAATAGGGAGATTTTCCTTTTTTTGATTATATATCCAGTGCTGCATCTTCCCACCAAATACAGTGGGTTGTTTGGATTTTTTTCCCTGGATAACTAGGGCATGATACATAGCAAGGCTGATAGTTTTATAAATCATAAATGTATTGAGTATGGGTAAAACGTGTGACTTTTTCAGGGACAGAGAGGAAAAAGGGATGGTGCAGTGACAACTTGGGGAGACAGGAAGGTTTTTTTTTTCTTTTTTTTTTTTTTTCTTGTCCTTGTCCTTGTCCTTCTCCTTGTCCTTGTCCTTCTCCTTCTCCTTCTCCTTCTCCTTCTCCTTCTCCTTCTCCTCCTTCCTTTTCCTTTCCTCTGGTCTGCAGTGCTGGATCCAAGTGAGTGCCTTTCTACAGATTTCCACCATTCAATTTAGCTGAGCATTTAACTTCCACAGTGATATCTTAGGGGTTTTTTGAGCATTAAAGGATGGTAAAACTACTAATTTTTATGCATGTGCTTAATTATTTGAATTTCTACAATTAATTTAGTTTTGATTGAAATGTTGTTGCACACAAGGTGTTGTTTGGTGGCATCTTCCTGATCAGAGTTAGCATTAAATCTCCTTTTCCTTCCTCTGCTCTGTAACCTGGTTGGTGGCTCTGGGATGGAGACAGACAATGTCTGTAGGGTCAAGTGGGACCAGGTAGGGTCGGGGGGATTTCATCCTGCTTTTATTTTCTGTTTCCCTTTCTCTTTTCTTCTTCTTTTCCTGCATGGGAAGCCAGATGTAGATGGGGAAGGCTGTGCCCTTAGAGGCTGATGGTTTAAGTGACATAGGATGGAGACGTGTTTCATATCCCTCAAGCAACAAGCAACAGGACAAGAGGAAATAGGTTTCTGCCAGGAAACATTTCTATTGGATATTAGGAAAAAATACTTCATAAAAAGGATTGGAAGAGGCTGCCCAGGGAATTGGGAGAGCCACCATCCCTGGAGAAATTTAAAAGATGTCTTTTAGGGGATTTGGTTTACTGGTGGCCCTGGCAGTGCTGGGTTAAAGGTTGGCTTGATGATCTTAAAGGTCTTTTCCAGCCTAAATGATTCCATGATCTGTCTGTCATGCTGTGGTGGTGTATGGAGGCTCAGTGTGGGGAAGAGGAGGAACTGGGGAATCCTGTTTTGAGAAGGAATTTGGGAGGAGTGGTGTTAATGGATGAAACTCCTGATGGAGATGCTAAAACCACTGCACTCATTTACTTAGCACAGAGTGAGCTGATAAAACGTGAGTGGAAGGTAGCAGGTGTCATAGAAATCACAATTTGTAGTGGAGTCTGATCTGAAAATTGCAAGGTTTTGGTTGCTAGGGGTTGGGTTTTTCAACCTTCCCCTAATTCTCTTTCCCATATGGAGATTGCTGGGGACAGGGAAATCAAAACAGGTTAGGAAGATTTTTTTGTGTTCTGCAAGAAAACAAACAAACAAACCGACCAAAAAAACACCCTTCTCCAACCAATCAGAAAAAAAAAACCCCAAAAACAAAAAAAACCCCAAAAATACCCAAAAATACCCAAAAAACCCCAACAAACAAACAAAAAAACCAAAAAAACACACCCCCCCACAAATATTAATCTTGTAGCCAATAATAATTTTCAGTGGTTTCTGCAGACTGTAGGCTACCACATTTAATAGGGAAAATGTGTTACAACCCACACGTGTAATCATGTGCTTCCTCATGCTAGAGACAATCAAGCATAAAATTACACAGAAATATGGATTCAGGGAAAAAAAAAAAATAAAAAAGGTGATGGTGGAATCTTGGAAGAGGGAAACAATCAATTGCCAGGGGAGAAAAGATATGTGTGCACCTCCAGCAATGGACATGAAAACCAGGAGGACAAATTGCAGGAGGAATGAATGGCTTCAGTAATTTTTGGTACTCTTGCATGGACATGAACATTTTTTTGGGAGATACCTGGTGTCACATAAGTGAGTTGAAAGGCAGTAAATGGGAATTTGACAACTTTCTGATGTTCTAGAGGAGAAGAAACTTAACTCTCTGATTGAAATTTATTAAATTCTGGAGATAAAATGCCTGGACTTACTTCTCTGGAGCAAAGGACATTGTCCTGCACGTAGCAAAAATGGCACTTAAATAAATTGTTAAATGTCCATGTCTTAAGAATCAAAATTGGTGATCTTGTGTGCATTTGTATCATGATCCATATCATCACTTACAGGTAAATGCAACAGAGATGAATAAAAACATTTTTCTTACTAGCTTCCTATTAAGGTGGGTGAATCTGAACTTGAGCAATTTGCAGCACAGCAGATCTGAGCAGTCATCATTTGCACATTAATAGCTGAAATCAAAGCTGGAGTTAATGCAGGTTGGTGGATCTAATTTCATTTTTATCATATCTCTGCTGGTTTCTGCTGTTATAGTCTTTCAGTATTATTTTTTGGTGTCCAATTCCTTGTAGCTCCATTTTGCCATATATATTTTTAATAGGCAACTTGGGCATCCCAGGTTCTGAACAAATACAAGAGGAAAAAAAAAAGGAAAGAAACAGCTTCCATGTGAAATTATTAATTTCAGATTGTGTAGGAATATTTTAAAGGGTGATCATGTGCTGAATATTTTGGTCAAGCAAGAGAGGAAGGGATAGGTTGGAGAATAGCTCTGCAAGAGGGAAATACTGTCCTGTAAGGGAATGTGGAGCAAGGACAGCAGTGTCAAATCTCAGGATAAAGGAAAGATTCCATGAATGTGTGAGCCAAGAGAAGAGTTATAGGAACAGGGCTAAGCCTTTGCATGTGGTTGAACCTGAACTTTCTAATTTCACTTTTGAGCTGCTGTGTTTTACATCTATGGGGGATCAGTCTCTGCAAACCCACCCAGCTGCTAATTCCCCCCTTCCCAACTGCATGAGAGGGGAAAAATAGGATAAAGGAGCTCATGGGTCAAGATACAGACACGGAGATCACTGACTAGTTACCCTCATGGGCAACACAGACTTCACTCGAGGAAAATTAATTTATTGCAAATTAAAATACATTTGGTAGTGAGAAATAAAGATGAAATTAAACCACACCTTCCCTCCATACCCCAGATTTTTTCCCATAATGAAGAAACCCAGGAGCTGTTTCAAGCCATGACCTAGAATACAATCTGTCTTTCCAATTTTTCTTAGTTTCTGTAAATGTAAATCTCCCATTCTAATATTTTGTTTTGTGGGGGGTTTTTAAAATTAATTTTCTTTTTTGTTCCCCTCCAAGTGCTCTATTTACTTCACTACATATTGTTAATAGTTCTATGTGTTCTTGCATTAAATATATTATATAAATATGTAAATATATAAATATATAAATATGTAAATATATAAATATATAAATATATTTATATATAAATACATATAATGTTTGTAGTTCTGCTTTCCTGGAAGAAACACCTTCCTAGGTGAGATATCAAGAATATTTTAAACTCCCATTATCAAACAAAATTTTGTGCAAAGACAAGAAAGATGCTTGTTTGTAATGCAATAATTTAGGTAGAGCAGCACTAATGCAAAGTTCAACACCGTAGTTTCTTTGCATTCTATTTCAAAATTAAAAAAAAAAAAAAAGATCAATCAGCAAAAAAATCCATAAACAAACAAACAAAAAAATCCTTTTAATATTTAATGGAGAAGAGTAGGGCTATGATGTATCTGTATAATTTAAACAATTCGACAGAGAGAGAAACAAGAATGGAATGTAAATAGCTCCTGGGGAAGAGGATGATTCCTTTTTTAAGGACTTCAGGCAGCAAAGCTGGGGTGTTGGTGACACTGCTGTGGACTCCAGCCACTGGCTCAAGACAAGCCTCCAGGTGAGGTTACTGATCCAGGGAGGATGGCTTGGAAACCCTGAGAGCCTCAGTACCAAAAGAGAATTTTTTTCCTGGATTTATGTGACCTAAGATGATCAATTTCTGCTGAACATCACTTTTCCACTCAAATTATCTTTGGTGCTGCTTTCTTTCAGGAGATTCAGTTTTTGCATTCCAAGGGAGCGAGTTCTAAGGGTCATGGAATGCTTTGGGTTGGAAGGGACCTTAAAGATCATCCAGTTCCACCCCCTGCCATGGGCAGGGACACCTTCCCCTATCCCAGGTTGCTCCAAGCCCCATCCAACCTGGCCTTGGGATGAAGCAGCCACAGCTTCTCTGGGCAGCTGTGCCAGGGCCTCCTCACTCTCCCAGGGAAGAATTTCTTACCAATCTAAACCTTCCCTTCTTCAGTTTAAATCCATTCCCCCTGCTCCTGTGGCTCCTCACACTTGTCCAAAGTCCTTCTCCATCTCTCTTGCAGCCCTCTTTTCTCTCTGGATTCTCTTTTGATGCTTTGTTAGTGTTTCATCAAACATGGAGTAGAGTTGGATAGGGGCAGACTATTCCAATGCCTAATCTATCCTTGTTGGACTATTTTAGACACTTGTTCCACCTCTGGAATTGGCTTTCATGTAATTATAGCCTGATACTTTGTGGTTGATGAGATTTTAACTCTGGGACAACATCGATTTTCTTTGGTCACTCAAGATGATGCTCTGACTCACAGGTTTCATGTCATCAGTGTCACGAGGTCTTATGGATGAAAACATTTCCTGAGGTTCAATAAACCACAGTTTCCATAAATCCATACTGATTTGAATATTTAATGACTGTCTCTCATGGCTGAGGTTTCCAGCAGTTGAAGAACCAATGCATTGAGCTGTCCCTTCCTTGCTGGCAAGAAAGGAAGTGTTAAATTGCCCATTGCAGCCCAAAATTAAATAATTCTTCTTTAATAATTGGGTCCAACATCAGCTGTTGCTTCTTCTTTTTCGTTTTTCCTTTCATTTATTTTTTTCCTCTTCTTCTCCTGGATTTGTTGTTAGGCTGGCAGGCCATTAATGAGCACAGCACTGCCTGCTTTACCCTTTTGCTTTGATTCCACGTTAGCTTTTCTTCTGGAATCCCCTTGATTCTTTCCAAATGGTGTCACAAATCAGCACTAATGAGCCAAATCGCTGCTTGCCCTGCTCTTTCACAGCATTTGGTGCTTGTGTTACCCAGGCTGGCTGGATTTAATCACATCTGAGCTGCTATTTTTGGACTTTCTTGAGCAACCAATGGGGTGGACATTAATTTCCACTGACTTCTACTGAAATTTTGTGTTTGAATGTTTTTCAAATATTTTTCCAAAGGTGGAAATAATTTACAAACATTCCTGATTTATTGGATTTGTTCCCGAGTTCAGTCTCCTGTCCTGTACCAGCTCCACTGTGAAAATTAATTTTGCCTTCACCCTTCTTTTTCTTAGTTATTTGGGTTGTTTTTTGTTTTTGTTTTTCTTTTTTTTTTTTTTTTTTTTTACTGTAGATTTCTTGTATCATTTTTGTGATGGCATTGTGGGAATTTTTGCGGTGTTTTTCTCTGGTTGGTTGGTTGGTTTTCCTTTTTTTTTCCCCCCCAAGTACATATACAAACATTAAGTTTTGGAGTGTCTTATACATTTCTTTACCCTTTGTATAAAAGGTTGCCATTTTCCCCAGCTTAGAATTGTAGATATCCAGGAAGGGATACCTTTGAAATTCCTACATGTTGTTATTTTTATCATCTCTTACACCTTTCTATTTTTATAATTAAATGCCTTTTTAAAAAAGGCCTTTTAAAACCAGCAAGGTTCTTGACTTAATTTTTCTTTAATAATTTTTGAGGGCTTTTTAAATTTTTTTTTATGTGAACAAGTCATGATTACCCACGCAGCCACTAATTTTCAGTTCTTTGATCAATTCCTCTGTATCAAGATGAGGTCTATCACAAAATTCCCTGGAGTGAAGAACAATCTTTCTGAGGTAGGAGACTTGTCATCTGTAATGTTTAATAATTCCAGGAGTGTTTCAGCCCTGACAGCAGGAGGCTACAAACAGGTGCCAGTTAAACTGAAGTCCCCCAAGAAAACATTTTTTCTTTACACTTCATAAGCACATGCTGGTCTTTGGTGAGTTTGTCAGTGGTGTGGAAGTGCTGTCACGTGTGAATTTGGATTCTCTTGCTTTGCTGGTCACTCTTGAAGAGATTAAAACATGGAAAAGTCATGTCCTGAGTATGCAAAGGCATCTACAGGTTGTCAGGCATAGAATCATTGAATGGTTTGGGTTGGAAAGGACCTTAAGGACCATCTTATCCAACCCCCACCACGGGCAGGAACACCTTTTTAATGGCATCCATCCATATGTGGCTATCAAAGCTCCCCTCATGGGAAGAGTTTGAATATTTTGATCACCAAATGCTCTTTGAGGAGCTGGTGGGTGAAATAACTCAGTCCTGTCAGAAAGGTTGGCACTGATGTACTGAACCAACCCTTTCTGTGAAATTCTTTCCTTTTCTGGTGGTTGTACTAAACTATAATGGAGTTTACATCCTGTCCACCTGGCTGGCTGAAAAGGTCTGGGTTGATTTAGTCATGAAATGCATCAAGTAATTATTAAAATACTTTTAAATTTTAATTCATTAAATTAAAAGTTTGACAGGTTTCTGCAAAGGTTGGCCAATGTGGTTTCTGGGTTCTCCCATGGGTAAAACAGCAAGAGAGGCTGGGCTGGGCTGTGATAGTCGAGAGTTCTGACAGATTTAGGAAAGGAAGAAGCTCTCTTGAGACCATAGCTTGAAATTACAGATTGGTGTTCAACCCCTCTAGAGGTTTTTATATTGAGGTTGATGATCCTTATCTTTATTTGGGATTCTGGTGCCTCAGTTTGGTTCATTGCAAACTTGTTTTAGAGAGGATCAAATGACATGGAATTACATACTGAGACTCACTTGACAAATCCAAGTATTTTAAAGAGATTCTAGGTGTCTCATTTTGAGTTATTTAAAAGCTAATTACCATATAGAATTGAAATGACTGTAAGTGTGTATGTTGTAATTTTCATGGAATCACAAAATGGTTTGGATTGGAAGGGATATTAAAGATCATCTAATCCAGCCCCCACTTTCCACGGGCAGGGACACTTTCCACTAGACCAGCTTGCTCCAAGCCCCATCCAACCTTCCCTTGAACACTTCCAGGGGTGGGACATGAATTTAAAATACAGAGATTGACATACACACAAAACTGCATTTTTTTTTTTTACAGATGGAGAAACCTGTGTGTGTGGAGAAGAGCTAGGGAATGAAATGCCTGAAAACTCATCAGGTTTCCTTGCAGGAAATTCAGCTGTCAGACTGTTCAAGTTTTGCAAAGTCTGCCTTGAGTTACCAGGTCCTAGGAGTTCTTCAAGTTTAATTTATCTGTGTTGACTTCCTTGGCAGGGAGATTCTTCCTCTCAGCTTCACTCTTGTGAGACCCCCTGGGATAATTTATCCAGGTCTGGGGCTCCCAACATAAGAAAGACATGAACTTGTTGATGCAGGTCCAGAGGAGAATATGAAGATGCTCCAAGGGCTGGAGCCCCTCTGCTCAGGAACCAGGCTGGGAGAGCTGGGAATGTCCAGCCTGGAGAAAAGAAGGATCCAGGGAAACCTCAGAACCTCTTCCAGTGATTAAAGGGGCTCCAGGAGAGCTGGAGAGGGACTGGGACAAGGGATGGAGGGACAGGACAAGAGCAAATTACTTCAAACTGAAGTGGGGGAGATTTAGATTGTTAAATTATTAGGTAATTTTTATTTTAATAATAATTTAGATTATTTGGATATTAGAAAGAAATTCTTCCTAATGAGGGTGGTGAGGCCCTGGCATAGGCTTCCCAGTGTCCTGGGGTGACTTTATGATGCTGAGTTGGATCCCCATTTGTCTCTTTAGCCCAGAAATAAGTTCTCCACCTTTCAAACCAAATCAGAGAGCCAAGGGAGGGGGAAGTGGTGGCAGGCAGTTTGTGTGTACCAAGGTTTCATTTTCAGTCCTCTGCATTCCTCAGTCAGTGTGTTCTGTCTGCAGCATGTACAGCAGGAGACAGCTCTCCTTGGCTTTTAGTTTTTTAGCTGGATGAAGCAAAGAAGTTCCCTGGACTGTGGATTTTTTTTTTTTCTTTTTCTTGGAACTAATCAATCTTGCTGTAGGCTGAAAACCCAGAAAAACACCAGGAGCTCACACTTGTGGTCCACCAGGGTCCAGGACGTGGCATTTTCCAGCACAGGAGGGACTGATGAGAGACTGAGTGAGCTGAGCTACACCCCACTAAAAAGACTCTCTCTGAATTTTCCATCTCTTCAGAACAATGAGAAGTTCCATTGTTTAATATTGTTCATTTTTCCATGTTAAAAAATATTTTGCTTTTTAAATAAACAATTTTTTCCACTTTTCCTGAAGGAAGTTTACCCCCCGAACTGGTTAGAAGAGGGGCCACTTGAATTTGCTTTCTAGAAAAGACCACTTCTGAAATTTCCTCCCTGAGGAAAATTTGCCCTGAACCAGGACACTGAGAGAAGCTGTGACTGCCTCTGGGTCCCTGGAAGTGTTCAGGGCCAGGCTGGACAGGACTTGGAGCAACCTGGGATAGTGGAAGGTGTCCCTGCCCCTGTCAGGCAGGGCAGGGCTTGATTTCCAGCATAACTATCCTATGTTTTTGGAGTTCTGTTGTTTTGTTGTTTGTTGTCTTGTTTTGTTTGTTTGTTTGGGTTTTTTTTGGTTTTTGTTTTTTTTTTTTTTTTTTTGGTTTTGTTTTGTGGTTTTTTTGTTTGTTTTGTTTTTTTTGTTTGTTTGATTTTTTTTTGTTTGTTTTTTGTAATTATTTGTTTGCTTTTTTATTTTGTGGGTTTTGTAGTCTGTCATAACTTTTGAGCCTTTAACTCGAAGAACCATCAGTTGAGCTTGAAGGGTCTTCTATGTATCCATCAGACACTGCTAGCTCATGTTTTTGGCAATTAAATAAGTGCTGAAGGAAGACTGTGCACACTCTTGCAAACCACTGTCTGTAACACACAAAATATCTTGTTCTTACATTCTCCTTTTGACCAGCATGGAAAGAAACACCTTGAGGGTTTATCTCTGTTCTCTTTATTCCTCTATATTTAAAAATATATACATGACTGGGAAGACAGAATGTAAAAAGGAGTTTTGCCAGGGACTGAACTAAATCACAGAGTAACAATACCAGGGAGGAACACGAGCAGAAGCAGCAAGGGTCAGCCTGCCTTAATGAAATTACACCATTTGAGGTTGTTATTTTAAGAGCTTTTCCATCTCGCTGTACCTGAGCACCAGTCATGCTGTTAAATCTGGGAGGCTGAATTGCTTCAGTGTGCTCTGGGACAATGTCCTGATACAGGAGGGAGGCTGTAATGGTTCAGGTTAACTCATAGCAGCAGCTGCTGTTATGTTTGACAGCTGAAGTGCTGTTCCCTGGGCTCCTCCTTCCCTTGCATGGGGGAATAGCAGGAGCAGTGGGGCTGTGCTGATTATTGCCATGCTTTAAACAGGGGCTGTTGAGTGTCTGGGCATGAACCTGTGTGTGTCCAGGTGGGCAAGCAGGCCAAGGGCATCCTGGATTGTATGAAAAATAGTGTGGCCAGAAGGACCAGGGCAGTGATTGTCCATCTGTGCTGGCCACTGGTGGGGCATGTCGAGTGCTGTGTCCAGTGCTGGGCCCCTCATTGCAAGAAAGACATTGAGGAGCTGGAGCATGTCCAGAGAAAGGAATGGGGCTGGAAAAGGATCTAAAGAGTAAATCCTACAAGGAGCAGCTGAGGGAGCTGGGGGGGCTCAGCCTGGAGAAAAGGAGGCTCAGGGGGGACCTACAGGTGGGTGTTGGTCTCTTCCCGCAGGTAACAAGGAACAGGATGAGAGGAAATGGCCTCAAGCTGCATCAGAGCAGGTTCAGGTTGGACAGCAGAAGGAATTTCTTCATGGAAAAGGTTGTCCACTATTGGAAGGGGCTGCCCAGGAAAGTGGTGGAGTCCCCATCCCTGGAGGTGTCCAAGAAACACCTGGATGTGGCACTCAGTGCTCTGCTCTGGTTGACAAAGAGGAGATCAGCCAACGATTGGACTTGATGATCCTGGAGGTCTTGTAACCTAAATGATTCTGTGAATTATATTGTTCACAAAGTACTAAGTTAAACTAGCTGCTATTTTTTCCTCCCCGCCCCTTGCTTTTTTTTTTTTTTTTTTTTTTCTCTGAGTAAGTGATGGTTTTGAACAAGTGCACTTGAATTTGGTTGCCATGGCGTGTGCCTGGAGTCTGGTACAGCTCCTAGAAAGCTCAGGCTTGACTTTGAGAATGGATGTCACAGCTGAGATCCTGGGTAGCTGACTACAGCATCTTCAGCATCTGCCTGAAGCTCTCTGGGAGCAGGATGCTCTCCTGGGGATACAGTGCACTCCAAAACGGGATAAAGGATATCTCGGTGCCTTTCTGAGGAAAGCCAACACGTGGAGACATCTGCATCTCTGTGTGATGCCTTCCTCAAGATAAAGGCCAGGGAAAGCCAGCAAAGCTGGACGAATTTGCTCTGCCATATGCTTGTGGAGGAGTGTTTTTCTGAAGCTTTTATGTATGACTGGTAATCATAGATTGGTTTAGAGAGACATTTCTGAAAGTGTGAAGGGAAAGGAAGGGCAGCGTGGTAATTTGAATTAATTGTAGTGTTTATCAAGTCAACATCCAGTGGAGACCAAATCATTATGTAGTCTCTTATTCTGCTTGTAAAAAGCATAATAACCGAGTAATGAATCCAAGGTCAGATTGAAAAAAGGGATACACCTCCAACATCTAAAACATTTTAATTTCTTATCTCATAATACATGAATGGCTTTGGAAGCAGACCATACTGGGGTGGGTTTTGCCTGTTTGCTTGTTTTTCCCTTTTAATCTGCAAATAGATATGTGGATAGAGTTCTTTGTGCTGCACTGAGCTGAGAACAGCCAACAAAGACAGAAATTCTGGTCTAGCACATGCACCAGGAAAAATTTCTTCACTGAAAGTGCTGACAAGCATTGGAACAGGCTTCCCAGGACACTGGTGGTGTCACCATCCCTGGAGGGATTTAAAGGATGTGTAGATGTGGCATTTGGGGACATGGGTTAATTGGCAGTGCTAGGGGAAGGGTGTGACTGGATGATCTTAGAGGGCTTTTCTAACCTAAGAAAATTCATGATTCTGTGATTGTTGTGGTAGAAATTAATGTTTTAAGACCTTTGGCTCCCTTACTGGAGATGGGGAGAAGAACAAAGATGCAGAACCCTGAGCCATGATCTGGACCACTGTTATTTTTAACATCAAATCCAGAGGTACCAAACCGTGTCTGGATGCACACCTTGAAACAAAAGGGTTGAGTTGCTGGTGTTCAGTCACATCCTTCTCCAAAACTCCTGCCAGGACTGATGGGATAATTGGCATTTAAAGGATTGCTGTGTTTCCCTCTGCTCCATCACCTATGGGACCAGAACAAACAGAAAGTCAATCAGCATGTCATGTTCATATAAACTGCCCCCTCCTCTTTGGGGAGCTGAGCTCTGTCAGTCTGGCTGTTGGAACATGGAATGTGCAGATTTAGGAGCAGAAAATTTGGCTGGTCTGAAATGAAAGAGTGGATATTTTACCCTTATGACACATGATGAAGTATCTTTTGGTATCTAGAGACAGCACTGTCGGGGGACTAGGCTGTTAATTTATTATGTGAATGATGGTGGTATCAGGCTGTGCTTATCCGAGCTAAGCCTATTTTAATGATCAAAACCTTGAACCTGGAATTTAGGGAAAAAATTTGGACTAAATTAAGCAACGGGACAATCTCTCTTTTGTCTAAGATTTGTAGAATCAACATTGATTAATTGGAGTTGCAGTAATTACCTACTGATTAAAGTCAGTTAGGTTTTGGAGGTTTATTGGTTTATTTTAGTTTGTTTGTCTTGGGTTTTGTTTCTGGTCTTGGAGATTTTTTTTTTATTTTTTTTTCTCCTAAATAACTTTATTATATCTTCCATGAGAGCTTAAAACCAAAAAATAAAAATAAGACAGGTGGAGAGCCTTTGGTTTCCACCTCATCAAAAAGAAACGTAAGTTTTGGTGACAGAAGATCTGTAAATATTTTATAGAATTCAGACGGGAATCCATCTGGACCAGATTTCTTTTTTTAGCATTCCATGCTCTTATAATTTATCTTAATTTCATCTTCAGAGAGCAGCTACCTCAACTTTTTGAACTGAGTGTCTGAAAACAGATTTTAAAACGTTTCCCTGCAAAATAGTGGCCTGGTAGAGGCAGGTGTTTCCTTTGAGCAATTCAAAGTGGGACTACCCCTCCCTGCTGGGGCTGCACATCCTCTGTTTTAGCAGTGAAAAAATTTATTCTGAAAGATCTGCAGTGTGTACAGTGCCTGGCAAAATTTAGTTGGTGCAGTAGTTTATGATACCTACTTGGAATAACTTCTGATTTTTATAGAAATGTAATCATGAGGGGTCAGATTCTCATCTCTTTCATGGAAAACATTTAATCCTTGGGTTAAAGCAGCACAAAAAAAAAAAAAAAAAAAAGGGACTGCTCAATTTGAATAAATATTTTCGGTTTCATTTTGGAACCAATTAGACATAACTCCCTGCACCCTCCCAGTGTTCTCATGATCATAATTGCCTGAATTGTTTGTGGTTTTATTTGACCTTAAAGTATTTCCTTTATGCTCCAATTGCAGCGTTTTTATTTTCTTCTTAATAGTGAAATTTGGTGTTGATTTGAAAGGTACAATAAATAAGCTTTTCTATCTTCTTTAAATTTAAAGATGGTTTGTAATTTTTTTTTTTTTTTTTCACAGCAGATATGTCTTTTGAGCATTATTTTTTTCAAGTTAAATGTCACTTAATCAGGTTATTTACCAAGGAGAATGCAAATCATGGAATGGTTTTGGTCGGGTTAAAAGCTCATCCTTGCCACACAAAGGAGCACTTTCCACTATCCCAGCTTGCTCCAAGCCCCATCCAACCTGGCCTTGGACACTTCCAGGGATGGGACATTCCCAGCTTTTCTGGGCAGCTTGTGCTGAGGCCTCACCACCCTGAAAGGGAAGAATTTGTTCCTAATATATAATCTAAACCTGCTTCTTGCTGTTTGAAGCCATTGTCCCCCTTTGTCCAGTCACCACATCACCTATCACCTTGTAAAAATATTGCAGAGGAGCTATGAACTTGTGAGTGGTTTTGGAAACAGAGGTGTCCCTGGACTTTCCATGATGCATCTTCAGAAGATCTTTATGTGCTCAAGGACTCAGCAGCCACCACATCCCCTGCCCTCATCTCTTCTAGACTCCTTAGATCCTCCAGTGGCATCAAAGGGGAAGCAAAAACCTCTGGACAGGACAAAAACTCCTCCAGGTTTTGTCCAATTAATTTTTGCACAGGGCTTCTTTCATTGTCTTTGTCACTTTGTTTTTTGGGGAGTGGTGGTGGTGACAAATCTCCTCAGTTCACCCTTTATTTTTTGGACATTTCTCCTCCTGCATAAGCTGTTCCATGCTTTTCACATCATCCTTGAATCTTCAGTTATATTTTCTCTATCAAAACACTTTTTGCTGTCACTGGCACCTTCTAGCTGTAATTTCCATGGATTATTTTGTGTCTGTGTAGGTTTGGATGGCTTCCCAAAACTCTGAATGTAGCACAAGTAAACGGTGCAATAGAAATTTGAAATACAAGTTCTTTTGGTCCATGTCCCAACTCCATTACAGAGGTCTCCTTCTTTATATGTTTTATTTATTTTCAGAATGATGCTTTCTTCAGGCTGAAAAAGGTTTCTGAGTCAAAAAATGTCAGTTACAAACCTGGCTGATGGCTACAAAGGGCAGGAGGAAACAATTGTCAAATGTGGATTCTATTGTTTAAATAGAGTCAATCACTAAAAACACCCACCAAGATAATAAAATAGCGAGACCAGTGAGATTAGACAAGCTTGGATAGAGGATATAAAAAATCAAGGGTGATGCCTGTATTTCTGCTCAATATTGCATCTCTGTGTAACGATGCTGGAATAGGAATTCCTGGGTGGTGGAAGTTCTGTGGGCATTGCTGTCACCAGCTGAGAGCAGGTACAGCAGAACAGAGTCTGTCTCTCACCTCACCTTATTGGCACTAATCTTTTTCATACCTTATACTCACCCTAATTCACATTTATCCCTAACAAGGATGCAATTATATAACATAATTGCAGTACTTCTGTGCAGAGCAGTAAAATGAAACCCAGCACAGATGCATCTTTTGCACGCTCTTCATCAGGTGTGAACTTGGCACCTGTTAATTCCTTGCGCCCATTCCTGACTTCAGTCTCCAAAATGTGATTACCTTCATAAATTCACTGATGGATTTAGGTTGGATCTGCCTGGACACAGAATGATGCTCAGCCATGAGCCCTTGGTATGTGACAGACCTCTATCAATGCTCCTCCTTTCTCCTTTCTCCTTTCTTTCCCCTCTTGGGTGATGGAGATCTGGTTATCTTCAAACCTGGCTCTTAGGGCTGGGTCTAACCTTGATTAATAGTCCAGGTTAGTGGGGCTGAGTGGAGCCATCCTCACCATGGCCATGGAGACAGGTAAGACAGAGCAGCTGAGCAGAAGAGGTGAATTTCGAGTAGCCTGGCAGCTCTTGGACTTCTGGTTTTGTGCTTTCCTGAAGGATTTCCTCCTAGAATTGTCACAGGAAGAGGGGAACTGGGTCAGGACAGAGATATGTCCATGCAAAATGAACCAAATCCAGGCTGGTTGTGTGAAGAGCATGAGAAAAAAAAAAACAGGACAAGACTTCTCCCAGTGTTTTCTTCAGTCACAGGTGGTAGATTTAATAGCACACAATTTATTTCTGTTCTTACTTTTTTCCTTCCTTCTTTTCATAGTCCAGTTGCATTTTTAAGCCTGTTTAAGGTTTCAGAGGTTTCAGGATGCACAACAGCCTATGGAATGAAGTTCTTGCTCAATTAGACTTTACATGAGGGTTATCTTCTTTCTTACTTTCATTCCTGTCGCCTCCTGGATTTACTTCATTACACCACAGTTCTTGCACCATAAAAAAAAAAAAAAAAAAAAAAGAGGTTTGCCTTTTCCAGGTGACTCAAGAATTCATGGGGCATTATTTTATGAGAATTTCCTGTACTCCAACATTTTTTTCCCAGTCTGATGAGACATTGCTTCTTTGGTTTTTCTACTATATTGGGAAGAAAGTGGTACAATTGGATAAAATATTGAAAAGACTGGTGAAAATTATAAATTTAAAGATACATTTTCAGGGCTTTTTTAAAAATCTGTTATATATTTAAGCTTCCCAGGAGCTGCCAACTCCCTTCACTCCCTCTCTCTACTGAAAAATAGGCACCTCCTGTGTATTTTGACTGGGTCTCCACTCTTCACTGGCTGATTTAAATCTCTCCCAGTAGCTCTGGGTGCACACTGAGTAGTTAGGGTCAGTCTCTTCTCCCAGATAACAAGTGATAGGAAAAGAGGAAATAACCTTAAATTGTGCTAAGGGAGGTTTAGGTTGGCTACTAGGGGGAATTTCCTCACCAAAAGGCTTGTCAAGCACTGAAACAGGTTTCTCTGAGGAGTGGTGGAGTCACCATTCCTGGGGGAATTTAAAAGATGTATAGATGTGGCAACTGGGGACATGATTCCCCAATGATCTCAAAGGTCTTTTCTAAGTCAAAAAATATCAGTTAAAAACCTGGTTGATGGCTACAAAGGGCAGGAGGAAACAATTGTTCAAATGTGGATCCTATTGTCTAAGCAGAGTCAAGGCACTAAAAACATCCACCAAACTCAATGATCTTAAAAGTCTTTTCCAATCAAAAAAATTCTATTATTTAGGTGCCTTAATTTTCAGCTGTGTCCCACTCTTCTGCCAGCCCAGAAGGCTGTGCATCACCAGCCAGCCCTTCCAGCCCCTGAGATTGTATTTGGCACCCACATTTCTACAAATGCACCTCACACTGTGCATCTTGTCCACACCAGGATCTTATACACGGTCCATAGTGTAAAAAACACACTCTCTTTCTTGGTGGAAAAACCAGCAAATCTGCATTTTTGAGGGGAGCTCCTCTCCCCTGTGCAGGGTTTGTCACTCAGCTGTTTTGCTCGGGGCTTGGCAGAGCTGCTTTTCCTCTCTGATATTTGCTCTTGGCTCCCTTTGGTGCCATCAGCAGGAAGGAGGAGTCCTCCAGTGCCTGGTGAACTGTGAAATTGGCTGAAATGGGGCTTTTTTAGGGTCTCTGGTTCATAACTGATTGGAGGCTGTGCCAGAGCAGACCTGACTGATGCTTTTCTCAACATGAGGGTGAACATACCCCAAAATATGTGTCATTAGGGTGAAAGAATGAAGGGAAGGGGATGAATTTAGCTCTGCACAGGTTGGTAGCTGTCTCTGCTGTCACACAAATGCCTTGTGAGTGCAGCTGGTGTGCAGAAGACGAGCTCCTTTGACAGCACGTATTTACACATCCAGATGTTCTGTGTTGGCTGTCTTGTCGTCCTGTCCTGTAAAGCCTTCAAACGAGGTGAAATCTCTTTTCTCTTGCTGTGCTAATCCTGTGCTCTCCTGCTGCAGGCAGGGCATGTGGCAGGAGGCTCAGCTCCATCGTGGAGCATCCCTGGCTAATGAGGGTTGGTTGTTAGTGTGTTTTCCAAGGATTTGTTGCTGTGTTTTTCTGCTGCATCCCTCTGGTGAATGTCTGGTGGTGAAAAGCATCTCTACTGCTCCTTCCTCTTCAATCCATGTTAATATTCATCCTCTTGCCTTGTTGCAAGCAACCCCAGGAATTCCTTGTCTCCCTGTGACTTTGCTTCTGCTGTAGAGCAGTACTTTACAAATATTTTTTTTAATGTTTTTTGTTTGAGGAGAGGGAAAGTTGAAGTAAGCATAATCACAATACTTACCTTCCCTCCTGGCTTAGGGAAATTGTGTTGTGGATTGAAAACACAGGCAGAAAGTCCTTCTATGAACATCACATTGGTGGGTTATTAAGAGCCTCTTGCAATAATTAAGGGATCAACCACGTTCTCTGTCAGTGAGGTTGTGGCAAAACTGAATGAGTTGGAAAATTGACCATGGTTGTGTTTCCTCAAATATGTGCAATGGCAGGTTCACTGTAAGTGTTTTAGAAAATTCACTTTAGTCTGGTAGGAAAATTGGCTCACAGCCACTGCTGACTCTGGGCTATGATTCATGAAAATTTCTTCAGCAGCAGAGTAGTCAGGCACTGGAGCAGGCTCAGGGAAGTGGTGTAATCACCAACCAGGGAAGTGTTCAAAAGGCTCCTGGAAGTGGCCCTTGGGGGTTTGGTAGCTGTGAACACGGTGATGTTGGGTAATTGGATGGACTCAATGATCTTAGAAATCTTTTTCATCATTATTCTGTGATCTGTTGATTAGATTTACACTGGACATAAGTGACTTCGATCTTCTCCTGTGGTCTTGGTAGGAAACCTGAAATGAAGCCACCAAGTTGTTTTCTGTCTCTTGATGAGTCACAGCCAAAGGTAGAAGTAGAATCTTTATTTCCCACTGTGTGCTGTGTCCCCACCAGACTGTGCTGCTTCTCATTTATCCTTCTGCAAGGTTTATTTATAATGTGACTGGTAGTAAACACTGGTGGAGGTGAGAGCATATTCTGATTGTGTGTTTAGAATTGCAATGTTTCTTTGGGAAGTGGAAACGAGTTATGTTTGTTGATGGGGGAGCAGGATCCTGGGATTTAGGAATCTATTACTTTATTAATTCACCCATTTTGCCCTGCATCTTCCTCCCCTAAGCAATTGCAGCTCTGTCTATCAAGATGTTCCCGAGGACTCAGAATTTGTTGCCATCCTCAGATGCATTTTTCATTATTCTGTTGAAATCCAATATAAATTTATAAATGCCATTTCTAATTTTGTTAAGCTGACCTAGTATAGTGCAGTTGGTCTCTGTCCATTCATGCGTGCATGTCTTTTATAATTAATAAGTTTACTCTAACGTCAGAGTAGCAAACTAGACACCAGTTCCCTCTTTCCTGTGTTCATCTTCCTGTTTTTTATTACAGCAAGTAGACATTAATATTCATCTTTTGTAACCAGTGAAAAGGCGGATGAAACCTGGATTTTGAACTGACTGGAAATTTAATTTTGCTGTTCACTGAAATATGTAATACTTCTGTGTTTGTCTAGCATATGGATAGATTAAGACTGTTCTAAATGCAAGGTTCACAAAAAGTAGACAGCATGGCACAAAACAGCAAATAGAAGAAGGCAATGCAGGTAAAAAATAGAAAGGAAACCCTTGAGGGTAGAAGCAGCAGAGTTTTGGAGCATTTGTACTTGGGCAGTTCAGGGTTTGAAGCTGTCTAGATAATCGTCTGCTGGAGCCAGAAAAATATGTTCAACTGTTGTATTAATGCCATTTTAAAAAATAGGAAGGGTGACATCACATCTTGATCAAAATGAGCTCAGAGTGACCTGGCACTAAGTCATGAAAGCACTGCCATGATATGGCCTGGAACAGCAGAAAACATTACAGCTCAGTGCCCAAAAGATCTCTGGTCTCCCAAAGACTAAGGAGGCTCCTTTTCTCTTGATCTGAATTCCTCAGCATCAGGGAAGCCTGATTGCTTCTCCAGCAGTAAAGATATTTGTGTCCTGAGGGCTGGCCTTGCTTGTGCCATCACTCTGTCATTTATCACCCTCAGCTGCTGCTTTGGGGAACCAAACTGTCTCAGGGTGTGCTGCCTCGTGCTCCGAGGGTGGAAGGCATCCGTCTTTCCATGGCATCTGTGATCCTTTTGATGGAAGACTTTTTCTAGCAGGTAGTTTTGCTCTCAAGACGTTTGCATACCTTAAAGCAGGCATTGCAGGAGGGTCTGTGAATCTGAGAGTCCCAAGGCAAACAAAACACATCCAGCCCTTCTTGTTGGCATTTGCCTAAGGCCAGCCTGTCTCTGGTGCCACGTAGCAGGATTTGAAGCCTGTCTTCTCTTCTCTTGTGAGAAGACGTGCAGTCAGGTAGATGTGGAAGGAGAGTCTGTTTATTGAAGTGGCAACTGGGACTAACATGAAAGGAGAACAGCAAGATTCCAGATTGCTTTCCTTGCCTCTGTTCTTCATTCCTGATGTGCAGACATTGGTGCAACGTGAAATGTGTGCAGACAACTTGCATCCATCCTGTCCTGTCTCTGTTTCTTGTGGTTTCCTCCTCCTTTGTGTTTCATGTCAGTCCAACAGATCTGAAGGCCTCTGACATCAATAGGAGGTCCTGGATGGAGGCATCTGGAGCTGGCTGGGGTTAGAGGTGCCTTTTGATGGACAGGAAAGGGTCTGTTCTACCTGCTGGGTGCTGCTACAGCTGCAAATCTTGGGGATGACTGAGTGATGAAAGAAGGGGTCAGACAGGAGCTGTCTCTGTTGGCTTTGCATGGTGTTGCTGAGCTGGATGAAAAATGAGATTGAGCAAAGGCTGCGATCAGATGTGCTGAGAACAGCCAGAGCTCTTGGTGTCATCACAATTAGAGGCACAGCTGCCTCTGCTTGTGGCTCAGTGTATATCTCCATAAAATGCCATGGATGTCTTATCTCGCTGTCTCTGACTTCACAGCCTGTCCTGATCCTATCTGTTCCCAGGACAAAATGCTCTGCTCCTGGAGACATCTACAGCGGCAGCAGGGAAGAGAAACTAAATCCACTGGGAAACCATCAGGTGCTTCCCTCAAATAACGACTTTGACGAGGAGGAGTGCAAAAAGAGACATTTTGTCTTTGTTTCTTAGCAAATCTCGAGAAGAGCAGGAACAGCTCATTTCTTAGCTAATCTCTGCTGGTTTTGCTTTTCACCTACTCCACGATGCCTGTGGGCTGTGGGCGTTCGCTTTGCTCTGTCTGCACTCCAGTGGAGGAGGGGAGACAAGAGCACAGTTCAAGGGTTGAGTCAGGCTCTTCACAGCCATTGGTGATGTCACGCCACTCCAGTACCACAGAAGTGTCTCTAGAAGCTTCTGGAAGTCTGTTTGATTTGTACAAGATTATGGATATGATGCCCTGGGGGTTTTGTTGTTGTTTTTTTGTTGTCGTATTTTGTGTCCTGTCAACCTAGGCTAGACAGTGAGGTCCTCAGGCTGTGGGGACAGAGATGACTTCACTCTCCAAGGACCTTCCATCAGCTTTAGAATTTCGGTTGGGAAGCAAAGTGTGAGGAAATATCTGTACTGCTGCACTCCCAGTCCTGCTGCAGGCTGGGCATTGCTCCCCATCACCATCCAGCCAGACATTTCTGCAGCTCCTGAGCACTGCTCTCCTCTCCTTGCCTGCCCAAAGCCACCCAGAGACATGATGTTCATATTGCAAACTACACAAAAGATCCAGAAGGGAATAAATTGCCTGAAAGGCCCAGGGTGAGGAAGAAGAAGGTCATCCCCTCCAGCTACTCTGATTGACAGTTTTGTTACAAGGCACTCAGGGATTTGTGCAATGGCACCAACTCGATGCTAAAACCATTGAGGAAAAACCCAACAAAACAAAACAATACAAGGTGATTCAACAGCAGAGCTTGTTCATAAATTCAGGCTCTGTGAGAAAGAGGAAAGAAACATTTTTCTAGGTAAATTCCATTTTTATTGAGTTTTGGCTTTAATAATTGAGAAAAACCCTAAGGAAAGAAGCTGAAAAGCAGAACATCTATGACACAAGTCAACCCTAAGCAGAAGGCTTTGCAAATATGTCCTTTGATCTCATGACTTCAAAAAACTTTCATATTAACCAAGTTAGTCCTGGCTGAAGATGTCCCTGCTCATTGCAAGGGGGGGTTGTTCTATATGACCTTTAAAAGGTCCCTTCCAACCCAAATTATTCTATGAGCCTCTGGTACTCTGCCAACAGGAGAGCTCTGCATCTATCTGTCAATTTTACAGGCAGGGAAGTGGAGGCAGCTGTTTGGAAAGCAAGGAAATGCTGAGTATTCTTCCTTGTGGTTCCTGTGTAAACAAATTTCCCAGTGAGAAATGAAAGGAGGTCAATCTGTTCAGTTCATCTGAGGGGAGGTTAAAAGGCAAAAGAGAGAAGACACAGCTCTCCTAACAGAGTGGCTGGGGCTGGTCCTTCACTAACTGGAGCCTCAGGGAAGCTCTTACAGAAAGAGATGACCTGGGCTGACCAGAGGCTGTAGGGATTGATGTGTAAAGATGATTTATATTAAATTATCTGCAAGCTCTTTATAAAGGTCAGGCTGGTTTGTCAAATGATTTTATCTGGGTGGAAATTCTCAGAGAGAAATATATCTCAGGTGGGTCACCCAGGAGTGGAGGTGTCATCATCATTAATGAGTTCTGAAGCCCCCAGAAGGCTCTTCTCCATCAGCAAGGTGGTGGAGGAGGAGCTGGGAATGGAGCACCTGGACAGGATGGAGAAGTGGGGCTGTGGGACCCCAGTGAAGTTCAACCAGGCCAAGTGGGTCAGGACAACCCCAAACACATGCACAGGCTGGGCAGAGAATGGAGGAGAAGGACTTGGGGGTGTTGGTGGATGAGAAGCTCAAGGTGACCCAGCAATGGTGCTCTGGCAGCCCAGAAAGGCAATCCTGTCCTGGGCTGCATCCAAAGCAGGGTGGGCAGCAGGTGAGGGAGGGGATTCTGCCCCTCTGCTCTGCTCTGGTGAGATCCCACCTGGAGCTCTGGGGCCCCCAACATTAGAAGGATGTGGAGCTGCCTGAGTGAGTCCAGAGGAGGCCACAAAGAGGATCAGAGAGCTGGAGCCCCTCTGCTCTGGAGACAGGATGAGAGAGCTGGGGCTGTTCAGCCTGGAGAAGAAAAGGCTCCAGGGAGAGCTCAGAGCCCCTTCCAGAGCCTAAAGGGGCTCCAGGAGAGCTGGAGAGGGACTTGGGACAAAGCTGAAGTGACAGGACAAAGAGTAATGGCTTCAAACTGAAAGAGAGCTGGCTTAGATTTGATATTAGGACGAAATTCAATATTCAGAGGGTGGTGTGGCCCTGGCACAGGTTTTTCAGAGAATTTGTGGCTACCCCATCAGTGGAAGTGTCCACAGCCAGGCTGAGTTGGGCTTGGAGCCACTCTTCTGAGTTTGGTGGGATAGGCAGACTTGCTGAGGATACACTGGTCCATCATTCAGGTCATCAGTGGAGATGTTAAACAGGACTGGACCCAGGACTGAGTGGTTTTGTCACCTCCAGGTGCAAGAAGACCTTTCTCCATGTTGCCTCTGTCATCCTCATAGGCTCTCCCAGTGTCTCAGTTCATCTTTCCAGCTTTGGTTTGGATCTATTCCTTTGTCTTGCCCAAGAGGAATGAAAATAATGTTTTCATCTCTGTCTCTTTGCAGCAGCCTTGCAGAATTGAAGAATTAAGTCTTCCCATCAATCTTCACTTCTGTAGGAAAAGCAGCCCCATTTACTCAATCTTTCCTATCAGGTTATGTTTTCTTGACCTGTTGTCATTCTCTGAGTTCCCTCCAGACTCCCTTCACTCTCTGGCAAAAATCTTTGCTGGAGCTTGTTGCTCACAGCTGAGGATCCACAGTGTGGGGTCAAGCAGAAGGTTTGCTTCCCTCATTGGGAAGATTGTAATCCTATTTGCACAGTCCATTATGATGCCTGCCACTGTTACAGGAAATGTCACTGCAGATCCGTGTTCAGCTTGAGGTCTGTGGCATCCATCCTTCCCTCTCTGCAGCACTGGCCAGCAGCTCCCCATCCTCTGTTGGTGCTCGTGTTTGCTCTTGCTAAATTCAGGCCTCTGCAGTTGACCTGGATCATGCAGAGCCTTATTTTCTTTGTTGAACATTACTTCTGGTTTGTTAAGATTGTTCTGGAGGCTGGAGCTGCCATCTAACTCCCCTGTTTGATGAGGATAATTCCTGTTCCATCACCCAGCTCACTGCTCAAAATACACGTGGAGAGAGCAGAGCTTGGTGGCCACCACATGGATTGTTCTTTGGTTATGGCAGCAGTCCACTGGGAACGTTTAATGGTGAAAGAGAGTAGGTTTAGATTAGATATTAAAAAGAAATTCTTTACAGTGAGGGTGCTGAGGCCCTGGCACAGGGTGCCCAGAGAAGCTGGGGCTGCCCCATCCCTGGAAGTGTCCAAGGCCAGGTTGGGTGAGGCTTTGAGCACCCTTGTCCAGTGGAAGGTGTCCCTGCCCATGGCAAAGTGCTGGAATTAGAGGATTTTTAGGGCTTTTCCAAATGAAACCATTCTGTGATTCTATGATTTTTCTAATAAAAAAGCCCAGAAAAACAGCTGCACCTCCTATAATTTTCTTTGGCCATGCAAACATGTGAGCATAACAGCCAATCCACTGCCAGCTAACTTCTATAAAGAGTTAAAGCTTGGTTTGATATGACTTCTTGTCAGCTGCATAGTGGCTGTCATTCACCATTGCATACTTTCAGTGGCTTTATTCCACTGTTTTTACAGGGAAAAAAAAAAAGGTGGGTTTGCAATTTTCTTTTTTCTTCACCTGTTTTTGGTAAATAGGCACATTAGGGGTCCTCCAGTGTGCCAAGAGGGCCATGAATGGCTCTAATGATGTTTCAGGCATCCCAGGAGGAAAACTGCAGAATCCCAGAGGTAGGAAAAAAACATCTGAAGGTCATCTTGTCTAACTCCCTCTTGAGAGCAGGGTCACCTGGAGCAGGTTTCTCAGGCACATGATCAGTCAGGGCTTGAATATCCCCAAGACTGGGGACCCCAGAGCCCCTCTGTGCAACCTGTGCTGATATTTGATGACTCTCACCATAAAACAAACAAACAAAAATCCAATAAAACAAGCAAAAAAGCCACGCCAACCTCAAAACTAGCAGGGTTTCTTTTTCTTTTTTGAAGTGGAATTTCTCATGTTTCCATCTCTCTTGCCTCTTGTCCTGTCACTGAACAATACCAGGAAGAGTCTGACTCCATCATGTTTGCTTCTTTCCCTCAGATATTTATACACCTTAATACCAACACACCCTTCTCTTCTCCAGGGTGAACAGTCCCAGCTCCCTCAGCCTCTCCTCATGCAGGGACTGCTCCCATCCCTTAACCATCTTTATGTGGATTTGATCCAATATGTCCATGTCTCTCCTCCTTTCCCATTTTTTCCCAGTATTATCTGGAAAGAAATGCTCCAGGTCATGTCTTTCTCAGCCAATCTCAACTTTAAATATGAATAAATTGTCTGAAGTGCTGTTGTGGTTTAATTCCAGCTGGCAGATAAGTTCCTCGTAGCCACTCCCTCACCATCCCCAGCAGGTTGGTGGAAATGAAATGGATGAGTAAAAACGAGAAAGCTCGTGGGTTGAGATAAGAACAATTTAATGGTTGAGATGTAATAGTATAATAATAATAATAAACCTGTTTCTTCCATGCTGAAATCTCACCTTTCATTCCCACCACTAATGCTGCCCACCCACGTGTCTCTGAATGGAGACTGATGGGTGTAGAGCTCTTAAATAATTTTGCCTGCATAGTTTTACTTGCCAATATCTTTCCCAGTCCAAGAGATAGGGACCAACTCTTTGAGATTCTACATCCTGCTATTCTACTCATGGCATGATTGACTTCGACAGAATATACAAAGCAAGAAGTACTTGATTTCATTAAAATACAAATTCATGCCCCTTTTAGTCTGGCTTGGATGTAGTTATTCTTTTATTTGTATTTCAGGGTATCTTTCAAGATAAAACTGTGATAAAATGTGTTCTCTTTTTTTTTTTTTCCTTCTGTGTCTAGCGTGTTGGGAAATGCTTGTTCCGATTTGTACAAACTGCCTTCACAGTAAATTGGACAAGTTTCCCTGAGGAGCAGTAGACAAAAGACTTGTGAAGTGCCATGGGGATGGGGAGGGAAATGCTTTTATTGCCAATCAAATTAAAGGCATTTAGATCTGCTCTTAAATTTTCCTGTAAATATATTACTGTGGGGTAAGAATCTGCCTCCAGAGCTGTGTGAATAAGGGATATTTCAATAGCTTGGTTGGATGAGGTGGGAGGTGGCTGCTGCTAAAAAGGTTGGTTAAGCTACAACAAAATATTTCGCTTTCAATTCTTTCTATTTTTCCTCCCTTACAAGGAGAAAAAAAGCTTTAAAATGGAAACACATCCTGAAAATGATAAATCAACATCAAACACTCAGAGTGCTCTGAAAGCCCTCCTCTCCCCCTTTCACACCACTCTGTTGGAGGAAAAATAGAGACATTCACTGTTTGCCAAAACAACGCTTGCCCAGTGTAATCAAGGTATTTTACAGCAGGGTGTAGACTTTCACTCCATGTTTGTTGTCTGTGGCCTTGGGGAAGTCATGGCAAGAAATATTTCCATTTGCTTATCTCTAAAGAGAGAGGGTGGGTCAGGAAAAATCTCTGCACAGAGGCTGTTTTCAAGCTGTTTGGCTGTCCCAAATCCCTGCAGTGGTATTAAACTGTGGGAGATTAAGAAAATAATTCCTTATCTCTGCCCAAAGACTTCCTCATAATTGTCTTCCATGTGCCCATATTTCCCCAGGTAAGAGTTATGCTGGATTTCGTGTTGCATTTTGTGGTGAAGGTTGTGTGGTTACTTCTGAGCTCACATGGGACCTGGGAGAGCTGAGATTTGTTCCCAAATCCATCACAGACTTCCCAACTGAATCTTCAACTGATCCTTGTGGGTTTTAGTGGTTGTGATCAAGAATTTCCACCAAGGCACCAGAGAATCAGAGAATGGTTTGGGTTGGAAAGGACCTTAAAAATCATCTCATTCCAACCCCTGCTATGGGCAGGGACACCTTCCACTATCCCAGGCTGCTCCAAGCCTTGTCCAACCTTTTCTTGAACACTTCCAGGGATGGGAGAGACACAACTTCCCTGGAAAACCTATTCCAGGGCCTCACCACCCTCTGAATATAAAATTTCTTCTAAATATCCAATCTAAACCTACTCTCTTTCAGTTCAAAGCCATTACTCTTTGTCCTCTCACTCCACGCCCTCCTAAAATGTCCCTCTCCACCTCTCTTGCAGTCCCTCATGAGTTGCTGGAAGTTGCTCTGAGGTCTCCTGGGAGAAGGTACAATTGTAGGGTGTATTTCCATGGAGCTTTCCATGGTTTTGCAGTTTTACAGGGCTGACAGGATGGATTGTTTTGCTGTTGAGTGTCTCACAAACCCTTGATGTACGAGTTTGCTCCTTGGTTCCTCTTGTTTGCTCCATTTTCTGTCTCCTTGAAGCACACTCCAACACACACCCTCACCCTCTCTCTGGCTGCTCAGGCTCTCACAGCTTGGTTTCTGTAAGTTTGGGCTGAAGGTTGTTTCCCTAAAATGAAAGATTTCTGGCCTGGAGGCACCTGCAGCCTCGGATGCCAATTACGTGTGTACGTGGTACACTGAGGCTGGCTGGGCAAGCTGCACTCTGGATTTTCTCCACTTTTAATGGATTTAGCTCCTAACCACTGCTCTCTCAAGGCAATTGTACTTTCATCCCTTTTCATGTGTCTGGCCCAATTAAGGGAGCATGGTGAGTGATTTCTTTTGGTCCTGGAGTTTCGCTGTCTGGTAAATCTCAGCTCTGAGGTTTTATTTTTTTTTTTTTTTATTTTTTTTTTTTGCTTGGTTTTGAAACTCTGAAAGAAAAAAAGGAGAATGAAGTACAACAGGTGCCTGAGGACATCAGGCTGTTCCTGGTACAACACAGAACTGTGATTTTCTGGTGCTTTGCTTTCCATGGAGGACAAACCAAAGGAAAAGTTGCAAGTATCAGTGTGTCCTAAAAGAGGCTTTAGCCCTTTCCTGAGATCCCTATCAATGAGGACATCATGTGACACATGGTCATGGGCCACAAAAAGTGGAGGCCATTCCCAGCTTTTTACATGTCAGAGGGAAAATGACTGGCCCAGAACATGAGCAATTTGAATATCCAGAAGGAAATTTGCATTCCAGAAGGAAGCATCACAGCTCATGTCATCCAGCCTAACACCCCAACACCTTTCTCAGTACAGGAAAGCCATGGACCTGTTGGAACCCGAGGAGGCCACAAAAATGATCAGGGAGATGAACCAAGGTGCTGTGAAGAAAGGCTGTACAGCTGGGGTTGTTCAGCCTGGAGAAGAGAAGGCTCTGGGGATTCCATGATGTGGCCTGTCAATATTTAGTATAAGAAAGACAAGGACAGACTTTTTAGCAGCACCTGCAGTGATAGGACAATGGTTTTAAACTAAAAAAGTGTAGATACAGAATAGATATAATGAAGAATTTTAGTTTGTAGTAAAGTGAGTAAAACACTGGACCAGGATGCTCCATCACTGGAAACATTTAAGGCCAAGGGGGTTGGACTTGATGACCTTTAAGGGTTCCTGCCAACCCAAACCATTCTGATTCTGCCATCAAAAATGTTGCTATGTTTTTGGGATTGTAACCTTTTTTTGTGGTCGAAACACCAGTCTGGGGTGTTTTTTTCATAGCCTTGGTGTAAGAAAGCAGCAGCTGGGTATGGTCCTGTATAATTTCCCAGCTCATGCAGCACCTTTATCTCTTCTCTTCCTTTGCTGCCATCATCTCCATGCCTTTGAACTGAACTATTTTGATACCAAAGCCTTGGGACATTGTTGAAATGCTGGAGGATGCCTGGGTGAGGCATTTCTGTGGATGAGGAGGTGGGAAGGAGGAAGAAGTTGTCTTCCTCTGACTGCTGCATTTATTTCATTCTGCTGCTGCTACCTCAGTCCTTGAAGTTTTCGTTTTTGGGGTTTTTTTGCATTTTTTGGGGTTTTTGTTTGTTTGTTTGTTTGTTTGGGTTTTTTTGGGGTTTCTTTTTGTTGTTTTGGGGTTTTTTTTTGTTTTTTTTGTTTTTTTGGTTTTTTTAAGCAGGAAGGCAAAATAACTCTGGCTCCAATATTTCTACTGGAGGCCCAGGAGCTTATAGCAGCAAACTGTCTCTTTTGAGAGCTCATCAGAACTGCAGTGTGATGGATAGACTCCAGCCAGCTGTGTACTGGTAATGTTCCAGAAGACAGCATCACCTTTTTTTGATCGAGTGCTTAAGTCTTTGCCTTCCAGCTCAGGATCTCAAAGCACTTTGTGAACAGCGAGGAATTAAAAGTTGTCCTTTATCAGTGGAGAAAATAAGACACAGGGAGGTCAACTGACTTGCTTGCCCTCAAAATCATTTGTAGTCCAGAACACCTGGATTTTAGTGCTTTTAATTTTTTTGCAAGTGGGCATCTTGAAGTTTGGAGGTTGCCCTGTATCTTTTATTTGCCTTCTTAGTCCTCTTTTTTTCTTAGGCTACTGGGGTTTAACTGGCTTTTAACAGGGCTGTGCCTGTGGTTTTTTCTGTGTTTTTTTAGGTTTGAAGTGTAATCCCGCATCCATCACTACCCAGAAAATGTCTTATGGATCCATTGATGGGAGTGGATTTGGGAGCAGGAACCCATTTGGAGGCCCTTCGAGACAAGGCTATCAACCTCTCGGTGAAGTATCGATCCCTTGCTCTAATTTATTCCACCTGACTCCCTGAGGACTGAAGTTTCACTTGCTCAGGTTCACTGTGGCTGCTGTGTAAATATCACCCTCACCAGGGGTCATTTCTGACATTGATTTTCAAAGGTGAAACCCAAACTTGTTCAGTTTGATTTGTGTGTTTGAGGTACATCCTACCACGCTCAGGATTTGAGGCTGCAACATGGGAGAGCAGCACTAATGAGGGTTTTGGAGGAATTTTGGGGGACCAAAAGGAGAAATGAAGAGTATTCTTTAAAGTGTCTTGTGTCTTTTCTCATCTCCCCATCACCTTTACAAGAAGTTTCTTTCAATGGTTGTTCTGAGGGAGACTGATGGTGGGAGTAGATGGGAAGGAAGATGTACAAAATGCAGTGGGCTGTGCTTTCCCAAAGGATAACTTTGCTGTGGAAGCTTCTTGAATCTGGGAAACAGGCTTGGATGTGGCAAACAGGATCAAAAACTCACTCAGGAAATGCAGAAACCATAAACTGTGGCTTGCAAATGGCCATGGATTCTTTCTTTTTGTCATTTTTTTAAAGCAGAAGCCAGACCAGCTGTAGGGCTAATCTGGGCTTATCTAGTCTGGCTTTGAGCAAGTCTTTTTATCTGGAACATATCCTTCATTTTGTTCATTTTGGATCTGGCTTGCTCTTGTAACATGGCAAAGGGTTCTTTTCCTTTTTTTCACCAGGGGAGAATGTCACCCCTCCCTCCACTTGCCTTTGATTTCAGCTGGGCTATTCACTAACATAGCCTGATTTAGTTTTGAGGGTTGCAAATGTTCTTTGGGAAACATTTTTTTTTGTTTTGCAAATAGTGTTTCTCCCTGAATGGAAATATATATATATATATGTATTTTAAAAAAATAGAGGTTTTTCTTGGGTTTCAGTCTTCTTACAAATTTGGGTTTTTGGGTTTAATTGTGAATATTTTTTTTCTTTGAACAGGAAGAAGGTATTGAAGTAAGAGTTGTCCGTTCAGTTGTAATAGTGACTTTTAGGCTATTCTGCAAGGCAAAATTAAAGGCATAAAAGCAAGGAAGAATGAGATACTTGGGCACAATCAAAGAAATGTTAAGAAAAGAGAATTGAAATGTGGACTAGACAAAAGATGAATCTCAGTGCATAGATTTTAAAAAAAATTATGTTGTGCTGTATGAAAGAACTTCTGTTTTTAATGCAAATTCACAGAATAACTCAAGATACTTGAAATCTCTAAATATTTGAAGAGATCCCTTATTGTGCCCAGCATGCCCATGGCTTGGCAGTTGGAGCTGTGATGCTGAAGCCACCCTTACTGGATGGCAAAGAGGAGCTGGTGTAGAAAATTCAGGGTTTTTTTGAGACTGCCACGGTGTGTTGGCAGCCCAGCAGGGCCTGTTGATGCTCTAGATTATGATTTAGATTTAGTGCTGGTTTCCCCTCCAGGCTTGCTCACATCCTGTCCAGTGCCATTGCCATGGACACATCTCCAGGGTCCTCCAGCGTGGATTTTCACAGCCAGCCAAAATTGATTGGTCCCTGTGGAAAAGATTGCAAGGGGAGGGATTTTTGCATTGGCCAAGGCACCTTGGAGAAGTTTCTTTTCTGTGTGTCTCAGTCAGAGGTGGGTTTGTTCAGCCCTAAGAAGGTTTAGGGGAGACCTTTTCACCATGTTCCAGCATTTAAAGGGTGGCTACAGATGAGATGAAGACTCTCTCTTCACATGGGAAAGATGTGGGGTTTTGGGTGGAAGTTTTTTACTCCTGGGGAGATTATCAGAGACTCAGACAAGAGGAAAATGTTTTGCAGTGAGAGCAAGCAGCCTTTAGAATAATCTCCCCAGAGAAGTGGTGGATTCCTGAATGCTGGACAATTTTAAAATTTAAATTTTAAAATTCATCTGGATGGAGTGCTGGGCCATCCTGTGCAGGCTGTGCTTTTGCCAAGAAAGGTTGGATCAGATGATCCTTGGGGTTCCTTTCCAACTTGGCATTCCGTGGTTCTGTTCTGTGCTCATCTGAACCTGTGTCCCTTTGCCATGGAAGATGGACACATTGGATGCCTTTTGTCATAGCAGCCCCAAATGTTGCCATTAATTAAGTGCCAGGACAGGGTAATGCACCACTAATTATCTGCCTCCTGCTTCTGGACAATGGTTTCCTAAAGAAAAATTGCCTTTTGTATTAGATCATGGTGTGGCTGGAACAAAGGAGCGTGGCCTTCCCACCAGCATTTTTATCTCTTCTCTCAGCAGGGACAAACCTCGATGGGAATGTTCTGTGTGTGCTTTTAAACCTCTCCTTCTCTTTGTAAATAATAAATAAATAAATAGAACCAGGTATCCCTGCAGGTAAATGTCCAGCAGTGGTCCAGTGATAATATTCAATGTCCAACAGTGGTCCACTGATAATATTCAATATCCAACAGAAAACCCTGAGATAGAGAAGCAATAAAGGTGATGGGGGAGGAACTGCTTCATCTGTAATAAAGAGAGCAAAGACAAGGGGGCTGAGGTTTAGTTTGGTTTTGTTTAATGAGGGGTGATACTGCCATGGGGGTTTCCTCTGTGCTTATACATCTGTTTGTCTTGGCTCCTGTTTCTTCCATCTCCATCCAAATGTGCTGCCAGGATGGGAAAGTTTAATTATTTGAAGGTGATCCCCTTGGCTCTGGTCTGATGTGATGATGGATGGACTCAGAGCCCATCCTCAGGCCATGTGGAGGTTAACATTGCTGACCAGCCTAATCAGAGACATCCTCAGACTCCATCTGCAGAGTTTGGGGAGGATCCTGAGGCAGTGTTTTCAGCAGGTTGGTTTGCCCTGGACCCCTTGGTCTTGGAAAACTCTAGATCAGACTCTGTTTTTGACTGTGGTAATTCAGGAAAAAAAAAAAAAAAAAAAAGAAGTTTTTTTTTTTGTTTATTTGTTTGTTTTGTTTTGTTTGTTTTTTGTTTGTTTTATTTGTTTTGGGGGTTTTGTTGTTGTTGTTGTTTTTGCTTTTTTTTTCCCCACTAGTATTACTGTTTTTTTAATATTGGCAGGTTTTAGGAGGAGAGAGAGAAGCTCAGCAGAACTCAGATGCTCTGTGGCCTTAACCAAGGAGCATCCTGAGGTGTCACAAGCAGGATCACCAGGATTTCCTGGAGCAGAGCACTTTGGGGGTTTGTCCCACTGAGGGACAGCCAGGTGGAGGCATAAGCCATATCCCTGCCTTGCAGCTGGGAGTTACAACCTCCTCCACCAATTTCTGCTTTTCACATCCTCATTCTGATCCCCAAAATCATTGTGAACCCTCGTGTTCCCCTGTTTGCTTGTAGGAGCTTCTCTGGGCTCCATCTGGTCATTGATGTTTCATGGACAAATTAGAAAGCAGGTAGAAAATTATTGGTTTGGTTTTTTTTTTTTTTTTTTTTTGTTTGGTTGTTTTTTTTTTTTGTTTGTTTTGTTTTGTTTTGTTTTTTCTTTTTGTTTTTAAGTGCAAACCTGAGAAATTGAAAAGATTGACTTCAAAAATACTATTTTTAAAGTAATGTGACATGTCTAAGATAAACAGAGAGCAAACACTGTGCAGCAGTAGGAATTAAACTCTGGATTTTTACTGTGTGCAACCTGCACTCTCTACCATGTTCAACCTACCTTCCCAAAACCATCTTTTTGTGGGGAAAATGAACAAAGCCTGCTTTACACAAGGAGGCATATAGGTCAGGGAATTTAAATAGCTTGGATTAAAATGCCACAAGACAGGAAATTTTTAACACTGCTTTTATTAACCTTACTGTAACCTGGACGTTAAATGCCAGCTCTGAAAAGGTAAGGTTAATTTTATATTCCAGCAGTGCATTGCTTCCAGGTGAGCTCAAGGGACTGATGGGTCAGTGCTTAATTTGGCTGTGACTTCATTGAGACCATTTTCCCCTCAGTTTCTCCTGAAGACTTTGTGTGAGACTCTGGCCAGAGTTGTACTCAAGATACATCACATGTGAGTGTTTCCCCTGGTTGGATAAGGTTGGTTATCTTGGCACTGAACAAAATGAGATTGGTCTCTGCAAGTTGTCCTTGGCAGTGTTCTCTGGGTATAAATCACCTAATTATCATTTCAATGCTTAGCAATTGTTAAATGATTTTTTCTAACTTTTTTTTTTTTTTTTTTTCCCTGGAATCAGGTCTATAATTTTCTTGGCAAAGCACCACATTCTCCCATCTCTACCTGCCTGCACCAACCAGCTCTTGGGTAGAAAGTCATGTGCAGTTCTGGCAGCGCTGTCACTGATTTATGGAATTGTTTAAATGGGAAAAGCCCTCTGAGATCCTCAAGTCTAACCATTAACCCAACACTGCCAGGTCCACTCAGAACAGCTAAAGCTGCAGGGATGGGGACTCAGCCACTTCCCTGGGCAGCCTGTTCCAGGGCTTGACAGCCCTTTCTGTGAAGACTTTTTCCCAAATATCTGATCCAAGCCTCCTCCTTACAGATGAACCACCCTTCTGTCCTCTCCAATCCTATTTTCCTCTTTTTCTAGCAGTTCAGGAAAGTGATTTGTCATTCAAAACACAGCATGGAGCTCATGGTTGCCTCCAAGTTTGGCAGAGTCACAGAGCTCAAGTGCTCCATGGCAGGGAGATGTTCAGATGATTGTGACCCCTTTGGTGGGATGGGGCTGGCAGAAGCTCCGTTTTCTGGACAAAACTCACTCCAAAGCTCGGGTACAAACCAGCACCGTGGCCTGACCACCACATGGCCTCACTGCAGCCCCAGGTCTGGTGTCAAACCTGGGAAGGAATCCACTGCCAGCTCCACATCTCAGTACTGCAGAGGGCTGAAGCACAGAACAAACTCCTGAGTACACAGGGAGTGCCCCTGAGGTTCATTAACTCTGAGCAGGTGATTAATCCTGAGCACTGCTCTGCTTTTGCATTGGCTTCCTAAATTAATTCCAGTGCTTGGAATGCTTTGCTGAAGGGAATTTTAAACCTGTGGTCGTTGCAGTGAAAGGCATTGTCAGAGGTCCAGGTCTGCTTGTGGCAGCTGTTCCTCACTGGGACAGTGAGGAACTGTCCTGGTTTAGGGCAAACTTTGGGAGGAACCTTCCAAAGGGGTCCGTCTAGAAAGCAGATTCATGCAGCCCCTACCCCAGCTGGTTTGGGAAAAGATTTCCTTGGAGAAAAGTCATAAAGTCGCCCCAGGACAGGAAAGCTATCCACAATCGTGCATTTAAATGTCCTCAGGCAAGAGTGTGAGAAAGAGTTAAAAACAGTGAAAGAAAGCAAGAACAAAATTGTTGCATTTTTGGGGGAGATTCGAAGCTACTCTGCAATATTAAGAGAGTTTTTTTCAAAGGCAGAAGTTTCAATCTGAAGGGCTGGAGCAGATCACATTCAGTAATTTAAACAAACCGTGCTTTGGGGATGGAGTCCTGTCAAGTGTGGAATTAGAGAATCATTAAGATTTAAAAAGACCTCCAAGATCATCAAGCCCAAGTTTCAAAGAAGGAAGGACTGGAGATGTGACCTCCTGTAGCACCTTTTCTCTGTCATGCTTAGATGAGTTCACAAATATTGCTCCAGGTCACCTCCTGGGCTCGTCTCTAATTTAGAAACCTCTAAACAATAATATGGCTTGTCAAATGTTGTGTAAAACATTTCTGAGAGTCTTAATGATTCACTTTGGCTTCTAAGTCTTGGGTCCTATCATATTTTCTTGAATTTATGGTCCCACAGAAGTTGAGGAGTTGGGTGTTATATTTAATCAGTCATTAATAAAGTGCAAGTTAAGTCTAAGTGCAAACAATAAAAAAAAAAAAAAATCATAATCATGTGATCTCTCTCACTGGACAACTCCAAAAACATTTTTGTGACGTCTAGAGAATTCTTTCATATTGTTTCTCTGCTATTGTGGAAAACTTCCAAAAGTTATATATTTATTTGCTCAGTCCATTTTCACTAGATGTAGAGGATTTTCTCTGCCTCATATCCAGTTCATGGAGATCTTAGCAATGATTTAATGAATTAATAAGACTAAACTTAAGAAAACATATTAAAGGATAATGAACAACATGTTTTATAGCAAAAGGAATTGCCAGGAGAATTAACTTTCGTACACAAATTGACTTGGAAACTGTTTGTTTTGAAAACCTCTGCCCTATCCCTTCTGGCACTGTTAACATTATAATAAACGTTTTGCTATAATTTCAGTATTTCAGGAATTTTAAGTGGTTATGCATCTATTTATATAACTAGCAAAACCAAAACACACCATTGGAACAAATAATTATTTTAATGAAATATGTAAGAGTGAGCTGACAACTTCTTAAAAGGAAAAAAAAAAACCAACAAAACAAACAGACTAATCCAAAAACCTCTTGGGTAAAAATAAACTTTTTTTTTTTTTTTTTTTTTTTTTTTTACCAATTTTATTTGCTAGTCTTGGTTATCCAAAGCAATTTTAATGCAAACATGTAACACTCATGCAGGCGGTCCCAGTCTTTGACAGAAAATCAGAAATCAAAGCCACTCACCTTTCCTTAGGCATTTCAGCTGGAAATGCATTTAAATATCAGAACATCTCAGAACAGCTTGCTTCATTTTCCACTCAATTACAGTGGAATTAGAAGTAGTTTAAGAAGATCCTCTGCTCGTATCTGGCTCATTGTGTGGGTAGAGGTGTCTTGGTAGAGAAAACAAAACAGAATGAATGTTGCTGGTGGAAACTGTCCAGTGGAAAGTGTCCCTGCCCATTGTACAGGTTTGGCACCAGATGTTTTTCAAGGTCCTTTCCAACCCAGGCAATTCTGTGATTCTGTAATTCCATCAATGTGCTGGTGCTTCCTTTGCTTGCCCAATGTGTGCCCACACCTGGGGCTGCTCTTCTGGGATGTCTTTCCCCATGGGTGTTTTCCTAAAGGAGAAGAGACTGCCCTGTCCTTTAGTTTCAGCTCCTGAGCTCCTGAAATGAATTTAACACTCTTTTTTTTTTTTTTTTTTTTTTTTTTTTTTTTTTTTTTTTTTTTTTTTTTCCTTCTGGCTGCTCTTTCAAAAGCTTTTCCTTATCTTTGAGGCAGAGGAAAGAGAAGTTTTATTAACGAAATCAAACTCAGCTACTGCCTCATTCAAACTTTATACCAGCTCTTGTTTATACTCAGACCTGGACAAGACATCAGTGATTTTAAACTGAAAGAGGGAAGGGCACAGGGTTTCCCAGAGAAGCTACCCCTGGATCCCTGGAAGTGTCCAAGGCCAGGTTGGACGGGGCTTGGAGCAACTTGGGATAGTAGAAGGTGTCCCTGCCCATGGCAGTGTTGGAACTGGATGATTTTTAAGGTCCCTTCCAACCCAAACCATTCTATATTTTTATGATTCTCTGATCAATGCTTCCAAGATTCTTTAATTCTGTAGATTGAATCCATTTGTGTGTTTTGGAACTTCCTCAGTTTCTCAAGAGCACTTCTAAGGTTAGGAGACCAGAACACTTCTCCAACAAGCCATTAGGGAGTGCTTGGCTCTATTAGGAAATTCCTGCAAGTGCTGCAAGGCTTCCTCAACATTTTCTACCCCACTGGGCTTCCACCCTGTGCTTTGCATCCTGTTCTTTCCATCGTGGCAATATCCAATGCTTGGATAGGATATGAAGCCTGTTTTTTCCAAGTCCACCTGAAACAAGATAGAGCTGAAATGGAGCTGTAGGATTGCTGCATGACCTTGTATGGACATCTGTCCATGTTTGCTGAATGGGGATCCATGGGAAATGGGATGAGATTGGAGCAACCCTTCTGCAGCTGTTTGCTTTTCCACCAGAGCTGTCTCTGTGCACATCCCTGTGCTGCCCATGTCCTGCTGGGCCATGCAGATATGCTGCCAGGATGGTTTCGTTCTGAAATCAGGGGTAGAGCGGACCAGAGCTTATTCCAGGTTTGCTGGAGTGTTTCCAGTGTCCAGAGTGGTGGCTGCATTCCAGTTTGGTTCATCAAGCTGTCTCCCCAGGGAGGAAGCAGAATCAGCATCCAGACAGGCTAAATACTCCAGCCAGCATTTTTTCCTGAGGTTCTGCAACTCCTTTCCTACAATATGAATGGAAGAATCCCCCAAACTTCACTGGAAAAGGAACAGACTGTCATTCCTAACACAGATTTATCCACTCCATGTTATACTTCCTTCTTGGGAAGGTGCTGACACTTTTTATTGCCCTTAGGGATGCTAAAAGGTCTTTTTTTTTCTATTGCCTTTTTTTTTTTATGTCCTCATCAGGAAACCAAATGAGGTTGAAATTGAATTCAGCCTGGTCTGTCCTAGTTTGGATATCCATATACAGTGATGCTCTGTCTCCTTTACTATTTATTATTGTAGTAAATTTGGGAGTGGACATTCCTGGGCATTGGAAGAAGACCTACAATGGTTTCTGGCAGGAATTTGCTTTGTGCCAGGCATTCCCCAGGTGTGAATCAGACACTGGCACAGCTCAGATTCTTAGCCCAGGTGAAACTGTGCTACCTCACCCTGATCTTTGGCTGCAAACCAAACTTGATATTAACTGAATTGCTCCAGAATTACTTTTTAGGTTTTTGCTGCTGCAGAATTTCCACTTGGGGTTTTGGCTGTGAAAGGGAACTAATCTAGAAAGTCTAAAACCTGGGATAAAGTGTAGGAAGGAAAAACATCTCTGTTGCCTGTGCTGTTGTGATACGGACAGTGGGTGCTGCAGGACGTGATGAGATGGAACTCTGCATGTTTGAGATGTTAATATATTATTAATATTAATAATATTAATATTTAAAGTAATAATAGATAAACTGGCAAAATCTCAGTGCATGAATGCAGATTGCAGCCTACCAAGTCTTTGATCTTTTGGAGAGCACATCCAAGTCTTGGTCACCTCTGTCACTACTCCGTAGTGTGGCCAAGTGCAAATCTCTCAACTTCCTTGTGTTCCTGTTTCCTACCCCTCCTATACTTAGTATTATACAATTAATCAAATTCTCAAGGATGTAGAATTTTTAAGTGATTAGAAATAAAAGAATTTAGCATCATCTGTGTGTGAGTGAATTTTCCTTTTTCTTTTTGAAAATGCAAGTGGAGTTTTACAGCATTACCTTCTGCCAGGAAAATGAGGATGGAGATTTATAGAGATACTGTAAAAGCACATGTTTTGGTTTGGGACAAATTTGGAAGGGAACTTTTAAAGGGATGATTTTTTTAAAGGACAAAATTTAGCAGCCTTTCCCTTCACTTGTTCGAGAGAAAAAGATTTCTTTTGAGAAAAGTAGGACAAAAGTTTGTTTAATAAGCAAAGTATTCATAAGCATAAAAATATGAATAATATTAAGCAATAAAATATTTTTTATTTTGAAGAGGTGGTAAATTCAGAAAGTCTTTTTGTGGATTGGAGAGAAAGAGAAGAGTTCTTTTCATGGGTGTGTCTTCAGCTTTCTCTCAGTCTCTCTGGGGCTTGGGTCTGGTGTCAGCAGCAGTGCAGCTTAGAGAGCCCCCAGAGAATAATCCTGGTGTTCCCAAACTGAACAATAGCTGAACAGTTCCAGAAAACTTCTGGCCTCAGCTAACTAAAAAAAAACAAAACAAAAAACCTAAAAGTAAAAGCAAAAGAGAGGGGGTTTTTTGCTGTCTTTGCTGACACAGTCAGAGGAGTGAGTGCAGTTTTCAAAAACAAGCTGAGCTTCTTCTCCCCTCTTTTCTCTGGGAACCATCTGAAAGGTGTAGAACTCAATATCCAGCACCAACAGAACAGAACTGGGGATACAAGCACCATAAAGTCACCCTAGCACAACACAGTTGTGGATTTCTGTCCTGCAGCCCTTCTAAGGATGTATTTATTTGCAGAACATACACAAATGTCACTTCTGTAAATAATGGAGGGGTAGACACAGCTGACCCAAACACGTATGACACAAACAGAATTTGAGTGGAGGGAAAAAAAAAAAAGAAGAATAAAACTTTTATCCATGCTGTCAGTCCAGAAATATTATTTCTGAATGACTCTTCTTCCAGGTGACTTTGACTTGGAGACTGACACTGGCAGCTAGAAGTGGGCAGGGATTAAAGATCAACAGTGGGGAAGGACTCGACAGATGTAAGCAGGTAGATTGGGGATTAGGGTGAATTAGTGTGGATGGAAAGCATTTAGGAGCGAGGAGGGATTTTAAATTGGATGTTCAGATGTATCATTGCAGATCTTCCTGAACTCCTCTGTTATTAATGGTTGGGATTTGTGAGCAGGTTCCATGGCTGTTGGTGTGGCTGGAGGTAGAGGTGGTGCTGCAGGGGTTGTGGTCAGGTGGAAGAAGCAGCTTAAAGAGGTTCTGAGATATACAAGGGGTTTTGTAGGTGTTTCCAAAACCAATTTCCCATTATTTCCTGATCCCAAGCTGGAAACATGTTTTGGGGATATCTCTGTGTTTCTCACCATTTTTTTCTGGCTGCTGAGGGCTGCAATGGGATGATTTTTTTTTTTTTATTTTTTTTTTTCTATATGAACACATCCAAACTGTGTTAAAAACTCTTTATTTCCTTTTAAAACCAATGCTTTCAGTGGGAATCAAGCTTGAATTGGTAGTCAGCTGATTTTTGGGAGATATAGTGCCAGGATTAAAATATTCCCAGTGGGCTTTTTTACAGCTTATGTCCTATTTCCAGAATCTGTTTAAGATCAGACCTCGCAGATTTCCAGGTACCTGATAATGCAGCTGTGGGTGTGGATAGTCCAAGGCTCCCTTGCTGCTTTGGAAGGTTTTTAAAGATCTCTTGAAATTTCAACCAATGTGGTGTTCTGGTTTCTGGGTGTTTTGGGTTTTTTTTATTTTTTATTTTTTTTTTTTTTTTTTACAGCCAGTCAAACCTGATTGGTCCTTGATTGATCCCTTGATGCCCAGCAAGGTGCTAAAGTGGAATATTTCCCTTGGATACTTCTGTGAGTTTGGCCATTCCTTGCTTTGAAATCTTCACCCAGAGATTTGAGAGTGGATTTTCAGAGAGAGAAAGAATATTTCATACATGTGAAGGCATAGAGCATTGTTTAGTTAGGTGGGGATTTTTTTTTTTCCTCTAAATGCTTTTACTCAGATTCTTAGTGGAGAAAAGAAGAATGAAGAGCTGATCATAGCCATGTTGCAAAAAAAAAAAAAATACAATGTTCTCTATTCCTTCTCTCCTAACAGAGATACAGAAATGAAAACAGGGATGCAGCTGAAATAAGTAGAGGGGCAAAGTTATGTAAAGAAGGTTTTTTGAAGTCATAAATCCATCTGAAGATTTTAAAGATCATAAATCCATCTTTTAGGGCTGGGAATAGCACTTGACTTGAACTTGGCATGTAAAACAGCTCTGTTGCATATGAAGCTGTGTGGAATAAAGGCCACTGGGAACCATCCCATTCTCCCCAAAAAAAGAGGTTTTGAAGGGAAAAGCCAGTTCTAGGAGTCTGGAAATTTCAGACCTCCTATACTTTTCCACCTGTGTGGAGGCAGCCAAAGTGATGGGCTGCACAAAATAAGATTTCTGTATCACTTTCTCCCACTCGTTCCTCTGAGTTCCTTTTTATTATTATTTTCACTTCTGCAAGGTGGTGTAAAGCAGAGATTTAGAAAGAGGGTTTGCTGTAAAACACAGTTTGCAAAGAACTTGACTTTATGACAAAATGGAGCAAAAAAACCCCCCTTTTATTGCAATTCTGTAGCAGTCATTTTTTTTTAGATTTATTTCAGGTACTGCAGGAGTTAAGCAGGTGGGGAAAGAGGAGATTGCTGCTTTTCCTGAAGTGCTTTAGCAGCCAGACTGTAGCCAGATGGCTGGGACTTTGAACAATACACAGATAATTCCAAGTGAGGATCTAACAACAATAAAATCACTAAAAATATACAGGATGTGCATACCTGGGGGGAATGGATGTGCATTGTGTGTGCTTTTTGAAATGTAATTTGGAGGTTTTAGTCATATTGTCAATTCATACCTCTCCTTTTATAGTCTTACTGCTCAACCAAAGTGCTGTTGATTCATACTGTAAAATTTTGGATCAAAAAAATTAACAAAATTTCAGTATTTTCAGTGATTTTTCGAATTTTTTTTCTTCTCTCTGGGGTTTTCACATTTATTACTCATTAGGGAAGAAGAAACCAGGCCATATTTAAATCTTGACGGGGAGAAAAAGTTCATGTTCATGTACATTAAGAAAATAGCCACTGTGGCAAACAAGAGCTTCCTTTTGGGAGCTTGAAATTCCTGGAGGTCAGAGAGGTTGGGCCACCTTGTGTTTGGGGAATACCTGGCACTCTGTGCCCCCACAAGATGAGGATGTTAATTGACTTATTAGTGTGTCTTAAGTCAATGCTTCTTTTTCCCTCCATACACTCAGATTTGACTTGGTAAGAATACAGCTTTTTCTTTTCTTTTCTTTTCTTTTCTTTTCTTTTCTTTTCTTTTCTTTTCTTTTCTTTTCTTTTCTTTTCTTTTCTTTTCTTTTCTTTTCTTTTCTTTTCTTTTCTTTTCTTTTCTTTTCTTTTCTTTTCTTTTCTTTTCTTTTCTTTTCTCTTTTCTTTTCTTTTTCTTTTCTTGATGTCTAGTTGGTGGGAGGAGGGCTGCTTGTGTTGCTGTCTTGCTGCTGCTCTCCAAGTCTTTTGTTTCTACTTGAACACCTTGTAATTTTTGGTCCATTCCCCCCCACACTTTTTTTTATTTTCTTGTGTGTTTTACTTCTTCCAGGCATGTCTGAGACATGCTCAGAACTGAGAGGGAGGGGAGGAGGACAAGGCCAGCATTTCAGCATCACCCTAGACAGTGGCAGTGCCTGTCTGCAGTACAAAGCCTCAGAAAAACTCCTGGTAGCATCTCTCCTCCTTGGGGGGAGTGAGTCAGGCAGGAGGGGCTCCCTGCCCAGGAGGGGCTTTCACTGCTGGAACAGGCTGTGAATTCCCTTTCTTGGCTGAAAACAAAAGCCAGCCTTGCTTTTGGGTAGAAATGCTGTGTTTTCTGCTCGATTTGCTGTCCTTCTCTTTCCTGTTTCTGAGAATCCCATCCCTTCCTTATCCAATGGTTTAGACACAACAGGGATTAAGCTTTATTCTCCCTGCCATCTTTTCCTTTCTGTCTTTTCCCCAGTTGTTTTCATCCTCCATCTCTCAGTCCCTCTCTTGTTCCTGATGCTTACCTCGACTAGGTTTCCCAAATCAAAGGCAAATATTGTTTATTGCATTGGTTTTTGTGCTGTATAAATACTTTCTCTAGTTGGGCACGAGCATATTTATGTCCACGTCCTGGTCAGTGCAGACTCAGGAATGGCTTCGTGCTCAAGCCCAGCCCTTACCCTGAGATCCCCTGGAGCTCCAGCTCTGGTCAGCATCTGCACGGGAAAGATGGGCATAGATCTCAAACACTTCCCTGGGCATTCTGTTTCAATGCTTGACAAGCATTTTGGTGATGAAATTTTTCCTAAAATCAAATCTAAACTTCCCCTGGGGCAGCTTGAGGTTGTTTCCTCTTGTCCTGCCCCTTGTTCCCTGGGAGCAGAGCCCAAATCCTGCCTGGTTCCACCCTCCTGTCAGGGAGTTGTAGAGAGTGAGAAGGTTCTCCCTGAGCCTCCTTTTCTTCAACCTAAACATCCCCCTCCTCATCCAGATCATCAATAAAGATTTCAAATAGGACTGTACCCAAAACTGTGCTACTTGTGACTGGCCACCACCTGGATTTAACTCCATGCACCACCAGCCAGTATTTTACACAGAAAACCTGTCCAATCCATGGACAGACAGTTTCCCCAGGAGAATGCTCTGAGAAGCAATACCAAAGACTTTACTCAAGGATCCTCATGTGTGTCTTGTTTCCTTGGGATGGAAGAGGGGAGGGAGACAATTATCACCATTTCCCTGGAAATTTTCCTTTCCCCCCCAGCCTGCAGACAGGACAGCGACCAGAAGACCAACTCAAGAGTCAGGACAATTTATGTTCTGTTGAATTTCTTCTGCTGTTGTTTTCTAAGCCTTATTTATTTGCCTGAGATGATTTTTGGGAGCTGATTTGCCTTTCAACAGTGACTGTGTCAGATCTAAGTGAAGCAGGAAAGGAGTGGAAACCTCTGCAGTGAGTCAGAAAACGAAGATGACTTTAGTGGCTGCTGGTCCTAAAGGGTTTTAATGCAGAGGTCCTGAGAAATCCTTAAAGGAGTGAAGTGTCAGATTCCAGCCTGAGAAGTAGCTCAGTTCCTGGGAGGAGGCTCTAACAGGCCTTTTAATGACCCCCAGTGGCCGAGATCAGTTTTATCTGCAGCTTGGCAGAAGCACATGCCCACGGATGAGAGGCTCTGCAGCAGAAGTCGTGCACAGAACTCGGCTGAGCTCCGGGAAATAACGCAGAGATTAACCCAAGCCTGGGAGCCCACTGAAGTTTCCTTGTGGCAGAGCTGGTTCCTGGGCTGCAGAGGGTGGATGCTTCCCCCTGGGCTCGAGCTTGGCTTCCTCTGGCTGTGCCTGCATTGAGAAGATCAAAAAATAAATGGGAATATTGGCTTTGCCTTCTGGGAGGAGCGCCACCAGGTTTGAAGATGCAATCATTTAAAAATAAACAAATTTGTGTTGATGTGCTCTAATGCAGGAGCTATTCTGCACCTTTTCTTTCTTTCTTTCTTTCTTTCTTTCTTTTTCCTTTCCCATTTCCTTTTTATAATATACTTGATAACTGGCCTTCAAACTTCAGTGCTTCCGAGGATATCTGAAGCTAATTCTCTATTTGGATGTTCTGGTGGGCTAAAGGCTTTGGTTTTTTTAGAGAGGATGTTTCTCTTTTTAGGTTAAAAGTTAGAAAAGGTAAAATGTTAACTGATATCAAACTTGTGACTGCTCTGCTCAGAGATAACTTATAAAACTTGCTGCTTCAGGATTGAGAGCTACATTTGAGCTGGAGCATCGAGGCTTGAGAAACAAATTGAGTGTTTGAATGTGTTTGTAGAGACCTTGATTTTCCTTCCTGGTTTGCACACATGAGAGTGCTTAGAACACAAGGCTCTGTAATCACGTATTTTGATACTAGGACATGTGGATAGCTTAGTTTTTATTTTTTGGCATATATTGTTAGGGAGTTTTTTTGGTTGGTTGGTCCAAAGTTGGTCCAACTACACATCAGTGAGTGTAAGTTGCTGTAGGAAGGCATCACCATGGCCAAAAATTCATCTGAGCACAAAGAAAGACCAATTATTTCTGTCATCCCAAAGAATACACACAGCTCTAATGGTTGTGGTAATGGGTAAGGAGATTAAACCCTTCTCCTTCCAGGTATGATTAAAACCTCCTAAAAAATGAAGATTTTGACAGACCATTCCCATGTAGGTTACCTTTCCATTTTGTAACTTCTCCATAGGTCCTGGAGGCAGGTGTTGCAACATGAATTTCTGTCCTGATCCATTGGCTCAGATCTTGTATAATACCTGTACTTGGCTCAGGAAAAAAAAATTATTTGGAGAAAAGTCCTCTAAATTTTCTGCTGGAAGAAGATTTGGATGGGAATGAGTATAAAGAGGATAAATAATCAGTGGCTGTCTGTAGAATAGTCCTGCATACATTTAGAGAGATTAGGGACAAGGCACAAAAAATAAAATCACCTCTTACAGATGTGGTTACAGTTATATCTGAATGAGTGAACACATTCATAGAATTTATAGAATGGTTTAGGCTGAAAGGGACCTCAAAGATGATCCAGTTCTAACCTCCTGCCATGGGCAGGGACACCTTCCACTATCCAAAAATTACGCCAAATCGCATCCTTGAATATATATCCCAAGAATATATCACTGACTTTGTTAATAGGAAAACAAGACCATGGTGGAACAGAGCAGAGGGCTCCTCTGGACACGATCTCCTGACATTCCTGGTGATTGCATTTGATCCAGGATCAAATACTGACTGTCTTTTGAAGTTTTCATAGTAATTCTTCAAGGTCAACTTCTTGTGTTCCAGAAGGGACCCAGCTGAATGGTAAATTCTGTGTGATTGAAATCTGCAAAGCAGAACCCGTGTCCTTGCCTCTGCAGTGACATAATTTTGCTCTGGGATTTTGGAGCAGGCACACACAAATAGATTGTAATATAGCAGGCATGTTTGATGTCCTGTCTTAAATCCCAAACTATTAACTTAATTAATGTTGTAGGCTCTTAACACCTTCCCCCACTTGCGAGCTACCTTGTGTGAGACTGGAAAATGAGGCTGCTTCACCTTTCATGGCCTTGTTGAGGCACAAATTTGTGCTTTTTGGTACATATTAATTATTTCCTTCTCAAGGTCCTGATCAGTCTTTGATGGAGAGCTCCACGTGTGCTTTTAGCTCTGGGGTTAAGCAGCTCTCTAAGCAGCTCTCTTGCCTCATGCCAGGGGCAGCTGCACTTAGCCAGCGTGTGTAGAGGTACATTTGTAGATACACAAACCAAATTCCACTTTCTCAGTGTTTCAAGGGTATTTTAAGGGGTAAATGAGGGTTTTTTTTTCTGTTCCCCACTGTAAAGGTGGATAATATACTTATACACTCTTTTTACCTGTAATAGTGCAGTCCATTGACACAACCAGCTTAGTAATGTGCAAGTGTTGTATTTTTTAGGGGCATACTGGTGCAGAAGAAGATGCAAAATTGTTCTATTTGATTTGCTGTTTGTGTGGACAAAGAGGAGGATGAGATAATTTAGCTGCCACCCAACGTGCACAGTAAATTCTGTTTAAGCAGTGCAGTGATGTGTCCCTGAAAATAAACTATTTGGATTGTGTGATTCCTTAATCAGATGCTTTTAACTATTTCCAAAGTGTTCAGATTAGATCTGAAGCTTTTCTGAAAATATATGGGGCCCAGAAGTCCCCCCATTTTTCAATAAGAAGGTCTCCATCTTTCCTCCATAAGAAGAAGAGACGTGGGAATTGTAGAAACTTTTTTATTCCTAGTGTTCACGACACGACTGAAGAGTTGGGTACCTCAAGGTCTTACCTCAGACCTGACACTGATTCCTTCACCATTTCTGGGCAAAATCTGACACACCACTTCTTTCTGTAATGATGCTGGTAATTTGTGTTACACATTGCTCTTTACTTTATAATTTTAAAGCATTTTGAGGATCTTGCAGTGATTACAGAAATTGTGAAGAAATCACTTTTAGTTTCCAAGACTGTCTTTTGTCAGACCAGGCAACAAGGAAGGAGGAAAAATCTTACCATCATCTTCTTAGGGATGAAAATGCTGATAAAGGATGGAGGAAGAGCTGGGGTGTCCAGTGTCCTTCCAGACATTTTGCCTCTTGTTAATTCCCTCACTCCCGAGTGCACTTCATCATCATAAAGGTCTCATTGCAAATTTTGCTTTGAGTGCTAAAAGCTTTGCTCTCCTCTGCCTTCCACCGTGATTTAAAAGCCCCAGATGCTGATACATCTCCAGGACAGAATCTATTACACTTTTCCTGCCAAGCAGAGCTCTGGCACTTGTTTTATTTCCCACCTCCTAACACTCAATTTGCTCTTGGTCGGTGCTCAGCTGGTCCCATTGCTGAGCACCAGCAGGGCTCCCTCCATGCATTGTTTCCTATTGGCTGCCTCATTCTTAATTTAATTATCCATTTCTAATGGATATTTAATGTCTGAGCTGAATTTACAGCACCAAGGCCTTCATGCACCTTCTGTTTCTCCAGAAGTGTTTTGGAGAGGACATGATTTACCATCACTTGTGCCACACAGAAGAGCATTTCTCCAGGGTGGGAAATGCCTTTATTGGTGGCTTTTTCTCTTTTTTTCTGGAATGTGGGTGCTGGTGAATTCACTTGTGTGTCCTGAGCTTCCTACTAGTTTGGAGCAATTGTCAATTTTTCCTTCTTTATTCACAAATTATGAGATGTGTTGAGAATGTCTTTGTCCACTTGGATCTATTCAGGTGTAAGAAGGTTGCCCAGAGAGGATTTCCAGGTTGCCCAGAGAAGTTTTGGACTCCCCATCCCTGAAGGTGTTCAAGACCAGGCTGGATGGGGCTTGGAGCAGCCTGGTCTAGTGAATGACATCCCTGTCCGTGACAGGGGCTGGAATGAGATGATCTTTAAGGTTTCTTCCAATCCAAACCATTCTGTGATTCAATGATTGTTGTATGGCATGATGTAGGGATAATTTGGTCTGGGATTTGTAATGGAAGACAGAGAAACCTTCAAATTTCTGAAAAAGAGACAGAGACAGCAAGACTCTTGATGCTGGTCTTCTAAACATATTGACAGGTACCAATTGCAGTGCATCATTTCTTCCTTCTCTTGTGTTTTGTCCCACATGAAGGGAAAGGAATGGCAAAGATGTAATTTCTCAGGCATGGAACCTTGTGTGCCCATGTTCTATAGGGTTAAAACAAATAAAAAGTGTGAGCCATTTGCTTTCTGGGAAATTTCTTGCTTTCACTTCACAGCTTCAGCTGGGAAAGCTGTAGTTGGAAAGTGGAAGGACAGTTTCCTCAGAGAGGTATCTGCCATAAGGTGGGAAACTAGTAAATGAAAACTGTTAATATTTATGTGAACACCAGTTCCCAAAGCTAGTGGAAGGGGATCAGTATTCTTTCCCTGGAAAACAGGGATTCAATCTGTCTCTGTCATCCCTTTTTAGCTGTGATTCTGGTGCATTTATTCATTGCTTTATATTCTCAGAAAGACTTACACTTCCAAGTTGTGTTTTCCCACCACAGAAGGACAGGGAAAACAGAGTAGGACAGGTGGTGCTGTCTTTTGGGAAGGCAAGGACAGAAAAGATCTTGCTGATGCTTAAGGTGTGCTGTTGTGACACTGGAGTTTGTTAAAGCAAAGCCTGAGAATGCAATGTGTGATCTGTTCCACCAGGTATTTCTTGGACCACAGAGTGGATTTAGCTAAATTCCTCTGGAGGGAATTACTGTTTCTCTCTCCCAGTGTAACTGATGCTGAAAATAAGTGTTCCTTCTTTTCAAGGACAGCTGCAGTAAAGGGAGCTTAGGGATGAATTTACCCTTCCATTGCCTCCAATGATGCTCAGCAGCATTTTTGAACTCTTAAGAAAACCAGGGGTCTTAAGCACTCCACCAAAGCATGGCACTGTGTTGCAAATGCCTCTCTCCCTCTGGAGAGAAGGGAGCAGGGGAGTAAGTGGCTTTATGAGAAGCAATATCAAGTCACTCTGTGCACCTTGCTGGAGGGTTGCTGTAAGAGATGGCAGAGCCTACAACTCTCACTCTTTTTTCATGTCTTTAGCCACTGGAGATGATAATTCAACACATTCCCCTAAAGGGGCATGAGGCTCTGGGAGGCACCAGCTCAGCTGCTGGTTTAGGATGGCTGGATTTAGTTTGGTTTAGTTTTGGTTTAGTTTTAGTTTAGTTTAGTTTAGTTAGGATTTAGTGCTGCTCCTAAGCTGACACTGGCAGGGCTGTTTAGCTCAGACACCCTGTCCTGGTGTGGTTGCCACCCTTCAATCTGGATCTGGCAGGCTTTGGTCTCTTGGAAGGTGTCCCTGCCCATACAGGGGGAGTAGGAATGAGATGATCTTCAAGGTCCTTTCCAACTCAAACCATTCTGTAATTCTGTGATTTCTTGTGTATTGTAAGGAAAGAAGAGGGAGAGGTAAGAAAAGTGACCAGAGAGTTTACTCACAGTCTGTGCCAGTGCTGATAACTCAGTCCTTGCCCTCCAGAGGATTCCTTGGAGCTAGGCAGGGTTCTTCTCCAGGCTTCAGCAATGCAAAAAAATGGTTAGACACTATCACAGGAATATAAAAACAAATAAACAACAAAAAAAAAAAAAAAAAAAAAAAAAAAAAAAAAAAAAACCAAACCAAAACAAAACAAAAAAAAACCCTGAAAAATACAAGAAGCAAAAAAAACACTTAAAATTTGGGGGTTTCATTTATTTTCAGCACTAGGAAAGGAAAATTTGCTGCTACCTGCCATTTGTGAGCTGACAAATGTAAATAAATATATGTAGTTGTACAATCATGGAGTGGTTTGGGTTGGAAGGGACCTTAAAAATCATCTCATTCCACCCCTGCCATGGGCAAGGCCATTTTCCACTGGATCAGGTTGCTCAGAGCCTGGCCTTGGACTCTTCCAGGGATGGGGCAGCCACAGCTTCTCTGAGCAGCCTGTGCCAGGGCCTCACCACCCTCACAGGGAAGAATTCCTTCCTCATATCTGACCTCAGTCTCTGCTCTTTCAGTCTAAAACATTCATTCCTTGCCCTATCTCTGTCTGCACGTGTAAAACGTTCCTCTCCCTCTTTTCTGTAAGCCCCCTTTAATACTGAAGTCACATATTTGGGTCTATCAGATGTAAGTTTTATGTTTACCAAGCTTTGTTCTTTGCTCAGAAGGACTGGTAGGGCTTAAATGTGCTCAAAATAGAGAAAGTCTCTCCTTTCTTCCAAACTGTATTTTCCAGGAGAGGGTTGTATATGTCTCCTGCCCAAGGACACCAGTGTGGTGTGAGCATAATTTCTGTTTTGAGAACACAGGATTCAGGCCTGGCTGCCTGGAAGGAATAAATACCACAGTGCTGAATGGCTGCCTTACATCCCATCATTTGTTTTTGGGGCTTCAACTCTGCTTCACACCTGAGCAAGCTGCTTATTCTTGGAGGGGCTGTTAATAAATAGACACATGTCTGTGGGATCAGGCCCACCCCAAATGAGCAGATTTAATTACAAACCTGTCAAGTCCATGTCCTGGGCTGGAACAAAGGAGCATCCAGAGAGGGCTCTTGTGGGGAGGAAAGGTTTAATTGTGTGTGTTGTGCTCGTGATGGAACGTCAGGGAGCAGTTCACCCCCAGCACCGGTGCAAAAATGGTGATTAATAAAATTATAACCATTTATCCTACTAATGCTAGGGTTTAACCAGGCTGGTTGTGCCTTTCCCTGATTCAGGAGATGGTGCAATTATTTTCATATATGTGAGGCTCGGATAATGTGATAGCTCGAGTGCTTACTCTCTGGTTGCAGATATAATTATATGAAATGTCAAGTTAGTTTAAGCAATACTTGGGGAAACCCCTACCTCTGTCAACCAGGAATATGCCAAGTGTTTCAGAAGACAACTTGTACCTTACTATTAAAAAAAAAAAAAAAAAAAAAAAAAGAGCCCAGAAAGCAACACTGTGTGCTGTGTAATGTATCTTGAATATTATAGTAAATCTTGAATATTATAGTAAAGTTGAAACAGGAGATGTGACTTTCCTTTAAGGTTTGGAAAGGCAAATAAAACAGGTTTGTGTTGCTCTTGGTGTGACTCATAGATGCTTTTTTATTCTGCTGAGTCTCAACTATCCTGAATAAAGGTAGAATCAGGATTTTGGTTGGGGGGAAAAACTGTAGTTAACTCTTTTTACAATGCCTTCTGCCTCAAGGAAATGGTCTTCTGATTTGGAAGAAAGGCCTGGGTGAATATAAGGAATGGATGTGCTCTGTGCTGAGATCAAAGTGTGGGGTTTTATCCCTTTGAAGGCTTTGAGGTGGGGAAGCCACATCAGTGTAACAATGTGGTTTGTCCAGTGAGCCTGATGCAAATGTGAGCTAAAACCCACACACCTAAATCTTTCAGGTGGGTGTAAGCAAGGCAGATTTATCTTGGTTTGTTGTTGACTGAGAGCACGTGGGTTTCATGGGCTCAGTGCTGTTATTTGGTTGTGCATCACAGTCATGGAAATTGTGACACCGATCGCTCTCGCTTCTCACCAAAAATTCAGCCTAAAAGTGCACAGGCCACTCTGCAAACATCCCCACTGAATCTGACTTCCCAAGAGTGATTATTAAATTTCAGATGTGCATTTATGATGGGGTTATTAAATTTCAGAGGTGTTTTATACTTGAATATAGCCTTGTTCAAGATGTGGATGGCCCCCTGGTCACATCCTTCTGCAAGAGCCGGCAGATTCCAGCAGCCTTCTGAAGTTTACTTTTGATACAAACTGCTTTTGAATTGCAAAATATTTGGAAATCTCTTTTGAACATGAGGCTGGATTTAGCAACATCCTTGTGGCATTATTGGATCAACAAGCACTTTGCTCACCAGTGCCATAAGAGTGCTTGAAGAAATAATTGGCTGCTATTTTGGGGTACAGCTTAAGTAGAAAAATAGTAATACAAAGTGAGGAACTTTGTCAGTATTTAAGAAATACTTTGCTAGACTTGGGAAGATAAATGTCGTGTTAAGAACAGACAATAGCTTCTCTTACTAATTATGGACAAAGACTGCCTGAATTTTAAGAAAGCGATCTAGAAAAGGGAAAAACTTTTTATGTAGGCATTGGGAGCATTTTTGGTGCTCTTTGAATAACAGTTTTGCCTTCTTGGTAGTTCTCTGCAGGATCTGGATGGAGACTAAATACAAGGAATAGCTGCAACTTGATTAATGGTGGAATTTTGCATATGTCCTGATATGACATCCAGCCAAGTTTAGATGGGGCCCTGAGCAATCTGATCCAGTGAATGACATCCTTCCCCATGGCAGGGGGTGGGAATCTGATAATTTCTAAGGTCTCTTCCAACCCAAACCATCCCATTCTACTTTTCTATGGGGCAAAGATGGTTACAAGGCTTGTCAGCATACAGGGATGTTCTCTGCATGGCATTGTAGACCCTAAGACCAGTTCTAGGTGGATCTTGGAGGTCTTTTCCAACTTTAATGATTCTATGATATTCTAGTCCAGTCAAACCTCTGGAAAAGATGTCACATGTTCTATGGGTAATGGAAGAGGTGTGTTTTTCATAATAAGCCACTGGTACCATTGCTGCTCCTCTGAAGCCTCAGATTTATTTTGGGCAGCTGAGAAGCCCATTTTTCTTTTTCTCACACCTTTGGTAGAGATCCAAAGTCAATCTTCCAGTTCCTAAAGGGGAAAGCTGGAGAGGGGTTTTTTACAAGCACATGTGGTGATAGGAAAAGAAGGGTGGCTTGAAACTGAGAGAGGCCAGGTTTAGACTGGATATTGGGAAGAAATTCTTTCCTGTGAGGGTGATTAGTCCCTGACACAGAGAAACTGTGGCTTCCCCATCCCTGGAAGTGTCCAAGGCCAGGTTGGATGGGGCTTGGAGCAACCTGGGATAGTGGAAGGTGTCCCTGCCCATGGAAAGGGGGTTGGAATTAGGTGATCTTTAATGTCCCTTCCAACCCAAACCATTCAGTGATTCATTCTCTTTAACAAATTCTGAAAAATGTTGCAATAGAAAGGATCAAGAGTCTCTTCTGGTTTAAAATATCGGGTTCTTCATCATAACAGAGAAATTTAAGGTGAGTTGTTTAAGACTTTGTAATAGGAATGAATTTGTCTTCACGGACTTGTGCAGGAGTTTGAGTGGGAACTTCAGTTCTATAAATCAGGGTTAATTTGACCCATTTATGAGAAAGTAAGTTATTTGTAGGAGCACAATTCACATCAGTCTTGTTTCTGCCAGCAAAAGGTGTTCCCAGCAGGGAAGGTGCCTTTTGCAGGTGTGGTCCAAGTGGTGCAGGAGTCGATGTGCTCCTCATAGAGAACTGCTGGGGGTCATTTCTGCTGCTGGGTCCGTGTGTCTGTGTGGGATGTCGCTGTTTTCCCTCTCCTTGCAGTTCTTAAATCATGAGCAAACATCTCTTTTTGGTTGTTATCTCCTTTAATATGTGTAAGGTGTTGCAAATCGGTTCCCCAAGCTGACATTGCAGAGTATTTCTGTGGGTATATAATTCTATAGCATGGATATATGATTTTTTCCTTCATTGTTTGTCACGCATTTTCTGGTTTTGTGAATTTGTTTAGGTGCAATTCCTTGGAATACTGTGTTAAGGCTCCTGTTTCTAGTCCTGCAGACCCTGGTAGGACTTTTGATTGGGCTGAGTCATCCTCCCAGCCTGAGCCTATGACCAGCATCGTGGAATTCAGCCTATTTGTGCAGCCAGCTCCAGGGAGATAAAAACTGCAGAAAAGAAAAGGGGAAAAAAACAAAAAGACTTTTTAAAGTCTGAGGTGATGAGCAAACCTATCAAAAAAATGTACTTTTCAACTCTGAAGTAATGTGAAATCCTATTAAAAAAATCAAAGTCTGTTTTTATGCTTAGGTTATACATAAGTAATTCTGTCCTAGGTAATCACCTGAGTTCAATCAATGGAGCACAAAAGAAACTCTACAACTTTTATTATCTACTTTCCCTCAGAGCTTTTTCTCTCTTTTTCCCATCAGGTCAGTTTTCATGGCAGCTGAGCACCTGGTTAATACCTTTAGATATTTCAAGCCACGTTTGGGGCCTGTGTGTCAAACACCTCTGCTCCCACAGCCGTGGACATTTCCAACTTTGCTTTTGTTCTGGCACTTGGAGAATTCATGGTGAGCACTTCCATAGGCTTGAAGTGCATTTTGGACAGACCTGCAAACCCTTGGAGAAACCTGGAAATTTGGTGTGCTCATCACTGCCATGCTCCATAATTAATTGAATGAGTCCCACATGATGTAATTTTGGGCTTGGACTGACCTCAGAGAAATTTTGCCCTATTTTCATACATGGAGTCCAGCTCAGATCTGGAGGTTGCTCTCACCCAAGTGAGCACTGTAACCTGTGTTATCCTAAAGGACCAATAAAATAGAGTTTATATTATTTTTTTTGGCAGTGACTGGCATCACCCATCAGCCCAGGGGGAAAACCAGTGTGTGCTGCTGTTTGATTTAGTGCTGGTGAGTCAGAGCCTTTAATTCTCTCTGCCACAGCTCTCTCTGTAAATTAGGGATAATTATTGCCTTCCTCACAATACTGAGGTATATTGGAAAGTGAGGTTTGGAAATATATTTTGTTTTTCAGACATGGATATTTCAAGATTAGAACTTCCACCTACTTCTTCTCGTCATTCCTGTAATTTTAAGAGTTGCATTTTCTGATAAGCCACCCCAGCAGTCTCTGTGGGTTTTGTTGTTTGGGGAGGGTATCTTTCTTAAAGAGAGGAATTTCTGGGAAGGTTTTGGGCTGAATCTGATGTAGAAAGGCTTCTGTCATATTCCTGTGATGGTTGTAGCATCATGCAATTGTTTGGGTTGGAAGGGACCTTTAAGATCAACTAATTCCAACCCCCTGCCATGGGCAGGGACACCTTCCCCTATCCCACGTTGCTCCAAGCCCCCTCCAACCTGGCCTTGGACACTTCCAGGGATGGAGCAGCCACAGCTTCTCTGGGCAACCTGTGACAGGGCCTCACCACCCTGATAGTACATTAAATTTATTCTAAAATCTAAGTCTCTGGTCTTGTTTTTAAATTTTGAAATTTTTTTTTAAAGTTTCTGTAAGTTTCTGTATTTTAATTTATGGTTAAAAACATAAGCACACTGATAAAGTCGAGGTGATGATTCTGTCTCCCTTGGTGATTTTAAGCATTTAATGAATCAATTTAATCACTTTTAAATTCTTTAATATTGATAGAGAAAAAAAACAAACTTGTTTTTACTGCATTTATTCTCTTGTGACAGCAGAACCTTCACCTTGTCTACTTTTCTCTCATACATATGTATTTAATATTAATATTTGCTCTTTGGATCCAGCATTACAGCAGCAGAGTTCACTTCCATGTGTCAGGTGCAGGTCCCTCTGAGGGACCCAGTCAGGGAGAAGATGCCCTGCCTGTGTCTGAGAATTCAGCAGGGGTGAGCTGGCTCCAGCAGATCCCTTGCAGCAGGCAGCAGCCCCTTCAGTCCAGCAGAGCTGTCTGTCCTCGAGGTGGAAATTTAATGTTCCACAGCACTTTCCATTGCATTAAGCACAACCCAAAAGGTACTGGGGTGGTACTGGCTGAGGTGGGTGCCAGGCTCCAACCAAACCTCTTTCTCACTCTCCTCTCCAGCTAGAAATAGGAGAAAAAATATATGTATATTAAATGCTCTTGGTTTGATTTAGGGCAAGGAGAGAATTTCTGTCATAAGCAAAACAGTCACAACTTAGGGAAAATGAATTTAACATTGCCATTCAAAAGTTGGGTTAGGATCATGAGAAATAAAAACAAATCTTAAAACACTTTCCCACCACTCTCCCTTCCTCCCAAGCTCAACTTCACTCATAATTTTTATTACCTCCTCCCCTGCAGTGGTGCAGGAGCACAGGGAATGGGGGTTAGGGTCAGTTCATCACAGGTTGTCTCTGCTGCTCCCTTCTCAAGGCTTTTCACACTCTTCCCCTGCTCCAGCAGGAGGTCCCTCCCATGCTGGACAGTCCTGTCAGCACAGAAAGTCCAAAATTCTCAGTTTCCAGGGTTCCAGGAATCCTCTGTGGATTCTTCCACCCCAGTCCTTCCCATGGGCTGTGGATTTCATTAACTGCTCCGAGGTGGGTCCCTCCCATGGGATGCAGTCCTTTGGCCAGAGGACCTCTCATGGGGTCATAATTCCTGCTACTAAACCTGCTCCAGCCTGGGCTTCCCATGGAATTCAGCCCCTTTCAGGCTCCCCCTGTCCCAGTGTGGGATTCTCCATGGGCTGCAGGTGGATTTCTGTGGGCTGAAGGGATTTCTGTGCAGCTGCCTCGCCACGGTGAGGATCGACATCCGAGAGATGCTCAGCTGAGAGAAGTAAAGCTGGACGCTGCTGATCCACATTTGGTGACCCCAGAGAGTGGCACTGTGGTGTGATAATATGATTTATCAGGGAGAGGCCTCTAGACAAAGCATGAACAGAAGACCAGCTCCAAATAATGCCACGGTGCAGAGTTTGATTTTTCTCTTTGCTTTCAGCTTTTCTCTGCCACCCACTCAGTGTCCTTCGAGCTCTGAGTGCTGGGAGCTGAGTAATGCTCTGGTGTTTATCCTTCATTATGTCATAATGAAAAGTGGCTTTGGTTCAATGAATGTGGAATTTAAGTTCTCATCAGAAACCTGAGTGGTCTCAGCCTCCCTCAAAGTCTTCTCAATTGCACCATCTCACGTTCACATGTTGGTTTTAATCAGTAGACAATATTTCACAATATAGGAAGGATATAAAGCTGTTGTCAGGATTCCAAATGAGGGCTGCAAAGATGGGGAAGGGTCTGGAGGTGAAATCCTTCAGCCTGAAGAAGAGGAGACTGAGGGGAGACCTCACTGTGGTTTTCAGCATCCTTGTGAGGGGAAGAGGAGGGGCAGGCACTGATCTCTCTACGGTGACCAGTGACAGGACCTGAGGAATTGGAAATTGTCTGAAATTGTCTCAGGGGAGTTTCGTGTTGGATATCAGGGAAGGTCTCTTCACTCAGAGGGTGTTTGGGCGATGGAACAGCTCCCCAGGGGAATGGTCACAGCTCCAAGCCTGCCAGAGCTCAGGGTGGGGTTGCTGGGGCTGTGCAGGGCCAGGAGCTGATGATCCTGTAGGTTCCTTCCAACTGAGAATATTCTGATTCCATGATCCCCTTCTTGGCAGGCTCCAACGTGATAGAGACCTCTTCTCCATTTGTTTATTTGTTGCCATTTTTACACAGGCACTCCTGTTTTGCCATACAGTGACAGGAGTGGGATGGGATAAAGTGGCTCAGACTGCTCAGAAAAGGAAGATTAGCTTTGCAGATTGCTTATTATTTGATTATTTAGCCAGGCAAGAATTGTCATTTGGAGACAGAGACGAGAGAGATGTTATCAACAAAACTGATTTTTTTTTTTTTTTACTTTATCCTCTCCACTGTCAGAATAAAATGAATGTCTTTCCTTGAAGAAATATGTGTTTTTCTTGATTTCTAGAGGATAAACTTGAAGTTTAATTAGATTCAGTGATGCAGTATTACTTCTCATCTTCTGATCAGTTTAATTAAATTATTGCAAGAATTGGAAATTATTCATCTAATGGTTGGAAAAGTGAGCAAGTGTTTGGGAAGTTTTGTGTAGTGATTCTTACCTTGAAGCAAATTCTCTGTAACCATACATGGCTCCATAATTCTGTTATCCTTCCTAATAATCTGCTAATAATCTGTTTGCCTGGGTTATTCAGAAGATGGTATAATACCTAGAAGTTAGTGAAACATGTAAGACATTATGAAAATTATGTTCTACATTCATCAGAATGACATGTACATTAAAAACTCAACAATTTCATTAACAGCACACTTCAGATTTTTATGAGAAATTTGGAGGTTTTAGGAAAGATTTTATAGCAGGTGCTTTTAATGTTCTTGCTTTGTAGGACATCTCAGGAAAATATTTACATTGAAACATAAATACACTGTAAAATGTGTTTTATGTGCACCTATAGCCACATCACATCTATCTAAATACAGTAAGGTGAAGAATTACCACTAATATTCTAATGGTAACAAATGTGCAGAGGAATTTAGATATTTTTCTTTAATTTGCGTGCATTGACATTCATAAAATAAAGTGTTAGGTTGGTTTTGGAAGGATCTTTAATACTTTTTCATGTGTTTTTTGGTAGTTTTTGTTTGTTTGTTTGTTTGTTTGTTTTTGTTTGTTTGTTTGTTTATTTCCTTTTAAGCAGCAAGAGATGAACATGTTCCTACTTCATGCTGGTGAAGTTTCAGTCTATATGGCTGAATACTCTGATGATGCATCCTGCTGTTGAATGTGCCCTATATGTGTTAAATCCACTGAAACTAATGGCAATATCTCCAGGGATTCTCAGGTTTATCACAATATAGAGCCTGAGAGCCTGTGCAATTCCTGGCTGTGTGGTCACCCAAACCAATTTGCCACGGTTTTCTTTTCAGCCTTTCACAAATTCTTGTGTATATTGGGTAGGGCACGTGCCTGGCACACCACTAGAACATAATTGTATAATGCAGGATTCTATTTTATAGATGCCATGTGATGCAAAATGATGCATCTTGGTTGCAATAATAATAATAATAATAATAATAATAATAATAATAATAATAATAATAATAATAATAATAATAATAATAATAATAATAATGCATTATTGGTGGCATTTCTGTCTTGATGTATTTTCTGCTGAGCTCAAATTCCCATGGTTTCACCTGCTTTCCCTCATCTCTTATGAGCAACTCTGTGTTGTGCAAGAGGCAGATTTTGTCCCTCCCAAAGGAAACTGTAGCTCACCAAAAAAAAATCAGGGACTTCACTTGTCTCGGTGAAAGCGAGCTGCACCTGTAAATGAATTATTTTATATCTATTGATGTCAGATGCCAGGAAACATTTATTGGTATTGATTTGGACTAAACACATCTGCAGGGGCTGTTCCCTCGGAGCCCTTTGCTGTTTCCCAGTGGCAGTGGCAGGTTCCATGGACATCCTTCCCTCCCTGATGTGCAGCCAGGTGGGAATGACAAGCTGTGAGGCAGCACTGGGGAGTTTTTGTCTCTCTGCTGCAGCTGTAATTAGCTGATTCTCCTGAGCAGGTTGCCTGCCAGTGAATTTCCTACATGGCCTTGCCTCCTGAGCTGTGCTCATGTGCACATGATGGACAGGCTGGCTTGGCACAGCAAGGTGGCTGGGTCGTGCTGTGCAGCCTAATTGAGGTGTAGGAATAGGGGGATGCATTGTCCAGGAAGGAAACTGCCTAATTTAGGAAGAGCATGGATGGGATCATTGCTTAATACTCATGTTGGCACACAAAGGAGCATTTCCCTTTGGAATGGCAGTCGGGCAGTGGCCTCTCCTCTGTCCCCACCCCGAGGGCTCCCTGGCAGGGCTGGGAGCTGCCTCTCAGACTGATGGATCTCTCTGTCCTGTCCTCGAATCAGGCTCGAGTCAAAGTTGCTTTATTGACTTAACCGTGATGCGAGTGTTGCCAAATCTAATACGTGGGAATTAAATGGCAATTATCCATTTATTTGAGCTGGCTTCTTCCTCCCTCTGTGTTTCAGCTCTCTCTCAGCTTGCAGGGAGCTCTCCTAATTGAATGCTGCTCAGTGCAGCGCTGCCAGCTCTGGCTGGGTGGAGGGACAGGGGCAGCTCTTGACCCCCTGACAGAGGGGAAAGGCTGTCCAGACCAACCTGAAGGGACTTGGAGCACTTCCAGACCCACGTCTGCTGTGAACATCCTGGCTCAGGAAGATTTCCCTTGTGCTACTCTGCACAGCTCAGGTGTGTCCTCCATCCCCTGCCTGAGGTGAAAATTACCCTCCTTGAGATGGGTGAAGAGGTGGAGCAGTCAGATGAGAGTTGAGCAAGGAACAGGAAATATTTGCAGATTTTTTTAGGGCATCCTTATAGGTTTTCTCTTAGCAGACCAGTACTTGATACACATAATTTGTGTGCTGGAGCCTGGGCTGTACCAGCTCTCTGCAGTTTGATTGTCCAACACTGGCACAGCTGAGATCTGACCAGGGTTCAGATCCCAGCAGGGGTTCCAGGGATCTTCTGTGTCCCTGTGTTATCTTAGAGCTCACCAGCTGCCAGAAGTTGTTCTCTAGCACTACCAAAATGCACCCAGGGAATGTGGGATTGTGTGTCTTTCATACATGGAGCAAACGCTTTTTTTTTTTTTATTTTTATTTTTATTATAGAATCCTAGAATGACCTGAGATTTTAAATATTATCCAGTTCCACCCCTCTGCCATGGGCAGGGACACCTTCCACTATTCCAGGTTGCTCCAAACCCCATCCAGCCTGGCCTTGGACACTTCCAGGGATGGGGCAGCCACAGCTTCTCTGGGCAACCTATTCGTACCCAATGACCAATATCATAGAATCATATTTTTTTTAAGATGGGATAAGTCCAATCATAAACCCAACTCTGCCAAATCCACCACGAAACCATGCCCCAAAATATCATCTTAGTGTACTTTCAATAGGGAAACAGGGTAAGAACAAAACAGTCTTCAAAACCTCTGTATATTGCAACCTTCTGACCAAAAAAAAAACCTACATTTTGATGAAAGAGGAAAAGAATGATAATGAATAATTAACAAGATGAATCTTGCTAATGTCCTTTGAGCTTTGTTCTTAGAACAACCAACTACTGTTTAAGAAATGGAAGTCTCCCACTCTTTAGTGGTGGCACAAGAATTTTAACTTTCCATGTCTTTGAAACTTGTTTTTTTTTTAATTTTTTATTTTTACAATATTTCTAGGCAATGGCATGGAAGTCTCCAGACATAATTCCAGGCCATTTAGGCAGAGAGTGCTTTTAGTGATGCAAAGATGCTCCTTTTAAAAGTGTTGTTTTCCACCTACTCAGAGAGTCTACAGGTGCAAAACTTTATTGGAAGTTTTGAAATTCTGTTCTTTAGGCATCTTGGGTGAAAATATGTCTAACCTTGGCATTAACAGTAAGTAGCATTATATATTTTTTTTCCTGGCATCTCTTTCAGCTCTCGCAATCGTGGATTTTGAAGCTGGAAGGGATCATGAGATTATTTTGTCAGTCTTTTTGAATTACCTGTGTGCAAAGAACTTCCTGCAGTATTATTTGATATATATTCAGCTTCTTGCATCATCCTTGCAACTGGGACCCAAAGTTGCTGTCAGTTGCAGTCAGGATCACAGGGATTTTCCAGCCTCCATAGAAATGAGGACAGGATTCCAGTGGAGAAGGGAGAGAGCTTCAGATGTTGCAGGGTCAGGACCAGGGCTCGGGACCATTCCCCTGCTCTTGCCTGCAGCCTGCACAGTCTGGTGAGGTCTTGTTTTCCTCCTGTTTGCAAAAATATCCCCAAATCTCTTGTGTGGTGGCCCAGAGACCGGAGTGGTTCTGTGTCATGGTGTTGTGGGTCTGCAGAGAGGAAAGGGGACACCAAAGGAGCCATCATGACTCAGGTGAGACCCCAGTCAGGGCTGTACAGGTGTGTTTTAGCTGCACCAAACCAGCAAACAACCTCGGGTTGGCTGTGGGTGGGAACATTTTCATGGAATCCATAAGGTTGGAAAAGACCTTAAAGATTATCGAGTCCAACCTTTGACCACCGAGGCCACATTGACTCATTTTTTTAAACTCTTTTGGAGATGGTGACTCCACCACTGCCCTGGGCTGTCTGTTTCAATGCTTAACCACTCTTTCAGTGGGGAAATGTTTTGTAATATCTGATCTGAACCTCCTTTGGTGCTCCTGGAGGCTGTTTCCCATTGTTCTATCATGAGTTTCCTGGGAGTCCAACCCCCACCTCACCACCACACCTGCCTTCAGGCCATTGTAGAGAGCAGTGAGGTCTCCCCTAAACCCTCTTTTTTTTTCAGAATAAATATCCCCAGTACCCAGCAGCAATTGGTGGATGGAACTGCCCAGCAAGCTCATCTTGCCTCATTTAAGTATTTGGGAACAGAAGTGGTGTAGGATTTGGGAGATCAAAATGCTCTTGCTCTGGTGCAACATCAATACCAGCATGGTCCAAAGCACCACTGTTTATAAATCTCAACCCCAGGCTTGTTCCTGTAGGTATCCTGCCATTGCACTGCAGACAGATCCCCAGTCACAGTGCTCAGCATGTTGCCAGATATTTTGGTTATTTTGTGTGTATCTTGTCTTTGACTAAGCACAGGTGACTGAGAGGTGTGTGCAAGTTTGCACCTGTGTGTGCCCGTGTGAGGTTTTGGGTTTTTTTTATGACTTGGGACTGTTAGACAGTGAGAAAAAAAAAAAAAAAAAAAGCTTTCTAGTTAATGTCTAGTGGCATCGTACAGAGAATTTCCTCCTGAATATTCAAGCTTTTCCCCCCAGACATGCAGGCAGCACCTTTCTGAGAAAGACACGTTTTAGAGATGTAACTCTCCTTACAAATTGCTTTTCTCTCTCAGTGTGCTCTAATTATAGAAGCCTCGACGGCGTTTGTGCACGCACGGAGGTGGCAGCAGGAATTTCTGATAAAATCAACTCACTCAAAGGAACTGCTGCTCACTGCTCGGGCTGCTGGGTGCCATGAACTGGAGGAGAAGTGCTGATTGACCTCCTCAGATCTCGGGGGAGGTTAAACCATCTCAAGTGTGGAATTAGCACAGCGCAGGGAGTGGGACATGAGAAGGAGCGAGGCTGCCAAGCTCCTGTTTTCACCTGTTCTGGGGAATCACCTGATGCTGAATTTTCTCACCAGGCTGTGAACTCCTTTTTAACTGGATGGGTGTTGGGGGTGATCCCCATCTTCTTGACAAGCCTTCAAGAGCTTCAAGACATATTTTCTTTGTGTCCAATGGGAGAGATTTTCTGTTTTCAGGAGGAATTGGCTGCCATGGCTTTTGCATACCCAGTGTGGTTTTCTTGATGCTCTCCTTTACTTCACTCATCCAGTGAAGTCCAGCAGTGGAAATTTTGACCTGCAAAGCATCTCCTTCCCCAGTAGATCTATGTGTCCCACCTAGTCTACATGATCTTTCTTGTGGTTGCCCAGTGGGGTGGTGCAGGGATAACACCTGGAAGCTGCAACGTGATGGGAAACTTGTGTGAGAAAACTTCTGACCTCTTAAGGATCAATGGTTGCCTCTAAAAAGCTCCATTTTACCTGTTTGAGCATGTGTGTAACACATTTCTTGCAGATTGTTTTGCTGCCCATGCCAGTCCCCCCTGAACAGGGATTTGGGAGGAAGAAAGGCAGGATATGACCACGAAAGAATCACAGAATCATCAAGGCTGGGGAAGACCTCAGAGATCATCAAATCCAGCCTTTGACTAGAAAATCATAGCACTCCTGCTCCTTGAATCTTCATCACTGTTTATTTTAGGGAAGAAGAGGAATGGTCTGTTGAGGAACTGTAGAATGATGGAAGGTCAGGAGGGACCTCTGGGGTTCATAAAATCCAAGGTCTCTGCTCAAGCAGGACCAGATGGATGGACTGAGTTTACTGTAGATGAACACAGGCCCTGGGGATGCACCATCCTGGCAACAGAGATGGAGGCAGTTTTGGGAACCCCTCAATTACAACCTTCTCTTCCTAAGAAGCAGCAAGGAAGGAGTTTTTCCCTTTTTCACCAAGGAATGTGACACATCTCAGTCTCCCTGAGCTGCTTTGTGAGCTCTGCATGGCAGCAGATGCTGCTGACTTCAAACTTGGTGGGTGGGAAAAGCAAGTGAGAGGCTGAGAGAATGAAGATAAGGAGGTAAAAGGACTCATAGAATAGATTGGATTGGAAGAGACTTTACAGATCATCTGGCTCCAATCCCTGCCTTTGACAGGGACTCCTTCCACCAGACCAGGTTGCTCAGAGCCCCATGCAGCTGTCTGTGAACACTTCCAGGGATAAAACAGCCAAAACTTCCTGGGATGGGGTATCACATCCAAGATAGGTCCTCATTAACTGGCCATTATTGCTCACGAGTGAATGAGTCCCCTGACCCAGCCAGAGGCTTTTGTCCCCACCATTTAATGCTGGTGGATGCAAAACCAGCACAAGGGAACATGGTGGAGCAGGGATTTGGCAGCAGTCCTGTTCCTTCTGCTGGAACTTTACATTTTCTTACTGCAATCTCAGCATCAACAAAAATCCAGAGAGCCATTGCTGGCAACACCCTGCTCACATGTTCACATTTACTATTAATAGAGGTGTGCACAGAAGGGAATGGTTGTAGGTGTGCTGGGAATCAAGTGTTAACCCTTTTATGGGCATTTGATAGGGAATAGGTGTGGGGAAGGGTTTGCTTTGACCTCAGCTGCAGCAACATGCTCAGAGGGGTCGTGGCTGCCCCATCCCTGGAAGTGTCCAAGGCCAGGTTGGATGAGACTTGGAGCAACCTGGGATAAGGGAAGGTGTCCCTGTCCCTGGCAGGAGGTTGGAACTGGATGAGCTTTAAGGCCCCTTCTAACCCAAACCATTCTGTGATTCTGTGGTTTTGTCACTTGTCATGGAATAAGTGTCAGAAAATTCCTGTAGTGCTTGGCAAAAGTGTTTGAAGAGAGCTACGGGAGGAAAAGAGACATGAAATAGTTCAAAATGGAATTTCTTGGATTCTTTGACAGAATGACTTCCCTGACCACTAAATGATTATTTACCTTGGGAATCCTTGACGTTTTCCAAAGAGACTAAGGGATTACTTCCTGTGGAGGTTGCACATCTGCTTGAGCTTTGCTCTTGCAGCCAAAACCTTTCAGATGTATTTTGGTTTCACCTCCTTCCTATGTCTTGTACATGCATTTATGCATTTTTCCCTTCATGAGCAGTGGTGCTGGTATGCAGAGGGGTGATGTAAATGATTTTTATTTACTTTTTAAGCTTTTTCTCCTTATGGCTGCTAATTATGTTTAGAACTTATGTGCAAATTAAAAAAAAAATAAAAGAAAGGAGAGTTGCATTAACTGGAGTATTTGAAGAAAACCCTCTTTTTTCCCCTTAATTTTCTTGCTATTTGGGTTTTGTTTTGTTTTGTTTTTTAATATGGGCAAACTTTGAGAACACAGTATTTCAGTTCAAAATGTCAAAACATTTCCCTTTGAAAGCTTGTAAGGGGCTGCTTCAAATATGGTAAAGGGAGGAAAGAAAAAATAAAAACTTTAAGCTGAAACCAGCTTACTGGGATTGGCATTTGTATCTGTTGATCTAAACCAGAATGCTTCAGCTAATAAACCAGTTGTCTAAAAAATTTAACTCAGCCTTTTCTTCATCAGTTTCCTGTCACTTCCACTTTCTCATACTCATCAGTACCACAGTGCCGTGGAATTTTTTATTTATTTTTTTTAGGCAAATACTTCAAGCCATGTCTCAGTTTTATTTTGAAAGAAAGGGAGAAAGTCTGCGTTCAAGTACATAATAGAGTCTTTCCAATTAAGATGAAGAGCAAAATCTGGTCTGCAGATATTTAATGACTCATGTTGAGAATGAGAAACAGAGCAAAGTTCTGCTGGATTAAAGAGCAAAAAAGCCACTTTTTGTCTTGCAGCTGAAGGCACAGTTGACCCCGAGGATGGATCAGCCCTCCTGAACATGGGGGCTGAGCCCCAGTGCAGTGTAAAAGCTGATGATTTACCCATGAAGAAGGGATATTTGTGCTTTACAAAGGTGGAGAAGGCAAAATAATAATGTTTAATTAATTCTAACACCCATACAGTCCTTTTATTTTGTGTGTGAGTGTGGGCATAAAGTTTATTGTCCAAATCACATCACATGTGGAGAAACTGCATTTCTTCTGGAGCTTTGCATAAACATCTAGCGAACTTCTCTTTTATTTGAATTTCATTTTTTTAGCTCTGTCTTTTTGGGCTGTGTTGCTGTGATGGGTTAGAGGTTTCCTTGTACAGGAACAGTTCAGTGAGATTCCTTTTTATCAGGGTGTGTATAGGGAGAATGGCTTTAGATTAGAGTAAGAAATTCTTTATTGTGAGGATGCTGAAGCACTGGCACAGGTTGCCCAGAGAAGCTGTGGCTGCTGGAAGTGTCCAAGGCCAGGTTGGATGGAGCTTGGAACAACCTGGGATAGTGGAAGGTGTCCCTGCCCCATGGCAGGGGGTTGGAAGAAGATGATTTTTATCATCCCCTCCAACCCAATGTTTGTGAAATTGTCTGTGAAACAGCAATTTTTTTTTTTTTTTTCTATGTAATACATGGCAGTAAGATGATGTTCTCCTCTGCTCCTCCCTTGGTGGATGGGGACAGTCTGTTCCTGAGTCAATGTGCCTCTGGGTACAAAAAATGAAAGACTAATTCTGCAATGTTTCCCCCCATTGACTATTTCACTGTGATGAACAATAAAAGGGCTCACCAGTAACTTGCTCAGGGTCTGAGAAATCAAAATTTAGTCCATGTGAATCCCAGGGAGAGACAGCTGAGCCTGTGCTTTCCTTACTATATTTTCCTTTCCAGGGAATAACTACAGCAGTAGCTGTGTGACAAGAAACAGAACATTTTATGGCCATTGTTACCACCTCTGCTGACCAGCTGCAGATTCCATAAGCTGTGGGTGACCAGATCTGCATAAAATGTCCCACAGAAACAAGCCCAGGAGAATTCCAGAAGCTCTGGCAGATGGCATTTCATCTTCCTGAACGACATATAGGGTCTGGTACATATGGATTATAAAACCCTGTATAGGTTTTATGATTTCTTCCAAAAGACCTGATTCTTGAAGCCAGATGGTTTCTATTATGGTTAATCTTAAGCAAACAAAAGTAATTTTCCTTTCTCCATTCAGTAAATGCAGAGAAGGTATATAAAGTGTTGGGCATAAATTAGCAGTATAGCTTTCTTATTTAAACATACAGATAAAGATTCCCAATAAATGGCAAGGGGTGTATTACATTTTCATTTATTTTTTTTTTAAAGTCTGATAAATTATCTTGCTGCTTTTTTTTCTTTGATGGAGAGTTGAAGCTCTCCAGAAGAGGAGTGTGCAGCAGCTGGAACTTTTACTCTGAGTTGGGAAATCTGCTCCAGCATTCACCACTTTACCCACACACAAACTTCTTTTTCCCATAGATGGGTGCCAGCTGTTGCATTGCTCCACTGCTATTTTCCATTGCATCCACTTTGTCTCTGTTTCAGTCATTTCTGCTGTCCTGTCATCCCAGATCTCACTTCATTCCTCTGGGGCTTTTAGTTTGTGAAAACTCTTCATGCAGGTCTCAATGACACTGCAGGGTCTCTCTGAGAGTTTTGTTTTTACTTGCTGTGGGAGGAATTTGTCTTCTGTGTCCTTGAAAAGGCCTGGAATTTTAGTTATGAAGGAAGTTGTGAAGAGGAAGGAAATGAGAAGAAAAGACATTTTCCACACTCGAAATTCTACAGCCTCGTGCTGCAGCAAGTGTTGACTCTGGAACAAACTTGAGGGTCCAGCATGACATTTACAAGGAGTGTGGAAATATCCATTTCCATGGAATGATTTGGGTTGGAAAGGAACTTAAATCACCCAGTTCCACACCCTGCCATGGGCAGGGACACCTTCCACTGTCCCAGGTTGCTCCAAGCCCCATCCAACCTGGCCCTGGACACTTCTAGGGATGGAGCATTCATAGTGTCCCATCCCAATGGGATGTGTTTGTTCAGCTGGAAAGCTTTGGCAAGGTAATATGTTCTAGGGTTTCTCTCTTTTATTCATAGGGCTGTTTTTTCTGCTACCTCTTACTTGCACCACGTGGACTTAATCGGAAAAAAAATAAAATAGTCTCCATCTTGTCATTAATAGCTTGAATCTTTACAAAGATATTTTCTAAAGCAATTAGTGCTGAGTTCATTAATAAGACCAGAAGAGAGGCTGATTAAGTGGCAGTGTAAAAATAAAAACAGTGTTTTGTGATTTATATCAGCAATACATTTATAAATAACGGTATTTGAAAAATATTTGGATTCTTCATCTTTTTTGCTGGCTGTTTTCATGTTACAGTCCCAACAGCTCGAGCAGTAAATGTAAGATTAATCATTTCTACTTTGCTTTTCCAGTCAATTCCTTTACATTTTCACATCTTGTTGGTGCTGTTGTTTGTGTTTGCATTAACACAGGACTGCAGACTATCCCAGGAATATGGCAGTACAAGCAAAACTTGCTTTCACTCAGGTTTTATTTATATCCTCGTACAATATCAATATTAAAAAAATAAAACAAACTGTCAAATACCTTAAATTGCTTTTTTTTTTTTTTTTTTAATGACTAAGGTATTCTTTTAAAAATACAGGCAGACACTGCCTTAATGTTTGTTTTTGCCACTGCTTTGGAGCATGAAGGAGGGAACATGATTAGACTTTCCATGTTGGAAAGCAAGAAGCAATAGGATTTGATAGGGAAATTTCAAAAATTAATTGGTATTTTCCAGTACATTGATTTATTTCAATCAAAACTGAATTGTCCTTTTAAAGCTATCATAATCCACTACCAGCAAAAAATTAAACAAAAAACCCAAACCAAACCAAACAAAACAAACAAACAAACAAACAGAAAAAAGTTGTGGGTTTTTTTTTTTTTCCATTTAAAAGTGACTTAACTGTGTCTTGGTAACACATCAGATTATGCAAAACCTTTTAAAGTTTGTCTCCTCGTTGCTTAAAAATGGAGAAAAACTCTTAATTGTAAAACTGTCCAACCAATACCAAAATTTCCACACCGCCAGAATTAGCAGCTTCTAAATCCACTGCCCAGCTCTGCTCTGCATTTATTCTTCATAAAATCTTACTTAAATTCTGAAGTCTATTTTGCATTTAACCATCACGGAAAATCAACTTTTCCCCTAATTCTCCCGTCTGGAGAAGAGCACTGCAGCCTGTGTGGATTCCTGTGGTGATAGTGGGAGTTCTCTACATTACTTTGTTCATTTTTCAGAGGTGAAACAGGGCTGAGGACCCCACCAGCTCCTTTCCCATGGGCTGCCAACCTCACCTGACCTTCAAATCCTTTTTAGCCATTGTGTTGCCCCCATGAAGTGATGGGCTCTTTATTTTAGTAACAGCCTGGTGACTCTTTGACATTTCCTTCTACTAAATCAACAAGAACTGCTGTTTTTTCTTGTAGAAATTAGAAAGCAGTTTGTTTGTTTGGGTTTTTTCCCATGCTGGTTGAGTTTTGTAGTTTTGTTTGGTTGGTGTTTTTTTTTTTTTTTTTTGTTTTTTTGGTTTTTTTTTTTGTTTGTTTGTTTGTTTGTTTGTTTGTTTGTTTGTTTTTTTTGTTTTTTTCTTTTAGTTTTTTTCACTGCTGCCTAAACAGGAGCATAGGAGGAGAACAGGTTTTCCTGGAAGCATAAATGCAGATGTAGAGGATATCAAAATGCAGATGTAGAGGATATCAGGTTTTGTACTGAAGGCTGATGTTCCCGTCCAAAATTTTTAACAATCTTGAGAAGAAAAGAGTGAGAAGCACAAACTGTCACTCGCTGCTGGGAGAAAATCTGATATATTTCTAGCAGTCTTTCAAAAGTAGGGAACTTGTTAAGAATAAAATGAAATAAGCTCTTAGGGTAGTAATTTAGCAAAGTTTGTTGGTTGGTTGGGACTTTTTCTTGACTTTTGTTGGGTGTTTTCCTCCCCATCGTGAGTTGGAAGCAGCATCTCTGCTTCATCTCACCTGGCTTTTACAGCAGAGGAGCTCAGCTTCAGGGTGACACCTGATGCCAACACCTTTCTCTTGTGCTGTTTCTGATCCTCTCTGGGATTTCTCTGCTCCTTGTCAAGACTGTACTTGCTGATTTCCCAGGATTCTGGTCGTGGATTTGCTGTTCACTTGCATTCTCCTCCAGAACTGGAGTGAATTTGGACAGGGCCGCTGATTGCTCACATCTGGGCACATGGAAAATGTAATGCTCCCCAAGAAGGAGCCTCTCCTCTTGACCAGAAGTGAGTGCACTCTCTTTGTCTCAGGGTTGGCTCTAGGAACAGCTTCTTCTCTTGGTGGAGAGTTTGGATATTTCCCTTTATTTCCTTAATAGCACGTGGGTGGGTTTGGGAGGCTGTTTTTGACTAATTCTTCTGTGAGGAAGTTGGAGATGTGCCCTCAGGGACATGGACCCAAAGTGGTTTGGCAGAGCTGAAGATGAGCTGTTGACACATTTCTCTGGCCATGGCAAGGGGTTGGAACTGGATGATCTTTAAGGTCCCTTCCAACCCAAACCATTCTATGATTTCTATGATTTTAACAGAGTTGCGGATTTCCTTGGCCACATTCCTACATGAGCTGATTCTGGCACTGTCTGTGCTGTCCTGGACACACCAGGTGAGGTTCTCTTCACTAGAGAGTCTTTTCCTTTCTTCTTCAGCAGTTTGTTATTAGCATATATGCTAAAGATGGGAACTAAAGCCAAGGAAAACATCTTAACCAGAAATAATGCAAAGGAGATCTGATTGAATATTGATTGCACTGTAAAAAGATAATTAGTCATAGAACCACTGAATGGTTTGGGTTGGATGGGACCTTCAAAATCATCTTGTTCCAACCCACCTTCCAGTAGACCAGGTTGCTCAGGGTCCCATCCAACATTTTCTTGACCATTTCCATGGCTGACACATCCGCAGCTTCTCTTGGCAACTTGTGCCAGTGCCTCATCAGTCTCTAATGTTTCCCAACATTTCCTGATGTTTCCTTTTCTCTTTGAACCACCTCTTGAGCACACAGAGATTTGTATTTTTGTGGCTGAGGACTTGGTGCTGTGTTTGGAATACCATGGGGTGGTTTCCCTCATGAGGAGGATGGGAATATGGCAAAGCACTCCTGGGTTTAATGCTCCTTCCAGTTGGCTCAGGACAAAAATCACCTCTTGACTGATTTAAATGGAAGTGCAGGAGTTGTGTGCATCCTTTTTTGCTCAGCTAGGTTGTGGAGGACAGAGTTTCTAAATTCTGTATCTTTTTAACTTTCTCTGAAGTTGACTTTTACTGCTAATTACTGCTTTTACTGCTTTAACTTCTTGAATTTCATAAGGGATAATTCTCCATGTCTGGACTGTCCCTTGCAGTGCTTCATGTCCCACCAGGGCACAGACACTTGCCAAGCTGATGTTTTAGTCCCACTTCCCTAGTCCTCACCTACATAGGAAACTTTTGCCTGAATAGCATTTTCCCTTGGCTTCCTAGATTTTCCTAGGCACTGTATTTATTATTTCTCTCAGAAACATGTATTGTATCTATATTCAAGGCTTCTTTTGTGTTTTATTTGCTTAGCTTTTCCAAGACAGAATCGTGCTGTGCTCCATTTAAAACTTACAAGCTCTACCAGGAGCATTTGTTCTGGGGACACCATGCACTTACTTCTCTGGGAACATGTTTATTAAGCATAAATTTAGAGGCTTGGAAAAAGTTTATGTATTGAAACTATTTCAGAGAGCCCAAGATAAAAATGGGACCTTAGATGGGGTCCTTGCCAACCTGAAATGATTCTCCTTGCCTGCTTTGCCTCCTTGGTCTTACCCACTCATTGAATTTAGGCTCTGAGCTGAATTTGGGTTAGAGATTATGAAACCTCTGTCTCCTCTGGTCAAATTGCTGTAGCTGTGGTAGAACTTTCAAAGAAAAAGCAAAATCTGTTCTGTGAAAGCAGATGTGTTGGTTTTACTTTCATTTTCTCGGTAATTTTTCTGGGAGTTTATCTGGTGGGGAAGTAAGGTGGGAGCAATGTCCTTGTGCAGGGGAAGGCTGAAGAGGAGGGGCAGGCACTGATCTCTCCTCTCTGACCTGTGACAGGACCTGAGGGAATGGCCTGGAATGGTGTCATGTATTAGGATATTAGGAAAAGGTTCTTCACCCAGTGTGGTTGGCACTGGAACAGTTTCTCAGGGCAGTGGTCACAGCACCAAGCCTGTCTGAGGTGAAGAAGCTTTTGGACAATGCTCTCAGACACATCATGTAATTCTTGGGATTGTCCTCTTCAGGGCCAGCAGTTGGACTTCAATTATCCTTGTAGGTCTCTTCTAACTCAATAAATTCTATGATTGTTGGTTCTCCCTTAGGGAGAGGAGGAGAAAGCAGGTACTTTACTCCCTAACACACCTCCCTTTTAGATGAGTGGGATAAATAATTTTACCTTCTGGTAAAGCTTCATTTCTAAAACCACGAAAAATGTATTTTGTACACTGATGAGAACTTGGACAAATTAGGAACATGATTAAAAAAGGAAAAAAAAACAGAACAGGAGTTTATAAGTGTTAATGCAAACAGAGACCTTCAGTTAACCCATAGGAAATTGAGTTCTTGAGCACACTGACCCTGCTGTGTGAGGAGGGGTTTGAGGGAGGATTGGTGCAAATACCAGCTTCATCCCAATTTTTACACCTGTAATTCCATAGGTGCCCACTCTTAGTGCTGTGGTCATGCTGAAGAGACCCAGGCCTTTTGGAGAAATCTGTAACAAAGACCCTCAGAGCTTTTCCATGAGAAACAACCCCACATTTTCCAACACTGATGAAAATCACATTTCCTGATGAGTGTGATTTTTGCTCACATTTCCCTTTATCACTTATTTCACTCAAATTTCATCAGCAGGAAATAAAACCTCCCAAGCTTGCACACCAGGAGCAACTTCACATTACACATGATGCTGCTTCTTTCATTCTCTAACATTTCCTTTTCTATTTTAAGCTCGTTGTTTTGAGGAAAGGAACTTTGTTCAAACACGTCCTTGGGCAATCCTTTCTGTCCTGGTGTTTGTTGCAGCTTTTTTTGACCAGTTTCAACAGGAGGGCAGAGGTGATGAGGAGGATGAAGGTTCCTGTGGTTTATATGAAAGGGGAAGGCAGTGGAAGGGACAAAGGGCTGTGTGGAACATGGGATCAGACACCAGAGAATCCACAGGGAGGAGCACCCTGGGAAGCTGTTGAGTACTGGGGACTGAAGGGTTTGTCTGGGGTGGGTGTAGGTGTCTGTGTCTCCACCACTTCTTTCTTGCTTGTTTTCTTTAGCATTTTCTTCCTCACATGATGATCTGCTTCTTTCTCTTTACTCTTTCTTGTCCTTGGCTTCCTTCACCTTCTTCCACCTTTCCACTTTCATGACAACTGTTGTGGAAAAACTAAAAGACATCAATTTACTATTTTTTCTTCAGAGCAAATATCTTTTCCTCTCTGTCCAGCAGCAAAAATCAATCTCTTTGTCTCCCTTGAGTTCATTTCCCAGTGCCAGAGACACATTGCTTTCATTGTGGGTCTCAGTCCTCAGTGAGGAATTATTCTCTTGGATTATGCTATGGAAAGGGGGGAATTGAAGCTTTGAAATGGCTCGAGTGCTCCTGGAGGAGGAACAAGGTTCTGGATGGGTGACACTCATCCACTCAGCTGGGTTGGGAAAGGGTTAAACCACAGAGCTGGGTGTGGTGTGGTTTAATCTGTGCTGGTAAACTGAGGATTTGGGGTGGATGGTTTGAAATCAGAGTGAGCAGGTTGTTTCCTGCCTGTGTTTTTACTCCTTGCAGGTGTTTCATGGTACAAAAGAGGAGTTTGGAGACCAAGTGACTTTCTGGAGAGTTTCTTTGGCAAAGGGTGATGCTGTAACTTCAGTTAAAGCTTTCAAAGGAGAGAAGCTGCAGGAAATCTGTGACTTTAACAGACCACAGCTGTAATTCTTGGTGGTGCTTTGGGGATAAATCCATGGCAATTTGAAGTGCTGAGTTGCTTTTCTGCAGCCATGTTAGGTATTGTAAGTAGAAAGATCAAATTCTTGTCCCAGTTTTTGTATTTTACCCCATTTTACTGGAGTTACTTTAATTACTGCTGCTTCTTCTTTGCAACTTTTATTTTGAGTTAGCTGCAAAATTGAGTTCAGGAAGGGAATTGACTTCACCTGGCTGCAGAAAAGCCATTAGGAGCTTCAAATTAGTGTGAAATAATTAATAGGAAAGGAAGATTAACGTGGCAAACACGGGTGCCTTTCATTAACATTAAACTCCTGTAGATTCCTTTACCATGTGTGTTGTCCTGGACCTCCATTAATGTCCCTTTGGACATTAATTTCATCCAGATCACTCGAGACAAGACCTTATAAGCCTGGTCAGGCAGTGTATTTAGCTTGTCTTGAAGAGGAACTGAAAGAAATTCCTGCTGGGATTTCTCCTTCCCTACCAAAGCTGCTGGAGCTTGGAGCTGTTGCCTGTCCCAGCACATGAGAGCCCCAGGAGTGCCCAGGTGCAGCAGAATTATTTTCTCCTTCCTGAGCAGGACTGGAGGAAGAAACCCATGAGTCCTTGGGTTCTATTTTGCTCCAAGCACAGACACCACATCCCTCCACTGGCCAGTCCTCATCCAGAGTTGTCTCCTGTAGCCAGAATTTTGATGAATTAAAGATTATAATTGCTCTGAATCGTGGAAAATGATGCACTCTGAGTGTTCCCTGAAACAGGGGTTGCAAAAATCACGTGTAAGCCTTGCATGGATTTTTAGACTTCTCAACCACTCTTTACAACTCCCTGAAGGGAGATTGCAGCCAGGCTGGGGTCTGTCACTTCTCCCAAGTAAGAAATGGTAAAAAAATAGGAAATGGCCTCAAGATTCACCAGGTGAGGTTTGTACTGGATATTAGGAACAATTTCTTCAATGAAAGGGTCATCAGCCATGGGAACAGGGTGTCAGGGGAAGTGACTGAGTCACCATCCCTGGAGATATTTGGAAGATGTGTAGATGTGGTACAAGGTTTAGTGGTGGATTTGGCAGTGCTTGGCTAATGGATGAATTCAAAATTCAAAGAAAGGTTTTTTTCCAACCTAAGTGTTTCTAAGATTCAGGTTTCAGTTTCCTTTTTCTTTCCTTTTTTTTTTTTTTTCTTTCTCCTTTTCTGTGTTGATCCAGAGTGTGACAGGTAACACAGAGGTCTAAGTTGCCACCCCTGCATAGCAGATGGGTGTAAGGTGATGTTGCATGGCTGGATTTAAACTTGCTGCAGCCTCACAGATTTTTGCCCAGAGGAAGCAATTTCTGGGATAAAACTCCACACCCAAGTCACAAAGTTCCTCGAGGTCCCACTCACAGCTCAGGTCTCTCCCTGCAGAGTGTGCATTGACACTTTGCTTTGGCAGAGCAGGTATTGAAAAGCTCTTTTTTTTTTTTTTTTTTTTTCTTTTAATCTGTTGTATTTACCTGGGTGCCTGTGGGGCTTTTCAGGCAAAGGAAAGAAGAATTAAATAGACAAATATCAGAAATGCCATTGTTAGCTGCTGCTGCTGCTGGTTTAGGAAGTGGTTGATGGGGTTTGAGTGACCTGATCTGGTGGAAAATGTCCCTGCCCATGGTGGCAGGAACAGATGATATTTAAGGTCCCTTCCCACCCCCAAAATTCTATGATTTCTATTAATAAAAATAAATATAACAGCAATAAATATAGGAGAGCATCACTGTATGCTAGGCAGGGAGGAGGTTGAGCTGATAGCAGAGGAAGTTGGGCTGTCCTGGGATCCAAGGGGATTTTCCTGGAAAAAATAAATGGGAAAAATAAATGGAAACTGTAAAAATGTTTTGTGGAAAATCTCAGTTAAGGAAGTAAAAGAGAATCCATTAACATGTGGGATTCTGTAACACATCCACTGCAAAGCCTTCACGGCCCTGAGGACCCACAGTGTAAATAAAAGTCATTTTTTTCCCAGCTGTGGCCCTGAACTCTGTGTGTCAGGGCATGTATTTAATGCATAACATCGTTTAATGCATATCAGAAACCTCCTAATCCTTCCTGGGGAATCATAATGTTTAAGTATTCACTTGATGTAATCAAAGATGTTTAATTTTTTATCAGACTTCACATCCACTTTACTTCTCAGTCTTGGTTTTTCTTCCTTGGCTCAGTAGTACAGATGCAGTTTTGCTTTGCTTTCTGCTGCTGTTTTTAAATTGTTCTTCTTGTCTGCTTGAACTGCTGCATCCTCCATGAATAGTTACAGCATCTCAGCTTGATGTGTTGAAGCTTGAAATTGGAGTAGTTAAAACAGCCTTCTTGTTACTATTTTCTTTTCTTTTGCAAAATAAAAACAAAATAAAAGCCGGAACTGGCAGCATGCTGTGACATGAAATAAAAGTCTAGGGGCGGGAAACTGAAAGCCAGATACAGTCCAATTTTCTCAGAAAAAACATTCTCCATGAATTGCATTTTGAAAGTAATTGTTTGGAAATTTTGGACAAAGGTTTCATTTGCCTTGCTGTTTTTTTTGTTTGTTTGCCTTTTTTTTGTTTGTTTGTTTTTGTTTTGTTTTGTTGGGGTTTTTTTTTGTTTTTGTTTTCTTTGGGGGGGTTGGTTTTTTGGGGTTTTTTGTTTGTTTGTTTTGTGTTTTGTTTTGTGGTTTTTTGTAGTTGTTTTGTTTGTTTGTTTGTTTGTGGTTTTTTTGGGTTTGTTTTGCTTTTAGATTTAATTTGCATTGTTTTTAGATGTGAGGGTGATTGGGAGTGCTGTTAGATAGGTGTGGACTGAGACGCTTTTGAGGAGGAGTTCATAACCTCACAGTCCTCTTCCATTTAAATAATTTTAACTACAATGGATATGTGGAGGCTTTAAAAATGAATTATTTCCATGACTTCACAGTATAATCCACATGCATTGTCCCTTTCCAATTAGGGAATTGTGGCACAGAGTGAGCAAACTGGTCTCTCACCAATAAATATAAATAAATCTCACCCTCCCAAATTAGCACCTGAATTTTTAGGTAGTTTTTAACTTCATGGAACAGCTCTGGACTCTCAGTGTTATTCTGTGTTTCCTTCTCAGGTGTGCACAGTCCATGCAGTGAAATTGGTGCTTCCCCTGCCTTTTGCAATGTTTGGGATATTCCATCTTTACTCTTGGTGTGGCTTTGGCATTTGAAATGACTCCTCAGAGGTACCTGCTGGATGCTGTGCAGGGGTGTCCCCATGTGGGAGCACACTGAACTCTGCAGTCTGGATTATTTGGGGTTTTTTTTTAAAGCAGGATTGTTCCCAGCTGGGTGATTACAACTGAGCTCTCGAGGGAGTTCCCAACCCTTGGTTTGGTTGCTTTGTGGTTCACCTGAGGCTTTGTTCAGTCCATGTGGACTCAGGATCACTGGGCCAGGATAAAAATCTGTTGAGGCAAATTTAGTGTTTCTAAGGAAATAAGAGAAATGAAGTTAAGCAAACCCTCTCTCCCTCCTCTAAAAAAACACCTCACCCATCCAAAATTAATTCTATCCCAAAATGTGCAGAGCAGTTTTCTCTGGAACATGCTAGCACCCTGAAAATCCAAGAAAAAAAAAAAAACAACTAAAATGGGGGTGGTAATCACAGTATGTAAAGATCTAAAAATCTTATCCTGTGCTGCTGTTTCACCAGTGATTTAATGAGAGCTGGACCTTGTTACTAACAAGGGAAATTCCTGGGGGACAAGGGAGCCCACCCTAATTTCTGCCCTTCTGCAGCCTCCTCTATAGAAGAAAGGAAAGGAGTGTCTGGGACAGCTGATTTAGGAGAAATTGCAGGAGGAGAAGAGTGAGAAAATCTCTAGCAATGAGGCCCCGTGCATTTGGATTAAACAACACTTAATACCCTGGATTTGTGTCATCCTGGCAGGCTGATCCATGGCTTTATTTACAGTTGTTGCAGGGCTGAACCATCTCAATGAGTGTGAGAAGCAGTGGAAAATCTGCTCATCCAGCATTGGGAGATGCATCCTCAGCCCTACCCTGAGCAGAGCATCCAGCAAACTTCTCATTCTGCCCAATTTCCCTCATTTTTGCCTTGCTCCATCCTCGTCTGTCTGCTCTGCCAGGTGCAGGTTGGGTGTGTGGTGTTTTAGCAGCTTGGGGAAATCTGGTTAAGGGATGCAGAGTAGGTCAGAGTTCTAATCTGCTAATTTGAAGAAATCTCAGCTCCTGCTGAGTCTGAGATGCTTCACCAGCTGGGTAATACCAGGGGATGTTGGATTCTGTTGGGTGGACAAGCCCTGGGGTGCTGCAGGACTGAAGTTTCAGGTAAAGCAGCTTCTGGAAAACCCACAAAAGCTGCCACAGGTGGAAGGCAGAATAAAAAAAAAAAAAAAATTGTACTGGAAAGCTGCTGCCATAAAACTGGTGACAAAGACACCATTACAAATGAGTGTTTCTCTGGTGATTGTGATCAATCAAAATTGAAATGCCTGCTAAAAACTTATTTACATGATGTATCCTCTCTCTGTAAAATACAGCTATAATTAATAGTGTTAATCTGGAGAAAGGTAGATTTAGATTGGATATTAGGAAGAATTTCTTCCCATCAGAGTGGGGAGGCCCTGGCACAGGTTACCCAGAGAAGCTGTGGCTGCCCCATCCCTGGAAATGTCCAAGGCCAGGTTGGATGGGGCTTGGAGCAACCTGGGATAGTGGGAGGTGTCCCTGTCCATAGCAGGGGGTTGGAACTGGATGATCTTTAAGGTCCCTTCCAACCCAAACCATGCTGTGATTCTCTAGTATAGCTCAGTCCAACTCCACATCATTCCTTCTCTGGAGATGATGAAACTGTGGAGAAGTTGGGGACAGTTTCAGGGATTTTAAAGTTGGGAAATGAAGCTGAAAAAACTAACCAAAACAAAAAACAAATCAAAAAACACAAAACAAAAACAACAACAACAAAAAAAAAAAAAAAAAAAAAAAAAAAACAAAAAAAAAAAAAAAAAACAAAAAACCCAAACCAAACAAAAAACCAAACAAACAAACAAAAAAAATCTAAATAAACAAACAAAATGACAACAGAAAGAAGAGAAAAAAAAAAAAAAAAGAGGAAAAAGAACAACAGCAAAAAATGAACCAATCAAAAAACCACACCCCACCTTCCACCAAAGCCGAAACCCCAAAATGTTTAAACCCTCACTTCAGTGTTCTCCTTGTCGGGCAGATTTGAGTACCTTGGCTAAACCTTGAGTACCTTGGGAATGAAGTTGGGAGAATTTTTCTTGGCACCAGCAGTAGAAATTCCTGCCACTGACTCATTGTCCCTTGCATTTGAGCTATCAGGAAGGAGTAGGAAGAAGAGGAGCCTCCCTGGGGAGCTGGGAGAGGAATGTGGGGAGGTCCCAGTGAGCTCCCACCTCCCTCCTGCCCCCAAAACTTTGGCCCCACGGAGCAGCTGCCCTCTGCTCACTGCTTCTTCCTCTTTTCCACAGGCAGGAGCTGCTCTGGAAAGTGCTGGCTGACCATCACTTGGCATTGTGGTTTCTGATAGTCCCACTTTGTAAATGAGGTGGAATTATTGCTGATAATCCCTACAAATGCCATCTCAATCCATGTGGGCTGTACCCACTGTGTTGCAGCAGCATCTTCACTGTCCTGGTGGTGCTGGATTTGTCAGTGCAGTGCAAGCTCCATGACCAGGCTCTGTGTAAAGCTACATCAGACCATCCTACCTGGGCTAAATTTCTGCAGCAAGGAGCAATCCACATCCCCTTTCAAAGCACCATCCCCCTTTCAAAGTGATTGGTGGTGTCCAGTATTAACACTTTTTTTTTTTTTTTTCCTGTTTTTATCTTCACAGCCACTCAGATTGATCCCAGCGAACTGCAGGAACTTTTTCAGGAGACTTCAGCCAACGTCTTCCGAATTAACTCCAATGGTGCGTAAAATGAAAGGTTTCCTGGTGAGTTCTGTGCTGTCCTGCTGATGATTCCTGTGCATGGGCACGGCCCCTGGCAGCTCCTCTTGTCAGGGAACAAATATTAATGCAGCTTTTCTGCTGCTGCATCTCACGAGCAGCAGCACACGTCTAATACACAGCTCCTTATAAGATGCAAAAATATTCCACCATATGTTTCATCCAACAGGCACAGATATATTCCAATCCTTGCTGAGACCACATCCTTTTTCTATTTTTAATTGTGTCATCTGTTACAATAGAGAGCTAGAGCTCAGAAAGGTGGAACAAGCCAGGCTCGTTTTCAAATAAGTTGCAGCACTACTGTGCTCAGAGCCTGTCACATGAGCTTGCAAAACATCCATATCCCTTAGAAAAACACCAGCAGCAAAACTCTGCTGTTCTTCACTCTGTAGGTTGGGCAGGGGTGCTATTGCTACTCTTATTTCCCCAGCCCCTAGAGATGCAGAGTCCTCCCTGCTTGGAAACAAAACTCTGGCTCATCAGTTTTGTTGGGTTAGGCTGGAGGAATTTATCTTGCAGACAGATTTAAACTAACATTGCTGAGTGGAAAGTAATGCCATTGTACCCCAGTTCTAAAACACACCAGTGTTGGACAGGGATCTGAAATTATCACTGCTGATTTTACATTAGACCTTGAAATTGCTTTGGAATTACCTGGACAGCTTTTGTGTCTGTTCTTTCTGTATCTTGGGAGACAGAGAGGCCTGGCCTAGGTGTAGGAAAAGATTTTAGTGCCTCCTAATTTGTGTAATTTTTCCCCAGAGTGTCCCAGGGATGGAGCCCTGGTCGTTGTAGCAAGGGATCCTTGTTAGAACAAGGAGGGGAATTAAAAACTTCTAAAATGTAGTGGTCTCTACTTTTGATGAGTTGTGTGTGCTCCATCTGCCAGGAAAATTCAAGCACCAATTTTTCTATAACTACAAGAGATTGGTGGCCCTTGTATTGGTGACACACATCCCATGTAGAAAAGGGATTATGGCCACTGGGTGAGCTTGCACCTCCCAGCTGTGGTCACGGGTTCTTGGTTTGTAAGTGGGTGACCAACCACACCATAACATACACAAATACCTGCATTAGCACCAATTTTGGCTGCTTCAGCACCAATCGTTTTAATTTGACAATGCCACTGATGAGTGGTAGTAGCACTTCTGTTTCCAAACTGAGGGCTCATTCTGAAGTTGTGCAACCTCCTCGTGAGTCTGTGTGTGCTGTTCTTGTCCAGAATGGCCAGGTTAGGGCTGACTTGATGTGCCCCTGCTTTAATCACAACTCCTGCCACAGTGGAGTTTATCCTGAGAAAATCTAAAGGTGAATGACACATCTCTTTCGAAATGCCACAACCCAATTTCTGTTTCCATTCTTTGTTAGAATTGCCTTAACCCCTTCAATTCGTGTTTGACAACCTCTGTTGTTGTTATTTCTCCTCTTAGCATGGTGATGATGTGTTTCCTTTTAAGAGTTGCTTGGATTGAGTACTCTGTGAAGCAGAAAATGACAATACCTGCACTTAAAACTATTTTGCAAAAATTGAGAGGGTGCAGAGAAAAGCCAAAACCGTTTGACGTCTGAAAATCAGACTTTAAAATTCATGCCATCCAAATTTCTGTTTGAAACATCTAAGAGGACTCAATCATGGTGTGTAAGTACCTCTCTAGGAGGAAAGACATCAAATAGACAGCAAGGGGCTCGTTAATCTATCGTTCTCACACAGAAGGAGATCAGGAGATAGGAGTTAAAGCTAGACAAATTCAATCCTCTGTGTGAGGATAACCAGCCATTAGAACTGCTTATGGAGGGGGCTTGATGGATTTGGCTTTGCCACGAACCTTTAAATCAAGATTCAGATGTCTTTTTTATAAGATATGCTTTAGTCCAGCTGCAGTCCACAGTCTCAATGTGGGAGTGATGGGACAAAATTTTATGGGAGGAAATCAGATTGGAAAATCAAAATTGCTCTCTCTGGCTTTTAAAATCTATGAATCTATAATGCCTTTTAAAGTGCTTTCAGGATTAAGAAATGTCCATAAGATACTCTCCTGTTGTTTCTCTGTGCACTACTCGTATTATTTTTGGTCTGACAAAATCAGTTTCATTCAGTTTATTTTTTATAGTCTTTCTCCCAAAAAGTGGTTAGAGATTTCCAGGAGAAGGCTGCTGAGTGTACTGCTAAGATTTGGCAGAGCTAATTCACTTTAGGTAAAGAAATTTTTAGGGTTAGAAAATGAGGAAGAATGTCCACGAATCTTTCTGTATCATAAAGTCTCTTCAGGAAACTCAGGAAGCTCTGACTTGGAGCATGGAAAATAAGTCAGTGATGTTTGTGTAGCACCATGCAGGTGGCTGAACAAGGCACAGGCAGCTGTGTTCCAGATGCTCACCAGATGATGGGGTTACTCCTCTTGACATGGCCATGGTGTGTTGAACATCTATAAATTGCATAAATCCGATCACAGCTCCTCTCTCCCTCCTTTTCCTTGCTTGCTGCATTCTTTCTGGGGCTTTTCAGGGTCCCTGTTTTGTTTGGAGACCTAACCGTGGACCTGAAATGTCCTTGTCCCTTTTGGGGTGCTGAAGAGAATGGAATCATGGAGTCATAGAATGGTTTAAGGTTGGAAAAGATCTCCAAGATGTCCAAGTCCAAGCTTTGACTGAATGCCACCAAGGCCACTAAACCTTGGGAAGTGACTTGTTGTTTTATTTTTGAATACTCCCAGGAATTGTGACTTCACCCCTTCCCTGGCCAGGCTGTTCCAAGCTGTCAGGAGTTGGCCATGTTATGCTTTTGTTGTTTAGATTCTAAAAATCCCAGGTTGTGGCCGATCTCAGCAATACTTTTTTATGTCCTTGAGGCTATTTTTAATGAAACAAGAAGTCAACTTTGTACCAGGATTTTAAAGCACCATTGAATCTTACTGAGTAACACTGCAGAAGTAATAAATGCTGTGTGCTTTGCCCTTCTTTGCTGTCCTTATTCTTTTTACAGAGTTCTGAGCCTTTGAGGTGATTTAAATTCTTCTTGGGGACTTCAGGACTTACTTCTTGACTAAGGGGGATTTTATAGCTGAGTTGATTGTGATTATTCTCACCTATAAATGCTTCCTGCTCCCTTTTTCTGCCATGAAAATGGAAATCTTCCTCATTTGTTGAATGAAAATCTTATCCAGGACAGCTGGTTCTGTTTATGTGCTACTGGATCACTCTCCTGCTGGGTCATGAGCTTATAGACTTTTTTAAAGCCATTTCTTATAGAAGTGTGAAGGAGTAGAGGGAGACTTTTCCTAATCTTGCATCTGCTTTCTTTCTCTTAATCTTTTGGGGCTGTCCCTGCTGAAAATGGGGAAGGTTCATAGGATCATAAAGTCATGGAATGGTTTGGGTTAGAAGGGACCTTAAAGGTCATCTTGTTCCAACCCCCTGCCGTGGGCAGGGACACCTTTGACTTTTGCAACTTTCATGTTTTGTTTTGTTTAATTTAGTTGATTTTCCTATCAAGACACAAAAAGGAGCTCAAATACTTCCTGAATTTGTCTCATTTATGGCTTTTTTTTCTTTCATCTATACTTTTATCAAGACTCTGCATTTTTTTTTTCATGTGTAGCTTTCAGCTGCCTCTTAGTAAGTACCTTATAAATAAGTACAATAAATGACACTCCTAAATGGAGTTGCTCTAGTGCATCTTGTCTGATCAGTGGAGGATATACTGGAAGAATCAGACCTGTGCTGGCCAAATGGAGAACCTGAACTCTCTAATGGGTCTCTTGCTTCTCTAATTCCTGCTCCTCACTCATTAATGACTGCCCATTACAGGTTGGTGCCATGTGCAGCCCCATTACCTCAATCTTAAAGGCTGAGCAAAGGATTTTTTCCTGTCTCTCAGGTGTGATAGAGTCTCCAGTGCCATCTCAGGATGGTTTTTTATCCCCCATTGGTTTAAGGATTGCAATGGCACAGGCAGCTGGGGGCCAAGCTCTCAGTGTAGTAAATCAGTGCAGCTCCAACATCACTGATGCCTTGTGAATGTGGCTCATTCTGGAGGACTCTGGTGTGCCTTTCAATAACAAAAAGAGCAAGACTCTGAAAGTAAGATTCCTGTTTTAAGAATGGCTTCACACATCCCTTGATGTTTTGCTCCTCTGGTCAAATTGCTGCTCACATGACCACAACTGGTGAATCCAGCACAGGAACTGCAGAGATTTTGACTAATTCATCCTTGGTCAAAGCAAGTTAAATGTAGCTCAGAGAAGCTCAGATTTAATTATAGAATCATAGAATGGCTTGGGTTGGAAAGGACCTTTAAGACTTCTTGGTTCCTCCCCCCTGCCAGGGGCAGGGACCCCTTCCACTATACCAGGGTGCTCCAAGCTTCATCCTACCTGGCCTTGGACACTTCCAAGGCTGGATCAGCCACAGCTTCTCTGGGCACCCTGTGCCAGGGCCTCCCCACCCTCACAGGGAAGAAATTCTTCCTGATATCCAATCTGAGCCTGTCCTCCATCAGTGTAAATCCTCTCCCTCTTGTCCTGTCACTTCATGCCCTCACCCTAAGTCCCTCTTCATCTCTCTTGGAGCCCCTTTAGGCACTGCAAGGTGCTCTAAGTTGTCTCTGGAGCTTTCTCTTCTCCAGGTTGCATAATCCCAGCTGTCCCAGCCTGGCTTCAGAGCAGAGGTGCTCCAGCCCTGTGATCATCTCCATGGTCACCTGGATTTTCTCCAACAGGTCAACATCCTTCATGTGTTGGGGGCCCCAGAGCTGGATGCAGTCCAGGTGTGGTCTCATGGGAGGAGAATAGAGAGGGAGAATCATCTCCACTGAGCTTCTGGCCATTCCTCTTTCACTGCAGTCCAGGATACTTTTGGCTTTCCTGAGATTCAGGAAGCTCATGCTGGAGTCTTAGTCCTGCTGTTTTCCAGATAAGAGCTATATCAAATGGTAGCCTTTGGCTCCTCCAGAGTGCATATCTTGTCATTTTGGGACAACTGACATTTATTTAGTTGTCTAAATGCTATGTTTGAATTGGAATATTAGGTAAAATTATTGGATAAGTACTTAGTCACAGGTCACGTTCTCATCTAACTGACAAACACTTTCCTCACCTCTTGCTTTTATGTCTCATATTATTTTCACCTTTTTGTAGGTTTTCCAAAATGCTGAACAAATCTGACAGCTCCTGGGTTTGCCTCAGTGTAAAATGGCATGGGTGTGAAGTCTTCAACTGTTTTGTTCAGTAGGAAAACTGCTTCCCACTCCAATCTTCTCCAAAGTAGGCGGCAGTAAAACTCTCTTTGAATTGTTCTTATTTTTGCAGATCAGGTTAGAAAGGTTCATGGGTGCTGTAGCTGCTGTTTTTGTTCTGGAATTGTACACATGACATTAACTTGTTCTTGCAAATTCAGTCCACACAAGTCCTTTCTTTACCTTGGCTTGCTGTCCATTCTCCAAGGACCACACTCCGCTTTGTTCCAAAGGGTTGATGGGCCTAAAAGTATTTTTAGTTGATGCAAAATTTGGTATTTGAACTGGACAGCATGTGGATTCCAAGGGAAATTGATTTGTTAGAATTGTGGAGAGGGAAAGAGGGAATTATAGTATCCAGGAGATCTCTGCAGGGTCAGTGCTGCCCTTCTACAGAAGCAAATGGTTATTAGTGAAAACTTCCAATTTACTCTCTAGAACACTGTGCTTCCAGCAAAGAAAAATAATTATTAGCTCAGTTACAGACAATTCCTTGAGGCTTTATCTTACTGAATCTCCAAACTCTGCAGTAAAATCTATTATTGAGAACTAGCATTGATGGAAATATATGGTGGTATTCAAGGTTTTTTTGAATGTCCATGCAGTTCAGGAACATTAGTTACTTTTTATGCCTTTGGTGACTTTTGGTGTCAAGCCAGCAAAGCCAAAAGAGAAGAGAGGATTTTGTCTGTCAGTGAAAATATAATTAAGTGACTTGTTCAAAATTACAGGCCAAATCCAAGTCTGCAGAGTCATTAAAACAGAGGATTTCTTAAATTTCTGCAGAAATAATTGAGCCATGTTTTTAATCTCTTCTTCTTTCTATCCTTAAATATTGAAGCGTGACTGATAACAGGTTATGGGTTTTTGCAATTGGAAACATCCTGAGAGAAATCCCACATGTAAATATCAAGAATGTAATTTATTTAACATGTTTCATTGTTGGAAATCTTGAAGTGCTTTGCTTGCTGGCTGTGCTAAGTCCAAAAGTAGTGACCTGTTGTTAATTTGAAATTGAATTGAGACAATGAAATTCAAGGGTGGAAAAAGACAGCAGTACTCCTAGATTTCTGCTTCTATATACACACATATATAGCTTTTCATTAAATCTGAAGTAACTGCAAATTACAAAGCAAACCATGTTTGCACCTTCCAACTACTTTTAGGGTATTCTCTTCTCCTGATGGAAAAGCCCAAGGAGTTGTAGAGCACAAACACAGGAGATGATCACATCTCCATTTTGTCTGAGCCAAAAGATAGAAAACGTTTGAGTGTTAGCATCTTGAACAGGAAGATGAAGGATATCAGCACAGGCATCATTGTTCTGCCTCTTCATTATTATTCAGAGCAATAAATAATTATTACACAATTTCTTGCCTCTTCCCCAGGGGCACCTTTCCAGCTGGAAATGCTCAGTGCACAGTTGTGTGTCACCTCAAGGCTGGAAGAGTCAGGGATCTGTGCAAGGTCCATGGAACTGAGGTTTTCCTGACAAGGGGTCATATTCCATCATGGCATGGCATGCTCTACATGGATTCACCATTTGTGCTTCCAAAGGACCCAATTTATCATTCTGTGGCAGTGGCTACTGGTAGTTGTTATCCCCTTTCTCTCACAGGTTACTTGTTCAAATACGTGATTGTATTAAAAAAACCATAAAAAATTAAAAGACAAACATCTGAACTAAGATCCAGTATTTTTTTTTTTTTCTCTGAAAAGTTATGCTGCTTCTTTATCTTTTCTTTCTCTGATGTTGACAGTGACCTCTCTGGAAAGAAGTCTTCGATCCCTGGGGACCTCGAATGATACTCAAGAGCTGCAGGATGGACTGTGAGTTTATTTTAAGTTGTTGCAGATCTTTCTTTGTCCCAGCCTTTTCATTTTCCCCTCATCTCTCCTCACCCTTTCTTCCATCCTTTTATTATAGCTGGACACCTTTTTGTCAGGATTACTTTTTTTTTTTTTTTCCTGTTCCTGTCGGTGATTAATGGTAGTAGGATGTGTATTGATCGTATAAAGCTTTGCTGTGCTGGTTTCAGGTGGCAGAGAATGGTGTGGAGATAACACAAAAGATGGCCCATGGTGAAAGAGGGCATTCTGTGGCTCTTGGAGCTGTTGTTATTTTTCTGTTGTTGTTTTGTTGTTGTTGTTAGAGGTGGTGGTTATTTATTTTTTAAGTGAAGCCAGAGTAGAAAACTGTGCTGGTTTTGGCTGGGATGGAGATAATTTCCTTCACAGTAGCCAATATGAGGCTATGTTTTGGATTTATAATGAAAGCAGTGTTGATAACCCAGGGATATTTTAGTTACTGCTGAGCAGTTCTTGCACAGTCAAGACCTTTCCTGCTTCTCACCCCACCAGCGAGTGAGGAGTGAATGAGCAGCTGGGAGAGGTCAGCTGCTGGCTGGAGTTCGACCAAAACAGATGTTTCTGCAGCTTTTCCTTTCTCCTTTTCTTTTACTTCCCCCAGTTCTACTTGGCCAAGGTCCGTGAATCCAAGAGAAAAGAGAAAAGGGACTCGTGACAGAGGCAGGCAGTGACAGAAAACGGGGGAATGGCTTCAAACTGAAAGACAATAGGTTCAGGTTGGATATTGGGAAGAAATTCTTCCTTGTGAGGATGGTGAGGCCCTGGTTGCCCAGGGAAACTGTGGCTGCTCCAGCCCTGGCAGTGTCCAAGGCCAGGTTGATGAAGTAGGGGCATTGGAACCAAGTGATCTTTAAGGACCCTTCCAACCCAAACCATTCCATGATTCTATGAAACACCCTCTCCCCACCCCCCCACCAAAAAAAAAGGCCAAAAAACAAAACCAAACCAAAAAAACCACAAAACCACAAAAACCCAACAACAACAACAAATTACACACACACACCAAAAAAACCCCAAAACAAACAAACAAACAAACCCAAAAACAACAGGAAAAAAAAAAAGGGAGTGGATATTTGATAGGAGGAAAAGTGTGTTGGAAGCCACATCACAGCATTGCGTGGCACAGCACTGACAAAATGAAACTTGGTTTGCAGTTTCAGGAGACACAGTTCATTAAACTCCCTCTTCCAGAGCTGTGTACACACAAACACACACAGTTAGCTCTCACTGTACGTGTGCTAATTACAGAATTCCAATGACTTCTCCAAATGTAGCACAATTTATTAAAGGTGCCTCTCTTCAAGTAGCTTATAGGCAAAAATCAACTATTTAGGATATGTTTCTGATTTCTTGTGTCTGACTGCTGTCCCTGATGAGATTTGGCTGTGAAAAAAGAAGAAAATTTGTGTTTATTTCTTTATTTGCCTATGGATTTGACTGACCTTTTCTATTTAATATAAACTCTCACACCTGTTTGCAATGTCTCTGCTTTTCTCTCCAATCCATTGCTTTCATCAGGGCATCAGATCTGCCCTAATTCACATATACTCTGTTTTGCAAACCAAAGGATTAAAAATAGTAATAGTAATAGTCAGAAGATTTGAAAATAAATTTAGGAGATTGGAGAGGATGTAAGAGTAAAAAGTCAGCCTGTGGAGATTGATGTAATCAGGAAAGATGTTTACATGTACAAAATTATTTGCAGCATAAAGCACCTTAATAACTGCTGGAGATTCTTAACCCAGAAGAGACTCTGCATCATGCAGATATTGTGTTTGCTCTCCTAAATTATTTTTTTTAAATTAAAGAATCAATTCCTCGACTCTTCAGAGCACTCCAGAAATATGGGTAGATAATTTTCCTCTTTCCTGAGCAGTTACATAAATAGATGCATAAGGCATTAATTGCACTAATTATTTTTTGATCTCAGAATTATTGTTAATTGTCCAGATAGCTAAATGCAGATTTTTAAAATTTTAAGCCTGCTTCCCTACCCCTTTCATCAGCCCCAGAATTCCTCCAGATGTCTCCTGGTTCACCCCCTTCTCCCCGTGAAAGAGAATTGGGAACCATCCTTGCACCCACATTCTGTCTTCAGGAGCTACATTCATATCATCAATTCTGCATTGCATGCCTTTAGAAGGAAACACGGAGTCATACAGTCACAGAAGTTAGATTCTTCAAAATAAAACACTATTTGAACTATAAACAACAATCCTTCCTGCAACAGTATTACACCCTGATACCTCAGATGAGTTGGCAATCAAAACAGTAACACTGAGAAAGTGAAGCATTTTTCAAGCTAATGCTTATCATATTATGAAGCATAAACTTTAAAAAATAAAGGAGATTACACATTCAAGCACCAGTTTTTGCTTGCAGTTCAGTGTGAGTCTCTTGCTCTCTCCCCATGGTCTAAGGGGTCTCCCATTTCTCCCATTTGGCTCCTTGTATCTCCATACAGAGCAGTACCAGGGTGCTGTGCTGAGGAGGAGCAGCAGCTCCCTTCCCCTCAATCCTCCCTTTCAGTTTTGTCATCCTGTCCTAACACTGCCATGTCCTTCCACTGCCCCCCTCTCTCATCACCAGATGTGGGCAAACAGCCTCGAGTGCTCTGCAGGAACTTTGCTTGTCTCTCGTGAGAGCTGCACCAGCGAAAAGCAGCGAAAAGCAGCGTGCCATGAATCACTGGAGCTGGCAGGGCTGCATAGATCTCAGCTCAGGAGGGTCAGCTCTTCAGGTGAGACCTTTGGGGCAGTGCTTTCTGCTTCCCCAGCTGCAAATCATGGCTTAATCTTCCTCCTCTGCCACTTGACCCCTCTCCTTCAGAGGCTGATGCATGTCTCTCCTTGAACACCCTCTAGCTGGGAAGATGGGAGCAGGGAGGGAGCATTTGGCAGGTTTATAGCCCTGGCTGTTAGGAAAACGATAATGGGTTTGGGTATCTAAGTAGTACAATTGCCACAATTTCTACTTTCTTGTTAAGTGGCTGTCACTCTGCCTAAAATGAGGCTGCCTAAAATTAGGCAGATGAGGGAAGGCAGAGGGTTTGGGAATAGGGATTAATGGTGAATTGTTCTGCCACACACAGGACATTCAGCTACTTTGGACTGTAAACGGCAGAAGTGTTTGCTTACCTAGCTGCAGGGTCCTGATAAAACAGAAAAAAAACCCCAAGTTGCCTGCTTCCTTGCCAAATTCAAGCAGACTTTCTGCTTCCTAAGCATAGAACTTACAAAGGCATCAGATGAAGGCAGGATTCTTACTGTCAAAGTGGTCTATTCCCTTTTCTGAAATGATTTCTCTGCTTTTGAGAGCTGAGTCTTTCAGAATAAGGATTGTATCTGTGGCAAGTAAATTTGGGAGAGTTCATCCCACACGGAGTGCCAGCTCTAGACAGCGAGACAGACTTGGCTGCTGCTGTGAGCAGGGTTTCTATCAGACCCAAAGTGAATCATCCTGGTCAAAGCTCTTCCCAGCACAAATATTTGTGTGCTGCATGCTTGGAGCTGGGTGTACTGGCAAGTGAAATGTAAATGCCCATACAAAGCTCTTGGCTGAATGCAGCTGACCCTGGATTAATTGGGAAGGGAGTGGGAGCAAAGGTGCACGGAGCTGGGATGAGGAGCTAAAGCCAGGAGGCAAAGCTGAGGCTTTCTCCAGTGATGCAGGAAAAATCGACTGATTTGTTTTCTCTCTGACCTTTGGTTTAATAATCCAGGCTTCCAAGGCATTTATCTGCCTCCTTAGCCAGAGTGTGTGGGATGAGGGGGTTCTCCAACATTAGGCACTGAAGGTAATGAGTTTTTAATTTAGGCAAATCAAATTAAACATCCAGTTAGAGCACTGTCTCCAGTGCTAACTAAAAACCAGTCTCCTTCCTTTTGACTGGTGTAGCTCTTTGGTCTCCCAACATCCTCCACAAAGTGACTGGAAATGAGAATCTCCCTGTAACCTGGACATTGCTCTCTGAGAGGTGTGTTAGAAGAAGAAAAAAAAAAAAAAAAAAGTCTTTCATTTTCACACAACCTGACCCTGCCTTATTGTGATCTCAGGAATAGCAAAGTGGCCATGCAGGCTGCATGAGGCATTTGTTGACTACCTGGAAGCCACAAAACTGAGCTTGAGGTGGCAATGAAAGGTCCTTGACGTCCTTTCCTTGGAGCCTGGGTGGCTACAGAAGTGATCCAGGCTTTCCAAACCAGGTTTCTGCACTGCTTACCTCAGAGAGGAGTTTGTCAAGAGGAATGAGAGCCTTGAGTCACAGTCACAGCTTGTTACCATTTTCAGGTGTGCCTGGGATGTAGCCCGAGTCTTCACCCCGTGGCATTTTTGGATCATTCACTAGTTGCTAGCAGAAGAATTTGCCTGTTTTAGGAGGAGTTATAAGAAGGATATTTTTGAAGCTTTTAGCACTGATGAGATTTTTGCACTGATGAGATTTACTTTTTAAAAAAGTGTTGATTTCTTCTGATTTAAAAAAAAAAAAAAAAAAAAAAAAGGCTTTTAGCTTTCACCTCACTTTTCCCACTGGCATTTACTTTTTTTTTAAAGCACACATTATTGAAATGTGTAAGATTTTTTCCTGCACCTGAGAGAGGGCTCAGCTCTACATCTGTACAGTACGAGAGAGCAAACCTGCTTTTCTGATGGCACTGATACAAAATCTTGGTTAAGATGGTGCATGACAGAGAATTCCTATGGCCACAAAGGAGTTTAAAGTATTTTCCAAGTGGGGAAGCTGAGTTTGAGATCTGAGCTGCTTCATGGTGAGACAACTTCACAGTCCTGGAAGAGACTGAAAGTGCAGCTTTTGTATTGCTGCTCTTACCTGGTTTTTGGTCAAATATTAACTTCACAGAGCACCTCTTTTCATTGGGCATGTATATGTAGATTGCTATATTTTTTATTGAGATTGAAGGGAATTCCATCTTCCTCACCCTTCCCCAGGAAATTTGCATCACCATCAGCAGGTATTTTTGGGAACAGTAAAATTACTTCATCAGTTTGTTTTGCCACCCTAAAATTGATAGAAGCCTGGGGTGAAGTATTGTCATTTTGGGCTGCTTTTGTGAAGAGAGGCACCCCAGCCCAAGTTGGAAGCCACTATGAACAGCAAAAGTCAATTAAACTATGGCAGCACATTCTTCAGGGCTCTCAGGCTCAGTCTGAGGTGCTTTGAGAGATTTCTAGAAACACTTTTGACCCATGTTGACATTCAGGATAGAATCAGTAGGTTTGTGACAGATTGGACTCATCTGTGAGTCTTTCTTGGCAGAGATTGTTACACCTTCTTATGGATAAGAACCTAAAAGTGGTTGCCTACATTTTCTTGGTCTCTGGACTCTGTCAAGCTTCAGCTCATCCTGGCAAGGTCAGAGAATCATGGAATGGTTTGGGTTGGAAGGGACCTTGAAGATTGTATAGTTCCAACACTCCCCTTTTATGGACAGGGACACCTTCCATTAGATCAGGTTGCACAAAGTCTTATCCAGCCTGGCCTTGAACACTTCCAGGGATGGGGCAGCTTCTCTGGGAAACCTGTGCCAGGGTCTCAGCACCTTCACAGCCAAGGATTTCTTCCCAATGTCCAATTTAAATTTGCCCTTCTCACTTGAAAGTTATTCCCCCTTGTCCCCAGTCCCTCTCCAGCTTTCCTGGAGCCCCTTCAGGCACTGGAAGGGGCTCTGAGCTCTCCCTGGATCCTTCCCTTCTCCAGGTGAACACCCCCAGCTCTCCCAGCCTGGCTCCAGAGCAGAGGGACTCCAGCTCTCAGAGCATCTCTGTGGTCTTCTCTGGACTCACTCCAACAGCTCCACATCCTTCTGCTGTTGGTGGCCCCAGATGTGGACACAGCAGTGCAGGTTTCACGAGGTCATAGCAGAGGGGAAGAATCCCCTCCCTTGCCCTTCTGGCCACATTTTCTTATGATGCAGCCCAGGATTGGTGACTCTTGGAGCTGTTGAGGTGGCCCAGGATGTCTGAGGCACATTGGTGGGGTTGGCAATTTTGGCACAGGATTTGCTGTTCTTTCACTTCTGAAATGGCAGCGTTAGGTGTGGGGGCACTCTGGGACATCTCAGGGGACACCCCGTGACCCCCTGGTTCAAATGAGGGAACTGGCACTGGGATTTCACCTTCAGGGTGAATGATTGAGGTGGCTCAGTTTGTTCCCACCTAACTCATGTTACACAAAGAAATGTGGTAACCCTTGGCTTTTTAGGGGGAGCTGTGGGGTCATTTGGACCTTAGCTGGACCAAAATGACCTTTGGACATTCCCATGTTCTCTGGATGCTCCAGGGAGGCTCAGTAGTTCTCCCCATTGCTTGAAGCCTCACCAACCTGCTGCAGGGATGGATGAATCCATGGCCCTCAGCTTTTCTGAATTGACACGAAACAGTAAAGGGTTTTTTTTCCTCATTAATTAATTTATGTATATTGTTTCCTTCTTCTTTTCTTGTTTCACCATTATGTTTGATAAGTTGGAGCTACAGCTTAAACTTTTTTTTTTTTAAAGCATCTGTTAAAAAGATTTTAATTCTTCTGGTATGCAGATTCATTTAGAGCAGGATGATGTTTTAAAGTCATAATTTACAGAAAGAAGATTTGTTAAAGTAAATCAGACAGAAGCTTTTAAGTGTCAGCATGTTTAATTAAGGGTAGAATTTAATAATGTTTTATATAGTTTTGTTATACTGCTTGTAGAAGCTTTAAAAAAGAATAAAAAAGATTTCCATAAATATTTTGAAATGTCATTTTGATTCCGTTAATATGTTAAACCCTTCAAAGTAATACCTTCCCTGTTCAGCTCAAAGCAGTCGGATTAACTTTATCTATCCCCCATTTATCACTACTGGCATCAATTTCTGACAGGAAAAACCTTCTAGGTTTGGCAGTAAAAATGGGTTGCCAGATTGCAACATTTGCATTTAACTGTATAATACACTCGCTGCATTAATAACTGTATTTATGTGACAGATCTCACCCTTAAGAATCCCAGAGCTGCAGATATGTGACATCCCAGTGATAAATTACAAAAGCTGGTGATGAACTGCAGAATCCTCCAATGATGATAAATTCATACACTTTTGAACTGCCTGCCCTGCTTAGAGAGGTCCTTGGAGTATCCCTTCCCATGCTCGAGCAGTTTCTAATGGTCACTACAAATCAATCTGTCAGTGAAGTTTTTCTTTCCAGTGTTTTTCTCCCAAAATTGTCCTTGCCAGAGTTTTGAGGTGGCCAGAAACCTTGGTCACATCAAGATGGGCTGTGGATGTAGGCTGAGAATTTTAAACCCTGTAGTGATGGAGCAGTGGTTATTCATTGTGGCAAGAGATGGATCCTTCAGGAGAGGACAAGGAATGGTGGCATCTGGGGGATAACCATCTCCTCTTGAAGGTCTCTTTACTGCTGTGGCTGTTTATGCAATTTTTTAATGCTTTCATGTGTCAGATTATGGTTTCTGTCCTGTCCTCTGTGCAGTGATGGGTCAGAGAATCACAGAAAATCACAGCCTGAGTAAGGCTGGAAGGCACCACAGCGGGTTGTGCTGTTCTTCCTCATGTTCAGGTGGAATTTCCTGGGCATTAGTTCCTGTTCTCAAGGCTGAACAGGCCAATCTCCTTCAGCCTTTTCTCATAAAGGTGCTTCAGTCCCCGGATCATCTTCATGGCCTTTCACTGGACCTGCTTGAGGAGCTCCATTCTCTCATCCTGAGCAGCCCAGAGTTGGACAGAGCACTCCAGATGTGCCTCACCAGGGCTGAGCACAGGGGCAGGATCACCTCCCTCAGTCTGCAGGCAATGCTCTTCCTGATGCACCCCAGGATCCCATTGACCTTCTTGGCCACAAGGGCATTGCTGGTTGCCCACCAGGTTTTTCTCCTCAGAGCTCTGCAGAGTCAAGGGAAGAGGAGCACACTCAGTGCTGGTGAAAACTGCATTGATTTGGAGCCCAAACCTTCCCACATATCCTTGTTCCCATCTCCAGTTTGCAGTTTTTCCCTCTGACTTTAGGTCCAGCTGCTCAAACACCAGGGCTGTAACATCTCCAAGGGAAATGAGGACCAGGAGAAGTTACCACTGTGTGTCACATATTTCCTCCAAGGATGTGCAGCAGTGTCCCATGGTCTGAAACCATTTGGAGCACAGATCTGGGTAAACAATGAGATAATTTTTTGCCTTCTGCAAGTGACTAGATACTAGAAAAAGAAACCTTCTCCTCACCCCATTCTCCCCTTTTGTGTCCCAAGTAAATAAAATTCTTTCCTGTGGCATCCCACACTTAAAGGGAAGGGAACACCCGAGATTTGTGGATGCTTGTGGTCAAAAGGAATGGCAGAAGTCAGAGGATCCACACAAGCTTGCAGAGATTCATTAGTAAATTGCACATTTAGCATGGAAATCAGCATAAATTAGTCCCTGACTTCCTGTCTAAGGAAAAGGCAGTGGGTTTTGGATAAGGGGATAGGCTGAAAGGGAAGAGAGAGAGATGGAATAAACACGGGGAGAACAGAGGAAAGGGAGAAAGAGAGAGATCCCCAATCCTGGCTCCAGCACTGATCCAGCTGATGGGATGATGGGATGTCCAGGATCCTGGGGTGTCCATCTACCCAGGCTTCACAGGGTTACCTTTCATAGATGTTTTCTCTGCTATTTTTCTCTCTTTCCGTGCAATCAGTTGTCATGCACAGCCTGTTCTTCTAGACCTGTCTGGAAATGTGTCACAGCCTTCAGGGATCTTGGATGGTCTTGATCCCCCCACTTGCAATTTGTTTCCCATTCCCAATCTCATTCCTATACTGTGCTGTGTTGATCTCCAGGAGCCAAAACCAGGATATTTTTTCCCCAGAAAAGTGCTGCACCCTTCTGCAGCCACATTCTATTCTTTCTCACAGCATATTGCTCCCAACAATGCTTGCCTGGCTCCACGACCTTCCAGCTATCAGTGTTTGAGACATTCACATTATCCCCCTTATCTTCTGTGCTTCTCCATCTCACATTTTGGAAGCCAACTGCATCCCCCAGCGAGCACTCTATTTGTAGCATGAAAATTTGACATTACCAGAAGTGTGGCTGGATATTGCTATGTGTAAAAAATACTGCCATGTTTGGGGTTTTTTCATAAATTTATTCTTAGATGTTTATCTGGGAAATGCTGATTTCACACCGATGTTGTTTTTATTTTTTTTTTTTTGTTTGTTTGTTTTGTGGGTGACAGAAGGATGAAGAAATAAATAGGATAAAACATTCCTTCTCTTTTCATCTCTTGGGCCACCAGGACAGTTTTGCTAATTTTTCAGAAGCCTGTCTGAGATTAGTCATTAAAAATATGCAAATTTCCCTTCTTAATATTACTAAAATAGTAGCTTTTTAATTTGGGGTTTACATCTTTTGACATTTTCATGTATTAGCAGTGAAATGTGTGATCTGATTAGGTTAAAAATTGGTGGTTTGGGTCAACAGAGAAAAAATCATCCTTCCTCACCTTGAAACACAAACCAACTTCAGATATTTTGCCTCTTTCCTCCCACAGAGTTATAGAAAGTGCAAGACAAGATCACATTCTGTTAGCATAGCCTGCGGAGGGCAAATAATTCCATGTTTGGGTTGAAATATCCACAGGCAGGAAGTTTATCTGATGACTTGAGATCCTGACTGGAGCGACTTCCCTCTGGCTCTCTAAGCACAAGTTTTGTAATTTGTTTTTTCAGGCCAAAAAAGAATAATCCTTGGAGTGGGGCTAGGACAGCTGCATGTCTCTGGTGGGTTTTAATGCCATGAGTTTCAATGCCACACATTAAATTTGTTTAGGAATTCCAGTGTGGAGTGAGCAGCTGTCAGGGCTGAGCATTCACCTTTCCAGGGGCTCCTCCAGGGCTCTGGCACAGCAGCACAAACATGATCATGATTGTTGGAATCCTGCTGGCTTTGTGTCAGGTCTGGTTTATCCTTTGAGCCTGGTGCTGCCCATGGAGCTGGGAGCAGTGGTCCCATCACAGAGTGAGGTTTGCTTGGAGCTGTGGCTGAGCCATCCCACGTTTCTGCAGGATGTCTGTGGGAGAAGTTAGCATCCTCTGGAAGGGCTGCTGTGCTTGAGAAGAGGAGAAAGAAAAAAAAAATAAAAGAGCTACAAAAAGAGATAAAAAGAAAGAAAGAGAGAAAGAAAAAGAAAAAGATAAAAAGAAAGAAAGAAAGAAAGAAAGAAAGAAAGAAAGAAAGAAAGAAAGAAAGAAAGAAAGAAAGAAAGAAAGAAAGAAAGAAAGAAAGAAAGAAAGAAAGAAAGAAAGAAAGAAAGAAAGAAAGAAAGAAAGAAAGAAAGAAAGAAAGAAAGAAAGAAAGAAAGAAAGAAAGAAAGAAAGAAAGAAAGAAAGAAAGAAAGAAAGAAAGAAAGAAAGAAAGAAAGAAAGAAAGAAAGAAAGAAAGAAAGAAAGAAAGAAAGAAAGAAAGAAAGAAAGAAAGAAAGAAAGAAAGAAAGAAAGAAAGAGAAAATCCCATTTCAGAGCAGAGTACAGGGATTTGCTGATGTGTTGCTTGCTGGGGAAGTCACTCTGGGACGAATATCTGCATTTTTTCCTGCAGTGATTTAATGGATGACTCCTTTCACACTCTGCTCCATCAGGAATAAACCCTTTGAGCAGACACCCCTGCAGGAGGCACACCAGGGGTTAAACAGATCTTTATGTTTTTTGTGTGGACATTGGGTGCTTAAACTGAGTAAGGAGATGTTTTTTGGCAAATAACACTTCCAAGTTCAGCACTACTGTGAGGTCAGAGGGAGATCATAGAACCATAAAATGGTTTGGGTTGGAAGGAACTTTAAAGATCATCCAGTTCCAACCCCCTGCCATGGGAAGGGACACCTTGCACTAGAGCTACAAACTCATAGGGGATTTGGTTTAAACCTCTTGTCCTGCCTTGTTTGGAGTGAAACTGGGTAAGGCAGATAAGGAAAAAATTGATTTTGGAAAAAAATGTCTTGGAGAAATAGAACTTGATAATGCCAGGTGAAAACAGAAGAAAAAAAAAAAGAATGAGGAAAGGGAAAGGGAAAGGGAAAGGAAAGGAAAGGAAAGGAAAGGAAAGGAAAGGAAAGGAAAGGAAAGGAAAGGAAAGGAAAGGAAAGGAAAGGAAAGGAAAGGAAAGGAAAGGAAAGGAAAGGAAAGGAAAGGAAAGGAAAGGAAAGGAAAGGAAAGGAAAGGAAAGGAAAGGAAAGGAAAGGAAAGGAAAGGATTTTAATGCAACATTGACTGGCTGTTACTAATATCACCGATTTTTGTCATATAACATGTGAATTAACAGATTTACTCCAGAAAATAATTGTGATCTGCCATGGACCTATAACATCTTCTTGAATAACAAAGCTGAAGGTCAAGTGTTAAACAAGCAGATGTGTTTTATTTTGAAATAATTGAAACCTCAAGGGGATTATATGTGTTTACCAGGATATTTTATATTGCTGTCTGCTTATATTCTTTGTTCACTAAACACAGATGTAATTTATACGTGGAGACTTTGCCTGCTCACAGCCTGTGATCTTCATGCATTCAGTCTTGCAGAATAATGAACAAGTAACGTCATGCTTCTTTCCTAGATTACAGTGTCACAAAATGGGAATTTTCTTTCTAGACTGAACATAATGAATGGGGGGAAAAAAAAAATCTTACTTCCCCAGTGTAGATCCTTAGGGATTAAACTAGCTGAGGGGGGATTTTTAACCTCCTTTTGAAGTTTATTTTTTTAGTATTGATACAGTAAATAATTACAGAAGGTTCAAACTGCACACTTGAATCCCTGCTCTTTGCAGCAGTAAACTGTACCATGAAGTTTGAGTGGTTTTGAGTTTTGAGTGCCACGAGTGCTCTGCCACTTGGTCCCATGGCAACAATGATGCTATGAAAGGTGCAGACAAAGCAAACTTGTTACAACATTCAAGACTGTTTTGTTTCAGCTGTATTTCTCCTTTTCTTTCCTTTAAGCTGCAGGAAATGTTAACCCTCTGTGCCAAACTCTTGTCTAACACTCTTTTGGAGGGTGTTATAAATTGCAATATACCCCCTTTTGGGCAAAAAATGGGTAAATCTGTTGCCTTGAGAGGAGGTGATTATGGCTGGAGTTCAGACTTTGCTTCTTGGAGGCAAAACCTGGAGAGAAATACAAACACAGCAGCAGGAGATGGAGCAGCAGCTTTTGTTTCTGGTGCTGAATCCCAGGAGGTGCAAACTGAAAAATCCTGGCTGTGGCCAAAAATAGAATGTAGCTGAGCTTGGTGAGCTTGTACCACCCTTGAGTCAAAATGCTCCTCCTGGATGTGTTTCTGAGCCTGGATTTGTGCAGGAGCTCAGGGTTCCAGAGGAAGCTGGTGGAGAGGACTGACAAAAAGGTGTAAAAGGAAAGGGGTGGCACAGATTGCTGTTTGATCAACACAAACAATGCTGCCCGCAGGATGGGGGGAAGTAAATTGGTGTCACTTTTTCAGGTGAATTTATCCCTGGTGGAAAGAAGGGGATGAGAGCAGAATGAGAGCCTTGCACTGCAGTTGCAGGCACGGGTGCAGATTCCACACCTCAAATTCTGTTTCTGACCCACTCACAACAGGAGACATTGAGGGGCTGGGGAATTGTCTGGAGCACCTGGAGCAGCTGAGGGAGCTGAGAAAGGGGATCAGCCTGGAGAAAAGGAGGCTCAGGGCAGACCTTGTCTCTCCACTCTTACACGAGGCTGTAAACAGGTGAGGGATCTCTTCTCCCAAATAGCAAACCATAGGATAAGAGGAAACAGCCTCAAGCTGTGCTAGGGGATGTTTTGGTTGGATATTAGGAAAAGCTGTGCATTATCAAGACTTGGACCAGGCTGCCCAGGGAAGTGGCTGAGTCCCCATCCCTTGGAGGGATTTAAAATGCACACAGATGTGGCACTTGGGGACATGGTTTAGTGGTGGGCTTGGCAGTGCTGGCTTAACAGCTGGAGTTGATTATCTGAGGGATCTTCTCCAACTAAAATTCTCTAAAATTCTACAGCCCTGACAGTGCAAAGCCATCTGAACCAGGAGAAGCTGGGGTTGAGCTGGCAGAGAGCAGAGCTGAATGGAGCAGAGCAGGGGTTTGGGCACTGTTAAAATGATTGTCTGCAGATGGGCTCCCAAGAACTGAAAGTTTTGTGAAATCACTACTTTGGGAGCTTCTGTGCAGGATTGCAGCGATTTCCCACGTGCAGCTCTTTGTGCTCTTTTTTTTTTTTCCTTTCAGTGTAATTACCCTGTAGCAAAGCTTGGTGCTGACATTTTGGCTGTGTTCACACGATTGCAGTTGTGTTATTGTACAGCCAGGTTAGAGATAAAATCATCTGAGCTGGTTCAGCTGGTGCTGATGGATCATTTCTCTATATAGACCACTGAACCTTCTGAGGTAGCAGATTGAAAATGGGATTTAATATGGGTTGGTATTAACTGCTGTTTGAGAAGGTGGGCAAGACAGCTGAGTTATTTTCCCAAAAGCAGTTGACAGCAGTAAGTTGACAGGAGATTTCGATTGTAACATTGATAAAGCTCCTCAGTCTCTCCTGCTTGATTTGCCACTGGAGTAAGAAGGAAAATCCAGCTATGTCACTTTGTCTGGAGAGCAGAAACGAAAGCAAGTGAGATTATTGAATTGCTGAGCATGGAAAATTCCCCCAAGCCTTGCAGAATAATGTATTTTAGTGATGCTGAACAGTTTATAAAGGTCAGTTTGCACTTCAATTACAAATCCAGGTTTAAAGGTTGCAAAGGACACAAGAAAAAATAGTGATTTCTTTCTTTTTTACCTTTTTTTTTTTTTTCTGTCATAATTACCTCTTGGAATGCTGGTAATAGTTCAGACTCATTTGTAAAAAGATTTTGCAGTACTATAGCAACAGGCATTTTAAAAGCCTCAGTAGAAATGCTGAAAATCTAGGTCCTAGTTTAATTTCTTCATTTTACAGACAGAGAAAAGAAACCTTGTGAATTTTTAAGGTTTAAGTTAATTAACCACAAAGTTGGGGAGCAGTCTATTATGAAAGGTTCAAAGTCAGATACCAAACCAAGTTCAAATAAAAAGATGCCATGATCTTATTTTTATTATTTTTTTTTACCACCATTCTAATTGTTAGTCATCTTTATTGAATATGATTTCACACAGACCTGGGAGTGCAGGCTCTTTGCATCCTGGTTGATTCTCGATTTGACTGATCTGACAAGAGAAAAGGTTTCCCAATGAGCAAATGACAAGGGAAAAAAATGAAATAACCTTCTCTCCTGCATAGAAATGATCAGAATAGGGTAAGAAATGTTAGTTTTAAGTAGGTGAGGAGATGCACTTTACCCAGGTGCTCCGTTCCCATGGATAGCAGCAGTCCCATGACTCCACATGAATCTGCTTTTCTCGGCTATGCCTGAGTGACCACACTGCTAACAAGCCATAAAAAGAGACAGCAGGGTCACAGGGTAAAGGTTGCTACATTACAGGGCCAGAACATGCTAATTATGGCCCTGAAAAGTGAATTTGAGCGGATCTGTGAAAATTACTGCATTTCTCAGGTTGAGAGAGGGAGATTTTTTTTCCTCTCGCAGCAGCTGAGGAAAGCTGCCTCCCTTGACACGTGTGCTGCAGCCTATTTTATGTGTTTCTTCGTTCAACCAATTATGCCTGTGAGATGGACAATTAAAAAAGCATCTGTTTTTATGGCAGAGCACGGCTGCCTCTGGCATTTTATGTGCCATAGCAGGTCTGTACCTAGGGGAGGAAGATGAAGGATGGAAAATGTGGTCGTAAGGAAATGAAAAAGAAAAAATAAATCTTTGAGAGTGCTCTTGTAGAAGCTGTTGGCTGGGTGTGCACCCCCTGAGCTCCCTGGCTGGTTTTAACACAGCAAAATGCTGGGCAAAGGAGGAGACAGCAGGGTTGGTGGGAAGCTGGTCCCTGTGGTTTGGAGCTGATGCTCTTGGGATAAGAGGTTGGGTCATGGCACTGGAAATGCTTTTGGGCACCAGAGCAGGCATGTGTCACCCAACACAGTTCCTGTAACAGCCTGAGGAGGGGAAGGATGCCTTCAGCCCTGGAGAAGCAAGGCATGGATTGATGCATTGGACAGGGTAATTGCTTTTCCCTGTCCTGCCTTGTAGGAAATTCCACATGGCTCACTGTTCTGGAAGGAAAGACAAGCCAAAATATATAGGACAATATTTGTCGAGTATTTTCATGTGTCCAAGGCTTTGGGCTGGGGGGCTGGCACATGAGACACCCTAATTCCAGGAGCTGACTCCACACAAAATCCCTGGCCAAACCCACCCACTTCCAATAATGCATCACTTCCCACCGTGATTTCTTCTGTATGGGCTGCTGTGGGCTTTTGGATTTCACCTCTTCCCAAATCTGAGCTCACTTTGCATGCTGAGCCAGGAGAATTTGGGAGATGCTTTGTGATGCTGGCACCCAGTAATCCCAGTTACACTCAGAGCCTTGGCCACTGCCTGAAGGAGAAATGCTCCAGTGCATGTCACTTCTGCTGTTCAGGGCTTATTAGTCACAGCCAAGGAAATGTCAGCTATGTTTCATCCTAATTTTTATGAAGCCACTGGGGCTCATTTTCTTTCTGCTCAAGCAGTGCAACCAACAAGCATTATTTTAGCATTTACCTGTTTTATTTTTTTCCAGGTATATAATTAGAGATAAATTATTTATGTAGGTGTGTACATGTATATGTGTCTATGTACACTACACAGACATTCTTAAATAAGTGTGTAAAACATCTTGTTATCCATATAAAATAATAATTGGGGGTTTTTTGTATTTTCAAGTGTCTTGTCTGTTGGTGTGTTAGACACATAAACTGAGGCATGGAAAAACTGAAGTGAGAAAAAGATTTGGATTTTCGTTTACCTAAACCCCCATTCAGGGACACAGTTTTGTGGCCAGCAGAGCATTTGCAGTCCTGATCCTGCTGCAGTAATTTTTGCTGCCATTGGAAGGTTTCCTCCTGCTCCATCTTTCAACATAGAGGTAACAGATGTAAGAATACATCCTCCTCTAGTGCAAGGTTCCCTGCCATGGCAAGAGGGTTGGAACTAGACAATCATTAAGGTCCCTTTCAACCCAAACCATCCAATGATTCTAATAAAGAGATCGTTCTATGTGGATAGCAACAATATATAATCAGTTATGCACCTCCTTTTCTATTTCTAGTATGTAAAGTTCATTAAATACTGAATATTTTAGTACTCGACTCTTCTCTCATTCAAGACATCTGACCATTTTTTTCCTCCATTGTTTAAAAGTGAAATGAGTATGTAGTGAGTACTCATCTCACACTTGTCAACTAACAAAAAGATGAATAAAGAGAAAAAAAAAGGATGCTTGTGCTTGTCAGTGATACTTATATTCTGCAAAAAGCAAACCACATGATATTTTCTTGTGAAGATATTCCTGAATCCAGCTGCTAGACCACAGAGTCATTGTGCAGGTCTCAGAAATCCAGAGCATCTCTTTATTTCCATTGCCCAGATTTCCTTTTCAGAGAAAGAGCATTTTCCCTAGACTGGCCAGAGCAATTTTCCCAATCTACCCATCCAAATAATATACACAAAACCACAGAAGCACCTGCTTCCCTCTCTGCATTCAGCAGGGGCTGCGACATGGAGAGGGCTGGGAAGATCTGGTTTATGCATGAGCTGCTGTGCCTGCTCAGCAAAAGGAGATTATTCCTGTGCAGATGGGTAGTGTTCCTGAAAAATGCACCTTGGTGGATTGCCTCTCTCATCCCTTCCCTCCACGTTCTGCAGGACTCAAGGCAGGTGACATCTACCCAGGATCAAAGTCATTTATTGCTGGTAATTGCAGGGAGTGCAGTTCTATTATTTACAGGTCTGCTGCTCATGGGGGATTTTGCCTTGGACTGTGTTCAAGTGGATATTTTCCCTAGATTTTGGAGGGGACTGGTCCAAATCAAGATGCAGTTCTTTGTTGCTCAGCTCTAACTTCTTATTATCTTCTAAGGCATTAAGAAATTATTCAATGCTGATTAAGCTTAAAATAAACAAGCAGTGAGAATAAAGCTGTGGTGCAAAGAACTGCTCCCTTTGTTGTATAATGCAGGATGCTCTGAATAGTTCACCAGGAACCCTCCTGGCTGGATCATGGCCAAATCTGCTGCTTTTGCATGTTGATTAACACCTGGAGAAGGAGAATTTATGGGGGGGGGGGATTGGAACTAGATGATCTTTAAAGTCCCTTCCAACCCAAACCATCCTGTGAGAGGCTCCACAGCTCCTGGTGTGACATCCCTCTCCGAGGTTTCTCTGTACAGATCTTATTAACATCAACAGGAAATGTTGGACCCATGGAGAAAATGTGATAGCTTAATAAATGATGATCCAGGCAGCCTTTTATTCGTAAATGATGGTGGGGATGAGGGCACAAAGAGGGGAGTAGGAGCTGAAGGAGGCATTAAATCTGGCATTTGTAGAGTGGGAAAATCGTCAGCATGAGGGGGAGCTGAAACATGATGGACTGTTTATTGTGAGAGAGGAGAGATTTATGATGAGCATGTGAACGGCTCACTGTTTTCCCCATTGCCTTCTGTTTTTGTGGAGGGAATCTAGCTGAAATCAAAGTTTGCCTAAGCAGGAACAAAACAGTGTTCAGAGAATCCAGGAAAAAAAAATAACATGAGTAAAGAACCTCACATGACATTTTAAGCTACCCTTGGCACAGTGTAGGATGATTGTAAAATTGCAAAGATGCCTAGAAAACACAAACTCGGAATAATTCCTGGGTGAAACAAGGAGGAACAGCCTTCAAAATAATGCTGTGCATAATGAAGTCAGATAAAACACAGAAAGCTGACACCATCCTTTCCTTGGTACCCATAAGCATCATATTTGCTTTTTTTCAGGCCCTTCCGTCCCTCATCAATGGGCTTTATAAAAATCTCTCCCTTTTTTTTTGTGACCTTTCTTATGGGCTTTTATAGCTCGATTCCTTCCAGGCTGGTGGATGCAGCAGCAGATTTACACTCTGGCCTACCTGCCTTGTACCCTCTGCATCCTTATTTTATTATGCCTGTGAATTTGCTGTGTTTTCTGGGGCACTCTTCTTCATATTTTGCTGGCTCAAAGTTTTGGTCTCATGAGAAGCTGGGGGTGTTTATCCTGGAGGAAATGAGGCTCAGGGGAGACCTTATTGCCCCCTACAATTAACTGAAAGGAGGTTGTGGTGAGGTGGGTGCTGACCTCTTATCCCAGGTGACAAATGTCAGGATGAGAGGAAATGGCCTCAGGTTGCACAGGGGGAGGTTTAGGTTGGGTATTAGTAAAAATGTCATCATGTAAGGGGTTGTCAAGCATTGGGAAAGGCTGCCCAGGGAAGTGGTGGAGTTCCCATCCTTAGAAGTGTTCAAAAAACAGAGAATGTGACATTTGAGGAGGTGGTTTAATGGTGAACATGGTGGTGCTGCTGGTTGATTAATGATCTTAAAGGTCCTTTCCAACATTAATGATTTAGTAATTCTGTGATCTTATATAATGACTTATATTATGACTTTCTTAATTAAATGCTGATTTCACAGATATTTTAGTTCTTTGTGACAATAGATGACTGGTTTTATAAATGCTTCATTGACTACAGCTGTAAGATCTTAACCAGCACACACCGATAGCAGGTGTCTGCTCACCTGGGGATTGTCTGACATTTATATGCAGCCATATGTACATTATTTTTCAGCATTTAAAGAGGTACTGCTTGATACATAAATGTCTGAGGGCTTGAGGAAGATGCACACTATTTGTGATGATTTGTTTTTTCCTTCAGTAGCAGGTTCAGGTTATTTTGTGGGTTTGTTTATTGGGGTTTTTTTCGGGACTGGAGTGATTTTTAATTCAATGTACTTGTCACAGCTGTGATTACTCAATATGCAAAACAACAATGAACGGATTATTTTTAATCCTTTTTTAATCATTTTCCCCTCTTTAGTTTTTTTGCTGTTAACACGTGGCTGAGTTGTGTGTATGGTGGAACATTTAACTCTGGCTTTTGAAATCCAGACTGGTGAGAACGAGGACAAACAGGCAGGGGAAAAAAAAAAAAAAAATTCCTTCCTATAAAGCCTTAAGATTGGCTCCACAGGTCTCCCAATCCAAATTTTATTCAGAGGAGAGGTTTTAAGAAAAAAATGTTTTGTACATCCGTGGTACAGAATGTGGTAACAATACCTCTGAAATTTCTTCAACCTCATGCTTCGCCTATAGCCCAAAGTTATTTTATTATTAAACAATTTGTTGCAATGTCAATAAGTGCTGTGATGCAGAATGACTGATTTGGTTTTCAAGGGGTGAAACAGAGGAGCCACGAGCACCCCCATGCCCCTAACAAAGTATGTGGCATGGACAATATTTGAGGCTTCAAGCTTTTAGATGATGTTTGCATCTCCCTTTTTAAAGATCTAGGAACAGCTGCCCAAGTTATTTTCGCCATCCAGTCTCCAAGCACCTTTGTAAGAGGAAAACAGGAATGCTTGGATAGTGAAGGACACGTCAAGCCTCTTGTCCATCCCTCTGCTCCCTCCCAGTCTCCAGGTTTGTCCTCTGACAGAAGCATTGCTGCACTTCCTGGGTGTGGAGCACTCCTCAGTGGGGTAATTAGGGGATGCCGGATTTAAACACACTAAAAAAGGCCTGCTGGCATTTATTTACTTATTTTTTTGGGTGCTTTATTCATTTCTTTGCTTTGATAAATCACTTGACTTGTTTGAAAATGCGTAAACTTAAAGCTTGTATTTCTGCAGCCCTTCTGGGGTGTCCCTGCCCCATTATGGTTCTTATTGGTTTTATTCCTCAGATAAAAACCTCTGTTATTGCCAAATAGTTTGTTCTGTAAATTTACATTTCAACAAGAAACAAGCAAAATAAATTATATTATAACGTGACAACAAATGTTCCATAAAATTAATTTGGTTTACCCTTCACCCTGGGGAAGTAGCCAGGCTTAAATTTGTTCTTTGACTCAAATTCTTGACTAAAGCCAGTGTTTCTGGGTAAAATATTACTAGTAAAGTTCCAAGCTCAAAATAATTCATCACAGCCTGAGCATTTGGTTTGGCACATACTTAAATTTATCTCCACCCGGCCTCCATTGCAGGGATGTCCGAGCTCCTGGTATTTATTACAGTTTTAGTCAGCAGTCCTTTGAATAGCAGAACAAGGTGTGTAAACCCCACCCAGTGTTTGCTTTGCTGGGGCAGCAGCTGTGCCAGGAGCAGCTGTAATAGTGGTAAGAATGAGAGAGATTGCTGGCAGGTGTTTTGGTCACTGTCAGGATCAGTATTTCACTTCCAAAGCAGGGCTTTGTGTCTCTCAGGGCAGGTCTGTAGCAGTCTGGGGGGACTGGAGGATCCAGCAGAACGATCCCATCAGTTTTCCTGGCTGTGTGTCCCTGGCATTTTCCAGTCATCCCAACCTTGCAACACCACAGGGTTGTGCATTTTGTTATTCCCCTAAACTTGTTAGGGGGCAAAAGGGAGCACAGTGGTTTTATTCTCAGTCCAGTTTTATTGTTTTATTGTTAATCTAGTGAATTTTTTCACACTCTTATTCTCCAAGTTATGTATTTTCTACAGTTCATTAATTAATAATAGAGTAAAAATTGTTATTGCTGGTACTTTTGTTTTGTTGGTTCCCAGTTATTCAAGTTTTCTGTCCTTTGTTGTCTATGAGAAGTCCTTACCTTCCCCAAAGCTCTTACCTGGTTCACAGGGCAGTGCTGCTGCCATGAGCAGGGATGAAACACATAAATTGTGTTACAGACTGGGATTGCTGCTATTCTCCTGTGCTTGCACTCATCCCCACCTCCTTTTAATCCAGGCTTTTACCTCTTATTTCTGTGAGCTCACACAAAACCAGAGCAAATTTGGTCAGTGCAATTGTTCAGATCATTCTTATTGCAGCTGAAATAAGCTCAGATCAAGGCAAGTTCAGACCAGTCCTTGAGACCCTGCACTGTCAGGTCAGGCCAAAACCTGGCTTTTTGCTAAATGATAACAAAATCATATTTGCTGGCTACTTTTCTGGTTGCACAAGCAGGCAGAAACAACGAATTTTGGTGCAACTACTACTACTACTAATAATAATGAAAAAAATATAACCCAGCTTGTCCCAGAAAACAGGATTGAGGCTAATTTTGAGACTGTTTTAAGAGCTAAGGTCAGTGTGATAAATGATTCTGTGTTATGCCCAGTCCTTCCAGAGTTGGGAAATGATTTTCCAATAGTGAATGAATGATGCTGAGTGATCAATGTGTCCCAAATTAGAAATTACTTTTGAGGACTAAGCATTACAGTTCTAAAAAGGCACAATCTTAGTGACAGCTTTGGAGTGCAGCTCCTCTTTTCCAGGGTTGTTCACTTAACCTGAGGGCAAGCAACAAATGGTACTTACTATTCAATGTGTAGTACAAGCTAACAAAAGGTCTTCTATAGGTTTTTATATTGGTAAAAGCTCCTTCTTCAAGTGGGCATAAAGAATATTGAATATTTGTACAGGTGTGTCCCTGAACAAAAAGAAGGATGTGCTCTAGAAAAGGAGTTGAAGACTTGCATAGTTTAATTAAAGCTGGATTTATTATTGTCTTTTAATTTATGCTATAGGCAACGGCCACTATTTTTTTAATGCCTGATAAATTTGAAATTATTCCCATTAAAGGGAAACACCAAACAGAAAACATCAGCTCTGTCATGTTTCCAAGCAAAGATTCTCTTCATCCTGCCTGTTTTCCTCCTAATAAAAGATTCTCCTGCCCAAAGTGTTGTGCTGCTCATGTGCAGCTTTCAGTAACACAGATTTTACTTGGTTTATCCCCACCCTATTGTTGGGGATTCAGTTTTGTGCTGCTGTGTGTTTTGTCCCATCTTCCAGCCTGGGTTTTGCCTTTTCTTTTCTAAGTGGCAAACAGACATAAAGTGATGGAGATGATTGATAGGGGTGTCTGGGTTTTGGGCAGGATAATGCTCCTCTCCCTTTCACACCTTCTAAATGACCTTTTTTTTTTTTTTTTTTTTTTTTTTTTGGTGGGTGGAAGTTGTTTTGGTTTGTTTGTTTGGAGTGGTTTTGAGGGGGTTTGTTGGTTTGGTAGGGTGGATTTGAGGTTTTGTTTGTTTTTTGTTGTTTTGTTTTAGTTGATTGGTTGGTTGTTTTTTTGTTGGATTTGGTTTGTTTTTTACTTTTGGGAGTCTCCTGGAGTTTCCTTCATTTTTTTGGTTCTTCCAATTCCTCCTACATTTCTTGATTTACCTCAAAAGATCTTCCATTGTCCTGTCCTGAGTCTTTTGGTTGTCCTGGCACTGAACTGAACTATTGGGCATTGATTAAACTAATGACAGTTAAAACATTTTGTCTTTCTCTGCCTGGCAGGGTGGTATTCAAACTCCCTATTATCATCTGCACGCACTGAATCTTAAATTCCGTATAAAAATATAATTTGTTAATTAAACTTTCTCTGTCATGAACATTGGATTAATGCTGGTGGCTCATTACTTGTCTGAGGGCAGGCTGGGTGCTGATCCATCACTTTGGGATGTGCAGATGGGTTTGTTGGGACTGACCTCCACAATCCAGTTTGGAGGAAAAGGATTTTTTTCCCCCCAGGAGCTACTTCAAAACCAAATGTGAATTTTCATGTGGTGTCTAAATGGGAGCTCTGGTGTGACAAAGAGCACGGGGCTGATCTCTGAGGAGGAGGGAAGAGGGACACTCCTGCAACCCAGTGAGTCACTGTTTTCATTCCATGGAAAATGTCTCCTAGGAAACCAGGGACTGAAAACAGCCAGCTCCAGCCATGGGAATGCTGATTTTTTTTTTCTTTTTTACCTGAACAAGCCCTGGGGGCTGAACGCAGCTCTTGGTGGATTTGAGGATGGTGTTGAGGATTCAAAGTGTTCAGAGTGGTGAATACAGCAAAGAAAAAAATCAGCAGGGCTCAAGCAGCCAAACCATTCCCTCCACACATCCCCAGGCTCCACACAATCCAACAGCACCAGGATATTGAGTGGAATAAGAAATAATAATAACCATAGAATGGCATCATCATCAAAACATCTCCCACTTCCTCCAAGGCTGTGACATGCCAGCAGGGCTGGACATAAATGTCATGGCTCATCCAGAATGCTGAGATTTTGTGACCCTGCCTTTCAAAGACCAAAGTGGAGGTCCCCAGCACGCTGTGGCCCTTCCTCCCCTCCAGGCATGGTGACATCCCTGCTCCTGCCACCTCCTGCACAGGGGACAAGGCAGTGATGGGGACTGCAGATGAGTTTCCTTTGATGAGCCTCACATTACAGGTGGCTTTTCTTTTCCCCTTCATTTTCTCATATTAATGGAAAGGAAGATTTGTGATGCTGTGTGTGACAGCAGCCTCAACGCTGGGTTTGCCAAGCCAGTCAGAACAGCAGCATTTTTTGTCTGGGGGTATAAAAGGAGGAGGAGGAGGAGGAGGGTTGTGTGAGCAGACCCAACTTAGGCTTTGCCTTGTAAAGATGGATATTTCAGCACTGTGCTGTTCAGAGAGACCTGGCCTAGCTCAGTCTGGGTCTTAAAGATTTGGCATCTTTTATTGGACCAGGTGTTGGAGTTGTAAAAATAGATAAGTTTCCTTCAGCTGTACAGGAACTCACTTGTAGGCCTAAAGCTGCTTGCAGCTTTACCACTTGTTTAGATGAAAAAAGGTTCTCTCTGCCTAAAAATGTTCTACATTTGTTCTCAGACCAGAACAACTATAGCAATTTACTCTCTGTCACCTGGGGAAAGGAGGAATATTGTCCAGGGTACTCTGGAAGAAAAAAAAAACTAATTTTTCACCAGGTGGTTGGGGCTGCTGTGGCTGCTGGGGGGGATGGACTGCAGTGTAGAAACTTGCAATCTTCTCTGCAGAGACATCCCTTCACTTGAAAATGCAACTTAAAGGGTGGAAAACCTAAGCAAATTTTAGATTTTAAGGTTTTCAGCTGAAGCATTGCCTGCCCCTCTCCTCTGGCACTGGGAGATTGAAGCCAAGAGGAGTAGGACAATAAATTACTGGGGAGCAGGGGTTACTAGAGGGAGAAAAGGAGATTGTCTCATATTAAATGGCAGAGGGGGGAAAAAATAGCAGCTAATCCTTGTTGTGTTGAGCAGAGACAGCTGAGGTGTGTTTACAGAGCGTGGTGACAATTGTAATTGCAGGTATGAGTCCTTCAGTCCAACATCACCAGGATGTTGACTGCTATAAGAAATAATTATAACCATGGAATGTCATCATGTGCATCTCACGTAGTCCTTTCCTTTCCTTTCCTTTCCTTTCCTTTCCTTTCCTTTCCTTTCCTTTCCTTTCCTTTCCTTTCCTTTCCTTTCCTTTCCTTTCCTTTCCTTTCCTTTCCTTTCCTTTCCTTTCCTTTCCTTTCCTTTCCTTTCCTTTCCTTTCCTTTCCTTTCCTTTCCTTTCCTTTCCTTTCCTTTCCTTTCCTTTCCTTTCCTTTCCTTTCCTTTCCTTTCCTTTCCCACTATGCCATTACACTTTCCCTGATTCCTCCCACCCCATTCCCGTTTAAAAGCAGGCAGGAATGTCTAAAAGCCATCCCAGCTCCCCTTAGGCACTGTCTGATGGGAGGAGCACTTTCCATTCTGCTGGAATCCAGCAGGAAATCCCTGGCTCGAGGCTCTCTGTGGCTGGGCAGGTCAGCACTGTGGGCACTTTCCTGGCAGTGAGCAGAGCTGGCTCTTCCCTGGGCAGCGATAAAAGGAAGGCTGGATGACACAAAATCTTGTTTTTTTTTTTTCAGCTGGCAAAATGTAGAGGTTTAGAGAAAGGAATAAAACCAGAATTGGAGTCGTGCTTGGAAATGTGGAAAAACTGGGAGTGTTTGTATTTGGTGGCTTGTATTTCCTTGAGTTCTCCAAAGGACTCCTCAAACAAAGAGTTTGGTTTTTTGGGTCCCCAGGAGACGAAGGATGTGGAGCAAGTTCAGAGGAGACCACAAAGATGCTCCAAGGGCTCTGCTTTTAGACAAGCTGGCAGAGCTGGGGGTGTTCCCAATTATTTTAATTATCTCTTTTAACGGAATCCTTGAAATATTTTTCTCTCTCCCACCCCTCATAACCTTGCACAGGAGAGTGCAGGGGACAGGCAGAGCCATGAACAAGAGGAACTTATGGAGCTGATCAGTCTGGCTTGTTCCTCACACTCCATCTGTTTGCTTCTGTTATCCTATATCACATTTTATTTACCTGTTACCAATTTTAACTTTTTTGGGGGAAATTCTATGAGTAGTATTTGCCTGGTTTGTGTAAGAATGTCAAAACATGAAGACTCTCTAAAATACTGTATTTGCTTAAAATAAGCAACCAAAAAAAAAAAAAATTCAACAGAGAAGTTCTTTATCTGCATTGTGTGGGGGATTGAGAAACCCTACTGATGTTGCCAAAGCTATTTTAAGCTATGAGAACACAATACATTTGAAAGTTTAATTGCTTGCTGAATAATGTAAGCTGTCAAAATAAATACTGAAGGTCTTGCATAAAGGAGAACATTAGGAAAAAAAATTTTAAAAAGACAAAGCAGAAATGTGAAGTCAGTCAGAAGTGGAATTACACTTCACCCCAGCATCAGCAGCACCTTTATTTCAGCACTCAGTAATTGCAGCAACAAAAAGCCAGCAAAGGTTCCAGGGGTAACACTCTTTATTTTCTAGAGTATTTAGAAATATGTGGCTGGGTCCCACAAGTGCAACTGCTCAGTGGAAATCTCCCTCTCCCAAAGCTGATGGGATTCAGGCTGCTTTTCCTCTGACTAACCAGAAGGAACAGTTAAGCTCCATTATTCAGCTGATGAAAGCTCTCACCCTGCAGAATGCAGAGGAAAAGGGACTGGAGGGGTGGCTGTGGAAGCACTGGGATGGGCAGGAGGTTTCAGGCCACAGAGCTTGCCAGCTTGAAAAAAAAATTGATGCTTGGTTTAGTGTTATTAGTTGGTGCATTTTTTTCCTCATTTTACTGAACTTGAGCACCAGGTCTTTGTGCATTTTCTCTCTAAATCAACAGGGTTGCATCAGCAGCATGTGGGTTCTTCAAACCTTCCCTTCTCAGAAAGAATAAGAAAACATTCTCCCTATTCCTGCAAAATCCAGACATCAAGGGGGTTTTGTGGGGTTTTTTTTTATGTCAGATCACTTCAGTTTTGGCTGAGGTTGGTGAAGAAGCATAGCAAAGTTGGCAAGGATTGATACTCTCAGCTAATGGGAAGTTGAGCTCAGAAATATTTAGCATAAAAAAATTCAGAATACATGAAGCATTTTCACCCTTGTTACGCAGGTGGATTTTAATAACTAAGGTTTTGAGTGACATTAATTAAAATTCTTAAATTCCTTTAATTGGGTTGGGCTGGTGGTCCATAGCAACAGTTTTTGAACAGTGAGCTGTGCACTATGAGATGTGTTGTGTTTTCTCATGTCCTGGTGCTGCCCATTGCAGACATTTTCACTTTCCTCATTAGTCCCAGGAATGATAATTTTTCTGTGGAGGGGTCAAAGAGCCAATGTTCCTCACTGCCTGCTGCAGGTGAAGATGTTCTATCAAGGTGTTAATCCCTGGCTCCTATGGAGGCAGAAGATGATTTCTGTGAAACTGAGCTCTCGTGAAGGATGAGCCAATCACACTGGGCTGAGTCATTTTGGGGCTGTGAGGGCATCTGACCCTGGTGGTGAGGTGTGAGTCTGGCATGGATTGTACAGGTGTGGTGTTACAGAGTCAGGGAATCATAGTTCAGATAGGAAAAAAGATTTTAGATTATCAAGTCCAGCTGCCAAACCCAGCATCACCACCATGGTCACCACTAAACCACATCCTAAGTGCCACATCCACCTCCAGGGGTGGTCACTCCACCACTGCCCTGGGCTGCTTTTAACATTGACAAACCTTCTGGTTAAGAAATTGTTCCTGATATCCAATCTAAACCTCCCCTGGAACAACTTGAGGCTGTTTCCTCTCATCCTGTCACTTCTTACCTGGGAAAGTGACCCCCACCTGGCTGAACCCTCCATCAGGGAGTTGTGCAGAACCACAAGGTCCCACCTGAGCCTCTTCTTCTCCAGGATGAGCCCCTTTCCCAGCTCCCTCAGGTGCTCCAGACCCTTCTCCATCTCCTTTGCCCTCCTCTGGACTCTCTCCAGCCCCTCAATGTCCTTCTTGAAATGAAGGGACAAAACTGGACACAGAGCTCAAGGTGTGGCCTCAGCAGTGCCCAGCACAGAGGGACAATCCCTGCCTTGGTCCTGCTGGCCACATTATTTCTGAATTCCACACAGAATTCCAGGATGCCACTGGGATGTGGATGGGATGTCCTGTGTCTCCCTCTGGCTTATACAACCTGCTTCACTTCTCAAGGAAGAGGACACTCGAGGGAGAAGGATAAATGCCCAGGTCTCACTCTTGAGGAAGAACTAAACACTCCCTTGTCACCTAAAACCATCATTCTTATTGCCCAAATCTCTCTGCTTTTCTCCCAGCACAGGCACACCTAGGAGGAGTTTTCCTCCACGGTCTGCTGAGTCTGAAAGGCAGGATAAGGAGTGTGACAGCTCTCTGCAAAGTTAAGGGGAATCAAAACTGAGCATTTCTAATGGGTTTTCTCTGTGTTTGCTATCAGGCCTGATCCTCATAAGTGATTTCTCTTGTCAGCGCTAAGTGGCTGTGAAAATATTTCTGCTGAAATTCAGAGCTGGCACAAAGACCAGGGAAGTTTTCCTGAGGAGGCTGGAGGAGCTGTGTTAGGCTGAGTCCTGTAGAGCCAGGCACAAAGTTATTCCAAAAAGGAAATTATCTGAACCATTTTTATGGCAGAGATGCACATTGCAAAGCACTGCCCTGATGTGGGTCATGAAACTCAGCAGGAATTCCCAGGAATGACATTCCCGGGTTGGACCATTTAACTAGTGAGTTTGGGGGAAAGAAAATGAATTTTTTGTCTCGCTGTATAACTCAGGAATTATGCAGCAGGACGGAGTGGAATATTATAAGTGTTCACAATTTGTGACTGAAGGATAAAAAAAGATTCTGAGAAAACACAAGGTGTAATCGACACGTTAAAAAAAAAAAAGTATTTCTCAGTGAACCTTAAGACACAGTCTGTTTGGGTTTTTGTTTGTTTGTTTGTTTGTTTGTTTTTGTGGGTTTTTTGTTTGTTTTGGGGGTTTTTTTGGTTTTTTTTTGTGTTTTTTTTTGTTTTGTTTTGTTTTTGTTATTATTTTTTGTTTGTTTGTTTTTGGTTTGTTTTTTTTTTTGCAAAATGAGGCTGAGAAGTGACTTGTTACAGAGTACAAGCCCCTTCAAGGGGAAATAGCTCTTAAATCTATCAGGAAAAGGAGTGAAAAGAAGAGAGGGTAAGAAGTTGACACCAGAAAAATTTAAAGAAAAAAATACAATTAACAAATAGACTTGAGTGTGCTTATCTGGGGAAACTCATCACCAAGTCTTTTCTGTGCATGTTTGACTCCACTTATGAAATTAAAGAGAGGTTGAGCAGATGTCTCAAAGACTTTTGAGCTGCCTTCTTTTTTTTTTTTTTTTTTTTTCTGAGGAGGTGCTCCCAGAACAGAAGGAAATGCTCCCACCCTATGAAGATGGGCAGAGGCTGGAGGTGAGGTTTCCTCTCCTCCTGAGAGGGATTCACACCTTGCAGCAGAGGTTTTCACTGAGCTGGTCACACAAAAATATTCTTTAGTCAACCAAGACATAGAGCTGTTTGTATTTGATTTGAATATTCCCATTTGATGACTGCATCCAGATATATTAATTACTTTTTAAATTATTTTATTTAAATTTTATTAATTTATTAATTTACAAAACTCATCCACCACTACACTGCTGAACAATTTAGTATTATTTCTAGAGTGTGGGCTAAAGGATGTTCCTGATGATGAACTGGAAACCTTTTTCCCACCTCTCACTTTCTGATCATCCACCACATCAACAATTGTGGTTTCCCACCTGGACTGAACTAAAAACTGGATCATGTCAAATGTCTCTTTATGTTTCTGCTCCTTCATTATCTGCAATGCCTCTTTGGATCTTCCTTTTATTAGTCTCAAGGTGGATCATGGGAATTTAAAGGACATGATTTAAAGGATCATGTATTTAAAGGACAGAACACAAATTTCAGGATGATAAAGGACAGGCTATAGGCAGAGTAAAGAAATGAGTAAGAAAATGTGTAAAAAAGACCAGAAAGGTGCATTCTGGAGAACCCTGCCCCTTTTTGTTGTCAGACATCTTGGGTTATAAATAGGAGATAATGGAATGACATGTCTTGCAGAAAACGTGAATAATGAGATGGATGATGTACAAGAGCAAGTGGAGGTCACAGAGATAAACTGTAATAATGCCTGAATTTATTGGGGAGGGGAAAATGAGTTGGAAATGACTTTGGCTGGCTTCTTGTTTTAAATGGTAGGAAAACAAGATATATAAATCCTGAAAAGCAAAAGTTCAATTCAAGACACCGGTGCAAATCGAGAGTAATTCCATTAAAGGTAATGGAATTACGTCAGGGTAAGGCCGGAGGTAAGTCCAGACCCAATTACATCTCAGTCCTGAAATGAGATTTCGATATTGTTTGCCAGAATTTGTAGTGCAGTGAGAGCCCAAATGAGAGCATCACTTTGGGAACCTCCAAACCCCCCTTGATAAGGCACAGAAAACGGGAGAAAAGAAGCAGAAATTATTTCTGAGTACAACAGAAAGGGGAACTGAAGCAGGAAAGAAGCCAAAATGTTAAAATAGAAGTAATCTGGCTCATTAATGTGTTTTTTTTTAAATAGTGCTGTAAAAGGAAAAACAAGTGCTGTGCTCTCTGTGGGAGCAGTGTGCACCTGGCCAGTGCTTTCAGTGTGGGGAAAGATGGTGCTTGGAGTCAATTGTGGAATAAAAATAAAAACAAAACAAAACAAAGCAAAACAAAACAAAAAAAAATGTGTTAAAAGGGGCAGCTGATACAGGACAGTTGGATGTTTGGCTGGGAAGGAGCAGTCTTAGGTGACCTCAGTTTTTTGATCTTTGCAGGAAAAAAAATAAGAATCCAACAGAAAATGCAGGGTAGGAAAACATCTCCTTTCTTGGGTTATTTCCTCAAGCTTAAAAAAAATATTTTTTGTTCCTTCAGTCGGCATCTGAACAAATATCAGCTAGTGCAGTCACAATGTTAAATTTCATCTTATCATGCAGGTAAGGAATAGTTATTTTCTCCAACAACAAAAGAAAAGAAAAAAAAGATTCTGCTGGAAAGGAAACATGGAAAAAGCCAGCATATATGAAACAGGCTTTATTATGGTCATTGCTTTCTCCTGAACCTGCAGTTTTATCAGTTTTTTATTATTATTGCTTAACATCTGTGTGGCTTCAGAGGGACTCTAAGCTGCTCTGCATTTTTAACAATTAACTGAAATACCTTGAATTTCCCCCAACCATCCCATCTGCAAACAAATTTTCTCAAGAGACAACAGCTGTTACTGAACTGTTGGGCTCTTCTAACAAGAAATGTTGTCTAAACTCTGGTAAACTTTTTATTATCTTCAATTTACTGTCCTGGACAATAACAGGCAGGTTGGGAAGTTGTAGAGGAGTGTTAAAAATCAGCTCTCCAGGGAGGGAGGGCAGAAGGGAAGAGAGAGATTTCTGCAATATTTTCTCTCTATTAAGACAAAAGTTCCTTGATCAGGTTCCCTGCCACACGTTTGATAATTTGATTTTCTATCATTGTTCAAAAGTTGATGCTGTGGATTTCTGGTTTTATTTTCTGTTCTCAGTGAGACAGCACCAAAGACCTTTCTTAGTAGTTATCTCTGACATCTTCCAGCCTCCAAAATAATAATAATAGTAATAATAATAGTAATAATAATAATAGTAATAAAAATAAAGCACACTTCTGAAGTGTCATTAAATTAATACATTTATGCAAGAGATTGATGTGGAATAATCAAAGGAATACAGCTGACTCAGCAAGTTCCTTTTTGGGAGTTTTTAGGGTAGATAAAATCCTGCACTGATAGAGATTTTTTATCTTCTGTAAGAGATAGTAAGAGAGTATGGCATAAAATTGTATCTCACCAAGAGTGTAAAATCTGCTGAAATCCTGCTGAAGTGAAGTTGTGACTGCCTGTGACAGGGACAGGCAGGGCTGGGAATGGCTGCAGCTGTGTCAGGACCACCCTGGGCACCGTGGTCTGATGGAGTTGCTTTTAAAGAGCCCCAAAATACCCAGCAAAATGTTGGTCTAACAGGGTGGAATGGGTGGGCAGAGCATTTCTGTTTGGCAATGCAGCTAAAAATATCACCAGTTCCCCTAGCTGTTACCTCAGTGATGACTTAATTTCTCTTAATTTTTTTATCATTGATAGCGGAAAGTAGATAATCAGGAAGCAGTGATTTAAAAAAAAAAAAATTCTATTTTATTTTGTTTTGTTTTGTTTTGTGTTGGATCCCAGAAATTTGGAGTTTTTGAGCTTTCTGTGCTTTCAAGCCCCTGGAAAACACTACTTTTGATCTGAGGCCTTGGAGATGGCTTCTAAATATGAGTAGTGAAGTAGAAATGACGAGTGTGTAGTGAATTAGAAGTGTTTGCTTTCACAGGGTGATGGGTTTTAAATTTAGAATTCTTATAGCATAGTAATAGGTATGGGTAAGATATAAATTTTTGGGAATTATCTCTTTCTTTGTTCATCTTTCTTCTTCTTCCTTCTTCTTAATGAATTTCGAGTAGTAGTTTCTGGTTGGTCAGTCAGTGTCACTCTAAGAGTCATGGGAAAGTATTTATTGGGTCAAAAGTATAAATAAGTGTTAATTCTCTATTGAACTCTTTAGCCTTAAAAAACCTTGTAGCAGTTGCCTCTATAGCCATTTTTTCTTACTTCTAGCAAGGAGCTGGAAGTGCTGTCATACAGTCTGTACTTTCTAATAAGATATAATAAACATCCAAACCCAAACACAGAAAAACCTGTTTCAACCATGTTTCTGTTAATCCCGGTTCTAAGTGAAGACAAACAAGACTAATAGACAAACCACTGCCCCTGCACCACTGCCCACAGTTTTGTTTTATTTTAATTGCGTGGATGCTTCAGGGCTTTACAAACATTTTGATGAATTCTTGATTTTTTTGACCAGAGATAACCCTCACTTACCCTTGGAATGAAAAGGGTGATAAATTCTGGGGAAAAGCATCATTCCTGTAATCTGAGCAGAGCTCAACACCTCACAAAATCGTGTTGTTTGGGATGGTTTTCTGGATGTCATCTGGACCAACAACAAGAACAAAGCCGACTCTGATCAGGCTTCTGGCAGCCTCAGGTGACTGTAGACCTCACTTAAGGAAAAGGGTGGGATTCATTCGTGTCTTAGCACTTACCCCTGCTGACTTCATGCCTCCAGCTTGCTTATCTTTGTACCTTCTCAGCAATTTTGGGATAAAGGGAAGGGATCCAGGTGAATACTCCAGCCAGAAGACAATGTACAACTCCTGGCTGGACAGCAGAACTGATTTGTGGAGTTCTCTGTGCAGGAAACATCAGCATGGAGAGAAAAAGGGCTTTAAGGAAAGGAAATCTGCCCATCTCCATGGTGTTTTTCAACCCATGGAGGGAGCAGACACGAAATTCCTACAGGCTTTTAAGTAACTACAGAGCCACTGTCTGTGTTTTGGTACCTCCTGGATAAGGGGGGGTTGGATGGGTGGCTTGGATGTCACCTCCATCAGTAGCTATGAGTCTGGCTCTCACCCAGTGTTTGTGGTTTTTTCAGTGGGGAAAAATCCTAAAACAAAACAAAAAAAAAAACAAAAAAACAAACCAAGAACTGGTTTGGGATTTGGGATAGCTGATACTGACTGATTTCTGTCAATTAAATAATTAACACTGGATAGCAATGAATCCCTTTGCAGCCACTCTGCCCCCAGCCTGGAGCACTGCAGAGAGTTGTTGTTGTGACCCAAGGGCAGGACTTTACATCTAATGAATTATCCCCAACTTTTAATTTCAATGGTTTTATTCAGAAAGCTATGGGATTATTGATTCAAATCACTCAAAAGCAGCCCAGAAGTTTGGAGTTGACATGTGCCTCCTGTTGCTAGCACAGCACATGCCAACTGAGGGATTTTAGTGAGCTGGCAAGGAGGGGAAAATCTCTTTCTACTCTATAGTAGTTGAGCCATCACCATTTATCCAAGATCTCATGTGTCTGAAATTCTCCAGATTTTCATTGTACTCCAAAAGCCCATTTTCAGGTGAACAAACTCTTCTGTTCATTTGGGAAAGAAAAGAAGAAAAATTATATTTAGGATTACTCCCTTTAGCTTCTTGCATTTCAGCCTGACCCTTTTTTGATGTGAAATCCTTTTTATTTTAAAAGGAAAGGTCGCTCACATGCTTCAGCAGCATCTCTCCTGTGGTGCTCTGGTCCTTTAATGGATATTGCTGCTGAATTCGTTTAGGGAACCTGTCAGCTGGATCCATGTGCTCAACTTTTTTGGTAACTGTTGCATAAACTTAGCACACTTAACCATTTTGTATGAAAGCCTGTTTTTAAGCACTAAGGCTGCAAGGAAACACGTTTGGGCTGCTCCATCCCCTTTTACAGTGCACTGAGTGTGACTTTCTCTGTTTTCTTCTCTTTTTGTATCCTTACCTGCACAAATCAATGTGATTTTCACCACACGATTTTAAATATGTAATTTCCTACCCTGGTTACGTTTACAATGGCTCGTGTTGAAGCAAGGCAGCAAGAGAATCAGTCTCTGGAATTTTTTATTCTGCACATGAGCCTCGATTCAGGGAGAGGGGAAACATTATTGATCTTTCATCAGGTAATTTTCTTTCAAGCACCTGCATTGGACTCTTAACAGTAGTTCTTAAGCTGAATCCATTTTTCCCCTAGAGAACAAATTTGCTATCAGCAGCAGAGGTTTCTGATAACGGGGCTCACAGTTTTCACATTTGAAAGGATTGGAACACTTGGATATTCCCCTTGGCCCTCCCTGTAAACAGAGAGTTCATTAAACGCTTCATCCATTGCCTTCTGCCAGCAGAAAGAGAGCCTTGCCTTACCTGAAACAAACCTCAGAGCCTGGTGATTTGTAATGGACTTCCTCAGGTCTTTTATTCTGTTTGTTTATCCTTTTATTATCTATTTGTACCCGTTTCTTACTAGGGCAGGATCTCTTTGAAATATAATTTTTTTTTTTTGGACGACCAGTGGTGCATTTTAATTGTTGTGGAGGCACAAGTCCTCCTGGCCACGGCCTGAGGGTTTTTGTCATGGACCAGGGATGGTGATTTGTACAACTCCTGTAATAGCAGTGCCTTCTGGGTGCTGGTGCAAAATTTATTGCCCCACAAAATGGGGTCTTCATTCACATGGCTGCTCTAGTGGGTGTTTTATGGGCCAATAAAGTGCCTTGTGTTTTTGTAATCTAAGTGCTCGTCTGCTTTATGGTCTGATGTCACTTGCAGGGTGGTGGGGAAGACTGACTTCTGGCAAGCTGGAAATTATGCATTATTGTCACCTGAGAGCCTGAAGGATCTTTAAAGTAATGAAATGTGGGGCTGATGAGCAGAGGAGTCTCACCAGTGGCATTTCTTTTAAGATTTTTGCCTGCTTTGGAAACGTAATCATTCCTGAAAAGAGACAGATACATCTATCTGCCTGCTAAATTAAAGCATTGCTCAAAAAGCAGTGCCAGGCAGAGGGAAATGTAAGGTGAATGGAAAGGACAGTGAAGGAGAAAGGAAAGTATTTAGAGATTTAGACTCTGTATCTTGAGTGCACTGCACTCTGTGTGGGATAAATATATTAATTTGCCTTGTACTTCACAGCTTGCCCTTATGTTCAGAAAGTTGCAGAGATGTCAGACTTAAAGAGGCATATGAAGTATAAGGGGTAGAGCAATAGGTGGCAAGTAGGCTGCTGAGATCCATTTCTCTTCCCAGCACAATTCCTTCCAGTTATCTCTGTGCTTTTGAGAACAAAGTGAAACATGAAAGCAAATAAAACCACAACAAAAAAATCTTGCTCTCAAGCAAACATATTTTAAAGAAGATTCCTGCCTTATATTATGTTCACATTTTTCTGTTCTCCCGTCTTTTGCTCAAAAAAACAAAACAAAAAAAAAAAAAACAAAAAAAAAACAAAAAAAAAAAAAAAAAAAAAAAAAAAAAAAAAAAAAAAAGGAAAGAAAAAATAGATCTTGGCACAACTGCCTCAAGGGAGTGTGTTCAGAAAGCGCCAGCATGTTATCAACATCGACTTTTACGCTTCACTTTGTACTTTAAAATGTCTCTTTCCTCCAGCTGACCACCCCCTCTGCATTGCACTGTACTCCAAAACCCCTTCCAGCAGGGGAAGAGGGAGAGGAGAGAGAAAAAACAAAATTGTGGAGCACTTGGTGTTTGCTCTTGCTGTGGAGTTGGGGGAGCTGCTCAGGAAGGTACAGCAGATTCAGAGTGAGCAGAAAAGGTGAGAGCAGAGAGCCCCAACCCACAGCACAAGGAGCAGCTAAAGTCGTTCTCAGCAGCAGTGGAAGTGATCACCTTCAGAAGGAGTCATGAAGGAAACTTTTTTCCTCTGTCTGAAGCAGCAGCAGTTCGCAGCTTCCCATTCTGATCCCAATATTTTTGCACCAGGCAGGCTGAGAGCTACAGGTCCAGCTCAGGACATGATGGTGGGTATAAATGTGAGATGAATTTTAGGTGGGTGAGGAAGTGATTTGGATGTCCCCTATCAGAGAAAATGTGATCAGAGGACCAGAGTGAGAAGTCCTGGTATCATTCCTCAGTTGCCAGAGCTGGACAGGTGAGGGGTGGGAGTGGCTGTGCTTTACAAATGTGTGGAGATGTAATGGAGCAGGAGGTCCTGTCCTAGCTTGGATGTTGTAGCTGGGGAAATGTTTTGGGAATGCAGAATCACAGGATGGCTCAGGCTGGAAGGCACCACAGTGGGGTCACCTGGTGCCACCTCCCTGCTCCAGCAGGGCCATCCCAGAGCACAGGCACAGGATTGTGTCCAGATGGCTCTGGAATTTCTCCAGTGAAGGACACTCCACTCCCTCTCTGGATGATCTATTCCAGTGCTCAGTAAGAAGTTGTTCCTCATGTTCTGGTGGAACTTCCTGGGATCAGTTCCTGCCCATTCCTCTTGTCCCATTGCTGGCACCAGGAGCTGAGCCTGGTCCCTGCTCTGAGCCCTCCCTGCACACAGGGACAGACAGGGATGGGGTCTCCTCTCAGTTGTCTCCTCTCGAGGCTGAACAGACCCAGTTCCTTCAGAATTTTCTTATCAGAGATGCTCCTGTCCCCAGATCATCCTCATCATCCTTTACTGGCCCCATTCCAGAAGCTCAAAGTCTCTCCTGTGTGAGGAGCCCAGAACTGGACACCTCCTCACCAGGGCTGAGGAGATTTACACAGGAATTTGGAATTGGGTATCAGAGTTTAGGGAGATTGATATTAAAAAAAAAGTATAGTAGCAAACTCTTGGTATGAAATTATTTGGGGTTTTTGTTTGTTTGTTTTGGGTTTTTTTTGGTGTTTTTTAGGAATTAGAGAACTTTTGGATGGTGTTTGGTTTTGGTGAAGTTCATATTGTTGGAGATGTGGAAAATGGTATGGAGGGGAAATTTAATTCCTTCTCTGTAGGACATGTGAGAGAGAGGGTTGGGACCAGGGAGGTGAAATGTGGGACATAAAGCACAATAACTGTTTTTTTGGGGGGGAAAAAGGAAAGAAAGAAGCAAAGAAAGGGGTCTGTCTGTGTAATGAGAGGTCCAAAAGAAGCTTTTCTGTTTAGAACGATATGGACTCTGTGGATGAGCCATGTTTGAAGAAGGACTTGTGTGTGAAGTTACATTTAAATCCTAGGTGAATAAACCCCAAATCATCTTGTCCCACCTGAGTGGAGTTTCCAGATGGAAAAGAAAGAGATGCCAGAAGAAACCCAACTCGTGGGATCCATCTGTCTTTGGAGCCAAAAGCTATGCCATGGCCTCTGCCAGTGATGGAACTAAAGCAAATTAAATAGAGCAGGAGTTGGCTAAATATTGGATTTCTTTGCATGTTGCTTCACCATTAGTGGAGTTTGCATCATCTTCAGCACCTGTATAAATATCAATAAATTTGCATTGAACAGAGAGCTTAAATAATTTATATTTACAGTGCAATATTTATTAACATCACTGTGGAGGTTTATGAAATCTTTTTACAATGCCTAAAAAGTGCATTTCTAACAAACCTGGTGTCTCTGGTGCTGTTGCTCTGAAACTTTGTCTTCATATTCTCCATCAAGAAAACCAGTGTGAATAAAACCTTCCTCCAGTTTGGTCTGTGAAAACTTTATGGTGGCATTTCCTTCATTTATAATCTGGGATGGAACTGGGGATCAGGATAACAAATGTGAGGTGCTTCCTCCTGAACCCCACAGAACCTGATTCCTGCTAGGGCTGTGCACTGCTGCAGGGCTCTGGGCTGGTTCTTAAAGCTGACTTTCTTGGAGATGATAAACCACCTGGCTTTGCTCTTTGGACTGCAAAAGAATTGCTTGGTCATTGCCTTTCATTGTTCAGATTTCCTGCTAGTCCAAGGGTGGACATTTTTCACAGCTGGATGAGACAGCCTGGTTGCTCCACATTGACAATTCCAGGGGCACAATTGCTGCTAATGCCTTTTCCTTCTCACTTAAATCCTGATGGAGGAACCGGGTTTAGGCACATCACTTAATTTAAGCACACACACAAGAGCATTTGTGCTTTAATGCCCCTAAATAGAAATGCACAAATAATCACAGCCAGCTGAAAAGTGTCTCGAGCTGTTTGTTTGCCTTTGATTTCCTGCTCGCTTCACAAAATAACAAAACTCATTGCAGTAGTTTGAGTGAAATGGATTCATTTTTCAATTAAAATTTCCTGGGTTTAAGCAAAGTTGGGTTTTTTGGTGGTTTTTTTTTGTGGTTTTTTTTTTTTTTTTTTTTTTTTTTTGTTGTTGTTTTGTTTTGTTTTGTTTTTTAATGAAACATGTATTTTCTGGGATGAAAATGCCTACATCTCAGAAATTGATGTGATTTTCCTTTTTTGCAGATGTTTGCTCTGCATGCTTTTGCCACTGAAAAAGTTTAGTGCCAAGAAAACACGTGAACCAGCAAAAGCAACTTTTAAAATCAAAATAAAGCCTAAAAAAAAAAAAAAAAATCCACATTTCTCTTCACCAAAACTTTTCATCCTCCAAGTACCAGCTCTTTTATTAACGATGGTTCCATTGTAATTTCTCAAGGAAAGCTGAAGCAATCGATCATTCATTCATTCACATCAGTAAAGTACCCTTCATCTTTGCTTTCCACAGTGCTCTATCGAGTATTGAATGCATGTTAAATGCTAAAACCAAGAGAGGGAGTGTGGGAAGTATAACAGACTACATTAATCTGCAGTGCCATTTATCTCCTGTCCATTTGTCCCTGTCTTTCCTACATATGTGTCTGTGTGTGTGCAGGGCACTTTCTGGCACATTTGTGCACCCTCAAAGCAGTATTTGTGATTCTGTGCTGAAACACACCAGCTAATCTCTATGGGAGCATAAATTATGAGAAAACTTGTTTAAGCAGATGCGTCAGTCATCAATTTTATCTTCATGAAGTCCTTGGGAATTGTTATATTTTGGATTATGAGTCTGTAGCTTCCAACAACAATGTGTTCTGCAATGTTGTTAAGAGGGAGTTTGCATATGTTGGAGTCCACACACAAACAAATTTGAGGATAAAACTAAGAGAGCATCCACATCTCTGCCATTCCAGGGCAGGGAGACTTTTTTGTCATAGAGTTCTCAAATGGTTTGGGTTGGAAGATTACGTAGCTCCAACCCCCGTGCTGTGGGCAGAGACATCTTCCACCTGTTACTAAAACTCTTTTACAGTATATAATTTTTTCTGTATTTCTGGACTACAAGCATGACTCAGAAAGTCTTTAGTTCTCCCCATCTCTCCCTGAAAGTTGACTTAATTCCTTCTACAGAGCCCTAAAAGCAACAACCCTGAGCTTTCCTTGCGCGGAAGCGGAATCATCAAATTATAGAATGGTGAAGGAAGGATTCCAGGAAGGATTCCAGGAAGGAAGGATTCCAGGATTCCAGGATTCCAGGAAGGATTCCAGGATTCCAGGAAGGAAGGAAGGATTCCAGGATTCCAGGAAGGAAGGAAGGAAAGCTGAGGTGCTGAGGTCCTTGGGCTGAGAAGGGAGGGATCTGTTTGCTTTTTTGCAGAAATGTGGTGTGGGAGGATGGTTTACCTCAGCGCAAGTGAAGTTTCAAGAATAGGTAAAAAGCAAGAAGCAGTTTATCAGCAAGGAAAAAAAATATAACAATCATGATCAGTAGACACCAGGGTTCATCAAAATGAAATTATGGCAAGTTAAATTAATTTCTGCCTCTCATAAGCTAAGAGGCTTACTGCATAATGAAGGAGAGGGAGGTGTAATATATCTCATTGCTAGCAGGGTGGTTACAAAGGATTCAAGGGGCTCTCCCATCAGGAAAGAAAGTGAAACTTTTGAAATTAAAACTTACTTGAGAATAGTATGGGTGGGAGAAAGAAAAACAACATGAGAGGTGACTAATGGCAGTGACATTGTTGAGCTGCTTCCCGTGGGGTCCTGTTTTGAGAGCTGTCAGCAAGGACTTGATAGATGGAGTCTGAGGTGATGCTGAACTAATCTGTAGGTGATGCAGGGTTAAGGGGGGTGTCTCATAAACTGCTCTGCAGATATTTTAGTTGAAAAACACAAATCTGAATTGCTGGTAGTGGTTAATGTGTAACAACCTGCCTGCAGCTGGTCAAATCCTGCAGGGGAGCAAGCATTTCTCCTTATTTCTGTAATAACTACTTCTTTATTTATGATTATTTAATTTTAAGAAGCCATGATAAAAAAGGTATTTAAAAATTGGTATTGAAAAAGCCATGAAAAAAAATTTGCCAAGGCTTGCACTTCTGTGATGAAATTTGTGAGGGCTGCTGACAGAAATTCCTGCGTTTTAATGCAGAACCACTGAACAACAGAACTGCAAAGCGTGTTCCTCTCTAGAGATGATATTTCACCCGTGTCAGGTGGGTTTGAAATACCTCCTCTTCTTTTCCCACACAGCCACAGACCATCCCCTAAGCTCCTGTAAGAAAAATAGTGCCACGTCTCCTAATACTTTCAAGTGACAGGCAAATTGGAAATCCATGATGCTTTTATTTTAGAATATTGTGTGGCTTGAAACCTGGAAGTAGCAGTGTGTATTTCTCCTGACTTTTACTCTGCTGGAAGATTTACACCTATGCAAAGGGGTTTGCTGACAGATCAGAATTAGAGCTCTTATTTTGCACTATTGTAAACTATTCCTCAACAGGCACAATTAGGTATTGAAGAAGAAAAAGTGGGGGAAAAAAACGGCTGAGAAAGTCAGTTTAGAGCCAGAATAAGTAGATTTAACATTTCTTCTTTTGATGGCTATGACAACACAGTAAATATACTTTAGAGCTTGGTGGAAATTAGTGAAAAAACTTAGGCCAGATTGGATGGGGCCCTGAGGAACCTGGTCTAAGGGGTGACATCTCTGCTCATGGCACAGGGTTTGATCTTTAAGTTGCTTTCAACCCAAACCATCCTGTGAGACTGTGATTCTATGATTCTAAAAAAAAAAAATAACCTTTCCTCCTAGCTCATCTTCCTGCTTTGTTTACATTTCTAATAAATGCTTAGAGGTGAGAGATGCCCCCTGCATTCATCATGCAGAAACAGAACCACGAGTCCTTGACAGGAAAGATGTGTTCTAATGCCTTTACAAACAATTCCATAGGTGAGGGGATGGTTAGCATCTTTGGAATGGGTATTAACGTCTTGATTAACTGCAAGGGTTGTAATAGAACCAGGACAGTTTGACTCCTAAACAAATGGGTCTGCACAAGCCTGAGCTTCTGAACTTTGGGGTAAAATGCCAGGTTCAAGGGGGATATGTGGCAGGTGGATTGGGAAGGCTGCACCTTCCTGGTAAATCAGGCAACAGGGAAAGGAAGAGGGAAACAAGAGGCTGGGAGTTGGGGATGAAAGGAGGCTGCACCCTCCAAAACCCTGAGGGAGAAGACCCTGTGGGTGTGTGCCCCTGTGGCCTCTCTCTTTATTTGAATAAACTTGCAGGACTCCTCTGTCACCTTTCCACAGTGTGATTTTCCATCACCCTGGAGAATGAGGTTCAGGGCTTTCTGTGATTCTGTAAAGTGCAGTGGTCTAAGGCAGAAAAAGTTTCCATCCCATAGGTGAGTGTTTCAGCTTCCTCATGATGGGAAGAGGGGAGGCAGACACTGATGTCACTGGGGACCAGGGACAGGACCCAAGGGAATGGCTGGAGCTGTGTCAGGGGAGGCTTAGGTTGGAGATCAGGAAAAGATTCTTCCCCTAAAAGGTCTCTGAGCACTGGAACAGGCTCCCTAAGGAATGGTGACAGCCCCAAGGCTGCCAGAGCTCAAGGGATGTTTGGACAATGCTCTCAGGGTCAGGGTGGGGTTGTTGGGGCGTGCAGGGCCAGGAGTTGGGTTTGGATGATCCTCGTGGGTCCCTTCCAGCTCAGGATGTTCTGTGGTTCTCTGGTTCTGCTGTAGGATCATCCTGGCTGTGTAGGATACACCATAAGGCTGGGTCACCCTTCACGTGTGGATTCTCTGCATCATTTTGGAGGAGCTATTGAAGGTTGGAGTGGGAGCTTCAGACAAAGGTTATTAGAGAAGCTCCCATGGAGTCATGAGGTGCAGAGAAGACCCCTTTGCTTTCTAAACCCCTCAGAGAGGAGCCTGGGGGCAGCTGGATCCAGGCTTATCCCCAGACTTTGTCAACAGTCTAAGTTTTACAACTTTGTCCCTCAGATTTTAATGATGGCAAATCAGATAAATGTCTGTGAAAATGTGATTCTTTGTTATGATAAATGATTAGAAAAAACACCTCAATCTGAATTATTTGCTATGCATCATAAAAGCTAAAACTACTATTACAGTATCAGATAGGGTAGTGCACTAAATCAAAGCAACATTAAAGAAATTATGTTAAAGCTACCAAAACAAACAATTGTTAGAGGTTGATGTAACAACAAAAGAGCAAATCTTTTTTTTCTCAGCCACAAGAGACATCCTTGGGGTGCATCCTTTACCCAGAGGATGAATCTCCACACACACTCCAAGGAGGAATATGTTAGAAGAGCCTACCCTGTGGAAAGTGGGCTGGACTTTTATAGTTTACAGGGGCTGGCTGCCAGTCCTGTGCCTCCAGGTCAGCTGAGCAGCTCATCTGCCAAATCTCTGCCTCACTGTCAGGGTGTTGGTTTGAGGCTGGTCTGGCAGCTGGGTTTCAATGGGTTTTAATAAAATTCAACACTAAGACCCAGCACATGGTGCCCCTCTCAGCCCACAGCTAATAACTTGAAAAACAGGGCATTGTTTGAGGTTTATGACCACATTCCAGGGCAGAACTTCATGCTACAGGTGTCCCCCTCCACAGACCACAAACAGTCTCCATTGGATTTTCTCTGTAGTTAAACACTTTTATTAGGTGAAGAAAGGGAAATTGGATCCTTAGGATCCATTGCTGTCCCTGTGGGAAATGCATGAAGTTTTATCTACTTGTATTTGTGGTTTGTTGGGGTCTATCAGTTCCCACACCACCAGGAAGGAGATGTCCCGTGGTGCCAATTTCCCTCTGCATATTTGATGCTCCCTTATGCATTCCTGTCTCCAGCAGCAATGGAATAAATGTACATACAGCTGCTCAAACTACTTCTGCTTAAGCCACAGATCCTGCAGCTCAGTGCTCTGCTCAAAGTACTCTGATTTTAACCTCTTTTTGGGTAAGAGAACTGCAGTAAATATTACAGCAGCTGTGAGAAAGACAGGTTTTGAGTTATGCTGAGCTATCTGGCTTAATTCTTGCCAATCCTACTTGACCACTCTTAAGTGCAAAAAAAATGACTCCTTTGCTGTGCAGTTGTCCTGTCCTAAAGGGGATTCTGAATCTAATGATGTTCAAACCCCTACAGCAAAGGTATTTTTGATCTATATCTGAGAAACTCATTATTGCTCTTCCATTAGGGCTCAGATGAAAATAAAATAGGCTATATCTTGTTTTATAAGTGGAAATGGCATTTCCTGCTGGAGCTGGGAAACAAAGCTCTTTGGGATTGTTGTGACTATCAGCAGGCACGGTGAGGCAGCGAGAACTCCTTCTCTTGTTGGTGTTTGCTGCGGGGTCTGGTGATTTTTCCGCTGGCTTGGTCATTCATCCAGTGTCTCAAAGAAGCAGCAGAGGCAGAGATTCAGCTCCTTCCTGGTGTCCCTGAGGAGAAGGGGAGCAGCCCCCACCGCATCTGCCTCTTTGCAGCGCTCCTTTTAGAAGTGGATAAATAAATTAGAGGGGTGATGGCTCAAAGAACAAACCGCGAGCAGCTGGGGATGCGGGATGCGCTGGACCGTGCTCCTCCAGCAGAGGAAACTGCAGCCACAGGGAAGGAACTCGCAGGCACCAGTTTGGCATCTCCTGGATTATTTAGTGCATTGTCTATGCAGGGTTTGTGCACGCAGAAATGCTCAGCGAGATGATTTTACTCCTCCTAAGAGATGCCCTCTCTGGTGTTTACCCTTCCAGGGTTTGTTTTCAGAGCAGAGCTGTAGACAGGTAAATCTTTTACTGCATTTGTGTTTTAGGTACTTGGCAGCTCCACAGATGGAGTATTAACTTGTGTGGCGAACTCTTTTGAGAAGGAAATTTTATTCATCAGAGACACCCCTTTAATTAACTTGCACGCTTCCATGGGGAGCAGAATATAAAGACAGATAATAATAATAATAATACTGCTAATACTACTGATAAAAACAACAACAAAAACAGCAACAACAACATATCTTGTTACCATTACAAATTAAAATAAAATGGAGCAGGAAGCAGTGTTTTGAGAGGGCTTTTTTTTTTTAAATTAAGGTCTTAATAGCATTTAATGTAAATTAAATATAATCATTGTCTGATTCCTGAGTGCATCTCTGAGGCTGAAGAATAAGAAGTTAATTGTGCTGACAACATAGTGGGAAGTGCCAAAATCAAGCACCAGCATGTTGGTTAAAGTGCATTTTGAATTAAGAGGTGGAAGGCAGAACTTTTATTTTTTTCCTACTCCTGCTCCCAGTTATTTTGCAGCAGAGTAAAGTTCGCGCCCAGCACGAATTTATTACATAAGATATCTAACATAAAATTTACATTACAATGCAAATAAAGAAGGCTTTATTTAACTTTAGAGATTGGGAAGGATCAGATACAAGAGCCTAACAAGCCATTTCACTTTGGGGATGGGGAATTACTGGTATGTAAATCCCTGAGTTGTTCTGGGGCAGATAATTTAATGAGGTCAGCAAAATGGATGTCAACTCCAGCCAGCATCTCGCTTTCTGTAAAGAGGAATTAGGTATGGAAATCTGAGATTTGAATATGCTGCTTATAGAATTCATGCATTTGGTGGCAAGATGTACTTGATTAAGAGATTGGGGATCAGGCTGACTGTGCACTCCTCAATGTCAGCAATGTGACAGGATTCAATTCCCAGCTCCCTCTCTCGCAGTGGCAGTGTGGAATACCTGTTTGTGACAGATATCACCTCTTCCATCTCCAATTAAAAGTGATGTAATTGCTCAGCTAGTGTGATGAGTCCTGGGATCATCAGTAAGTGAAGTGCATTTTGATGAGTGAACACAGAAAGAAATAAACAGAGGTATAAACTCATTATTGGATCTGGCTTTGTCATCATGTGAGATTATTTCTCTTTCTTGCATGGTGACAATGGAGTTCTTGTTTCCTGTGTGAGTGTTCAACCCTTGACACACATCTGAATTCCTTTTCTGCAGCTAAGAGATGTCTTCATGGTGTACTAAGCTTTCACTTGTAGGTACCTTGTATGAACTCAAGTGTAATTTTATTTACTGGGAGGGTGAGGAGGCCCTGGTTCAGGTTTCCCAGAGAAGCTGTGGCTGCCCCATCCCTGGAAGTGTCCAAGGCCAGGTTGGATGGGGCTTGGAGCAACTTGGTCCACTGAAAGGTGTCCCTGCCCATGGCACGAGGTTGGAACTGGATAATCTTGGAGGTCCTTTCCATCCCAGGCCATCCTGTGATTCCATGATCCTGGACAGCTTTTCCAACTGAGCTGTTTGCACAAAAACATTGAAGTGGGAAAAAAACTGCCAAACTTTGGATTAAGACTTCGACAAGAGAGGTCCTGATGTATTTGTAATTAAGGTTGTGTTTGGTAAAAGCTGTTTGGGGACTGGCCTCGATCTTCATAGGAGGTGCTGGAAGACTTGTCCTAAATCTTAAAAGAGCTGCTATCCATAAGAACTGACAGAGGAGAAGGAAGGAGCTGAAGAGTCAGGACAAGTCATGGGTCTTCAGGACTGAGGCACCATAAATAGATAAATAGACATTTTTGACATTTTTTAATCAAAGAACCTCCATTTACTTCAAATCTTGCCACTCTAAGAAAAAAAAAAAGGTACTGACAAATTAGTTTTTTGATGCAACTGTGGCTCATGCTCATATGTGTCCTCTAAGAGAGAAAAAACCATCATTTTCTCCAGGTCTTTTGCAAGTATTTCTTGAGTTTTTGAAAGAAATCTCATGGAAAACCACTTCTTTCTGACTAAAAGGATATGAAGTGCTCTCTGGAGAAGCTTAGAGTGTTCTCTTGACCTTAGAAAGCCTTAGAACTACTGGACTGAGCTAACAAATACCTTTGGGAAGCATTTATGTCTCTTCCCCTTCGTTTGTATGATCCCAAAGAGTAAGGCCAGTAACCAGTGCTTACAATGAATGATGGTACTGGAATTTGGGGTGTAAAAGGGAAGGACACTCATGGCTGGAGGGGTGATTGGTTTGGCTCTGTTCCCACCTGTTTCAGTGCTGGTAAAGCACTGGAAAAAGCACAAAAAAGCACATTGCACCTTCACATCCCCAGAGCTTTCCTGGTGATACTGTGTCATTAGGGGGTAGATGACCAGGGTAAATAAATTCGTCCTGCTCAATTTCAGATTTCTCTCCTGAGAACAATATTTTCCTGGGCAAGCCATCAGGCACCTCCCCAGTCCTGTCTCCTTCTGCTGTGCAACCTTTCCTTGAAAATTTACAATACCAACCATCTGTGATGGCCTTGTTCCCTGTCCACCCCCTGTTTTCACCTTATCACTTCCCTTTGAATGGTTCACAGGTATTGTCTTTGTGCTGACAGCAGGAAGAATATTTTGGACATCTCCTTCCCAGTATTTCTTTCTGGCTTCCATTCCAAGACCCAGGACTCCTGTAGCCCTCCTGTGCCTCTGTGTGCTGCTGTTGTTGTGTTGTCTCAATTGCTCTGCAGCTTGGTACATTTCTCCAAGTGTCTCATTATGCAATTAATTTCAATTGCAATTCCCATCATCTCTTCTCTTCTGCAGGCATGCCACCCAGCAGGAGACTAATAAAACCATCACGACTAGCACCAAAGCCATCAAGCAGCTGTCTGAGGTTGTCAGAGGCTCATCCAGGGTATGTGTCAGTCAAGATGCTGTTGGGGGAGAATGATGGGTCTTGTGGAAGGAGGAATAATGAAAATAAGAAGTGGCAGTGGATGCTTTAAAGCTGTTATGCTCTATGTCTTGCTATAACTTCCTTTCCTCTCAAACAAGTGTAGTTTTCACTTATAAATGACCCAGGGGGAAACAGCTGCAGACACCAGCTCTCCTCCCAAAACTGGCTCATATGGAATTGGAAATCAAGAACTCAGCAACAGAGCCTTTGGCCAGTTCACATCTATCTCAGGGTCTCAGTCTGGGTGAAAATATTGCAGCAAGACTCACTTGTGGGTGCACGGGGTGCAGGTGAGTTTGGGAGTGTGTTAAGTGTCTGGAAAAGCCAAAGCCATGGAATATGTCTGGTTGTGACACTGATTCAGTGCTGTGTGCTAGTGCAAAGGCAGCTTTGGGGATAGATAAATATAGGCTGTGGCCACGGCAGAGCAGGATTCTAAATTAGAATTTACTGCACTGTGAATTCCAGTTTACCCCAGAAAATCCCATCTGTTTTGTGTGCAGACTGGGCTGTCACCTGTAGGTTCAACTCATATGATCACTGTCCCAGGGTATGAATGATCCCCATCCCGTTGTCCCCAATTGCAAGGATTGGACAAACAGAACTTCCAACAATGATTTTATACCCAGATATTATTGCTGACTTTGGCCCATGATGTGCATTGTGGGCATGAACACAAGCAAACTGTGGGGACCAGATTCCAGCTGGTGCGAGAGTTAAAGGAGAATTTCCACCCACATAACATTCAGCACCTGAAATGAAAATAAGGGTAATTCTGCTTGATTTCTGTGAAACTCTTGCTTCCAGCACCCATATGGTTTCTAAGTCAGGAGCTTTCCTGAGTTCATGTTTTATTCTCACTCACTACCTGCCATTTTCCAAAGTCCTGTATTACTTCAACTCTGTTCTCACTGCCCTTCCACCTAGAAATAAGACTGCTCTAAACACACAACTCATCTCTAACCAAGTGGTTTTTACAGCCTGGATTTATGGCACTTGCCAACAGGCAGTTGAGATAAGGATTTAAAACTTGGGTCACTTGAGGCTACCTTGGTAACCTGTGAAGGACCATGTGCAATTCAGCCTGCCTGAAAAATAAAGAATGGATAATGGTCTACTCCAGAGGATGGGGAGGGAAGCCTGGAATGACAGTTTCCACAGGTAGACATCAAGATTAATGCAAGAATAATTTTTAACATTGCTTTGACTAATGATGCATGGCAAGGACTGTTTTGGGGTTTTTTGTTTGGTTGTTTTTTTTTTCATTTTCTTGCATAATTACATCTGAGCTTGATGAAACAAAAGATGCTGCCTTGGAGACATGGGGATCTGGGCTTTTTTTTTCTTTTTTTTTCTTTCTTTTTTTTTTTTTTTTTTTAAGTGCTGCTATCCAGGCTCTATTTTGTGACATAAATTGGGTCCAAAGGGGAATCAGGCAAGGTCACATTAAGCCCAATTACAATGCCACACAAATATGTCATTATTTGCCCTTGAAGCCAATGGGGACTCTCAGGAGATGAGGTTTTACTGTCATGAGGAAAAGAATGCAAAGTTGAAGGAAAATATTTAAGAGCTGAAGAAAATAAACACAGAAACAACTTCAGTAATATGAGGAATAAACTTGCTGCTCTCTATTACATTATATAACAACTTTTTTTTCTGCTCACTGGTCAATTAATTTAACTTTTTTTTTTTTTCTAACAGTGGAGTTTTAGTAATTAAACCTACAAATTTTGATAGAAAGCCTGTAGCCCCCATCCCTTACACAGAATGAATTGTTCTGGTGGATATTGGCTGCTGGTCAGTAAGTCCCTCTTGGGAATCTGGGTAGCACTGCAAACTCTCCTCCCATAAAATTACTCACAGCATGAAAAGCCTTACAGAGCTTTATAGTTAGTCCTCACCAATCCATTTTTCTGTGGATTGCTTTGCATGCACATATAGAAAAAAAAAAAATTTTTTTCCCCTCCCTTTTCTTCCTTATTTTCCACCAGCAATGCACTGCCAACAAGATGCAATATGGGACTTTCTCTGACTTCCCATAAATCTCCAAGTGCTGCTGGAGATATTGGAGTCAGGATGCCCAACTGAGCAAATTGATAGTATTGCAGGAGCAAAGATGCTGCTCTAAGTGGATCAGTGTGCTACAAGGCAGGAGACTGATGGAAAATGGCTCTTTTAGGGCTTCATTCCAAACTAACCTCAAAGGATGTAAATAGAGAGGTAGAGATGGAATTCCATTTTTTTTTTGGTAGGGTGAGTGCTGGAGCATAAGATCAGCTCTCCAGGGTGACAATCTTATTTTATTTTGCATGTGGAACAAACATAAGGTTTATGGACCTTTATCTGTAGATAATGATACTTGCCCTGCTCTAAAAATAGTTTTAAATCTTTAGATGAAGAACTGGGATATTCTTCTGTGTGTGAAAATACCACCATTAAAATTAAAATTGTTTATCCCATCCTTTATGAAATCTACTTTTGTAATCCTAAACAGTTTTCTGAAACAGCTGAAGTGGCTGGAAAGTGAACATTTCTGCTCAGTAGCTTTCGTGTTGATTGGATTTTGTTTTCCACTTGTTTTTTTTTAAGGTGACATCTCACTTCCTTGCAGCATATCTGTCTGTAAAATCTGGACATGTGAGCTCCTGCACGTGTGAAATCTGAAATCCAGGGTGTAGAACAGTTCCAGGAGAACTGTTTGGGTTTGGTCATTCCCTCTGAGAGCAGAGATTTGGGAGCATGTTGGGTACTTACATGAGGCTGTGTTCTTCCTTCCAATAACAGGTTTTTTGGTTTATTTTTTGAACATAGATTGAAATCTTTCTGGAGCAAGCTCCAGCCATAAAGGCAGTGACATTTGGGTTCGTATTTTGGAAAACATGAAGATAAGCTGGTTTCTGACAGCCAGACCAAGGAGAGGGGATGTTGTGGCTGATTGACTTCTCAAGTCCAGTAAATCTCTCAAATGAGGTGACCAACTCTATCATGATTTATCACCTGAAAAAAGAAAGATCCCTTCAGTTATTTTCTCCAATGCTATCTTGAATATCCAGTGGCAATTTTTTAATTTAACTTGGCCTGAAAGACCAAAGCATCACATTTCCTAAAAAAAAAATAAAAATCCTATTGCATCCTGTCAGCCCCAGTGTGAGTGATTCTTTTAGGATCCCATTTGTGCCCACCTTATTTATTTGGTGGACAATTTCCCATGACAGCAGACAGAGCCTACTACTGGATTTATCCCTAACAGACCTGCTAACCATCCTTCTTTTTTCTCCCAATACAGCAAGAACGGCTCCAGCTGGACAGGCTGAAGAACCAACTGTCAGATGCCATCCAGAGATATGGAGCTGTGCAGAAAGTGAGTGTCCCTCTTGCTTCCACACTGCCATCTGGCAATCTGTGTTAAGTGTAATTCCCAGGAGCCTGGAGCATCTCCACGGGGCTGCTAATGAATAGTTTCCTCCCTCTTTTCTTTCTTTCTAAGTCAAGCATCCTAGTGTCATAGAACTAAGGTTGGAAAAAACTTTTAAGATCATCAAATCCAACCATTAACCCAGCACCATGTCCTGAAGGGCCGTATGCACACATTTCCTGAACACTTGCAGGGATGGTGTCTCCACCACTTCCCTGGGCAGCCTATTCCAGTGCTTGACAAGCTTTTCTCTGCAGAAATGATCCCGAATTTCCAATCTAAACCTCCCCTGGAGCAGCTTGAGGCCATTTCCTCTTTTCCTGTCCCTTGTTCCCTGGGAGAACACATTGATCCTCACCTGGCTGCACCCTCCTGTCAGGGAGTTGCAGAGAGTGAGGTCTCCCTTGAGCCTTCTTTTCTCCAGGCTCACTCAGCTGCTCCTCATCAGTTCCTTGTGCCCCAGACCTTTCCCCAGCTCCATTCTCTCCTCTGGACATGCTCCTCAATGTCCTTCTTGTTGGGAGTGGCCCAAAACTGACCCCAGGATTTGAGGTGTGGCTCCCCAGTGCTGAGTTCAGGGGGAAGTATTTCCCCTGGCTTAGCCCTGACATTATTTTAGTGTGCCTCCACACTCAGGGGAGGAGAGGTGATTGCATAGCTCACCTTTTTTGCTCACAGAAAAGGTGCAGGCAGCACTGATAATTCAAATGTTACCCCATCTTCTGGCTCTGCTTTGCTGTTTGGCTGTGCCAGAAAGTTTCCAGGCACATCTTGTGGCTGGGAATGTGTCACCAAGATCAAGCTGTTTAATAAAACAAACAAAGCCTGAACTCTTCATTTGCTTCTTGCTCACCCTCTTTACCCTGGGGAGCCTCTGCTGATGAGCAGATTTGCTTTGCTTTTAAACACTGTAGTAATGGCTTAAATTTAGCATCCCCAGACTGCTACCCTCCCTGGCAGTGCAAGTTAGGAGATATATCTGGATTAATCAAAATACAACCTGGGCAACTCTGGTGGCTTTTGTACATCACTTTAATGAGTCTGACGCATGCCTGCAACAATGGGAAGGATATATTGTAATTATAGAGGGATAATGAAATTTGGCTGGCAACATGCACTTAATAATGTGTCTCTATTAGAAACACTCTGGACTGATTTATTTCCCAGCACTTGCTGCCTGTGCCTTAAAAATTAAATAAATAAATAGATGTACATAAAATTGCAGTTCAACAGCATGTCTGTCGTGTAATAGAGTTGCATCATCTCTAGTGCTGCTTCATTTTGATTTAATTTTAATTTTAATTTTAAATTATTTACCTGTCCTATTCAAGAAACTGAGTGTGGGGTCTTTACATGAAATTATGTTAAGTGTTAAACGAGAAGTTGGAATTATTTGGGTAAAAAGCTCCACTCCCATGTACACACAAACATCTTTTTATGCTTTTTTCCCCCTAATGTGCATGAGTACAGCCCATCTGAACTGCATATATAGGTTGGATTTCTTTTATTTTAAAAACTGTCATCAATTCAGAAGTGCCAAAATTAACCACTGCAGCTTGTGAGTGCCCGGCTGCATCAGGAAAACAATCTGAGTGATAAATTGCTACTTTTCCACATGCTAGCTGTCATTCCTTAAATGCCTGTTTCAGTTTTGATAACCTTGTCATTGTGGAAGCTTTGAAGACTTTTAATGCCTGCAAGACTGAACTTTTCAATGCTTTTATACTCCCTTGTTTTTTCTAAAGAATAAGAGCTTTCTCTATATCCCTTTCTTTAGAAAGCAGAAGAAAATAACTTCATATGATTCCTTCCCTAAATATTTGGACTCTTTTCTCAGCCATTTTCCCTCTGATTTTTTTTTTCCTTTTCCTTTTAACAGAAAATAGCAGAGAAATCCAAAGCTTTGCTTCCTACTGGGCAGAGAAGCACCAAACAGGTAAGTTCACGTGTGTTTCTGTGTTTGGAAGTAAGTACAGTGCTAAAAAAGCTGTTTTCTAACCCCACAAATGATGCTGAAGAGCTTGGAGCTCCTCCACTGCCTACATTGAAGCCAGTGAGAGACACACAATAGAGATGTGTGACGTCTTTGGAGGTGGAAGATAACAAGACTCGGGGAAAAAAGACTTATATAAGACCTGTATAATTATTCTCTGCTTTTCTGTCCTCATGGGGCTATTTTTTTCCATTCTTGAAGGGAGTTTTGTCTGCTATGAAATATATCAAAAAGCAGTCCTACACCTCCTTTTCCTGGAAGCTGGGCTTGTAGGTGCAGTGAAATCACATTCCAAGAACAATTTCATAAAAAAAATTAAGAAGAGTTTTTTTCAAACCTGTCCCCAGTTTTAAGAGGGATTATGTATTCTGCTTTCTTTGGCTACTTTGCACTGTGGTTAGTTATTATATACATATGCAAATTAAGCCTTTTTCTTATTTTTCAGCCTATGTTAGGATTTTTGTCAATGAATAAATACTATATAGAATCAGAGTATATATATTTATTTTGATTGGTGTATGCATATTCATATATACTCTGATTACTCCATATATGCACATATTCAGTTTCACATGTGCATGTATGTGAATATATATAAGATATAATCAGATGCATGTGTGCCTGTGAACATATGCAAATTATTATGACTATAAAGATATCTTTGTGTAAGTATATATTTACAGAAAAATGTGTAGTCTTTCATAAATAGTAATGCAAAATACTATGGATTTAATATCTGTATGTGTGTGTTTAAGAAATCTCCACACATTTCCAAGAGAGTTTTGATTGCAGGAGATCCACTGGCTGAAGAAAAGGTCCAGCAGAGATTAAGTTGGCCTCTTAAATCCCACATGCTAAGAAACCTGTAGGGATTTACAGCTGATACTGTGATACCAAAACCCAGAACTCTATGTCTCATTTCAGTGATCATTGCTGATATTTTGGATATTTTTTATCATTTAAGGGGCAGTCAGCAGGTTTTCTGCTTTCCTGATGACTTTTCTCTCCCTGCCTTGTACCACCTGGATTTCTACAACCTCCTTAATGTATATAAGAAGTAGTTGTACTTTGTAACTTCGAATTGATGATTCTCTGTAAAAAAAAGAGTGGAATGGGACCACTGAAGACCCCATCATTAATGCAGATCAATGGACCAAAGCTTTAATATTTATTAATTTTCAAGGATTACCATTCTGCCTTAGACCTTGTTCCTTGGTTGGTTTAGATGTCAGTGAAATGTAAATAAGGCACCAAAGGGCTGATGAGTTCCTTCATCCAGAGTGAAGGTTCCCACTGCTACCTTTTGAGAGATTGTGCACAGATGTTACTTTTTAGCTCTGTGTTTATAAAAATTAACAGTCTGGTTTAGTCCACCAGCTGGTGATCTGTGTTTAACAGGGGCATAAATAGCATATCCTTTAACTGTGGTCAAATCTCACATAAAACAAATATTTATTGGGTAATTCTGTGCAAATTAGCTGTGATTCGTTTATACACTGTCTGAATTGTATCACTTCTTGGGCTTTTAACCAGTTTTGGTTGTCTGCTGCTGGTGGAGTGGGTTGCAGGGGAGGGAACATCTCTGTCCTTGCCTGAATTGCCATGTGGTGGCATGGCCATGGCTGCTCCACAGGATGGGGGACACTGCTGGCCATTAACCAGGGCAAATAGAATGAAGAGTGCTAATCACTGTGAATTGTTGGCACTGGGAGCAAGCATGGATGAAAACAGTTTTTTTTGGTATGTTGAAATTGCTTGATGACTCCAAAAACAACTTTCTGTAGAAGTAAACAGAGTTTTAATATGGGAAAAAATTAGGATGCCAGGCAAAAAATACTCAAATCTTTAAGTGAGTAATGGTGGGGTTGGAGTAAAAGGAGGCTGAAGGCAGAAAGGGACAGAGACAACCCCGTTTGCCTTAAACCAGGTAGGAATCCAACCCCTGGGATATTGTAGCAGGATCAGGTTGGTGTGGGTCAGGCAGAATCAGCAGAAATTGGGATAAACTGGATCAGCTCAGGTTGTTTCTCCTTATAGATGTCACTTGCAGGTGAGGTGGTTTTGGTGGATTACAAAAGGAGGTTGTAGCATGTCCTGGGTGAGAGGGTTCTGACTCAGAAATAGGCTTGATCACACCCAAGAGCATCTTTTTCATGCAGTGACACTTGCTTGGGCTGGGGACACACAAGCCTTCATGCAAGGGAAGGATGAAAATTAATTCACATCTGCTTCAGCTTCCCTGTACTTTTGCATCGTCACATGTCTTCTCTTCTTCCTCCCTCAAATACAGGAAGGAGAAAAATTAAAGGTCTAAAACCTGCTGAAGGCAATGTGGTGGTGTGGTTAGTTTTAACTTATTATTATTATTTTTGCAGCAGCAGATTGGCCAGGACATACAAATGTATGGTTCCCACAGGAACTGTAACCTGACCACTATGTGAATATATTAAGGTGTTAAAGTTAACACCCTATAGAATAATGCAAAACACTACATATGTTCAGGAGACCTGATTTATGGGCCTTGTGAAGCTGCACAGTGACTTGGTACAGGTCCAGCCTTGATTCAAACACTGCTTGCCTGCAGGGCTTTGTTCTCTTTTATTTATACTTTAATTTATTGCAGCAAATTGTAAGAAGTCTGAGGAATACTGGTTTTTCTGGATACCTGTCCCTACATTTCTCTCCCACTGGTGAGTGGGAAAGGTGAGATGTTGGGTAACACAAGCCCTAATAATTTCCCTTTAGGGAGTAATTGATTTCCTAGAACTATGTAACAGGTAAAAATTGCCATGGGAAGCCTTGGGAAAATTAGTTTCCTGCCCGTTGTGGTTTGTTGTAAGTACTCTTTAATTGACTTTATTTGTTTATAAGGGCAAAATAAAGGCATTGATCCAAAACTCCTTGAAGCCTGAAGTTATATAAATTCTTAATCAAATATATGTTTGTAGGAATGTGTTTGTGTATAGACAAATCAATGGAGTTCTATAGGTGCATATATTGAAAGACACAACTTTTTACTACACTCAATGATCATTGTTGAATGTGCCTTGTGGCAACAATTAAAAAAAAAAATAAAGGAAGAAAGTCCTTTCCCTTGAATCTGTGAAAGTAATTTTAAATCTTCACCTACTGGGCAGAATGAGACCTCAAAAAGCTCATTAAGGGGAATTTTGGAAGGTAGTTTCCAGTTCATGGGAATTGCTGGGGCAGCTCACAGCAGAGACAGGATTTGGGATATGGTCGCCTCTGCTCCTGATTATTTTGGGGGCAAATGGGCTAGATGGGCTTCAGATCCAACTTCTCCCCCTGCACGGATGCACCAAGGTGCAAACTCCTCCTCCCAGGTAGAGTCCAGTGTAGGACTGGGAGTATTTCAGGTGTCCCCTGGAGCCTGGGACAGTGTGGTCAGTGGCAGGAGAGGCTGGACAGCTGACCAGGTGTGTCCTCTAGGGTGAAATCCATCCCACAGTCCAGCAACTCCATATAATATGATAATGTTCTAATAGCAGGAATAGATTATCCATAATATTAAAATAATTATTGGTAGACTGTGAAAAATCCACAACAGATCAAATAATGTCTCTGAGCACAGGAGATGAAAAGAATCCTTCTTTTAAACTTTTTTTTATAATTATTGTGCATCCAACATCATCTACTTCTGAAAGAAAGAATCTATCAGACTGTTTATTTGTTTTTGTGCCCGTGGTTGGATGAGTTGAAGGGTGGGACTTGGAGCAACCTGAGATAGTGGAAGGTGGCCCTGCTATGGCAGAGGGTTGGACAAGAGGATATTTAAGGTACCTTCCAACCCAAACCATTCTGTGATTCTCTGCAATTCTCTCTTCTCCACTAATGGGGAGGAAAGTGGGTTTAAGGAAGACTTTATGGGTGCTTCCCCAAAGGGAGTGGGAGAAGGGGAAGCACAGCTGTGTTTTAGCTGGGGAATGAGTTTTTATCTAAAACCACATCAAAAATCTGAAAGGACGATTTTTTTTTTTTAATGGGAGGAAACTTTCCTAGCAATATTTAGAAATTAAAATTACAGTAATTGTCATGGTGTAATGGCATCCCTCTTCATTTCCTACTGCTCACGGGGAGAGGAAAGGATAATTATTGCTCTGGAACATGGCACTTGCCAAAAAGATGCCTTTGTTTCTTATTCTATGGGCCTATTTGACCCATCTCTCAAAGGTCAGTAAATTATATTTCTTAGGAGCACAAAGATGGCTATTAAATGTCTATTTGCATATACCAGCTTTTTTTTTTCTTTTTCTTTTTTCTATTTACTGCATCAATTTATTCTTGCTTTAAATGGACTTCCTTCCCACAGGAAGCATCATTTCTCCCTTTCTTCCTGTGTTTATGAAGTTGTTCTTTTTATGTGATTAGAGTAAAATTCTCATTTTGGGGGCAGCAAGATCCAGTCATTGGCTTTATGGAAGAATAACTTTTTTTGGCAGTAATGTCTGCATAAACTGTGTATATGTATGTGAGTGTGCAATGGCTTTGGTTATTTGGGCTTCTATTTTTACCAGGCCCTTGTCATGGTAGGTGTTGTATAAGCACAGCTACAAGACTGTGCCACCCTGAGGATCTGTGGATGCAGGAAAGGCTGTGGATGTTGTGTACCTGCACTCCAGCAAGGCCTTTGACACTGTCTGCCACAGCATTCCCTGGAAAAGCTGCAGCCCATGGCTTGGACAGGAGCACTCTGTGCTGGGTGAAGAACTGCCTGGATGGCAGGGACCAGAGAGTGCTGGTGAATGGTGCTGCAAATAGCTGGGATCAGTCACCAGTGGGGTCTGTGCTGGGCCAGTCCTGTTCAATATTTTTATTGATGACATGGATGAGGGCGTTGAGTATTTCATTAGTAAATTTGCCGATGACACTGAGCAGGGAGCGTGTGTCCATCTGCTGGAGGGGAGGAGGGATCTGCAGAGAGACCTGGAATGGTTGGATGGATGGGCAGAGTCCAGTGGGATGAGGTTTAATAAGTCCAAGTGCCAGGTCCTGCATTTTGGCCACAATAACCCCCTGCAATGTTACAGGCTGGGGATGGTGTGGCTGGACAGTGCCCAGGCAGAAAGGGACCTGGGGACACTGATGGATGGCAGCTGGACATGAGCCAGCAGTGTGTCCTGCTGGCCAAAAAGGCCAATGTCCCCTGGCCTGGATCAGGACTGGTGTGGCCAGCAGGAGCAGGGAGGTCATTGTTCCCCTGAACTCAGCCCTGGTGAGGCCACACCTCGAGTGCTGTGTCCAGGTCTGGCCCCTCAGTTTAGGGAGGACCTGGAGACGCTCGAGAGCGTCCAGAGGAGGCAACGAGGCCGGGGAGGGGAACACAAACCCTGTGAGGAACGGCTGGGGGAGCTGGGGCTGTTCAGCCTGGAGAAAAGGAGACTCAGGGGTGACCTGGTCACTCTCTACAGCTCCCTGAAAGGTGGCTGCACTCAGGTGGGGTTGGTCTCTTTCTCCAGGCAGCACTGACAGAACCAGAGGACACAGTCTCAAGCTGGAACTTGAGCATCCCTCAAGCATCAAGGGAAATACGGGTTGGATATTAGGAAAAAGATTTTCACAGAAAGAGTGATAAAGTACTGGAATGGTCTGCCCAGAGAGGTGCTGGAGTCACCATCCCTGGATGTGTTTAAATAAAGACTGGATGTGGCACTCAGTGCCATGGTCTAGTTGAGGTGTTAGGGCTTGGGTTGGATTTGATGATCTTGAAGGTCTCTTCCAACCCAGTGATTCTGTGGTTCTGTGTGATTCTGTGTGATCTCACAGGCTAAGCCAGCAGCAACAGCTTATTTTGAACAATAATTAATGATGAATTTTTAATGCAGTAGACGCTCCTCATGCTCCTCATGTTTGAAACAAGCTTCCACTTTTGTGAGAGGATGTGGTGTGTATTTCCCTGAAATGCAAAATTTAATTTCTCACAATCAAAATGCAGCTTTTGCCCTGACAAATGGAGCTTTTTATTTACGCATTTCTCTTATTGACTCTACCATCTTATCTCAGAACTCATCCCAGTTCCTAATGTTCCCGTCTGGCTGCTGTATCTCAGGAAATCAAGCATTAGCTTTGGTGATAATTTATCTTGCATATGTGGTAGTAATTGCTACGTCTTTTCAAGGTCATTTGGGATGCAGCTATGTCTGTAAAAAGTGTTATTTCAATAATGCCAACTTTGTTTTAAATGACTGTGCATCCATTAAAAGCCATATTGTAATCAACCCACTCTCCTGTTTCTAGGGTTGTCAATATGGAGCATTTAAATCACACAGTTATTTTTTTCTTGCCTTTACTCAAGTGTGGGCTTTTGTTTGGTTTTAAAGGGTTTGGGTTTTTTAAAAAGGCAGTCATTAAAGCAATTTTCTTAAGAAAATTTAAATATTTTCTTTTCTTTTTCTGCCTCTTTGGGGGTAGAAAAATAGATCCTCATAAAGGGATTTTATTAAGTGGATGGAAATAGATTCACACCTAATCTTTTAATTTGTTCCCTGTATTTTCAAGGGAGGTGGAATCTATTCTGAATGTCCCAAAGTACTCTTGCTCTGCTTCCAGTGTGTCTGGGAAGGGAAGGTCTTTTCTTCTCAGCATGCCCACGATCTTGAAAAAAATTCCAGTGGGCTTTATAGGCACAGAACTTCCCTAAGTAACCATTAAACTCCCCTTTTCTTTTGTCAGGGAAGCAGCATTTTTCAACTGTAAAACTTAAAGAATCCTTGGGAAAACACCCAGATTTCAGATGCTGCTGGTGGCAGGTTTTATGGGACACCAGGAATGCTCTGGGCTTCAGTAAAAACATGTAAGAAACACCCCAAATGCTACTGTAGCTTTAATTGAAGGAATTGTCAAAAGCTGAAGGTATGAGCCTCCAGTAACATTCCTGTCTCCTCATCCTACTAGAGAAGAAAAGTAAGAAAAGACCAAACCTATATAAAAAAGGAATGTGTATCTTCAGGTTTGGGAGGAACTTGCCATTTCCTAAATTACCCAAACAACTCGAACATTGTGTATTTTCCTTGGCAATCCTCTATTAAGTGCCTTTCAAGGAACCAGCCCACTTTGTCTGTGTCTGCTGATGGAACCAGAAACTGCATTTGCCTCTATCAGCAGCCAGGCAAAGAACTGAGTTTTCACTAGCTGGGTTTTGGTTAGTTAGGGGTTTCTTTACTTTGTTTGTTCTCTTGTGGTTTTTTGGTTTTTTATTTTTTAATTTTTCCTTTTGTTTGAGTCAGAAAGGACAGAGGTTTGTGTGTGGGCAGGGGATGAAGGTGAGGGAAGGGGTTCTTTTGTACGGAGCCTCCTCCAGAGCAGCTCCTCTGGCTCCTCTACCCCAGCTCTGAGTCACTGCTGGAGCCTCAAACCGAGGCGTTGTTTTGTCTGGGAAGTGCCAGCCTCGCCCCCAGCCCTGCAAACACTTGCTTTTATGCTCCCAAATCCTGGGAGGCACTTTCCTCTCACCCCAGGCTGGCACAGACCCTGCTGTGCCCAGGGAATGACCCTGGGGTCGCGTGGAGGCGTTTGGGGCCACGCGACAGAGCACGGCCGAGAGCCAGCCTTGCTAATGGAACAGAGCTCTTTGACAGGGAAAAAAAAATCTATATTGTGTCCAGAGGCTGGGACAGATCACTCAGCTGGTGCCCACATTATTGTTATTCTATAGCCTGAGACAGATCTGTAAATATTTTTTTTCCCCGCTGCTTGTGGTGGCTGCCTGGGTGGTTGCTGTGCTTCTGTCTCGTGGAATCAGAGTGGTTTGGATTGGAAGAAAGATTCAAAATCGTCTGTTTAAAACCCCCTGCCATGGGCAGGGGCACCTTCCACTATCCCAGGTTACTCCAAGCCCCTTCCAGCATGGCCTGGAATGTTCCCAGGGATGGGGCAGCCACAGCTTTTCCCTGGGCAACCTGTGCCAGAGCCTCACTACCCTCACAGGGAGGAATTTCTTTCAAATATCCAATTTAAATCTACCCTCTTTCAGCTTAAAGCCATTGCCCCTTATCACTCCATACCCTTGCAAAGAATCCCTCTCCAGCGTTTCTACCCCTTAAGTACTGTCAGCTCCTAAATTTAAAGAATACTGCAAATGCACATCTTCCTGCCACATCAGGATTATTCGTGGAGCTGCACCCATATATCTATATGGGCTGCACCCATATAGATGACAAAAGCATTTCTCACCTATTATATGAGACCCAGTCTCAAGGAATTCTGAATCCTCTTTCCTCCTGAGTGTTGCTTTTTACCCAGTGAGTGTGGGCAGTTCATGGCTCCAGTCAGCACTGCTTGTCAGACTTGTATATCTATAAATATATACGTGTCAGTAGATGTCTGCACCTACACCAATATAAATAAACACAAATAAAAAATAAAATTAAATATAACCGTAAATTATATTTACAGCTGGATGGACAGTCACCTTGCTCAGAGAGCTTTGTCCTTGCATGCAGCTTTTCTGGGCAGTGAGGGTCACCTCTGGCAGCTCTGTCAGATCTGTGTGACAGCAGCTGAAGAGGAGAGCAAACACAGGCCAAGACTTCAGAGCTGATGGAACGTAGGCTGGGTCTGCAGGACGTGTGGCCACAATGGCAGTACTATAATTATTAAAAAATGAATTAAAAGCTTGAATTTTGTTCACTTTATGGGCTTGACACCCCTGTATATGATTTTTTCCCCCCTGAAGCTTAATTATATAGTGAGTGTTTCTGCCCAGTGGTAGTGGTTTCTGCTGGTGTGAGGGGGCTGCTCATAAAACCCCATCCACCTCCTCTCCTTCACCCTCACCTTCCCTAAGTTGCACTGCAAGAGTCTAAATTGACTTTTGCCCTGGCAAAGATCGCATGCAGCAACTGGAGTAACAAATGTGAAACCTTAGTGAGTGTGTCACCTTGCACCAAAGTGGATGCAGTGTTATTTAATACATTTAAACCCCCCTGCAGAGATGAATTATTGAAAGGAAGGAAATTGTATTCTTCTAAACCCACTTTGATGGCTGCATTTATCACATGATTAAATGGGGACAGCAATGGTATTTTCCCACTAAAAAATGTGTTTGGAAATATATTAACCCTTGCTGCACTAGAGTGAAGACAAAAGTGATATTTATTGACCTTTCTAGGGCACATCTTTCTTGTTTTCAAGGTCTAAACGAACAATGTTATATCCACCATAAAACTTAAAGATATGAAACTCCTTTCACTCCTGTGTACAAGGCAGTGCTGTTACCTCCCCCATACTGCATCTCACCTATGAAATCATAGACTCATGGAATTATTCGAGTTGGAAGAGACCTTAAAAAACATCTTATTCCAGCCTTTTGCCATGTCCAGGGACACCTTCCACTAGACCAGATCGCTCAGGCTCTTTGAATTGCTCTCGGGTATTTCTGGTTTATGAAAACATGAGGAAATGCAGAATCACACTTATAATTCTGATTCTTTGTTCTCTTCCTTAGCTGAAAACTGTAACCCTAATTTGTGTTGTTCTTGCCAAGCTAAACTTCCACTGATGTACTGGTTAGTTATAGAGTTTCATCCTCACCTTTAATGATAATTCGGGATGCTGAACTTCCTTTGGAGTTAACTCATAAAGCTGGACATATATCAGAGAGGTAATTTATATATAGTGTCATTATAAAACACAACAGGTTCTGTAGGATAAGGCATGTGGCACAGATAACATTTCAAGTAGTTATTTTTGAGCTGATAGCAGCAGTCTGTGTGATAAATAAAATAAATGTGTTCACCTAAATACAGCTGGAGGTTCTCCACTGCAATCTCACAAACTTGTTGATTTGAGAACGTGCCTCTGAAGCAAACAATTCCCTTAAGAGAATTTTTCACCCAAGTGTCCCAAATATGAAATGAGGTGATGGTTCAAAGCCTACACCATGAGCAAACCTCGATGAAAATTCCCTGGGTATGCTTTGGTAGATAAGAATGGAAAGGAGTTGAACTTGATGATCCTCATGGCTCTTCTCTTATTTGAGTTATTCTGTGATTTCTATGAATGAAAAACTGAGCCATGAGTGCTGCTCATCACTGCCATTGTCAGGAGCAAATCCAAGTTGTGTGGTTGGTACCTGCTGAGCATCACCCTTGTCCCTGCTCATCCCTGGAAGCTCTTAATTAATCCTGGGGTAAGGGGTGCAGCCGTGCCATCACAGATCTCCTCCTGTGGGTGTTCAAGTGGGCAGTTTGTCACTCCAGCAGTGAGGTGACAGGACTGCATCTCACTGTGTCCCCTGCAGTAAAACGCAGTAAAGCTTTGCAGTGTCCCTTTTGTTAATCTGCTTTTATTAAAGCTGTGCTACCACGGGGTAACCTGGGATGAGCATTAGGTCACTCCAGTGATTAATTTGATTGGTGAATTAATTGGATTAATTTGGTTTGGTGCAAGAGAACTTTTCCCCTGCTCCCTAAACCATTTAAGGTCTCAATCTCACATCTTGTCTTCTCCAGATGCTGGAAGGGAGCTGGGAATGGTAGAGCAAGGAAGGTTCTTCCTCATGGAAAATGAAAGCTGATCTTCTGCCCCTTTTTGTGAAACTTCCCAAAGCCAAACTCACAGATAAGAGTTTCCCAAAGTCTTCCTTAGCACAAAGACTGTCATGGAGAAACCTGCAGTGGCTGTGTGGAGAAACTGGATGAAACCATAAATGTTTATTTCCATTAACCCAGTTTTCCATGGGGCAAAGCTGGAGATTCTGTTTCCAATCTGTGCAAGCCCTGGATTTTGTGGTTTACACATCTCACTTGGATGAAATTAAAAGCTTCAGTGTTTTATTTTCTGCTTTCACTGAGTCTGTAAAGCCCTGAATGTAATAAAACTATTGAGGTGGTTCCTAGGACTTTAACTCAATATTACACTTGGCACAATTGAATCTCTTGATCTGCAACGTTTCTTGCTTTAAGAAGGATTTTCCCTTTTCCTTCTCCTTTCTGTATTGGGTTACATTCACATGAAGAGCTCAGCAGTGACGAGCTGAGAAACACAGATGATTGCCCTAAAAAAAACCAAAAAACCACCCAGCACACAAGAATATAAAAAATCAAAGCACCTTCTTGCAATCACAGCCAATTTCTGGTGAGTGAGGAAGGTGTTTTCTCCCTTTCTGTGCCCAGCAGTTTGTACCTGGTTAGATGATTTAAAGAAAGAGAATGGGAACGTGGGTTTTTTTTGTGCAGCAGGACATAGTGACCTCTTCTGGAAGCTGGGCACTGGGAAGTTTGATGGCCCTGCGGTGGGAGCTCCTAAGCTGACCCCTATATTTAAGCACCATAAAAGCACCACTGAAGAGGGAGGCATAAGAAAAAAAAAACAAAACAACGCCGTTTACAGCAGCTGCTGGGAGTGGGGTGAGGGAAGCTGAGGATGCTGCACACTTTGGAGTGCCATCTGCTGGCACAGGGCTCGGTCGGATACAGGAGCTGGGTTCTGCACTGCTCAGATGAAAACCGTGTCAGGGAAGCCCTGATGAATCACTGAGATGAGAATAAACTCTGTAAAGAGTTGGGGTGAAACAGGAGGTTTTGTGTGGCTGTTGAAGACAGATTTCCTTGCTCGGTTGTGGAAATCTACTCCATGTCCCCACTCTGTACTAAGGAGAGCAGACATTAAACAGACTCCAAATAAGTATAATATTAATGATTTTGCATATATTTATATTACTTCTGAGGTTCCTAAGGAGGAGGAATTTGAGCTTTAGGTCACATCTGCTGGGAGTTTGGCAGTTTTTAATCTCATCTTCTCTGATTCTCATCTTTAGTGAAGCCCACAGGGTCCTCTCCTTCCCCAGTTCACATAATTTTGGCACCCAAAGGTGAGCATAGGTCTTGCTCATCATCTGCCTTAGGCACAGTAAGGTCTGGAAGACCATCTGATAAATGGCAGAGGGGGACACACTTCTGGTGGCAGCATGGAGTAGTGCTAATTTGCTCTTTTTGAATTTAAAAGGTTCAAAATTATTTAAATGAACAAGAAACATCAGCTCATCGGTGTGAGAGCAGGCAGAGGTGGTAGCAAATGGTGTTCATCTGTTGGACACCTGCCTGCCTGGGCAGAGCTGCCAGGCAGTCCCAGCCTGGAAAAAGTGGGGAATGGGGGAGAGTTTTGCACAAAAGTAAAGTGGGGAAAGGGCTTTTTCTTTAGAGAAAACCTTTTTTTTTTTTGTTTAAATATTTTGGCATCTGCCTGTTTTTTGTTTGTTTGTTTTCATATGTTTCAACCCAAAGGGACTCATTTTACAAAGATGCATTTTTCACATGTGAGATGTCATTTGTTTTCTTGTCCTACACCAATCCTGTTTGAGTTGAATTTTATTTTGAACTTGATGATATCCAATGTTATAAAACCTTTTTCTCTTCCTTACACTGCTTGTTGCTTCCAAGCCTACAGGCATTGACCCACTGTAGACCTGAGTTCACACAAAATCCCTTTAATCACCCTTTTGCCTTCTTGACTCTCCCCTTTTGCTCTCTTGAGTCTCAGAGCTCACTAGTGCTGCTTTTTCCTCTTCTAAGCTGTGAGAAGCTGGAAAATGTTGCAAATTATGAACTGACCACCAAAACAAAGGTTTTTGCGAGTGTGGTATGGAGCTTTGTGGGCTATTTTTGGAACTGCTTTATTTGGAACTGCTTCTTTGTTTACAAACTGGTGATTTTTGTATATAAGATTTGATACCAAATAGGAGGTGAGCTGGGAGACCTTCCAATGCTGAATTTTAGTAGATGCCCCTGCAGATCACAAACATTTTGGAGACTGAGATGTTTCTTTCAATAAGGGGAAGAATCCATCCCCATTTGTGGCATGTTTGCCCCTGGCTGGTTACCAGTGCCCACCAAGGCTGCTCTGTCACCCCCTCAGCTGATCAGGGGAGACAAAATGTAATGAAAGGCTTGTGGGTCAAGATAAGGACAAGGAGAAGTCACTCACCAGTTACTGTCACAGGGAAGACAGGCTTGATGTGGAGAAATTAGTTTAATTTCTTACCAATTAAATCAGAGTAGGATAATGAGAAATAAAACTGAATCTTAAAACATCACTCCCATACTCCCTCCCATCTTCCCAGGAAAACTCACTCCTGAATTCTCTACCTCCTCCCCACCAGCATCACAGGGGGGTGGGAAATGGGACCAGTTCATCACAAGTTTTCTCTGCTGCTCTTTCCTCCTCACCCCCCTCCAGAGTGGGGACAGGGGTCTCAAGTCACACCAGAAAAACTCCTCCAGCACAGGCTCAGCTCTCCACAAATCCACAGGTCCTGCCAGGGCTCTCTGCCTTCCTCTGTCTTGGGGTTTTTTGTTCTGTTTCCTTTGTTCTGGCTTTTCTCGTGATTCTCAGAAGGAAATGGAAATCTGTGGGTCTGGATGTGTTCATAAAGAGGAAGAGGTTGAGCAGCTGCCAAGTGCAAGGACTTTTTACAGGCAGAGAGTCTGCAGAATTGGTGTGTTTCCTGGGTTTGTTTGTCCACTGTTTATCGTGGAATATTGGGATGGGGCTGGGAGTAGACCTGGCAAGTGCAGTCAGACACTTTTGTGTGGCCCCTCAGTGAGTTTGAAAGCTCCTGTCTCTGAGAGCAGAGGAATTGGCCACGGTCACTTCTTGGGGAGGGGATTTGGGGAACATCCAGTTTCTTTCAGTAGGGTTGTGTTGTCATTTTCCTTGCTTTCAGAGCAGGAAAGGTGGAAGGGAGAATGAAAATATTTCAGTGAGATTCATCACACCTGATTTCTTCTTCAGGAAAGTTGTGTAGTCATTGCAGACATTGACAGGAAGTAATTTTGCAAAAGGAGTGATGTGACACCTTCCTCTGTTCATTTCCTTGAATTTCTACTGAAAAGCCAAGGAATTGGTGGGATATTTCATATTTATCCACATCAGTACATTTAACACCTCAGAGCTTTCCTTTTGATATCCTCTGTTAATTCCCAGCGTCACAGCAGGAAACAAATCAATCTCCTCGTTCCCTGCTGCAAATATTTGGTGATAAGGTTACTGATAAGCTCTGAATTAGTTTTCATAGTTTCAGAATGCAAAGTTGTAGATGTTAAAGCCTTACATACCATGGCAACTGGTTCCTCTTGGCAGGTTGCTCCACTGCCTATGACAAAGATGACTTTGGCTTCATTTCAGGACAAGTGATGTGAGAAGACCGCTTGTCTGCAAAATCTTTTCCATCAAGAAAATTCCTTGTGCTATGATTCACTCATGCCAAATGTGGAGGAATTAAATTCTGGGTGAGATGCATGAAGGAAACCCCACAGGAGGAGAAATGATTTGACAGCTGATCCATAGAGCTCTTTCAGCCACCTCTAAAGAAAATGCTGTGATGCCAGTATCAGTTTCCTTACACATCTGGGCTTGACTCATCTGCTACAGTGAAAGAAGAAAGAAACCCAAAGAAATAATTAAAGTTCATTATTGAGTGTATATGAAATGGCATTATTAAAGTATCTCCCCCACATTTATTTATAACCCTTCTTCCTGACAGAGCCTGACATGTTTCACAAACACCACGGAATGATTATATATTCTTTGCCCAAAATCTGAGGATGTTGCTCTGCATTCTATTCATCACTTGCTCAGTCAAAATTTATGTTCCTGCACAATCTTGTACGTCTTCCTGAGATCTCTTTGTGTAAGTGCATTACTCATGAGACCTACCAGGCATATTTAAAAAAAGTTGGGGTGGAAGGGCTCAAATTTCTTTCAGAGAAAGCCAAGTTCTTCTGAGGAGTGTTGGACTGGGCACTGTCACTGCATGACAAGGTGAGACTGGAGGAGAAGAATATCTCCATCCTCACAATCCACACATTTTGGTTGGCAGGATGGAGCTGCCAATGGTGACACTTATCCAGGATAGCTGAGCTATCATAGCTCCTCTTGGAAAAAAAACTGGGACTTCAGGATGTGTGCAATTCTCAGAACCTTTTGTAAAACTCAAGTGTAGTTTCTTTTTGTGACCAGGGCAGTGATTGTTCCTCTGTACTCAGCACCTCAAATGCTGTGTCCAATTCTGGGTCCCTCAGGTCAAGAGAGGTTGGAGGGTGTCCAGGGATGGTCAACAGAGCTGGGAAGGGGTTTAGAGAGCCAGTCCTGTGAAGAGAGGCTGAGGGAGCTGGGGGTGTTTAGCCTGGAGAAAAGGAGGCTCAGGAGGGACCTTCTTGCTCTCTGCAATTCCCTGACAGGAGGCTGTAGCCAGGTGGGAGTTGCTCCCTTTCCCAAGGAACAAGGGACAGATGAGAGGAAGTGGCCTCAAGGGAGGCTCAGGTTGGACATCAGGAAGAATTTCTTCATGGAAAGGGTGGTTAAGCATCAGAAGGGGCTGCACAGGGAGGTGGTGGAGTCACCATCCCTGTGAGTGTTCAAGAAGTGACTGAACGTGGCACTTGGTGCTCTGGTCTGGTTGACAAGCTGGTGATGGTTCAAAAGTTGGATTTCATGACCTTGGAGGTCTTTTCTAACCTCAGTGATTCTGTGATTCTCACAAAACTAAAGCCACCATCAGTGTCCTTGGGAGACTGGCCCAGGACACACCTCAAGGGCTCGTCTCTCCTCTGTGTTCCCACTGGTCTCACCCCCTTCTGTTTGCCAAATGAGACCTGAAAATAGATCAGAGGAGTATGGATTAGCTGTGTGCCTTTGGTGTATTAGCACAGCTGTGTTTGAGCTGAGCAGCAGCAGGGGTAAAAGCACAGGCAGTGGATGCAAATAGAAGGACTCCAGCAGAAAGGTAATGTAAACTCATCAGGGACTTTAAAATGCTGAGCCAGATCGATGCTCCTCTGCTGATGGAAAGTGTCACCTCCCTCAGCAGGCAGTGTCAGTGGTTCAGGGAGAGCTTCCCATGGAGAAAGCTGGTGTGCAGCCTCATGATTATGATAAAATATGCAGGGATATTGTGGACTCAGTCACCTTCCACAATTTTGTGTGGAAAATGTATGTCCAATACTAACTGTGCCAACAGTTTCTTTGTTCAGTCTGATCTCAGATAAAGACAGAGTTTAGTATTTATCTGGAAAAGCATTTTTTCTTTTTTAAATTTTTTTTTACCCATTTATATCTTATTATCAGAAGTACCCTGTGGCAAGAAAAATTCTTTTCTAGAATGTGGGCAGAGTGTTGGTTTATCTTCAGAAATTAGTGACAAATATTTCTTCAAGAGGAGAGAGATATTCTTGTCTAAAATTGAGATTTACTGCTCCCCAGTTGCTGGTCTGTGCAAGGTAATGAAGGAGAAACAACAGGAATGTGTAGATTTTTATAATGGCTATTCTGGTTTTGGAAAGATTTTCTGCCTTCCTTCTCTCACCCTTCCTTCTTGCTGAAATGTTTCAGCACTAGTGAGGATTTCAGTCCCTGGGAGGGTCCTATCTCAGCTCCTGTCATACCTGACTGGGAGATGTGTGCATTTTGAAGGTAACCTGGATCTGCCTTTGGCATCCTCTCAATTCACTTCCAAGCTTTCTTTACTCTTTATCCCTTTTTGGAGCACCTTTTGTGTTCTTCTTTCACTTTTGCACAGTCCCTGCTCTCGTTTGTTTGGTTGCCCCTCTTCCTTTGCCACCTTCTCTTATTTCCCCCCATACATTGTTCATGTCATTCCCCTCTGTAAAATTCTTAAAAAAGCATTTGGGAGCAAACAGCACTGAAGCCATTTCCTTGTGACGTGTTCCCCTTCTACAGCCTATGATATGATCAGTTACATTTCTGCCCATAGCCATAGGATTAATATTTAAATTGTGCTTACTGACATAATGATACCCATTGTGAGCCTAACAATATAAATGTGCTGGAGGAACAGCTAGGAAAACAAGATAAGAGAGTCTCAATGCCCAGGGGACATACACAAGGTGGAGAGTAATAGGGAGCATTATGTATTTTGCTCATCAACAATTTTTCAATGAAAGAGGATTTAAAAACTGCTGCAGTTTTCAGCATATTAAGAGTGTGAGGTGAATTGGGATTAGCTTTTGTAGTGACTCCATGTTGTAACAAACTACTTGTGACTCCAGATTATTTTGTGAAATTCCTCACCTCACTAGAGGAAATCCGAAGTGTCCTCAGCAAATATTGCTCTCTTCTTATTTGAAAATTTGAAGAAAAACAGGGTTGATGCAGGATTGGGAGCTTGAATGGTTTAAAAAATAATAAAAAAGTCTGTTTCTGCCTGATTTCTGCACTGCCCTTTAGGAGAACTCTCTTTGGAGAGAAGAGTAGTGATCTTCATAACTCAAAAGTACAGTGTCATGATGGAAAGTGACCATCCGAAATGAAACAAATGTGTTCAGTACAGGTGCCATTGAATAATTAAATATCAAAAGCCAAATAAAGATAGAAAAAACGTTTGAGAAGACAACATGGGAAAATAAAGGATCAAAAAAGACTTCACTAATAGGCAGGAAAATTTTTCTATAACCTTCACTAGGATCAAAATTCTACCCTCACCAATGAAATCCTGGGAATTATAAATGTTTTCTTGTTGCTATTCTATTTCTTGGTCAGGGTCCCTCCTTGTAACATGAAAGCTCAGCCTGGAGTTTGGGAGAGAGGAGGGTGGGATTTGTGAGGAAGTCAGCTTTTACACAGTGGTACATCCTTCTTGGTCCATGTTGGGCCTCCCTTGATTGATTTAAATTGACCTTCAGACTTCTTCTTGCTTCTGAGCACTAAATCCTGGAGAAGCAAAGACCTCTTGTCTGACTCGAGCACATTTCATGGATAATCTGTGTGTGTGTTCTGTAAACTCTGTAACATCTTCAACAGGCACAGCACTGAGCATCTGCTTCCTCCTCTCTCCCCACCACTGGTTTGCTTCTAATGAAATATTTATTAAGTGAATGATATTTGCAGTCAGAGAAGGAGATAATTCATGCAAGCAATCAGCTCTGGGTTAACTGGAGAATGAAAATGTCTTGGACCGTAGCAAAAACTCATAATCAAAGGGCTCCCCAGCTATCCATCAAACAATCAATTACTGTATCCATTAGTCCCCTTTCACCACACATTAGAACAATTTACTAGACATGCTAATGTCTGGGTCATTGCTCCTTAAGGATGAGCAAACAGCAGGGGCATCTATCAAAGTTTTGATGCAGTGTGATCTCATACAGGGTGAATAGACAGCTTAGATCACTTCATATTCTCATGATGTTAAGTCTGTTAAAGACCAGGTCTGTGAGGGAGATGCTGGTTGCCTCCCATCCTCACCAGCTGAGGGAAACTTGTCAAAAGAAGTTGAACTTTTCACATGGTTCTGCCTTCTGTGTGGTGAGACAGGAGGTCATTCTGTGTGACAGATGAATAAAAAACTGCACACCAAGAAACCAGAGGTGGTTTTGTCACTTCTTTGCCACACTGGCCAGGTAACTGCAAACACGTTTTCTACTCTTACATGTGCCACGTGGGGGAAAACATGGATTTCTCCATGAAGAAGGAATCCAAGAGGCAGCTTCTAGGGCATCACCCCAGGTCTGTCTTTCCTCTCTGTCCTCACCTGACAAATCTATTGGGAATTCAAGCCGTGCATGCTGAAGGAATCTGTTAATTCTTCCACAGTGTAGATTTCTGTCTCTGAAGGCAACTCTTTCTACAGGTGGTTGGGAGAAACAAACACATCTTAGTGTACTCATCTGAGCTAAGTATGATATATTTATATTTAAATGTTTTCCATTAAAAAAAAATCTGTGTGGTTTTTTTTTGGTCATGTTATTTTATGTTGTTGTTGTTGTTTTGGGGTTTTTTTTGTTTGTTTGTTTATTTTTGTTTGTTTTGGTTTAGTTTGGTTTGGTTTTGGTTTTTTTATGTTGTTTTGGTTTTTTTTTCCCCCATGGTCTCTCTTGGCCACAGCTGGGCATGTATAGTGTAAATCTCTACTTCTGAGCTTGACATTCAAGACTCTCTTTATAGTCTGTGGCACAGTCTTGTGTTAAGTACCTGTCAATCTTTTTAATCTGGAGAATAGGGCTCTTATCTCCATTGACTTTATTGACCATGTCTCCATTGATTATAGTTGGAGTCTTAATCAGGAGCTCTGAGGTCAGTGCCTCCACTGTGGGTATGTAAAGCTGGAGAGGTGGATTTCTGGCAGTTCAATTTGCCTGATCAATTCAAACAAAGATATCCACTGTGCAAACATCTCAAATTGGTGTTAAGAGGGATCCCACTTACATGTCAATACCACCAGTCCTGAACCAGCATCTGCCTAATTTATCCTTCCTCCTCCTCTGAATGACACTTGATATCTGATGGAATGAAGTGGCATCTCTGTTAACAGGGTGAAGCTCCTCGTCTCTATTGCCAGTTTGGAGAAAAGGCCAAAAAAATGAAGGGCAGAACTTTATTGGATTGAATCTCCTGCTGGAGAAACCCACTTCACAGTTTTGAGTAGACAGGGAGCAGAAGGAAATAAATTCCCTGCAAACACCCTTCTTGTAGTTCACTGTGATCCCTTTGTCCCTCCAGAATCCAAGGGTTCAGTGGCAGTGTCTGCACCCATGTGTGTTAGTCAGGAGATTCCTGTGCAGTGAAAACCTGAGCTGATGTGATAAAAATCTCATTTTCACGAACACAAACTTCCAGAGGAACAGCAGAAAACTGTCACCTTTCCACAGAGAGAATCCTGTTCCAGTGTGGGTTTGCAGACAGAGGTCTCTTTCAGGGAGTGAAATATGATTTTAATTCAGTGAGTGTGTCCCAGCCTTTCAGAATCAGTTCATTACTTCTTTATTACTGTAGGAGTGGAAAATGATCAGATTTGAGTCCTTTGGGTCTGGGTCAAATAGTTAGGAAAATTATCAAGATGCAACAAGTCAACCAATCAAAGCCCCATGCAGCATTTTTTAAGAGTGGACTTTAACACGTAACAAAATTTCTCCTGTGTTTGGGTGGAAATTTCCAACACAAATGTACTTTTTATGGCACAAGCAATGAAATCTTGGCCTTTATGGCTTGGAGAGGGCTTTAATATGTACAGAGAGAACAAAAAAGAACACGAACAGGGCAAGTAAAACAACATGAGGTATATAGTCCATAAACATCAGATGAGAAAATGAGGGAGCTAAATTAAATAGTGTTGAAGAAAGTATCAATAGAGACATGATTACAGTCTATAAATACTTTCAAGGTGAAAATACAAATGAAGACCAGGTGAATTATTCATGGAGTTAAATGATAGAAGCCAGGATAGCCTGATGGTAGGAAAGAAACATGTAGGTTAAGAGCTAAAACTAATAAAGAGCCCTTGTGTGGATGGTTAAAACCCCATCAGTTTGCAAAGTCAATAGCACAGTTAAAACAGAAGTAAAATAAATAATAATGATAGTGCAATAAAAATATGTGGTAGAAATTATCTGAATGTTTATCTGTGGCCTCTCCTGCCTCTGACACAGTAAAGACATTGTCCTGATATTAACTGGAAAAATGGGCAGATTATGGACAATTTTGTTACATGTCACGTCCTGGAGGCACTGAGCTGAAAACCTTTCAGCATTTTTTTTCATCTTAATCCTTTTGCTGAATGCTTTATTTTGGAAAGAGTTGAGGTAGCTTTTCAATGCTCATGAAAACCTGTATGCTAATGGGGTGGTGTGGGACTGAATGAGGAAAGGTTAACATCTCTGTGAGTTATATCACAGAGACAGCACCGAGCACCTGAGGATAATAAAGCTGCTCTGCACTGCTTCCCTTCCTGAAACTTCCTATTTCTTGTCACCATTTGGAAGGTTAAATTCACTTCATCCTGCCCTGTAAAGAACTCATACAGGATAAATTAGCAAACTGCCAAATTCTCCCTATTTCATTCTCCCTGGACAAACTCAGAAGCAAGATTTTGTTCCCTTTAGCAATGTTTACACTTCCTATTTTCATTATTTCACTTTGCAGGCACTTTGGTGCCAAATACACCTCTGTGTCTAAATTTCCCTAATAGCATTAGTTTCTCTTCCCTGAGACATTGCCTAGCTCTGTAATAACTCTATCACGATTCCTGAGGAAGAATATAATTTTCTTTCTGCTGTTCTTGTGTTTTTCTCTAAACCAGTAAATGTTCTGACTTGATTTGACTTGAAATTCAAGTTGTCACTCTTCATTCTTCTGGAGATTGAAGCTCACATCTGCTGAATAAGGTTGACTGTTGTTAAATATTTCCAGTAAAACAATGTCCTCTTGTCCATGTCAGTCCTTGTTGTCAGAGAACACAGAAATCAGGGCAAGCATTCAATTCCTTGCAGTTAAACTTATCTTTTCAGGCTGTTTACAGGTCGGGAGATTAGACTGAGTTGGGTGGGAGTTATCACTGGCCACGAGAAAGAACCATCATCCCCTCCTGCATGGACAGCTGGGCACTGGGAAAGTTCTATTGATGTTTTGGGGCTTTAGTGGGAACATTTAGAGGGACAGAAGCCATTTCACCAATTTTATTGAAAATGTAATCTCTGTTTCACTGAATGTATCTCTTTAGGAACAAATGCTACAGAACCTTTTAATTGTAAGAGTTCCTGTCTAACTGGGCTCTGCTGTGCAGTGCTCTGCCATAGCTGCACACTTAAAAGACAACATTATAATCAAATTCAGATTTCCAAGTGTCTTTATTTCATCCCAGTATTGCTACTTGGATGATCATGTCCCTTGAGCTGTAACATCTGATATTTGGAGGAAAAGGGAAAAAAAATTTAGTTTGAAGCATGGGGAGATTATAACAGGAAATTTGTGTCCTCTCAATGTGAGAAGGTCATGGATCATTTGTAGTGAATCCTGAGGGGGTCACGAAGATGTTCAGGAAATTGGAGCACCTCTGCTCTGGAGACAGGCTGGAAGAACTGGGAATGCCCAGCCTGGAGAAGGAAAGGATTCAGGGAGATCTTAGAGCCCCTTCCAAAGCCTAAAGGGGCTCCAGGAGAGCTGGAGAGGGAACTGGGACAAGGGATGGAGTGCCAGGAAATTACCTCAAACTGAAGTAAAGGAGATTTAGATTGGATATTAGAAAGAAATTATTTAGTATGAGGGTGGTGAAGGTCTGGCAGGTTGCCCAGAGAAGCTGTGGCTGCCCCATCCCTGGAAGTTTTCCAGGACAGGTTGGATGGGGCTTGGAACAACCTGGGATAGTGGAAGGTGTCCCTGCTCATGGCAGAGGGTTGGAGTGAGAGGATCTTTAAAGTCCCTGTCAACCCCAACCTTACTCTGGTTCTGTGATTATTTAAAATGAGACTCTTTTGTGGATGGTGCCAAAAGCTGTGGTGGGATGACGAGGTGCTGTCCCACCCTGCTGCTCAAAGCTCAGCTCCTGCTTTCATCCATCTCCCACAAAGAGGGACCCCACTCTCACAGAGAGGCAGGAACCTTGTCTTGTGTCCCCAGCCCCATTCCCATCAACTGACCACCCACCCCTCCAAGGCTCTTCCAGATGTGTGGTGACAAGATTCCTCTGATTTTTTGTCCTAATTTGAGATCAGGCTTTTGGGTATTAACAGAAGCATCCTGCCAGTGCAGGGGCTGAAAAATGGGCAGATATTTTTTAAAGAGTCTCTAAATGAGAGTGATTCTCAATATCAGGTTCTGAATATTTTCTTGGACTCTGAACAGTCCACTGAAACCCTGCCAAAGGCCAGGAAAAAAGAGAGATTTAAAAATTGATGCCAATGGAGTTCTGTGGGAGTCAAACATGTTTCTAAAAATAAAACTGGCTGAGCAGTCCAAAAACAAAATGGAAAATACAAAAGCAGTCAATTTTTTGGAAAAAAAAAAAAAAAAAAACAAACAACTTTTTATTTCCAACATCTTTCTGCTTTTCCACTGCTCCAGAATGGCATTGTGCCCATGTCTCTTCTGCAGAAAATCAAGCTGAATTTGGTTCTTGACTCTGTGTGAACCCAGGAAAAAAAGACTCCTCACTATTTTAATTTTTTTTGGTACTAGATGGGTGTTAATGGATAAGCCAGTGACTCATTCTCCCTCTTGTTTGCCTTTCTAGCAGGAACCTGCTCACCAGCTGTGCAGCACATATGTTGGGAGGCAGAGACAACACGATACTTTCTAGACAGTCTTGATGTGTCTGTGAGCTCTTTCAAGCATGGGCCATTTACACAAAAGCTGGGGGTTTCAGCTGCTCAGGGGGGAGCTGTGAGCAGGGAGTCTCTGCCTTGCATCAGGATCCAGGGACAAGAAGAGCTCAGCTCTCAGACAGCACTGCCAGCCAAAATTGCTGCCAGCAGAGATGTGCAGAGACAGAGAATGCTGAGAACAACACAGACAGCTAGGAAAGGGCAGGAACAGCTTTAGGAATGAGTTGTGATGCTGTAAAAACACTGGTGAATGCTCTCCTTGTCTTAAAGGAACGTTTCTCCACTTGCTCTGAGTGTGTGGAGATGGCACCTGAAGGTGGTGGCAGCCCAGGCAGGTGGCTTTGGGAAGGATGGGTGCAGTCAGGCTGAGGTCATTCAGTGAAATGGGTTTGAAAAGCAGAGCCTGTTGGATTGCAGAGAGGGGAGATGTGTGCCTCTCCTCACTGATGCTGTTTTGTTTCACTCACGTCACCCTGGGACCGTCTATTTGCATGGTAGATAAAGCTGCCAAATCAAGAGGAAGAAAGGAAGAAGTAGAAGGACTGGAAATAGGAACAGAACAAGCTGCTCCTTCCTTCAATCAGACAGGGTGAAAGTACATGGCAAAACGTAGCCCTCATGATCAACTGAAGTTTGACCTAGAAGCTGATGATCTCCATGAGCAAACTATGAGTGTCAGCCCCACCATCTAAGCCTGGTAGGGAGGGCATTCCTCCTGAATTTGGTCTTCACTGTGGGGAGAAAATGTGCTGTGCTGCTTAAAAGCACATCACTTATCAGAGAGCTAAACCTCGGGCCCCTGGCTTATTTTCTTTTTCTTCATCTACCACAGACAGGTCATTTAATTCTCCCACCCTGAGTACAGTAAGATCGACTCTGAACTCAAGCAGGCCTGGGTGATGAGGTCAGGATTGCTTAGAATGAATTTGGTGAAGTAATAAAGTCTTGAAGGCAAGCTAAAGAAGAGGAAAGCAGTAGGAGGTATGAACTTGGTACTCTGTTACTAAGTCTCTTCCAGTTCCAGGAAACTGAAAAGATTTTCTCAGTCCTCATGACTGCAGAGATCTGAATGAGTAAATTTAAAAATGCTGAAAAGCAAACTAGCAAAATACTTTCTGTTAATAACTTTTCCCTAAAATTAGTAATTTCTTGCATATTCTGTAGTAGGAAACTGGTGGAAAGGGTGGTTTTCTTGCTCAGATTCATATTCCTTTCATTCAAAAGTAAACACCTTGATCAAGAGTGAAGACAGAAACACATGAAGGATTCTAGTTAATTTAAATAAAAATGCACTTCAACCCTTCCCTTTATGCTAATTTCCCATCCTGGTTTTTCTCATGCTACATTGGTGCAGAGTAATCAAATTTGCATAAATTGAAGAAAATGCTGAATCCATTTCTGTATTTGCCCATGTCAGTGATGCATGCAGGAAGGATTCAACACATTTCACTTGAAAGTTGTCCTTGTTGTGGTAATTTTAAATTTGGCCTTTTCTGAGTGAAAAGGAAGAGCAGGCAATGGTTAATTTGTGATTTCTTGTGATGCATTTCTTTCCCAGTTGTTGTGGGAAGCTCCTCTCCTAAGACAACAGAGCTCACATTACCAATCACTGCTGTGATCTTCCATGTGAAAGATAATGCAAAATTGTAATATCACTATTTCTCTCCTCTAAAAGATTTAGAAGTCCCAGGCTGCTTGTTCTGTGCCTGCCTGAGGCCTTTCTACCTGTAATTGCTTTGGGCTTTTGCTTGGCATGGTACATCTCTAAATCTCATTGAGCCTGCAAGGTTAGTTGTTTTGGAAGGATGGTTTGAGAGAGATCATCTAATCCCATTTATCTGTCAGCCTTAACCTGGCTGTATTTTGGGGATATTCAGGCCAAACTGGCTGCTCTGTGTCATTTTTGTCCCAGGCAGCTTTGCAGTGCCAACCTGAGATTAAAAATGTGTCAGGCAGAGTAACTCCAGCAGTGCTCTGCACTGTGGCCCTCCATGCACGGTGTTTTATTGATCTCTAATGCAGACACTCCAGCCTCATTATTCTACACGCAATAAAATGTGAATCTCTGAGCCTAGATGCTACTGAGAATAGGAGATCCTCATAAAGGCTGTTTATGTGTCTATATGTACTATAAAGCAAGAGATAAACATCTCTGCATTTGCATTTGGTTTGAAAGCCAGAGCCAAACGTCACCCAAGGAGATGTGAGAGTTTGCAGGAGCTGTGGGAGGTGTGGTGGTTGCTGCTGGAGCTGGCCATATCCCTGCTCGAGGTGCAGGACTGGAGACTGGGGAAGATAGAGCAACTTTCCTTGCTTTACTCCCTGAGTCATATAAGAGCTCTGAAATGCTCTTTTTTCATGGTTGCAGAAGGTTTCCTTGGAACTGCCTGCAGTCTGTAGTACAAAATTAGCTCAGACAAGTGAGACTGGTTTTACCTGTGCTTCTATAAACTGGGAAGGAATTTGTGAAAGGTGCTGTGCATATCAAAGGCATCCCCAGCCCAGCAATGCTCCAGATGCTTGAAATGTGCCTGTGAATGGAGTAGTGGTCAGAGAAAAAGGAACTTGTGCTCCTTCATATTCTCCAGAATTAATTTTTCAGTCCAGGTGGGGGACTGCTGGCTCAAACTGAACTTGCTGTCAAGCAGAACCCCCAGAGTTCTGCCACATCCATCGAAGATACTGTGTTTGTATCCTCTTCCCAAACTTTCACACACAGAAATTAAACCCTCCTCCCCAGGACAGAAGCCTGGTGGAGTTTGGAGTGTGTAGAAATGGGTTTAGGTTTTCTAATTCCAGGCTTAATTAAGTTCCCTTCTCAACTGTCTTCATGCCAAAGTTGAAAGCAGAATTTGTGAGTGACTTCCTCAGGCCTTCATTCTCCTGTCCCTGTGGTTCACTCACCTGGTGGACAGTCTGTAAATCCAACTTCAATAAATCCTGGTTATTTACATCAACTCTTACAGTTATTTTTGACAAGACTTTGAGAGGCTCATCTTATTTCCCACCTTTATTATCCATCTTGTACTAACCTGAGCTGGGGGGAGTGTGTGTGTCCCTATTTGTCTCTGTTGCATAATGTTTGTCTATATCTTTAGGTTTTTGGGAGGATTGGAAATTTTCCTATGAAATCACTTGACATTTCTCTGGCACTAAAAGACATTTTTCCTCTGTCTCCAGTCAATATTTCATGCCCTGAATTTGTGGTAAGGGTGTTCCCTTGTAACTGGCAATCAGGAATGTCATCATTGAAGTTAGTGATATAAAAAAGAGCTGCAGGGCTGGGAGGGGCCAGGACACTGTCACTGCTACAGGAGACCCAGCTCTCTGCAGATGGACTTTGAGGGCTGGCTGGTGTTATGGTAGCTGGAATTCCCATCAGATCTCTGCTTCTCTGTGGAATGAAGACCACATGGGACCCAGAAGAGACGTCATTTCAACCCCTTGCTTGGTGATTTTGCATGACAAGAGTTGTTAAATTTGTGATATTCTGTCCCTTCTGATATACAAATGGGGAGTGAGGCAGGACCAATGTTGGGAGGGGGGTTATTTTTGGAGGGGTCTCAGACAAGCAACTTCTGAGGCAAATATTTTGCTGCTGATATAGAACAGGCACTGACAGAAGCTGTCACCGTCCAGATAAAACCTTTATTTTCCTTTTTTTTTTCCCCTTTTCCCTATCAGCAGCTGCATATAGCATTTCCCCATTGATAGAATAAATCTGATAAAAAAATGTAGTTGTAAGCAGCAACGATTTTATCCTGGTGAAAAGATTTTATCCAACAAGAAAAATGTTGTGCCTGAGCATAATTTTTCAGATATGAAGAACAGCAGCATGGTATGACCCTCAGTCCTAAGGATTTAGTTTTAAAAGAACTACTGAGCATATCAGATATACTCAACTTTTTCTCTGCTATAATTTTTTTTCCCATTGGCAGAGTTCAGTTTATAGATACATCTCGACAAAAATCTGCCAGAGGCAAATTTCAACAAAAGAACAACTTCAAACACATCCAATTAACAATTTATGGAAGGAAATCCGACAGAAAATTACACAGAGATTCACAGGGCATAAAATTTGGCACTAAATCAAATTTATTGTGGAAATGCCTGTACAGGGAGTTATGGCCCCTTCCAGTGCAGTGTCAAAGGGAACTTTATCTGAGGAGGCTCAGTGAGTGCCCTCCATCTGATCTTTTCTTGCTATAAATAAAATGTTTTGTCAGACATGGCAATGAACATAACTCAGAGGGGAATGAAGAGCACTGATAAGCCCAGCTATATGCAGCTTTCAATCAGAAGCATTAGAAGTGATTAGATTTCTTCACAGTTTCAGATTCAAGATTTTTTCACTTTATCACAGAAATGAGGGTCTCAGTACCATGGACAGCTCAAAAAAAAAATCACTTTTATTTGTCAGCACAGCGTACAGACCCTGATAGCAGGTCATGGTGACTGTATTTAACATTATTATAGAGCCATTTTTATGTCTGGAAGGAAATATCAACCCCTCTGCATCCTGTTGTTTTACTGATTTACTCATTCAGCAGCTGTGGTTGGATTTTTTCAGAAGATGTTAAGGATGCAAACACATGTAATTACCTTCAGCAGCTCTGAAATTAACTTAGGTCACTACTTTGTTTAGAGAATAAGACTTTTACCTATTTAAACACATGGATAGCTAGTTTTGTTGGGTTTTTTTTCCTAAAAGATGACTGAGCAGCAGCCCTTGCAATGTGTTTTCTGAGTAATTTGCAGGGGGAAAGTGTTATTTACAGAAGCCAGGCCCAGAAGTGAAGATGACTAAAGTTGACACAGGCCAAGATAAAGCATATTTGTGGTACAGCTGTGCTATTCCATGGACTAACCTAATCTGAGGAGGTGCCTCTCTTGTTATCCCTCTGCACCCACATCAGACCAGGAAACATTTGAGCACTTGTGAATTTGTCGTGTTCCACTGAAATTCAATCCTGCATAGGACAAGCCTGGCTTTGAGTGTCCATTTGTGGGCATTGAGGTCCTTGGTGCAGCGTCCTTGCTGTGACCAGAGCACACAAATTTCATCAGAACACTTTTCCTGTGTCTCCATAAGGCAGATTCTTGGGATCTTCCAGCCCACTTGGCCATGTGCTCATCTGGTGAAGATGAGAGGACACCTCTGTCACTAAATGAAGCATTAGAATACCCCAAGGGTTTTTTTTTCCAGAGTCCATTAATACACTCTTTTGGCACTGAAACACTCTGCCAGGGAAGTTAGTGTCCAAGGCACGTAATAATTAGTGAATAAAACACCCCCCAGAGTATCTTAATCCTATTAAAATATGTCTTATAAAGTGTAAATTAATCTTTAACCTAATTTTAAATGATGATTTTCTTCCTATAACACACCCTTTCTCAGTAGATCCCTGGAAAGCAGAAGGTGAAACAAAGTAAGACATTAATATCAAAGATTTTCACTTTCTATTCTTATTTTGAAAAATACTTGACTGTTTGCTGCTGGTTTTCCTATTTCCTTCTACTTCTTCTATCACTCCACTTCCTTTACCCTGTTGTGTTATTTTCCTTGTCTCCAACGATGTATGGTGATAATAATAATAAATTAATTTTATAAGACAAAGTCTAAGTGTAGGCAAATGCAAAAATTCTTTTGTTTGCATACTTTTTAAAGCGTTAAAGCAGAGTTAGAGAGTTAAATAAACGTTTCCAGGCTCATGTCCTCTCAGTCCTTCCAGTTCTCCAGTCCTGGTGCCCTTCCATCTAAATGCCCTGTGGCCTCACTTCTTGTTCACACTGTGGGAATTCAGGGGAATGAATACTTCTGAAGATGTAGCCACAGTAAGACAGCAAAGGCTTTTATTTTTCACGCAGTACTCACAGTGTTTGGGTTTCAGATAAATCCAGATTCAGAGAACTGAACTTCCCCCTGAGTACTTGTTTTCTTCTATGGCTTTCAGAGGCTTTGGGGATGTTTAGGTCAGGGATGTTCCGTGGCCACTGACATTTCTTCTTTCAACTCCAGGGCATCAGAAGCACTTGACTTACTTTTTTTATTGTAACTTTTGGTTAGCAGTCAAAGCTCAGCTCAAAACCAAGTTAGAGGACCATGAACATTGTTTGAAGTGGAATCCTCATGCAGTTGTAAGGTTGGAGCCTTCAACAGCACCTCTTAATTTAGAACTTCAGCTCAGCCTCCTAACCAGCCTTGAGTCAGTTCATTCTCCAAGTGCAGTCAGGACTGAACCTGGCACAAGCACAGAACCTAAAGGCTGGGTGGAGAAGACCTCGTTAAACTTCTGTCCCTACATTTTGTGTAGATCCAACTGGTTCTTGAACAAAGTTTTAGAATCTGGACCTGAATGTAAGTACAGCTCCCAAAATAGAAGAAAATGGTATCTTGGGGCTTATAAAATGAGTCAGGGGTTTTAAAAAAAGAGGGAGAGAAGCTTATTAAACAGAGAGGCCATAGGTGGATGATTTTAAACTGAAAGAAGAGATATTTAGATTAGCTATTAGGAATAATTTATTTCCTCAGAGGGTGGCAAGGCACTGGAGTGGGATGCCCAGAGAAGCTATGACTGCCCCATCCCTGGAAGTGTTCCAGGCCAGGGTGGATGTGGTTTGGAGCAACCTGGGATAGTGGAAGGTGTCCCTGCCCGTGGCAGGGGGTGGAATGAGATGACCTTTGAGGTCCTTTCAGCCCCAGCCACTCTGTGATTCTATGACTGTGATCAGATATGTCAGAAAAACCAGGTCAACTCCAACAGAGTGAGCACCACGAACCTGTGAGCTGCTCAAGCTGATCACTCTGCACTCATATTGCTGCAGTGATTTCCCCTTTTTTAAACTGTGCTGTTTGTCTCATAAATGGAGAAGGTTGGAACCTTTGTATTTTGAATGTTTCAAGTTGGATCATAAAGTCTTCAAGACAAATGAGTAGGATTTCTCTGTGCCTGAGAAGTGTCTAATTCAGGAAAAACTTGCAGGGAAATTAAGCAAAGTAAATGCATTATTTTTCAGCTGCACATCAACATTTTTTTCTGTCAGAACTGTGGAAAATTGAAGTTGGTTACTGGGGCCCAAAAGTAGCTCAGGAGATCTGGCTTCAGGTCCTAACATTTCCTTTGAGACTTGAAATGTTTCCTCTCATGCAATTGACTTTTCTCCTCTTCACCTTTTCACCGCTGTTTATGCCGTCTCTTACATCAATATTTTCTTTCCCCACACTAAAGCTGTGCAAAACTGGAAAACATTTAAAACATTTTCACTTCCTTTGCTTTCTTCCCATTCTCCCATCCCAGCAGAGCCCTAAGACCCCGTTCTCTGACCTGCCTGACGACGAGAAAATCTTCAACGGAGGCGACGGCGTGTGGCAGAACCAGGGCCAGGAGCAAGCCTTGCTCTCGGAAATCACGGAGGAGGATCTGGAAGCCATCCGCCAGAGGGAAGAGGCCATTCAGCAGATTGAGGTCAGTCACCTCCTCCCACCACGGTTCTGTGAGCTGCAAGTGCAGAATCCTTGCGTTGTGCCTTGCTCAACGTGGAGGAAACGCTGATTCGCATCGCTGCCAGTGCGGCGTCGCTGAGAACGCGGGAGGTTATCGAGAATTTCTAAAGATGGGAACCTGTCATAATGGAAATGACAAGAGTTAATTAATGCTCATGTGCTGATGGTTGGGTTCTTCCCAGTGAGTCCTCCACAGCAGAGTCTGTGGTGAGGTGCTTTAACTGAGCTGCCTCTGCAGCAAAATAACTTCAGCGCACGCAAACTTGAAACTGGAATTTGTCACAGGCAAAAAAACCTCAGCTTTACCATTAGTGAGAATAATAGGTAGATGAAAGGAAATAACTTGTTAACCTTTTCAAATTATTCAATATTTTCCTGTATCAAAGTATTTGGACGTTCTTGATGTAGTTAAAAGAGAACGTACTATTTTTATTCCCTTTTTTTTTCCCCCAAAAAGCACTGTAAAAATATGCAACAAAAGGAACGAAAAAGAGGCCTGAATAAGTTAAACATCCCACTTTTTTCTTTTTATACTTCTCTTTTTATGCTTTTGGGAAACTCTTGTTAAATCTAAGCGATAAATGGGTAAAACAAGAAAATGCTAAACCTTCATAATTTGTATGCTTTTACAGGCCTAAACTCAAGATGAACCAAAAAAAGGGCTTCAGAATAATCAGAACATTTAATTAAGGGCTATACTTTGTCCTTTAATTGGATTGGGCTAATTTTATCAGGATAGATTTTAAGCTTCAGTACAGCAGGAGTTGTGATTGAATTAACAGTGCAAAAAGGGGACAAAAGTTCCTGCTGAGGGCTGGTGCTCTGAGGTTGGGACCTCTGTTTGCAAACAGTGATGGCCACATATGACTCAACTCTCCAAGTCAGAAATTTTAACAGTTTTATAGGAGTGGGTCTAGGTCAGTGCTTGTCTAATTTCCGCTGTGGTTCACTGAGCAGAGATGAATGATCTTTGTGGACTTGTGTCCATTACTAGGGGTGAAACTGTCAAAGAATATTCTCACACTGTTTATCTTTGGCTGTGAATTGTCATTTTGCACTTTGAGGGATCTCAGTACATCCAGCAGGACAAACTGTAGGGAATTCTGTTGCAAATAAAATGCACGTTTTGGGCTGTTCCTGCACTTTGATGTTCAAGAAAGATGGTAGCAAATATATTTCTGAAATGATCTTGTGAACAACACCACCAGCTCACTGGAGATATTTAAGAACAGTCTGAGAAGAATCTTGTGTCATGCTGTCTGGGATGACCCTGCTGGAGCAGGACCAGATGATCACACTGTGGTGCCTCAGCCATTCTGTGGTTCTGTGATTCTTTTTGTTTGAAATATAGTCTGAGCCTTTTTTAGATTGTCTTTACATTGCCCCTTTGCTCCCCAGGAAAAAAAACCAGATTTAGTAGTTGCCCATTAGGAGTGGGGAGTGACAACCCCCAAGGCAGCCTCAAGCACACCAGCTTTGTAAAGTCAGGATGTGCAGATGTTGCAGATCTTTATTTATTTTGCTGGTTAAATCCCATTTCTATGCCATAATCTGATGTCTGTGCTCCAAGTTGCACAGGACCATGGTGGGGTAGTTGAGGGGGGTGAAGTGAACTCAATCACAATCCTAAATAACTTTTTAAAAAAATCTAGATTCATGTGTTGTGCAGGGCTTGTATATATTGATTTGATCCTGGATACCTTTCTGCCTAATTTGAATTTACCTCTGAATAGCTGAGTTTATGCAATTAATGATTTAGTCTGCTTAAGCAGTTAATGTTATTTAGGCTTTTGCTTCCTGAGAATGTGTACACTTTCTTGTTACCTGTTTTTTTCCCCATCTTCTCCTCTATCAGTTTTGCTTTGCTCTCAAAGATCCCTGTTCATCCTCTAAGGAGGGCTGCATTCCACAAACATTATTTCAAATGTAGCTTAAACATTTCTCCTCAGGGGGAAAACATTTAGGACCGATGGTATTTTGTTTAACATCTCTTTTGAAAGAAATATAAAGAAAATGAGGTTTTTTTGGACAGCATTGTTCCTCTCCCCAGCTGTATTTGAATAAGCAGATGGTGCTTTTAAATAATTTTCACTGTGTTTTGTTTTTCTATTTGTTGACCCACATGAGCATATTTCTTGTGAAAGGACTCATCTTGCACATTAAAACTTCCCTGTTTTCAGTAGAAATTGTGGGTACACGGAGGATTCCTTGAGCTCACAGTCACCACAAGAACTTTTTTCCAGTATATTTTCATAACCAGTGAGTAGCCAAGAAGGTTAAAATGATACATTATTCCTAACTGTCAAACATAACTAATAAACTAAATTTATTGCCAATTTGATGTATAGCATTTGCTGTCCTTTGTTCTTTGGGGACCAGAATGAAGAACTGTGCAGAACTTGTTTTGTGCAAGTAGATTGGTCTCACTGGGATTTCCATGTTGCTGCATACCCAGCACCAGAACCATGCAGATTTTGAGCAGCACAGGAGACACTGAAAGAACATCATACCTGCTGATTACATACAACTTTAGAGAAGCTCATGGTGCTGGTACCAGCCATGGGACTCTTTTTTAAGAGACTGAATTTGCCCTTTTAGCAGAAAAACTTTCTTCATTGCTGAAGAAATAAGGAAATAAATTCTCTTCTCGTCTTGTGTCCTGAAAAACAGATATTAAATTGTGCCTATAATAGACAGTTTCGTAATGTTCCAATGACTCTTTCCCACTTGTGTGTTTTCCACGTCTCCAAAATCTCTTCAGAGGTTTGGGTTAATGGGACATTGTTTTCTGTCAGGGACATCCCTCTAGGCACTTTGCAGTTCACAGTTTCCACCTAGGCAGATAACAGCCAAGTCAAAAGTTCACCTGGCTGTTCATTTTATTTAAATGTGCTCCTTTTGCTATTGCGTGCAGATTAAAACCAGAGACGTCTGCAAGGGAAATGTCTCGCCAAAACCTTACATTTTGGATAAAGATCTTTATTGCTTGGAAATGTCAAAATCTGGTAGGACACAGCAGCCTTGACACAAAGTGTTATTTCTTAAAATATTGCTTTGAACTGTTATATAAAACCTATTTTAACTTGAACTGTATTGGCAGTGAATAATAGATGCCATAACAACTTTATATATAGCACTGTAAAATGTGCCATCAGAAATACATGAGCTCAACTGTAATGTGCATTGTCAGTGCTCAGTGCTGGCACAAGCTCTGTCAAAGCAAATATATATGTATATAGAATATATATAATTTACCATCCTGTGCCTTTCATTTGCACCTGTGGTCATCTGAAAAATGGGAGGAGATAAAAGTTTGAGAAGAAATGGATAAGCACAGAATGGGAAACTTCACAGAATTTCAGCTGGTGACTGGAAAGACCTATTAAAAAAAAAAAAAAAAAATTCTAAATGTTGTACTGATTCAGAAAGCTTCCCATGATTGTCCCCATGCAGACAGCTTCCCCAGGGGTGATGAGAAAGGAAAATGAGGGAAAACTCCCCCAAAATGGTCCACCAACCCTTTTCCTCTCTCATAGCAGTTTCCCATTTCCATGCTCTTCTTCCATAGAGTGGGCATTCTCCTACCTTGGAAAGTGGGAGGTGTCCCCATGGCACAGGTGTTGGAAGAAGATGATCTTTAAGGTCCCTTCCAATGCAAACTCCTCTGTGATTCCATAATATCCTGAAGAAAGCAAATCACACCCCAGGAACTGCATTTTAGTTGATACATCCCTTGGCAAAAAAGGGAGAGATGGATAGGTTGTGGCAACAGGTGTGAGGAAAATGCTTTTATTTTTAGGAGAGGTTGTTCCCTCTGGGTCGTTGTTGAGAAATGTTGATGTTTGTTCCCTATCTGTTTTGAAGAGAAGTGATAGATGCCAGCCTCCACGCCTGTCACTCAAGCCTTTGTAGGCAGACAGAAAATGAAACACAATAAAAATAAAACAAAAGAATGCTCCACATAGTCTGGCAGAGCATGTTTGTTAGTTCAAACATGTTCCTTGTTCCCTCATTACCACGTATCCTTTCTTGCTGAGGGGTGTTTTCGGTAAAATCTCTCACTGATGGTTTGCAGTTTAGAGGGTTTAGTGCAAGCTATTTTATACCTTTCATCAGCTTCAATAGTCCAGGGCTTTGACTTATGAGGGCTCTGCCTGTCTCTTCACAGAGGCTTTTTGACTCAGAGTAATGTATAAATAACACAAGATCATGACAAGCACCATCCGTGAACGATCTGGCGCCTGTGAGTGTCAAACTCTCCTCATGACAGCTTTGGGGACCCTAATTATCCTGAGCTGCAGAGCTGCCTGCCAGGTTGACATGGCCATCCCTGGGACTGGTATTGAGTTGTTCCCTAAAGAACCAGCTCCAGAATGCTGTCCAGTCTAATTTAAAATGACCCGAGCTGCAGGACTGCTACCATTTATTTCGGGAGACTATTTCACGGTCCAGCAGGCTTCGGTGTTGATGAAATGCTTCCCTCTGTTCTTGTTAAAGATCCCTTTCTCATTCTCGGCTTTTTACACCTAGTGAAACTCTGCTGGACCCTGCAAATAATTCTTCTTCCCCTTTGGCTTTTAAACTCTTCAAATGCTAGCAGTTATCCTCCTCTTCACACGTTGGTCTCCCTGGCTTTTCAGTCACTTCAGTGCTCTCTTCTCAATTATTTCCCATTTGTTAGTTCTCTGCTCCTGCAGCAGCAGACTGTATATAGGATTTTGGTGTTGTACCAGAGCTGAACAGAAGAAATGTGTAAAAAGCCCCGTGGATCCAATTCAGAGATTACAAGTCCTAATGGAAAATTTCGAGATCATTTGTGCATTATTAAATTAAACTCACAAAAGACACTAGAAGTGCTCATTGCACTTTTTAGTTGTTAATCATATCCTGACACACTTTTGACCCAGATTAGCCAGTGCTTACCCAGCTGTTGACACAGTTTGAGAGGCAATGTATTCTAGAGGCAGTTTTGGTGCAGCCACACTGTTCAGAGGGTAAGGGGATTTAATGATGTGCATGCAATGAAGTGCAGTTTCAGTGCCTGAGAACAGGCATTTCCCATGTCCTTGTACAGCTGCAGCCCTATTGATTTATGAGTTGATCACAAAAATTACCTGTAGTCCTCACTGACATTTCGGGAAGAGGAAGGGCAAGGTGAATTAAGGGTGAATTTTGTGGGAAACTGTGCAAGCCTGAGGGTGAAATGAGGTGTATGTGAAAATTGCAGCTGGCCTCTTTGAAAGTGTGGAGAAGCCTGAGCAAGTCTGGAGAACAAGGAGCAGCCTATCCCAGTGGAATCCTGCAGTGGCCATTTCCACTGAATAATGATTTGACTGTGCCTCCCTCTCAGTGCCCCTGTGGCCTCCAACACTCCTGCATTGCTATAAGGGACTTCCCTTCATGCCAAAACCACTCACACTCAATCTGCACATCTTTAGCATGCTGCCTTCAAACTGCCACTGTCATGCCAGGCAGATCTGAGAAGTTTAATTCATTTTAGATCCAGGGGTTGTATGACGATCACAGAATATCCTGAGCTGGAGGAGATCCACAAGGATCACGTAGTCCAGCTCCTGGCCCTGCACAGGACACCCCAAGAATCCCACTGTGTCCCTGAGAGCTTTTCCCAAACACTTCTTGAGCTCTGTCAGGCTTGGTGCTGTGACCACTGTCCTGGGGAGCCCTTTCCAGTGCCCAGCCAACCTCTGGGGGAAGAACTTTTTCCTAATATCCAACCTAACCCTCCCCTGACACAGCTTCAGACTGCTCCCTCAGGTTCTATCACTAAAACAGCAAACACATCACATGCTGTATTTCCTTCTCTTTCCATTTTTCCACTGTTTATTAAGTGCCACTCTTATAAATATATCGATACACATCCATCTATTCTGTAAAGCCAATACATCCAGAGAGAGGCAGGAGATGAAATACCACTGGGTAACACAGAAGATTTTCTCATCATCTCCTTTCTGCTCACATATCACTTTTTCTATGACTACATGCAAAGGTCCAAACTTTTTCTTCTTGCATGGCTAAAACTGTATTTCTTCCTCTCCTCATGGAAATGATTAGGGCTTGTATATTTTTGTAATCAGTGTTTCATCAGGGATACGTGTACAGCCTTAGATATCCCTTTCCAAGGCACTGAAGTTTCAGGAATATATCACAAATCTTTTTTAGCCCTAGGCAAAGTCTCATGTCTCAGGTGTAACCTTATGACTAAACTGTATGTGTGTAGTGAAGTGTTTTTAACTAAATTAGAGAGCTTTCCACTGTGTGCTAGAGATAATTTTCCTTTTCTCACTTGCATTCCCAGGGCCTTATCCAAAGGCTGTTAGTGTCAGAGAGTCTTGCCCTAAACCCTTTCCTTCATGCACTATTCCTTCAGTGAGCTTGCATGAAGGCAGTAATGAAAGCCTGGATTCAGCAAATCCCTTATGTGTGTCTTAACAGCTTTGCTGAATAGGGATGGACTTTAGAACCTACTAAAAGTGAAGTATTTCCTCTGCAGAAGGAGGAAATAGTGCTGAGACACATAATTTGCTAACAATCTGAATTTTAGGAAGACACATCTGCATATTTATATCCACAGAAGCTGAGCTGAGTTAAAGTCTCGTGTATGACCTGTCAATGTTCACTGATAAGGCAGAGAACTGGAAAGAGAGAGATCTCCAGTACTGGTGGTGAAATATTGTTTAGCTTCTGCAAATCTTCCTGCTTAAGTGTTAATATTTCTTTGGTGAAAGGAATCTGTTACTTTCCTCCTCCATTTACTGCACTTTTGCCTAAGTTTTTGCCAGCAGATGATGACTGTCTCAACAAAGGTAACATCTTGCCCCTATTTCTGTTAGCACAGACAGTACAAACATCAAATGCCTCATCCACACAGCAATTTTTGTGGCTGTGATTCACTGTCTCAAAGGGGAATTACCCCTCTCACCTATCACTTAGGTTAGAGTATTTCACTCTCTAGTTCTCTGCTGCTAATTAATAACAATCGACATCAATGGCCCATCAACCAGCTGAGATCCTCAAGCAGTGCTCAAAAGAGCTGTCCCTGCAGGTTTGACTTCTTACCTTCCTGAATTGAGTGCTGTGCTTTCTTTTTTAATTATTTTGAGTAGGGAAATCAGAAATTTCCCCAGGCAAGATGGGAGGAATAACAGCAGGTGAGTCTTAAGTCATGGTAATGTAAAAGTTCCTGTTGGCAAAGCCCTGAAACATCTCAAGAATCCACTGGGGGTTGAGTCAGCTCTCCCTCATCAGAGCTCAGCAGAGAGGAAAGTGAACCAAGGATATTGAAAAGACCCCACAGAGGTAACAAGGGAGGAGATGCCTGAGAACAATGAAATCCACATTTCACAGCAAGCCCAGTTCCCATTCCCTCCTATTTACCAAAAGGTGCCTGGTCCTTCATAAATTTTCCTTGACAGGAATGTTCTCCCACATCAGAAATTAGACTGAAAATCACATTCTTAACGTCGTTAACAATGAATGTCAAATTTTAGAGGCTGATGACAAAGATAGTATTAGTTTATGCCCTCTGCACTGTGCAGGCTCATTTAATTCAGGTGTTCTTTAATACTTTCAATTGCTCTTTTATGAAAGAGGATGTTACAGAACTGTCTATCCCCACCACCCTGATCACCATTTATCTACCCAGAGTGTCTCCTCTGGTTGTCACTTCCTTCTCTGCACTGGAGTCATCTCTTCCCATCTGTATTGAGGCCTCAGATGGCTCACTTGAGGCAGAAAGACTATTAAGACCCACCTAGGAACTATGGAGAATTGCAAATTTTAGTATTATAATATATTTCCTTCAGTGCAAATTTTTAGCCAGACCCCTGAGCAACCTGGTCTGACCTCAGAGTTGGTCCTGCTGTGAGTGAGAGGCTGGACTTGAGCTCTCCTGTGGCCTTTTCAAACCTAAATTATCCTGTGATCTCATGTTCTCATTATCTCTCCACCTCCTTTGACTGCACCACTGAGGGCTACCAAAAGTTCATGTGTTAATCTTGCTTCAATCTAAAGACAAAACATCTCTTTTTCCCTGCCTGTGTGAGCTCCTGACTCAGCCTCATTCTCCTGTTCCATCCGTTGTCACCACAGGCAGGAGTTCATGCCTCACTCCTCTGTTCATACCACACTTCTCATTTATTTGGGGAAATAGGATATTTTAACTGTCAGAAGGATCAGTGTCCCTGGAAAAGGAGTCCTCTGAGGTGACCCTGTGCCAGTGGGTCTGTGTGCCATCTGGGTTTGCCCAGAGAAGCTGTGGCTGCCCCATCCCTGGAAGTGTCCAAGGTCAGGTTGGATGGGGCTTGGAGCAGCCTGGGATAGTGGAAGGTGTCCCTGCCCATGGCAGGGGATTGAAACAAGATGATCTTTAAGGTCCCTTCCAACCCAAACCACCCCATGATTCTGTGATTTTGATGCAGAGATACAATCAGGGTCACGTTTCAGAAGAATTCAGCTCTCTCTTCTCCAGCAATAACTGGAATGCAGATGAGGTTTGCTCATGTTGGCATCATTTTTTTTGAAAATGTGGACTCTTATTGAGATAAATAAAAAAGTTGAAATATCTTCTAATTTAAGGCTAAGGTATTGCTATTGGAGGATGCATGGCAGAAGGATTTTAGGTCAAAGATCAGCACATGTCCAGACAATTTTTTTGTGATTTTACTTTTTACATCTTCTACTAAGCTGTCAGGACTAAAAGGATTCTTCTGGATCACTCAAAGTGTTCCTGTGAATGTCCAAGACTTCCTTCTTTCCAGTTTTTAAACTGTTCCATGACTTTAAACTGAAAAAGAGCAGTTTTAGATCAGATATTAGGAAAAAATCGCTTCTCAGTGAGGGTGGTGAGGCCCTGGCACAGGTTGCCCAGAGAAGCTGTGGCTGCTCCATCCCTGGAAGTGTCCAAGGCCAGGTTGGATGGGGCTTGGGATAATGGAGGGTTTGGAACTGGTTGAACTTTAAGGTGTTTTACAACCAAAACCATTCCCTTTTACAACAAAACCATACCATGATTCTCTGCTGTACCTACAGCAACAAACATCTGCATATTTTTAACACTGCCTTCGGAGCTGGTGATTTTTGGAACAAATGTACCTGAGTTTCATCTTTTCTTTTCAGTTCTCCCACGAGGGATAAAAGCTGCCACAGATTTCTCACCGTGCTCCTATTCCCATTTCACAGCTGGAGAAACTGAGACGTTATGGATTGTTTCCCTGCCAGTGGAGCTCCATAGAAATGTAAATGCCTTGCTTAAGACCTGGGAAAGAGTCAGGATCAGTGCCAGGATTAAAATGCTGCTTGTTCTGTACTTCCGCACCCAATTCTCTTCAGACTGTGCTGGGATGAGACATCCAAATACAAGATCTGGCATATTTAACTTCTAATTTTTCTCCTCATATTTGAATTGCAAGGCAGAAGGAACATGCTCCTTTCAGAAAACACACTGTCATCCACTCAGCTTGGATGAAGCTCAGGGAAAATACTGATCATCATTTGTAACTGAAGGCAAATCTTCCCTACAGGGGGGGCTTGCTGGGGTATGAAGTTTCACCCATGATATCATGACTTTATCAGGAGATGCTGAACAGCAGCCTCTCTGAAAGCACAGCTTGCTCTGTCAGAGACTGAGAGCTTCCTGCCCTCTGAAAAATCTTCAGATGTGAAGGTGAGGTGTCAGGAGTGAGGGCAGGGGGGAAAGATCTGCTCTGTGCTTGTGCACATAAAACACACCTGGGGGAAAGCCTACAGGTGAAGGTCAGTTGTGTCAGACCATGTGGTGCTGGGGGATTAAAAGATGAGTTTCTGGGTGTTATGGGCCTGAGACAGATGTGAACAAGGGATTCAGTGCTCAGAGCTGAGTGCTGGAGCCTTTGATCAACGTGTGCTGGTTTTCTGAACTATGCTTTACTGATGGTGCAAAAGGAACCTTTGTTCGTTTTGCCCCTCTCGTGGTTCTTGGCAGACCTTTTCTCTCCTGGAAGTGGTGAGAGCCCAAATATCTGTTGGTGTTGAGGAGGAGCAACTTTAAATCTCATACAGCACTGAGAGCTCTTACACACTCTTTGAAAAGGCTATTTCCTCATGTAGGAAAAAACTCACTTCATCTGCAAGACCAGTGGTTGAAGGTAGCAGCTTCTCTCTCTTTGCCTAATCAGTTTTAGGAATTGGCCACAAATCCAGTGAGTTTGAGGAATCACAGAATTGCTTAGATTGGAAAAGACATTGAAGATCATCAAGTCAAACCATTGATCTGGCTGCCAAACCCACCACTATACCATGTTCCCAAGAGCCACATCTAAACATCTTTTAAATCCCCCAGGGGTGATGTCTCCACCTCTGTCCTGGGCAGCTCTGCCAGGACTTGACAACCCTTTTGGGAAATGCTTTTTCTTCCTAATATCCAATCTAAACCTCCCCTAGTGCAACTTGATGCCATTTCCTCCTGTCCACTGCTTGTGCTCCTGATCTTTTAATCAGTCATCCCAAACCCTTGATGTCTCTTGATTGTCCTTTTTATTGCAACTTCATTGCCACCTAGCAGAAAAAAAAAATCAATAATGGACAATAATCTGAGGGTTGTAGCAGGATAAGAAGTTTTCTCTTTCCATCTTCAGCCCAGACCCCAGGGAGGCAGTGGGCTGCCCTAGGACCTGGGCCTGGTCTGCACACTGGGCTTTTTTTCCCTTCAGAATGGAGTTTTCTCAGCTGCTCTGTCACCTGTACCAAACAGGGGAACCAAAGTGTCTTCAGAAAACTGCAGTTTAACAGGGATTGAATTAATTTGAGGGTTCAGTCTCAAACAAGAATGTGCCTGTCCATGATCACTGAAGCTGAAGGAGGGCACAAAGCAACCCATGTGCTCTCCCCACTGCCCAAAACAGACACAACTACTCCTGGAGAGTCTCCCTCCTATGGTTTCCAGAGATTTGTGTCTTTCTCAAAAAAATTCAAGTGTGAGAAGAAGCGTCTCTTTATTTTTGGTATTTTTAGCACGGGGAGTGGGAGACCAATAAAGAGCCAAAGTGAAGGATGCCTTGATCAGCAATGATTCAGCAGAATTTCATATTTAGTCTTGTTCTGACAGTCTCTATAAAAATCCTGCAAATAGCTGCAAACTTCAGTCCTTCAGTCTGATTTGATTGCTGGGTGCTGTGAGCAAAAGAACCAAAAGTCACTTTGTAAGCATCAGCCCCTGTATTTGCCATGATCCTTTAAAATAGCCCTTAAAAATGAAATTTCTGGAGCATTTCAGTTGTCAAACAAGGTATTTCTCCCCATCCTCTTTTTCCTTGCTAAATGCATAAAAAAAAAAAAGTAAAGTGGGGATGGGAGGGGTGGGTGGAAGGAAATTAAGAGCAAACCCCATGACTCCTCTGCCTCCCTGATTTCAGCTCATGCTTGTAAATATAAGTCTCAGCATTGGGATTCAAGGACTTTTGGGATTAGGTCCTTCTATCCTGAGTGTACGTGGAGGAAATAAAAGGAAATCCATTGCACTTTGGTGCTGGTTTCTTAGGAGGGAGTCACCTCCTACTGAAGTCTGACAGGGCTAAGTCGTGTTCCCTCACTTGTTTTCCCCCTGATGTTCTTTCTAATTTATGTCACTGAGAAGGGTTAAGGAAGGTGACTTCAGGTGTTGCCATTAGAAAGTCAAATGGCAAAAATAAAGCATTAAAAATAAATGCTGCAGTGGAATTGCTGAGCCAGGGAATAAAGAGCTTTAAATGCAAACAGGGAACTGGCTGTGCATTTCTCCACCAGTCACCTGTCTCCCTAGCTGAGGATTAAGGACTCTGTGTCTTTTAGTCCCGTGTCTTCCCATTCAGCTCCAGGTGCTGCTGAATGTCACAACTTTTTACAGCTCGCCTATTAAGATTTAGAGGAACTTCCTCCCTTTTATTTGGATGGCAGGAGGAAGATTATTGCTTCTTCTGAGTCACCTCATAGCAGAGACACAAGGAGAGTCTCTTGTAAAAGAGTAGATTTTAAATATAGGTGGTCTTCCCTAAATAAACGTCAGGAATTTAGTGAGTGGGTTAATTTGCTTTTAGGGTGGATCCCCAGCTATGGGAGATGCACTGACTTCCATGCTGTCAATGTCTCATTTTGAATGACTTTCAAACTCCTCCAAAGAAAAGCATGAACAGCATTTCTGTCATGCACAGCTTTCCTCTCCCCTGGGTGTTTTTGCAGGAGCACACGGTATTTTACAGCCACACTCAAACAGATCTTGCCACACTCGATCATCTTTCAATGTTTTTCTGTCCTTGTCCCTCCCTCAAGGTACCGTGTCATCCCCTAAATCTCAGGGTGCAGTCCCAGTCCCTGCTGTCCCAGTCTTTACCCTGGACGTTTGCTGGGGGGTGGGAAGCATACAGATAGAATATTTTTTTGGGATTCCTTGCTGCTCTGTGCTCCTAGAGCTGAGAAGAACTCATGGGATCACCATCCTTGCTGCAGGCAGAGGCCAGTCCAGAAGGATTCTAGGGCTGGAATCTGTGCAACACAGAGAAGGTCTGGAGCAGGCTGAGGGGCAAGTTGAAAATCTGCAAAATCTCAGTGGCACCATCATCTCCTAATGTGGGACACTGCCATATCAGGAGTTTTTACAGCTCTGATGTCCCCAGGGCACCAGTACATCCCCACCTAACCCATGCAGCTGTTATACCATGGGGAACAGTCTGGGCTTTGAATCTAATCTGAGCTCTCTTTTCTTCTATTCCATCCCTCCACACCCCCTGAAACTGGCATTGATTAATTTTGCAGCACTGTGTGTGTGAACAGACAGGTTTGGGTTAAAGACTGTTCCATAAATACCCCTTGTTATTCTTTTTCTCCCAATTCCTGTGGAGTTAGAGCCCCTATTGCTGTGTGCTGCCACAATAGCTTTATAGGAGCTGTGAGGAACCAGAGCTTTGTTTCCCAGGTGGGTTTTCTCTCTAGAGGCATCAGGACAGCCTCATGCTGGGTTGGGGCTGGGTTGAGTGAGTGGCTGAGCACATGGCTTTGTACTGAAGGCTCTCTGATGCTTGGTGACCTCCAAATGAGGTGAGACAGGACCCCCTCCTCTGAGATCCGGGGTCAGGAGTGCCACTGAAGTGCCACCAAGGTGCTGGCACTCGCTGGCTGTGTTGCATCAGCACAGGGATAAATTAATCCTCTCCTCCCGAGTGAGGCTGGAGCTGGGAAGTGATGCTGTTGGATCCAAGAAACCTGGGATTTTTTGAGCTTTCTGTGCTTTCTGGCACTGACCCCCAGGAGAACACTGCTTTTGACTTGAGACCTTGGAAAAGGCTTCCAAATTTGAGTGATGGAGTTGGAGTCACAAGTGTGTAGTTAAATAGAAGTGTGTGATTTCACATGGTGAAGGGTTTTATATTTGAGGTTTTTATATTGTAGCAATAGGTATGGGACAAGATGGAGGATTTTGGGTGTTGTTTCTTTCTGTGTTGTTCTTCCTTCTTCTTCATGGTTTCAGGCAGTAGTTTTTGGTTGGACAGTTAGTGCTGCACTGCGGGTCACAGGAGTTTGTTTTTTGGGTGAAAAGTATAAATAATATAGGTGTTAGTTCTTTATTGGACTGTTTAGCTTTAAAAGACCCTGTAACTAGCTAAATTCACCTCCATTTTGCTCGTTTTTAGCTGGTAGCTAGAAGTGTTGCAGAACTCTCTGTACTTTAGATAAGATTTAATAAACAATCAAGTCCAAACATGAGAAAATTTTCTCCTTTTTGTTTTTAATCCTGACTCTGAGTGAAGACAGAAGAAAGTTAAGGCAAACCATTCATTAAGTGGTGCAGATACCACATTTTCATGATGCCAGACTGCCAACCCTGTGTTTTTAGGCCTGGTGCTGTGTGTCCTCATGCCTTGTTTGCTGTTCTGGAAGGCACCAATGCATTCAGCAGTGGTTTGTTTTCCCTTAGTCTGCTCAAGCCTCTCTGCTGGACTTGTGTGCCAAGTGTGGAGTCACAGGAGCTGCAGGAGGAATTTTCATTTCCCCCTCTCACACTTGCATTCATCAGTGTTGAGCATCATTCACAGCTGTATTATTGAAAGTGCTTAGCACCCTCTGATGTTTGCAACAGCCCTGTCCTGCCTTGATGAGCCTGACTACAGAAATACACTCTGGTTCTGCCCTGGGATTGCCCCCAGGCTTTGTCTTCCACATCTCTTGTGTACCAAGTCCATGCAATTCATTATTCCATCCATTCCAGACAATGTCCTCTCACTGCCCTGCACGCTGGGCATTGCTCTGGATGGAGCCTGGCAATAACATCCAGCTGCCACATCCTACAGGGTCCAAATTTAGCTGTCCAAATTCCCTCTGGTTGGATTCATGCACCTTTTAGGGTATTTTGAGACCTGGTAATTTTTAGCCAGGTCCTTCCTAGGTTTTGGGAACACTCTGCTTCTCACCAGGCAGCCAGACTCAGCTCCATATTCCATTTTTCCTGGCAGGTTTTTCCATCCTCCAGTCTCAAGGCTTGCCTGGAGATTTTGTCTCTACCTGTAACCCCTTGAATAGCTGTGTCTGCTTCACCTATGTAGCCTCCAGGTGAGACTGTTCAAGTGGTCCTGGGTTTGTTGATAGTTCTGTATCCAACTCCTGCCCCAAGGGAGTTCACCAAAGGTTACAGTCTTCTGCACCTGAATAGAGCTTTCATGCTAACATGGAATTTACAGGATTGTCATGATGACAGAATGAGATGTTTTTTGTCTTCTTTGTTGAGATTTATTTTGATTTATTTTGTTTGATTGTGGTTTTTGTTTTTTTGGTCTGTGTTTTGTTGTTGTTGTTGTTGTTGTTGTTTGGTTTTTTTTGGGGGGGTGTGTGTGGTTTTTTTGTTTTTTTGTCTTTTTCCTCTTTCCACCACTGATTCACCTTTCTGCATCACTTATATATATATATTTAACAATGTGGCATCCAGCAAAATGCCTAGAGGAAGGTGGCTGTTAACCTTTTGTCAAGATGAAAACTGACCTACTTTTAATTTTGAGTTGGTTTTTCGTTTGGTTTTTATTACTTTTTCTTTCTTCTTTCTCCTGACCTGCTTTTGCATTTGACATTGCTTTACCTCTCTCCGTGGTAGTCACCTTCTGTAGTCACCTGAGAAGTGACAACATCACAGACCTCTAGAATCTTAAAAAAATTAAAGAACCTGGTTTGCACTTTCTTTTTCATTTCCACTGAGTTATTGACTTGTTTAAAGAATTGTGAGGGCTAAGTGAGCTGTGATTTTCCTTACAAGGACCAGGCTATCACAGCCTTGCATGTGCTTTGTTGTTTTGTTCTGTTTTAGCCATTTTACCACCATGTGTAAGGTTTTATTACTCTATTCATCATTCAAACAGCCAAGACTTTTTGTAAAGCTCAGTTGTTTGTAACTGGCAATCTGCAGCAGGGCTTGTTCCTAAACAGGGATTAGGTGTTCTGTTAGCAAGTCTGGGGGATTCTGCAGGTCATTAGGATTTCTTGTCACCCAGAGCAAGGCACTTTTCCCATAACTGGAGGTTTTCAGGGTGAAGATATCCCTGCCTGACTTTAAGCTCTCAAAATAATCTATGAAAACACACTTTTAGAACACGGTTCATCCGGTGTGATTTTAGACATCTGTTCTATCATGAATTGACCCATGATCAGCTTCTTTCTCTCAATGTACTCTTAGAATCTCCCGTTGTTTATCTCAAAAGCTCAAGCATACATTCATAAATAGGGATACCTGTAGGCTGCTTCTTCACCAGACTGTCTGGACAAAATACTATTTTGTGGATTTTTTTCTTTTTCTTTGAGTGGCAGTAATGAATCCCAGCTTCTGTCACCCCAATGTCTTAGAGCATTTCCTCCTTTTGTGTCTAAGTTGAGAAGATTTTTGTCACCTGATTTTTTTTTTTTTTAATTTGAAACATAACAAATCAGAGAATAATAGAAAAGTTTGAGTTGGAAGAGATCTTAAAGATCAATTAATTTCAACTCCTCACCCCCTTGAAGAATGCCACCCATTAGACCAGGTTACTCAGAACCCTGTCCAAGCTGACCTTGAACAGTTTCAGGGATGGGGCACCCCTGGAAATATTCAAGGAATAACAAGGTTTTTTTTTTTCATAGACTATTCTTGATCTACTTGTTTTCTGCTGACAAGGGTGACTTCTAACCCAAACCTTTCTATGATTCAATTCTCTTGATAATCACAGACTGATGATCCCGTGAGTGAATGCATTTATAAGCCAACAGTCTGGGTAATGAAATCTGAGAAAAATAATGTCCTGATTTTGATGTGTACTTTTAATTGAGCAGATGAAAAGCTTTCCATTTAAGCATGCCAGGGTTATCTAAGTAATATTCTGGCACATTGCCCTTTTCACCAACGTGACTCTACATTCCAGCAACAAAATGGGCAAAAAATCAATTCCATTGGAAGAAAATCCCAGTAGTTGAATCTCATGTTAATTGCAGATCAGAAGAAGAAAATTGTTTTTACTATTTCATGAAACTAAGTGAAAATGTGAGTAAGAGAATTGTTGGCCCGTGTATAAATTAAACTTTTCTTCTGGTCTTGGAGAATAATGCAAGACCCACTTTGATCTGACCTTGCAAACCAGTGAGAGCATCTCAAACCAGGCCAACATTTCTGGTGCTGGAAAAACATTATTTTTACTCTAGAGGGGAAGCCATACAAGAAGGGGCAGAGGAAAGTTGGCTTGTTCATCCTGGAGGAGACTGAGGGGAGACCTCGTTGCAGTTGCAGCTTCCTTGAGAGGGGAAGGAAAGGGACATTCTCTGATCTCTTCTCTGTGGTGACAGTGACAGAACCCGAGGGAATGGCCTGAAGTTGTGTCCAGGAGGTTCAGGTTGGATATTAGGGCAAGGTTTTTCATCCAGAGGGTGGTTGGGCACTGGAACAAGCTCCTGTGAAGTTTTCTTGTTGTGTAAAACTCTCCTTGCTGGAACACTGAGCAAATTAGGAATTACTATTAAGGCATGAGCAAACACAGCCTGAGACAATGAAAAATTTCCTTGGATGGTCATGGATAGACCAATGTGAGGGTCTAAGTAACACATGAACAAGAGGAAATGGCCTCAAGCTATGCCAGGGGAGGTGTAGATCAGATATTAGATTTAAAAAAAATCCTTTACAGAGGGGCTGTCAAGCACTGGAACAGGGAAGTGATTGTGTCACCATTCCTGGAACTGTTGAAAAATGTGTTGATGTGGCACCTGGGGACATGGTTTAGTGCTGGACTTGGAAGTGCTGGGTTCATGGTTGGACTCAATTGTCTTAAAGGTGTTTTCCTTCCTAAATGATTCTATGGTTTAATGAAATACAGGAATTGTCTCACCGAGGTCTACAAAGAATTCCTTGGGTAAAATTTCTGTCCTCCTGTGCCTTGCTCTGGATTGTAGCCTATTCTGGTTTGATTTAGGTAATTCTGGATGGCAGGAGGACCATGGCAATCGTGAACACAAAATACCTTCCCTGGGAGATGAACAGTCCAATTTCTGCATAGCAAGGGAGCAGGGAAATTTTCTCCCAGGAGCATTAATGGAGAATTTGTCAGGAAAAAAAAAAGAAAAAAGATGAAAAAGTCCAATAGTCAAGTGAAATGCAGCTACACTCTCCTGAATTTTAACTTTTCCTTGCTAACAGACTTCACATTATGAGATTATTATGGGATTATAATGTCTCTATGTTAAAGGGGAGAGGAAATCCTCAGCGTTCGTTGCCCTCATCTAACTCCCCTTTCTTCTGGAAATAAAGGAGAAGATGGAGAAAAGGAATGAGGGCAAAGAAAAGGAAAAGAAGAAAATTAAGATTGGAATGAAGTGGAATGAAGCCTTGAAATTGGCAGCTGTCAGCAGCCCTCAGGACAAGTGATAAAATGCTGCATTAAAGTAGCTGCAGTGTGAAATGCCATTGACAGAATAACGAGGATGGGAAATCACTTTATAAATGTGCTTACCAGGATAAACAGATGTGGCTGAGGGCAGCTCCACTCTGTCACTAAACACTTGAAAGGGCAAAATTTATGGCAATCTATTTTCTCTTTAAAAAAAAAAAAAAAAGGAAAAGAAAAAAATAAAAAGGAACACAATGAAAAGATACAAACCTGAGACTAGCTGGACATGACAGTGGATTTAAAGGGTCAAGGAACCTTTGAACAATGCTCTCAGGCACATGGTGTGACCCTTGGGGCTGTCCTGTGCAGGGCCAGGAGTTGGATTTGATGATCCTGATGGGTCCCTTCCCACTCAGGATGTTTTATGATTCTGTGTTTTTTGGGTTTGGTTATGGTAACTGAAACTTTGTGTTCTGAATTGCCTCCTTGTATTCCCAACTAAAGAAATGCTGCAGTTGTGGTTGGTAAGGGCTGGACAGAGAGGAAACCCCATCAATTTATGCCAAAGAGTCACCAAACAGTAAGAACTTATTGCCACCAGCCAAAACCCCCAAAATGGCTGTTTCCTCTTGCTTTTAGATGTGTTTGAACTACTTCAGTTACTTTTCAACGTTGTTTATTAAGGCCTGATAAAAGTATTTTGATATTACTGAGTATTAATAAAAATTTAAATGTATATGTGGCCTCAAGTTGCACCAGGGAAGGTTCAGGTTGGATATTAGGAAAAGATTCTTCAATGAAAGAGTGATCAGACATTGGAAAAACCTTTCCAGGGAAGTGATGGAGTCACAATCCCTGGAAGTGTTCAAAAAATGAGTAGACATGTCATTTCATGATATGGTTTTGGGGACATGGTGGTAATTGATCAAAGACTGAATTTGATGGTCTTGGAGGTTTTTCTCCAGCCTTAGAGATTCTATGATTCTGTATCATACTCTATGACAAATCACAACATGACTTATGATAGGTGTAGTCTAAAGTCCTCTGTGCTGGGAAATTATTTATTTTGCCAATTTGAAACTCCTTGAATGGAAAAAGCAATGAATTACCTGCAGAGTTAACAGTAAACAGCAGCCTTTTCAAAGTAGGTTCAGTCTGAAAGCAGCTCCCCAATTCTTCCAATTCTCACCCCACCCCCTAGATCCATCCAGGTTTTCCAGTGCTTCATCCTTTGAGCCAGAGACACCAGGCTGGGAATGAACTGAGCCATCCTCCTTTCAAGTCTAGACTCTCACCTGCCTCATTTGCAAATTAAAACAAAATTAAAATAGTCCATTGAAAGCTAATCTGAACTCAGGGAGCACAAGCTGAGCATGATTGAATATAAATGCTCACAACTTTCTAATAAACTGGAGAGCTGGATCCAAAATCTCTCAAATTAGCATTTCCTTGGGGAGGGGGCAATGCAGGTGGGGAGGAAGGCAGGATAACTCACTTCTCTGCTAAGTGACTGGTGGGTTTCTAAGTGCAGGAATATCTGCTCTGTCACTGTAGATGTGCTTGATGGTTTCTAATTCAGCCCTTGGGACAGGGGCTGGCTGTGGTTTGTTGTCACACACAGCTGATAGATGGCACACTGTTGTCAGGATTCCCTGCTGCAGATGCCATTGCTCCTTGCTGCTGTCTGATTGTTATCTGCTGCTATTTAATGGCAGAAAGTGTCTTTGTGGCTGTTGATAAGTTGGTTAAAGCTTATTGAGCTTCACCTTTTGTTTTTTTGTGGACGAGAATGTTTAACAGAGCAAAGATTTGCTGAATTTGTCTTAACTGGGAAAGGCTGAGGCAGAAGTGCATGATTTAATCAGTTTAGTGGCTGGAGCTGATGGGAAGTTTGTGGCTGCATTCAGAAACAGTCCCTCTCTCTGATTTCCAGGGTTTGTATTGATTGCATTGAGTATTAGACAAGTGGAGTTAAGAGCAATCTTTAAACATCATCAAATCCTTTTCTCAGCTCTAAGATGGGATCAACAACCCGAATCATTAACTTCCTATAAAGATGTCTCCTGTTGCAGTTTCAGTCCATGAATTTCTGTCATATGGAGGGGGAATATGGAGAACAGGTTATTCCTTTCCTATTTGCAACATTTCCACTTGTCAGAAAAGCATTATCACATCTGCTGTGTCTCCCCCAACACCTCCAACCCCACACGTCCTGCTTTTTCTACATTGAAAAACACACTAATTCCTATTTTTCCTATCAGGCTGTGTTTCTAACACTTTTGATCATTCCCATGACTTTTCTCTGATCTGTCTCCAGGTGGTCCCCCTGAGATTTGTTGCTCAAATTTGGACACAATATTTTATCTCACAGGTGCTAGCTTTGTCCCCAGCACCCCTCAGCATCTTTGCTTGTTTATTTATTTACTTTTTGAGGACTTCTGCCCAGGAAATAGCCTACTATTCTCTATGTCTAACTGTAGAACTTTGTACTTTCATTATTTGGCTTCACTCCTTTTCCTTACAGTGTTTCCCCATTTTAACAAGATCCCTTTGAATTCTAATCATATCTTCTGACAGGCTCAAAATATTTCTGAGCTTCACTGCACCTTCTTATTTATGAACTGTCCTTTCTATGCCATCACCTAAACCATTCCTGAAAAATATTGGTTAGTCCTGGATCCAGGAAAACCACATGATCTCAGGGTATCATAAAATCCCCTCTCTCTGGTTTTGATGCAACCCAGGACATGGGGGGCTTTCTGGGCTTGCTCATGTCAATTTTTCATCCACCATCTCTTCCGACCTCCTTCTCTGCAAGATTGCTCCCATTCCATCTCCCAGTCTCTTCAGATGCTGGGGATTGTCCAGTCTGGGAGCAGAGCCTTGTGTTTGTCCTTGTTGAACTTTTTGATGTTTCTGTCCATCCTTCATTACCAAAGAGAATTTACTGATGAATAAATAGTTTTAAACTTTTATTTCTTAGCCAGTTTTAGAGTATTTTCATCTAGACTTTGTTTGCTCTACTTGTGTATTTGCCATCTGCTGCTTTTCCCCCTCCTCAGGTGTTGCCCAGTCCTAGAAAGGTACCAGGTAACTTTTGACAAATGCACATTTCTTGCTGCTCATTCTCATGCTGTGTTTTGTGCAACAACAAATCAAATATTGGATTATTTCTCCCATCATCTTTACAACTGGGGCTGCACAGGGCTGGCATTAAGATATCTGGCCTCTAATTCCCAGACTTTTGGATTTTGCACTGCTCAGACACTCTATTTTCTCTCTTCTGACTCCCCAGGAATTTTCAGTTTACAGCTCTAAGGTTGTCTTACTATTTCTCTAAGAATTTCACTTCAGTATTTATGAGTCCCAGACAGTCTGAAAATACCTAACCTTTAATCTGAGCCCCACAATCCCAGTGTTGGATCCCCATTGACTCTGAAGTGAGCCAGGGCAAATTGCTGAGCAGTAAATGTAGAAGACATCAACATATAATTCATCAACTCTACACTATAAATAATTCCTCCTTCCTCTAGAGATTAAAATGACCTTTTTTTTTTTTTTTTTTCCCTCTGAGAGCATCACCCCCATCTGCCAGTGACACATAAGCAAAACTGTCAAAGTAAAATGAATAATTGTTTGAATTCTATCTCCTTTGATCATAGAGTGAGCTGCTTGCTGTTCAGACCTATAATTTTAATTACTGGATGGAGTCACAATCCACAATTTTGGTCTGAGAACGAACACAAGGTTTCTGGCTTTGGGGTGGCAGACACCAGCTGGTATTGTATTGGTTCTGCAAACATAACAGCTCCAATGCCCACAGCATGAGCAGCAGAGAGGAAACCATTGTGCCACTGGAAATTGTGTTTGGAAATGGGGTGAGATGGCTGACACAACCAGAGTGCTGCAATGGATCACTGCAAACTCTTGAGAAGGGACAGCAAGGGAGGAGAGGCAGTGGGGTAACCCCTGTGTCAATAGGGCTGGGTGTTTGGGTAAAGGGGAAGGGCAGCAAAGCTGATATCCTGGTGGGAGTCTGTTATAGACCACCCAGCCAGCATGAAGAGAGGGATAAATTGCTCTAGAAGTACCTGAGAGAAGCCTCGTGATCTCTGGCCTTTGTTCCCACGGAGGAATTCAATTTAACCAGATGTCTGCTGGAAATACAACACAGCAGAGAGGAAACAGTCCAGGATGTTGCTGGAGTGTGTGGAAAATAAATTCCTGACAACTGGTGAGTGAGCCAACTAAAGAAGCTGTGCCACTGGACCTGCTGGGTACTTTTAACCAGAAATTGGAAATTTTCAACTGGAAACTGAGCACAGACAATTGGAAAATAAAGTGAACTGTCACACAGCCTTTAGTGTCTGCCTTAGACGTTGGCACCTTTTATATGATAAGAAGGTGTGTGAGAAATGAGAGCGTTTTGGCCTGCTTTTTCTATTAGAAATTTGGAGGTGATCCAGAAGGAAATAAATGAGGAAGAAGTATTAAGTATAATTTATGAAGAGAGATTACAGGAATTTACCAATTGCAGGCTCAGAAAGTGCAGCAGTGATTAGTTGAGCCATGATGACTGTGTAGAAATACTTGATGTGTAATAGCATTGAAAAAAGGGTACAATAATTTAAAATATTAAGGTTGACGGTAGTAACAAATTGCCAAGCAGTAACTAAGGACAGAGAGAAATAAATTAAATATTAAGAGAAAAATCCTTGAACAATGAGAGGAATAATTTTGGATATAATGGATATTTTTAAAATAGACAGCCTCTCATGGGTAGAACGGAGAATAAAACCTTGTAAAGGTGTTTGGGAGAGTCAACTTGCAGGAGGTGATACCCATCAACCTTTCTTTTCTGAGCCTTTTAGCTGCAGTTGTAATTAATTTGCCCTCAGATACCATAACTCAGCATTTGTGCCTCTTAGATAACCTGCATCATTGACTGAAAATATGTAAGAAAAATGTCAAAAGCAAAGTCTGCAGTCCACAGAGCCAAAATCTGGAAGAGCTTACAAAGACCATAGCATTTGGCTTTGAAATGCACAGGGAAATGTAGGGCAGAGAGGGTTTTTTAAAATTGTATGGAATGTGTATCTTCTTTTTGCCCAATTTGTACCATTGAGGAGAAGGAGAACCTTGGGCAGACCTTGGACATGGAATTGCTGGTGGAGCTGGTGGAGCACTTGATGGCCTGAGCAGCCATACCCCAACCCAAGAGAGATGTTGACCTCTTCAGACAAGTCCAGAGGAGGCCACTGAGCTGATCAAAGGGCTGGAGAACCTCTGCTCTGGAGCCAGGCTGGGAGAGATGGGGATGTTCAGCCTGGGGAAGAGAAGGATCCAGGGAGAGCTCAGAGCCCCTTCCAGTGCCTAAAGGGGCTCCAGGAGAGCTGGAGAGGGACTGGGGACAAGGGATGGAGGGACAGGATAAAGGGGAATGGCTTTGAGCTGAAGGAAGGTAGGTTTATTTTACATATTAGGGGGAAATTCCTTCCTACAAGAGTGGTGAGGCTCCATCCATGGAGGTGCTCAGGGTCAGGCTGGGCAGGGCTTTGGTTAACCTGGTCTAGGTGCCCTGCCCATGGCAGGAGGTTGGAACCAGATCATCTGTAAGGTCTTTTTCAGCCCAAACCCATCTGTGATTTTATGATTCCAGCCTTCAGTGACCTCTGTAAGAGATTGTGACTCCCTTCCTCTCTTGCACCAACCCCATAAACTCCACTTGTAATAAGGACTGAGCTGTCTCCAAGCTCTGCATATGGTTCAACAGCTTCAGCAATTTCTAAACAGAGGATTGGCAGCACAGCAGTGAATTGTGAAAAGATGCTGTGTATTTCCCTTGTCCCTTTGTCTTTTTCCTTTCAGTTAAAGTTAGATGTTCTTTTCTAATTTGTCAAGAATAAATAGTGCACCTAAATGAATCACTCTGTTGATAGCTGCAGATCAGACTCTGCAATCAGTATTTTATTTAAGTAAAATAATTGAGCAGCAATTGATAATACATGGCAGCTTACGATTGCTCTAATTGCTTGGCTTCCTGGAACACTCCTAAAAAGAAAATGAATTCCTCCATTGTATTTTTTTCTGGCTGCATGACCCTCATGGAAATAAATCCAGAGTGGAGAATTAATAGTGCTGCAAACAAAGTGTAGAAAGTGTTGAAGCTTTTTGTCATAATCTTTGCACAGTTTCTATTTTTGAAGATAACATACCACCTGCAATAAACTGCCTTTCCTGGGGCTGGTATCAGTCAGGGTGATAGATTACAACTACTTCCCTCACTACTGCTATTAGTTTATACATTGCAGCCTGGGGCAGGAAGCAGGAGATGCTAAAGGAAAAGTCAGTGTGGAACAAACTGAGTTTGGAGTTTGCTGACCAATTTCCATATCTTTGGTGACTTGTTACTCAGGAGACCTTCTTCGTCTGAGCAGCTGAAAAAAATGGGAGCTGTAAATATTAAATGCATTTTATTTTCTTATTTTAAAAAGACTAACTATCCCCAACAAGCATTTTTTTTGAATATAAAAAACCCTCAAAAAACAAACAAAAAACCCCCACTTTTTTCATAGGTTGCTGTAAGAACTCATATATCTCACTTTTTGCAGTTTGCTGCTGTAGAGACCAACGGCTCCTTGGAGCTGTTGGAGAGTAAAATAAATGTGCAATACAGACAAATAGTTCCTGTTGGACAGGTACCCACCACATGAAACACTCCATGACAATTGCATCAAATCACTGTGGTTATTGCCCAGCTCTTACAGAAGGAAAAGGAATCTGCTCATAAAAGCCTTTTCTTGGACAAGGCTGTGCATTATTATTGTTGGACAATTCTGCTCTGGTTTGTGTGGCTTTTATGTTCACCTTTTTTATTGTATTTAATTTTTGCTTTTGGGGTGTCAGGCCAGCAAATTTCACAAACCCTAAGCTACAATCTATATTTGAAGTACAAATGGATATCCTCTATTGGGAGAACCTTCATCTTCACTGAGTATTTTTATTACTGGTCTGCAAAGGCCACAATGTCAGGCATTTCATTATCTCTGTTCACTTTGGGTGCTTCATGTAATTACTTTTGTGCCATTTGACTAGCCTATATACATATGTGAATTAACTCAGAAGGAACTCCTTAATTCAACTCCAGGGAGCTGGGAAAGGTGAGAAGGCAGAAAATCCCACAAAAACCTTTCTAGCATATCAGAAAACAGAAGCAATATTTCTGATCTGTGAGTCTCTTTCATATCCAGCCCAAGGGTTTGTTGGAAAAGCAAGGATATTAATCTTTCTTTAGTGGTAAAGTAGATAGAAACTTGGCTGTAGGAGAACAACTTGGATTTGTAGTGTGGGTGCAGAAACTTTCTTTTGTAACCACGAGAAAATAAATCATAGAATCATAGACTGGTCTGGGTTGGGACCTCGATCACCCAGTTCCAACCCCACTGCCATGGATCAGGTTGCTCAGGATTATTGCTTCCAAATATGCATTGTAACATCCCAGAGTCTTGTTCCAGCTGTGCTAACCAGGTACAGGAACATCAGACATTCAGAAAAGAGAAATAAAATTGCAGCACGTTGCCATTTGCAGAGCAGAGCTGATGTTCACTCTGGAGAGTGATGAAGTCACTTCCCTCTTCATTTCCTTATTTTGTGGATCTTCTTCTTTCACTCTTTGTTGACTTTACGAGTGTCTGGTGGAAGAGGAGAGTGGTGGGGATGAAGGAAGGACAGGGCATTGCAAAATATGTAAATTCACATCCACTTCTCCATCATGGGGGATTTTTGAAACATTCTCCATTTGCTCTACACCTCGAATTTGTAGCATAATTCTTTTGTTTTCCACACCCCTCTGTCCCTCTTCTCCACCTGTGAAGCCCCACCTGGAGCACGGATTCCAGCTCTGGAGTGTCCAAGGCCAGGTTGGATGGGGCTCGGAGCAACCTGGTCCAGTGGAAGGTGTCTCTGCACATGGCAGGGGGTGCAACTGGGTGGTGTTTAAGATCCCTTCAAACCTAAACTATTCTATGCCTTTATGATTCTGATTTCATGATGATAACGACTGTTGCACCTCAGTTTTCTGATGTAACCATTCCTGCTCACATCATTTCTGGTCTTCATGATATCAAAACTATCACAGCATTAGCTTGAAGTCAAAATGGAATCAACATAGTTCTTTTGTTGTTGTTGTTTTGGTTTTGGTTTTATTTTTTTTTTTAAATTTTATTTTTGTTTTTATTTTTTCTTTTGTTAAAACTAAGCAAGGCAAACAAATTATTCCTTTCTCTAATTTTTTGTTTATTTGCCTGTTATGGATCATACCAGTGTTCATGCTTATTTTACACCAGAGTGTTTAGCCAGGAAATAGAAGCCTGAGATTTAAGGTCTGTTTTCTGCTACTGTAGACAGAAATAGGCTATGTTTATATCTCTGCAATCTGCTAGGCCTCAAATGTTCATTTAACACCTGGTGTATGTTCAGGGCAAGTGAATCTTAAAATTATTAGTGCCTGTCTATATACAGTGGCTGTTTGTACAGGTGGGAGTGTTTGTGGTACATGAGAATACATATGTTTATGTGCCTGTATAAACACCCACGTGTACATACAGACAGGAATTCACAGACCTTTACAAATTGGTGAGTTTAAATGAAATTTGGGGTGTTAATTAATTTGAAGATCGGAATCAAAGTCGATAAAAAGAATGCTTTATGTCATCTTTGATCCTTTATTATATTTCCCAAATATAAAGTGAGGATAGCTATGTAAAAACAAAACTGTTGATGACCTCCTCCATTAACACATCTCCTATTTCCAGATCCAAAGGGGTTTTAAAAGGACAAGCTACCTCTTCCTATGTTTATGGTATCATATTTCCCTTACACAACCCTGACAAGGGGGGATGACTTTAAACCAGTAGAAGGCACATTTAGATTGGATATGAGGAAGAAATTCTTCCCTGTGAGGGTGGTGAGTCCCTGGCACAGGTTTCCCAGAGAAGCTGTGGCTGCTCCTGGATCCCTGGCAGTGTCCAAGGCCAGACTGGATGGAGCTTGGAGCAACCTGGGATAGTGGAAGGTGTCCCTGCCCATGGCAGGGTTTGGAACAAGGTGATCTTCAACCCAAACCATCCTGTGATTTCATGATTCTGATTCCATGATGATCCAACTGGCAGGATTTGTGACCCTGTGGGGGATCCACCTGAAGAACTGCAGCCCATGGGAAGGACCCAGGTTAGAGGAGTTTGTGGGGGACTGTCTGCCTTGAGAGAGACCCAAAATGGAGCTGGGGAAGGGTGTGAGGAGTTAAAAAATGTGTGATAAACTGACCACAGCCCCCATTCCCAATCCCCCGTGCCACAGCAGTGGAGGAGGGAGAGAACATGAAAGTGAAGTCCAGGAAGTAGAGAAAGTTGGGAGAAGTATTTTAAGATTTGGTTTTACTTTTCATTACCCTACTCTGATTTTGATTGGTAACAAATTAAACTTATTTACCCAAATTAAGTCTATTTTGCACATGACATGAACTGATGACTGAGAGACCCCAGGAGCCTTTCATTACATTTCCTCTCCCCTGTCCAGCTGAGGAGGGGAGTGATGGAGCAGCTTTGGTGGCCATGTGACATCCAGCCAGGGGCAGAATGAATAAAATACCAGCTGGCAGCTTGCAGGATCTCTGTTCTCATCCCTGCAATGGTCTCAGCTCTCTCTGATGAGCTCCAGGCATCTCACCTCTCACAGCCTCTCCATTGGGATTTGGTGGCAGGAGCCCCCTTCCTGCTGTGTTTCCTGAGCTGGTGTCCCCAGGTAGGTGCTGGACTGGCATCCCAAAGCTCAGCATGACTACTTTCATCATGCAGCACAGTTCTCCACGCCCTGAGATGACACAGACCTCTAAGACAGAAAAAGAGAGAGGAAACGTGCACAGGCAGGAGTGGGAGAGAGAAACTCCACACTCTGGCTGTTGTTGAGTCCCCGAGGAGATCTAACTCAGTCTGTAATTGCTGTTCTGGATGGCTTCTGCCCTCAAAACAATTTTCTGCTGGTCTGTTGTTGCTTAGGCTGAATCAGGTTGATTTATTGAATGTCATTTTTTTTCTCCCCAGCCATAGACAAGAGAAAAATATTTGTTGAAAGGCTGTTGTAGCAAGATTTAGTTCCTGCCTATCTTGCATCAGAAGCTTGCTCACATTTTATTTATTTTTTTTTCCTTTTCCTTTCCTTCCCCTGTCTCTCAGAAAGGAATGAGGACAGACAAACACCATGCTCTGATTTGTCTTTCCATGTCCATACATGCTGGACCACAGGGTAGGAGATGCCCCACAGCTGTTGCAGATGGGACAACACACAAGGAACATCTCAGCATCTCTTTGGTAAAACATGACAGACACTACAAAGAGCTGTTGGTTGTTTTCTTTTTTCCTTGCTTCTTTATTTTTTCCCCCAAAGGTAACAAGCACAAGGGGTTTGTTTTGCTTTATTGTGTTTTGGAGTGCTTCCATGTGCAGAAATGCACACATGGGCCTTATAGGACATCTTTCAGGATCTCCTTGAGGTTTATTTTATAGCTCTCCTGGCTGCTTGCTGCAGAGTATATGACAGGTCAGAATGTGACCTCGCTTGTAAAAATTCAGCAGCTCCTGAATATTGAGGCAGCAATTAATTTAAATGCTAATTTATAGCCCTTTAAAAATGGATGGCTGGTTTGTGAGTACACAAAAGTGCATGTGCTAAATAGGATAGACCACTGATACTTTTCATCCCATTTTTATACAAACCTAAGGCAAACATTCCTAGAAATGAGTGTGACTGTGACTCTCCCCTCGAGGACTTGAGCTGACACTGATAGAGGAGGCTGGGAACTGGATCCATGTGAGAGAGGAATTATTGACTACACAGGTTTGTTCTGTGTCCTTCTGAGGAGAACATGTTCTCCTCTCTGCTTTATTTGACACCATTCCCATGGCAGGAATACAACAATGTCTTTCTGATATCATTAAGGGCAGGGTTATGTTGGAAGTTTTCAGTGGGAATAAATCTTCACCCCACAAAGCATGAGAATGGAAGAGAGAAGAGGTTTGCTTGTTTTCTGTCTTGGAAATTCTTCAGTAATGCTCATCCTGTGGGGAAATGGGCTGCTGGGATTTATTGTCCCCACATTGGTGACAATGTCTGGGTTTTATAATCTGACTTGCTCATAAATTAATTTCAAAAATGTTGAAATCTTTATCTTGTTAAAGCAAAAATTGGGAAATTGAAATTTCTAGTTTATCTGCAAAATCATATTTCCAACCATTTTTGTGTCAGGTTTGGAATTTTATTTTTTTCCCCCAAAATCTCAGTACTATGCAGTGACATTATTCACTTATTGAGTCAGGTTAAGTGACAAAAATAGTCCTGGCATTTTAACCTAGCACTTTCTGTTAAGAACTTCCCCAACTAATTTTTCCTGGTGAGAGTTAATCCTCCAGAACTTAAGGCCCTCAAATTCTGTCACATCTCTGGTTTTCTCATCTATCATTCCTCTACTTTTTTGGCCATCTTTAACTACTGCCATTTCATTTTATTGTTGACTAGTTTAATTCTTTTTGTTCCAGAATGGGTGATATTAAATCCTGTCTACTAATCTGATTTCTCCTTTTCAAGGGAAAAAAAAAAAAAAAGAGAGTATTTAGATGGAATCGTTTAAACCTGTCTCCCTCTTGCTGCAGAATATAGTGAATGAATTGCTGCCAGACAGGAAAGGCTGGTGTTAATTAAAACCCAGGGAGCCCCAGCCTAGTTAGCTGGCAGGGAGACAAAATTTTGGGAATGGTGGTGGCTGCTGCACTCCTGGGTTCTGTGGAGTCAGAGATTTATGAGGAGCTGTATTTCATTGTGAATTCTGCAAAGTGTGTGCAAACCTGGGAAACCAAAGGCAATCTGATTTTCCTAACAAACTCTGATGCCTGGCAAGTTCACAGGTATTTGGGGATGGAGCAGACCTGGCACGAAGGAGCAGGAGAGTAGCTCCAAGGTATATTCCATTATGGAAGTTCTTTATTTCTGGGTATTTTTCTTTCTTCTATTTCTTCTTTTGTTTTCCTTACATACATCAAGGACTTTGAAACTTCACATTGCCAGGTTAAATTATTCAACAGATTTCTTGCTTCAGGTCAGATTGTTTTTTGTGCTCTGTGCTTTGTAACTCATCCCTGTTTGTTTTTCCTGAAGTGCAGCAGTCGCAGTTTTTCCTTCCTCACAACTCAGCGCTGGCTCTCACTGATGCATATTTGCTAAACAGTAATTTTAAGTGTTATTGCAACATTATGGGAAGGATCTATACTCTGCAGCTGCAGATGGTTGGTTTCAAGTACCTGAATACAAATGGCAAAGCTGAACCAGCGCCGTTCACACACAACATTGAATTTTCTTTCTCATTCTTCCCTTCTTGTAATATCTGGGGATCAGGACATGGACAGCCCAACACCTCGTGGTTAAATTACCTGGGAAGGGTCCTCTGAGAAGTCAATGGATACGTTGGAATCTGTTTTATTCCAATGGAATAAAACAGAATGGGGTGCGTGGGGGGCGTGTGTAATTCAACATTTTGCAATAAACTCTGTCTAACCAAATGTACCTGCAAAAACATATTCGTGAGCTTTAAGTCACCTTCACTTAAAGTGCTGAAAAAGAAGCACAAGAAAATAAAGCAGATTGAAGTGTAGAAGGGATTGTGTTTGTATTGCAAGGAACAGAAACAAAAAAATTATGTCAGTGACAACTTAGCCAAGAGAAGAGACAAATCAGCATTCTGGGCGGGCTTTTTTAGTATTATGATTTTTTTATTTATATTTTCCTTAATCATCTTTTGCAAAGCAGTTAAACAAGAGCAGAACAAGACATTAATGTTAATTATCAGTCTTCACATTTTGCTAAACTTTAACTTTCTCCCTTAAAATATTTTAACAAAACGCTCAGAAATCTTCCCTACAGGAAAAAAAAAATCACCACTCATTTGTCCTCATTTCCTGGTAATGATTTACTAACACAATGCTCAAGTACAATCTCAAATTACTTAAATTTCATTGTGTTGCAAAATTTTCTGCAGTATTTACAAGTTAGGAATAATACCATCCATAATTAAAGCTTCATTATGCTTGACAAATGAAGGAATGCAGTGCATTTTGTGGTGCATTATCCAGTCTTTGGTAGGGGGAGTGTTTTTTGCTTTATTGTGATTTCTCACAGCTTTTAAAATCTTTAGCTTTTCCTCCATCTTCAGTTATTCAACAATTTGGTATATTCTAGCACTCACAGTGGGACTCCCAGACCTCATTTTAAATTGATGCAGTTCTATTTCATTACGTGCTGAAGTGTTATGCCAGTTATGTTCTCACAGCAAACTTCAGTAGGAGGACATGGATTCATTCTGCACCATTTTCTAAATTTGCTAGTAGGGAAAGGGAGTTCTTTAAAAAGTGTGGTGGATGCAATTGGAACTTTTGAGATGAACATGGAATTCCAGAGTGGGCCAGGCTGGAAGGGACCACAGTGGGGTCATCTGGTCCCATCTCCCTGCTCCTGCCATCCCTGAGCACAGGGCACAGGATTGTGTCCAGATAGTTCAGACACTTCTCATTATCTGCTCTGACTTTGTTAGTGATAAACTCGATTGATATCTGGCTGTTTTGCCAGGAGGGGGAGGTCTCCTGGTCCTTATCTCAACCTGTGAACCCTTCACTATATTTTCAGTCCCCTGTCTGCTTAGAGAGGGGAGAGGTAGAGCAGATTTGGTGGGTGCCTGTCATCCAGCCATGGTCAAACAACACACAGGGTTCCGTGGAATTACAGTTTGCCAGGAATCTCCATCCTTGGAGGCAACCAAAACCATGGCCCTCAGCACCCTAATTTAGTTGTTTGCTCTGAGAAGGGCTGTTGGGCTAAATAATTTCCAGAGGTTCCTGCCCAATGTTTCTGTGATTCTCTGACTTGCACAGCTGAAAAAGAAATACATCATTTTTTAGTGTCTTTTTTCCTGCTCTGATAATGCTGGTAGTGCATTTAGCAGTGTCTATATTATTATGTCTATTATTGCTAAATTAATTCTTCTTACAAAAGGCAGTGTCATACGATGTCAACATATGCTCACATTTGCTCTTTTATATGGTAAGTGTTCAGAAATGAAGAAAACAAACTCATGGGTAATTTGCTGTGTTTTCACAGAGAAAATTTCAGAGCTGAATGTAGCTACATTGGTTTTTTTTCTTTTTTACTACTTGAAAACATATAAATGAGTCTGTTCATCAAACAGCTTTTCCCTTATTACCCTACCAATAAGGTAATTTCAAATTCAGGGAGTTTTCCTTTGTATCTCCATCAGTTTATGAATAGCATCAGATGGATGCTGTGCTGAGAGATGGCCTTTTTCTGTGTAGGAGAAAACAGTCTGGGATGAATGGCCTGCGTCACCAATAACTTTTTTAGAAAGAGAAGGGTTTGCTGCTGTTGTTTTTATTGTTGTTTTTCCTTAGTCCTCCACAATTCTGAAAAGCAGCCATAAAAGCTGATCATTCCACTTGTTCCTCTCACAAAGCTTGAGTCAGCTGGCTGACTTAGATCCAGCAAACCATGGCTCTGAGGGAATTTTTTACTATGGGAGCATTACAACTTCTCCTTTTACTTCTACACCAATGAAGATTCCTGGGTTTGTGTTTCTCTTTGCCAAGCTGGATTGTGGAACGTGCCTTTGTTTCCTGGATATCCCCCACTCCTCGTTAATGTCAGGATTTCTGTCTTTTCAGAGTGACATGTTGGATGTGAACCAGATCATCAAAGACCTGGCCTCCATGGTGCACGAGCAAGGAGACACAATAGGTAGGTGTGACATGAAAATTTGGGGCTTTATTACCCTCTCCCACCCTTCCAACGTTATTTTGTCCCTCACCAGCAGCCCTTTGTTGATGCTGTGATTATTTTCCCTCTGTTTTGAGCATTTTGAGCATCCAGAGATGTTTGGATCTGACAAGCTGCCCTGTTCAATAAGGTTCTTATGTTATGGATAGTTTGCTGGTACATTTAGCATAAAATAGAATCCACAGAGAGATGAATCCATTCCCTTTTGACTGCAAAAAGGAAGCTGGAGAATATATAACATTAACTGGAAAGGGATCCAATTCTTCCTTTCTACCTGGAACTGTAATTAAAAAACAGTAGTAGTGGCAATTATTATTATGACTATTGATGAAATTAGAGAAAAATAAGCAGCTTTTTGTTTCCAAATAGAATTTTCATTCCACATAACAGGGTGTGTCTAATTAAATTTACAGAAGCCTGACATCAAGATGTGCTCATATAAAGACTGAAGTTTCTGCCCATTAGTTCATCTCCTCTTGTTCTCCAGCTACTGATGACTAGGAAAAAATTGGCTGGAGAAAACTGGGAAAAGAGATAAGAGTAACTCCTGGTCCTATCTTTAGGAGCAGCCCATCACTGAGAGCCACCACTTCTTGTGAACAGAGAGATAGGACACTTAAATTAGCTCTCTCTGACCTTTGTCACTGCTCTTTTCTGCTGATGTGAAGAAAAATCGATTTTTTCCTCTATCTCTTGTTTTTATGTACAATAATAATATTTGGTTCTTCTGGAACAACTGCTCATTTTCAAATTTGGGAGCTAATAGCCCTAAAGGCTTGTTGAGGGATCTAAACTACAGAGCAGCAGGATTTGTGGGGATATTTCTTACCTGAAGGCTCAGCTGGTGCTTCTAGGAGCAGGAGCAAGTCCTGAGACAGCCATATGAAGATTTGAAACGCAGAAACTCTTCTCGGCTGCTTATTACTCACTCTAGATTTCTTTGCTGAGTTCATATCTCTGCAAATTTCCATCACCATAAGATACTTCCTTTCATACTGAAATTGAATAAGAAACACCGCTCAGGTTTACAGGGGCAGCGAAAAGTAAATCAAAATTAAAATGAAAGTCAGTATTTTAGTATATTTTCTTTTTTCTTCGTCTTTTTTTTTTTTTTTTTTTTTCTTTCTTTTTTTTTTTTTTTTTTTTTTTTTCTCTTGATGCTGGTTTGAAAGCTTATTTTTGTACATGGATAACTTTGGAGCCTGATTCATCTCTAAAAGCACATCAGATGCTAATGCCTTGAGGGACATGACAACATACATCAGCTAGTTTCAAGATCCTCACAACTCCTTTTCTTAAGGCAATATTTATTATTTTAAGACTTTACCCATGCATAGAAGCCATCCCAGTATTAACTTCCCTGTGAGAAGCTGTTAGACTAAGTAGGACATTTTGTCTTTGAGCCAGCATAAGGTTTTCATGGGTTTTTCTTTTTGTTGTTGTTGTTCTTCCTCTTACACTCCAGCAGATTTTTAGCAGTTTTTTTAAGGACTATCTCTTAATCCTGACAGGCAATCAAGGTATCTTCCCATCCAATTGCTGAAGGGTCCCACTGTTTATCTTTTGACATTCATATTGCACAAAAGGGAGATAAAGAATCAGGAGGCAAGAGATGTTGAAACTCCTACAGTGAAAATTCCATGATGACAAGAGACGGCTCTCTTGGCCCTTTAATTTTTTTTTCAGTCCACTCTTCTGACATGCATGGAATGAAAGCTCTGTGTGTGCTTGTCTAGGAAACACAGAGAAAATACAAAACCAGGGAATAGGAGATGAAGCCCTCAGCAAAATGCTCCCAGAGAAAACCCCTCTTTGGTTCCCCTGAGCTGGGGAGAATTGTGGGGAGAGTTTGTGTGGTCTGTGCATGGCACAGGCAGAGTAACCCTTGCTTCTTACAAGAATCTAAAAGGAGTTTTTCTGGCACTTGGGCCAGTTCCTTAATGAACACTTTGATAACACTCCCTAGGGGAGACAGCAATTTCTGTTGTTCAGGGGAGGAATAGAATGCAGACTTGGGAGAGGATACTCCTGTTATTTTATGTCTTCTGCAAACAAACTCTGTGCCCAAGTTCCTGGCATCTCTTTGATACAAATACTTAATTATGCATTACCATATCAGTGAGCCCAAGCCTATGAAACCAAAACAAGCCAATGGTTTGGGTTAACTGGGAATCAGCAGAGTCTTCCCAACACAATCCTGCAGGAGCTCTTGGCAAAAACATCCCAGTGCAGCTTCATCACATGGGCAGCTGGTGAGGGGAAAGAGGGCAAGGAGGAGGACACTAATAGGAAAAAAACAGTAATTGGCTGTAGAATTGGTGTTGGTGACATGGTTTGGGGTTTCAGTGGGATCCTGTTTGTGGATTTGCAGCTGCTTTGGAAAGTGGGATCCATCTCATAAGGAGAATTTTAGTACTGATGGGGGAGGGAGGGACCAGCAGTCCTGTAGGAGCAGAGAACAGGATTACTGAAGCAAGGAAATGGGGTGGTGTGGCAGGAAGGGTTCCCAAAGTCACCAAAAGTCACCTTCAGACCTGGAAGTGAGCAGGGAAATGCCTACCAGGCACCACCATCGTGGGCAAATATCCCAAATCCTCTGCAGGAACTGAGCACTCTGGGGTGCTAAATGCACAAAATATCGAGAATAAACCTGAGACATTAGGGACCTGTGTGAAGTTGCAGGGCTACAATTTTGTTGGGATCATGGAGATGTGGGGGGTTGGTTTCTAAAGTGTTGCCTTGGAAGGATGCAGGCTCTTTTAGGAAGGGCAGGGTAGGAAAATGAGGAGGAAGAGTTGCCCTTTATAGAGAGAGCAGCTGGAATGCATGGGATGCTGCCTGGGGATGGATGAGAAGCTGATGGAAAGTTTATGGGTCAGGATTAAAAAGAAGACAGACAAAGAAGATGAGGCCCTCTACAGACAGGAACAGCCTCACCTTTGCAGGCTCTGGTCCTCATGGGGGATTTCAACCACCCCCAGTATCAACTGGAAAGACAACACAGCAGGACATCAATATTTCAGGAGGTTCTGGCATGCATCAGGGACAGCTTTGGGGATCTGATGTATAAATGGTAAGATCTCCAGATGGCCAGCAGAGGTTCATCTCCACTAAATTTTACTGTCATGGCAGCAGAAGGATTCTGAAGCCAAAGCATCCAAGGATTCAAGGCTTGGCACTGTGAGAAGTAAATTATGTTGGAGGTGATTGCAACAGCAATGATCACTCCTTTCCATACTCATGACCACTCACCTGAGCTGTAAGCTCCCCAAAAGTCTGAAACCTTCCCAGTATTTCCCACTGAGCATCTCTATTTTATATGTGTGTACTTTGATTGGTGGCACTGGGATATGCATGCAAACTTCCATGGAATCAGTTTTGTGACTGGTGTTAGGGAGAAGAGAATCCCTAAATCCTCACTTCCTCTGAACAAAGTGTCAACAGCACAGCTGCCAATATTTGTATTGGAACCTGATGAAAGCAAGTGCCTTGCTTTGTCCAATTTGTAGGCTTCTGTTTGCCTTGTAAGTGAGAATAAAATTGACCTGAATAGGAGCTAGTGCTTTTTTTTAGAAAAGCTGTTTTTCCATGCTACCTGTGTATGGAACCTTAATAGTTATGCCAGAATAACACTCAAACTTCAACTTCCACCACTTCTATCACTGTTTAGAGCTCCATAGCATTTCACAAAGCCACAAGGAAAGACCCACATTGTTCTGAAAACATTTTACACTTTTAAAAGCATCACATTTCTGACTCTTTTGAACAGTTTTGGAACCAAGCTTTGTGTATCTGTTACCTTCCAATTACCTAAAATGGGAAAAGATCCCAAGCTCACATAGTGGCCACCTATTTTAATATTGAAAGAGCAGCAGTACAGGAAGGAATTTACCAGTTCTCTACATCTTTGTCCAGAATGAATGTACACAAATCTGTCTTTCCATGGCAAATCTCACTGGCTGAAAGAATCATGGAATCATAGGGCAATTTGAGTTGGAAGGGACCACTCACAATTCCCCTGCCATGGGCAGGGACACCTTCCACTATCCCAGGGTGCTCCAAGCCCCATCCAACCTGGCCTTGGACACTTCCAGGGATGGAGCAGCCACAGCTTCTCTGGGAAATCTGTACCAGGGTCTCACCACCCTCATAGGGAAGAATTTCTTCCTACTAAATCTATTCTATTTTAGTTTAAACCCATTCCCTTCTGTCCTGTCACTCCAGGATCTTGTAAATAATCTCTCTCCATCTTTCTTGCAGGCTCCTTTCAGGTACTTGAAGGCCACAATTAGGTCACCAAAAACCCTTCTCATTTCCAGTTTGAACAGTTCCAGTTGTCTCAGCCTTTCCTCTTAGGGGAGGTGCTTCATCCCTCTAATTAACTTGGTGGCCTCCTCAGAACAGATCAATGTCCTACTGTGTCAAGCTTAAGATTTCCTCAGACTTTGTTTTTAGACCAATACTTATCCAGACTTAGATGTTGGTGCTACGTAGCTTTCACTTCACTTCACTCTTGAAGTCTGGACTTTTTACATCTAAAAATAAATGGGTGAAAAAAATTCTTAATGTGGTCTAAAGTCAATGCTCTTTTACTTAACAAACATCTTTGCCTGGTATCTGTCAGGCTGGAGCTGAGAGACATGGAAAAAGAAGTAAAGACATGGCAGCTGCTGGTTTGCTTCAGTCAGGAGGAACTTCTTGATGGACCACTGAATTCAGTCCTGAATTCAGAGTGATGCTGCCATTCACTGAAGTGCCACATTGTCACTTATTGCCTAGTGATGACAACAATAACAATAAACTTCCTTCGAAGGAAAAGATGAATGCAAATGGGTTGTCTATTTTGGAAGATTTGGGATATGAGAGGGTTTTTCAGGTTTTGTTTTTATTTTTTTTTTTCTTTTAATTTTTTTTGTTGTTGCTGTTTTCCTATGAAATCAAGTCCAGTTTTGTTGCCTTTCTGACCTGAAGGCTGGTTTGACACATAAACACTGTCAAGAGGCCCCAACAGCACGTCCTGCTCCAGTCTGACTGCCTGGATGGCACAGCCAGGAATCTGTTGCCAGACTGCAAACTGAGCTGGGAAATCATTCACCTGGAGCCTTAACTAAACCCTCCCAAGTTATGAGCCTCAGCTGGGACATCTGCAAAAAATGAACACATCTTGAGAACAGTCCCCAAATACCTGAATGTAACAGCTTTAATATCTCTGATCAGTTGGATGTGGCCTGCAAAGTCTCTCATTTGGTTAAGATTCCTAAGTGATCCCAGATGAGGCTGTTATGGGAATGTGTACATTTATGTTCTTATTGGTTCCTGATGGATTGGGAAATCTTCTCTTGGCTGTGTTGCTTTCAGCCACTTGAGAAGACCCAGGGTAATGTGTCAGTTCAGAGCACAGCCCATGAAAGAAGAGTACACTGGAGTATTCCTGAATTTTTTTAACTTTCCCATCTCTTTGTTCACCATCAGTATAAACCCTGTCATCAGTTGTGTTTCTGCTAAGTCTAACAAAGCTTTATTGCAAACTACCCCCACTGCTGAAATTGTGTGATGTAATTATCCTTAATTGCCTTGTAGGCAACAATTTGAAGGTCATGGTCAGTGTGTCACTAGCACACATTTCCCAGAAAGCTGTGGCTGCCCCAGCCCTGGAAGTGTGGAGCAGGTTGGATGGGTCTAGTGGAAGGTGTCCCATGGCAGAGGTGATCATTAAGCATCCTCTAAGCCAAATCATTCTGTGATTCTATGTTGTGTTTAACACCACTCACCTTTCCCTGTTTATCTGGGCTGCAGCAGTGGTGGCCTCCACTGACCAGCTCTCTGGACAGGGCTGGACAGCCTCAGCTTCATGTGAGCCACTGCTTGGTGACCTTGGTGACAAAGTTGTTGGAGCCAGGTAGGGACTGCTGTGATCTCTGACCAACTCGTTTTACTCAAGATAACAAGCAACACAAAAATTGCAAGAGTTTTTTGTGCTTCTCTCCTCCTCCTGCTCTCTGTGAGTTTTTTTGTGCCATCCCTTGCATGAGGACTCTCACATTTAGCTCCTGTGCTGGTGAGACAGCACATGCTGGTTTACAAGGAGAAGAGTGATGGGCCACTCTGCACTTGCAGATTTACTAACGCCTGAAGATTTGTCTGCTGTGTTTGTTTCTGTGTTTGACCCCCATAATGTGATTGGGCTGGTGTAATTACAGTTAATGAGCCAGCTAATTTTGTACAAGAAGCAAGGCTCTTCCTTCCACGAGGTTTATTGCCACCCATAGGATTCTCCTCACATCAATTTATCCAAAGCAGTTTTTGGGAAGTTAGAACTGCCGTGGTCTCAGTTTCTAATAATGCTGCAATTGAGCAGTAAATGTTGGAAAGGCAGAAGCTGCTCAGGTGGGTGGTTTATTTCTGCTGGGAGGTGCAATTCTCTGCCAGACTGTTTGGAAAGCATGGCTTGAGCAGTTTAAGTAAATCAAACGAGCCATGTAAAGCAAAAGAGGTCAAGCAAGTTGTAAATATCAGTGATCTTACTTGGTAGGTAAAATATATGATCTTCCCAAGACAGCAAGCAGAAATAAAATATATTTATTTATATGAATCCACAACCCTACCAACCTCATTATTCTGGTGACAGACTTAGATTGGAACTTATTTCATCAGCAATAGGACTTGATAACTCAGCTGTGTGATGGAAAGTGAGTTTTGTGTTAATTATAGACAAAAACAGATTTTTGAAAATTGCTGCATGCAAATGAAATTAAGGGATTTATCAAAAGTGTTTGAATTCACAAGCTGGATTTGGGGGAAAAAATCTTTACTTCTTTTTTTTATTATTATTCGTAAGTTTAAATAAACATATTTTATTTTTCTTTAACTTGGATGTCTTACAGAATTTAAAAAAAAATGTTGAGTGTAAATCACAAGGAAAAGGTTGCCTAGAGAAGTTATGGGCTCCCCATCCCTGGAAGAGTTCAAGGCCAGGTTGGACAGGGAAACCTGGAACAGTGGAAGGTGTCCCTGCCCACAGCAGGAGGTTGCAATAAGATTATTTTAAGGCCCATTCCAATCCAAACCATTCCATGATTCTCTGATTCTATGAAAAGAAAGTGTGTGCTACAGGCAGCTATCTGGAATTCCCCATTCAAAGCTATTGGAGCTGTTTTGCCCTGTAAATTACCTTCAGAGATTATTTGGGGAAATAAAAAAATCTGGCATACCTACAAATTACTTAACAAAAAAAAATCCCCCTCTTGGTGAAATAACTTTTTTTAATCAGGAAAAGAAGGAAATAGGGGGAAAAATTAATCAGGTCTGTTTCCATGATATAATGTCCTCACTTGTGTTAATTTTGGAGTTTAAAGGTAGAGCCTTGTGTTGATTATCCTGGGCCATTTGAGAGCTTCATATGGGAATTAAGGACAGCTTGGATGGGGACTGAGAGTGTGCAGTGGTCACTGTGTCCAGAACATGCACCCTCAGGACACTGTTCATGTGCTGCCCTGTGGGGGTGTATGCTGGCTTTGCACCCCTCATTAGTGGTTTGTCATCACCCAGGATTATTGGAAATGTGATTGAGACGATTCTCGTGTTTGGGCTTGGATGTTTATGGTATCTTATCAAAATTTACAGAAAGTATGACAGCACCTCTGGCTCCTTGCTAGAAGTGGGAAAAATGGCTCTCAGCTGAGCCTGCTTCAAGGCCTTTTAAAGCTAAACAAACCAATAAAAGTTTAATACCTATATTATTTATCCTTTTGACCCAATAATAGATTCCCACGACCCTTAGAGTGTCATTAGACTGACCAACCAAAGACAACTGCCTGAGTTCTGTGAATAAGATGGAAAAAGAAGATGAACAAAGAAAAAGACACCACCCAAAATTCTCCATCTTGTCCCATATCTACCACTATACTGTAAAAACCTCAAAATTAAAACCCCATCACCGAGTGAAAACACACACATCTAACCCACTACAACATCTAACCCACTACACATTTGTGATTTCTAACTCATCATTCATATTTACAAGCCCTCTCCAAGGTTTCAGCTCCAGAGCAGGGGGTCTGTGCCTGGAAGCACAGAAAGCTCAAAAACTCCAGATTCCTGAGATCCAACACTGACCCTTCTTCTGTGGCAAACATCAGGAATTTGAGGCCACTTGACTCTGTAAGGAAGAAGAGTAAATTGCTTTGCAGATGCCAAAGTGATAATATTTCTGCATTCTGCCCTTTAGCACCGAGCAGATGATAAGAGGTGCTTTATTCTCTGACAGGATGTGGTTTTTTTTCCAACAGATACACACAGGAAAATGTTTGAATTTTAAATTCGTGGGAGATGTATCCTGGCAGGCATGGCAAACCCCTGGCAGGGCAGTACCATTTTTCAGCACATCCATATGCAGCAGATACTTGACATTTCCAAGATGCATTTCAAGGACAGTATAAATCATTCAAGAGAAGTGCTGTGAATTTATGCTGGTGTTTGGCCATTGCCCTGTAGCCACTTTTATTCATTCAGACCAAGGGGTTTGGGATGTTGGCTGAAGAAAACCAACAGGAAGAGCTGGTTATGACATTTTAGGGTGCTTTAAATACTTTTTCCAGGCCTGGCTGGAAAATGGTGCTGACTGGTTGTTCAGTGCCTCAGTCCTTACCTCTCAGGCTTGTGTGGAAGAATTAGAGCACTGCTAAAATCAGATAGGAAGGTAGGTTTTTGGGAAGAAATAACCACAGCTCCTGATGACTCACAGTGCTGAAAATTGTATTTTCTTGCACCAGTCTAAGCCAGTGTGACCCATTTAGCCTGAACTTAACATATGAGCACAATTATTTTATAAAGCCTCTCGTGTGCAGAATTTATAACTCGATGTTTACATTGAAGTTTGCAAATTACTAACCCTGAGCCATTTTAAACTTTTCTATGGAAGAATTGTCATAGTTTTCCTTCTCTTTAACATCCACAGTTCTGTCTTCACTGAGCCTGAGGGTCTTTTGTTCATGGAATGACACTCACTTTAAACTTTCCAAGTACATGGCAATTCAAATAGGCAAAATTCATTTTCACGCTGAAAGCAATTTCCCTCCAAACTTGGCTTTTAATTAGGAAAGAAACCTCTATGCATTACCAAAATACTTCTTATTTTTTCCTTCTTCTTTTTATTGTGCCTCTCAGTGTGCTGTATTGATTATTTTTAGCCAGAAGTTGTAGCGATAAAAGAGGGTTAAGCTTATTAAAGTGCTAAAAATAAAAGCATACTATGAAAACCTGAAGGGGCCCATTTTGGTTACTGCCAAGTGGGAGCATTTAAAAATTCTCATTCACGAGCTCACTTTCCTGTCTTTCAAGTGGTTTAGCTGAAATTCTGCCTTTTGAAACCAGTCCATTGATGCTGCTGTAAAAATTCAGGTCATGTGAATGATTCCTTGAAAGATTAAGGCAGAACCCCCACTCCAGCCACTGTCAATCCAATAATTTCCCGTGTAAGATTCCTGTTGGTCATTAGAAAGGCTTCATCTCAGGATATAGATAAATAGCTGGAATTGAAAGATACATCTTGGGGTCATCATTATTTCTCTCTGTGTGATAAATGTGTCATAAAATCATAAAAAATTGAATTTAAAGCCTGGCTAGCTCTGTCACCTTCACTACTCCTGTTGCAAGACTGTGTTTTAGATGAAAAATTATAAATATTTTCCGAATTCTCTGATATATTTGGTTGCAAACACCATCTGCTGTGGTGCAGCCTTGTCCCTGAGTTTATCAATATGTAGACTGCATCCCCTTGGGATTTTTGTTTTCAAATTGCATAATAAATTTGTCACCAGAGTCTGAGGGCGGGAAGTTGTGGGATTCAGTGTCTTTGAGAAATTCTGGACCCAGGGCTGGATTATCTCATCTGTTTGGGAACAAACTCGCTGTCCCTTCATCCCAAAGCCAAGGGAAAGGAAAAGGAAGATCCCTCCAGCAGGTTTTTTTCATCCTGCTGAGGACTCTGCCACTTTTGTCTCTCTTTGTCTCTCCATCCTCAAGTGAGGACCTTGGCAAGGAGCTTGAAAGTGGCCAGGGTGAGGCTGTGAACCACCACTTGTTCAGCAAAGATCACTGAAATGTCTGTCAGGGACATATTTATCATTGACTTATTAACATCATTCAATTACTGCCTGTTTCTTTGTGATTTGAGCCAAATTCTCTTTCCTCTCCTTGCTTTCCTGTGTTAATCAGCAGAAACATCTGATTAAATTTTTACCATATTTATGTCTCATTATTATTGTAGAGTTTTAGAGCTGGTTTGGTAGGGGTTTTTTTGTTTTTTTTTTTTTTCCTTTGTTTTAGTTTTTCCCCTGTGCCTCAGGATTACAAGTTGCTCCAAAAAATAGAATTTAAATGGGAGCTTTACTTATTCCAAGGCTGGTATTCCCCCATTGGGAGAACAAAACAGTTCCAAGCTCCCTCTGTAACATCCCATAACTCATCCAGGACACGTGGCACACATCCTTCTTACCTGGGGAAGCCTGTGCTGGGTCAAACAGAGATGATGTTCACAAAAACAGTGCCTAAGGTGTGGTTCTGCCATTCCACAGAGCACTGAGGGGGTGTGCACAGTGTTTAATTTTATCTAACGAAGGCAAATCTCCTCAGGCCTCCCTGCAGGCAGCAGAAAGTGTTGGGTTCCTCTGGAGAGCCTTTTAAGGGAGCTAAATTAAGCTGCTTCTATGATTTCCTCCTTCCCCAGGAGAAGTACAGACAGATTGCTCTTGTTTTAGAAGGATATGTTTAATACATGTCTCCTCTGTAGCTCCTCTCTGCCTAAATGATTAATTTTCTGAGGCCAATCAGGCTTTAAGAGATGTTGAGCAGTGAAGGGTGTCTGCACTAAGATCCCGAGAAACTTTATACACAAATGAGTTCTGTTACATTGATTAGACACTTGGGGTTTTGCTCTTTTTCTCTTTTGTGGTTTTTTTTTTCCTTTTATTTGCTTTTTAAAAGATGTATTTTATTTTGAGTTACTATTATAAGTGCATAATTACATTAACAGATTTTAACACTGTTTCATTTAAAAATGGCAGAATCTGACTGCAACCACTTTCCACAAATTTTCTGCAAACTCTCATCCCTTTGTCCACCACACAAGTGGTGAGATTAATTCCTATTCTTTCCTTTAGAACCTTTAAGAATAAATTACTTGATTCTTTTGTGGCATGTCTTAATCCAACTCCTGACACTATTAATTGAAGAATTTCCATTGGTTTTATTAAGGATTAGAGAAATCCCTGAAACCTTATTCTCCAATTTCTACCTGAGGCTGAGTTCTCCTGGTCTAGTCCATGCTCTCTGTGGTGTATTTTGTGCTCAAATCCACCCATTTGATCAAAAAGCAGACCAAGGGCACATCCTCTTCTACTGTGAGAAGAAATTATTGTCTGCACATCTCTTAGGGGACAAGATGGTCAAGATTTCCAAGATTTCTGCTGGGAAAACAAACCCTTTTTTGCAGGTTTTATACCATAGCTGTCTTGCTTTCTAAGCACAGTCAGGAGTCAAAGTTAATATTTGTTTTTGTTGGAAGTGGAGACCTGCCAGTTGTGATGAGTAGCTGATAATCTTCCTTTTCCAGTCTCATTTTGATTCCTTGTGGTTCCTCCAGGCTTCCCTCAGTGCCAAACATAGCAATGTAAGGTGACCTTCTCCCTTAATTGTAGATTCCAGCAATTTGTCTCAATCTGAGCCATTTTGCAGACCTCCACTGTAGCTGGGAAATGTGCTCCAGGAGTTTGGCTTGTGGTTTCTTTAATGTGATCAACTCCTGGGGATTGGGAAGGAATTGCACACCATGGATTTGCTCTCTGTGATATTGTCTGAGATGATCTGATCAAGAACAGACACCTGGGCATGGTCAATAACCCACATGGACCCACATGAATCCCTGAGCTCTAATAAGGAGATAATTTCAGGTGCCATGTCCCTTCTATAATTCAATCCAGTAAATTTATCAGTCTTGAGCCACTTTCTGTTAATTCCCTGTCACTCTTCCCATTGATTTCAGAAGGAAAGGGATGAGAGGCAACCTCCATCCTGTCAGGGGACACGTGGAGAGGTGTCAGTCATCCTGCCCCTGACTGATGGGTTGGATGTTCATCCAAATGGGTGTTGGTCCAACTTCCCTGCACAACTACAGGTCACAATCAAGAGGCTGCTCCTCTCTTTATGCCCACGAGTAAATTGCTGAATCCCTGTTGGTGTAAGACCTATGTTTTATGGTTTGCACCCTGTAATTATCTTCTTTTAATTTGCAGATAGCATTGAAGCCAACATTGAGGCCTCCTCTTCTAATGTAGAATCAGCCAATGAGCAGTTGGCAAAAGCAAGTCAGCACCAAGTAAGTGGGACTAAAAACATCCTACAAATGCTTTCAGTGGTAGTATTTACACTAAACAAAACACCTGGCAGCTGTGAAACACTGGGCAAATGGATTTGTGCTACCTGGAAAGATGATAAAGCATATTCTAAGTAGGAACTAAACTTTTATATATATATATATAAACATATATATATATATATATATGTATGTATGTATATATATATATGATTAGATTACCATAGCACAGACAATTTGCTTTAGAGTAGTCATTAAGAGATCTGCATATTAAACAGACATTTCCCAGTAGGAAAGTCAACAATTAGCTACTGTTGTTCTTGGAAAGACACCATAAAAAGCACATCATTTAAGTGCATATGTGCTTCTGTTTGGTGTGTTTCCCTATAATCAGGCAACAGTACTTTAGGAAAACAACTTGAGTTGTCAAACAACATGATGTGGTTGGTGAATAATGGCTGTGGTGGTGTTCAGCACTTTTCAAAGGCAATTTGAGGGATTTTTTTGTGATTCTTTTTTTTTTCTTCACTAGAGGAAGAATAAAACATAAACACACACACACACATACACACACAAACATTAATCTTTTTGAAAACAGCTTGCCCAGAAAGAACTCTTTGATGATTATAGTTAGGACTTTCTAGGGATGGGGTGGGGGAGGTGGGGGAACGAACAGAGAAAAAAATGTTATCAATTGCATTGTGACTGACAGAAGAAAAACATGCTAGTTTTCTTTTTCCTCAAGCATAAATTAGTGATTTTCGTGCGTCTGGAGTTTTGACAAAATGTTGCTGAGGTCCCTTGAGAGTACATGGTGCCTGTTGGTTTGTCCTTGGACAGTGAACTCTGAAGTTCTGGGGCAAACCTCCAGACCAAAGGAGTAAGACTCACAGGCATTTTGCTCTGATGTAATGGAGTGATGTGATTTTAAAATTATCCATAGCTCATTTTCTGGTGAAACACATTGTCCCAGTTTTGGGTAATAAGACTGAGTTTTGCAGAACTTCAATATTGCAGAAAATAAGGGCTGTCTTCATTTTGGATTTTAATGTATATATATTCAAGATAATGCATGTCGCCCTGCATGGAATCCTGCATTCACTTTGAAAATAACTTGTTACCACATGAAGTCTAAAATGAAACTGGAATGAATTTAATACTTGACCTGACTGTAGAGCTGATTGCAAAGCTGCAAATGAGTTAATGATGACTTTGGCTAAGAAGGTCGAAGAGGAGTCAGGCAGAAAATGAATGCAGCACAGTCTAAAGGCTCTGCTTTCTTCAGCTACAAGAGCTGCTGAAATAACCTGCCCAGACAGGAGGCCCTTTTTTCCTGAGATATGTCCATCAGGATAAAGATATAGTCACTTTTAGTGAGGCACCCCTGCCAAGGATATAAATATGGACTGATTGGTGTGCATGAAAAAAACAGAGCCTCTCTTGTGCTCAAAACAAGCCCATAATGACAAATATCACTCACTAAACTTAAGCTGCTAAAGGAAATGTGCAATCCAGATCTCCTGTGGAGCACAGGGAACTGTCCTGTGCCTACTGGTTGTGGATCATCAGAAAAACATGTGTAAACCCAGGGCACTCTCTGTCACCATGAACAGAAAATGAGGTGACTTTTTTGTCACTTCCACTGCTGGCCTGGGGCTGGTCGAGTTGCATGTGATGCTTCATGTGTTATGTGCCATCAAATCTGCTCATTTACACCCAAAGGGACACTGTCCCCATGGTGGGACAGGGAGGACCCTGATCCCACAGGAATGTTGATGCCCTTTGGATAAAGCAGGGTGAGTACAGGTCATCCTTCCAGGTGGTTTGCCTGGTTTTGGATGCTTTGGAAATATCCGGGATGGGTTTGGGAGAGGATCAGCCAGATGGGCCCGTGGGTGAACTGCTTTTAAGGGACCTGCCAGAGCTTCACATGCTCTAAATTCCTTCTGTGCTGCTCAGGGATCAAAGGCACAAAATGTTTCTTAAATCTCACTGACCAGTTCTTCTTATGTTAAACTGCTAATTCATGAGTATGTTTGCTTGTTACTTATGTTACAGTGTGATTATCCTGTAAATGCAGGCTGGCTTACAAACATTTGTTATTTATTACTGTTTATATGTGTATAAACATGTGTGTGTGTGTGTGTGTGTGTGCAGTATTTTTATTAGTCAATGTAGTGTTTTTATTAGTCTATCAACAAATGTATACATAAATTGAGAAATCAGAAATGTCAACACTGCTGAAAATTCAAGTTTAAGGCCTTCTGTAGAACTTAATGGAGGGATTTCTGTCAGGAATAATGATTCAGTGGCAGGTTATTTAGCACAATATTTGCATGTAACCCATGCAGTCACTTCAACAATACAACTAAGAGAACCAGTCCCAACCTGCACATTAACATAACAGAGAACCAGTAAATAATTTTTCTTTAGCTACTACAAAATAAGACATGTAGGTTCCCTGAAATGATAGAAATGTTAAAAAATATGAGAATGTCTTCACAATGAGCTCCTTTGTCTGCATTTTAAATTTGGTAAGGTGCTCCTTCGTCTTGAGATGTGTGTGCTAACAGCAGTATTTTATTACTTTGAGTGCATTTTCATGTGCCCCATCTAAATTCTAAAAGATTAGTGGGAGCTGTCAGAGCTTTGGAATATATATATTCCAAACATATATATCTTCCAAATATATATATATATAAAAACAGATTTTTTCTTTCACTTTAAATTATTGGTATTTAAATTGGAAAAGAATTGTTTCTGCTTAAACTTATTTTTACTACCAGTTTCAGTTAAGCTGTGCCAGTGCATTATCTGTGGGAACACTCAGGGTCAAAATGCAGATGAAAGAAATGAGAGTTGAACATTGATACAAAAAAGAGGCCTTTTTTTTTTTTTTTTTTTTTTTTCCATCTGAAAACCCTGTTTGTCACAGAAATGTGACAATTTTACTTTTTTAATCCTACTTTCACTAAAAAATCTGGGTTTGAAAAATGACTGAGGGGCAAACAAATCTGGCAGGGAGAAGCCAGTAAAAGTTTTTTCCTGCACTGGACTTGTTTAATGCCTTTCTTTTCAGTGAGGGTCTCATTTCTCTTGGGCCTCGAGCAGGAATGATGACTCCTGCCATTAATACCAATGGCCCAGATTTGCCTCTTGAAATTTCCTTGTCCCTGCCCCCAGAGAAGATGATTCATCCCACCCATCTCAAAACACCACTTTTAACTTGGGTCAAATTGCTCTCTGGAAGAGAGGGATTTATTGGACCAGGCTGAGTGTGTTTGGTGGTGATGTGTGTTTAAGTGTCTAAACCTCCTTTCCATGATTCATGAGCAGGAATTGCTTTCAGCACATCTTGTCTCATGTCACAGGAGATGTCTGATATAGGCAGGTCTGGTGGCTGCCTCTTAGGACAAGTTTGTTCTCTCCTTTGTCCACTAAATTGAGATTATATCAATGACACCACAGATATTTCAATGAAAAATTAATCCCGCGCCTGTCACCTGTCTCTTTATTTGGAAAAAAGGGAATATCTAGACACTCAACCTGCCCTTGAGGTTAGTTTAGGTGGGCTGGACATCACACTAAAGGGATGGGTGCATGGAGATGAGCACTTTTACTCTGCTCACTTTGCTCAGAGCTTCCTGCACGTGGGTTGAGAGGAAGGAAAAGAAACCAACACAGACTCCACGGGTACACATTAAACCAGTTGCTCTTTTTTATGCAAAGTTTGGCCTAAGTTCAGCCTGGCCTCACTGACTGAAGGACTCTGTGCTGACTGCTGAAACTAATTTGTTTTGGAAGAGCTGCTTGTGTTGCTCTGATTAATGCTGGTTGCTTTCCTTCCCCATATCCTCTGTGGAAGTCAAGCTAATTTGGATTTGCTGGCATCCCAAAGGCAAGCAGCAGTTCTGTGACCCATTTGTGTAGTCTAAGAAAAAAGAATTTTTTCCCAGTAAAGAAGCAATTCCTGGGTCTGGCTTTCACGGGTACACAGAGGGGCACTTTGAAGGCTGAAGCTCTGAGCAAAAAAAGCCTCATAAATCTGTGATATTTGCAGAGATCTTATTACCTGGAGACCACTGATAAGGAACTGTCTTCAACTTTTGCTCAAATAACTCATTGGTGTTTTAACAACAAAAGAAAATTTGAGTTTCAAAAATCATCTTCTCAGAGTCTTTAAAATATTTTGGCTGGTACCCTCTCAAAGCATTTGTTGCTTATAAATATTGTGGCAACAAGATCACCTCCTCCTCTTCACTATGGATATGCTCTAAGACCTTGTCTTTTGCTGCCAGTAAATAATTTTAACTTTAGTTTACTAATTAAGAGCCAACTGGCACCATGATTGCACCCTGACATGTGCAGTTATCCAGCAACTGCAAAGCCATGGGGGACCAGTGTGGTTGGATTATCTTGATGCAAACTGAGACCATTTTCCTTTAACCTGTCACTTTTTACCTGAGAGAAGAGACTGACCTCCACCTGGCTACACCTTCCTTTCAGAGAGTTGTGGAGAGCAAGAAGGTTCTCCCTGAGCCTCCTTTTCCCCAGGCTGAGCCCCCCCAGCTCCCTCAGCTGCATAATCTGGATCCCTGACTTCAAGGAAGACGTTGAGCTGCTGGAGAATGTGCAGAGAAAGGGCAACAGAGCTGGGGAGGGATGTGGATGAGAAATGGCTGAAGGAGAATTGCTGCATGGAAGGGGCTGTCAAACATTGGTATGGGCTGTCCAGGGAGGTGGTGGAATCACCATCCCTAGAGATGTTCAAGAAATGACTGGATGTGGCACTTAGGTGACAAGGTGCTGATCAGCCAAGGGTTGGATTCCATGGGCTTAGAGGTCTTTTCCAACTTAAATAATTCTGTGAGCTCCTAGGACAAGAAAAGGCTGGGTGCTCATATGGCAGATTTGTGACAGAGATGTGGCATCACTCTGCTGCAGACTCTGAGATGCAACATAAACAATGAAACCTCATGTTGTTTGTCCATGTCTGTCACCACGGTGAGCGTGGCTGAGTTTGCAGCTCCTCTGGATAATTAGCAGTTGGAAGTTTCATTTGGGGGATCACAGAGCTGTTCTTTCTCCTGGCAGTTCCTGCCTGAGAAAGTGGTGGCAGCTGAATTAAAGGTGCAGGAGGAACTCGGGGCTCTGTAAGGACTCTAAGCAAAACCAATTTTTTCATGGCCAAAAATGCCAAAAGTCACTGAAGTGACTGTTTAATTACAATCCGAGCCTTAATCCTCCTCTTCAGCAGAAGAAAGAAACATTTCCACCATACACAGTCTCCACGGTTCTGTACCATGAAGTCCAGTCAGGAAAATAAGTCCTGCACAAATTGCTTGAACCTCTCAAACCAATTTGCAGACCCTCTCCACTTTGTCTTAGTCCACAGCAATACATTCACACTAGGTCAGTTCGGGCACCTCTGGGTTTCCCCCTCAGAGTGAATTTTTTCAATTTCAAAGCAATTTCTCCCCATAGCACTTGTTCTAATTCCACCTCTTCCCTCTCCCATTAAGCCATATTTATTTTTCATTTTTACTGCCAATTGCAGCCTCCCAGTCTTTCTCTGATGTAGCATGGCTGCCTGCACCACTGCTGTCTCAGGCATTCCATTCCCTTATCATCATCCCAGTAATCTGCTTGCCCAGGTTGCTCAAAACCTCCCACATGGGGATGTTTGCCTGTATTTCCTGTCAGATGCGCCCCAATGTATTTGGGGCTACAAATACGATTTGTATTGCTTCAGAGCCTTGAAGCAACTCCTTGCTGCTGCAGGCTGCCCCTTCCTTCAGGCTCCCTTCGTCTGGGCAGCAAGCAGAGCTGTCTGGGGCACTGCTCTCCATGATTAAATTGAATCACAGAATCATTTAGTTTGGACAAGGCTACTAAGATTATCCAGTCCAAGCATGAGCCCAGCACTGCCAGGTCCACCACTAAACCACGTCCTCAAATGCCACATCTTGATGGGTTTTTTTAATGCCTCCAGGGATGGTCACTCCACCAATTCCTCAGGCAGCCTGTTCCAGTGCTTAACAGCCCTTTCAATGAGGAATTTTTTCCTAATATCTGATCTAAACCTCTCCTGGCACAACTTGAGGCCATTTCCCCTTAACCTGTCACTTTTACCTGGGAGAAAAGACTGACACTAACCTGGCTACCCCTTCCTTTCTGTAAGGTCCCCCCTGAGCCTCCTTTTCTCCAGAATGAGCCCTCCCAGCTCTCTCAGCTTCTCCTCATCAGATTCCTGCTCCAGACCCTTCACCAGCAGCAGCTGGTTGGGATAAAACTTGTGCCTCCTTTTTTTCCTTGCTTGCTGGCTCCCTATGAACAGCAGGCTGAGTTTTCAGATTTTAGAGTGCTTTATTTTGGAGCAGCTTCTGTCTTTGCCTGCTTTTTTACTGTATTTTAATGCAGCCATTTACAAAACAGCTGCTTTCTGTGGGAAGTGGTGTTTGAGTCAGTGCCAGTCCGTGTGATAAATGAACTGTGTGAATGCAGTGACTTAACCTCAGCGAGGTCTGAGCCACAACATTTATTTAAAACTCTCTTTGTTTTCTGTAAATAATGGATCTGTGTGATCAAATATTTATTAAGAAAGGCGTTGTTTAGAGCTTTTGGATGTCATGCAGTCTTGTGTTCCTGTGTGTAAAGGTAAAATCTTTTGGGCCATTTTTAATCTCAGCAAAACATCTCTTCATTTGTACCATCCAAAAGGGAGAGAAGTCTGATCCAGGTAGTAGCTTAGCCTTTTTTTTTTCCCTTTATTATAGAACACCCACTGTAAAATTTTTGGGAGAAAAAAAGGTAAAAATTATTCACTGTGAGCTCACTTTTTATTTAAGCACGAACCATTCAAGGGGGAAGTGGAAGGGGCATGAGTGGAGAAGAGAAGGAATCCAGAGGAGGCCATGAACATCATTTGGGGGATGGAGCACCTCTCCTGTGAGGAAAGGCTGAGAGAATTGTGATTGTGCAGCCTGGAGAAGAGGACTCCAGGGTGAACTTATTGTGGCCTTTGAGGTACCTGGAAGGAGATGCAACAAATCTGGAGAGGAGCTTTTACAAGGGCAGAGTACTAAGACAGTGGGGAATGGCTTTAAACTGACAGATTGAATGTTTGGATTGGATATTAGGAAGAAATTCTTCCCTGTGAGGGTGGTGAGGCCCTGGCACAGATTTCCCAGAGAAGCTGTGGCTGCCTCATCCCTGGAAGTGTCCAAGGCCAGGTTGGTTGGGGCTTGGAACAGCCTGGGATAGTGGAAGGTGTCCCTGCCTATGGCAGAGGGTTGGAATTATCTTTAAAGTTCCTCCTGACCAAAAGCATTCTGTGATTTGGTGTGATCTGAAGGACTTGGGAGTGAGTTTAGCAGTGAGCCATGGGTGACCAATCTGTTTTCTCTGGTGAGAAGATGAGTAGGTAGGACACAGATTTTACTGACTGTTCACCTTGGTGGAATGCAGCACTGGGGCTGTTCCAAGTTAAGAATATTCTTATTTTAAAAATATCAGTTACACTGATTGTGATGGCCTGCATTCAGTATTTCAAAGGCAAGAATTTTGTATTTGAAATCTCTGAACAAGCCTGATCTGTGACAAGTCAGAGATGGCAGAAGGAAACCATAGACTGTCTTTTGTTTTTCTAATTCATTTGTTTAACGGAATCTCTTTCCAGGGTACAATTTCATTTTGAGGGGTCAGAGATTAAAAAGCAATTTTCCCTTGCTAGCAGCAGCATAAACTAGTGAGTTACATTTCTCTTAATGGCCTCATTTAACAGGGGAGTGAATGGAAATCCTTGGTTACTGACTGGAAAACCACACTTAGACTCATCTTTGTGCCCAGTGGCAGCACATATAATAAATTGCCCTGCTCAAAGGTCAAAGCTTTGAGAAATTGTATTAAACTTACCTCTTAATGGGCTAGGGATACCATGGAGTAAGGAATGTTATCACTGGAGATGCATACCTAACTGACATCCATGGAAATGAGGAACAGAATTTAAGTATCCTCGAGTCCCAGCTGTGTAGCCTGAAGTGTTATTGCACTGGGCTGTGAGCTTGTCACATCTCATCAAGCAGCAAAATGGTCAAGCTTGGTCGGTGTTTGCTCTGGAAACCTCTGCTGAAAATCTGCACGTGTAGGCAGCAGTGCTCTCCTGCTCAGTTTTCCTTTCTGGTGCAGGGACACTGTCCAGGCAGTGTCACCACTCCTCGAGTATTTATTGTGAAGGCACTGAAGTGTCAGTGAATCAGAGGAAGCCACAAAGATGCTCCAAGGGTTGGAGCTCCTCTGCTCTGGAGCCGGGCTGGGACACCTGGGGGTGTCCAGCCTGAAGAAGAGGAGGCTCTGGGGAGACCTCAGAGCCCCTTCAAGTGCCTAAAGGGGATGGACAGGAAACCTGGAATTTTAAGAAAGGTCTGGAGTGGCAGGACAAGTGGCAATGGCTTTAAAGTGACAAAGGATGAAATTCTTCACTATGAGTGTGAAGGCCCTTTGAAGCTGTGGCTGCCCCATCCCTGGAAGTGTCCAAGGCCAGGTTGGACGGGGCTTGGAGCAACCTGGGATTGTGGAAGGTGTCCCTGCCCGTGGTGGGGGGTTTGGAATGAGATGATCTTTGAAGTCCCTCCCAACCCAATCCATTGGATGACTCTAAAGATGCCACATTGGTTTTCAAAGCCACAATGAAACTAATTGTTGAATTCTACTGTGGGAATTTATGTTTCAGTTTCTGTGTCTCGATTTTTAACTTGATTTCCTTGATGAGCATCAGTTTAACAGTCCATCTTTCCACAGGGACAGTGTAAGGGACCTGAAGTCAGTACGGTGTCATCTCATCACACTGGGTACTTAAAATTTAGGCAGCTGGAAGAAAAAAGTCTAAGCTTCCTTTCCCATGCCTCTAGAAGATTGTTCATCCTGTTTCTCTTGGACATTTTACCTCAGTCTGTGGTGAACAGTGCCCAGGAGGTGAACATCTTGCTTTCATGCTGATAGACGAGTACCTTCAAAAACTGCTTTATTAGACAGAGTTTGCCTTCTTCGCCTAAAAACTAATATTTAGTGTCCTTTTGTGCTGAGTAGGGAAGCCTGCTGCCTTTCTGGCTTCTGCTATGGAAGGCTGCAGTTCTTCCTCAAATCATGTCACCTGTGCCATCTGTGTTTAAATGCTGCAAAGAACCTGGGGCATCCCCAATGGTCAGGACATAGCTGAGAAAGTAATTGCTTATTGCCCTGTTGTGCTTTAATAAGTGTATTGTTCATGAAGGGAAAATGATATGTAAGGAGAAAAAAGCCACAGAAAATGAAATTGCTTTTATTTCCATTTTGACAAAGCCTGGAAGCACTTTAATCAAAGGTGGTTTCCATATTCCTGGAAGAAATCACAGGCCTGGTAGGACACCTTTGTAGCACAGCTCTTGGGTCGTGGCCTGGCACTATCAGAAGTGGAGAATGGGAATTGTTATGTTCAACTTCTGCTCAAGAGGAGAACAGAGAGTCAATTATAGCCTTTCTAAATCCAACTTCAGCAACATGCAAAGCACTTGGAGACATTTTGAAATGAGGAATGAAAAACCAGGACTTAAGTGTGGGATGGGACAATTTGGGATTTCATTTCACTTTGAAAGAATCATTGCATATCTCTCTTTGTGGGGAGAAAGGATTTCCTTAGACAAAGAGACACTTGACTTCCTGGTCTTCAGAAAAATGTTTTCTACAATTCTATAGCATGAGGCTTGTCTTTGTTTAGAAGTTTCTAAAGCAGGAGAAGCTTGTTCTTGTCTGACCAGCTCTGATGTCTCTTAATTTTGTTCTATGTCACACCCTGCTATGAGTTCAGGATTGGCAGCTCAAGCCTTTGACAAGATTCAGTCATTCCTTTATTCCCTGCTGGGGTATTAAGGGATTAAGGTTTTCTGTGGAATGAATTTAAGAGACTAGGCAACATCTACAGGAACCTGCTCTTTTCATAAAGCACAACTTCATTTTTACTTCTTTTTTTTAAAGATGACTGTAGGAAAAACAACTTACAAGGCGGATCGAAAATTCATTATGATTTTTATGTCACAGTAAGAGTTGCATTTGATCCATTTTTAGTGGGTTTGGGTATATTTTTCATAGTTTTTTTCTCTTTTGTTTAGTGAGCTACAACGTATCATTCTTCCTTTTTGCAGACAGCAGTGCTGTCCATTTACAAGAAACAATTCTTGCATCAGTTCTTTTTACTGTAGAAGACATTTTTCTTACATAGACCTGAAGCACATAAAAAGTAAAATAAGCTCTATTCGTATTTATCTTTCCTCTTTACAGTTCATCCCAGCGGATATTACCCTTTTCCTGAAACATTTTTTTTGGTTAAGAGTCTAAAGAAAAGGGAATAATCTGTAACTTCAGGCTTTCACTGATGTCAAAGGCACATTAATGGAAGGAGAATAGAGCTTTATTCACTATACAGATCACATTTGCTGATTTAATAAGACTGGGGAGAATTCATGCGCATGCAGGTAAGTTTATTTTTTTCTAAGCAGAGAAATCTTAAATTCTACTCAGTCTCCAAGCTTTCCCTGACTCTTCCCAGCTGTGCCTTTAAAAGGGTTTATTATTGAATATTGAGTAGTATGAGGATGCTAATCTTGCTCTAGTTTGAGGGATTGCAATCTTGTTAATACTAGGCCTTGTTTTTCCCCATCCAGGCAAGATTTAAATTGATCTGAAACTAGTGAAGAAACAATTAAGCCTAATTTTTGGGGACTATCAACGTGGCTTCCTTACATCTCAAGTAGAAGAAAATCTAAGTGCTGCTTTTCTTTGCCACAAGCAGTGAGCATGAATTATGGAATTCATGACAGCTCAGCTGATGCATGGGGGGGATCCATCTCAAGTGACTTTGGGTCTACCCAAAATAGAAATTAATCACTGACTGTGATACCAAGGTGCCCTACATCCTCTTTAGAGACCTAGGAAGCATTTGGATTTCATATTGGTACTGAAAGATGGGATCAGTGATGCCATAGGATTCCTATAGGATACTCTGGGGTCTGTTACAGCCTCAAACATCCCCCAGGTCTGCGTGGATGTGCCAGATCCCACAGGGAAACTCATATCCAGATGTTTGTCTTTAGGTGGGAGTGAGCCACGCTGAGTTGGAGAGATCCCATTTCAGGGCAGTTTATTGTGCCTGGGTTGAGAACAGAAGCTTTAGTTTCCTCCAAAAATAATTCTCTAATTAATTTGAATTTAATGCGGCTTTAATTAATTTAATTCTCTATTAAATTAATTAATCCTAATGTGGCTTTTGTGTGAGTCTTCATCACATTGGAATAGGCCACTTTAATCTTCTGTCTGGTGCTGGGCACTCCCTTTGAGGCTTGGGGCATTTTCTGAGGGCATGGGAAAGCATCAGGAGTGATCTGAGAGCTGCCAAGCCAGGCTGCAGAGGAAAGATTACAAAAAGAGTTGCTTAAGCTAAAAAAGAAAAGATAGATTTGAAGATAAAGGTCTCTTGGTACATAAAAGAGGAAAAGAATAATCACTGCTTTTTTTGTTTATTACAGTTGGGAAGAACAAGGAGTAATGGACTTAAGCTGCAGCAAGAAAGAATCAGGGCTGATATTAAGAAAAGCTGTTTAATGATAAGGAGATTGAAATACTTTCTAGGGAGATTTTAGAGTCTCTAGCACTGGATATCTGTAACAGTATCTAGTGAAACATATTTCAGGAGTGGTGTTTGTATAATTGCTTTTGCTGTAGCCTGTCAGATCACGCTGCAAGGTCCAATGTAAACAGGACATGTTCACATTGTATCACACACCATCATTATCTAATCTGAAAATGCTGCAGCCCTGAATCATTCTTTGATTTCCATTCTCATCCTCTCCTTCTCCCCTGCCTTCTCCTCTCCAAAGAAATGTGTTCCTGTTAGGAAACTGCTTTAGGGACCAAAATCTCTGATTTAGTTTGACAAAGGTGAATGAGGCTCAGCATTTTCTGTCAGCTCTGCTTAGAGTGTCTGTTGTGGACAAATCATAGAATCATGGAATGGCTTTGGTTGGAAGGGACCTTAAAAATCATCCAGTTCCAACCCCCTGCCATGGGCAGGGACACCCTCCACTATCCCAGGTTGCTCCAAGCCCCATCCAACCTGGCCTTGGTCAATTCCAGGGATGGGGCAGCCACAGCTTCTCTGGAAAACCTGTACCACAGCCTGAGCATCCTCACAGGGAAGAATTTCTTCCTACCATCTCATGTACATCTACCTTCCTTCAGCCTAAAGGCATTAAATGCCATAAATCACTTTATCCCAGTATTTTCTACATGACTTCCAGGTGTCCTAGATTTATTCTCCAAATTATTTCCACAGAAGTGTAGTCAATAAAATCATGGTGAGTGTCCTCAGCAGTCCTTTGGGTGAGGCAGCTGAGCCACGCAGGCATTGATTTGACGTTTGTGGGAGCTGGCATTGTACTCTCCTTTAAGGGTAACAGATAATCACCACATTTCACTTTAACAAGCTGTTGGAATTCTGTGTTCTGGTTATGTTTGATTAGCATCAGGGCTGGAAATAAGGAGGATTTATAGGAAGAGAGAAAATGAATGTGATGGTAGAATTCAGGAGGGAATGTATCCCTGCTGCTGAATTAAATAAGGCCAGGGGCTGTCCTGTGAATCCAAGGCCTGGTTATGTCCTCATGATTAAATTATGAAATAGAAACATAGAATGGTTTGGGTTGAAAGTGACCTTTAAACGTCACCTAATCCAACCCCCCTCAATGAGCAGAAAAGATGCAGAAAGAGGACAGAATCCAACCACTCCACGGGGAATGGCCACTGCCATGGGCTACACAGGGTCTGGGTCATTCCTTGGGAGAACAGGACAAAGCTGCACCCAAAACAATTCATGGATGATGAAGAGCCACCATTTGTGCCTCTGCCTCATCCTTCTTTGAGTTATTAGTACAGAAGCAGCTGCTTTGTGCCAAAGTTTGTCCACACCTCTTTGCTTATTTCCCCCTTGCCCCAGGGTTTTGTATGACCATGGTTTAGGCCAGGTTTGGGACACAGCCTTCTGCATCCTTGGATTACAGAGCTGTGAGATGCCTCCATGGGAGCAGCACCTCTTTGCCTGGGAGAAAAACTGAAATTCAGTCCCTTGCTCTTGGTCTCTGCCTGAGCTGTGCTGTTGGAACCCTCAAGCCTGGAAGTTTTGAACTTTCTGTGCTGTCAGGCACTGATCCCCAGAGGAACACTGCTTTTAACTTGAGGCCTTGGAGCAGACTTCCAAAATTGAATAATAGAACTAAAATCACTAATGTGTAGTTTGAATAGAAGTGTATGGTATCACATGGTGAAGGGTTTAGAATTTAGGGTTTTAAAATATAGTAATATGTATAGAACTTGATGGAGGTTTGGGGACCTTTTTTTTGTTCCTTTTTGTCCTTCTTTTTAAGTTTAGGTAGTACTTTTTTAATTAGATAGAAAATGCCACACTATGGGTCACGGGTGTTTGGTCATTGAGTCAAAAGTAAAAATAATCTAGGTGTTAGTTTTTAATTTGACTGTTTAGCCTTAAAGATGGGCGAAATAGAACTCTATTTTTTTTGCTTTTAGCTTGTTAGCTGGAAGTGCTGTAGCACTCACTGTACTACAGGTAAGAATTAATAAACAACTGAATCCAAACATGAAATTCTGTCTCTTGTACATTCAATCTCAACTCTAAGTGAAGAAAAACAAAAAAAAAAAAGATAAAAAATAATACTGTGCCATTACTCTGCCCTTCTTGCTCATGCACTATATTGAACCCAACCAAACTCATTCATTTTTCTCTCTGTCTTGGCCTTGGATCTCCTTTATTTCCTCTCTGGAGGTGCCTGACCCTTGTGCTGACCCTGATTTTTGTCCCTGGACCTGCTCTGCTCTTGGTGCTGTGGGACTGAGCCCTTGGTGGGGAGGATGCTGCCCCAGCTCCCCTTCCTGTCACCCCCTCCTGGTTTGTCCTCCATGGAAGAGCAGCTTGGGCTTGCAGCTCCCTGGAAACTCAAAGATTCTCTCAGGGATGCATAAACTTACTCATTATTTTGAATGGTTTCGAGAAAGCTGAGCCCAGTGTTCACCAGCTCTGGTAGTTGTGCTGTGAGTCATGAGAAACCTAAATTTTATTTTTGATGGTCCAGTCAGAGATGAACTTGGTGTGCTCCTTGTTTGATTCAGTGCTTTTTTGTTTTGTTTTTTTTCTATTGTTTTTTGGGAGATGTATTTAAAGACAGAAGAAAGATTTTTTGACCCGTAGATTTTGAAATAGCTGCAGTGTGATCAGTGAAGATATTGAATAACTGTTTTACTGCTGATGCTGCATGATTTTCCACGACCAAAAGGAATTCTTAATTTGATAAGACAGGAGTTTTTTTGGTGCTAAAAGAGATAATAGAGTCAAAATGAAGAGGAGACTGAAGTGCTGCTTGGACCCTTGGGCTCTGATAGAGACTAATCCCAAATAACACATGGAAACAGATCTTTTCCACCATGATCACAAAGGTGATGGTCATTAATTGTCTGAAAGCCTCTACAAATGGCAACTAGAATTCACAACTTTTAGGAACAGATATACTGAAGGACAAAGGTGAGATGGCATATTTCTGTATCAACCTGGAAATTCACTGTAGGGAGAAAAAGAATGCTGAATATAGGTACTGCTTGCATAAAGCTGAATTGTGTTGTCAGGGAAGACATTGAATTCTGGGTATTGCATTTAGAGAGCATTTAAGCATAGCAGAGGATCAGCAGCAAGCCATAAAGTAAGACCTGAAAGTCCAAGGATTTGGAAATGAGAGCATCATGCCCAAGACCAGGCAGCAGATTGATCTATGCAGCAGGAAATGAGAGCACAGAGAAACACAAAGCAGCAGAACGATGTGAGATACAAAGTTGAGCTTATTTTTATTTATTTATTTATTTTTAAATTTAATTTGCTCTCTAAATACTTGGAGTGCTTTCCTGCAATGCAGTAAAAGAGCCACCAAGTCATAGGCTGATTTTGATGTCACTGCCATGAATCTGGAGAACCATTGTGGAACTGGGGCAGCAATAATTTGGTAGAAGGAAAGCAGAATCCCCTCCCACTCTGACCATGCTGCTTCTGCACCAGCTGAGGGACATTGCCTGCTCTCCCCCAGCCCCAGATGGAGTGAAATGCCTGCTGTGCCTGCTGCCTCTGGCTCTCAGCCTGCTGCATCCATGACCATTGCCATAAACACCCAGTGGGCACCAGGACCTGGATTACATCCCCAACATGTATCCCAGCCTTTTCCAGCAGCTCTGCCATCAGTGGCAGGCAGCGTGGGTGTTGTTCTATTGCTTTTCCCTGGTCTGCCTAGCATTTTAGCATCCTAAGCTAATTAGGATTGGACAACAGAAAGAGGTTGCTGAATTGGTGTTCTCAAGCAGATTGAAAAATTCTGGTGTACCTGCTTTGTTTGCACAAATGAATAAAATGTTGGCCCCATCCACAGATGGCTCTTCAGAGAGAAGCAGGTGCAAACTTGTAAGGCTTTTCCTCCTGGCTGGGGTTTTTGTGGTCCATCTTCTAAATGCAGTTATCTTCAGTTATCCCTGAAGATCAGGTAAGGAGTCACCAGAATTTCCACATAATAAAGGCAAAACAAAATAATTTCAGATTTATTGATGGAGAGCAATAAGAAAAGGACTCGCCTCCAGAAGGTGGAAGACTTATTTTTCACAGAATCACAGAATCATTGAGGTTGGAGAAGACCTCCAAGATCAGAATCCAATCTTTGACTGATCACCACCTTGTTCACTAAACCATATCAGAAATTGCCACACTGCTCATCTTTTGAACACTTCCAGGGATGGTGACTCCACACATTCCTGGGCAGCCTATTCCAATGTTTAACCACTCTTTCAGTGAAGACTTTTTTCCTAATATCCAAACTAAACCTTCTCTGGTATGACTCGAGGCTGTTTTCCACTGTCCTGCCCCTGACTGCCTGGGAGAAAAGGCTGATCCCAAACTGAACTTACCTGGAGCAAGATGAAAGATGGAGAGGGATATTTCAGGGGTAAAGCAGCATCAGAAAATGACCTGAGTAACCTGAAAATCCTGTGTAACTTCAGCTGTAACAACACAAGATAACAACTTGTATTAGAAGAGCTTCAACATAAATCCCCAAAACATCCCACCTCAGAATCACAACATTAAATAGGTCAACCAGACAATGGCACTGAGTGCCACATCCAGTCTTTCCTTAAACACCTTCAGGGATGGTGACTCCACCACCTCCCTGGGCAGCCCCTTCCAAAGTCTGATCACCCTTTCAGTGAAGAAATTCTACCAATGTCCTCCCCTGGTGCAGCTTAAGACCATGTCCCATTGTCCTGTCTCTGTAGCCTGGGAGAAGAAACCACCCCCCAGCTGGCTACATCCTCATTTCAGGGAGTTGTAGACAGTGGTAAGATCTCCCCTGAGCCTTTTTTTTTCTCCCAGGATCAAGCCCTTGTAGCTCCCTGCAGGTTCATGAATTCTGTCAGCACGCTGAGTACATTTCAGTGCAGTTCAGCTGCACCCTGAGCTGGGTCTGGCTCGACACCTTGCTAACAGAACGTGCTGCACTTGAAAGCACTGTCAGATGTCAACCTGGGAAAAGCTGCAGATCGATTCAGCTCTGCTGTGGCAGTGCAATACATTATTTTTTTTTCCCCCAGTGTGGTTGTCCCTGCTGGCAGTGACTGCTGGCAAAACAGAGGCTGCAGCACTAAATGTGTAAATGGATGTCTACACCCCAAAGGTGACAGGTGGAGGGAAGTTCCTACTGCTCCTGTGTTGTCATGGAATGTCCATGCTGGATGTGACTGACAGTCAAGAACACAGGATTTTTAACCAAAACCAAGATTTACTTTCATTGCATTTTTCTCAGTTTCCTTTCAATCACCAAAAACATTTAATTTCAAACTTCCTGAGACTTTCCTTGTGACAATCATGGAATGGTTTAGGTTGGATAAAGATTATAAGGCCCACCAAGTTCCAATCCCCCTGCCATCAGCACAGTCTTAATTATTCATCTTTAGATTGCATTTGTATGTACACTCTGTTCTGCAGCTGGCTGGGCAGGATTGTACTGCAAAGCCCATCACCCATCCCACCAACTCCTGGGAAAGCCCTCCAGTGTCACCTCCAGCTGGGAATGCTTCAGCAGCACTCCAGTGTATTAGCTGGTCTCATTCTTCTTTCTTTTTTTGTTTTTTTTTTTTTTTTTTTTTTTTTTCCATGTTCCAAAGAAAAATATCAGAATTTTCTATACTCCTGTGAGAATTATTCTTCACTCCTGTCAGACTGATCAATTGCTTGAAAGGTTTTTTGAGAGTGTTTTGGGTTTGGGGTTTTTTTGGGTTTTTTTTTTTTGTTGTTGTTGTTGTTGTTTTTTGTTTTGTTTCGGTTTGGTTTTTTTTGTGAAGCATTAAATATCCCCTGCCACAATGTTAGTCTAACACATTTGGTTTGATTTCACTAATTACTGAAAAAAAAATAATTTTAATGAGTTTTTTTGCTATTTAGTAATTAACTTATCTCCCTAGGCCATGATTTCTCCCAGTCTTTTCCTAAACGTTCCATCTGTAGCTGATCTATTTTACCAACCTTTTCCGAAGTGTGGATGCTCCCTTCCAATCTCATTTTTCTACATGTAAAGCAAGTTAATCTGTGACCTGTTGGTGCACAAAATGAAAGCAGAAGGAAGCAGCAGCAGTGAATTATGGTGTCTTTTTTGCATTTAAATTAATTTTGTACATCAAGGCTTAGTCATCTCTACCTTCACCAGGACAAGGGAGGAAAGCATGACTAACTTTGCTATAATTCTTCCTTTATTAACAAGAATTTTTCAATATTTTTTTGTTTGCCTAAAATAAACAAAAACATTCAATTCCTTTTAAAATTCTTGTTTGGGTTTTTTTTTGGTTTATTTTTTTTTTTCCTGGACCAATGCATGAAAATCCTGAGAGGTTTGGATGTGCACATCCATCCCTGTGGTGAAGATGTCTTCATGACCTCAGCTGGTGAGCAGCTGGTACCCAGAAGCACTGAGTGTGAGGCAGCTCTGTAATGCTTGTTCTGCAGATGCTGCTCTTGACAACCAGCCAATCTTCCATTGAAACTCACTCCTGTTTGTTTGTTTTATATTCCTTTTATTTCTCCTCCATAGCCTTCTCCATCAGAGCGCATCAGTGGTTCATTGAAAATTTTTCATTCCCAGGTCTGTGAGATCTCTTGGACTGAACTTGTATACACATAGCTTTATTTTCTTTTTTTATTGTTATGTTGTTTTTTGTTTCTTTCTTTTTTTTTTTTTTTTCTTTTTCCAAGCCAAACAGAAAATTGCTTTTCAGGGTGAAAAGCTGCCTTCCTCTCATGCTTTTTCTCTTAATCTACCTCAAATTGAGGAATGGACAGGTTGAGTCAACGGCAAAATAATTCTGTTTGAAGCACTTGGGAAAAAGGAAGTATCTTGATGTTTTATCACTTAAGCTTTTTTTCCCCCCTTCATTCAATATCAACATTTCCTATTTTTTCCTTAATGAAGTTCTACAGATATTTACCCCATATTCAGGGAGAGTTCAGGGGTGATAACGTGCAAGTCAGTATTTCACATTTGAAATCCCCTTTTTAATTTTACAAGAAAGTGCTATTCAGGAGATTCCAGTTCTCCCTACACTGTTAAAAGTTAAGGATACCCTTTATCAAATGATGTCCAGAGTACCCAACTTAATTAGGAATTGAAAAGGTATTTTCTGTGGATGTGGGATGATTTTGGGATTTTCATGGACTCAAGATGGATCTAGGCTGAATTATTCCCTTTCCCTGCACAGTTGCCTTATTTTTTCCATAGTCCAAAATTTGGCAATGAACTCCACAAAGAAATAATCTACATTTCCCTCAACCTTCCTGAGAGTTTCACTGAGCAAATCAAGCACCTGCCTTCTCTTTAAGTCAGGTGCCCATTGCTCCTTCGTCCCCTAACCCCAATCCTGGCCACAGCCATAATTCCCCAGAATGAGTTCAGTTTATCAAGGCTGGGTTTTCAGCCCCCAAAAATCTTCCTTCCTCTTCCTCTAACAGGAAAACATCAAAATTATTCCTCTGTTTGCTTTGCAGCCTCCTAACAAAAGAACACCCGGGGTGTTTGTTTCACCACAAATGAAGAAATCTGAATTTATGATATATCCTACCTATATCCCTGTTTCACATGTCTAAATCCTTTAGGCCCAAATTATTAAAACTATGAAAAAGAAATTTAATTCCTGCTGGATAAATGGGACAGAAGGATTGTACTGCCAGTGCCAACCTCGATGTCATATCTGGTATGCCTGGTACTGCAGGGAGAAGTGCCTTGGAGTAAAGCAGCTTGAAACATGGCCTAATTGAAATATGGTTCTTTAATTGCATTAATCAGCTTCTTAATAGGATTAAAACAATTACTCCTTTCACTTTTATCCTGTAGCTCTTTTCTTTCTTCACAGAAATTCTATATTTATTGCTGTTTCTGATTTTTTGCATTTAAATTCATATCTTAAAAACAGTCTACTTGCAGCTGAGCTCACCTCCTGAAAAAGAATGGTCCAGAAAATCCAACTTAGAATAGATTTCCTTCTCCTTATCTCAAAAAGGTATTTGCTGTTGTGTGTCCAGATCCAGTGACCAAATCAAACTACAGATGATTTCTGTGGTTACATTTAGAGCTGAAGAAAGGTAAATTTCAGGCTCACTGTTCCCACTTTCACTCTGGGATAAATCCAAGTAATAAGTTTGTTTGTTTGTTTGTTTTATTTTGTTTTGTTGATAGTGGTTTTTTTTTTTACTTTTAAATTAAGTTTTACTGTAAAATCTTTACTCCCACCTACTCCACTGTAAACTGGACTAAGTGCTGAAATGAGAACTTTCTCCAGGTGTATTTTCTGGGCAGTGAAAGCAGAACTTCACTCATTGTTACCAGCAACAGCCACTCTCCAGAAGTGCTTACATTTCTAATTTTCAGGTGCATCGAACTAAATTATAAGGAAGTGTACTTCACAAAACTCTACAATGGGTTTTAACAAATCAGAATGCCCCTGAAAGCAGCATTTCTGCAAATGTCATTCAGATGATCAGATTTTTATAAATTTGTACTTTTGTGGCATTATATGCCATCCCTGCTGTGCTTATGAGAACTGCACATTTAAGTAGTGATTTTCCCCCCTTTTAAAAGCAGAGGGCTGGTTTCCTGTCAAGTCTCTTCAAATCTCCCTGCCTTTGTCCCCCTGGTTTCAGAAGCAGTGGTTGGATATTTCTGTTATATGCTAACGTTAATACAAAATACAAAAATGACCTTGAAAAAGATTTAATCAGTGTGTTCTTTCACAATAATTATAAGGATGGGTTAGAAAGAAACAAATTGTGCTATTGCAAAATATCTAAAGGTAAAAAGAGGTATTTCCAAGTTAAATGTGAATGCACTGTAAATAATTTTTCAATCTTTTATCACACCAGCCTGAGAATTGCTTATATAGGTATAGATCTATTCCCTTAAGCATTCCTAATAACTGCATAAATATAGAATAATCTGAAGGAAGTCATTGTCACTTGATTTATTTTGTTCCTTACTCATCTAATGTGATTGGATACCAATCACATTATCCTACAGCAGACAGCCAAAATTAAAAAAAAAAAAAAAAACAAACCAAAAAAACAAAACCAACCAAACAAACCAATATCCAAGAAAGCATCTATATCCTTTTCCTGGCTCTGAGGAGTGTGAGGAGGGCTGGGCTGGCTACAGGGATCTCTCTCTGAACCTGTGCTAAACCAACCCTCAAGCTCTGCTTCATAAACACTTGTGCCTTGAGAAGGGTCTCCCCCTTTTAGAAGATCTAATTCAGGATTCAGTGACTTACCCTGCTTGTTTAACCACCTGGAATTTAGATTTTTAATGCCAAGTGAGTGGAACGTCAAACACTGAACCTTTTGGTTCATAGCCCAAAGTGCTCCCTAACACGAGGTACCTCAATGACCAAACAAATCAGGTTTAATCCTGGAGAATTTTGCCCTGATGGGCTGAAATAGGAGATGGTGGGGAAGGCAGGAATGTTGTAAATATTCATCTTCCCTCGTAGCCAAATAGGACTAAGTGTAGAAGTTTTGAAAATCTTTCTTTCAGAGCAGGGTCATGAGAATCACTGAGTTTATTTTTCATGGATTTAATGATAAAATAACTGACAGACTTTAGGAAAAAGCAGATTTTAGTAGTGACCACCAGCGTAATTTTTGTTTCCAGTCTTTCATGGGTTTTCTACAAGATGAATAACCCTGGCTTGTCTCCTAAGATTTCCATAGAAATCGATTGTCTCTTTAATTTTTCAAGAGATTTGAGCTGATGAATATTGAGTTTTGCTGATGACCACTGAGTTTTTATAATTAGTCTCAGTTGCCAAATTCCAACCAAGCAATTAGGACATTGATAAAAGACTATGTCCTCTGACCACTTAAAATTCTTGCCACATGGACAATGGTCTTAAACAGTGGCACAAAAAATGTCAATTTTTAAACCATGCCCTGAGTGGAAAAGTAGTATTACTTTGTTCATACCTCTTTTCACTTGTAGCAGTTGCCACTACCCTATTTACATTATTTGCTTCCAAGTTATTAATTCTGTCATTTAGTTAATTTGGGGGTTTTTGTTTGCTTGACTACAAACAGGTTTATCTGCAGTAGGGGATTCACTGATTTCTACACAGGCTCAAGAATAATGACCCTGAGTGGCATTATTGTATTGAAAAACTATTTTAACACAAATCAACTCCCAAGGATAAATATACCAGCCAGTTCCTCTGAAAGGTTGTGAGGAGAATTAAATTAAAAAAAGAATAAACTCATGAGCAGTTCAGAGGTTATAGGAGGAGGATTCATATACAGAATGTTCGATAGACTGCCATGTTCTTCTCCTCTAGGGAAGTGTTTGTGCATCACTTGGAAGAAATAAATGGCATTTTGTATAGAAATGCTTTAGCAAAATCTGTTTCCTTTTGATATATGTGAAGTCATAATCTTGTAGGGGTCTTTTCTGTGATTCAGCTGCTCCATGTGACATTCAGCTCTTTTTATATAACTGGCTTGCAGAAGGAAATGCATGTATCTATTCCACTAAGAATGGATGTTTTAGCAGGTGTCAGGTCATAAAATCACTTTACACCACTTCTTGGAGCAGTTTATGATACTGGATATTGTATCTCTGGTCCATGATATGGGGCATTGCCATATTGATTAAATGCCTTAGGCTGTTGCAGGGGAAAAAAATAAGGATATTTAATCAATAGACCTGTGCTTTAGTTACTGTTCCCGTCAGGCTGGAACAGAAATAGCTCAAGAAAGGGGCAGCTTCTCAGACAATCTGAGAGAGTTAAAGTTTGAAGAAAGCTAAATAATGCCTTTGCAGACCTGTGAGGGAAGATAATCAACTTAGCAATTGCAAGAGCAGAGATTGAGTTACCAGATCAATCTTGCTTAAGGGTTCAAGAGGGCTGAGAAAGGGACTTTGGGACTTAGAAGGGGGCCCCAAAGAAACAGTGGCTTAAACATGAGTGGAATAAATTCTTCTGGTTGCCAGTGATGTGTCCTGGTCCTGAATGTCTCATGTGTGAGGATTAATTACTGCTCAGCTAAAGCACCTCCTTCAGTGAGAGACTTCAGGGATGAGTCTCTTCTTGTTTGTGATGTATTAAAAGGGAAGAATCAGTTTTCCCAAGATTCCCTAACATTGTTATTGAATTTCATAGTTGTGGTGTTTTCTTGCCATTTTTTACCTGTTATTACATTACTTTAGCTTCAGACCTATATCTTTAGATATCATCCTTTGGGTGCTCTCAAGTGGCCATTCCACCCAGTAGAAATCTAGGACAGGTGAGTCCTCCTGAGGGTGGAGGAGAAAGTTTTAATTCTGCATTGAATGGTCAAGAATAGGCATCTCTTTCTGCCACATTTCAAAAGAGATATGGAAAAAAAAACAAGTTGAAAAGAATAGCATGTATGAAAAAACTAGAAGTGTGTATAGATTATCAGAATGAAGACTTAGAGGAGAGTTTATTGCACTGTACATGTACTGTGCTTGCAGGAGAATACTGAGCATTCAGGGTCTGAAATGTAGCAGAGAGAAAACACAACAAGAATCAATGCCCAGAAGCTGGAGCCAGGTACTTTATACTTTACTTCATTATTTCTAACAGAAAGGGTAATAGAAAACTGGTGGAGATTACTAAAAGAGCAGAAGGTTTTTCATCTTCTGCTGCATTGCAATCCATGCTGCTTTCCTTCCTCAGTGCTGGCTTTCTCTGAGGGAATTATTTGTACCTGATGCATGTGAAATTCTGTCACAGGGAGAGTGGCAGCTTCAGACAAGCCCTGCCTTGGACTCTAATTTTTGCAAGACTTAAGGAATCGCTCTGGCCCACAGCTTATAATGATGGCAAATCGGATCTATTTGTAAAAATTAATTATTTATTAAGAAGATAAGAGATAATGGGTGAAAAATCTTAATCAGAGTTACCTCCTGCACAGTATAAACTAAAAGAAATACTAGTAGATTACAGCAGAACATAAAACAGTGCACTATATCAAGGTGCCTGTATTAAAGCCAGCAAAAGAAATGGTATTGATTAGGGTGGAATGTAACTTACAACAAAATTATGATCATGTACAGATTTCTTTACCCCTAGGAGGAACCATGAAGCAGCATTCTCACTCACAGAAAAAACTCCACATATTTCCAGGGAAATGTATGGAAGATTTCTATTCTGTGAAAGTTCAGTGTGCCTTTTAAAGTTGCAAAGCAAGTGTCTGCCAGTCAGAAATCCAGATTAATTTTCCAGATCTCACTTCAAAAGCAAGGTGTTTATTGGCAGTTGGGAGATGCCAGAACCAGTGGTGACTGCAAGGCACCAAAATAACTCCCTACAAGACAGTTTGTCCTGCCTGACTTATCTGCCTGGACACCAATCAACACAAAAGCTCTTTTGGGGGGTAAGAACACTCTGCCACAAACACCTGGTGCTGAGGCAGACAGCCTGAATTAATGAAGGTGACATAATTGCTCTTCTCGTCCCCAGAGTGTGGGAACTCATGGAATAAACCCCCTGCATTTGCTGCCTGCCTTTTTACATTTTAGCAGAGTGTAAGAAAGGGACTGGCTCTCAAGCAGGGCTCTTGGAGCTGGGTACACTGAGTCATTACTGCTTGGGGTGGAAAGGACTGCTGTATGTATTCAAGAACAAATACAGCTTGACAGCCTACAAGCTGTTAAGACAACCTGACCTTTGTGTGTCTACTCCAAGAACAGTAAGTTCAATTAGCTGTAATGCTTCCAGGTCCTGTACCACCATTAGGAAATGCCTTATTCAGCTAAAGCTGTGAATTTTTTATTTTTTTATTTTTTGGTCAGCATAAATAGCATTAAAGGATCCATTGTAAGTACTGCCAGCAATAAGGGGAAGAGTATCATATTCAGCAAGGTCTAAAAAAATTAATTAGCTTTATTCCTTAAATACAAAATAAATAGATTCTGTCATAGCCAAAAGCTTCAGGGCTGAGTTTTAGCCAGTTGGGTTCAAGCCAAGATGACAGCTCTGGCAGCTGTTGGAAACATTTTGGAGTAGAGTTTGGGCTGGTCCCTGTCAGTTGAGAGATCAGCTGAAATCACCAAGTCCTTCTACAATGACAAAAGGAGTGTTTTTAAAAAAGGCCAATACATAGGATAGTGGAGAGTGAATCTATTCATGGTCTGTCAGTAGATCACATCTCCTCAGATGTCATTTAAATTCCCCAGTTTACCCCTTCTGAAGGGATGCTGTGATCCCTTTTGACCTTTTGTGTTGTAAGTGGCTCAGTGAGATCTTTAACATCACCACAGCATTTCCAGAAGCTTCCAGTATCTGAGGGACAAGAAGCAAAGATAAAATATTGATTTTTGTTGGAGTAGAATGGAGAACTGCAGTGAAAATAAAATTATTTTATATGAGGTTTTGAGGGATTATCAGATGAATTTGCTTAGATATTGGAGCTCTGAGGCTTCCTGAGTGAGAGTCCATGGAAAGCTCCCTATGATTTTGATGAAGGATGGTTTTGGGAATCCTGGGAACTATAAGGAGCTGGAGAAACAACAGTGTTTACCTGCTGTCCACTTCACAGAAAAAATGCTACTTTTCTCTCCATTTCTTACATAACATTATATGTTAATGCCTCTGAAACAAAGCTGGATCTCCATCATGGTAGATGTATCACAAAAGAAAATCTCCTCCTGAGGGAACCCCCAGTTTAAATAGACTCTCCTGGGCATAGATCACTAAAGAATGATTCTGCAGAACATTTAGTGCTGCCTGCGACATTTCAGTGGCTTCAAGACACCCCAAATTAAATCCCCTGTTTCAGGTGAGATAGAGGAACGGGATAAACTCACAGATCAATAATTGCAGACCCTGTGGAGTGCCCCAAATTCTTTCAAATGGCACTAAACTCTGAGACATCTGAACTGAGGCCCCCAAATTAAAATCCTGCTTCTTTTCCTCCTGCTCCTGCCTGAGGAACTGCCTACCCAGATTTGTGCTCTTCCCTCCCTAAGGAAACACCACGGAGACCTCTCCCTGCTGCTCTGCTGCCCCAGTTTTAATGGCATAGATAGTTATTTCCTCATCTACTGCATTCCAAAGGTTCTGAATTGCTTTCCCTGTATCCATCATACATTCCTCAATGCTTATTTTTCTTCAGCTGGCACCCAAATACTTTTTGAAATCCTGGCTTAGGCTGGCATCATAGCTTCTCAGTAGGGGAAAGAAAATAGGCATTAATCTAGTTTTAAGAGCTGTTCCTCTGTCTCTCTCCATTGATTTGTGAGGAACTGTCCTTTTGACTCTTTTCCATCTGACTTCTCATTGCTTTCTGATGAGAGCCACTCTAAAAGTGCAGGGTTGGATTTACATCGATTATTCCCTTTGTTGTCTTTCTGTGACCCTTTCTGAACTATGAACTCAGAGCTGAGGCTTGGTCATGAAGGGCTTTTATTCCTATCACACTGACTATAAATATGGATTAACAGCTGAATGTGACAGGCAATCTCAGCTTGTTTCTCTGGACAAGGGAAAAACCCTTTTCACCCTCTATTAAACTGCAGTTTGTTCCTAAGAGAGAAGCATATTGGAAAAACCAACAATGTCAAACTCTGCATTTAGAGTTTTTGGGATGAGAGAGAGACAAGCAAAAAATGCACGAGCCTTGATACCATTGGGCATTGCAAAGTTAATCTTTACAAAGAACAATCTTTACAAAAGAGCAGTTTTAATTAGCTTTGTTTTCTTAGTAAGTTCCTTGTTCATCTGTTTAATACATTTTTGGAAGATACACAAAGTGTTAATTTATCTATTAATCTTTCCTTTGGAACACAAATAGTAAGTACTAATAATGTGTGCCTAAATGCAATTACAGCTTATAAATCAGGGACAAGTTTTCCCAGGTTTTATATACCTGCTATTTTCCCCTGGATTTTTTGTTTGTTTCTTATTACTTTTCCTTTACCTGTCTCCTCACATGCATATTCTCTGGCTACACCAGAAATCTTTGGAAATTTCCTCTTTGAATAAAATACATCTTTCTATATACCAGCAACAAATCCAGATACAGCACGTAGTACCAGTTTTCAGCAGTTGCAAGAGCAAGTTATCAGGTTATAAAAAAACCCCAAACAATCCTTATCTACCCTTCTTAGCAGTAGAATAATTCACATGTGTTATTTACTAAATTTTTGGAAGACCAGCAGGATGTAGTCAAGACTGTATTGTATGACCTTCACCAATAAACAACAACAAAAAAGTGTATTTCTTTAGTATTAACTGTTTTTTGATGCGAACTGACAGTGAATTTTTTGGGGAAGAGGGGAAAAAAATCTGAGATAATGACACTTTTGTTTCATAACTGAGTACCCAGTCCAGGTTTTATTCACTTTGACCTTTAGAAGTGATACATCATCCCACAAGGGTCTGAGCCAGGGTCACAGATCCATGTGACCATCACTCTTTGGAGAGGTTTGAATCTGAAATTTTTCCCTGCTCTGTGAAGCAGCAGAATCATATTATTGATTCAAAGTCAGTCAGGCTCCAAGGCAATGAAAAATAAATGCAGGTATAAACACAGTGTTTTGACAACTACTGTTTTCCATTATTGTCTTTTACATCATGTGAAATGCATGATGTGATCAGCTGGTCCATCTGCACATAACCACAGGCTGTTTAGAGAGGCATGCCAAGAAAACCCTGGTCATTTCCACCAGCTCCTCTTCATCTGGACTTCACTGCTGTGAGAATTATTTTCTGTGGCCATTAAAAGGGCTGTTGGACTGGTGCCACAATATCCAGCTTGCCTCCTGCCAGTGAGGACAGACTGTGGAGTTGTGGTGTGGTTGTTACTACTGCTGGAGCTCCTCCTGCCTGCTCAAAGCCCTGTCCATCCCCCAGGCTCACCCCACTGAGAGTTCCACTGCCTCTCTTTCCCTCTGCATTCCATAATAGTGATGGCAGAAAAATAGGTATCAAAAGTACCTGAAAAATACCCCTGAAATGTATCAAGGGTGAAGGCCATGGATGCTGGGTGCCATTATCACAGGGGCACTGTGCTTTTGAAAATTTGCCATCATGGAATTGTTTAGGTTGGAAAAGGCCCTGAAGTTTACCAAGTCCAACCATTAGCCCAGCACTGCTAAGGCCACCACTAGATAATGTCCCAGGTGCCACATCTAAATGTCTTTAAATCCCACCAGAGGTGGTGACTCCACCACTGCCCTGGACACACTTGTGAAATGCTTGGCCATCTTTTCTGTGATTCAATTTTTCCTAATATCCAATCTAAACCTCCACTTGAGGCAGTTTCCTCTTGTCCTGATGCTGCCCAGGAAAAGATACCAACCCCCACCTGGCTACAGCCTCCTTTCAGGGATTCATAGAAAGTGAATGAAATGATAGAAATTATTTCAGCAATTCCTTCTGGTCCATGCAGAGGGAAGTGAAAATTTAAGTATACCATAAATAGTATATGTACACTATAGAATATAGACATATAAAATGCCCACTTGTATTTTGATCAGTTGGTAACAGTTATGCTTTAAAAATATATAAGTAACATATGGTGATTATGGCAATGTCGATTTAATGAAGCTTTAATTGAAGTGATTTGCTGTACTGAGAAGTGAAAGTCTAACAAGCAGGATCAAATGGGCATGAAGGGAAACCAAACCAGAGCTCCTGAAGGCCTGTATTTTACCAATAGAGCTAGAGAATGGTAGAAACAGAAGAGTTTTAAAAGACAGCTTTAATTTTCAAGGAAAAGTAAGCCTAGGATTTTCAACTTTTCAAATAGATTTAAGCAAAGGAAGAAGCACGTCAGATTTGACATCCTCACCCCTGCCCCTTCATACTTAATGAAGTGTCACTAAAGTCTATAAGATAAAGCAATATTTAATCCAATATCTGAAGCTTCCTCCCGTTGGACTGTGTTTTCAGCTGCAAAACTTGGCAAAGACTCAGCCTGTGGCACTACATCAACTTCCACCTCTTGCCAGTCCTGTCCTTTGTGACGTTGACTCTGATGGATTTTACTGAAACACATTAGTTTTCATCTCTCTCGTTTTTTGGCAGACTGATGGAGCTACAGCAGGGTGGATGTCGTGGTGTTCTGCCTTGTGCATCAACAACAACACAGTCATTTAATGCTTTTCTATAATCTCTGTGAATGATGAGGATGAGCAAAGGAGAAAGGACGGACATCTTGATAATCAAATCCCTGGTGAAGTTTAAAACATTAGCTCTCAGAAATAAACTTTTGGCATACACAGTAATGGAATTCACACTAGAAGAGAGAAATGTGGAAAGTAAAATGATTAATATTCACAGTCACTTTTCTGATCGCAACAGCAATAAGAGAGTGAGAGAAAACTACTAAAAATAACTTCATGCATAGAAAATCAGTCTAAGCAGAGCCAAATATGTGATGCATTGCTTTTTCAAACACACTGAACAGGCACTTTAGTCCATCAGGTGTGGAAAGAATCTCTTAACACTTTGACATGACCACAGTTCAATCTGTGTAACAGTAACCAATTATTCCACTAAAACATCTCCATTTTGTAAAAGGGGAAAGACAATAATCATAGAATCATGGAATCATAGAAGGACTTGGGAAGTGACTTCAAAGACCATCTCATTTCCACTCCCCCTGCCATGGGCAGGGACACCTTTCATGACACCAGGTTGTTCCAAGCTCCTTCCAATCTGGTCTTGAACATTTCCAGGGATGGGGCAGCCACAGCTTCTCTGGGCAACATTTTCAGTTTCTTACCACCCTCTGAATAAATAATTTATTTCTAGTATCTTATCTAAATCTCTCCTCTTTTAGTTTAAAGCTGTTCCCCCTGATATCACTATCTGCCTGTTTAAAAAGCTGCTCTCCCTGGTTTTCATAAAACTCCTTCAAGTACTGGAGGGTCACAGCAAGGTCTCCCCAGGGACTTCTCCAGGCTGAACAACCCCACATGCTAAAAATCATCATCCCCTTTTTTCTGAGTGTAAATAAGCAAAGTATGAGAGTTTCCTCGATTCTAACATCGAGTTTGATCTCATAGTCCCCAACTAGAGAATATTAACTTTGGACTGTCAGAAAATGAAATTTCAAGACAATTTCAAGACATTGTTCATTCTCATATTTAATGCTCTCAGGTGTTGGGGAAAATAGAGCTTTTTCCAAACCTTTTCATGGTAGGATAGTTCAGGCAGGATGCTATTCCTGTATAACAGTAAACTGTGTTGTCCCACAGTAATTCTCTAGGGAATAATGGCAAAGTAAACATTCTCAGAGAGGTGAGAAGAAGTTCAGCCTTTCATCACTCCTTTAGGAAATGACCACGGGAGTTTGTTTTCCTGTTTTCCATTGAACATGAAATGAAACTCCCTCCCCAGGTCCACAGAATTCACTGGATAGAGATCCCTTAATCCCCGTGACCAAGGCAGGGTTTCAAAGAGGTGAGATCAGATGGAAAGACCTCTCTCCAAATTTGTTTTCCAACAAGTTTGGCTTTGGATTTGAATTTTTTGAAACTGGGATAGTTATTTTCCTTTTAAACCTCCCTTCTTCTCCTTCCCACTTTGTCTGCAGACATGTTGTTTCCAAGCTTGTGCCATTTGTGGGTCTTTGCATCTGTGTGTGTCTGCTCTGCATAAATTTACAATCATTCATCTGATTTCTATCAAGCTGGCCAAAGCAGAAATCTTCAGTTTTACATTCCAACAGAATTTTTGGAAAAACCTGTACCCAGGTAGAGGAGAAATACTATTCATGACACCACCAGGGGAATGGGTATAGGGCAAGTTCATTCCCTGCTAGGTGTAAAATACCCCACACAACAGAAGGCTTGAGAAAAAACAACCTTGGTAGTGTTGGTGCTCTCTGAGGTACTAAATTCTGAAGTAAACTTCAAAATGATCCACCATGACTACAGCAGAGAGTATGGGAAAAAATGGTCTGACTGTGTTTGTGGTGCTCTGAAATAAAAATCAAACAGGATTTGTAGTGAAGATTATGTTTTTAATTAGAATGACCCAGATATCTGGGAATAAACAAAACCAGAGACTCTGTTAGGAGCACAGACCTTGGAGTGGCCTGAAGAATGGCTCACATGCTTCAAAGTTTTCTACCTTCCCTCTCTAATAAAATATTTATGCTCCTCCTACAAAGCTTTTTTGATGTCACACTGATCTAAATTACCTGTAACTCCTCCATGGTAGCAGGATTGGAAGTAGGTAATCTCTAAGGTCCCTTCCAACTAGAACATTCTGTGATTCAATGATATTATGAAGTGAAGAAACTGTGTAAAGGCAAGGAAAGATTAAAAAAAATAATAAGAAAAAAACTTATTTAGTGATTACAGAATCAAGCCCTGAAAATCTGCTTGTCTGGGGCTTTTGTAATATTTAAATCTCAGATTGTGATGCTGTTGCATGCAGCATGGACAGACACAGACAGGCTTGAGCTACAAGAATCTTCAATTTTATGGCTAAAATTTTCCCCCTCATTTGCAAAAAGTCCTGTGCCCTCTGACTGAGCACACACACAAATCAAAAGCATACAAATGAGGAGGTGGCTGCCGTGGTCATGTGAAGGTACCAAGAGATTTTCCATTTAATAGAGCCCAACACCTGGCTATTTAATAGAGGTCACCAGCTAAATCAGTTAGAAACGGCTTAGGCAGGCATGTGGAAGCAGGGCTGAATTAGAAATAAGTGATTCCTAGCTTTGGCCACAAATGTGTGGAAAATGAAACTAAATTAAGTTGCTTCAGCCCTTTCACTGGCACAAACTGATATAAATTGGTTTCATTAAAAAACCCTAATATATTTTAAGGCTGCAGTCCTAACCTATTACGTTTTGTGTGGTTGCCGAGAGCAAGTAGCTTAGTGGCATTTTATGTAGCAAATGAATGGGGGACAAATAGAATTTTATTGCTTTGTAAATGAAAAGGCTGGGAAGTTTTGGAATAAAATCGATTTTCACATCTGGAAAAGTTTGCCTTATCATTAGCGCTGTGCTTGCTCTCTCTCTCTTACTCTACTTATTTTTCACTCCATTGTTTTCCACTTATTTTGCAAGGCAGCCGTGTAATTTCCATTCTCATTCATTCATGTTCCCAAATTGTGTTTTTCTTTTCCAAGCACAGTGTTTGAAAATGTTTGCACAGGGGCTGCTCAGCTGAACTGTTCCTTGGATGAAGTGGGATGCACGTTGGTCTCTGCTTTTTTCTGTCTCAGACCTCTGGGGATAATATTTGCAAAAGTGGTTTTGGAGCATTTTCAGAAACTCTGACTGTGTTTAATGAAGTTTTTATAAACTTCATGATCCACTGGTCTTCCCAACTTTTCACTGTGCCATGAGGAAAACGCTATGGTATGATTCAGCATTATATATGGAAATACAGGAACACAGAACCTGAACTACTCTGGGAGCACCACAAATATTTGGGAGGGTTTATAAGCTCAGGTTATGCACATCCTTGCAGCTTTTGGAAGAGCTGGGTGGTTTGGCAACTCTTCACTGACTGACTTTTGCCACTTACAAGAGACACTCTTCAGAGGCTCATTTGAAGGTCACTGTTTTTCCCGTGTTTAATTACTGTTTACAAACCACATGTGCTCTGTTGGGAAGTGGAAATTTGATCCAAAATGTGTTCAGAATCCCACAACACAGAGACAGCCCAAGGTTGCTGGATGTGTCTCACACTTCTTTCCACAGAACCATAGAATTGTTTAGGTTGGAAAAGATCTCTGAAATCATCAGCTGCAACTGTCAACCCAACATCACCACCATGATCACCACTAAACCATGTCCTCATGTGCCAGAGCCACACTTTCTTTAAACACCTCCAGGAGTGGTAGATCAGATATTAGGGAGAAATTCTTCCCTGGGAGGGTGATGAGGGCCTGGAACAGATTGCCCCGAGAAGCTGTGGCTGCCCCATCCCTGGAATTTTTCAAGGCCAGGTTGGGTCTTGGTTTTAGCAATCTAGTGTAATGAGAAATGTCCTAGATCTTGGCAGGAGTATTGGAAATAAATGATCTTTAAGATTCCTTTGAAACCAAACCATTCTATGATTCTGTGATTTTATCCTTGGACATTATCCTTCTGTGTTACAGAAATGTTTGCAGGTGCCTGTACTGCCCCTGCCCACCGTGCTGGTTCTGTGCTTACTTTCATTAATTTCTTTCACATGAAAAGGCGAAAAATTCTGACTCAACCACCAAAAAAACCCCCAAAAATTCTTATCACAACAGTCAGCTGTGAGTTTGGGTTAGTGAATACAAAGTGTCTTGAGTTTATTATGGCCTTCTAGCTAGATTAAAACCTGGAAACTTCCACACCTTCCCTTTGCTTTGGTTTGCTAAGTCCCATTAGGCACAGATGATTTTCCTAGTGAAGATCTGCTTCTCGAAAGTTTTGCCTCCAGTGATTTCCGCTGGTCACCTTTTCCTGTCACTGAATGCAATTTAGAGTGAATAAATTCAGTAAGATTCTTTGCCAAGAATTACTCAGCTCTTCATGCTGAAATATTAATCAATAATGCCTCTTAAAATTTCTCTTCACTCCAATCATTTTTATAGCGTTGCAATTTACTGCATGGAAGCAGGCTAGTAAAAGATAGAAAAAACAGTTGTTAAACCACATTATTATTAATATTTATCTGTCATTTACAGAGCTCCAAAAGGTGTTCACAGCACTTTTGTGTTGCTCAGCAAACCAAACGACACAATAGCTTTCCCAAGGACTGCAGCTGTAAATATGTAAATACAGGACAAAGAGACTCTCTAGTCAGAGAAATGTCTTCAAACAATCCCATGGAACTTTCTGCCCAGAATGTCTTAAGAAACCTTTTTGAGATCTGAAAATGGGGAGGGGAGGAGCACACCCAAATTTGTAGGAACATAATTCTCCATCTCAGACTTTGAGCAAAGGAAAATTAATTTAGCCATGAAAAAGAAGTTATGTAGAGGTATGCACAGGACAGAGGACTCTGATATAGAGCCAGGAGATATTTTATTTTGCTTTGGTTCTGTTTCTCCCTTGGAATCTTGCCAATATGTAATTTGTTATCCCAAATTTGCTGTGGAGTAAATCTAAATATTTATGGGTTTTCTTCCTATTTTACTGCAATGAATAGACCAATTTGGCAAAACCACTTTTCTCAACACGAGAATGCTGAAGAGGCCCATGCTCAGAGCACTCTTACACGGGTTCAGGTCATCCAGGGTGATTTCTTGTCATTTTTTCCATTTCTGTGAGTCCCAGGGGACAAGCCTGATCATTAGAGCTGGTGTTACACCAGGGAGAGGTTTTGGTAAAGAATTAAATGCTCTCTTTTGGTATTAAGAATTAAATTACTCTTTAATTAATAAAGAATTAATTCCATAGTCACTGGTGATGGATAGAATCCCCTTCAGCCTCAGAGATGCACTCCTGCAAAATGTTGGAGAGGAAGACAAAACAGCTCTCCCAGAACAGCCTCAAGCTGCTGGTGACAAATTCATGGGGTACCACCAGTTCAAGGCTCAGGCTGGACTGAGGACAGGGATATTTACAGCACATTCCTCGGGGGGCTTTGTTTTATTGGAACCCTTTCCTTGTGTTTCTGTGTTAGGTCGTGATGCAGGACATCCACACGTGCTTGAGCTGCAGAGCAGCTCACCAGAGGTTGAACCAGTTACAGATACTCCAGGATGATATTAAAGGTGATAGTGGGTGTGTACTGAAGAAGATTGAGTAGGAGAGGCAGAATCTGTATTTGTAAAGGGAAAGCAGAGCATGGTAGCACGTTTTAAATTTTCACCTTGAGGAAGGTCATAGAATCATAGAATTGTTCTCATAAAATGCTTTGAGTTGGAAGGGATTTTTTAAATAATCTCATTCCAACCCCCTGCCATGGGCAGGGACATCTTCCACTATCCCACTTTGCTCCAAGCCCCATCCAGCCTGGCCTTGGACACTTCCAGGGCTGGGGAGTCCAGAACTTCTCTGGACAAGTCATCTTGATTGGCCCATCTGTAGAATCAGTGTGGGACTCTGCTCCTCAAGACCATTCCCTACTGAACTTGCATTAATAAATAAGGAGACTACTTACAATATTTCGTCCCACATCCTGCCCTGTAATTGAGAGAATTGTACTCAGTCATGGAAGATCTGTGTGATTCAGCATAGGGCAATTCTGCTTTGAAAGGTCTGAAGGAAGAGCAGAGTTCAGGCTTCAGTGGTTTTCAGACATTGAAAATAGCACAAATATGTTTTTATAATCGAGGTTCCAAACAGTGGTAATTATGCTGATTATGCTGTGAAAGTCTTGTTTTCATGTTTTATAAATCCTTTTTTCCCTTACCGTTGTGAGTGGACAAGAGGGTTGGCTTTTCTCTGATAAAAAAACGTAAGAATGGAATCTCATTAGTTACTATCTGTGAGCAGCAGGAGGAAAGCAATGTCAGTGCAGTTTTGTTTGCCTAAGAAAACACAATATCACATGCTGAAAGAAAGTACAGCAGTATCCAGTGTCCAGACACTGGAAATGAAGGCTTGATAGATAAGTACCACCTTGGAAATGCCAGTGAGTCTTGGTCTTCCCAGGCTGCACTTCAAGGATTGATCACTGGTTTAGTGACATCCACCTTTCCCAAACACACAAATCATATTGTGAGCCTTGACAGGTAATTCAGTGACAGCAAGATTTTAGACAAGATAATTTCTCCCTTTACCTCTCTATATTACCTATCCATCCTTTAAAACTCAAGATTTATTTAATTTTTAAAATCCTAAGGTGAAGTCTATCCTGCTGATGTTTGAGAAGTATTTGGAGCAACTTTGTTTGCATCCACGTTTTTCAGAATGCTTTTGTAAACCATGGTACATTGCAAAGAAAAAAATCCTAAATGCTGGAAGGAAAGATTCCAACAGTCTGCTTTGGTCACACTGGATCAGCTGCTCTCCCACAGAGGGGGCAATATGAGAAGTGTTTTCAGGACACTGTTTAGTCACAGTTGGAGCTAGGTTTAAAATAAGAAGGCACAATATTATACTTGATCCCTTCTCCAGTTTGAGAATTTTCCTCACTGCTGCTTGCACAGCTCATTCCTGCTCATGCTGGAATAAAAGCTGATTTCTACTGGGGTGAGACAAGTACATGAAGAGAACGCCCATGTCTGTTGGGAAGAAGGATCAAAATTTCAGTGTTAGAGACTGAAGGAAAAGTATTTCAATCTTAAATCAGGTTCCTGGGACATTTGACACCAGCTGTGTCTGCACTGGGCTCATAATACATTTCCTGTGTAAATTGGAACATTGGATCATCTCAGACAACAAAGATGTGAGGTATGGAGAAGTGGGTGAAGAAAAATGGTGAGTGCACACTCTTTGCCAAAAAAAAAAAAAGAAAACTTAACCAACAGAATCACAAAGCAGAGGCTGCAGGCAGAGCACAGGACCCTGAAGAGAAGAAACTCAGGTTTATTTCTTTCTGTCCTTGTGAGTGCAGGCTCTGAACCTGTTCCCTAAGGCACAAGTGAGACATCACTCCTTGGCCTCACCTCTCACCAGCTTCCTTGAGAGGGGCCAGGGAAGCAGGTGCCATTTGCCTCTGCAGTTTGGAGGGCCTTAAATTACTTCATAAGGAGTCTTAGAGTGCTTCTGAAATCCTGAAGAGAATGTAAGAAAGTGGATTTCTGTGAGTAAATTGTGAATGAGTAGTTTTCTCTGAGCGGTTGTTTAATTGAGCTGCAGCTGGTGCTGATTATGTTTGTTTTTCCTTCAGTGTCTCTCATTTCCTTTAGTTTCTGTTAATTCCTGCTTTCATTGGGTAACTGTTGCTGTACAAGATTTTAAGAGTGGTAAAAAAACAACAAAAAAACAAAACAAAAAAAAACTAAAAACAAAACAAGAAATAAAAAAGTGCATATTTTAGGCGTTTTTTATGACAGTTGTTCCTAGAGACACCTGTAAACTATTGAGCTGAATTGGGCTGCAGCTGCTGCTGATGACATGGGGTGTGAAGGAGAAGGGGTGTGACTCATTCTTCTGGTTGCTCCTCCATCCTGTTCTGTGAGGTGCCTGTCAGGCCATGTGTGCTCAGATGTCTGCTCATCTGGGTCTCTGGGTCAAGAAAATACTGAAATGACTGCCAGAGGCTGGAAGCAGAGGATGGTGGAGGGGAAGCATGGTAGAATCACAGAATATCCTGAGCTGGGACCCACACGGATCATCAAGTCCAGCTCCTGGCCCTGCACAGGACAACCCCAAGAATCGTTCTCATTTCAGCTTGGAGAGGGACAGGACTTTGGTGTGGACAGAGGTGACATGTTGGGGTATCTCAGGGCATGTCTCTGCTCTGCTCAGGTGAGACCCCACCTGCAGAGCTGCCTCCAGCTCTGGGGAAGCTCAGGAAGGACCTGGAGCTGCTGGAGTGGGTCCAGAGGAGGCACCAAGGTGATGAGATCCATTCTGTGATTCTCTGATCTGTGACATCAAAGCTGCACGTGAGAAGTCAAATTGCCACGAGTCCTGCACAGGCAGTGACCCGGGTTGATGGATAATGAATTCTTTGAGGGTTTTTTTTTTCCTGTTTTTTTTAATCTACATGAGCAGAAAGCAAAGATGGGCAGGATAAGCTGACAGCAACTTCATGAACTTGAACAAAAAGTGTTAAATCCTGTACATGGGCCTGAGTAAGTGGCTCTGGGTGGTCCTGCTTGGACAGGGGGTTGAACCAGATGACCTCCAAAGATCCTTTGTAGCCTCAAACATTCTGTGATTCTGTGAGTTCTCTTTGTCAGTGGGGAGGATTTTAGTATTTTCTTTCTTTTCCTGTGGACTGTCTCTTCTGCTTTTCTTGAGCTACAGAACAGATGCTGTGGAAAGAACTCATGCTCCACTGGAACTGCAGGGGCTGCCAGGTCAGGTTTTCCACAGAATGTTCTCCCAAAAAAGATTAATATCAGGAAACAGAGGGCATGTTGTGGTTTTCTACAGGGCAACGCATCTTATCCTTGAAGGTGAAGTTAATTTACTTTTCCATCCCCTTCTTGATTCCATGTCATAGCCAAGGACTAGTCTTTACTATCTGTGACATTCAAGACTATGTGACCAGTCAAAACCTCCATTTCCAGTGAGTGTAGTAGTTTTGTAAAGACAGAAATCCTCCAGAGACCTCTGGAGGCATGACTAGATCAAGATCCTGGCTGATCTGAAATAAATAAATAAAAAATAGATGTTCACAAGCTCCCAGTCATTTGTTCCCATTCAGGTTGAGCAAGAATTTTGTCTGGATTGTTCATGAATTCTTCATCACTTTGCTTCTCCACCAAGACCATTTCTTCTTAGCATCTGTTGACTTCTGAGGGCCACAGTCAGCTGGCAGTCAGCTTCTTGTGCTGCTTAATTATATTTATGCAAAGAGACAAATGTGGAAGCCTCTGCTACTTTTTTTTTTTTTTTTTTTTTAGAGTGGTTCATTTCCTACTCTAGAAGTTCTTTTTTGTCTCCTCTGGTTGAAATATCCCAGTTGTCTGGGTCTGTTCTGGATCTCCTGCCTCTGGACATCACTCTGATGTTCCTCTTAACATTCCTGTGAGTGACATCTCAAGGTCTCCACTCTGCAAGACAGTCATGTGGCCATTCTTGTGTTATTTTCATTATCAACAGCTGTTTCTTAACAACTTCAGGGACACTGAGCCCAAAAAACCCAACTGAGCTCAGTTTCCTCACAGGATTTTGTCAATCCTGTTTTTCTCAGTCATGGAGAGAAATCCAGGGTTTATGGTCTATCACCATGCCACACCACCACAGGAAAAGAGCTCCTGTTTTAGCACTGAAACTGGGACTATGTGTCCTGTCTTTTCACCCATTTGAAAGTTGTTTGTGCAACTAGCTGAGAGCCTCTAAAAGATTTTTGTCACATTTACAGGCAGAAATTTGAGGAGGAGCAGTCAAGGAACAAGTCACCACAAATTACTCTTGGTCAAATTTCTCTTCTTTGGGACTGTATATCCAAATTTCCTACATAACTCTGTGGAAGCTTTTAGGGACTAAGCTTGTCCCCAGTGCCTGATGTGTTAAAAATGTTCCTTTGGACAGGGTCCCTTTCTTTCCTTCAATGTGTTGTTTCACAATTTGTGCTGCCTTTTAAATAGCAATGAATTCATAATTGTGAATTACAGAATCACAGAATGGGACAGGTTGGAAGGGACCACAGTGAATTATCTGGTCCCACCTCTCTGCTCAAGCAGGGCCATCCCAGAGCACAGGATTGTATCCAGACACTTATGGAATATCTCCCATTTTCAAACAATTTTTTCCAGTAATTTTGCCTGAGCATTTGTATGCAGAATAGGATAATGTTCCCTCACCCCTGGTTTTAAGGCAAATTTCCATCTTAAAGGCAGGTTCCTGCCACTCAGCAGATATTCCCCTGTGGAGTATCACTGACTCTGTATGGAATTAAGAAGCCAAGGCAGATTTTGCTTTCAAATTTGAAGAAAATCAGAATTGAAGTAAATGGACTCACTAGCCTGTCCCTTCAGTATCTGATTACCTCATCCACATGAGGGAGGCATGTTCTGTAGGAGCATGATAAGGACCATGTTTTGGAGTAAACTCTTGTTTAAACATCATCTAATGACTGTCACAGCAGTGCAAAAAAATTGGCAACTCCAAGAAAAAAAAAGCTTGTTTTAAAATGCCCCTTGGGAGCCAGAAACAGACAGGGTTAATTTGTGTTTTCTGCCTGTGCTGAAGCAAAATCTTGTTTAGTTTTCTTTACGAGAGAGAAGCCAGTGCATCAATCCACAGCACCTCCTGACATCCTGCTTTTCTGGAATGAATACATTTCCTGCATTGCTGCATGCTTCTCCCAGTGTAGATATCTATGATTAATATGCCTTGTCTTTTATAAACAAACCTAATGCAAAGCCAATAATGTGAGTCTCATTTCTTTACTGCCAGCCCCAGCTCGGCTTTGTTTGGGTATATATGTAAAGGAAGAAAGATGAATGTTCACTCAAGCTTGGGAGCTGAAGCCATAACAAATTTATGGGATGAAAAACACACATCAGTGTGAAGCAAATACAGCCTGGGAAGGTCTGTTTGGCTTCCTCCTTTAATTTTGCTTTTTAATAACAACAATACCGTGTTGTGCACCCAGTGAACATATGTTACACTACATAAGCACATTGCAGGGGGAGCAAATACACTGAAGTACCAGGAAGCTTTTATCTGTTACTGGGTTCAGTCATGGTATCCTAAATGATGAAAGCAGAAGGAGCTGCTGTGATCACATAAAGGCACCATTAGCCAGTGAATTTCACCCAAATCAGTTTTGACTTCAACCAATTCACCTTGGAGACAAGAGAGATAGAGGGAAGAATTACAGTTTTATATTTTGAATGTTGAGAGGCCTGACCATAACCTGCATTTTGCTTCTCTGATGGAAATTCCCTTCAGTGCTCACAACCCACACTGGATTCCCAAGGTGAATTTGTCCATCTAATGAGTCCTACAATGGTGTTTCACTTTTCCTTTACACCATCTATCAAAGCCCTCATTAACAAAGTCATATTCCCCAAACAACCATATCCTGGTGCCACAAGAGACAAGACTGCCATTTCTCTTTGATAAGGACAGTTCATACAATTTCCTTATCCCATTCTCTTGGTATGGGCTTTTATGGGTTTTTATTTGTTTCTTTGTTTGCTCAGTTTTATTTATTTATTTTTTCTTTCCTTTGAAGGCAGGACTGTTTAGTTTATATCACTTACTGAATTTTGCTGGACTCTTTCTTATTTTTCAAAATCTTTCATAGCCTGTGGATCCCAGACATGGATCTCAGCACTTCAATAACGAGTGCTGAAAATAAGCTCTTCTACTTCCTACTTGGGAGTCTCACATTCTAGGATCTCAAATCGTTTTTAAATTCGTGTCTAGATTTCCATTTGTCCCCATTGACTGCTTTGATCTTAAGGGCATCCTTTGATACCTCTGTAACAAGGATCCTACAATAATCTGTCTAATGTGAGAGATTTGTCATGTTGCTGATAGAAATACTTGAGGGGCTTTTTGTCTGAATGAAAACCATATCAACACTTTCCTGTGGGATATTTTCCTGGTTACTAGGAGAGCCAGAGGCCTGAGTGCTTGGCCATCCTTTGTTTGGAATAATTTGTGTCCATTCATTGCACCAGTCCAGACATTCATTTTACATAATTGGCTTATACACACCAACTTGTCTTATACCCTCACCAACAGGGACACAACATTTATTTAATGAGGTCTCTTCTCCAGAAGCCAGTGATGATTGATACTGTTTTATATTAATTTTCTTTAATTCTTTATTAATAGAGTCCTATATCAGTTGCTCCACTATTTTGACTAAGAGCTATGCTAGATTGACAGACCTCTAATTACCTGAGCCATCCCTTTTTTTGATCTGTCTACATCATCTGGCTTCTTCACAAAGACTGGACCTAAATGTCACCAAATTAATTCACCTTTCTTTCCCCCCCCCGCCCAGCTTTATCATTGATACTCTTGCATTTCACCTGCAGTAATAGATTCTAGCTTAAGATGATTTTGGTTTGTCTTTTTTCTCATATCTGGAAAATTCTTCTTTACTGTCCCTACTATTGCCAGTCACAGTTTTTGTCATGTGCCCTGTAGTCCACCTGGTGAATTTTCTTCATTTCCTATCCTCTGATTTATAACACATTCTTTTTTTTTTTTTTTCCCTGATTGCAAAATATCTGAAGATATTTATTGATCAAACCCTACAGAACAGATATGGGAAATAAGTCCTCCAGAGCACAGATGCCAAATGACAATTTGGTATAAAATGTAATTTAGTTACAATCTATGTTTCTACATTCAGGTATAAATTTTAGGAAAATCTAGATTACATGCTTATCTGCCACTGCTTGTTTCTTTTTCATAACTTTTCCGAGTTTTGTATTGCAATCATTTTATTTTAGAATCAGATCTTTTACATTCCAGTGCTGAATTTTCTGATTTAAAACTCTATGAAGAATTATCATTAATTCTTGTGACTTTTCCACTGGCATCTAACTCAGATCCAGACAATAATAGTTTAAACAGAAAACTGAATGAGTAGTGCCAGTGTGGAAATATTAATTCCTTTACCATGGAGAACTTTCCACTTCTGATGAGATTTTAAGTTCATATCCCTTCTGATTTACACAGCAGGAAATAAGCAGAGTTTATAACTGAATTAACCAAGAGACTGGACAGTAAATCATGTGCAGAGTTGGGTTGGAAACCTGATTTCTCCCTGTCCACAAGGCTACATTTCTTGCTGAGGATTAAAAGTTCACATGTGAAGAGGTGTTGCCTGCAGTTAATGTCTTTTCACTGTACTTAGTCAAAGTTTTGGGTTGGAAGTACATTTCCCTAAATATTAAGTGTGTGATGCTTTTGGAGAGTCTTTTCTGAAATAGAGAAGCTCATGGTTGATTAGCAGGGGGTTATCTTAAAGGGTTGGGTTTACATTGACTTGGAGAGGTTATTCTGGAAATGTTGGAAATGTGTGTCAAATTACATGTATTCTGGGTTTGTAATGAAAAATAAGCTTTTAGAGGGAGGAAGAATGGCAACAGAAGACAGTTTATATATTATGTGGGCAAGAATGCTGAGATAAGGGAGAAATGGGAATTTTTGAAATGTATTACTTATTAAACGTTTCTATAGTGGTTGTGAGGTGTCAGTTCTTGAAAACTATCTTGAGGAGGTCCTATTATTTAAATGAAAAAACATGGATATTAGGGCAGGAAAATTTTATATATTTTATTGTTTTTTTTCTAAAAGAGTTGGGAACATACTGATATGTGTGATGATTTTCTAGATTTCTTACAAGCATCCTTGCAAAAAAAAAACATTTCTAAGTTTCCACTGAAGGATGAAGTCCATGTGGGTGACTTCAGGCAGGACATTTTGGGATGGAGTTACAACATTTAACTTTATTTAATCGAGGTACCCAAGTTAGGGCTTGGACCTTTGAAGTATCAGATCATCTGCTGGAGTATCACAGAATCATAGAAATATCCTGAACTGGAAGAACCCCACTAGGCTCATCAAAGCCCAACTCCTGGCCCTGCAGAAGACAGGAATTATTCCCTTTCTTTTCACTGAAAAGGAGTGAGAAGGATTTACTTGGTGAATGTAGTTCTAATTAAGATGTTTGATTTTCATTCCCGAAGTTAAGGAGTGTGATTCACTCTTCAGTCAGGCCAATGAGAAGCACAGAAGAGGAATTCCCCTGATTTGGGTATCAGCTGGGCAGAAGGGACTCTCATCCTGTAAGGAACAGAGCAGAGGGGATCCAAAATCCAGTGAGGCACTGGCAGATGAGTGGGGAGAAGCAGTGAATGCAGATCTCCTTAGAAAGCAACAAGAGGAATTTTGCCTGGGTATTCTCAGGAAGGTCTTTAAGGAAGAAGTCAGGATGGTGAAAACATCAAATGTGGAATGTGAGCATTGCCTTGCCTCTGGGAATCAGAGAATTGTCTGAGAGGTGCAGAAGTGTTCACAGTAGCTGAAACAGAAGAGATTTATTTACCCAATTTCTCCTGGTATAACAAATGTTCAAACCCTTTTGTAATTCTTGTTGCTCCACCAGGACTATTACCAGGTGACATCTGCAATTTGTGCAGTGTCCATAATCAGCTGCAGCACTGAGTCCCATGAAAAGTCTGCTCTGCCTGACTGATCATGGTCCCGTCCAGACATTGCCAAAGGAGTTCTACTGTTCTTGTGCAACATCACACCACTGCTGTATAGGGAGTTCGAGATCCCCTTCCAGCACATGAATTGTGTCTGATATCCTGCCAAATATTTTTACACGTGTGCTTTTTGCCCAGAAAAGCTGTGATGATGTGGATTCCCCACCCCTGGAGGTGTTCAAGGCTAGGTTGGATGGGGTTTGGAGTAACCTGGTCTGGTGGAAGGTGTCCCTGCCCATAGCAGGGGGTTGGAACTGAATTAACCCAAGCCATTTTATGCTTATGATTTGAATTCTTAATCCTTGGCGTAGCATATTGTATGTCTGCAAATTGATTTTTTTTTTCATTCTAAATTCACATCTCTCCATTTTTTCAAGATCATTTTAGATTCCACCTCTGTTCACCAAAATGCTTCTACATATACCCCACCCTGCTGATATTCATAAGTATTTAGTTATAATATTTTTACTAAAACAAGTTGTATTTGAAATTGAAGCAGATCTAAGAAACATTACCAGGATATCTCATTTAAGATCCTCTTCTCTTCTGATGCTAAGAAGCTTATGACAATTACTCTTCAAAAGTGATTTGCCAGTTATCCCTTCCTCACTACAATTGGTTCTTCCTAACCTTACTGTTAAAAACTTTTTCTAGCCTCATGTAGCATCTTATTTTACCATCTTCCTCTCATCTGGCTTTTTCTAAGTGAGGAATTAAATTAGGTTATTTGGGATTATTTCTTATAGTACATTTGCATTTTATTTATTTGTCTTTAAGAAGGTGATTATCTTCTCAGTATGTGCAGATGATTGCTTATTAATTTCTTCTAGCATCTGCCCACAAATTGAAGTTAGGCCTAGCAGTCTGTAATTTCTCAGTCATCAACTCTGGTTTTTGCAGGCAGGTTCTATATTTGTCCCTCTGGTACTTCTGAATCCTCCACAAACTCTTGAAGATAATCACTAATGACTCAGTTTGCTTTAGCTGATTTCCTGCAAAATCTTCAAGACCCAATGGATTCAAACATCTCTGCCATCATGAAATACTTCAAACCCACTCTTCCTGTGACACGACCTCCATCCAGTCTCCTGTGGTAAGAATAACTCTGTCAGCATCTACCCACAGGTCACCATCCTTGCCAAGACAAGCAAAACATCCCTGGTGTACCTCAGCTCTCTCTGCTCTCTCTCCTTATTAATCACCACTGTTTTAATTCTGATTTCTAGAAGCATTATTATCTTTCTGATGGTAGAGCTGAAGCTCAGGAGTTTCTCTCTTTGGAAATGGGATGGACCAGGGCTCCTGTGTATTCTTGGTCATTGAGATAAACAATTAAGTGGCAAAATGGTCTCATCCCTGTTGTGCTGCAGCAGTAGTCACACCAAAAACCATGCTGGGAAAATAGTCCAGGTGGTTTTTTACAAGGAAAGTAATAAATCAGAAATAAATGTATTGTTTTCCCCAGCACCATGTGGTGATTTCATAAATTCTTTCAGAGCATGTTCACAGAATCGTCAAGGTTGGAAGAGACCTACAGGGTCATTGAGTCTGACCATCAGTGTGGCACCACCATAATCAGCCCTAAACTCTATCCCCAAGCACCCCATCCTGATAACTCTTGAATATTTCCAGAGTCAGTGACTCCAGCACCTCCCTCAGCAACTGATTCCAATGCCCAATCGCTCTTTCAGTGGAAAAAAAAATAAAAATAAATTAATCTAAACTTCCCCTGGCGCAGCTTAAGACCATTTCCTCTTTCATCTGAGACATGTCAGAAGAGAACAACTCCCCTCACTCCAACCTCCCTCCAGGTAAGCACAGCAGGTGTAGCTTCATGTGACAAAGTGCCTCAAGGCGACCATGTTATCATCTGTAACAAAGTCTTTTCCCAAAATCTCGTGCTTCACCTTGCTTTGTACTGGCTCTGGTGTCTGCCCAGAGCTGTAGAGAACCAGTTGAGTTTATCCACCTAGCAGGGAATTTCCTCAAAAGAACAAAGGATTTTCAGTGCAGGACTGGAGCTGGCACACACTGGAGCTTTGGGTTGGTGAGGAGGGACAGGAGTTAAGGAGCAAGACACACATTTCTTGAGAGATGTGTTTTTACATCAGCTCAGCTGAGTGACACAGCTTCACCCTGAGGGGACAGTGAGCCCCAGTGCCTTGACAGAGATGGACCAATGGGACCCCCTTTCCAACCAGATTTAACCTCTCTTGTCACTCCAGCAGGTGCTTTCTTTTAGACTTTATTAATCTTTGGATCAGCCTTTGGAACACAGCAGCCAGTTTGCCCAACCTTCTGTAATCTTCCTTTCCACGTGATGCTCCAGCTGTAGTGTTCCTTGGAACATAATGTCTGCAAGCACTAATAATAATGATGGAAAGGGCTTTGCAAAGCATCTGAGGAGGAAGCTCATTCACTTTCCTGCATACTCGTCCCCCAGACCCTTTTATTCCTTTAAATATTAAAGATTACATTCAATGTAAGCATCAAGAGGCTGATTTTCAGAAGTGCTGAGCTCCCATTGTCTTCAGTGGGCGTCATGGCTGCTCAGCACTTCTGAAAATCAGCCTCTTAATGATCAGCATATTGCAAAAATATTTAACATCTCAATCTTTCCCATCCTTTCCTTTTCATTCTCAATCCAACAAAACTTCTCCTGATCCCACACCCTGTTCCCTGTAGAAAAAACATTTTTGTCCCTCTGTCCCCTTCACCTGGCACCCTGCAGGTCCTGCTCTTCACCTGGAGCACATTTGGTGGGAGTTGTCTCATCAGCTGTGATTATCTTCAGTGTGGGTGGCAGTATCTGGGCAAGTTGCCCCGGATTCTGCTCACAGTCAATGGAGGGTGAGTCAGCAGAGTCAATGGAGCTCAGGGTGTGATTTCCCATCCCAAAATAGGCACCCATATTTGGCCAGATGACTCACACTGAACTCCATTAACTGCATTTTCTGTACCTCCAGTGTCTTCAATGGGAGACAAGAGACTCAGGTGGGACACCTGTATCAGATCCTCAAAGTGAAATTAAATTAATCCCACCCCTTCTGTGAACCCATACATCAACTCTCTGCATAAATCACACTCATCTCCTTCCTTAAGAACTTCCGTGCTGGTGTCTACAGGGAATGAATCAAGTAATAAAGAGTAGTGAAGTAGAAAGATAATGGTAGGTCATAGCAGAAAGTCAGACTGAATTGTAGGTTGGATAAAGTGGAGCAGATTTATTGAATCCAGTGGAGTATTTTTTCATATAAGAATTTTGCTTAATATAATTTTTTGAAAAACGAAAGAAAAGGGAAAATAAACAAAAGCTAAGTGTGACAGTGAACCCTCAAGGTGTACTTTAGCCATTTTCTTTCCATGTGAATTTGAGGTTCATCCTATTTTTCTTCCAACTTCACTATTACTCTCTAGATTAGGAGATTTTCACCAGAGGTAGGCAGTTTCTCCTCCTGGCCATGCCTGTGTGCTGTGTAATGCCCCAGGACCTCATTGATTCCTGCTTTAAGGACTGTAGGACAGGCTTCAACCTCTCCCATGTGAGATCACCCATCAAATACCCTCCATTTCCTTTGCAATACAAACTCACCTTTATCCTCTGCTGTGTGCCCCATCTAGAGACTTTAAAATGTGTTTCCTTTGAATTTCAACAGTCATTTAGGATTTGGGAAGTTCCCTGTGGACTGTCAGATTTCTGTTTGCAAGAATCAGCAGTTAATTTTCAATCTGAATGTTTACCCCAAACAAAGTGGCTTTTACCTGGTGCATCCTGGAAACTCCAAATGCTTGTTTAGTGCAGCTTAGGAAGCAGCACAGCAGGAGGAGCCTAGTTATGAAACAGATATGAAATAATCAGCGTGGAACAAGGAGAAATAGAGAGTAATAATAATAAATTGAATTCAATTAGTTCTCCTCTGGTCCTCATTACTGCTATCACCCTCTTTTGCTGTTGCAGTTCATGAGAGGTAAGCCTGGATGCTATTGCCACTTTCTACATATTTAAAAGACAAAGCCCACACTCTCTTCTGCTTTAGATATTTCCTCTTAACTCCCTCGTTCATGACACCTTTAAAATGACCCTTCTGTGTTATAAAACCCACCATAGAGGCAGACCAGCCTCTGCCACAATTGTCCTCTCTTTCATTATTAGCAGGCATTTCCTGGGCTATTTCTGCTGCTGGTGTCTTCCCTACAGCTCTGACTTTATCCTTGTGTCCCATTTGTTCTGACTCATTCCAAACATAAGATGAAAACAGCTCATCTCTCCCTGGCTCCTGCCTGTTAATTTCTCCTTCCCTCACTTATAATGTAGCTGTAACGATGTTATTTAACTCGAGACCATTTCGTGGGTGCAATTGGTGTGAGAGGTTCTGCATATCATGGTAGGTAGGCAATTTGTCATGGAGCACATCAGCTAATGAGCACTTTGGATCTGATTGGGCTGAGTTGCTGAGGACAGGCTGTGTTACCAAACCTCTATTTTTGTGAAGATTGAACATTACTCCATTACTCCACGACAGAAAATGCTGAAGAAACCAAACTGTCACACTGACTTTCTTTCTCTTGTCTCTGCATGCAGATTTGTGAGTGTGTAGCACCTACTGACACACAAATCACTGAACAATATAAAAATCTTCCATAATGAAGCCCCGAGATCTGTCGCTGGTGAAGGTTGTAGTGTCACTCAGGGACTCGTTGACAAGCTTTGAGGAAAGAGATGGATTCCCAGGAATGAAAGAGCTAACATCTATCAGCCATAATTGAGCAAATTAATAGCTTTGTGAAGTGTCTTTTTTTTTTTGTTAGAATCCCATGAAATGACAATAAATGTGGCAGAGTTTCTCTTGCAGCCTCCTCTTGCTTTTTAATTTTTTTCTTCCTGCTGTTGTGTACAATGCATAATTACTCTGAAACAAAGGGAACCTCTGGAGAACCAGCAACGATTTCAGCAATGAAACAGAGGTGTAAAAGGTAAAGACTGAAGCATATTTATCACCCCCTCTAAAGGGGGGAGAGAGGGCAGAAATTTGAAGGAAGATTCCTTTGCATTTGGATACCAGTTTTGACACAAATACTGTCTCAGCCACAGGAGGAATCAGTAAGGAGCCAGCGATGGGGTCTGGAAGTTTTGTCTTAGAGTCACAGAATCATTGAGGTTGGAAAAGACCTCCAGAATCATCAAGTCCATCCTCTGACCAAAGACCACCACTCCCACTAAACCATACCCCAAAATTCCATGTCTACTCCTTTTTAGAACACTTCCAGGAATGGTGACTCCAGCACCTCCCTGGAGAGCCTGTTCCAATCCTTACCCACTCTTTCAACAAAGAAATTTTTCCTGTATATTTGACCTGAACCTCCCTTGGTGCAACTTGAGGCTGTTTCCCTTTGTCCTATAACAAGTTGCCTGGAAGAGGAGCCCTATCCCCACCTCACCACAAACCTCCTTTCAGATAATTCAGTTATCTGCTACTTCCCCATCACTAGGCAGGAACTTTTTGGCTCTTTTCTCCCCACTTCTCCACTGTTTTTGACCATCAATGGCTCTACTGCTGCACTTGGCTGCAGAAACAAACACTGCCAAGTTCTCCTTGAGACACAGATTTTACTCTGTGCTTGCAACCAGAGGAGTAAAATCTTAGGAAGAAAGTTTAGAGGAATAAAATCTTAGGAAGAAAGTTCAGTAGCCTCCACTGGAGAAAAAGAGGCTGAGGGGAGACCCTATTGCTCCCTACAAAATACATGAAATAAGGTCATACTCAGGTGGGGGTTGGTCTGTTCCCCCAAGTTACAAATGACAGGGCATAAGGAAATGGCTTCAAGTTGCACTGGAGAGGTTTGGGTTAGATATTAGGATAAATTTCTTTATGGCAAGGGCTGTAAATCACTGAAACAGGCTGCCCATGGAAGTGGTGGAATCACCTTCCCTGGCATTGTTCAAAAACCACGTGGATGTGGCACTGGTGGACATGGCTTAGTGGTGAACACTGGGTTGATGGGTGGGCTTGATCATCTTAAAGGTCTGTTCCAATTTTAATAAGTCTGTCACTTTATGCTTCTAAGAACCAGGAAGTGGGTGAGTTGCATTCCCATTATCAGAAGAAAAAAAAAAAAACAAAACTTCAACCCCCCCCCCCACCAAACAACCCCCCCCCAAACAACAACAACAACAACCAAAAAAACCCCAAACAAACAAACAAACAAAAAAAAAACAGTTTGGGTCGCTGTAATTATTGTCAGTTCTCTATATTTTGGACAACTCACTACTTTTACTTTCTTTGTGCTCTGAAGTGTAACAATGGTAGCAAATTGTTGGCATCAATGTCTTTACAAAGGACATGGAAACCATTTGGTTACAGGGTGAAGGTGCTGCTGCAGGATCAAGTTATTCTTTCTTGGACCAAACCAGTACAGCCCAGTGCTCACCAAGCTGAGTTTTACAAGTAAACACAGATAAGAAAGTGGGGCCTGAATTCAGCTCCAGATGCCCCAGTACCCAGAGTAACACAATATTCTGACACACTCCCAGACCCATGCCTTAACCTGCTCTCATTTTTTTTTTATAAAATAGAAATCCATCCTAAGAAATCAATTTATCTCTGTCTTGTTAAAACTTTCTCTTCAGCTTTAAAATAATATTTGCTAATTTTTCCCACCCACTATCTAATTTTTCTTTTCTTTTGCCTTTTCTTTCCCTGAAAGACAACGGTTTTCTCTCATTACACCATTTACAGAATAAAACGAGGTTGTGCTATTTACTTTTATTTTTCTAGTCTCTGAAATAGCTCAGGTCTTCCAGATCTATTAAAAATAAACCTAAGTGGGTCAGTCTTCTAAGAAAATTCCTTTTTGTGGAGCTTGCCTGAATTGGTTTTTAAAGCCTTTCTTCTGAAGTAAAAAGCAGGAAGAAAGAATCTCAATTTCTCAGTGTTTTCCCAACAGATCCAAGTATTTCTCACATGTCAGTCACATGTCACCAGGTCTGATCTGTGAACACTGTATATAGTTTGTTAAATGTTCTCAGTTCCTGGTTGTAAGGACAGATGAAACATTCACAGTCAGGGCTTCAGGGACATGCAGTCCCTGTGCTTGGTGGCTTTCTTTGCAGCTGAGCTCCTAATTCTTCTGGGGTTGGAGGATGGTTTTTCTAGGGGCTTTCATTTTTTTGTTTTGTTTTGTTTTCTCCAGCTCAGATTTATAATTTATTTCAGTATTTATTTATTGATTCTCTGGAGGAGAAAAAACTGGAAAATACAGCAATTTAAAACACGAAACTGTCCTTGAGTCCCCAAAGTTTGTGTGCTAACAGGGAGAGGAGAGCTGGTTGGTACTTAGTGCATGCAACCAGCATTATTTATTCATTATTTAAAAATATAAATGCATCAGTTTCTATCTTGGTACCTATCAGTTTGTTCCTTCCCACATCACTTCCCACTCTGGCTGTTCCAGAGTTTCACAACTCTTACGTTGACAGCCTTCTAATTTTCAGTCTCCATGTCACTGTGGCTAGTTTGCAAAAATTTGTCCTTGTGACAACTTTTTCAGTTGTTTTAAGTAGCTTGTCTCCCTCCCTGATGTTGAATCTCCTGTTTTATTCATAGAGATTGGTCATGCCCTTCCTCAGCCTTTGTTCTCCTGGTCTGAACCAGCCATGGGTAGTGTAAAAACACACACACACACCATCAAAATAAACCACAATCATCAAAACAACTCTCGTGGGATTGGAACTTGGCTTTGTTGGAACAAACAGCCTCGTCCAAATCTCCCAAGCCACAGAGCAGCTGTAAGACTTCACAGTTCTACTTTTTGAGAGTGATATTGCTGCTTCCAGGCTTTCAGAAGCAGTGGTGACTTTTATAGAGTTAATTGGAACACTTGCTCCTGACATCAGTGCAATCAGATCCAGTTCCTCTGTGGAAAATACCATTAATGTGCAGAAATATGAGGAATTTATGGGTTAAACCCTAGAGCGGGATGTCATACAAGACCTGACTGATTTTTCCTTGCTTATGGGATATGTTAGGAGAATTTTGGGCTTAGCACAGGAGATGAAAGATGTCATGGTGCAGACGTTTGTCCTCCACTGTCCTGCCATTATTGTCACAGCACTGATTCCTGTGTTGGGGAATTGCATTAGGAAAGTTACAGGGCTAATTACTGAATTGTCTGGCTAGGGGCTATGCCATAGAAGGGGATTGGAGCACCTCTTCTATGGAGACAGGCTGAGAGAAATGAGATTGTTCAGCCTGGAGGAGTGTCCAGAGAGACCTCAGAGCCCCTTCTAGAGCCTAAAGGGGCTCCAGAAGAGCTGGAGAGGGACTTGGAACAAGGGATGGAGGGACAGGACAAAGGCAAATGACTTCAAACTGATAAAGATTAGATTGGATATTAGGAAGGAATTCTTCACTGTGGTGGTGGTGAGAGCCTGGCACAGGTTGCCCAGAGAAGCTGTGGCTTCCCCTGGATCCCTGGAAGTGTCCAAGGCCAGGTAGGATGGGACTTGGAGCAACCTGGGATAGTGGAAGCTGTTCCTGCCCACGACAGGGGTCAGAAGGAGATGATATTTAAGGTCCCTTCCAACTCAAACCATTTTGTGATTCTTTGGTTTTGATATTGGCCTTGAATGATATCCTCATTCCATGCATTCCCATCCCTTCCAGAGGAATTCCCTTGCTCCTTCTCCTGTGGGTCTCAGATTTGTGCACTCATGGTTCAGAGACAAGGTGAAACTCACATTTAATTCCCTACAGCAGTCCCAAGGAAGAGGAATTCTGGACAACTCTGGCCTTCCACATTTAACTAACATTCCACTTACCTCTCTCTGTAAGCTGGGGCTAAGCTGCAGGCCATCATTTCCTCTGAAACCTGAGAATTTTCTGCTGTTCTCTCAGCTTCCCTGTCAGCTTGCTCTTGGCAAAGTTAGAGTGCGTGAAGAAGAAGAAAAAAACCTGCCAATTATATCCTCACTGTCTGCTGCTCAGGGGCCAAACACGTCTTATACATTATGATTCAGAATCCTGCTTGCACATGTTTTTTGGGTTTTTTTTTACCAGCTTCTAAATTCTCTGTATTGATCTGTCAGTTAAAGGAAAAACAGAAAAGATGTGAATGAAGAGTATGGTAAAATGCAAATGGTGTTTGGGTGGTAATTCAGGGTGAAAACTTACTCCCACCAAAGGGCAAGAAAATTTCGTAGCAGCCTTCCTTCCCAGCAGACCCAGTTTTGTCCTCATGAGGAAAAAACACTCAAAAATGAAGGTGACTAAAAATTGACTGCAAAATTAAGTTTTATTATTTTATTAGTTACTTATTCATTTATTTATGTTTTATTTGTGAGTGCCTTTCTCTTGACTCAAAATCAGAAGAAAAATCCATTTTCATTTGACTTAGATTCATTACTTGCTTCTGGCCTCCAAAAATAGCACACCGAGTCCATAATGTCCTCAGCACTCAAGGAAGGTCACATTCCAGAATCTGGCAGAAGCTCCTGAGTCAACATGACCTTTCCTTGGTATGAAACCCTCTCAAAACACTTTTCTCTGTTTCCTTTTATTACCTCCTTTAGGAAGCAACTCCCAGTGGGATGCCCATCCCTACTCTCTGTAAAGGGCAGACAAATCCAAACAATCACCTGGAATCTCACCAGTGGGAAGGGACCAGTTGCTTGTGGTCTGGGAGTAAACCCAGAAATATTGAAAATGGCAGGAAACATGGGGATGAACCCTAAAATGATGGTTGCTGCACTGACAGAGAGATGCTGACACTGCTGGAAGAACAGCAGGACTCTCTTTTGTCACACTCCCATTCGTCCTTTCCTTAGCACATTTCCTATGCTAAACTAGAAGGAGTCATCTGGCACCTAGAGCTGTATAAATGGCAGAGAAATTCCCCATCAGCTATTTCTGGGAAAAATCAATTCTCTCTGTATTCAGGAAGCTCTGAGCTTGCTAAACTTCCTACCTTTTAACTGCAAATTACTCTAAATATTTTTCCCTTATCATCAATACAGCACAGGGAAGCAAATCCAGTTGCAGGCTGAGCTTGTAAGTTTTCAAGCCAGTTGAAGCCAGGTGTTTTATTAATTTATCTTTACCTGTGTGTGAAAAACATGTGTCTTGAAAGCCATGGAAGTCCTGCTTTGATGCCCAAAATGGTCTAAACCCAACTATCTGGTGAAAATTTATGTCACCTACTGTATCCTCGGGAAGGGATGGATGCTGGCACTCCTGCCAGATGCTCTGTTGCTGGTGACCTAAAAACAAGCAGCCATGAAGTTGTTGGCCATTAGGTAAACAAAGAGAGGCAGGGCCAGGAGTTAGAGGTTTCAGTTCCAAACCTGAGCAACTTGTGAGGAATGAGACCAAAAAGTGATCCCAAAAATGCTTTGTAATCAATGGGCCCAATATCAATGCTCAGTTTGTTCAACCTGGGCCAAATTTCACAGAATCATAGAATATCAAGGACCTTAAAGTTTATTCAGCTACAACTCTCTACCATGGGCAGGGACACCTCCCACTATCCCAGGCTGCTCAAAGCCTCATCCAACCCGGCCTTGAACATTCCAGGGATGGGCAGCCCATGCCCTCTCTGTGCAAGAATTTCTGCCCACAGGGGTGCATCTCCTGGGGAATGGCTGTGGCAGAGGAAACCACCAGGATCTGCTGCTGCCAGGCCCATCAAGCAGACCTTGCACAACCTGCTCAGCGTGGTACAAAACCCAAAATGACTTTCCTTCGAACTGCTGTTGTAATTTCCATCAGAACCGTGCTTCTGACTTAACACCTTGTGCTTTACACAATTTATGACAATATTTCTCCCTCAATAGCTTTTTGTAGAATGTGTACAACCTATTCTGCAGACTGCTGGTTTCCTTACTTAACATCTATTTTATGGGCTGCATTTTAAATTCCTTTAAGTGCAAGCAGTTGAGGAACAAGTTTCTGAGAGAGAGAGAGAGATCACTACTCAATCCCAATTCCCTCATGCACAGTCTGTATATTCTTTATAGGCCAAAACCTTCTCCCCCAGAGACTGCAGTATTTCAGGAGCAGACAGAGCACTCCCAGCCTATGTAAATCACTTAAAATTATACAGTCCTGTGAGATTCTTCCATCTATAAGATGGAATGTTGGTATTGATATGACAGTAATTTTTAGCTGAGATCACAGACCTCTCATACCAGGCATTACCCAGATCCATGGGAAGAATTTGTTCCTGCTTCAGGAACCTCAAGTTGTAAGCATCAGTATGAGATAAAGGATAGGGGAATAAAGGCCACTGCAGAAGATGCATCTACACTGTCAAATAACTCCCACACCCTGGTCCTCTGGTCATGCACATCACATAAATATTACTTCTCTGGGTTCATCTTTTCTGTTTGTGTGAACCAAATAGTGCACACCAAAGTGAAACCTGGATGATTGTGGGATGAATCCCCTTTGTGTGAATGGAAGCACACCAGGTTGAGCTTCTTGCCCCATCCAAAGCAAGACTAGACTTCCACTCTGAGCCTCCAATATCCTCATGCAGTCATGCCATAAAACCCAACCATGGTGGGGAGCAGCAAAGCTTTTGAGTGTTTCAGGCAGCTTTGACATGAAAAAAAGACAACAAAAAAAACAAAGCCCAAAAAACCCAAACCACAACAAAAACCCTGACCATAATTCTTGATAATTATTTTCCACTGTACTTGGCCCTGGTGAGGCCCCACCTTGAAACCTGGGATGCGTTTTGGACCCATCACAACAGCAAAGACATTGAGGTGCTGGAGCAGGTCCAGGGAAGGACAATGGAGCTGGGGAAGGTTCTGGAGCACAAGGCTGATGAGGAGCACCTGAGGGAGCTGGGGACGCTCATCCTGGAGAAAAGAAAGCACAGGGGGCACCTTCCCACCCCTAAAACCACCTGACAGGAGCCAGGTGGGATCAATCTGTTCTCCCAGTAACCAGTGAGTTGCACCAGGGGAGGTTTAGATTGGACACTAGGAAAATTTTCTTCACCAAAAGGGTGGTCAAGCACTGGAACAGGCTGCCAGGTGGAATCACCCTCCTTTAGAGTGCTCAAAAGGCTTGCACATGTGCACATGTGGTGCTTGGGGACACATTTTAATGATGGGCATGGCAGTGCTGGGTTAATGCTTGACCTTGATGATCCTGGAGGTCTTTCCCAGCCATAATGATTCTGTGATTCCATATCTTGGTGCTGTGAAGGTATCTCAGTTTGACCAAGGACCTGCTCAATCCATTCCAGAGGAGCCAACCCAGGATGAGGCAGACAAAGCTTCTCTGCCCTTTGTAGTCAGAGTCTCAGAGCAGATATTTTGCAGCAGTATAAATATAAACAGAAGATAATCCTGTGACAAAGAGTTTATTCAACTCCCAGTGCCTTTCTCTCAGCTCCAGCTTCCTTGCCACTGGGTCCTGCCTGCAGAAAATGGGTTTAAAGGGAAGATTTAAGTCTACCCTCTTTTCCAAGGAGTGACCACAACATGATCAGAGCACATTGAGCAGTGGGAACATGGAAACACAAAAAAAGGAGCCTGCTTTTCCACATCCCATACATGCTCCAGCACCAGAGCCTTATAAGTCAGTGTGTATTTAGGGTAAGGTGTTCACTTCTTATCAGATGGTCTTCTGCAAAGCCCAGGAATTACTCAAAATCCCCCCAAATCCCCTGTGATGTATCAGATTTCCTGGCCCTCTGTACCCAGCAGCTTGCTGTAGATCCTGGCTGAAGACTTTAAAGGCTTTAGTGGGTGTTCTGGGATGGGATATCTGCACTGTGTGAGGTCTTGGTTTAACCTCTTGAAATACTGTAAAAGGCTGCACTAGCAAAGGATAAAGCTTGGTTGGATGGATTAGGAAGACAGGTTCTTTCTGATACTTATGGAGGCCTAGTAGGAAATCTGGGATTTTTTTGTTGCCAGAAGAGTTAATTATGTGCCTCATGGTGCTGTATTATTATTATTTGTAATAAAACTTTATTTCAGATATATATGAACCATGTAGCCATGTACATGAGATAGATGCTTATCTTCCTTGCTGTTAATCTCATTTCATTTAATTAATTTCATTTCATTAATTTCATTTGGCTTTTCTTACAAGAAGAATTCACGCTTGTAAAACAACTTCCATCTGTCTCACCTGCTTATTTGAGATGCAGAGAGATGAGGTTTTCAAACCTTCACAAAACAAAAACAAATTGTAATTTAGGAAATGCTTATCTCTTCTGTCTCCTGTCCTATTTTCACAGGGCTGTGCTCTCTTAGTTTTCTCAGCTTCCCTTTCCCCCCATCCTTTCTCTCTCTTGTTTGCCTTTCCTTGTGCCAATCACAATTCTGCTGTGCTGTTTCCCCAAATTCTCTCTTCTCTTCTCTTCTCTTCTCTTCTCTTCTCTTCTCTTCTCTTCTCTTCTCTTCTCTTCTCTTCTCTTCTCTTCTCTTCTCTTCTCTTCTCTTCTCTTCTCTTCTCTTCTCTTCTCTTCTCTTCTCTTCTCTTCTCTTCTCCCAGCTTCTGATGATTTTCTTTACCTCCTCCCACCTCCTCCTCCCCTTCATCCTACTGTGTTTTATTTCATTTCATTTAATTTCATTTCAATTTTGAGGCAGTACAGTGAAACTTGAGCACAATATTCCAGGTGAGGGCATCTCATTAAATGCTATAATGGTGCCACTTTCACTGTTATTCTCATTTCCATGCGTTCTGCACAATAAGATTTTCTTTTCTTTTGCAACTGCCATTGTAGATGTGACAGATATATTCATGGAAATATCCATATTTGGACTCTGAATGGAAGAATTTAGAGTCCCACAGAGGTTACTGCAGGCATCTCTACTGCAAGCTCAGAGATACAGCTCAGCAGGCAAACTCTTCACTCTTATTTTCCACAGTAACTTTTGTCTGGCTGTAAAGAAACCTTAGGCTGAATTGCTTTGGTTTGTTTTGTTTTCATTGTAGAGGAGGTGGAGGTCTAGGGAAGGAAGCTTCCTCATCACTACAAAAATAATTTGGATCTGAGTTCAGGTCAGTTCTTGACATAGAAAAATATTGAATAGGATGTTTTGTCTCACTGAGTTTTTATTTTCCATCAATACAACAGTATTTTCTAATCTAACTTTTTGTTCACTGGGATGGAAGCTCTCTGGAACTTGGAAGAGGTATTTCTTGAATACTCATCAACTTCCTTGAGCTTCTGTTTCCTCCATGAGACTCCTCCCAGAAGATCTTTGACTTTTTCACTCTTCAGTGCCTTAGGATTTCTGTCCTGTGTTGTAGGAGGTGCAGTGTAGATGTGATGTGAGCACAGTGGAGGCACCTTGGGCTCCAGCAGAGAGAATATGAACAGGACCTTACCAAGGCACCTGGTCTAGGACTGGCCTCAGAAGCAGCCACTCTGTGAGAAAAGATATGTTAATCTCTTCATCTGGGTTAGGGACGCTGGAGACAGGAACTGGTGATGCAGTCAAGTCTAAATTAATCTTCATAAACTTCCAGTGCTGTCCATGCCAAGGATGTTTTTTGGGAAGATGAGCAGGAGTGTGCTAAGTTCTGTTCAGCATCGTGGGCTGCTGCAAAGAAAGTCAAAGTTTCCAAGAATTCCATGGTCCAGTGGAAGCAGAGATGACAGAAAGGTCTAGAATTGCTGTGTGCATAAGCCTGTATTCACACTGTGTTCAAACTGACTTTATCAACATGCAAAGGCAAATTCCTGCCAGCTGTACACCTGTCAGGGAGATGAATTCTCCTCACAGGAGTTTTGGGTTATATTTACTCCTTGCAAGTGGCATAGGGGACCATTGGCACCATGTCAATGTGGATATTTTCATACTTAAACACTTAAGCTCTTCCAATCTTTTCCTTCATCCAGCCTCCTCTACACCTTCCCTCTTACTCTGTGTTAAACCTGTTCCCACAGCAGTTTCCCAGGTCCAGCATCAGTTTTATCCCAGCTGGCATGTACAGTTAAATCCTAAGCACAGATTGTGAATTCTGTCTTCACAGAACCTTCCTGGCTACTCAAACCATTTGAGAACAAAGCTCATAGAAGAAAATTTCCTTTGTCTCTCCTATTCCTTGCTACATATGTTTGGTGATTTTTTTTTTTTTAATTGTGTTGATCAAAGCACCGTGATGCAAAAATATTATAGACTTGAGTTTCCTCAAGAAAATTAGAGCAGTGAATTCCTTGTTTTCCTGTGTTAGCAGATTTCAGAATGCTGATATTATGGAAATATCATGGAATCATAGAATCACAGAATGGTTTGTGTTGGAAAGGGTCTTAAACATCACCCAGTCCCAAACCCCTGCCACGGGACAGGAATCAACAGTGTTCTTTTGGCTCTTTGGAAGGAGGGGAAGATTTGAATGAAATAACTTTTAAATTTCCACATTCTACTGTAAATCACTAAAGTAAGAGAAAATATTTATCCACATCTATAAATTTAGAGAATCTGTTTAACCATGGGGAATGACTCTGTGCAAGTCCAGCATCTCCTACACCTTTTCCCTTCATTCACCAAAGGGGCATTCGAAAAGTGTAGAATATCTGCAGGCAAGAATATTTATCTTGATCACCTGCAACATGGGAATGTTCTCCTGATTGCCTCTGTACTCCACTGTCCCAATGGCAGGAATTTATATCCTTCTCTGTGGGAAAAGGCTGGGATATGGTTTCCATTTTTCCCGTGAACAGGACTGTCAGATTAAGGAGGGAAATGCATTTGAGCAGCAGCCCAAATTACACACAATTAGAGGCAAAGTCAAGTGTTTGCCTCAGAGCTGCCCAGCAGTCCTTGGACTCTGATCTTCCCTCATCTGCTCTTGTTATTCCAGTCCTTCCCTATCTCTGATTCCTCCTTTTGTGCACCTCCTTTTGTCCCAGCTGTATAAAAGTGGAGCTTATCTGGTGATATATTTTGCCTAGTGAACCTATTTTTAGTGTGGGCTATTGGGTACAATGTGAAAATGCAGAGAATGGAGTGTATAAGGCAGGCAAAATGTGATAGAGCATCACCCTGTTTATTCAGTTCCTGCTGGAATTGCCATCTTTGGGTCCCATTAGAAGTTTACCAGTTAATATAGGAAAAGGAATATTAAAAGGAAAGAGGTTGTTAAACCACAGGTTGCTTCACTCACTGGTTTCTTATCTTGATCTCCATTTAGTTCTGAAAAAATGTGTTTTTTTCTAACTTCTTAGAGATCCTGTTTTAATGATCAAATACCTCAGCCCAGACCCTTAATTTTTACAAGAAATAAAAGTTGTTTTATACTCAAGTGCTTACACATTTAAGTCTCTGAATCCCTCAGCTGGTTTTAATGCCACTCTGACAATGAAAAGGGCTAATTCAAGATCTGTTCTTATGTTTATAGCACCATAAAGAATGCTCAGAGTAAAGACTTCATTTGCATACATCATAAAAATAAACAAAATAATTTGCATAAAAGTCTGTGCATGGAGCAGTGCTTTGGCTGAGTGAGGAGTCTTGGGAAATACATTTGTAAGATGAGAAAGAGATGGATGGGAAGAAAATGACTTCCCAGACATAAGATTGCATTCATGGAATGGGATGTTCTGCTTCTTCAGGTTGCTAAATCCTTGGATATTTACAGTTTTGAGGCAGATATAGGGTATAAAGACCCCTGGGAACCCCTTGAGAGGTGTCAGGTGATTGTGGCAGCTTCTCTGGGTTGGAAGTGATGATCAGTGGTTTTCCCAGTCAAGTCCAGGATTCTACTGGTCTGGTCAAAGCTTGGGAGAAATCTCAGTGATTGGTTATGAATATTTATCACACATCATTTTCCATCTGTGTTGGCATCCAGGGTTTCTCTGTGGTGTGATTCAATATTGCTGATGTGAGTGGCCTGCACTGGAACTGCACTGATTCATTCTGCAAGGTGAGAATCTGGGACAGTGGCATGATATGGCGCTTGTTAAGGATTTTCTGGAATTTCACACCCACAGCATGGAAAATAACCCTGAAAGCCTCCTCTGATGGTGTTCATCTTGGCCATGGTTGAATCATTTTACTGCCATTACTGGGTTTTTTTTCAGAAAATAATTAAATAATTTTGCTTTGTGTTTTCATTACTTCTGCTTGGAGAAAATTTGAAGCCAGAGGAATATTAATTTAAAAGGAAAACCAGCTTCCTACAGCTTTTAAAAGTGCTTGGCCACTTTCCTTTTTTGGGAGTTTTGCATATAGTATTTCAGATCTTCCCAGCTCCCCAAGTCTTTCAGATAAAGAAATGGTTTGGGTTGGAAGGGACTTTAAAGATCATCTCATTCCAGCCACCTTCCACCATCCCAGGTTGCTCCAAGCCCCATCCAACCTGGCCTTGGACACTTCCAGGGATGGGGCAGCCACAGCTTCTCTGGGAAACTTCTTCCAATGCCTCACTACCCACACAAAAAAAAATTTATTTCTAATATCCAATCTGATTTCCTAACTTCCCAACATCCACTCTGATGTTTGTGACTCTTCCCTGTAAAATCATTTTCAGAGATTGTGCTGCACTCAGAAACAGCCTGAAAAGTGTTGTGCAAATAGTAGAAAAATGAAGGTCTTGAGAGCTAAGTGAAGTATCCTAAAGAGTTGTGTGACAGCTTGTGGCTGTCCTGAGGTCTTCTCTCATCCAACTAATGAATGTAAATCAAAATTGCTACTGGGATGGAAGAGCCTCAGGAAATATTGCAGTCCTATGCTTGAGTAGTTATGGCTAAAATGGGTGATTAGCTGTTGCTGTGGGGAAAATGGCTCAATACACGTCAGGATTTCACAGCCCTCTCTCATCCTGCCTAATGTAAAGGAAGGTTAATGGATCCAGGAGTTGCTGGAGCACATAGAACTTTTACCCATGGACCCTACTGCCAAGGCAGCCCACGAGGAATCCAGGTCTGTGCCTGCCTGTCCACCAGGACACTGCAACCACATCCAGGGCATCCCTGTGGAATCAGGGGAAGGAAAACTGCTGCCTGCATCATCATTAGCTGAAAATGTCCACCTGCATTTCACAGGCTTAATTAATAATAAAGTCTGTGTTTGCCTCGTCACATTTCAGTGGTTGCAGAGGACTGGGTGTTATTAGAAATCCCACAGAAAGCAATTTGCAAGGTTTCAAGTTTCTACTTGTCTTGGCCCAAATCTTCATGCAAAGACCCCTCCTTGCCACTCCTTGCCTTGCAATCTAAATGACAAGGAATGTGCCACACTTCACAGGCTGGGAGCATGCAATGTCAGCTCCTCACAGACACAGCAACAGCCTCATTTCAACAGAGAAGTAAAAAATATAAGGCTTGGCATCCAGTTTTAACCCGTTAGTACAAACCAGCTTGATTTTGGCTGCAGCAGCTGTGATTGGTCTCTTTTAAAACTGCAGGAGCATTTAAAAATAAGAAGATGTTGTCACCTGGTTCTGCTCCCCACCATCAAATGGGTTTGGGTCCCAGGTCCCCCAGAACAGACCAAGTCCAGGCTCTGGGTCTCTGAGCTCCTTGCCTGACCTATGGTTTCTTCCTGCTTTGAACTCCTGAGATCTTGGTGCTGTTGAGAGGAATCTCCACAAAGAATAAGGTGAAAAGCAAAAGGGGTGAAAGCAGGGGAGGCTGCAAAGGGCACTTTTGTTTTGTGGGCTCTGTGGATTTTTGAGACTTGGGAAAAATTTCAAGCCATGCATATCAAATTATTAATAGAATCATAGAATCTTTGAGGCTGGAAAAAACCTTAAAATCAACAAGTCCAGCTGTCAGCCCAGCATCACCACCATGTTCACCCCCACCCCACGTCCTCCTCAAGTGCCACATTCAGGTTTTATGAATACTTCCAGGACTGTGAATCTACCATTTTCCTGAGCATTCTATTCTAGGTTTACAAACCCTGCCAGGAAGAATTTTTTCCTAACATCCAACACAAACCTCTCCTGATGTAACTTGAGGCCATTTCCTCTCATCCTGCCCCTTGTTACCTACAAGAGGAGGCTTGGTTCCCTCTCTGGCACATACACGATCCTGTTACACAGTCCATACGTTTTAGGAAATCGAAATGCTGCACACATTTTAGGTATTTTTTGGCCAGGTGTGGTACCTTTTCAGCTCTAAAGCAGAATCTCCTGCAGCTGATGGCCAGCAGGGTGGCACGATGAGCAGGGCAGGTTTGGGTGTGACACAAGGCAGTAATTTATCCCATATTGCACAGCAGGGCAGGAGCAGCTAATGAAGTGCTACCTCAGTAAATACTCATTTGTGCAGCCCCGATTAAACCTTTGGAAGCGTTTCCAGCGGCGCTAATGAATCTCATTATTACAAATTGCCACGCAGAGCCAGGTGCACGGGGAGACTTTGCCATCAAATCCTGCAGCCAAAACTTTGCCTGGACAGGAAGGATTCCCTGGCACAAGCAGCATCCCTCCCTCCTCTGCTCTCTGCCTGTCAGCCTTAATGTTTCCAGCCTCCAATACTCCTCTCTTCCTTTCCAACCTCACTTTTACCATCGATGCTCATGTTGTCCTCCCTACAGGATTAGTTCTTTAATTATATTTTTAACTCTTTATTTTTATTTAATTATTTATCTTTAGTTCTTCTTTCTTTTTTTTTTTTCTCAGAAACCAGGTCCAGTGGAAGGTGTCCCTGCCCATGGCAGGGGTTGAACTAGATGATTTTAAAATGCTTTCCAACCCAAACCATTCTGTGATTCCATGACATCTATTTTTAAATTTTTTCTCCCCCTCCTTCTCCATTTCTGCTTAACCATACCACAGAATCAGAAAACAAGAATATCCAGAATAATAGAAATCATTCTTTGTCCAGCTCTCCTGGCTTTTTTCCTAGAGATGATGCAGGAACAATCAAGCCAAATAAAATCAGTGTGTGAGGTTTCTATCACTTTTTTCCCCCCTCTTCTTCACCTTATTAATATTTCAGCTGTCGCACTCTATAATCTCATGCATTAGCTTCACCCAGGCACGCAGCTCTGTGTTGATTCGTTTATTTTAATCAAAGTTTCGTCTCCTGATATTTTTCCCTGTCCAGGCTGGAACAGAGAAAATGAAATTTCAATAGAAAACACACACACAAATCATTAATATTTGACCTCTGAAAAGAACTCATTTATTAAACATTTTTTCCATCCCTTCAGGGTATTCAGAGACATAGTTTCTTTGTGTGTTATTTTGACAGTAATACTGGAGCATTTCCCTTGGGCTTCTCCAAGTGATCTCAAGTGTGCACTAATAGCCCCTTGCCTTTGGCTTTTATGAGTATAACACACACTTAGTCACAGGATCCCCTTTGGGTAATGTGTTTTTGGTTTTTTTTAATTTTATTTTTTTAGGTATGGAGATTTTGTCCTTTTTTTATTATTATTTTTTGGGGTTTTTGAGGTTTTGCTCTTGGTTTGGTTTTGGCTTGGTTTTTTTTGACAATTTACAAGGAGAGGCTTTATTATGTTTTAGTGAGAGATATAGGAGCCTTCTGCTGCAGCTCTGGAGTTTTACCAGATAGAGAATATTAAACCTTTATATTCCTATATATATATTTGAGTGTATAAAAGGACTATTGCCACTGAGCAAGATGCTAGATGCTGGTTGTTGGTTTTCCTCATCCTGAAGAATGTTCTCCTCCTGATAGTAAATGGCTCCAGAAAGAGGTTGGCCAACTGATCATCCACTCATCTCATTCTGGGTGACAGATGCCCTTAGAGACAAATTAGAGATTGAAGGACCTGGAAGAACATGTTAAAGAAAATTAAAAATCCAATCAAAACATCATAATAAAATCAAGAACCAGAATGGCAATTGCTACCCTGAGCACTAAATCTTGATTGGGGGTGTTTCAGCAAGCTGTTTATCAAAGTTTAACAGGAGAAATCTCCACACTGAGGTGGAAATTGGGGTGTTTCTGGTGGAGGAGAGCCTAACATCATGTTGGGAAGTGGTGTTAGTGGGATCACGTGTAGAATCCAAGAGTTTGTGCATCAGTGGGAATTTAAAAATGTTAGAACTGGTAGTTTCCACAGCTTGAAGGTAAAGCAATAACTATGGAGCAGTCCCTGGTGTTCACAGCAGCACAGGGTGTGGGACACTGTTAGTCCTCAGGTGTTAGGTGATATAAATAGATTTTTTGTGCTGGAGTGGGCAAAGATCTGGGACTGTGGGGGAGGGCTGGATGGTTCAGTCACGGACTCATAGGATCATAGGGGATTAGAATATGCTGAGTTGGAATGGACCCACAAAAATCAACCCAGTCCAACTCCTGACTCTGCACAGAACAACCCAAATAATCCCACCGTGTGCCTGAGAGCTTTGTCTGAGCACGCCTTGAGCTCTGTCAGGCTTGGTGCTGTGAGCACTGCCCTGGGGAGCCCTTTCCAGTGCCCAACCACCCTCTGGATGAAAAACCTTGCCCTAATATCCAACCTAAACCTCCTGGACACAACTTCAGGCCATTGCCTCGGGTCCTGTCACTGTCACCACAGAGAAGAGATCAGTGCCTGCCCCTCCTCTTCCCCTCACAAAAAAGTTGCAGACCCCACTGAGGTCTCTCCTCATTCTCTTCCCCAGGCTGAACAAACCAAGTGACCTCAGCTGCTCCTCATACTTCCCCTCCAAACCCTTCACCACATTCATAGCCCTCCTTTGGACAGTCTCTAATAGCTTTATGTTCTCATTTAGTGGTGCCCAAAAATGTGCACAATGCTCAAGGTGAGGCCACCCCAGTGCAGAGCAGAGCGAGACAATCTCCAGTTCATCCTGGTATAGATTCATATCCTCTCCTCTGTTCCTCTCAAAAGCTCTTTGCTTTTATTGTTTGGAATATCAGAACAAGCTGTAGACAGATCAGACCCGGGGGATCTGCATTTACCCCTGCAAGTGGCCAACTTCCCACCCTGTGCCACACCCCAGTCCAGCCCGGTTCTCCTGCAAGACCAGCACTCTGCTGCACTCCTGGGTCATGAGACAATTCCTGGCAGCTGGAGTCAGTGTTTTTCCCATTCCAGAGCTGCCCAGCCACCCACATGTCCTGTCTTTAAGGGGAACAAATCAGAGTGCAGCACTGAGCCCCTGAAGCAGCAATTAGCAACGATTTCTGAGTTTTCTTGGTTAAACTCTCATTGTATCTCACCAGCCCACTCCTTCCCTCCACCCCATCCCTCCACAGCCAGTTCCTTCTCGAGATCTATTAATATCCTGTGATTTACCTACACACAAAGAATGTTACTTTCTGATTCCCACCGGGCATATGGAACAGATGTCTCTTTTCAAGGGATTTATCAGCAATTACAAATAATGCAGTGTAAATAAGTTTTCCAAGACCTTCAATTATGCTCATTAGCTTGATGCTAATGAGAGATGGGATCAAATATAAATCCAGCAGCCTATAAATTTGGGGAGGAAGAGGCTTGCTTAGGTCCACAGCTTTAACAACTGAATGTGACGCCAGCACAACAAGGCACAAGGAAGATACTTGAGGCAAAGCTCAGGATTTTACTGGGAGCTTTGCATGAACCAGAATCGTGACTGAAACTCATATTTTTACCCCAGACATTACATAACGTAGTCTTGCTTGTACCCTTGAAGGGGCTGTTATTTTAGACCCTCAGGGGAGTAAAGCCTTCAAGGAACATCCTTTTTCAAGGGAAACCACGGGGTAACACAAATCTCAAGGTTCTGCTTCTGAGGAGAGAGGATAATTTTAGCAGCTGGGTACTTAGATATTTCTAGCTGCACGTGCATCAAGTGCTTTAGCTCTGGGGACTGCAAAGCAAATGTCTCCTTAGACCCCTACTGGTTATAGTTTTGGGGGAAAGAATACAACAAACCAACAAAAACACAAAATCCTGAATGAAACAGAGGCAAGCAGAATTGTCTGGGGTTTTTTGGTAGCACTGCTTTGATTCATCAGGACCATTTTTGCACGCTGATCCTGGCAAATGCCATTTCTTCTTCACAGGAAAATCTCAAAGTCATGTCATTTATATCCACATTCATGCACGTGTATATCTTCTACCATGGATAATTTTTGCTCTAAAGGTTAGAAATAGTGCAACAGAACCGTTTCCTCCATGTCTGGGTTTTAGTAAGAGGGAGAAGAAGGGAGATGATGGGCAGAGAAATGTGTCAGCCTTCACAATTTCACATCCTTGAGGAGAAGGTGTCCACTGGTCCAGCCCAAATGTGTCTCAGGGATCCTCAGTATAACTGACATGTGTTTTAATATGCTGATTTTCTGTTATTGGATCTTTGCAGGAGCTAAAGAGATGAGGCAGGATTAAATACATCCCAGAGAGATAAAAAAGGTATGTCTAGTGCAGGAATGTGAAGCAGCCTTTGAAGTCTGTGGGAGGTATGACTGTTTCCTCCAGCTCAGGATTTGTATCAGACTATTGAATTCTTTTCAGAACTGTACATTAACAGATTTTTTTTTAATAGGGCAGCTTTAAGCAAGTCAATGAGCAGTCTGTGGCAGAAGTACTGTGTTACACTTTTGCTCTCTGTGTCAAGATCAATAATAAATCACCAACTCTACTCCTCAGTGTAAAGGGAAAGTACATTTCTCCCAGAAAATGATCTGTCTAACAGAGGAAACCTTTTTTTTTCCTCCCTTGATATATCTTTAGAATAGATAGATAGGTACATTCTATTTTAGTAGAATTAAGTCTCCCCATACATCCATAATAGATATAAAAGTGAGGAAAGGGTTGTTAATTCAGGAGGATATTCTGTGACCACAGCCAACAATGAAAAGCATCCTGGAAAATTCCAAAATGTGTTTTTAAATATCATCATCCAGCACGAGGTGCCCAAATTGACTTTAGAAGTACATTGTTGTTATTAGGAGTTGCTATAATAAGCAGAATCAACCAGCAGCTACTTCCTGATGGGGTTTTATAATTGCTTGTTGGATATTTCTGGGTTTTGGCTCAGAGCCTTTTATTCTTGTTAACTGAAAAAAAAAAAAAAAAAAAAAAAAAAAAAAAAAGTGTAATAACCAGTAGCTGCAGCCTACTGTGGAGGACACCATCCAAGTTAGGAGAATATGTAATGAGCAGCTTTGATTCACATTCTCTTACTCTTTAGAAAATAATTCTAGTCTTTAAAAGGCTCCATGCACCACTTAACTCAGTAATTGGCAAGAGGGGATGGAAATACAACATTCTGCAAGCAAAGTTGCACATTTCAGATTACTCTGTGAGGAGAGCAGGCACTTTTTTTGTCATTTATTCATAACTTTTCTCCAGCACTCGGTAACCATCTGATACCAGGCTGTTGGTTGAGTCTCGCTCTGCCTTGCATGGATGGGTGCTGCCTTTGTGATCTCTGGGGTATTTTACAGGCACAGACACTTGGGATTCTTCCATGCCATGTTTTAAGAGTTAGATTGGGCAGGAATTTAATGATTTCATGGGAGGGTGATAGAGATAACAATAGAATGACATGGAGCTCCTGGAGCAGGTCCTGTGGAGGGCTGCAAATATGGTTAGGAAATGGAGCATCTCTGATAAGGAAAAGGTGAGAGGAAAGGATGGAGAGATCCATCCAAACAAATGAAAACATTTCAGGGAAAGGAAAGGAAAGGAAAGGAAAGGAAAGGAAAGGAAAGGAAAGGAAAGGAAAGGAAAGGAAAGGAAAGGAAAGGAAAGGAAAGGAAAGGAAAGGAAAGGAAAGGAAAGGAAAGGAAAGGAAAGGAAAGGAAAGGAAAGGAAAGGAAAGGAAAGGAAAGGAAAGGAAAGGAAAGGAAAGGAAAGGAAAGGAAAGGAAAGGAAAGGAAAGGAAAGGAAAGGGAGACATCATTCAGTGTAGCTTTAATTGCCACTTTTTTTCTCCCAGACATACGATTTCACCCCAAAATGCAAAGCACAGCAGATCCTCATTCATGTTCCTTTTTATTTTTTTCAGCAAGGCTGAAATTCAAAGGGAACCATCTGACCTTAAAAGTGTTGTTGTGCTCTGCCAATCTCAGCGCTGTGTTTTCAGTAAAACTCCCAGGTACTGAAAGCAGAGCCCCGTAGCACTGACAGTCTCTCTCAATTTACTTAACCTTCCACAGTCCTCCAGGAGTTTGGGCTCCAACAAGAGCATTTTTAAGGTACAAAATTTTGCTTTCTAGTTCACTGAACACTCAGAGAGCCGTTTGTTGACATTATCTGCCCTGTATCTTCAGGGGAGACAGAGAGTTATAAGCGGAGAGGTTTGTGAAATTCACTTCCAAAAGCCAGGGAAGCAAACAAGCAGAGAAATAAAACATTCCTGACAGGACTAAGTTCAATATTACAAACCAGAGAGGGGAAAAAAAATCAGAGAAAATGAATGCACGGTGGGATTTAAAACCGGAATTTAATCGATTAGTTTCTCCAATACTCGTATATTCTTTATGGAGAGTTTAATTATGGTGAGATTATTAATTTGTTACATGATTAATATAGGATTATATTAGAACAGCCAGATTTCTGATTATAAATTTCTTGGTTTATCTCATCTCTGCAAAATACAGTGACAAATCTTGGAATATTTAAATTCTGTTCTTCCTGAAGGAAAGGGAAGTTTTACATTCTTCTAGAAAAACATGCAATATTTGTTTGAAAGCACACTTGGATATTTGGACTACAGTTTGTACACTGGAATTTCGTTTTCCATTGTTGAAAGATGCCACTTAGTTCCAGTGAATCTTGGGAAAAATACTTTTGTCTTGTTCAAATATTTTCTGTGCAAATTGAAGATGCAATTAATCTGATTCACTGTGTTTGCTCCTTAATTGTACTGTAATTTCTTTGGGGGAGGTGTGACAAGATGACACTTTGTTAAGAAAAAAAAAAAAAAAGGTAAATTCATGTTAGACTTAGCATACAAAGCTAAAATAAAAAAAAAATCTCAGTGTTTTTTTCCTTCTTTTTTTTGACAGCAGAATAACACAAGTGATGGAATTGTAATTGCTATTTGGTTTAGTCTAATTAGGCCTCAAAAATCTTATGGTAAATTGTGATCTGAACTAAGTCAGACAAAATGCTGAGAGACTTTTTGCCAACCAAAATTCAGCCCAACTTCTTTAACAAATGATGGTCCATAGATTGACTGCCTCTTGACTGAAATACATGGCTAGGGCTTCCAGGAAAACTCCATGAGTTTCCACTCCCCACATTGTCACAGAGTCATTTAAGTGTCAGGATTTCCCCTGGCAGGAAGTGCCCATCTCTTGATGTCTTGAGATGTGAGGAAGCAAAAAGTAAAAGCATTATCATAATTATCATGTTGCAACCCAAATGCAAGAAAAATCTGAAACACAACCTGAGTGATGCCAAAGCTTTGTCTTTAGGGCCACACATTTTCCTGAGCTTGGTTTGGGATTTGGGACCATAGTTTTTAATGCAGTCAGTCTTAGGTAACTTTAGCAACCCTTCTAAGGGAACATCTTCATCTTAAATTGTGCTTCTTTGCAGAGGAACTTGAGAAAATTTTGGGTAAGAGAAGTAGCCCTTTCTCTGGTGTAGGAGAACTCACTCACCTTGGCCAGGTCAGAGGGGAAAATTCAGGGACAAAGGGGAGAGAATCCATAAGGGAATCTTAACCTAAATATTGAAAGCAGTGGGGAAAAGATTTTTGTGGTTCAGTCCATTTTTCACTGGCCTATACTGATGTAGATTCCCATCTTCATGATCAGATCTATTTCCTATGTAGAATTATAGAACAGCTTAGGCTGGAAAAGACCCTGAACATCCTTGAGTCCAACACTTAACCCAGCACTGCCAGGTCCACCACTAAACCCTGTCCTCAGGTGCCACCTTTTAAATCCCTGCAGGCATGGGAACTCCAACACTTCCCTGGGCAGCCTGAGGCAATGAAGGAATTATTCCTTATACCAAATTTAAAGTTCTCCTGGTACAACTTGAACCCGTTTCTGTCTTGTAGCCTGTTATTTTGGGAAAAGACTGACCCCTACCTGGCTACACCCTCCTGTCAGGGAGTTGTGGAGAGTGAGAAGACCCATCCTGAGCCTCCTTTTCTCCAGGCTGAGCCCCCCCAGCTCTCTCAGCCACTCCTGGTGCTCCAGACCCTTCCCCAGATCCATTGCCCTTCCCTGGACATGCTCCAGCTCCTCAAAATCTTTCCTATCATGAGAGGCCCAAATGTGTCTCCAGGTTTCAAGGTTTGCCCTCACCAGTGCCCAGCACACAGAGACAACCCCTTCCCTGGTCCTGCTGGCCACACTATTGCTGATCCAAGCCATCATATCCATTTGAAGAATTACTTCACTTTCCATGCACTTTAATGTCTTAAAAAACTGGCCAAATTCCTCAGTGATCTATGTATTTAAGCTGCATGCATTAAGAGGTGAAAAAAAAAAAAAAAAAGGAAAAAAAGGAAGGAATAAATGTAATAACCATTGAGTGGATTATTTTCAGCCTCTAATATGACATTGATTTAAGCCTCACAATGAAAATAGAAGCGAAGAAACACAAACGAATTTGCTTACATAAAATCCGCTTATTAAAAGCAATAAGCAAGGTCTGAGAGAAACATTTCTCCAATTCCTCTTCTCTGATCCCTTCCTGCCTGGCTGGGCAGGACACCTTGGAAGAGACTGCCAGAGCCTGGCCGTGGGGAATGGCAGGAAAAGGGTGGGGATGTTATGGGAGGCAGGTGCACATGTCCCACCCCAGGTGTGAGCCCTGCCTGGCACACAGCAGAGTGGAAAAAGCATCCCCAGGGCCTGGATCATTTTCTGTCCTGGAGCTGGGACTTCCAGCAGCGCTGGGGGATGAAGATTTGTCATCCTCTCTGTCGTCCCAAAAACCAGCTGACCTGTGGCACTCTGCTGGTTTCATCTATTGCATGGCAACCACTTCAGCTCCAATCCTTTATTAAAGGACTGATGTATTTATTAAAGACTGATGGTATTTATTAAAGGACTGATGGTATTTGTGCCGTGCCTGGTACTCCAGGCCCCTTTTTAAGTGCTGCCATAAGCATGATTAACAGTATTTATTATAAATGCACATTATGTTATGTGTTTTATGAGGCTTCTACACATCCATGGTCTTCAAAATGTGGATTCCAACTACAGTTCCACCTATGCCAAAACAACACAAGAATTATTACACTGCAACACAAAAAAAAAAAAAAAAAAAAAAAAAAAAAAAAAAATTCAATAACACTTTATTTATCTGCAGATGGAGTCACAAGAGATTTTCTTTATTTGGCTACAACTGTTTTCACTGTAATTTCCCCATCATCTGTCTTTCAGGGATCATATTCACATTTTCTGTGTAAAAATTATGATTAGGGGTATGCAGACAATGCATGGAGTGGAAAGCAGAAGCTTTTAATTCATGGGCTGTTCCATATTGGAATTACTAGACTAGACACTAGAAACTATAGGTCAAAATCATGTAGTGATGTATAATCTGTATTTTTCTGTGTAATCTGTTTTTAGAGACCAACAGCCATTTGTTAAATCAGCCACAAAAATATTTATTTTTATGATAACATTCAAGAGTTTGTAGATAAGGAAATTAAGCTGATGGAATGCATGTGAAAAAAAAAATCAGAGAACTCTTTGATATATTATCACTTGGAAAGTGAATATCTAATTTGTAAAAGCTGGAGATTACCAAAAACACTTAAAAGTGGATAAAGCACTGGTTTAAGGGGAGATGCTGAGATATGATCAGTAGCTGCTGGATTTGAATTGGCAGTGCAAACTGGGACTGATCTTGTTCAGGATTTTCACATGTTATTCTAGCCTGGTGCTGTCAGGAGGTATTGGGAGCTCAGGGGAAGAAAAGGATATCAGAGAGAATACTTTTACCCCTGCTAGTGAAGCTGCAAATACATTTCCTAGCAGAAAGTACCAAGTTATTCACTTAGGGACTAATAATTTTCAGTATAAAATGGTATCATAGCAGCTGAAATTGAAAAAGAAAAGAGTTTGTGCGTTCTAGGGCGGGAATAAATTATTAATGTACAGGTTCCTGAAAAGACATACGTGGCCATAAGCTGTGTTAGATGAGATGTTTCTGGTGCTAAGAGGGACTATTGCCACTGTAGCAGATAGTGTGGGGACTTCAATGTGAGGACTGTGGGTCATTCTGAGCAAAATAACTGCGTTCAGGCAAGAGCAGAGGTGACATGATGGGGAGAGTGGGGTGTTACCTGAAAAAAGACATTTTTACCTGCTGCAATCTGCAGCTCAGTGCTGAAATGTGCTGGCTGGCTCTGTATGGGATAGCTCAGATAATGCAAACACTGGCAGTGCACGGATAAAGTCCCAGCATGGAAATTCAGCTGTTTACCTCCCAAATGACCAAACCCAGAGCTGCTGCACCTGACACTTCAGTGAAGTCTCTCAGAGCTGAGTTTGTCTCTATATGACACGACAGGAGAGCTAATGAAGGGCTGAGGGGAGTGTTTATCTCTCAGATCACTAACACTGGAAGAACAAACACTTGTATCATAGCCACGAGTGAATTCATGCTAAATTTGGATTGAGACTGTTCAGGGAAGACAATCTGACTCAGGGATCAGGGCACCAATGCAGGTGCCTGATTCAGTGTGTGCTCCTAAAAAAATCATGGCAATGAGCACATTTCAATAAAAGTTTTGCAGCCTCCCCTCTGCAGTTCTTAATTCAGGGCTCTACACTGCTCCTGTGGCAGTGCTCCCCATATCACAGAATCATAGAATCATTAAGGCTGGAAAAAACCTCCAAGATCATAAAGCCCAACCTTTAACTTAGTTTTAGTGGTACCTGGGACCAGTTGTGGAATTATTTCTTACCACTTTCACTCCTTTATGTGCCTTTAAAGTAATAATATTGCATTATTTTAAGTGCAGTGAAATAGCCAAGTATGATTACATGGCACAGCTCTCTTCAAGAGGAGGAGATTGTACTTAAAAATTTAGGAAAGCACCTTCTTCTTCTTCTTAATATTTTAGTTTTAACTGTTCATAGCTCCTGAGAATTGTGAATCTGTCTGCTACCAGCTGCTTTCAAACCAGCCTAGAGAAAACACAGCTCATATCCATGAGCTCTGGATTATGTTTGGTTTGTTTCTTTGCCTGATCCAAACGCAGCACTTTTAGTGAAAGGATCAGACACCTTTTTCTTCTTTGCATAATTTGTTCCTTTGAAAATTCATCTCACTTTCTGGGCTGTCATATCTATGTTGTTTTTGTTTAGGACACTTGTCTCTGTGCTTTCCCAACTCCCTTGTATTCAGATTTTTTTCAGATTTCAGCACACCTTACCTGTGCATTGGATTCCATGGGTACTACTTCAAAGAAGGCCATTTGTTTTATTTAATGATACAATTGCAAAGGGATCTTGTTTATTACATTAGTGCACATTTCCACATCAGACTTGTCTCCAGGAGAATTGGGATCATTTGTCTCATTTGGGTCCAGTAACTTTACACCCCAATTATTCTGTGCTGTTACATAAGTAACATTGCCAGGATCTCTATTAGATGGGGACACCAGGTGACTTAAGGAAATTTAATACCCTGGCATTTTCAACTGCACAGCACTTGGTCCTGTTATTAATCAAGGCTCCAGAGCCTTATTCATCTCCTGATTAAAGATTTCAGCAGAAGGGAATCATGCAAGCTTTAAGTACAGTATTTTTAATTAGGGACAAGTTCAAGGTATCACTGTGCATTGCTTCTTTAGTAGATGTAATTAAAGAGCTGATCTGTAACGAGCCCACTTGGAAAAATACCTGTCTTTAAATCCTAGCAGCCTGCTCTGAAAAAAAAACCAGGCACACCAAAACAAATGGGACAATAAATCTATCCCTCAGAAATACAGATGGGAAATTTCGTGTGGTTATTGTGACTATCTTAAGGCTAAATATCTTCAAGGCAGGCAGGTCCAGACACAGGACACAGAATTCAAAGCACACTCAGCCTTCACACAAGCTAGAACAGAGTGGAGAGTCACTTCAGTTTAAAAAACCATTTATGAATTATCTGTAAAAAGCATCAGGATAGGCTGTAACTAATTTACACCATCCAAATATGATTTGCCTGCTTTAAACTAATTCATCTGGGCTCCTAGTGGGAAAGAAAGACTCTTTCAATAAGGAATTCATCCTACCCTGTGATAAGTGTTTGAGATTGGTTACCACTGCAGACTGTAATGCAGCACACAGGCTTTAAAAACTCGGGAAATAAATTTGTTCCACCTGCCATCAGAAACCCCTCTGGCTTGCATATATTAATAATTTCTGCAGTGGCTGCTGCAGCTTTCTTCAGGGCAATGTTTCCTCAGCTTTCCACCCTCTCTTCACAAGCTTCTTCCACTGCAACAGAAAAACAACAACCCCTTCAAGATGAGCCACGTTGGGTTTGTGAAGCTTCCATGGTCATGGAACACAGCTGCAAATGAAGTGTGTGTGATACAGGACTGAGATGGAAAATTTCCCGAAAGAGATATTGATTTCAGTTGAGATAATGTATTTAAAAATTACTATCCCATTATTATGGGAAGCACATGCACCAAACCCAAAATAGAGTTATCTTGCTAATTTATCTTCTGTTTCTTACTAGAGATTCATTTCCCATAATCTGTTTGGAGCTGGCTTTGAGTTTTAGGGAGTTTTGAGTCCTTCCCAATTCTTACTTCAAAAGTTCTCCACTGTTAGAGGAAATACAAGTTTAATCTAATCTTGCAGTCAGGTTAGAGCAGCTGAAAAAGCCTCCACACCACAGCTTCCAATTAACACCTCTCAGATGAGCTGCTGTGAATGAACACTCGGTGTTCCTGGGTTATTCCAGCAGGAAGAGTAGCAGGGACAGCATCTGGGCTGAGGAGGCAGCAAGCAGGACCCAAGGAATGATAAACTCCCAGTTTTTAATGAAAAGAAGGTATCTAACCTCAAATGTAACTGCTTTCAGTGGATGCTCATGGGGATGCTGAGATGTCTGTAGGTGCTGGCTCATGGATTTTTGCTGGAGAATGCCAGACTGACCCTGTTGGACACACTCTGGGTGTGAATCCACATCATGGAAAACCTTATCTGGGAATTCACCACGGCTTTTGTTGCAGTTATTATTTGCAGTCAGTCATTGGAAGTAATACAAAAAAAATACTAATACATCTATGAGCTTCAAAAAAAGGAAATGCTTTTTTTTTTTCCATTAAAAAGCTCACGAGGCTCTAAAATTTGTGATTTGAATGACTAATAATGAATTTTAAATGCTGCATCAGTGCAATGTAATGTACTGATTGTCTAAAGGCATTGATCAGGTTAAAATCTGTTCATGTTGGCTGGAGTAGCCTGCCATGACAGACTGTATGTCAGCCAGGGGTTGTATTAAGTTTCTATTAATTTTCTGTAAAAGCAAATACCATGTGAAGATAGCCTGAACTCTGTTTTACTGAATAATTCAACAGAAGCATGATGTCCCATTGAAATTTGATCATTGGCTGGTGATTTCATAGAATCACAGAATAATTAAGGTTGGAAAAGACTTTTAAGATCATTAATCCAACCACCAAGCCAGCACCACCACCATGTTCACCATTAAACCATGTCCTCAAAAGCCACATCCACACATTTTTTGAACACTTCCAGGGATGGTGATTCCACTACATTTTAATTCAGATTTAATCTTTAGGGCTGCGGGATCATAGTCTGATTTTCTGTCCTCATCAATGGCAAAAGGGGCTGTGCTGGAAGGCAAGAGGGCACATTGTATGTTACTGCAGACATGGAAGGCACAGTCACAGGCACAAACCAGCTTAATTTCCTTGAGAAAATTGTCCCTGCTGGTGTGGAAAATAATAATTTAATTTATTGCCCTTTTTCTTTCAATTATAAAAAGGTATGTAATTAAAATGAACTAAATTTTTAAACAAAATCCAATGGCACATTAAGGTAAAGGGAAAAACATTATTTACCTCACTAGGAAGAGTGCCTTCAATGGCAATCATTCCTTTTCAATTAACCAAAATTACCTTAGGGAATTAGGATGACAGCTGCAGGAAATAAAATGAGAATGAGAATGTACTGAGAGAGTACAGTAGGAGATCAGGACCTGCCTCAAATTTGGTTGATTTGGGTAGGGTTTCTGCTCAGACCACGCATGAACATGTTTTGAAAAAGTTTACTCTCTTCATAATTTCAGTGGGGAGAACAGCAGGGACAGATGTGTGATGATAAATCCCTGACACCACTTTCCCTACATCAGGCATTTTCTTAACCATGATAACCATGTGCTTAATACACTTTGATGGAAATATACTTTTTTTTTTTCATTATTTCCCCACTCCATCTTGCAACCCTCTCTAGTGGAAGGTGTCACTGCCCTTGGCAAGAGGGTTAGAACTAGATGGTCTTTTACAGTCTGTCTATCCCAAACTGTTCTATGATTCTGTGCTTTTACTCATATTTTGCAACCACAAAGACATTAGCATCTACTGTCTTATGTAGGAATAATTTCCACAGTCTGGATTCATATGACAGGGAAAGAAAACCCAACTTTCATTGTGTTTCAGAGTTGCCATATGATACTTTAATGTGAATATCTAGTTTTCCTGTACAAATTATCTGAGTGGGAGAAAAATAAACCATAAAAAAAAAAAAAAATCCTTCTCCAAAATCCCATCAACACCAGTAGGTTAAAGAAGGTTAAAGGAGGGGATTCTGCCCCTCTGCTGTGTTCTGGTGAGACCCCACCTGCAGAGCTGCCCCAACCTTGGATCCCTGCACAGGAAGGACCTGGAGCTGCTGGAGCAAGTCCAGAGGAAGCACCAGGAGGATCAGAGGGATGTGGCAGCCCCACTGCAAGGAAAGGCTGAGAGAATTGGGATTGTTCAGCCTGGAAAAGAGAAGGATTTGGGGAGATTTAATTGCAGCCTTTCAGTACCTGAAGGAGATGACAAGAAAGATGCAGAGGGATTATTTTCAAACGCTTGGAGGGACAGGACAAGGAGAAATGGCTTCAAACTGACAGAGAGTAAGTTTAGATTAGATTTTAAAACAAAAAGTCTTTACTTTGAGGGTGAGGAGGCCCTGGCACAGGTTGCCCAGAGAAGCTGTGGCTGCCCCATCCTTGGAAGTGTCCAAGGCCAGGTTGGATGGAGTTCTGAGTAATCTGGGATAGTGGAAGGTGTCCCTGCCCATGGCAGAGGGTTGGAATGAGATGATCTTTAAGGTCCTTTACAGCCCAAGCCATTCTATGATTCTGTGATCAGCACCACCCTCAATTTATCTGAAAAAAATATGAAAATGAGATGATCCTCACATTTATATGGGGGTACAAAAGGTGTTGGGGTAAATCAACCTGCACCCCTCCTTGTTGAGGCATCAGAAGAGGAATAACAAAGGGCTGTACATGATGGAGTTTCTGTCTGTGAACCATCAAGGTTATTCCCTTAAGACCTGGAGTTTCCTACACCCGCTCATAGGTACATGCCCAAATTTTTCTCTTTTTACCCTTGGATAACATGGTCAAATTCATTATCCCGGTGCAGAAATGGGAGCTAGGCCATGGGTGCTACTAAGGTTTCCTCATGATATAAAGGCAGGAGGAAATATCAGCGCAGAATGAGAGGGAGAAAGAAATAAGTGATCCTGAGGACAACAATGAGGTGAAATGTAATATTCTACATCATGTATTTGGGGATGAATATTAAAGAAAATGATCCTACTATCACGTAATTTAGCCCTTATTATCAGAGACAGCAAGAGGGATATGAGCCAAGGATTAGGATGCTGAAGAGCTGAATTCCAGTCTTGGCTCTGCAAATGGCTTGATGTATGCCCTTAGGCAAATTCTCTACCTTCTCTCTTACAGCTTCTCTTTCTGCGTTAACAGGATAATAATATTTAGATGAGCTTTGCAAGGACTAATTAGTTAATGATTATAAAGTGCCTGAATATGTAAAGTGCAGTGCAAGTGCAAGGGATTATTATCATCTTCGAAATAATGAAGAATGTTTATTAGTTAGGTATTGTGATTATTTCTTTTAAACCTCTTTATTGCTAAGTGTATAAGAGGCTGTCAGCCATAAAGTGGGTTTTACAAAGGGATTTAACAGGAGGGGGGGTGGTGTGGAGGAATGGTTTGGAGGCACAGATGTAGTTTTAACAGGGAGTTTTAACACTGTTATCATGCCAGTTCCTACCTTAATATGACAGCTGGTATCCCAGATTGGAGAGCAGTGAGCAGCAGCATTTGCAGCCTCTGGATGGTGTTTTGTTTTGCCACGTGTTCTGTGACCTTGCACTGGCTGCTTTTTGGGTACCACTGCTTTTTAACTGTGCTGTGCTCTGCTTGCTGCTCCCTGCAATCAATTTAGGGTTCTCTGTAATGAGAGGAAGGAGGGGTGGCAAAGCAAAACGGGCTGTTGGGTCAAGACTGTGAAGTCCATGTCTGTCTGGGAGCTGGGTAGGAATGCATTGACAGAATCAGAGAATAATTCCATTTGTGGCATCTCTGGAGAAAGCATTGTCCAGCCCTCTTCTCAAAGTAGGGTCAGCTAGAGCAGGTTTCTCAGGGCTGTTTAAATATATTGGAGATATTCAAATATTAAAACCTTCAGCTGAGGTTTGAATATCTCCAGGATTGGAAACTCCTCTACTTCTCTGGCAAGCTGTTCCCATGTTTGATCACCTTAATAAAACAAGAAGAATGTTAAATCCTGTGCTTAAATGAAATTTCTTCTATTTTAATCTGTGCCTGTTGCCTCTTGTTCTCTCACCCTTTAGGGCTTCCCTTCAGGTACTAATAGACATGCATAAAATACACCTGAGACTTTTCTAGGATGAAAAATCTCAGCTCTCAGCCCATGCTGGTGTGTGAGACTATTCCTCCCCAGGTGTAGGACTACAGACCTAGGACACACAAATCCAGAACTGTGAATGGAAGGGTGTCTTTGTTTTCCACGTTGTTTAGCTCTTGGTTTGGGTTTGGTAAGTGATGATTTTTTCCAGGGGGGATGCATAAGATTGGTTGATAATTCAAGTTGAAAGGGACCAGCAGCTCTGCAGTTCAAACTCTAACTCAAAACCTGCTGCCTCTCCTCCTGAGTCCTACCTTTGTGCATTGGAGCCTGTCAGGAATTTTCTTCATAGCCAGACTTGTGTTATGATATTTCTGATTGCTTTTTTGAGTGTTGGGGTGCCCCATTCCCACCATTCTTGTGCTTGGAGGATGCTGTCTTTAAAACTCTGAAAAATTTTCTGAACTCCATTCCCCTTCAGAGTAGCCTCACATGGGATCTACTGACTGGTTTCTTCAGCAAATCAAAACATGTTCTCTTAAAGTCTGGGATTTGCACTAGGCTCCTCTTTATCCTTTCAGGATCTTGAGCTACACTAATTAAGGCTCACTGCAGCCAAGACTTCCTGTGATCATCACCTGTTTGCTTCATCCAGATAAGCCCACCTGCACCACACCTGCAGCTAAAATTGGTCTAAAAGTTGCCCATTGAGCTGGCTGGACACTTTGAATTTGCAAACCTGCTTCCAGAGTGTTTAGGAAAAAGCTAATTTATAGCAGTTTTCTTTACTGGGTCCTTTAGCAGGAGTGACAGTCTAAGTTCCACACAGCATCACATTGAGGAGATTTATTCTCACCAGCCCAGGATCTGTGCAGCTCTTTCCACTGCACGGTGCAGACGTGTTCTACATTTTCCCTAGCATCCTAATCCTGCTTGAGCACGTTGCTTTCAAAGCCCCTAAAAGTATGTTAATGCTTAACCTGTAAAAGCTCTGCTAATCTTTCTCCTGCCCTCCCACTATCCCAAGCAGAAAACTGCTGACAAGTCTCAGGATGAGATAAACTGGCTCATGAGGGTGAGGAGATGGAAAAAGACTTAAGCTGACAGGCTTGATCTCCTCTTGCCACCCTTTTCCTGCAGATAGCCCCTCGGAGCTCCACAAACTACACGTGGAACAACTTTTACATGACAGCACTGCTGTATCCTTCCCGTGAGCTTCTTAGGGAAGAAACTGGATTAACTCCCATTTCTCCGGACTTCTCTTCTGGCTGTGCAGCCCATCCCTGTGCTCTTGCTGTCAGATGGTGACACTGTGATCTACAGGCAGCTTCTGAGGGGGAGACTAAGCTTATAAGTGCCTTAAAATTTCACATGGAGATGGGTTTTCCATTGTAATAAGAGCTGACGGTACCTTTTTGTAATCAAAATGCAAACTCCCTTCCACTGCTCAGTGCTCAGGAGCACAATTGAGAGTGACAGAATTCATTACACAACGGAGACAGATGGAGTACTTTAAAAAGAACCATACATCAAGAGCGGAGGTCTGTGAGTGTGTAGATAGTGGGCAAAAAAGCTTAAAAACTTCAATCCCCTCCATACTGCTGAAAATTACCAATCTTCTTATCTTGGCAAAACCTTATTATGCAAATAGTTGTCAAGTGGAACACTCAAATTGGCAAAATTGCTTTATTGTAGTACTTTTAACACTCCTTCCAAGAAAAGTCTGTTTTGCTGGTGTGATAAGTAAATGATTGATTACCCGTGCTGGTCTGGAATAGCAGAGTGGAAAATGATGTAGTAACACCGTCAGTGGCACAAACTCCATTTGAAAAGGGAACACTACCATTTTTGAGAGGAGTGCACCACTTAAAAATTGCCAAGTCAGTACCTCTTCCTTCTCCCACTTCACCTGAAAAAAAGTGAGTAAATGGATTTTTTTTCAGACACCAAATGATTCAACCCTTTTTCTTGAACCATTGTGAACTTTGGTGGTTTTTAAACAAAATTTGGAACTTTTCAGCAGTTCTTCCCTTCCAGAAATAGTAGAGATTTTAGGGTTTTTCCTTCTTCTCAACAATTTTTCTCTGTGTACAGCATAGGATACTTCAGTCTCTCAGTTGTGGACTCAGCTGTGATGAAATGTGTTCATTACTTTGACATAAAGAGAATTATTGCATTGGATTTAAGGCAAGAACTGGAAAGGGCTAATGGAGCAGAACTGCAAACTCCCTCTCTTCAGAAGTGCTCAGCTCTTCTCTCCAGAGCTGGTTGAAACCAGCTGTTGAATTGTGGGCACAATATTGCCAGGTACCCTGTGGTCAGATTTAGTCAGCACTTGGCTTAGTACTGAATAATAAATGGCACTGGGGAAGAACCAGATGAAACATAGAATTATTTTATATGTTTATGGCATTGTCAAAGGGATTCTCTATCATAAAATCATGGAATGGTTTGGACTAGAAGGGACTTCTGAAGATAATCTAGCTCAATCTCCTTGCCATGGGTAGGGACTCATTCCACTAGACCAGGTTTCTAAAATCCCCATCCAATGAGGCCTTGAACACTTCCAGGGGATGGGACATCCACAGTTTCTTTGGGCAACCTGTTCCTGTGTCTTGCCTCGTTGCAAAAAAGTTTATTCTTTATGACAGCTCTAAATGCACCCTCATTTAATTTAAAACCATTGTCTCTTGGATCACTACAGTGACACCAAAAGTCTGTCTCCATCTAAGTCCTCTTTAGGCACTGGAAGGCTCCAAAAAGCCAAAGGTACCCCTCTGTCCTGCCTCCCACACTGCTTTTGTTGCAGCCCTTGTCATGGGTGGAGTAGGAGCTTCAAAGTTTCATAAAGAAGCCCTGAGGCTGAGTCAGGAGCTGCTAAAAAGAACCCCTGGCTTTCAAAACTCTTCTCAGAGAGAGGAGTTTAGGGACAGCTGGATCCAATTCTAGCCTCAACAGTTTAAGTTTTGAAATTTTGTCCTGCAAGTTGTAATGATGATATATCAGCTATATTTATGAAAGATGATTTATTTATTAAGGCAAATGAACAGACAGAAGATCTGAATCAGAATTACTGCACAGTATAAAAGTTAAAAGCAATAACTGATTATAACATCAAAGGGCAAAGTGCACTATATTAAAGGAATAACATTAAAGTAATCATATATTAAAACTAGCAAAAAAACATTAAGGAGAGGGTAATGTATCTTCCTTCATTTTTGGGGTACTTCTCCCTCTTCCTCTCAATTCCTGGGAAGCAACCATGAAGAGTTATCCCAGGGAAAAGCTCCATGTACTTTGAGGTGTATATGGAAGAATTTGACTGTATGGAAGGTATTCTGGACTTAGACTATAACAAAGCTGCCAGTCAGATTCCTTCAGGGCAGTTTAACAGCTTATCTGTCAAACCTCACCTCAAAGGGACAGATGTGTGTTTGAAAATAATCAGCCAGAGTGGCTTTTAAGCAGATTCAACACCAAAAACTCCCCATTGGTGCCTCAGGTAACTCAGCACAGAGAGCTTTTACTGTTTGTGTCTTCTCTCTGGGTTCCAAGGCAAGCAGGTAAGATTTATCAGAGTGAGGCATCCTGCCACACCCACAATACCACTGACTCTGGGCTGCAACTTCACCCTGCTGGGTCCTGGCCAGCTTTCCACTCACCAGGATCCCCAAATCCCTCTCTGCTCTCAAACTTTCATCCCCAGACTCGTGATAGTGGAGATTGTTCAAGGTGCAGAACTTTGCCCATAGACTTGTTGAGGTTTGCATAGATTCCCTCCTTATCTATCTATCTATCTATCTATCTATCTATCTATCTATCTATCTATCTATCTATCTAATTTATTTATCTATTTTACATTTATTTATTTATTTATTTATTTATTTATTTATTTATAGTAGGAAACAATTCTTGGAAAAACAGGTGGTCTTGCTGTCAAACAAAGCTGTCTACAGGAGCAGATGGGAATGATGTATTTATAGGCATTTTCTGTCTGCCTTCCAGGGCTGTGAGGATTCCTGGTGATGGTTTTGGGAACAGTCTGGAGTGCAGATCACTGGAGTTTACAGCCAGTTCTGGAGCAAAGAAAAGCTTCCTTGGGTTCACTAAATCCCCCCCAAAAAGGGGCCTATGTCTCTCCTTACCTCCCACCTCAGCTGCTGTAGGTGACACTAAAATGAGTGTAAAAGCAACAACACCATTCTCTGTCAGAGCAGGGAATGGAACAGCAATTGAAAAATGTGCCTGTGTGTTGACACTGAAGAAGCTTTTTGGAGGGCAAGTAGTGATCATTTCCTGGCACATGGAAGTACTTTAGAACTTAATAGACATAATTTAGATATTTTCACAGAGTTCTTCAAGACTATGTAGACCATAAAGAAAATTTAAGCCTCATGAAGACACCTTGTTGTACCCAGGTGACACAAAGCTTTTCCTCTTGGATATCATACAATAATTTGGGCTGGAAGGGACATTAAAGATCATTTAGTTCCAACCCCTCTGGCATGGGAAGGGATATCACCCAATAAATGACAAGGGGCTGTGTCTCAGGGTCCAAACAGAAGTCAGGGAGGGTTGGTGTGATGAAACACTTTTCCAGTTATTCATGAGATCAATACTTTGCCTTCAGAGATAATAGTGTGGTGTTAGCTACCTTTATCAGAGAACTAATAAATGGTTTTTGTAATTATAATTTCTCAGCAGATGAGTTCTGTTGTTTACACATCCACATGTTTTGGTATCCTTTTTTTTTTTTGTCTCTCCCCAATGCAATGCACTCTTTTATTAAATGTAGCACTGTAGACAGCAGCACTTAAGAAATAAACACACTCCACCTGGATCTATCTAAATGGTGTGTTTCTAGAGTACTTTATCTGACATCTAGACTAAATATAAACAAATTATCTCGAATGGCATATTTTATGTGTATATTTAGATAGAATGCATTTACATAGTTTTGATAATTCTGTTTGGAAGTGGTGCAGCTCATGTTCAGGGCCAGTGCAACATCTAGGCAATGCAGAAGCTTTCAACTTTGCAGAAACACACAACCCTGCTGCATCAAATATTCCCTTTTTTGACTTAAAATGGTGAAATTTACACTTCTGAAACTTCACAAAAAATTGTGTAGGATACTGATGATACATTGATTTTCAAAAGTAATTAGAAGATTTGATTGCTTATATCTCAGTTCAATTACTTGTCCATTGAATTTCATAACTGTGTTTTTTAAAAGTATTTATTACTCCAATGTATTCAGGTTTAACCAGCAAACCAGATTCAGAAATTACCATTTATTCCAGTGGTGCTCCCAAGCACCACACCTTGCTTCTAATTATAATACAACTGATGTTTCCAACTACACTTTTTGTTGTCTTTCCCATTAGTTTAAAGAGTCTTTTAATAGATGGCTTTTGTTTTTCTGTCCCAGGAATTATTTAAAGGCTTTAATGTTCTGTCTTTTGCTGAAAAAGAGTTTTCTAAGCCTTAAACATTTTTTGTCTTCTGACCCACGTCATGTTACTTAGCATCCATTTTAAACTACCAGTACTGAGATGTTCTGAACATTTTAGTACCAATCTCTTCAGTGTCACACAGCCATGAAATCAGCCAAGGTTTGCATCAGACCTGTGGTCATATGATTGCACCAAGAGCTCACCTCGAGCTGTTTATCTCCTTTGATTCCTAAATCTTCTGCACTCTCTACATATTAAAATACATTTTCCCATTTCCAGTGTGTATATTTGCAATTCTCAGATGCTTGGGTTTATGCCTTTCTGCATTGAAATGTTTTAATTTGTTTGACTGGGTCTCTTTCACCATCTCTATTGCCTTATGTTCATTGCAGCACTTTGAGCACTGCTGCAAAGGTCAGAAATGTCAGATCCAGGGGTTGTTTCAGAAAACCACCTTAGAACTTGTTCTTTTCAATGAGTTCCTCAACAACAGCATGAAGAATTGGAAAGCTTTGTGGATATGACCATGCCCCAGGAAATGGATCATGAGGGATTATTGGTGGTCTCAGACTTTCCTTTCCTTTCCTGAACTTTCCTTATTGATATCTATATTGACAATGTGCCACCTCTTTATTTGAAATGGAAGTATTTTAATGCTGTCCCTACCCATGACAGGGGGGGATGGATGGAACAAGATGATCTCTAAAGTCTCTTCCAACCCAAACCAATTTATGATTCTATGGAAATTTCTCCGTGCTGCATTTTCTGTCAGAGCATTCTGGACTGTAGAAATCAAGGACCTCATACTTGACAATTGGAATGTTAATCACCTTCAGCAATAAGTTTTTTGGGTTTGCTTTGTTTTTTGTTTGTTTGTTTGTTTGTTTGGGGTTTTTTATTATTTTTTGTTTTGTTTTGTTGTTGCTGTTGTTGTTGTTTTTTACATTTTTATATTTTATTTTTAATTTCAGAATGAAATGTAATTAATCCCAAAATCAATGTTTTTAAAAAATGAGATATATATCTGTATATCTATATATTGTCTAGTACTGGTCCAGCCCCATCCTTTAATTCATTCTCAGTTGATTCCTGTGTTGTTGCATTCTTTTGGGGTCAAACTGCACATTGTAGTTACTTGCCTTGCTGCTCTTGTGTTTCTTTTCTTTCATTCTGCCCCAAATCCCCAAAACATTTTTTCTTTAGCCAGACCAGGAATTGTTTCTACTGGTGCTTTTAGCTTCTCTTTGTTGTGTGTAGCTGACCTTACAACCTTTCTATTTATATTACATTTATATTTTTAAGCTCCATCTCTTAAGTAAATGAGATGTATTTAATCAATATCTGTCACAATCTATCATCACTGAGACTTGAGGATATCAGATTAAGGTGGGGTTTGGGTGTCCCTCATGGAGATTCCAGACTATGGATGTGCCATTTGTGGTAAGAGAATTAAAGAATCCTGGAATGGTTTGGGTTAGAAGGGTCCTTAAAGATCACCCAGTCCCAAGAGTCATTGTCACAGTGCAGGGACATTTCCAGTCTGGATGTAGAACTGGAGGGTTGCAGAGAACATTCCTCCCCCATTCACAGGACAAATCCTTCAACTTCTAGTTGCTGCCCAAAATTTATCACTGAATCAGGATGAGGTTTTAGCTAAAACTCTCCATTTTTTTAATTGTGAGATCAGGGCATCCTCCTCAGTTAATGGGCTGTTCTTTTGAGCACACTCAATTTGCTTTCTTATTTTCCTATTTATGTGGTTACTGCTGTGATTTCTTTTTTTCTCAGAACTTTCTCAGTTTCAGGAGACGTGCCCTTTAGAGGCACCAATTATATACATAAGATGTTACTGATTGAGAATTGATTCTGTTTTTCATCTTGAATGAAATCAAATCATGATCACTCATCCCTGGGTGCCTACAGATTTCCAGCCCAGTAAGTAATTCATCTATATCCCTCATTATCAGGCACAACCAAGTCATTTTGCTGTGGCCTGCTATAAGAAGTAGCAGTTGCCAGTTTTATGCATTAATAGTCCTCTTTGCAACCTTAATCATATTCCACACAAACTGAAATTTTCCTTCCCAACATAGATTCTAGTTTTAAGTTTTTAACCTTCTCTCATCAACAGGCAGGTGTTTAAGAGTAACTTCATTTTCTCTGCTGTATTTGATAGTTATAACAAATCCCCACCTCTCTGTCTCCTCTTGGGCTTTACTTAGTAGCACTGAATTGCAGAAATGTAAATTATTTTGCAATAGTGGCTCAGAAATAATCCTGAAATTCTTATTTGTCAATAATTATTTAATAAAAACCAGTGTTTTTGATGAAGGGTCCTTATTGCTGTCCTCTCCACCCCTCTCACCTTTCTGGGCTCAGCATCTGCCCAGGTGCAGAACTGAAAATCTCCATAGCAGAAATGTCTGTTCACACATCACACACAACAACGTTGGTCCTGCAGTGAGACCTCAGCCACGTCATTTTATTTACATAAATCTCTGTCATCCATGGAGAAGCATTTTAGAATTCAGCAATGTCTTACAGCTTTTTTATCTCAAATTATCTCAGCTGAGCTGCTGGGGAACAGCTGGAAACAAACAGGAAAAAAGGAGGAAAAGGCCTCAAATTGCACCAAGGGAGATCAGGTTGGAGATTAGGAAAAACATCTTCACTGAAAAGAGTTGTCAGGAATTGGAACAGGCTCCTTGGAGGAGTGGCAGAGTCACCATCCCTGGAAGCATTAAAAAAAAATGGGTCCATGTCTCACTTCTTGGCATGATTTGGTGGGAGTGGTGTTTTTGGGTCAAGAGTTTGACTTCATAGTCTGAGAGATTTTTTTCCAGCCTTAATTTTCTATGATTGTAGAAAAGATCAAGCCAGTTTCTTAACCAGAAAAATCTGGTCAAGAGGAGCATCTTCAGTGACTATACTGGTGAAGTGTTGAACAGGCCATGAGCTCAGAACAGCTCTCCTTTGATGTGTTATTCTCTTGCAATGCCACCTCAATGTATCACAAGAGATGAGGGAGAAGTGGAAGTGCTTTTGGCCTATATTGTGGGTTTTTTCTTATGAAATACTTGGATTTTTGGAGCTGGCTTATCCAGAACTTGTATGGTCTTAAAAAAAAAATATACATATACACATATATATTAAAAAAAAATCTCAATCATCCACTGAATTGAGATGTAAACAATGAAATAAGGAGGTCAAAGAAAAAGAGAATCTTCCTTTAAAAACCACACCATTTCTCACTTCTCTCTCACCACCACACCCACACAGCCATTTATTGATTCATGGCAGTTACAAGTTGACAATCAACAAATCAACACCTGAGCCCAGCTAATGAGATTAACAGAACTAATTACAGAGAGATTGTAATTATTTCAGTTCCACTGCTTTGAGCATCATAGGCTGATGCACCCAAAAAGGCTCCAGTTGCAGGGTTTTACAAACTAGGTGTGTGTGACTTTGAGAAATTCAAAAAATGTTACATATGAGTTCCCCACCCACATCTCCTTGTAAGCTGCTGTTCCAACAGGACATTAAAAGGATGGACCTGTTTTTATCTTTGCATTAACACACGGCTGTTTGGTACCTGTAAACTTGAGAGGTAAAATCACTTTTTTTTTTAAGTATAAACTATATCAGATGGTATTTCTACATAAGCACCCAAGGAGGAATACCTTGGCTTTTTCTGCAGTTTTTAGACCTAAAAGCTGTGGGGTCTTTGTGATCTGTTATTAATGGCAATGTGCTCTGTGTAATTAAGCTACAAATGCACGCAATTATCAAAACCTCAAAATATTCCAACATGATTTTTCGCTGTGTGAAACAAACGAATAATGAATAATTCCACGAATCTTTTGATATAATTTCTGTGCCATTGAACAGGTGGAGCAAAAAAAGACATAGATATTTTTTCTTTTTCCTTCTCGGAAACATCATCTTTGTGCCTAAGATGAAAAAAGAAAAAAAAAATAACAAAACAAAACAGAACAAAAAACACAAACAAAACAAAAAACAATAACAACAAAACCCAAACCAAAACAAAAAAAAAAAAAAAAAAAAAAAACCACAAAAATTAAAAATAAATAAATAAATAGAATAATAAAAAAAAAAACACACACACAAAAAAAAAGTGAACAAACAAAAAAAACAATAGAAGGAAACAGTTCCAAGATCTTTGCAGATCTTTGCAAGGAAACACTGAGGAAAAAAATAAATTGGCAAGAAACAAGGTTAAGAGCTTAATACCCAGAACTGTATTGAAGCCACAGCTCCAGCATCCCTGGCTATTCCTTTCTCCCAGCCCTTGGCACCAGTGACAGCTTGCAGAGATGACAGCACTTGGCAATATTGTCATGGCCCACGAGTTCCTTGCAGGATGAGATATCAGATGTCAGAACAGCTGAAAGGCAGCAGCAGTCCCAAATTTGTAGCTTCCCTGCCATCCTTTCTTCCTTTCACCATCAGCTTTGCTCTGACACTGCTGGGGCAGGCTCCCATGGTTCACATCACAGGTGCACCTTAGCTCACCTGCTGGCTGAGGCTTCTCCTCCTGTTTTTTTCTAATGCTTTTAGTCATGGAGAGCTCCTGAAGGAGGGTGGGCTGAGACTGTAAAGCAGAAAATTTCTTATTCAAGAGCAAAACCTCCAGAGAAGAAGCAGTTGCCTGTGAAGGCAACCTCTGCTCCACCATAGTTAATTTTTTTATTCAATCTGGAGATGTGAGCATAGTCTGAAGTTCATGGTCAGCCCAGTCTTTGGCCTTACTGCTAAAAGGCTGGGAGCAGTGTTTGTTCTTGATCTTATAACCATTTTATCTGCTTGCTTGAGAGGCATGGCTGCTGCTTCCTGCTTTGTCTTGTTTTTCTTGGATAGAGAAATTATCTGAGATCAGATCCAAAAGGGACCTTTGCCTTATAAAGAGAAAAGAAAAAAAAAAGAATTATTATTCCATATCTTTGCCTGCGACAGGTTCTTCCTCAAATAGAATTTATAGAGCCAAAGAATATCCTGAGTTGGGAATGACCCACTGGGATCACCCAGTCCAAATATTGCCATGATGATCTACAGGGTCTGCAGAGGTAACAGGACATTGCATTTCACTGTGTCCCACGAGCACTCACTGAAACTCTAGGACTGAAACCCGAGTTTTTCTCCAAAGAGCAGAATAAATAATGCCTAATTTGGTGTCAGCTGTGGCTATTGTCACCCTAATTTTTTCTTTTTCTTGCATTTCTCCCCTTTATACTCCACTATACATAGATTGTATGGACTTGGTATTTCCAGAAACTGCATTATTTGCTGTTTAAGCAATTAACTTCTTCCTAACCAAAGAAGGAGGTGTCTTCTCTACAGGGCATCAAGTGCTCCAAAACTAGAACTACTTTAGATGCTTCTGTTCCTCTCTCAGATGTGATTGAATTTGGCAAAGAAGTTTTGGAGCACTTGGGAGCAGGAAAAGGACTGACAAACAGAATACCTGCTTTCCTACAAATTACAGGCTACTGACAGAGCACATCAATCCTTCTTTAAAAGGATATGTGTAGAAGGACAAAAAAAGGTTTAAAAAACATGTAGCTTCAGATTCAATTTTTATCTGTCAGCAAGCATCCCACAGGTAATCTGATAAGCATCAACTGTTTGTAACATTCACTTGTAGAGCAGCATTTGGGCTATTTATTCAGGAACTCCCCGATTAGAGAAGTAATTTACACCCACAATTTTATAAGGCATTTTGATAAGATTTAGCAAGATTATGGATTAAAAATAAGACATCTCAACAGTGAACTAAGCAAGGCAGTTCACTGACATTCCCAATCACTCCTCTTTTAAATGGCAGCCAGCTACTGCATGGCTGGAATCAGAGACATGGAATCACAGGATGGTTTGTGTTGAAGAGACTCTAAAGACCATCCAGTTCCACCTCCTGCCATGGGCATGGTCAACTTCCACGATCCCAGGGTGCTCCAAACCCTGTCCAGCTTGGCCTTGGACACTTCCAGGGATGGGGCAGCCACAGCTTCTCTGGGCAACCTGTGCCAGAGCCTCACCACCCTCACAGTAAAGAATTTCTCCTAACAGTTAATATAAATATCTCCTCTTTCAGTTAAAAAACATCCCCTCTTGTATAATCTACCTGTCCATTCCAAAAGTCCCTCTCCCTCCTTTTTAAAAGCCCTCTTAATATACTGGAATGAGGTTTCCCTAAATCCTTCTCTTCTCTTAGCTGAATAATCCCAATTCTCTCAACCTGTCTTCACAGCAGAGGTGCTCAGAGAATCTTCGTGGTCTCCTCTGGGCTTGCTCCAAGAAGTCCAAACCTTTCTTGTGTTGAGGAGCCCAGATCTGGTCATGGTGTTTCAGGTGGGATCTCACAAGGGACAGAATCACCTCCCTTGATGTGCCAATGATGTGAAACACAAAAAAAACCAAAAAAATCTGATGTTTTTTCCGATTGTTCAGGCTAGGTTGGATTTAAGCAAGGATTTTTCCAAGCTTCCAACAGACTGCTTATTTGCATCCTAACAGAGAAGCATGTTGTAAACCCAGGAACTTCCCAAGAAAATAAGGTAAAGGAAGCAACCAGGTCTGGGCTATAATAGAAGGTAAAATGCTGGAGAATTTCACTGAATTGAAACCCTCAGAAGGTAAAAAGCTCCTGTGTGCTGCTCTCTTGTACCTACTGCCCTGCCAGACCCATTTTGAAGAGAAGTCAATTAATGGCTTCTGACCAGTTCTGGTTAATGAGTGTTTTTGCCTCATCAGACTTCTCTGACTGACCGCAAAAAAATATCTCTAAAATGGGAATTTGTGCAAATTTGTGCTCCTCTGAGCATTGCACATGATCACTTTTTGTCCAATATTTTGCTAAAAAAGAAGGAGCCAAATTCATCAGCCACGGTGTCAAATTTTCCTTTAGAAATTTGATTCTGTGTATTCCATCCATCTTGAACTGGTTTCTGGCAGTTACACAATAAATTCATCATATTTCTGATGGAAAATTTTCTCCGTCCAGCTGTCAAAGTAGCGTTGCCACTTCTGGAACGATTTTTTAGCACTCTGTCATGAATAACCTAAGATCATACTTTAATTTTAAATATATATGTATATTTTCCCCTTTGGGAAATAATTATGTAGTCTAATAGAACTTGGTGCTAAAGCTTTTTCTTTCCTCGAGTTTAAATTGCTTTTTTATTTTTTTTTTCTTCAGAGGCATAATGTATTCCTATTACTCCTCCCAGAACACTCTAAACTATTTTCAGCTTACACTGTAATTTCTAGCTTTTCCCCCAACCCCCCCCCACTTTCCCACAATAATTCCACCACTCTTTTTTTTTTTTTTTTTTTTGCTTCAAGTTATTAATAAAGAAAGACTTGGCTCCATCAGTTCCTTGACATTTTTGCAGACATTCTGACAACGGAGTGAATAAATTATATTATCCAACGTTAGCCAGAGTAATGGCCAATTATGAATGGAGAAAAGCAAGACCAGATGAAGGCTGGAATTTCTGCTCCTGCAGCACATGAATGGATGTTTTATTGAATCCTGTGCTGCTGTAGCAAGAGCCAAACAACACCTGAGTGCCTGAAGGTGGTGGAACTCGCACATCCCTCTGACTTTTGCTGGCTGTTTCCATGGGAAGGGCTCTTTCTTTCTCCAGCTCCCTCTTTTTATCACCAGCCCAACACTTCACACAGCACATCTTGGGTCTCAACACGCAGTGGAAGCACAATAATCTCCCCAAAGCAATCCACATTTCCCCTTCCCCAGCCTACAGCAATCACCAACTTTTTCAAGCATCACCACACCGTCATCTGTCAACCACTGCCATCCAATAAAGTCATCCATGATTAATTATTCTTAAATGACAGCAGCATATTGAAACAAGCTGATAGCTGCTGACAGTGGAAATCCAATTAACCTGAATTACTATCTTGATTGTGGCCCAATTAATGTCAGCTGTGCTATGTCAGAAGTGAAGCCTTGGCTAATATAATTGTTTAATTAATTGGTTGCAGAGATTAGTTGATGTGAGACTGCCCTTACACCAACTGCTTTTCTTATTTTTCCCCTCCCCCTGTGAACATTAAATTTGAGGGAGAAGCATAAACAGCTTGTCTACAGCTTTTTCTTGAAGTGGATAAATTAAGTTTATCTTAAGTTCTATCTTAAATATAGTTTGAAAGCTTACAGAGAGTGTAGGGGAGCTTTTAAACTTCTGCAAAGTCTATTGTGGCCCTTTGCTTCAGCGAGTTTCACTGTGCCCCATCACTGAGATCCAAAGGGATTATGAGGAATTTCTTTGATACACTCAAACTGGGATATGATGTAGTTATGAGTTCATGATTTCTCTGGCTGTTAAAGCACATCTAGAGAACAGCAGGAAGGGTGCTAATGGTGAGGGGTGGATTTATTTGTCTTTAGAAATAGAAACTTGAGTCAGAGGTGGCTGGGGGTTTGTTGCTCATGGTGTAATATCTGCCTGGTGCCTTGAGATTAGTTCATCTTCTCAGACCTCTTGTGAAAAGACTGTCCTGCATGACAAATAATTAAGAGCATTAAGAAATGCATTATGATCAATTTTAGGAATGACTCATGAAGGAAAAGAGGCTGTTGGTGGCTGCTCCAGTTGAAGCACATTACAACAGCTATTACCACCATCTTTGCCATATCCATTTCCATTCCTCCAGCTCTCCTCTGGTCATCTTTCGACAGCCATAATGCATTTAAAAGTAACACTTCCATTCATAATGGTTGCAACTCAATGATCTTTCAGGGTTTTTTTAGCCTAAATAGTTCCATGATAATATGGTTGCATAAAGGATGAGATAGAAGTGCAAAAAACCAGCTGTGGTCTAAGTGTTGCACTGAATCACTTACTAATAATAAGTTGGAGTTTGCGAAGTAGAGCAAGAGAAAACTTCCCTTGATCTTCACCAGAAACTTTAAAATATTCTTAAAAAATACAGACAGGCTCAGACTGATTACCAAATAAGAGGATTATAATGAAAAAAGGATCTCTAATGACTTAAAGGACCTAGCATTAAAAAGTTAAACTTGGTAAATTAATATGTTAAGTACAAAGGCTGTGACAAGCAGTGAGGGGAAAGTATACACACATCCATACAGATATCTATGTGGGTTTTTCCCCATGTGGAGATCAACTATTTAAGCTCTTGTCATAGATGCCAGGAGAAAAGGGATGGAGAGTTAAAAGCTTTGATCAGCTGCATGTAAAAAAAGCTGGGACACTTCACAAGTTCAGAGGTTCCCTTCACTTCTCCAGACTCTTCAAAAATATCTGGTTTCTTCAATGTCAACCTCAGAAAAATTCCATAACCAGGACCTCCCTGGAGATATTGGTCTTTGAGCTGTTCTCCAAATAGCACCAGGGCATAATCTCCCATGGAGGTTTCAGTTTAGGTGGAAGTGCTCAGAACTACTTTAGAAACTTTCTCAGAGCTTCAAACCAGTCATTCAGTCCAGTTTTCAGGACTTTGGGAGAATTTGTCGATAAGTTTGGGAGGATTTTCAGATCAGCCTTATCCTAAAAAGTGATTAATGTCCTCATCTTCTCAGCAGTGTAGGAGAAACACTCACCAAATTTTAAGAAAACCATGTCATAACAAACCGAACTACATAAACTCCTTTTTAACTTAACTTAGTTGCCAGTTTAATAATTTGTTGTCTGTGCACCTCAAAGAACACTTTCTTTAGATGATGTGTAACTTAATTTTCTTTTTCTTGGCTATAAGTTAGTTATGGTTGAGTGACATGTTACCTTTTGGCTGCATGTCCCAGGTGCTACCATTCTGGAGAATCCATCTCTCTGCTGTTTTGTTAATTGGAGGAAATGTTTACAGGTTGGCTGTTCCTTACACAGCAGAACTGGATGGGGTAGATGAGCTTTCAAATGTGAATCTGGCTCCAAACTGGCACCATGACAGGAACCATAAACACAAAGATATGTTGGATTTAATACATTTCATTGCTTTCTGCCCCTTTCCATCCTTACAATGAGATAAAACTCAAACATGAAGACTGTTTTCACTTCTTCCATCCTTATAGACCTGATTTAATTTAATTCTTTCTTTTCCAGCCTGTCCTGTCGTTGCTGTGAGGGATTGATATGCTCTGTAGGACAGACTGTTGGCACTGTGCTTTGTGACATTCCCAGAGCTCTATTATGTTGTCTATCACAGTCGAGTTATTCCTACACACTTCACGTAAGGAGCCCTTTGTGCTGGCAGAGCTGACAAGACTCTGCCTAGACACGGGAGCTGTGATTCTGACCAGCAAGGTCAGGCTCCAAGGCCGTTTGTGAAGCAATGCTGATATCCCATTGTTTGTTACAATCATCTCTTTCTTTCAGAATCCATTACAATTTGTCATTGCGCAGTGATTTTGACATGGGCGCAGGAAACTCTCAGCTTTGATGGCAGTGAATAATTCAGGATTCTCTGAATGCTGTGTCATTGCCAGGGACTGAGGAACAGTGAAATGTTTTGACCTTTGGCCATTCTCAGCTTTCTTATTCATTGTCCCCCTTAGCTTAGATAGACCAGTCTCCACTTTAGGATGTATTTAAGGATGCTGCCAAGAGCTCAGAATGGTTGTTTGAGAGATGAAGAGACAAAAACTAATTCCTCTGCAATATGAGCTCCAGTGTCATATCCATAACTATTGTGTGAGTACATAATTAAAGAGAAATGCTTTCATCCCAGAAGATTTTAAAGGTTTTAAATTAGAAATGGTTCAAGCAGCTTACCTAAAAAAAAAAAAAAAAAAAAAAAAAAAAAAAGATAAAAACCCATCCCTATAAAAACTGGATATTTAAAAAAAAATTGTGTTTGTGTGTTGATCGTGGCAAATAATGGCTCCATCATCACAGGTGTCACAATTTTTGCTCTATTCATTTAATGAAGTCACATCCCTGATGTTATAACATGGAAAATGAGGAATGAAGAAGTTACATGACTTATAAATGGCCACATAACAATTTAATGAGAAAAGAAGGAATAGTGCTATATCTGCCTGTACATTTCCCCTCATTGCTTTCTATTTCAGATTTAGTTTTGGTATTTATATTTAAATGCTCTTCTTATAAGTCCTGAACTCTGCTCTTTGACTTTCCCTGGATCTCCATCTGTTAACCTGAGCAGCAAAAAAGGAGAATATTGTCTCACACAAGATTTTCCAATACTTGGTGCTTTCCCCTGGAGTCAGGAGTTCAGTGTCAACTCCATCTACCTCCTGCCATTTGTACATTTAATCCACCAGAAAATTAAAAAAAAAATAGAGAGTCAAAATACTCTTGAAACATTGAAGAAGATGTTTGGATTTAAACAAAGGCTTAGATCAGGTATTTTGACAGCCTAACCAGTTCTCTGTGGCTTCTAGAAAAAAATCAAACTGCCTCGAATTTAATTCTGTGCCACCCAATAAAATGATATGGAGGCTCTATTTCTGCTTAGTTTCACTGGTGCTACACTAGATGTGACTTTTTCCACTTCATTTTTGTGACAGACATATAAGTAAGTAGTAAAATGGAAATATCCTTTTGTCATTTTGCAATTATTTAAGATTCTCAGTTTTTATGTCTCAGTTCTATGTTGAACAGGTGAAGACTCACATTTGCAAAAGTATACATAGCTTTAGGAAGCAGTAAAATAGATTTTAGTCTGTATTAGGCAAAGTGTGAGGTTTGCATTCCTTGAGCTCCTAGCAGACAACTTGTCACTTTCCAAAAGGAATGTTTTCATGACTGGTCTCCATGTAATTTTCTCACTCTTCCTTAGCCCTCTGCTCCCAAGTACCCTGCAAGGTGCAAAGGAGCAGCAGGGACATGGTGGGTGCTAGTAAATATTTTTTGAACTCTTTGTATTCCAGTACCAGGAAAAAATAAAAAAAAACCCCAACAATTTACTGTATTTAGAGGTCTCTTTAAAATTCAGTGCAGCAGAAGTTCAGCTCTGTTCTATGACATTACACAATAATGCAGGGTAGTTTGTGCCTGTCAATCACTGTTTGACAGGCTAATGGGAGTATTTTAGTAGTAGTAAAGATAGTAGTGATGTTAGTGATAGTGGTGAGCAAGGTTTGTAGGAAGTAATGTTCTGTATTAAATCAATAGATGCAGTAAAGAAAAATAATTCCCAATCATATCAATAAATGGAATGGAAACACAGACACTGAGCAATGCCTATTATGGTTCTGTGACATCTTTGCCCTGGAGATTCATCAGCTCCTAACACTGACAATCTGAGGCATTAATGGAATGGTACTTCATGGAATCCCTTCCAAAATTTGATTTTACTTGGGATTCCTAGTGCTAGGAGGAGTTTTTGTGTCTCAGTTACTGTAATGTACTGACTTATACTGAGGTACAGAGATACCTTCTGGTGGTAGGGTCAGGCCAGCTTAGACCTTCAGGATGTTGTTTGTGCCTGAAGACTTGCACTGAGGATTTATCTTTATTACTGCTGAGATGTGAAGCCAAGTGTAGGTTCAACAACACGGTGCCTTGAAGACACAAAACTTTTCTTTGAGTCCCAGCATGAACAATATCGTTGTACAAGAGGAAATGACCTTAAAGGAGGTTTAGGTTGGATATTAGGAAAAAATTCTGCCCTAAAAGGGTTGTCAAGCCCTGGAAAAGGCTGCCCAGTGAAGTGTTGGAGTCACCATCCTTGGCAGGATTTAAAATGTGTAAATGAGACATGGCCTTGGCAGTGCTGGGTTAATGGTTGGACTTGATGGTTTTAGAGGTGTTCCACAATCCAAATGATTCTGTGATTCTTTATTTTACCACCCCCTGCAAGTACCTTTGTTTTCTTTATTTGACATTTGAGGATATTCAAAAGGTCCTTCATGATGTTACACTCTTTTTGAAGCGTTTTATCTTTATTAGAATTTTCATCTATATTCTTTTTTGCACCTATGTACAGGGTAGTGAGGAGAAATCGTGAAACTATTTGGGCCAGTCTCATCAGAATACACTGGAGTTAAGCCAGACTTAATGCTTCTATTGGCTCTGGTCCTTTTAAGATTCTGCAAAGTTTGACCTGGTTGTTGTTGGCAAAAGGAGCCAGTCTGGGGGGCTCAAGTGTTTTTGGGAGCAGAGATGGAGCTGGTTCAAGAATTAAGACTTTGTGCCCTGAAAGAGAATCTGATGATGTCCAGACCAGACAAGTGAGGTTGGTCGAAGGCTGCATGAACTGATGGGCTCAAAATGCTGAGATTGGCAGCACAAAGAGCCAAAATCTGTCATTTCCAGTCCTTCCAAGTAGTCCCATTCATAAAATAATATAAACTAACTAATAAACACAACTCAGCAGGAAGATTTTCTTCGAGCACTGCACAGCTTTAATGTGGTCAAATCATTCTCTCTCTGCTCTGTGTTTCTGGGCTTGAATTGCTGGGGGAGTTAAGTTCTCTCTGAATCTGCCTGCGTGGGGCTTTTAAGCATCTCAAGGTGGTTTCTGCAAAAGTACAAGCATTTGTTTTGCTCCATTGGGTGAATTTTGATTTGGGAAATGCGGTCTCTGGTGTTTCAGGTGCACACACCAGTCATTACCTGCTTTAAATTGCTGGCTGGGTCTGCTGTGTAGAACTCAAACAGCTGCCAGAGGTAGGTGGCTTCATTCCAGAGCTGGTAAAAAGATAATCCTCTTTATAGTGAATTTGTAAATCACGTTGGAGGTTTGCTGCCTTGAAAGGCGTGCTGGAAATGTAAGCCATTATCATGTGTTATTACAAATGATGTCTCAGCCATTAGAAAAACAAGTGTATTAGGGGAATATTAAGATTGCTAATTCAAGCATTCGGAAGGTAGAAAATGCAGAAATTAAATCTGTGTGTACAGGCCCAATATCAGCCCTTGTCAGCTTTTAGAAAAACCAACACAGAAAGCATCCTCATCCTGATAGATGTGGCAGATGGGGAAATTTATCTCAAATTTTGATCTAGTCAAGAGTGTACATGAACAAGGGTTTGAAAGAAATCATTGCTTTCCTAAACTCGGCCAAATTTTCCAGAAACATTAAAATGAGCACCCTTATCAAAGGGACAATCACCTTTCTCCCTTTTCTTCCTTTTCCAGGACAAGGGAAAATGGATTCAGGTGTCACCAGGGGAGGTTCAGGTTGGATATCAGGGAAAATTTCCTGACTGAAAAAGTGGTCAAGCATTGGAACAGGCTAGCCAGGGACAGGGTGGACTCAACATCCTTATGGGTGCTCAAAAAAAAAGTAGATGAACACTTCTTCATATGGTTGAGTGGGCAAGGTGGTGATGGGCCAAAGGTTGGATTTGATGGTCTTAGAGGTCTTTTCCAATCTTAATGATTCTGTGATTTTTCCCCAAAGCAGGGAGGGACTAGAGAAAATATTTCCATTATCATTTTCGTGATGGGATACTTGGAAATTTTTTAACAGTTTTCTCCTTTGATTTGGCCGGTGTATTTTCATTTCAAAGAACTAGCTTGGGGTAGATTCCAGGCACAGAAAATTCAATCCTGGATGGTTGTCCCTGGCTAAGTAAGTGGCAGAAAATACAGTCTTGCAGTAGGATATGCTGAGGAATCATGCCTGTAGATGGCACTTGGCTGCACGTGGGATATTATGACAGAAACATGTGGAATCATGGAATAATTTGGATTGGAAAGGACCTTAAAAATCATCCAGTCCTTCCCTTCAGCCATGGGCACTTTTCACTAGACCAAGTTTCTGAGGGCCCCATCCAATCTGTCCTTGAACGCTTCCAAAGATGTATGCACAGAAAATTAATTAATGAGAGGGGGATCATGAAGAGACTCATGGGGAGTGGGAAAACTGCACAGAATTAGTGGAAAGCAGTAAATGCATAGACACAGCATCATAAAGAAAAACATGGAATCAGTCCAAATGACATGGAAGTGAAAGCCCAAAAACATTATGTCAAAGCCAAGTGATCTATTTCCTTGCTGCTGTGGGCTGGCCTTTCCCTGTTGCTCTCATATCTTCTGGGGGTTTTTTTCATATGTAACTTGTCTACTTTGTTCTCGTTTAAAAACACTGTAAATGCTTAATAATATTCCTGGCCTTTTCTAGCCTGCCTGCAGAAGCAGTGATATTTGATGGCAAATTCATTGTAGCTCTATCAGGAAGCCATACCATAAATGTCACCAAATTTGGTCAGTGCATTTTAATTTGTACACACGTTAAAGGTCATGTTCTTCCCTTCCACTGCAATAACACAGAGTGTTTACTCTCTTATCAGAGCTGATTGTGTATGGCTTAGCTAAGGGATCCTATCAATGCAATGGAATATGAAATTATTATTATTATTATTATTATTATTATTATTATTAATAATAATAATAATAATAATAATAATAATAATAATAATAATAATAATAATAATAATAATAATAATAATAATAATAGTATACTACTGTTGCAAGTGTAGGGGGATTTTTTTCCCCTCTGTATGTTTACTTAATTCTTGGAGGTAACCACACATCCACAACATCTGACTTTCTGCTTTGTTGTTCCAGTATTTTCTTTTTCTCTCCCATGAGAGCTCCCCAGCCTTCAGCAGAGCTTCTGCTATTGTCCACTGGAATGACAGCAATTTCAGATTCATAATATCATCTCTGTATAAACACGTCCAAACGTAATTAAGAACCTGGGCTCTCAATCCAGCAGATCTCAAATTAGCTTTCAAAATGCATATTAAGAGCACAGACAAATGCTTTCATGAAATTCCAAATGACCTCTGAGGTCAGGGTGAACAAAATTGTATGAACCTCTTTAATGTCACAAAACTCTCTACAGAGATTTGCATATAAAATGAACCATTTTATGTCAAACAGATTTGTTAATCTTACAATAAAGGAAGCAGCACTTGAAAATTAATCAGGGTGGGTTTTTATTGCCCAACAGAGGCCCTTAAAAGGACCTGACCTGATAACTAGAGGCTGTTATTGTGTGGTTGCGAAATTTAATAATTTTTGTTTTTAATCTGCTGAATGGGTTTGGAGAAAATAAATTTCCAGAGCAGGTTAGTCTGCAATGGCTTCTTTGCTCAAGTAGTGGAATTGTACTTTCAGAAGTTCTTGCAGTCCTGACTGTTTGAAAATGCTTCATGATTTGTTCTTTATTTTAAAATTGTGTTTGAAATACGGGGAAGCATTTCTGTATGTAAAATGAATTGTCTTATTGAGTCTGTTGGCATTGAGTACATGGGTACTTTATGCTTGCTTACCATAATAACCTAAGAAATGAAAATGGAAAAATGGTCCTTTTTCACTAGGAGACAGATTTTTGCCCATACATCCAAACTGAAAAGCTCAGGGTATTCCCAGACCTGTTCCTAGTCCTCGCTCCCAAATTTTGGAAGCATTGGAAGAGGCTGCTCAGGAAAAGGCTGGAGTGATGTTCCTGGAAGTGTTTAAAAACCTGTGGATATGAAACTCGAGGACATGGTTTAATTGTGAGCAAGGTGGTGCTTGCCAGGTTTAAGGTTGGACTTGGTGATCCTAGAGGTCTTTTCCAACCTTAACAATCCCATTTTTCTATTAATGCTTCTATTTAATGCTGCAGGAGGGAAAGAGAGAGTCAGGTAGTCTTAGGTTACCCCTCTTGGCCAAATCTCCTTGGTTACTGCCATCATCCTTATCCCAGTGCCAGGGCTGAGACCTGGGAGTGATGGAATAAAGGTGGGATGCTGGAGAGATTAATTTAATTAATTTCTAATGAAACCAAACCTGCCCAATTTTGTCCTGCTGAAGACCTAGAAAACTGCCCAGCCATGAAGTCCTAGGGTGTAACTCTGCTCTGCAGTGCTGTCATATGCTCTGATGTTCCCAGAATAGAGCTGCTGTTCTAGTACAAATCCCCGCCTGAACTAAAATTCCTGTTTCTAGGGATTTCCACCTCCTTTGTGGAGGCAGTTGAGAAATCTCAAACTCTCTGCCTTGCAGTCCATAAAGTAATCAATCCACAAAGGCTGGAGAAGCTCAATGATGATTTTCTATATGTGAATCAAGTGGGTTTTTTTATTGATTGCTGTTGGGTTTTTTTTCCATTCAATATAAATACAGAAAAAACAGTTTCCTTTAGCCTCTTCTATTATTTATGCTTGGCCTCAGCTAGTTTTTGAATCCTTAGCAAGAAAGTTATATTTTTCCTCCTTCTAAATGTATTTGCTTAGGAATTTCCAAGATGAAACTTACTTTTCTGGGCCTGGGGCAGTAATGGGCTTTAATGGGTTTTAATTACTTAACTATCTGTTGTGACATAATTAAAATATCTTTCAACATTTCATCCCCAAGAAATAAATATCTTCTAGGCTGTAAAATATGACTTGTAGCTTAATTTTTTGGAACAATGAGGGAGAGGTTTCTTCCAGGCTCAGTCACATCTTGTTTGCCTGTCAATATAAAGTGCTTCTCAGCTGTGTCCCTAAATAGCCTTGCTCATTCCTTCCCTGCTTTTCACTCCTATTTTACATGTGTGTTTAAAGAGCCTCTGTCAGGATTAAAATATATCTTTACTTATTTTACTAAAAACCCTGAGAGCTCAGAAAATATAACTGTAAAAAGCCATTACATCTTGCTACAGGATTAGAATTTTTTTGATCCCACGTTGCGTTCTTTTCATCTTGGGAAAATGTGTACAGTGAAAATAGATTAGCTCCAATTTAATCAACAAGTTCTAGGTGTTGTGGGAAATGGACTTACAACAAGTTGGGACAGAGTTATAAAACCAGGGCAGTGCTGCAGCATAGCATTCAAGGTTTAGAACAAGCTAAGATAATGAAAATGAAATCAGATAGTGGGCTTGTAATTATTTCTTATACATTTTACAAGAGAAGATAATCTTGTAGCTTTGAACTTTTCCTAAATTCAGCCTGAAATTGTTTGTTGCATTGATTTCTCTATTTAAATATTCATTTTAACAGATAGTTAGAGGTAGTCAGTGCTTTCCAAGGTGGAGTTCCAGGATATGTTTCCCAGGGAGAAATATGGTTTTGGGAGGTTTTGTTAAATTCCATCAGCTCCTGTATGTGGACAGAATTTTGCAATTTTACAAGAAAAAAAGGAAAAAGCAGCCATAGATTTTTGTGACCTTCAGGAGTGTTTGGCAAAACTTCCAGGTCTCTGGGAAAAACAAAAACAAAAACAAAACAAACAAACAAAAAAAACCCAAAACAACAGTTATTCCCTCAGGTTTCTTGGATACTTTTTGAGGTTGAGATGAAGACCCTCCAAATCTAGTTTGTACCAAAAATGCCCTTCAGCTGTTGATCCATCTGCTGTGCCAATGACCTTGGATATGTCTTGTCTGCAAACATCTAACTCCAAGTGCAGGTGGAAGATTCTGGGCAAAATGGTCTTAAAAGTGCTCCTGTGAGCAATCATGGGTGTAGCTTCAGAGCTTCCAGGAAAATCAAGGAAGACAGAGAATAGGAATAATGCACAGTGTGAGAGAAGGATCCTCAGCAAGGGAGAAGGGGCTGGGAAAAGATGAGTGAAATTCACTGTGAGATAGTCGGGTGTGTGGGAAATGCTGCAGAAATGCAAAGCTCCCTGAAGAATTATGCTGTGATTCGTTTTACAGGTGGTTTGGCTTTTTGTGGGTTGTTTCAGGGGTTTTGTTTGTTTGTTTGTTTGTTTTGTTTGTTATTTTTTTGTTGTTTTGGTTTTTTAAAATTTTTCATCAACTTTTCTGTGGCTGTGGTTCTGTTATTGTCCTGGTGAGAAATCCTGTTACAGGTTTGGAAACAGCTTTCCATTTCCATGTAAGTGTAGATTAACTTTGATGCAAGGGGGTGGCATCATGAATCACATTTGCTTTTTATTCTTTTTTTTTTTTAATTCCTTGGGAATATTGGAACTCTCTTGGGATCAACTGTACTTTCACCCATGGAATGTGTCTCTACATCATCAATTTAAAATGGATATAACCCAATCATTGCACTGATGTTTGGGATGGAAATCATTAATTATATGAGTCTTCTGTCATGGAAACCCCTTGAAAAAAAATTAGGATCTTCACATTAAGTGAGAAATTTGTGTGGATTCATGTGAACATGACTTTAGATAGATGTCCTAAGAAAACTTGAGTAGGTAAGTAAAATTTCTGAATATGTATGATATACCCAGCATAATAATTATCCCCTTACTGAATAAAGCAGAAATCAAACTTCAGAGGGAGGGCAAAGATTGCTCCCTGTATATGCATACATAGAAAAAACAATTTGGAAATGCTTCACTGCTCAGTGCTTACATTTCTGAGATTGCTGTGCTTCCAGTGTACAATGTTACCTCAGGGTTTTTAAAAAAACTCACTGAAAAACTCATTCAGAGGGACGTGTTTCTTTTTGTCTCTCAATTTCCTTCAAGAATGGCAGAGGGGCAATAAGATACCATTTGTAGTCTCAGTTTGGCAATCTCTGTTAACCTAAACTAGGGATAATAAGCAGAGTTAGGTAGATGTAATCCTATTATTTATGTTATTTATTAGTGTATATTTATGTAATATTCAAGTGACGGTGCCCAAAGTTTTCAGATCCCGTCTGGGGAAGAAAATCTGTTCAACACATTCTGTGCTTGCATCTTTCTCCTCTGATAAAGGCAGGGAAAGGGTCCCAGGAGCTCACAGAAATTCAGGCTGGTCCTCACCACAGGACAGGCTTGATGAGCTCCTGGGGTATGGGGTATCATATAATCATAGAATATTAAGGTTGGAAAAGACCTCCAAGGTCACCAAGTCTAATCCCCATGCCAAGGCTCATTGAAGGGATTCTGGGATTCTTTCACCATCTTTCTTGAAGCAGGGTTTGCACTTGTCCAGTGAAGGGACATGCTGCTTTTGCTTATATTTTTCTAACATATTTTTCAGTATTTTTCTAACTAAGTGACAAAACCTTGGGGTGCTGGTATCCTGCCACTCTTCCTCAGGATCTGTAGGAAAGTTGGTGTTTCCAGGAAGGGATCAGAAGTTGCTTCTACTGCTCCACCAGCATGGGGAGATTTATGGCTGTAGACTAAAGCAACTCAAAGAATTCAACATTTTCCTTATTTAAATGGAAAATAAGAAAAAAAAACCCAAACTAGGAATAGAATGGACAATCCTGCCATGGGTTTTATGGTTGTGAAGGACAGTTATACCAAATATGCTAGGAGATATTTTAAAGAGCAGGAATCATTAGCCTGACTTGCCAGCCAGGACTCAAAAGCTCATAAAATGTGAACCAAATGCCAGGATTCAGACTGGGCTGCATCTCTCCTGTCCTCTCATCTGTCCCAGTCTGTTTATGTTTTAGTTGGTTAAAAGCAAGGAAGAAGGGAAGGGAGAGTGACTATGCAAATGCAAAATGAGAGTGACTTGTAATGCTGGAAAGTGGAAAAGAAGGGAATCTCTCTGCAAAGGGAATGATGGAAAAGCCATGTGAAGTGATAACTGTGCAGTCTTTGAAGCTCTTAATGGGACTATTTGAGAATTCTGCTTGAAGCTAAATGACCCATTAGCATCCTCTGCTGACCAAACACAGGCTCTGACTTTTTACAAGTGGACAAGGACATCTGAGTGCCTTTGAAAGTCTGCAGTTTGAAGCAGAGGTTTCCTTGTTTGACTTGGAATTAATGAAGGTTAAAATTAGAGGGGAAGCAGAAGCAAGTCTGTTGTTTCATGGGCTGAACTTTCAGGATTCATTGCAGGTACTCCTAAAGAAATTCAAGTGTCAGGTGAGGATCTGCTATGAAGAAACATCCTTTTGTGTGTGGAAAAAAAAAAAAAGGTTAGAGAGAATCAGAGACTCATAGAATGTTTTGGTTTGGAAGGGATCTTCAACATAATCTCATTCCACCCCTTGCCATGGGCAGGGACACCTTCCACTATCCCAGGTTACTCCAAGCCCTGTCCAACCTGGCCTTGAACACTTCCAGGGCTGGGGCAGCCACAGCTTCTCTGGGCACCCTGTGCCAGGGCCTCGCCAGCATCACAATAATTTCTGTGAGCCTTTCCCCACTCATATTCTCCCCACAGAGTGACCATAAACTGATGGAAAAGCATGAACGAATCTGTGCTCCAAAACAGGGGGTTTGGGAAGTGGAATAATGTCCCTTCACACATTCCTTCCTAACATACCTGACAAGAACATCCCTCTTCACAAAGATACACGGAATTATATATTTAAAATGCTTTTTTTCCCCTCTTCCAAATCAAAGAAATCCTATCTGAGTGATTGAAAATCTGATGGAAAGCTACAATGATTCACTGATTATCTGCTAGGGAGGCAGGACAGTACAGCATTTTAAAGTGAAAAAAAAATCTGGAAATCTACACTTTGATAAAACCACCAGTTTGATTGGTGGTTGATTGTGGAAGACAGTACAGGTCATGCATCACTGTTCCCTGCTGTAGGCGCTTCTCCAGCTTGTTTGGGCACTGAGAGGGAATGAAGGACAGGATTTGGAGCAGCAATGGAAGAGATGAGTCTCCTGTCCTTTGTGGTGTAAGACACCAAAACATCCACAGAACAGAACAGCCAGGGAACCATGCAGGGCACTGCAGAGTGACATAAAGCAGTTAGAGAAGGACCCAAGGCAGACTGAGAGACCTGATTGCAGCACTTAGGGAAAGGGAAGGAAGGAAAAGTGGATAAGAGCAGTAATATTAATATCATCTCTCCTGTGAGAGTGTTGCTTCAGTTGTAAGGAAGGTAAAGGATTCTGGAATAAAGCAACTGGTTTGTCATATCAAGATAACGTTATTGACTCTGGTGGCTGGAGGACTGGTTGATCTGATCTCAAGGAAAATATCCAAGTTAAGGATTTCACTGAAGTTACTTTTTTGTGTTTGTATTGGATAACAGGACTACTTACACTTTGGGATCATGGAAACACCCTTCTAATCTATCTAAAACAGGAGGAAGGGAAATTGAATTATCTGCAAAGATTTTAAGTAGGAAGAAACAACATCATGTCCACAGATGGGTTGAAGTAGAAATAGACATCAAAATTAAAACTCTGTAGAATCTCTTTTACCATATGTGAAAGTGAATGAGATCAGGGTGGTTAACACTGGAAGCACATTTGCCTGCCCTGTGAACAGCCCATGTCAGTGCTTGTCTCGATTTCATTGCACAGCAGAGTGGAGAGAGAACTCTTTCTCTTTCAGGGGACAATTTTCTCCTGTCAGCCTGATGCAGCTCCAACACCTCCAGACCAACCCCAAACTGAGGGGCCTTACCCAAGTTCATCCTTCCAAGCAGAGCCTGGAAATTTAGTGTGACACAGTGGTTTAAGCAGGAAGGAGGTAGTGTAGAAAAAGGGAATTGTATCCAGGAGGAGGAATCTGGATTATCCAGAAGGATAAGTCAGTCCAAAAAAAAAAGAGAAATTCTCTATGTTGCTTCAGCTTGGTCCAAACTATTCTTTCAATGGAAAAATAACATTTCTTTGTGTATTTAATCTCCATTAATTAATTTCTTTGTCTCTCTCCTCTCAGCTACGAGCCAGGAAGATGAAGTGCTGCCTTCTCTCCATCGCTTTGGCTGTTCTGCTGCTCGTTGTCATAATCATCGCAGTCTCTGTCAAGCACTGACCTGGCTGAGGTGTGCACAGGTAAAACCCTTTAGCCAAGTCTTTTATCATACTCTGTAAGGTGCCTGAAAGACACTTTAGGGAGCTCCTCGTGGTAAGAAAAAAATATCTTCACCTGCAGAGTCAGGTCTGGCATACTAAAAATATTTATTTTTAAAGGTTATTAGAAATATTCTTAATGGATCCTTAAAATTAAGCCAAGGTGATATTCCAAAAAACAACATAGGACTCTTTCCTCTGCTATTTGTGTCGTGTTTGATTTTTCATTAAGCTCATAGCAATGCTAACTAATGGATCCTAATTATTGGGATTAGGAGTTAGAGATGCAGAAGCAGTTTAAAAGACTCTGGGCTGGAGCAGGGTCAGGGGCAATCCAACAGCCCAGAGGTGTTCCCAAGTGCTTTTATCTTCTGGGATGTTCCAGAGACCCTCCTGAGGAGCAGGAAGACAAACACCTGGAGATTTCAGTAGAGATGAAAAATAAAATGGATTTATGGTGATCTTTGCTCTGGATCTATACCTAGAAGGAATATTGGTCAAGGATGATTGGGCTGTAACCTTAGGAATATAGGTCAGATATCAAAGCATTAGTGAAGTTTCACCTATAGCATGTTTACTTTGCAAAACAAAACGTGCTTGAAATGTAAAGTATAAGACACACAAAAAAATATTTTCCTTTCTTTTCCCTCATTGCCCTGGGATGACTCATCAATTATTTGTGATATTCTCCTTCTGATGCAAATCATCTCTGGGTTTCTCCTTCTTTAGAAGGTTGCCAGGCCAGGAAAGAATATCAGATTTACAGTTTTCTAGCCCCCAAAAAGGGGCTGTGTACCTGCTGCCAGGGCAGGAGTCCCATCTGGTAAAACCAGAACCCAAAAGCAGCAATGGGACTTTTCCTGCAGACAGCAACTCTCCTGTGAAACTATCCTTGGGAAAGCACAAAGGGTTGAGTGTTTTTTAAATTATTTTGTTTAACAAGGGTTCAGTGTACTTGAAAATGCTCTCCTTCCATGTGAGGATGAGGCTTCTAAAGTGCCTTCTTTCCACTGGGAGCTAAAAGAGGTTGGTTCAAAACCATCATAGAAAGGTGATTCTTCACACTTCTTAAGCTTTGGCACTTCTTCTGCCTGTGGTCGTCAAAATTTGATAGAAGAAGGTACAAGAAGAAATTGTACAAATAAAAAAAAAAGAAAAAAAATGTTGAAAGATGTCAAGAACCGTCTCACTGATTAGGATCACAAGCCCTACATCATTGGAAGGAGAAATAGGTTGAAATATTTTGCTACACTTGAATCTTTACTGAAGTGTTTGGCCAGCCCTGAAGCAAGGATTTTATTAGTGAAATGGACTTTTAATTGATGTTCTTAGAGCATATCTGTCTGTCTATCTATCTATCTATCTATCTATCTATCTATCTATCTATCTATTTCTATATATTTTTATCCCAGTTTTATAGAAGAGACACTGCAAACAGGGATCTGTCCTTATAATTTAAATACATAGCAACTGTAATAATTTTAATTGCATTACTCTGCTTTTACTCTGCATTAATTCAGAAATGTGTTCCATCAGGATAATCTGTAATATAACACAATTTCTTTTAGTATAGTTAAATATTCCTATCTAGTGGAAATTACAAATCTTATCATCAGTTGACTACGTCTAGACACCTTTTAATCAAAATCCCTTTAGTGGAGAAAGTCAGAGAACAAAATATTCTTACAATAAAACTCCACTGGAAAACTAAAATTAATCTCCTGTTATGAGATCCATGTCTTGAGGGAAGTGAACCTAAAGATACTAATGAAAGCACCAGGAAAAATATCATGCTCTACTCTTCATCATCAATTGTGAAACTAATTATTGAGCTTCTAAAACAAGAGTTACTCTGCAGCAGTAGAACTGGAGGCAGGACCTGCACTGGGTTCTGCTGGAACAACGATGATTTCTGATCTTTATAAATGGTTCTTAATCTGAGTTAGCCCTAGTGCTGTGCAGCAGATTTCATATTTGTGCTTTGAGGGTTTCTAAATAAGGGTGTTTTCAGGGTTTCTGTGTCCACAGTGATAGATTAAATTCTATTCTGAGTTTTAATGCAAACAGATTTTTTAAAAATCCATGATCCATGATTTTTAAAATATCAGTGGATATAAAGACTACCTCAAGAAACAGGTTCATATAAAGCTCTCTTACTTTAGGGAGATAGGGAACAGCTGGAGTTTAATGTGGAACAGCTCTGCATGACTTCAGACAAAATAAAGGGAGGAAAGCAAGTGAGGGAATTAATTACTGAATACTCTGGTTTGCACAGGACATATCACTGAATAAAATCCCGGTTAGTAATGACTGGCAATAACTTCCATTTAACATCTCCTCAGAATGTTTGTTCCATGCTGGATTAGTAAAGAGCCAAAACAAAAAGCCCCAGCCACTCCATTCCAGTGGTTTAAATCCCATTTGCAGGATATTAAAGTTAGGCTTCTTTAGCTTTCATGGCTGATGATAAGAAATATGAAGGTCACTATTCAGTGAATTAAAGAAATTATGCCATTAATATCTATGATCAGGATTTATTGTTTTGATCATTAGCATATATTCTTGTGTTGTTTTTTTGTTTGTTTTTTTTTTTTAATTGGTTGATGCTTCTACTTTTTCAATAACAATACCAAAGCAACAGCTCTTCTCAAAAGAAGAATTTTTTTCCCACACCACGAATCAGACACAGCTTGGACAGACAAGCCCATTCCTTCCATAGGGGAGATCACTTGATGGATCTTGCAGAGTAAAAAGCAGCTTTGCCTGTGAGTTTCCCCAGCAGTTGTGTCATCACTGGTGATAACATTGAAAACACAATCACAGAATGATTATAGGCAGGTGCTTTATTGAAGAGCTCTGGGAATCAGGGGTGCAGACCCAAATCTGACTCTGATATGGATCTGAGATGAACATGTTTTTATACCCTTTTCATTATATAACTATATATTAATTATTAAACCCATATTGTTCTATTGTGTACTCTATATATATTGATCTTATCCAAGCATGTATTCTTTTAATTTTCATTAGCCCCCTCCCCAAATATTCTTTCTCATGATTCTTGCTGCAATTACATCATTTCTCATGATTCTTATTACGATTAAACAATAATCATATTCAATTACCAAACAATCATTACATTTAACAACATTTATCACATGATGATTACGCAGGTGTAGCTTCACATGATCTAGAAAAAACAAAGCTCAATATTCGTTCCCAGGGCCAGGTTCTGTTTCCCAGGCCTACCAGACCCAATCTTCCTTTCCACCCCTCTAAATCTGTTGTTTGCAGTTCCCATGATTTTAGAAGCATTTTAACCCTATGCTATCCCTGGCTGCTGGCTCAGTGCGGGCAGAGGCAGAGCAGCTGCTCAGGAGAGCTCCCAGCCCTGACTTCTGCCTGTCGAGGGCCCTGCCATAAGTGTGTCACTGCTCCCTTGGGGCAGTTCTGTCTGGCAGAGGGAGAGAAAAATCTTCTATAACGAATGCAGAGAAACTCCTGAGGACTTGTGTCTGTACATTTGTTTGCTGACACCTTAGGAAAATAGCCCAGGAACTTTTGGGTCACGTTGTGCACATCTTGGAGCACCACTGCAGCTGCTCCTTTTGCTGTTCCATCAACATCAGTGGCCACTCAAAAGGACAGTATTGCAGGAGGAGTCTGAAAGAAGCTTTTTTTGTTAACAACAGCTTTGGAGTGTGTCAATATTTCAGCTAGACAGACCTTCTGTGCCCTTCTCTTGACTCATTTGCATGAGTGCACGCTTATCCAAAGTGACAATCAAGACTACTGGAATCCTAAGTTTTAAGCTTTCTTTATAGAAAAATAGAGGTGACAAACTTTAAGAAAAATGCTGCGTGTCTGTGACAGCTGGAAAATACAGTTTCCAACAACAGCTTCAACATCTCAATCCCATTAGCCAAAGAAAGAGAGAATGAATGATGAGAGACTGAATGAGAGAGAGTGAATGATGACTTGACTGAGCCCAGTTCTTGGAAGAAGTCCTTGCAGCACAGGGTCCCTTCACCATTAACAATACACATTTCTGTCAGACACAAGTTACTGGACTGAGCACACAGACTTTGCCATGTAGATTTCTTAAATCCTGTGGGATTTGACTCAACAGATTCTCCAAGCATTCAGCAGCTCAAAGCTCAAAGCCTTCCTGATACAGTAGACAAGTTATTAAATCTTCAACAGACATTGATTCATTCCTTTTTTGATAATTTGACCATTTGGATTTTGAACCATCATGAAATTCTAAAATATTGACTATCCCGAGCAAGGGGTTGCACTCTGATCACAATCTCCATGTAATCTTGAATGTACAGACATAAAATCCTTAGAATCATAGAACAGTCTGTGTTTAGATGGCACCTTAAAGATCATCCACTTCCAATTCCCCTGCCATGAGCAGGGACACCTTCCACTATCCCAGGTTGCTCCAAGCCCCATCCAACCTGGCCTTGGAATTTCCAGGGATGGAAATTCCTGTGCTGTGGCTGCTTCTGTGGGCAACCTGTGCCAGGGCCTCACCACCCCCACAGTAAAGATTTTCTTTCTAATATCTCACTTAACATCTTGGATAGTGCCTCCTTAATTGGACTGTAGTCCATGTAAAAAAGGAATAATCAGGCTCCAAGTATGTGTTTCCCGAATATGCAACTGTCTTGTTTTGAATTTAAATTAAATTATCATAGGAAAATAGAAAATATTGTTTTAGTTGGGATTATTTTTTCCCTTCCCTCACAGTTACAACTTTCCTTGCATAAATCATTTATGAGTTTCTAATGTGCTTATGTAACCTGATCAATGAGGATGAGGTTCAGACAGCAGATTTTACACAGCCCATCCTTGGCGTTTGTTTTTCTTTCAGACCTTATGCTTTTCGAGTCGGCTGGATTATTTCAGTGCTTTGTGCACTGCACTGTCCCTGTGTGCTGTTCCTTTTGCCACCAACAAATGCAGTCAGAGCCCCTGCGTGTCGGGGTCGTGAGGGTCGTGCTGGCAGAGGGGGAAGGATTGACAAGTGGCTTTGTGGCACTCGGCACTTGCAGGGCTGGTGTTCCTTCCAAGCGGGAGACAAGTCTGGGCACCCTCCTCTGACACACACAGCAGAAATTCTGACATTTGAGCCGTGCATCTCTCCCTGGCCATGTCAGGCTGCTAAAGCACAGCAGTTCTTACTCAGTGTTGGACAGAGAAATAATTTAACCTCAGGAACTTTGCAAATAAAGGCAAAGCGCTGAGAGTTTTGTTCCATGGTATTGCTTTTGCTGTTTAAGTTGTTATCACAGGGCTTTTCTTGGTGTCTCTGTTTTCACCACACATCTATATGCGGCTTAATATGTGAGTGGCTGAGTTTTCAACCTTGTTTCAATCTTTCAAGCTCTGTAAGGGTAATAATATTTTTGGCAGCTGTCATTGAAATCCTAAAATAATTCACCCCTCTGCCCTGGCTGTGTCACTGCTGCCATGTTTGCTGTGCAGAACAATCAGGAATCTATAGCTCTGTAATATTTTTTTTTTTCCCTGTATCCTATTACTTTGAAAAAGTTCCTACATTTAGACTCCGGTGTCAATTCTTGTCATTTCAATTCTTGTCTTTTAGCCTATAATTAATTGCTCAGATCCTGGCACCCCTGCTCAATTGTTGCTCTGACAAGAAGACTGAGGTACATCCTGATTCTGCAGTAACTTTTTGCTCAAAAATGAGATCTGGATTTTCACTGGGTAATATATACTGGGCCTGGGTTTATGATTTGGCCCAATTTCTTAAATTAGGCAAACATTTGTATTCTTTAAGACTTTCTTGATTCCAATGGTCACGTCTCCACTTCTCTCTGCTAAATTATTTCCCTGACAGGACAATAAAAATGTGCTGCCTCAAACATGCAGAAGAGAGAAATTATTAATAGTAGAAAAAGAAATTTTAAGAGACAAGAGTCTGCTTTGTGAAAAAAAAAATCCCTCAAAATAACGGGGCAGGAAAGGCAGAAATGCCAGGAAACAGGAAACAGGCAGATTCATTTCTAAGAATTTCTCTGAGCTTTTACTATTGAGACAAACCTTCAAACAGATTAATGTTTTGATGAGACATCACACAATCAGGTTACTGTGTTTTAATCTATTTCAGATTATGATTGTTGCCCATTTTATGGTCTTTGACCTCTATAAGTAACACATAATGCCAGGTCATTAACTCTGTGAGAGAATGACAGGAGGATGGATCACATTACCCTTGCTTAAGAGTCAATGTGCAGACAGTTCCTGCACCTCAATTAAGTTCATTGATTTGATTCCAGAGTCAGTAGGACTTTGGAACAGCCAGCAGCTTTCTTCATCACATCTCAGGTTTCTTTGCCATCAGTAGGAAAATGGGATATTCCCACTGAATGCACGATGAATGCCAAGTCTCTGATTTGAACTTCCCAAAGCACTCTCAAGACACTAATAATTTATGCTTTGTAACTCCTTTAGACTTAAACCATCCTGACACACCTCTAAGGACCTGGCAGAAGAGGATGGTTTTCAGTACACTCAGTTTGAACTGTGAAACAGCACAAAAATGGATGCATTGGTTCAGACCAATGGTTATTCTCTCACTGTCCCATTCACAAATATTTGAGGAAATAACATGTGAAAAGCTGATATTTCAGCTAGAATTGTGAACAACTACAGCCCAATTGTGGCTTTGGATGACTAAAATTTCAGTTTCAACTTGGAAAAGATTGTTATAAATCCAGAATATTTGCATGAGTCAGTGCCAAGTGTCCTCTTCCCTATGGATAGCCCTGTTCCTGAGGAGCAGTGATGTCTGAGGGAGCAGTTGGTGCTCAGCTCAGGGAGCAGTTGCACTGATTAATGGCTCAGGAGGGTTCTCTGAGGCATAAATGAGTAGCCCCAGGAGAAGGGAGGACTGAACTCTTTATAGGAGCAACACAGAGTCAGAAAATGCTCTCATGTCACTGCTCCACTATCAGTTGATATTTTCAGTTGGCAATGCTGGACTTATGTGCCTCAAAAATACAATGAGCTTGTGCTGTTGTGAGGGACAAGAGCAAAGATCAGCACAAGGGAGTCCCTCATTCATCCTGGTGCCCATGGACTGTGGAGTGAGGGGACTTGCAGTGAAGTCAGGAAAGGTGTGTGGTTCTTTTTTATAAAGCTAAAGCAGTGAGTTCCTCTGTGCAGAGCAATTCCTCCTGGCCTGGCTATGGTGGGTGAGGTTGCTGCTTTTGGGTGCAGAGATTGGTGTTTGGGGGAACAGGGGTGGCCAGTTCTGTTCTAGCCTGTATTGATCCAACAAAAACATCAAATTCTCTATGTTTTATCATTCCAGTTATCTCAACTGGCTGGCTGGATATTGCCTGTAGATGGGAACTAGAGAATAAATCTCTGGTTTTCCTTAGTTTCCATGTGCAGCCCTTACTTTTGCCTTATTAAACTGCCTTTACCTTGTCCAAATGTTGTTTTTTTTTTTGTTCCATCTTATTTTCTCCACCCCACTGCTGCAATCCTGCTGAGGAGGGGAGAGATAGATAGACCAGCTTGGTGTCCAGTCAGGGTCAACCCACCAGAGATTCTCAGATGTTTTCTTGGGAATAGGGCAGCACAAAGTTCATCCAAGCCATTCTCTACACGATAGGGTCTGATTCTCACTGGTACCCAAGCTGCTTGAAAGTGTGACTTTGTAGTGGTGTTAAAGCAAGGTAATTTTGGATCAGCATTGTCTGGAAGAAAACCTGAAAATCAGCACAGGAGGTTTTCTTTGGTAAAAGGGTGTTAAAGAATAAATATTTTGCCAGTTTAGGTGGAAAATCTCATGTCCCAGCAAGGCAGACTCTTAGGCAATATATCTGTGATTATCTCTTCATGAAGAGAGATGTTCGAGGGGACAGTGTTTCTGCTGCTGTGACTCAGAGTGAGGTAGATGGGAAGATTGTTCTATTTCCTCAGTGCCAAAATTCGAGTGCTGTCTCAGGGATGTTCAACAGGTTGGAAAGTGTTTCAGTGTCAGAGTGATTAAATTACTCTTTGAATTGCTGTCCTTTGTCCCAGCCATTGTTTCTGAAGCCCTGGTGGTGGTCAACCTTTTTTGGGACATGGCCTTATCCCATGATGTGCTGCAAGTTGTCAAATTCTCCTTTGCAGCCCCGTGACTCTTTCCAACCAACCATGATGATCCTCCTTTTCTTCCTAGGAAATTAAAAAAAAATATATATATATAAAAAATATAAAACTATAAAAATAAGATAAAAACTCTAAAACTCCCACTTTACTGCATTCTTTCTAATGTAGTGGTAATCATCTCTGTTAGCTTTCCACCTCCTCAAGCAGAACTAGAAATGCCCACATTTTGGTAATATAGCTTTGATAATATACAGTCTGTTCAGTATGTAAATAGTACCCTCCTAAGTGCAATCATCTCTCTGATGTGAGATTCTCAAACCAACTTTAAAACAAGAATTATAATTCCATCCTACTTGGTGAATTTTCAGAAATATTCCTTGTAGCCTCATTAGGCTTTAGAAGGAGGTGGAATCTGCTTCACAACAATCACTCATTTACAGAATGATCTTCAGCTCTCAAAATTGGCCCTTAAGGTGTATGTGGAAAGGAGACTCTTGACTTCAGTAGCCAGTAGTATTTGTTTCCTAAAAAAACTGCTGCAGAAACGAATTTTTTACTTTTGAGTTTGGTATATAGATTGCTTGAGCTTTGACACATTCTTAATTCCTCAACAGCCATATTTTGACACTGAAGTGGGATTTTTTTCCCACATTACAGTGTTCCTGTATAGCCCATAAACCATTTCATTCCTCTCACAAGTAGGTCACCAGAAATTACTGCATTTGTGGGGCTTTTACAAAGAGCCACCACATTTACAACCGTGCAGCTCACATGGATCTCACCATCCCAGCCCAGAAGGTGGGAAAAGCTCCTTGTCACTGAAAAAAAAGCTGTATTATCTGTGGAATACTTTCAAAGCATCTGCTTTAAAATCCTATCCAATGAACAAAAGTTCCTTTCTTAAGCCAAAAATGGAATTTCTTCTATTTCAATTCCTGCAAGGATTGGTGTTTTGGGATTTTTTTTGATGTGTAGTACTGTGCCTTGTAAGAGTTTGCTCTATGGAGAGGCATTCTTGTTGATTATTTGGAGCAAAATTGTTCTCAGTTTTACAACTGCCATTTGTATTATGTTTACAACATGCAATTAAGGACTCCTATTAAATGTTCTTACAAGGCAGAACCCAATGACCAATGTTTATTTACATTTTTTCCAGAGCACAGTATTGAAAAGACAATAGAGGAGAAATGTAATGCAAGAGAGGAGCTATAAAATCTCCATTTCAGCTTGTTGAACAAATTTGGGTATTCATTGGCATAGGAAATCCTCTCTTCTGACACTCAAATATTTCAGTGAAGTGATAGGCACAAAAATTTCCTGGAATCCCTTTAATTTGTAGCAACTTCTCGTTTACTGAATTACATATTTCAAAGAATATCTTGTTAATGACCAGTATATGGCAAATATATTCTCCAAGCTTATTAGTACAGAAATAATTGCAAGTGGCTGCTATAGTTCATTAAGGCTTATTTATTTTATAGATCATTAAGGCTAATTTTATCAGTACAAAATATATTTTAATAGCCACTTTTGCTTCTTTTTTTATTTTTTTTAGTGTTTCTCTGCCATCTACTGCTAGCACTAGTTTCTGATTTTCTTCTTTGGTCCTGGATAATCTTTCACTGTATTTATTGTGAATTACTTAATGGTGGCTTTTAATCAACAGTTTTTCTGGGCAGTAGCAGATGCTAATCTTGAGTCGGGGATATATTAATTTACATCTGTTTCTCCTGGGTCAAAAAGGGCTGGTATAGTTTATTGTTTAATATAAGCAATAAATATCATTTATTGTTTAATATAAACACAGCATATCACTTGACATGCAGTTAAACTCACCAATTTTCCAGAGATAATTAGAGAGCCAATTTTCTAGTCTGGATTTGAGTTAAACCTTTATTTTTTCTTGTTTGTAATGAGCTCTTATATGGAAAACTGAGTTTCCTTGTGCCCTTTGCTCAGTGTCTGGCTGAGCCAGAGGGTTCCTCATGCATGGCACATCTGGGTTTGATATCTGCCACAGAGAGGCAGATTTTCCATGGCTCAGGTTTTCCAACAGATCACCAGGGAAGGTTCATCTCTAATGCATTCTGGATTTTGTTCTGATGAGAAATTAGAGAGCAGCTTTACCTTAAATCTAATCAAATTATCTGAGAGACAGAGTGATGCTCAGTTTGGTAAAGGGAATTCACATCAGCTCAGACATCTGAGAGAGAGGGAGGAATCGATTTCTTTTCCTTACATCTTTTCCAATTTCAATGAATACTTAAATATTTATTGATGAAAAGACCAGAATTTGAGCACACTGCCTCTCCTTCCTGTCTCAGCTATCAAGCAATGGGACTGTGCCTGTTTAATGTCTGTCTCAGCAGTCATTTACACCTCTGCAACAGTGAGGCAACTACAAAACAGATTAAATGGGGACTTCTCCTGCACGTCTCATACCCTGCTGGCTTATGGCAGGAATCTGGTTCAAATCCTTGCTTGGGGTTTAAGGCAAGATCCAGGTTTGAATTCTCATTTAACCTTATAAATCTAAAGCCAGAAGGAATATTGTATGGAGCACTAATATTCCTGTTCTTCTTCACTCTTGTGGGATTAAAGGAACCAATGTGACAGCATTCAGGAGTACCCAAAGGCAGAGCCATTTCTGTCCTTTGTTCTCACAGGGACAAAGCAAAATTTGAGTCTCATGCAACTGTTGAAAAACGTGGGTGAGGAAAGGCCATCACCTTAGGATTTCTTTTCTAAAACTGTGGATATACTGAATTTTAGAACCTGCTGACATTTGTGTGTGGCAATTTCAATTCAATTTTCTGTTGTGGGTGGGTTTTTTTCTAGGTGAACCCAACATTCATTTTTTTGCTAGAGCACACACAGGCATGTATACACACACATATACACCTGGAATCTGGGGTAATCAGCAACACAAAATAAAAATCCTGAACTTGGTGTGCAGATAAAACTCACAAAAGTTATTACAGTCAGGGGTAAAAGTAGAGGTTGCTCCAGCTATGAAGAGGAATGAAAATGCAAGAGGTCAACACACAGCCAGCCAGCCTTCCCTTCCATTTTCTTGGAGCTGAAAGACAAAGTACTAATAGGAGTAGGTATTATGTGCATGAATCTGTGTGTGATTTTCTGTTTCTAGCTGCATCAGACAGGATGAGAGAGAGAGAGCTGGGGTTGATCAGACTGGAGAAGGCTCTAGGAAAATCTTAGAGCACCTTCCAGTACCTTAAGGGGCTGATACAAAGAAGGGAGATGCACTTTTTTTAGTGACAGGATAAGGGAAGATGATTTTAAACTGGCAGAGAGCAAGTTGAGATGAGGTGTTCAGAAGAAATTCTTTAATCAGAGGGTGGTAAAGCACTGGCACAGGTTGCCCAGACAATTTGTGGCTGCCCCATCCCTGGAAGTGTTCAAAGCCAGGTCGGACGGGGCTCTGAGCAACCTGGTCCAGTGAGTGACATCCTTGCCCATGACAGGGGGCTGGAGTGAGATGATATTAAAGGTCCCTTCCAACCCCTCCATTCTGATTGAACGATCACTTTCTTTGCTAAAACCAGTTCGGTTTCACTATGAAAATATGGTGCAAATCGGATACTGTTGGTTTCAGTTGTATCAATGCAAAACAAAGGGCTTTAAAATTACTCTCCATTTCTATGAATATACACTGAATACTTTCCTTTTGAAACGTTTTTCTAAGTCAAAAAGGTGGCCATTCTTTCTTTTGTGTTGTTTATAATGAGTGGTCATGAGGGCTGTTTTTGTCTAAACACCCGGGAAGTTAATGAGCTCACTTCCATGGGAACAGAAAACCCTGCTGTGAGTCCATACAGAGCCTTTCTCCTGGTGAGATCTTGGTGCACACAGGCACAGTGGAGAAAAGCTGCTCAGTAGCCAAGAAAGCAGAATTTCATCTTCCAGGGCACTGCACCACTTTTCTTCTCTCATCCACTGTGAAACTGAAACTGAAGAGACCTTTGAGACTGAAATTGAAGAGACCTTTGAAAGTGAAATTGAAGAGACCTTTGAGACCATCTCATTCCAAACTCTTACCATGGGCAGGGACACCTTCCACCAGACCAGGTTGCTCAAAGCTCCATCCAGCCTGGCCTTGAACGCTTCCAGAGAAGTTTCAGTGCCTCACCACCCTCACAGGAAAGAGTTTCTTCCTAGTATTCCATCAAAACCTGCTCTCTGGCAGTGTGAAGCCATTCCCTCTTGTCCTGTCCCTCTCTGCCCTTGTAGAAGATTCCTCTCCAGCTCTCTTGGAGCCTCTTTAGCCACAGGAAGGGGTTCTAAGGTTTCTCCAAACCTTCCCTGCAGTTCCATGTAGGGACACACTTTGTTTTTGTAAGACTTTCTTGTTCATGAGAGTTCTTCCTCCTGCCAGCCTAAGTACAAGTTCTTCATCTGACCCCACGAAAAATAATCAGCCAAAGCTTTACACTCGATGCTGCAGCTCAGAGAACCAAATCCCTTGCTGAAACATGTTGGGAAAGTTTAGGCCTGCCAGAAATACTTTGTCAGCCTGTTTTGAGCTGTTCAGTGAAAAGCAGGGTTTTGCTCTCTGTCAGATTTTGATTTTTATTTTTAATCTCCTTTTGATGAGCTTCCTATTGGATTTTTAGATACTTACAGTAGAAAGTTGGGTTTTTTTAATTGTGCTTTCCAACCAAAACAAAACAAAACAAAACGCCAAAAACCCTCATCACTTCAGAGTCCTTCTTGCTTTCATTTTTTCCTGCTGTTGCTTTTACTCTTGACATTCAGCCTCCTCAACAAGTCCTGATATGACACTCCATAAAATCTTTATCCTGTCAAAGCCCTGCTGTGAGCATTGCCCAGTGCTTCCAGAATTTGCATTTAGCATCCATTCATATGACTCTATTGGTGGGGCTCTCTTATCACTGAGTAGCCCTCTAGCTTTATATGAAAGGGCACAAAGTTAATGAAAACGGCATTAAAACTCGATTAGCATTTAGTGAGATCACTAAGACTTGTTCTGAACTTAATATTAGTTTCAGAATTTTTTTTCTTTTTTAACTCACAGTATCCAGAACCAGAGACAGCAGAGACATTCCCATCAAAGATCCTGTTTTTCAGGTGAGGATGTTATGTCAGAAGGAAGGAAAGACTTTGATTTTTAAGGGGGTTGTTTCAGGGTTAGGGAAAAATTTTTATGTTATTTCATCTTTTTGTCTTTTGATGGAAGAGCCACTCATTGGAAGTGATGTTTCTTTTCTGTACATTTGACTTAAATTCCTGGAGAAATGAATCCTACAGGGAGGAAGATCTCTTGAAAATGTCACAATATACCCAACTTATTTCAGAGTGCTAATGAGGATTTTTCTCCAGACACAAACTTTGCTTGCTGTTGCTTTTCTTGGGGGAGAAGAGTTGAAAACTCAGTGAAATGGTGGTCAGACAGGAAAATTGCAAGTGAAAATCAGTCTTTAAAGGGTGCTTGAGTATAAACATTTGTGTGTTTTCCTTTCATAGCCCTTGCTCTATCTCAGGCCAGACCTCCAGAGGCTTCAGGTGTATTGCTGATTTTAAAAATACCAAGAACATTTCTCTGGCTTCAGGGCTTAATTAAACATCTTTGTTACTTAAGCAAATCCTGCAGTTCTGTAGTGTAGGGTACCATCTCATATTCCTTAACTCTGAATTTTGTCTGGGTCCTGTGTGGTTCTTTTGTGGTCCTAAGACATTTTTGTACATTTTTTTGCTGTGTTTCTGTCTCTGGAAGTACCCACACTGTTACACTCTACTGAGGAGGATGAGCTCTTGAGCTAAGAAGTGCCACAGAATTTGCTGCATGAGATGTAGAGAATTTTTAGCTTCAGTTGGGAAGCCTTTTGGAATAGCTGTGGTAGATTGTGCCTAAAACTTCTGTGTTTGAGTCATCTCCAGAGAGACAGCAAGGAGAGGTGGATTTGTGGTAAGGTTTCTCAAAGGGGTGGTGGTGCTCAGCCAAGGGAGAGGACAGAATAATTGGGATGGGATGGGATGGGATGGGATGGGATGGGATGGGATGGGATGGGATGGCTTTGAGACATCTACCCCTAGAAAGACTCTTGGGTCAAAACAAAGTGGTGTGTTCTGTCTGAGAATGTCAGTTCTACCGTGGGGAAACCTTCAGGTAGCACAGATTTTAAATATTTGACTGCTCTGATGTTGTTGGGGACCAGAGTGAGACACAAACACTGACAAAAGTGAAAATACTTCTGCAAGAGAAACAACTCCAGCTGAGGGACTTCAGCCTTCCTCTTTCTATAGAAGAAAACCCCAAGAATCAATTAAACAATTAGATTCCAGATTGCACAAAACCTTATTTTCTTTTCATTCGTTGTACTGAAGGACTGATTTGATGACTGACAAGGAACTGGATGCAGAATTGACAGTCTCATCTCAAATCTTGATTTTGACATGTCGTTCCATGGGAAAAACCTTCAGCCCATTTTTGTGTTCATTTTTCTTTCCCAGGTTTGGACAGTGGAGTTTGGACCAATTGTTTCAATTATTTGGGTCATTTTGGTCAGTCCTTCTTCTAAAAATGGGTGTAAATCTCTGACCCAAAGGTGTTTTATAATGTCAAACTCACTGAGTGCTTTCACCCTCACAGATAATACAGGAACATAAAGAGAGGTTATATAAGGACTTAGGTTGATAAAAGGACCTAAGGAGAAGAGCTGGACAGAATAATCTGTCATGTGTTGAGTCAGCTAATAAAAAAAGATAGTTACTTAAAATGTCTACAGGCACCAAAGCATAACGGAAGTCTTAGACAAAGGAAAATAATTAAAATTACTATGGACATAATGAGAAATGCACTATCAGGTTTGCAAAGGCTTAGACCAAGGGTTTGGATCTCGAGCAAGAGGCAGCAGAATTGCATGTAGCCAAGTGTAAAAAATAATACATTAAAAATGGATTTATAAAAGGGTGTTGCGGAGGCTGGCATTAAGTGAACCCAGGTTGTCAGTTCTGCAATTCAATGAGAATCCAGGTACTCCCTTTGTTAGAATGAATAGAAATTGAAGCATTTAGTGCTGAACAATGTTGTTTGCCTCACATTCCTTTAATAATGGACTTTAAACCCGTGTGCTGAACTGAAGATGCTGTAATACAGATGTAAATAAAAATCCTGCACGCCTTTCATCCAGCAGGTCTCAGCTTACACTCTGAGCACCCCTCTGAGGGGCAGAACTTTCAATATTCTTGTTTTAAAGGCAGCAAAACTGAGCTTTAAAGAGATTAAGTCACTTGCTGGAGGCTGTTAGAGAAGCAAAATTGTGTCAGTTGCTCCCAAGCTCTCACCATTCAAGCTCAAAGAGATTTTATTTGCACCACACTCTTTTCAAAGTATATGTTTAGATAAATGAAGGGAAAATATCTGTGGCATAAATCTGACGATTTCAGCAAAAGTGTTTTGGGGATTAATTTGATCTGCTCATTTCTGGGTAGATACCAGGAGCTCTGCACTGTGTATTTAAAGCACACTGGTCCCACCTATTGGGGCTGCTGGGGAATTGATTTTATTGGGTTGCAATAGGTCATTTGTCTTCATGCTGATAATTTTGTTTGGGTTTAGTAGTGTTTCATTATTTTCCACTCCAGTATATTTTTCACCATCTAAGGGATTTCAGGTGTAATTTTATTCTTCCACAACCAACCTCTGCTAATAATTTCACTGCTGTGTTTGGGTCAAATATTGATTGTGACCCCTGCATGAGGAAGTGTTGATATTTAATATCAAATTTTCTTTCTTATACCTAATTTCATGCAAAAAAGAAGAAAAAAAAAAATCCCCATGTTAGCCTGCTGTAAGAATTCCTAAGGAAAGGCAGACCAAAATCAAATGAAGAAAGTCAGATTCATGATCTTGAACTTGTCCATCTAAAAGTTTGATTTTCAGCCTCAGTGAGCTCTCTGAATTCCCCTTTGGACAGCCAAAATTGTAGCTATAAGTAGAGGCTGAGCAGTTCTGCCTCTCTTTTAATATTATCTCAGATGATGAAACAGCTTTGGGAGCTGACTGCTCCTTCCTGATGGCTTTGCACAAATCTGGCTACATGTCCTTTGGAAAATTAAGGGGAGGGGAGGAAAGAGAAGAGAGAAGAGGAAGGGAAGAGAGAAGAGAAGAGAAGAGAAGAGAAGAGAAGAGAAGAGAAGAGAAGAGAAGAGAAGAGAAGAGAAGAGAAGAGAAGAGAAGAGAAGAGAAGAGAAGAGAAGAGAAGAGAAGAATTTAAAGACAGAAGTCCACCCAGTCCACAACCATGATTTTGGATGAGACCTATTTAGAGACACTGAAGAAAATAGATGAGAAAAGAAAAGAACAAGAAGCATTTAAATAAGACAATTAGAACATTGCAAAGTTTTTAAGAAGATCCACCATGGAGTTTAACTCAACTTTTTGTGCTTAGTGACTCTAATTCACCCAGCTAGGCAGTGAGGGTGGGGAAGTGCATAGAGTTTTATCCCATGTGTTTGGGAAGAGCCCGTGGCTAAAACTGAGGACAAAATACAGAGCAGGACAAACTGGTCATGGGTGTAGGTAAGGGGGCAATCAGATTTCAAATAACAAAATAGACTACCTAGTTTATTGTTATTTCCAAACTGTTGGTCATTTCCTTCAGCCCTGGTGTTATAGTCAGGACATCAGGTGAAGAAAAATCATTAATTACTTTAAAATGGCTCTGATAAACTTGCAACATGCCAGTGTGAAGTTCAGATTTCTGGCTTGCTTTATTCCAACTGCTCCAGCACTTTGTGTTCATTTCTTTTTGGCTTTGCTAAAATTCAGAGGGTAGGAACAGCAATTTAATACTTTCCAAAATAACTTAATCTTTACTGAATGCCTAGATATTTTACAGAATCCAGCTCTATGTTCAGGGAGCTTGTACCTGGAACTAGGACTGCTGCCTTTTTTTACTGTAATGTGATTCACAGTCTCAAAATTGCTCAATAAAATGGACAGGACTACACAAAAAGAACGTGCTTCTGCAGAAAATATTTTTATTGTCTCCTTTATATTTGAAAGATAAAAATATGGCAAATATTAGAATAATGTGACTCAAATTAAATTTTTTTTATGCTTCAGACCTTTTTATTTGAAATTTACCTTGAAAATGTAGCTCAAATGGCATCATATATAATTTGCCTCCAGCTATCAGAAGCAGAGTGTTGTGTTTTCTGATAATTCTTTATTTTTTTAATAATCTAAAATTCAAAATAATGATTATATTCAGATGTGGTACTACTTATGCTCCTATTTTATGCCTTGAATGTTTCCAGAAATAGCTTTCGATTTTCCTTTCTAAATGATACTGGAAACTACAGAGGAGGAAACAACCCTGGTTTTGTCCTTTTTCCCCCCTATAATAATAATAATCAAAAGCAGAAGCATTCTGTCTGCTGTGCAGCACAATTTCTCATCTGGAGACATCCAAATGCTTTTGAAAGCCCATGATATTAACTGTGCTTTAGTGACTGAGGAAACAGCAGCACACAGTTGAGCAATTTTCCCAGTATCACACTCAAAGTCCACAATAAAGAACTTTAAAGCACAGGACCACAACTCCTCCTGTTTTATTGCCACATGATTACTTCAACTGCAACATCTTCTCCGTCCTCTGTCAGCTGAATTTCCTGCTCCCAGCTGTGCTTGGTTAGATGTGGTTTAATGATAAATCCATGTTTTCATTGTTACTCTGATGACTGGAGAGAAGGAATCTCTTCCTTTCCAAAATGATCATTGTTAGGATGCAGTTTGCTCATTGAGGGGAAAAGCTGCTTGAGACTCGGAGATGAGGCTAATTATTTATTTGTTTGTTTATCTGTTTATTTTTTTTAATAATTAATTAAATAATTCGGGTGGGGTTCCCATGCTGTGCTCGTCACTGAGGTTTCTCAGCACATGCAGTGTCATAGGAGACTTTTCTTGCTGGAAGGCTGGTGTTTGGGGGCTATAAATGAGATATGGCTCTGAATCCTGTAGGTCATTAAAATGCTCACAATAACAAGGCCAGGACTAATGAAGGATGCACAACACCACAGTGAATGCACTGCTTCATTCTCCAATTTCTCTCACAACACTGTAGGGCTCAAGAACAGAAATGCAGCTGAGTTACTCCTGATGAGTATCTCAACTTGCTACACATGAAGTATTGGGAATCTAGAAATCTAGTGGAAATTGAAAAAAAAAAAAAATAAATTCACCATTGCTTCCATTGTAAAGTAATACTAGGAAAAATGCTTCTTGCTAATTTTCCTATTAAGATGTACAGACCATTCCTAAGATTGACTGGAAACCTCCTATAGAAGTCCAGCTGCCAATTTGACAGGTTTCAAGTGTCATGAGATTAAGTTCTGGGCTCCACCTTCCCCAGAGTAGTCTGTTATTTAACTGATGGATTGCTTTAATCGTTTTGGCTGCCAAAAGCCTCTGCTGGAAGAAACTGTGAGTTAATATCACTGGAAAACAGGCCTGAAGAATTAACTGTAGCAAATGAAGAGGGTTTTATTCTTTTAATTCTTGGTGGCCAGCCTTACAAATCCCTTATTATTCATTCATGGAAGTGTCATATTTAAAATGCAAATTCCTTCCCATTGTCCTCCCCCATGTCAATGCAATTCCTTTGAAGTATCCCAGGAGCTTTCTAGGGGCCACCCACAATGGGATCACTGTGATCAGTCACCTTGCAAAGGAGTGTGCCCTGCACCAGCTCAGGTGAATTCAGCTGGGTCCTGCTTAGCAGTGCCAGCTTTCAAAAAATCATCCAGACTTTGTTTAAGAGGCAGAAAAAAAGGGTAAAACGAAGGACATAGGGACAGGTATTTTTACCGAGGGTTTTTAGCAAGGTTGCCTCTCCTGAGGCACATTACAGCACCGTGTCTGCCACCACCACATGGCAGTGAGGTCAATAATATGAATAGATCTGGTTTGTCTTGCCCATGTTGTGTTGGTTTGGGAAGAGCAGAGCTCTCCTACGACATCCATTGCAGAAAAGAGTGTCCAGGCTCAGCTGGCACGGAGTTCCTGTATCCATGTGGGGAATAATCCATTCTCCTTGGTCCTTGCTACCATTCAGCCACAGTTATAAGTTTTTCTAGGCAGGAATAGCTGACCCAGGCCAAAATTGTGATAGAAATACTTCTGTGAATGGGGAAATGCCACTCTGATCCACTGCAGGAGCTGTAGTTGCAGGAGGCTTGGGGAACTATATTGGAAGGAATTATTGTATTTTCAGGTAGAGTCCAGGTTAGTGAATGCATTGTCTGATTCAACCTTCCAGAAGCCACATAAATACTGATAATAATGACCATAATAGCAAGGTAAATTGTATTATCAGTAATGGCTAAATAGTTTAATAGTCTTCATCAAATGACTGAGTACCTTACCTTATCCAGCAGTGAGACTTGCTGGCTCCTGTGTGCTAATGCAGCCAGTAGTTAAAACTGGAACCAATGCATTTTTCATTAAAGACTTCACTACTTGAGTTAAAAACCTATTTTTATCAGTTTGATGTAGTCTGTGGGGAGAGTTCATGTACACAAAGCAACCCTTGAAACTTGTGTCCAGAAAGTGGTAGTTTAAAATTTATCAAAGTTTATATAATATTAATGAGTTCCTTGTAAGAATAATGTCAAATTATGGATGTCATTTCCCAATAGGAGTGCAGGAAGCTCTGGTGTTCTTAGTCAACAGCATTTTCCTGAGCTGGTAGATCAAAACTGCAAATACACTGCTGGAAATTCACGAGTTGTGAATATATTTTGATTTTATGGAGTGGAGAAAAGAAGGCTCCAGAGTGACCTTATTCTGGCCTTCAGATACCTGGATGGAACCTACAAGAATGCTGGAGAGAGACTTTGTGACAAGGGCCTGTAGTTACAGGACAAGGACAGTGGTTTTAAGCTGACAGAAGGCAGGGTTATATTAGTTTTTCGGAAAAAAAAAATTACACAGAGGGTGGTGAAGCCCTAGCACAGTTTGCCCAGAGAAGCTGTGGCTTCCCCATCCCTGAAAGTGTCCAAAGCTAGGTTGGAACAGGGCTTGTAGCAACCTGGGATGGTGGAAGGGTGTCCCTACCCATAGCTGGGGGTAGAATGAAGCGATTTTTGAGGTCCCTTCCAACCCAAGCCATTCTATAATTCTATAATTCTATAATTGGATTCTCTGATTGGTAATGATCCACATCCATAAACCAACCATCCTGTTGTCTCCCTTACAAATGTCTTCCCCCTTGGTTTAAGACTCATCCCACACCCCATGTGAGGTTGATGTCCTCACATGGCTGACCACTTTGTGTTACTGCCCATCTGGAACTCAAGTACTGCATCCTTCCTGCTTTTTAAGCAAGGTCTGGATACCCTTAAGAGAAATGGTGCTCTCAGAAAAAATGCCTGGTCCTGCTACTTATGAAAAAGCTGTCTGGAAAGCTCTGTGGAAAATGCCCTGAAGGGACACTCTTGGTGGACACCAAGATGAGCAGGGCCAGCAGCAGGACCTTGCTGCCAAGGCAGCAAACAGAATCCTCAGCTCCATGAGATGTAATTCCAGGTGAGGGACGTGATCTTTACCTCTACTCAGCACTTCCAAGCCACACCTGAAGTGCTGTTCCCAGTTCTGGGCTCCTCAGTGCAAGAGACACATGGAAATAATGGAGAGAGTCCAGCAGAAAGGGCCACAAAGAGGAATAAGGCTCTGGAGCATCTCTTCCAGAGCTGGGACTGGTCAGCCTGGAGAAGGAAAGCTGAAGGGGAATCTTATTAATTCCCAAAATATGGGAAGGGAAGGTGCAAAGATGGAGCCAGGCTCTCTCCAGTGGTGCCCAGTGACAGGATCAGATGCAATGGGCACAAACTGAGACACGAGAGGCTCCCTGTGGACATCAACCCTTTCAACCCCAACCATTCCATGACTCTCTGGTTCCAGGTGCTGATAATTAGAGAAAACTGGGAGCATTGTTGCCTGGACAAGCCAAACATCCTCAAACAATGGTATGATCAAGTTTGTAGCTTCTCACAAATTTCATTAGCAAGTAGGTAGTGAGTGACATGAACTTCCTTTACCAAATTCCCTTAGCTCTGCTTGGATTTTGTATTTGGCTCCATGGATGTCTGGGAGACCTACTGCTGCTTTTATATGTGATTTGTGGATTTATTAAATGGATTTAGGAGTTAATTGTGTTGGGATGGTCCTGCCTGCCAACAGGAAACCAGGGCAGCATTTTCAACGCCCTTCAGTCCGTATAATCTAAATAAATTCATGAATGCACAAAAATTATTCTACCTTGTTCCTTTTGCCCAGCAGAATGTGTTGGCTCAAAGAGCTCAAATTTGCTGTAATCGCCTTTTCCTCTCCAGTAATTCCTTAGGAGTCAGCCATCTCCTTCAGAGAGCTGCAAAACTGCCACCAAATCTAATTATTCCAGATTTTGTTTCTTTTTATTAACTTTTTGGCATATTTTGCAGTAGGTTGAGAGAGTAATCAGGAACTCGTGAGTGAGAGAATCACAGGAGCACAAATATTGTGAGGACACACTCCTCAATGATATATCTGCTGAAGTTAGGACTGCTTTGAAATTCATTAATTCTTAGTAGTTTAAGAAATTAATCTCTTAAACAGGTTTATCAGAGAAACAGGATTTTAGAACTCAAAAATAAAACTGTAAAGGGACAAAATTTAGATTCTGAAAGGGTGAGAACAGAGTCTTTTTTGTATTATCAAAATGTTCTCCTTTTTTTTTTCACTAAGAAACAGGGAAAACTATGTAAACTTAAATACCCTTTTAATCCTACTATATACTGTGTTGTTCTTAAAAATGCATTTCCAGATAAGGTATTTTTACTGTACTAGATATTCCATTACTTAAAAGTTATCTTTACACAACCCTGTTCTGAAAAGGCATCAGAGGTGAAAAAAAAAAAAAGAACATTACATTACACTCTAAAATAAAAAGTTGTTTTTACTCTCTATTTAGTTCAGTTTTGCAGGAACAAACCAAAGAGGGCTGAACCATTTCTGTTAAGAGATAACTTCTTGCTTCTGCCTGATGAAGGATTTAACATTTTTCCTCATATATTATCTGGCCTTGTTGTTTTATCTTTGTTATTCTGTCAGAGCAGTCAGCACAGGACTGCCTTCTCCTGTGGAAAAAAAAATATAGATTTTGGTCTTAGAATATTAAAGATTCATTTTGATTACATTTCCACGAAGACTTTAGATTCTTTCTTTTCTTTATGTGCGACTAGGAATACTCAGTTTTAATTATTTATTAGGAATTTCATCAATGCTTCTAGAATTATTATGAAAAAGAACACTTGTTTCTGGCTCCCTTTATTTTTAGTGAGAATTTAATGCTGTTTCTTGGAAGGTAAGAAAACAGATTTATGCTTTGTTAATGTCTTCTCTCCTGCCTCTGGGATCTCCAACAAGCATTTGTTTGCATGGTGTTCACCTGCATATTTTGAAATAGTTGCAGCTGTGCAACACATGCATTCTATAGGGCCTTTTATCTTCCCTACCTTTGGAAAATACATATGGATCTCTCCCATTTCACATACAGACATCAGGTTCTACTGGAACAGAGAGACACAACGGGTTTTACTCTCTGTCAATCCAACCCTGTTTATTTTAATTATTATTTTAATAATTAATTAATTATTTTAAAATAATAATTTTTTAATTATTAAAGGAGATAACCTAGAATAAAGAAAATAAAAATCATAGAATCATAAAATGGTTTGGGTTGTAGGGAACCACAAAATAATCTCATGCCAGTCCTGTGCCATGGGCAGGGACACCTTCCACTGTCCCAGGTTATTCCAAGTCTCATCCAACGTGGCCTTGAAATTTCCAGGGATGGGGCAGCCACAGCTTCTGTGGGCAACCTGTGCCAGGGCCTCAGCACCCTCACAGGGAAGAATTTCTTCCTAATATCTAATCTAAATCTCTCATCTTTTAGTTTAAAATATTTAAAAACATTCTTCTTCTTTAAAATTTTATCAGAACTTCAGGATTAATAGTAATTTAGCAATTTTTTCGCTATTCCTGCTCACAAGAGCAGTTGTTTCTTCAGTTCTACAATGAGTGTAACATCATGCTGCAGTGAAATCCAAAGATAGCACATCTCCAGTGGAAACAGAAAGGGAAATCACTCCTACAAAATGAACTGACATTTCTATATGTCAGTTGAAAGTTTTGTTTTTCGATACAGACCAGATCATGCCTGGGATATGACAATTCCCCTATTCTTCCTGAATCACCTATCATTACTAATAGTACACCCTGTCAGATACTCAGGCAAAATATATAGTGCATTATATAGGAGGCAGGGTAGAACCCATCTCATTTTCTTCACAGTGATAGTTCAGAGAAACAAAGCTTATTTTTGCCAGCAAAGTGCAGAGAAATGATGCCACTTCTTTGCTCATCCAGGGACTTGGCTGATCAGAGGGTGAGGCTGATGTGGGCTGTTCAGGTGGCTTTTTTCAATTAATCCATTTCCAGTTGGGCTACACAATTATGTGTCGACAGGATTTCCCTCTGGAGTACAACACATACTTATGGCTCAGAAATCACAACTCCAACTGGGAAGATGGAGCACAGGGAGAAGCAGATACACTTACTGAATCACAGACTCACAGAATCATTAGGGCTGTAAAATACCTCCAAGATCATTAAGTTCACTTCTCAACCAAATACCCACTAAACCATATCACGAAATTCCTCATCTGCTGTTAGTTGAGCACTTCCAGGGGTGGTGACTCCACCACTTCCCCAATCTATTCCAATGTCTGACAGCCTAATTCTTCCTAATAGCAACCCCTTCTGGCACAGCTTGAGGCCATTTCCCCTTGTCCTGTCACTTGTTAGCTGGAGAAGAGACCAACCTTTACCTTCCTACAGCCTCTTTTCAGGGACTTGTAGAGAGATAAGGTCTTCTCTGAGCCTTCTTTTCTCCAGGCTGAGCCCCTGCAAAGCTCCCTCAGCTGTTCTTCTTCAAATCTGTGCTCCAGACCCTTCCCCAGCTCTGTTCCCTTCTCTGGGTGCACTCAGACTCTCAATATCTCTCTTGTGAGGAGCCCAAAACTGACCAAGAATTCGAGATGTGGCCTCTCCTGTGCCCAGCACGGAGGGACAATCCCTGCCCTGGTCCTGCTGGCCACACTGGTGCTGACACACAAGGCCAGGAGATCACCTGGGCTCACACCAGCTCATGTTTGGCCACTGTCAGCCAGCACCCCCAGGGCCATTCCAGCCATGCCCCCATCCTGGAGCACTGCAGGGCTTTGTTGGGACAAGGAGAAGACCTTGTCTTACAAAAGGTGTCTAAAGAGGTTGTACTGATCAGCTGAGCTCTGGAGAAACCCCAGGCAGCTCAGCTTGGCCATGATTTATATATTCATTCCTATATTTCATTCCTGGGCTGGGGCACTTGAGCCTATTTAGAGGTAGTGTAGGTCACTTACAATGGTTTGGTTTTCCCAATTTACTGTTCTCCTTCAGCACTTCCGTGTTCCTGTGTGCAATGAAATGTGACAGAGCCCACAAAGGGCTTGTGCTGCTTCTTTTTGCAAAAGGGAATCTGAGAGTGGATGCAACTACTCACTATAAATCCATCATAAAGATCCAGCTAAGAAAGATTAGCAGAATCATTTTTAAAATTATGAATAAATCAGTGCATTGTCCCAAATGCAAGTTTTCTTCTGTATATCATTTTTCCTCCTTTCCCTTTCATGTGCTTGATACAGATCAATAGAGAGTTTAGAAATCTGTATTCAAACAAACTGCTATTTTTTTAGTTTTTTTGTTTCTTTTCAGTCCTGTTTCAAAAATGCTGCTTGAGACTAACAAAGGGTTAAACCATCTTGTAGTGGGCAGTGAGACACACACAGATTAGGAAGGATTAAATCTCTAAATGTCAAAGGGAGAGAAAGGAAGAGTCTGTCCTGCAGTCGTGACTGAGCATCCCATCATTCCTCCACTCTAATGCTGGGGAAACAGAGATTAGAAAATCTGCTCCACAGCTAAGTGCAGACTGCAGCTCGCAGATAAGTGAACCAGAATATCTACTCAGGGCTCATTTGTTCAGCTTCACTCATCCAGAACCTTTCTGATGGGGAAACACAGATCTCAACACAAAATTCAGAGCTTGCTCAGCTCTGCTGTCACTTCCTGAGCCACTGTCACTGTCACTTCCCAAACCACTGCCACTGTCACTGTCCAAACCATTCCCACAAGTGAAGATCAGTCCTCTGCCCTGCTGAAGGCTCCCGAGGATGATTTCTCAGGTTCAAGCACTCAGCTGAGTTTACACCAGGGATTTACTCAGTGGTGCCTCAAATTAAATTGTTGGAATCCTAGAAACTGAGAATTTTGGACTTTCTGTGCTGACAGGCACTGACCCACAAAAAAAAAAAAAACAACAAAACAAAACAGAAAAACCCCCAAACAAACAAACAAACAAACAACCCCACAAAAAAACCAACAAAAAAACCCCCCACAGCTTTTGACCTGAAGCCATGGAGAAGGCTTCCAAAATTAAATAATAAAACCAAGATCACTAATGTGTAGTTTGCATAGAAGCGTGTAATATCACATAGTGAAAATAAGGAATTTGGGATTTTAGAATATGGTAATGTATAAAGAACAAAATTAAAGTTTTAAGGTGGAAGTTTCTTCTTCACCTTCTTCTTCATGAATCTAGGCAGCACTTTTGTAGTTAGAAAATTCTGCGTTGCAAGTCACAAGTGTTTAGTTATTAAGTTAAAAGTAAAAATCATTTAAGTGTTAGTTCTTAATTAAACAAATTAGCCCTTAAAAAGCCTTGTAAAGAGAAAAATACATTTCCATTTTTAGCTTGCTAGCTAAAAGTGCTGTAGAACTCACTATAACATAAATAAAAATTAATAAACATCTGAGTCCAAACACCAAATACTGTCTCTAGAGCTTTTAATCCCAACTCTAACAAAAAAAAAAAAAAAATGCAATATTAGATCATGGTTTTTGGTTTCTTGTTGCTGTTGGCCAGGAAGCCTTGAGAAGAATGGATGGAAGAGTGTTGATTTATATTCAAAATACAGTCTCCTTCCTTCTGAATCAACATGAAATGAATATTCATTTGTGAAACTGTTGGTTATTAAGAGACCCCAGCAGATTTTCCCAGTGGTCAAATTTGAGGACAGATTATTCTAGTCTATTTTTTTTTTTTTTTTCATTTAGAACTTACAAAAATTTTATTTAACTTCTGTGGTATGATCCAATTCCCCGAATGACAGAGAATCTACAGATAAATCAAATCTGGCCTGATAAATTGAAGAGTAAACAGTAAATTTTACTTATAGAAAAGTATAAAAAATATCTGAGACACTGTCTTATACGAGGAGACATCTGGAGAGGAAGTTAAAGGAAAAAAATACCACACAGATGTATATTATCCTTTATTCCTCTATTCCACTGGGAAGGGGGTGGTTTTTGAGCAATCAGCATAGTGGCATTCTGGATAGAGTTTGACAGTGATGATTAATTGATAGCATTGGGTTTTAAACCACTGAGAAAATACCTCAGATCCTGAAGTACCAATTCCTTTCCCATCCAGGTTTGGTTTAAAAATTGCTCTGGAGATGCTCTGCAGTTGAGATGATTTTGGCACAGAACTGAGTAATTCGTTTGGAAGACTAAGATAAGGGGTAATTTAATTTATTTTTTGGTATTTTTCAGTGTTTCCTGGGTATTTTTGTGTTTCCTAGCATAAGAAAGTGAGGATTGCTGGGTAATACCTTCAGCACACTGGTTTCAAGGGTGATAAGAGACAAGAAAAAACAATTTAAGAGTTAGCATAAAACTGAAACAGCAATCAACCATCAAGAAACCAAAACCCTTGTGTTTCAAGGATGATTAAAAAAAAAATGTTTCTAGGCCTTAGGAAATGCAATTTGCTAATAGACTGTAGTGTAACGATTAAGGGGAAGCGATTGTAATTGTAAATTACCCTGTGCCACGTGGAAGGCACTAATACACTTAAAATACAATAGTGCATACATCTATGGCTGGTAATGAAGGTGATAATCACCTTATATTCACAAAGGAAATGATGTAATAAATCCTATATAATGCAGTTTACAGGTTACCTTGGCAAGGGCACTTGAATCGACAAGCAGAGAGCAGGCCTTCCACGAGCTGCAGTATATATTATAATTAGGGGCATAAAATTCTAATGAAATGTTGTCCTAAGTGATATTGATTCCAATTTGGCAGACTAGGAGCTCGGTGATGTCATGATATTCAGGTAGGTTGGCTCACCAAGGAATTCAAGATACACCCATACTACCCTTTGCAGCTTTTCCCTCAATAAAACTTGTTTTCTGACTCCAAAATAAAAAGGAGAGAAAAGAACCTGCAAACACTCAATTGCAGCAGAAACCATTTTTCAGCTTTAATTAACATAAGTTTAACATTCCATGCACAAAGATGGGGCTGCAGAGCACACAAGCTGAACAAACCCTCCCCAAAGTGTTCTTAATTTCACATCAATCTCACTTAGTGTGGGGGGCTGGAGATGTTTGCAAGGAGAGTTTCATTGTAAAGTGGTCCTGTAAGGCAAGGGAGAGATCCACACGGTGTGGGAAATTGTGGAAGTGAATCAAGGGCAGCTTTCTGGCATCAGGATGGAAGTCTGGTTAAAAAAAAAGAGCAGGACAGACTGCAACAGTGGTGGGAGATTGACAGAGGTGCCAGCAGGAGCAGCACAATATCAAATATAGTCTTATTTTTATTATAACCCTTATAAAAGTTGAAAAAACAATAAGGAAAATAGCAAGGAAAGACTGGAGGAGTTAGATTTTCTCTTCCTGGAGAAGGGAGGGCTCTTTATGGTACTCTAGAAATTAAAAACTGGCTGCAGTGAGGACAGAGGCTCTCTCATCACAAGGAGGCACATGGACAAGTTGGACCAGGCAAGGTTTCATCTCGAGAGAAGAAACAAATTGTTTACAGTGAGAGCAACCAATCACTGGGACAACCTCCCAAGGGATGTGGCAGAGTCCCTGTCCCTGGAAGTTTTCAGTCTCTGGCTGGACAGTCCTAAATGGTCTCACCAAGGCTCCCTCTCCCAGAAAATGTTGGGCCAGATGATGCTTTGAGGTTCCCTCTAACCTGGGCTGTTCTGTGATCCAATGAGTCCAATGACACATGAAAATGATTTCTAGTTGTTGATTTAGAACTGTAACAAAAATATTCTTTTTGAGGCATTATAACTACTACAGACTTCCAAATAATTTCATATAAATTGTTTTTATACTGACTTTGTCTGAGTATTGCCCATTGCAAGGTAAAAAACATAAGATACTCATGTTTTCAAATAGCAACTGAACACAACTACATACACAACAAACTCTGGAATTCCATTGTATACTTTTCCATTTCCACAATGGTCCCATAGATCTAATAAATTTATTAAAATAGCAGAGAGCTGGAGGTGCAGGTAGTTATCACGTGTTTGCTGTCAGAGAGTTCAGAAGTCCTATTCAAGTTTTTATTTTTCCTTATGCATGCCTTACACTTGTTCATATTATGGCAAGAAGTAAAAGCATCTTCAGAAAGCCTGAGCCCAGTTCCTCTGAAGTTGATGGTTACCTCTGAAAATGAAGATTATCCATATTTTTAATCAGAGAAAATGTCTTACACAGGAAACAGCAAGATACATTGATGTCTTTTTAGCCAGGCACACAAACTACTCAGATTTTGAACAACCAGGAAGAAAACAATATATAAATTTTTGCACCCTTTATTTATAGTGCTGCACCTTCAGTACAGTTATTTTCCTTCAGTAGGAAAATAACAGTCCTGTACCCATGAAAACTCAAAGTATTTTGAAAGTGAAAGCAGATGTTTTTAGGAATGAAGGACAGCTTAATTCTCAGTGACTTCTCTTTCAAATGATGAGTCCTACATTGATTGCCAGTGTGGCCTATTGAAATTCTTGTTATTCTATCATTGATAGCACTGAGGCAAAGGGAATATCTCACTGACCCAGTCAGTCCCCATAACTCAGCCTGTTAGACTTGCAAAGGGGCTCCTGCCCAGCAGACAAATAAACTTGATGTTATAAAACCCATCAGATGTTTTAGGGCAAGATTGGGATGAGCAAAACAATGTCTTTTTCAGACAGCTGGGTGTGCAGTGTAAGCAGAATGGACTGCAGAACTGGAGATCATATCCTTGGAGATTTACTGGAAATGCATCCCTGCCTGTTTATCTGGTTTTATATCAGCACAGGTTTGCAATTCCATATGCTGTTCTTTATCTGGGGTTTTGTCACAGCCTCTGCTTTGCTCCTATTCTGTCTGTGTCTGTTCTCCTCTTATGAGTCTCTCTCAGCCTGGCTGGTGTAATTTCAGTGTTACAAACTTTAAATGACAATCCAGCAGGATAATGTCTCAGAGGAACCTTAGGCACTGCTGGGTAAGTGAAACAGAAAAAAAAAATAAAAGAAAAAAAGTTTGGGTTTTTTTTTTGTTTGTTTGTTTGTTTGGGTTTTTTTGTTGTTTTTTTTTAAACTGAGCAGAGGGTCAAATGCAGAGAGTCAGAGCTCACAATATACAGGCAAGAACAAGTGGTCAGCACAGGGGGCTTTGATTCCCACAGTGTCCTGCACCAAAGAAATGCTTCCACACCCACATTTATGGAAGCTGTCACAATGTAAGAGAGAAGGTTGATAACTAACTGTGAGAAAAAGATCAGAAACAAAAGAGATCAGAAAGAAGGTGATTAATTTTCATGGTGGTGGAAATTATGAACAGGAGCCTTGGCTTTGCTGTGCATAATGCTCTTTCAAGAAGCGAGGTAATGATCTGGTAAAATTACTGCTGACGGAGAGTTATTCAGGTTATTTAGGGCTAAAGAGTCTTCAAATCATCTCAATGACTGCTCAAAAGAATAAAATTCACTGTTGACGAAAACAAAAATGGGTGCATAGAAAAAAAGTATGGAAACAGTGTATAATTATTGTCAGAACTCAAATTACCTATTCCAGCTTGGGGGAGGAATCATAAAGTCATCACCTGAAAAAGCCAGCTCAGAGCTCAGTGGCAGCCAAAAGAGCAATTATAATGACAGGAATTATTTGAAAACTGTTTGAGAACGAACCAGCAAACATCATTAAACTAGCCTGTAAAAATTCACAGGATGCACTGAGACAGAGGCTGCACGCCAGACTAATTGCTCTGCCTCTGCAAGTTATAGAAACACAGAACAAAATATAGAGGAAGGCAATGATGCTGATCACAGACACGGAATGATTCTCATGAAAAACCTTTTGACAGTGGAGCTGCTTGCTCAGATTGAAGCTGGGAACAGCTGCACTCCACAGGCACCACCTGGAACACAACACAGAGGTGTGCTATGCAGAGACACCCAGGAAAATGAGAGAGTGGCTTGGACACTGCAGCACGTGTTGGAGTGAGCTAGCAGGACGTGGAAGGAGAATTAACTGCAGGATTGGGTGGTTTCTTGATTCCTTTTATTGCTGCATTTTTTTTATTTTTTTTTTTATCCTTCTTCAAGTAAAACAGAAACGGACAAAATAGAAATGTCCCTCTTAGTTCAGGAAAACTGCCAGTGCTCAGATCCTTGCTGGGAAAAATGCCAGCACTCCACTCATGCAATATCTTTCTCACTTTAAGCACACTCTTTAGGAATTGGGGGAAGAGTGCAAACCAATGAATGCTCAATACAGGATGTGCATCTTCTTTATGCATAGAGAGAGAAAAAAAAAAAAAAGACACTTAAAATCATGAATTCTCAGTCTGCTAAATGATACAGGGGAACTCTTATTTCTCCAGGATTATGGCTTTTGCAAGTGCTCTCTTCACAGAACTTTGTATCTCTCCATCATTGGTTATTGCTGCTGTGCTACCTGCAGAGCTGCTTAAATTCAGAAATACCTCAGGTAGGAGGGAATGGAAATCTGGAAGGGTATTTTAGCCTAAAAGGTGTTGGGGTTCAGGAGGGATCTCACAATCTTTTTCCCTCTCAGTCTGAAGCTGATGCATTTACCTTGATGCTGTTTGAGTTATGCTGGTGGTTTCAAGCTATCATCTGGAGTTATTTTGGCACATGCATAAACACGGGCTTGTGTAGCCATGTGGATTTCTTATAAGTTTTAGTGCTTATGTGGATAAAGGATCTGCACAGAATGAGTCAGCAGGAATATAATCTTTTTAAGGGAGGAAAAAAAAGAGAACTTCAAAGGTCCAAATCAAGTGTAGAATGTTATAACTCATTGGTTTACAGAGAGAAAGAGACTGTGCTTTTACCTTTGAAAATCTTCCTCCCCACACCTAATGCCACCATCATTGCCATCAGCTGATCCTCATTTTGGTTGGAAACAATTAGAGGTTGGAATATCTGTGGGTACAAGATGAGCCTCTCATGTCTCAGCTGAGGGCTTCCCATGGAACAGTTTAACCATGGTTTCATTGCATTACCTGTCCTAGATAATCTCATATGTAAAATAGGAGAACAAAACAAAACTAACAACAAAAAAAACCCAACAGACCAAACAAACCAAAACAAAAGCCTAACAACAAAACAAAACAAAGAAACAAAACAAAACAAACAAACAAAACAAAACAAACAAAAAACAAACAAACAAAAAACTCATTGCTTTCTGGAACTTTCTGGAAATTAAACCCAACATGTTCAGCATTTTGGGAGAAGACCCAGAAATGCTGTAATTTTAGGACACCATAGCTTTTTCCAGTGTTAGAGCATGGATCAGATGCCAGGCCAGACCTGCCTGGTCTCCAGGCCAGGTCCTGTAGCCATGGAAATAAATGGCAAAACTCGAGTTAATTCACTGGGGAAGAGAAGACAGAGTTATGAAAATAGTAGGGAAATGTCTAAGGCAGGATTCTGCAGAGAAAAGGTGTCAGCTTTTTAAATTATGTTGGGAAGATAGTTTGTAGGACATCTGGGGTAGCCTGGGAGGTGTCAAGAGGAATTCTGTAGGAAATACTTCTTTAAATAATTCCCAAAAACTTTAGAGCTGACACATCAAACTGCAGAATTGCACTTGGGCACAGGAGAAAATTCTTCTCTGTGCACCTATTGCAGTGAGGGCAGAAATAAGGGATAGAGATTATAGCTAAAAACTCTTGTGCTGCAGGGAATTTAAAACTGGGGATCACTCACAGGTGAATTGTCCTCTAGAGTTGTACAATGTTTCTGAACTTCAGTCTACAGCAGGGAGTTGTGTTTGCAGCTGGTTTTAAAGGGTTGAAATTGTGGGTTTAGCATCTGTAGGATCTCTCCCTCTGACACATCATGGTGATAAAACCTAGCAAGAAGTGTTTTTTTCATTATTTAAATCCTTAATTTACTCAAGGTGATCAGAGAAGTTATTTTTTCTTCTGGTATGGGATCCTGCTGATCCCATTGTTTAATAGTCTTTTATTTTTGTCAATTTTTATTCCAATATTTAAGAAAATCCTGGGCATTTGTAATGTCAAATAGATCTAAAACATAAGAAAAGGGGGAATATATCAAGCCAAATCATAGTTTAAATTTTAAAAAAAGCTGTTAGAAGAATACAAAAAAGATTAAGACTAGAAGTCAACCTGGATATTTCAGTTTCAGTTTCTTTTAATTTATTCTGTTTCTTAACTTTGAAATTTTAAATGGAAATTAAGTTTTTTAACTTTCCTATTCCCTTTATTTTCTTTTGAAAATATTTAAGCATAGATTTTTATCCTCCTATTTTTTATTTTTTTTTTTTTGCAAAACCCAAAGCCTTTATTTTCCTATTGTTAACAGAAGTTTTTTTGGAGGTTTTGTGTGTTTTTGTTTGGTTGGTTTTGGTTTTTTCTTTTTAATCCATAAATTTAAAGAAAAACCTATTTCAAGCCCAATTATAACTTCTAGGTTTGCCTTTTTATTTATGTCTGTCCTTCAATACAAGAACAGAAGCATTTTCTCTTGGAACATACTTCTCCAGCCTTGTGACACAAGGGAAGGGATAAGAAAAGAATAGAATTCTGTGACCCGTATAATGTAATATAATACAACTTCGTATTTAACCCCTAAAAATTCAGGTAGATTTATGTGAAACCTTCAGAGAAGAATTGAAGAGAAAAAGAATCAAAAAACCCAGATCCATGGCTATGTGGACAGTATCTAGTGAAGTTCATCAGCCAAACCACTTGGTGATGGAGTCTCCAAGTGCTCAAAAACATATGGATGTGGCACTTGAGGACACTGACAGCTGGATCTGATCATCTTAAAGGTCTTTTCCAGCTTTAATGATTCTGTGATTCTGTTCCACTGATTGATCCTGCAGTGGTTTTGTTCCCAGTTCTGTCTGGAGACAACAGGATGAAAATTTGACACTTTAACTCTCATTGTGTTTAAAAGTGCTCTCACTTAGCAGAGTAGATTATTCAGCTCTTGCCTCTTCTCCAGTCTCTCAAAACAGGACAAAGCACGAGGGGATCTAAGCTGGGACATCAGGGGAGCTGTAATGACAGGCAGAGCTATGAGGTTGATTAACATTAAAAGTTGCCATACTAGGTGAATTTAAGCATTAAATTCTAAAAAACTTTAGAAAATCCCCAAGATAAATCAGGAGAGATAGAACAAGAAGAATCAAAAGTTAGTTTTGTCTTTATTAACTTGGATCCTTCACCCAGCACATGGGAGGACTCTACAGCCTGCAAAAACCATCCCTGAGCACCTAAAATCACAACAGTCTCCTTTGCATGGACACAGAGCAGGCTGAAGTGATGGGTTACGAGAAATGCTACAAGAAAGGAAGGGAAAATGAAAAACAGGGAGAAAGGACAGCTTTCATGGTTGAGAGAAAAGTTTTGTTCCAGATCCCTGTTCAATGTATGAATGGTGTGTCTTATTTCACATCCTCAGTCACATCCTCCCCATTTCACATCCTGAATTTGAACTGCTAATTTATGTAGTTTGGGTAAAATTGCCTATATACATATACATACATAAGTGCACATATTTCATCTTTGAGGGAAAAAGTGTAATCAAAGCTCAAAAAATTCTTGAGTGATTAGGTTCTCACCTAAGGTTGTACAAGACTTTGTGCTGTCTCTCAAAGTCACTAAACTCTTTGAGTGGCATGAAGAATTTATCCCCTGGCACCTCTCCAGACAATATCAGCAGCACAGCCACAGTCATTGGTGCCTTTAACCATCAAGGCTTCCCAGGAATGGGCATGAGGCTGCTGATTTGCTTTGGAGAGGCTGCAAAGTGACTTCCACCAAATTGAACCTTCCAGCACTGAGAAGCTGAGACCACTTTCATCTCAATCTCTGCAGCGAGGCTCCTGTTGAGCATCTTTAGAAAAAAAGTGCTGCTGGAGCTTCTCCTGACCTGCTTCCCTGGCAGGAGAGATAAAAGAACCATCTCTTTATATGAAGACATATTTGAAAGATGTTGTTATCTGCTGGGACCTCCTGTTGGTGGCAGGGTCTCGACTGCTCCCAAACTCTGCTGCAATGGATTCACTTTTACAGGGATTTTCTCACAGTTCATCCTGGCTTGAGTTGTTCTTTTTGTGAGATGTGTAATGGATGAGAGTCTGAGAGCAGAGCCTGTGTGGTCCTGTCCCTGCTGGCTTGATATTCAGCAGTGCTCCCTTGAAGATGCTGGTAGGTCCAATTCTAGAGGGTAAAGGAACCACGGAATGGTTTGGGGTTGAAGGGATCTCAAACATTATCCAGTTCCAACCCTTGCCATGGGCAGGGACACCTTCCACCAGACCAGGTTGCCCAGAGCCCCATCCAGCCTGGACTCAAACACTTTCCACTTCTTGAGCTCCATCAGATTGTTGCTGTGACCACTGCCCTGGGGAGCCTGTTGCAGTGCCCAACAACCTTCTGGGTGATATTTTCCTAATATCCAACCTAAATCTCCCCTGACACAACTTCAGGACATTCCCTCAGGTCATGTCACTGATCACCAGAGAGAAGAGATCAGTGAGACAGCTGCAGACCACACCTGGGCAGCATCAGTTATAAACAACCTAAAGACTCCAACCTCAATTAATAACACCTGGACGACGATAATCTATGAAAAGAGCAAGGAAACCCCTTTTGTTCTGGTTCTTAATCAATGACACTGTGAGCAGCTACTGCACAATGCTTCGGTTGTCCTTGCTCAGGGAGGAGAGTTCAGAGCACTGACAGGGAAGCACCAGGCCAATAATGAGTCCTGCATTAAGCAATTAAATTCAGTGAAATGTGAGCAGTGGTATTGAAATCACAGGGACATCCTGCAGACACCAAAAGAAAGTTGCCACGAATGTGGAAGGCACCTCAGCCTCTCCACACAAAGAGAGGGATTGGTTTATTTTTAACACAGCCTTGACAAAATGAATATATTGGAATCTCTAAACTCCACTGGCAACTGGCTCCTCCAACAGGGAGTGTAAGAACCCCCTGAAGGCACATCCCATCGAGTTAAATCTGACACCCAGGGAGAGGCAATGAGCCTTCAGCAGTCAGGCTGCAAAGCAAGATGAGCCTCATAAAAGGGGAACAGCCAGCTGTGTAGTGAGGGCTAATCCTAATTGGAACCTAACAGGAGAGGAATTCTTTGGCGTTTGGATTTAAATTGGCTGTTCCCAAAAAAATGTGTGGCATGGTGTGGCAAAGCACCTAAAAGAGAAGACAAAGAGAATTGTCATGTCTGAATGAAGAAATGTGCATTCAGAGCTTGACTTTCAGTGTTGTCTGGTGGTACTGTAAAATGAAACAATACTTGACACGTGGGGATTACCACTTTTCCACATATATTCAACGTTAATTTAATCTGTTAAGAAGAAATAATCACATGATTCAATAACAAAGCAGGAGTGTGTTTCATATGAAATCAGTATAAATTATACAAGAAAAGATGTAGATCTTTAAAAGAACTTTAATGTATAAAAATTAAACTGCTTAATGGTTTGAAAATGTAAAAATTTATATTGCTTCTATAATGTATTTCAGTTCTGTTTTGCATAGATTCTGGTATGATATAAAATTCACTCACCTAAGGAACGTGACATTAGGCACAGGATGGTGAGTGGGCAGTGAATAATCATTTCAGACATTTCTCTCTCATTTTTACCATGTGGTCACAAGTCCAATTTGCTCAAACTCAGCATTAAAAGTTAATCTTCTCTGGGAACATCCATGTCTCCCTTAACCATTACATATCAAGAGCACCCCTTTTATGTAGGATCACCCTTTTTTGATCAGATTTTATGAATGAGGACCTGAAGTGCAGAGATTTTTTTGTCAAAAGTGATTGGTGGCATTTGGATGCTGAATTATTGATGCTTTATGCCAGTTTTATTTTGAGAGCCGAGGCAGATGACAGCCTGTAGGTTCACAACAGGTCTTAGCAGCAGATGTGCATTCCCAGAAGCTTTGCAGATACCCAAGTCTTTGGATGGTTGTTTCCCTGTGAGTGAAAGTCAAGGGAAGCATGGAAGAGGCATTGCCTTTGCCTGCTCTTCCTGAGAGCTTGTGGGATGAAGACAGGAGCAACTGGATGGATCAGGAAGGTGACATTTCTAAAGAATTTTAAATATCTGAAGAATTTAGAAGTGGACATCGTTATGCTTACAGCAAATAAAGGCAAATCCAGCCCTGCATCTATTTTTCAGATGAATGACAAAAGCAATATTCTGGGTGCCATTGCCAGTATCAGTCCCCTGTTTGAAAAATGTCTACATTAGAATTTCTCTGTAAGGCATCTGAAGAATATTTTAGGACTGGGGATAGGAAAGAGCAAAGTTTAATCAGTTTACCGAGTTTGCATTGCTATATGAGGTGATCTGTGGTAATCAGCAAGCAAAGAATGACCCTCATTGAAAGGGAGGCAGAGATGCACAGGATGTTTCAAGCATTTCTGGCAGCGAATCATTCTGGGTAAGCTCATTTAAATGGTTATGTGCCCCCTTATGGCCTTATCAATGAGGCTATTAAAGCTAAGGTTATTTCCAGCAATGGATACACTTGCACATTTCAAACTTTGGAGAAGAAGAGAATAATAAAAAAAAAAAAAGAAAGAAGTCAGCAAAATTGAGAGAAAAAGAAGTGAAAAAAAAAAACCCAGGATTTTGACAAAGCCAATTCATTCCTACTTCTGTTTAGAGATAACCAGTGATCAAACATCCACGATAAACCATGTGACAATGGAGATAAATCCTTGGGGAGCGGAAATTAAAGCTTGAAATAAATGTAGGCAACTTCAGCATAAAAAGGTTGGAACTGTGCTGTCTAATTATATATAAATACATGCAAAACAAATGGTACTAAAGCACATGGGTCACTGTCTTCAACAGCTGTTGCAGCAGAATTTTGAGCTTTATATTATCCACTTCTGTGATGAAAAGTGAATTCTGTCATCTGCTCATCATACAGCCCTTGGTGAGCCATTTGAACTCCTTGTGGCTCAAAATGCCTGCAAGGAGTCTTAAACTCTGTTTTATGTTCACCATCTGATACCCAAAACACAGTAAAACTCCCCTGGGATGGAAGCCTGAGTATGTCATTCCAGAACTCAAGCAAATTTTTATTAACAATTCACTGTACCTGGAATGAGACATTCAGGAGTGTAGCAGAGTCCTTCTGGCCCCTGTTCAAACAGAGGTTATTGTTTCTAGATTTAAGAATCTTGCATTTTCTTTTTAAACTCTTTTGACCATTAAAATAGTTGAATTTGTAGCTTTTTTTTTCCTTTTTTTTTCCTTTTTTTTCTTTAATTTGTGCTATGATTCCCATTCTAGGTTCAGAACGATTTTGTGTAATTTCTGACTCACTCAGGCCTGCATCAAATCTTGTGAGAGCAAGGTATAAGGGTGAATGCAGAAAAAATAAAATCCTTGAAAATAAGAATATATATAAACTTCACAGGACCTGAAGGTGAAAAGTTATCTCTAAGGCCATGGGGCTGCCACAGTGCAGTTGGGATGCTGTGGGGAGAGGCTCCTGTCTGGCTGAGGTGCTGTGGTGAAGTAATTTGTCTGGTTTTGTTATAAATGTATCTCACTTCAGGATTTTCACCTCTCCCCTCTTGCTAGAACGTTATTGATTTACTTCTATTCTTACTCTTCAGTCCACAACCTCCTTGGCTTGAGTTAGGCTGGAATCACAGTAGAGGAGCATCCCTGAGCTCAGGTGCAGATATTCAGAATAAAATGCAGATTACTTTAAATACAAGACAAAAATGCTTCCTCTCTCACCTTGACTAAACTCTGCTTTCATACTAATTGCTAATTCCCAAAGTTCGGGTTTAAAACTAATAGTGAAAGTGTCATATGCTCTTTTTTTTTTTTTTTTTTTTTTTTTTTTTTTTTTTTTTTTTAATGAAGTTTGATAGCATTTTTATCCACCCCTCTAGGAACTGCTCTACTAAAACCTGAAATGCATCACAGGGCAATGGGTTTCACAGTCCAGATGTGAGTTTATGTGTGGGATTTGTCAGTCATTTGGAACACAGCTTTTCAATTTATTCCTACTCCATAATTCTATATAATTCTTCATCAATTCTGAGTTATAAACCGACTTTGGTAAAATGTGATTTTTACATGCTTTTAACTACATTACCATGTCATTGCATTTGCATAATAAGCCTCCCAATCTTTTCCTCTTGTTTGGGAGATTATTTTCCTTTTACCAGTCATTCCATCCTCACCATCTCTTCACTTCATTCTGGTTTGGGCTCTAAATGTTCGACCTGCCACCTCTAATTTTACATTTGCCATTGCTGCAAATTCTCACCATATTCCAAAATTACTAAGGAAAATTAAATACATTAAAATTTAATGTTTCTTCCCATGAGTCAGTCCCTCAGTTTTGTTTCAGTACTTGTTGTCCTTGCTTTGACTTTTGTGCATCTACTTTTTTGTAAAGAAGAAAAGTGATCTGAACTTAGAAATAAACCGCTTGGGCTGGATGGCCATTGTAGGCTCATTCCTACTGAACTGCTCTATTCTATTCTATTCTATTCTATTCTATTCTATTCTATTCTATTCTATTCTATTCTATTCTATTCTATTCTATTCTATTCTATTCCATTCCATTCCATTCCACTCCAATCCACTCCACTCCACCCCAGTCTATTTTTTAATGTGTCATTATCTTTCCAAGTGAAATTTCTCTCTTGGACTGGCCTCACAAATAAAAGTTGGTTTGAGATTTTTACTGACCTGGAGCTGTAAAGCAGCTATGGAATGCTTTGTTTTCTTTATTCTTAACAAATGAAAGGAATTTCTCCTACTTACTCTCATCTTTGTGTCCTGGCTTCAAGAGCCAATGGCACAATTCCTTTCTTTTTAACCTTTGTGATGCTCCAATGCCTCGAGTGGTGAGCACCACAACTTCAGTTGATTTGTAGTGCTGTGGGGTAATTTGTGGCCATTTGTCAGTTCTGGACAGCTTTTCAAATGAGTAAAGTATTCAAAAGAAATCTTGAAGCTTTCATATCTTTGGGAACTTTGCTCAGGTCTGCACTTGGTTCTTGAGGTGCCAAAGTATCTTGGAAAACTATATTTAGCAGGATTTCTGCTGAAAACTCATGTGTTGGCTGGTACATAACCCCATGGCTGAGTGCTCACAGCATATCAAGACGACTTCAAAAGCCCCAGCACTGAAAAAAAAAAAGGCAAAAAACAAAACTGAAAGCAATTAGATGAAAGGAATTTCATAACTATTCTATGACAACAACCTTTGGTATTCTTAGTACATTTTTATTTTGAGCAGTGAGTCACACAAATGCAGTGAGGAACAACAAAGAGGACGTCAAGTTCCATTACTGTAGCACGATGGTGGATGACAAGGGCATCTGGTTGATAGAACAGAACAGAAAATTGCACTTTGTCTGGCAATTAGGGGAACAAAACGGAAAAAATTGTCAATGTCTTATTTCTGTTTAACTTCAAAAAGTACATATGATTTCTGCCTGGGGAAGTTCTGTAGGTGGCTGCCTGCCTTGTAGTCCTGCTGAAGCATCAATTTGTGTTCAAAGTGGAGAAGTAAACTGGGTGATGAAATATTAATCTGACTAAATTTCTGTCTTTTTTGTTGTTGTTTTGCTGTTCTGAAGGAAAAAAAAGGAAAAAGAAAAAAGTCCCATTGCTGGCTGGTTTCTGCTTGGGTGTTGATGTTACCATTCATGATAGGATATTGTTTTTTAATGAACTTTGCAGCTGGTTGGTGTTTGGTGCCAGAAGGACTGAGTGATGCTGCAGACACAGGAAACCAAACTCCTTTTTTTTTTCTTTTCAGAGCTGAAATCAAAAGCTGAACTTGTGTGCATCTTCTAAAAGATCTAAAATAACCCAGAGATCCCTGTCCTGTGCTCTACTAAGGCAGATCACAGTACCTGCAGCTATCAGAATAGGGATAAAAAAATATAGAAATTTTGTGACACATTTTTCTCATCTTTACAAGATTACTGGTTCAAAAGTCAAAAGAGAATTTGAATGAGTTATCCCAAAAAATTTCATTCCGAGCCGTAAACAATGTGGTTTGTTCTCTCGTTTTCCTTGATTTTTTTTTGTGATTTTGAAAATATGTGACTTTCTTATTTGAACACAAACCCAATCCAGCCCATTGCCAACTAGATTTAATACTAAAATCCAAGGAGTTTTTATTTATTCCCACAAATGGAGTTGAATTCAAAAGTCTTGCTCACTGTGCCAAGGTAGAGGTCACAGGGAGCACACAGTCTGCTGTGATGAAGCTACAAGGGGCAGTAGCAGCAGCAGAACTGAGTGAATTGGGACCCAAATTACGTAGATTATACATTTCCTGTACTTCCTCAGGTTTCTAATTCCATTATTAAAATGTTCAGCATTATCACTTAATTGTTTCTAACGACTTCATATATAACAAGCCACTGTTAAAACAGAAAATTAAATGCGCTGTTCTCTCCACCTTCCAAATGTTTTATGAAAAGAAGAGGAAAGCACCCCACAATTTGCATTTATTTATAGCCTTTAAGGAAACCCAGTGAGCCACACCACATCTTCAACCAGCAGGATTTTAAGGTTTTCCATTAGGATAAAAGACATTTTCAGGTTCTTCTCTGAGAGTGAGTTCAGTTGCAGACTCAGCAGGGTAGTGGTCCTGGTACCAAGTCTGCCAGAGTTCAAGGAAGGTGTGGACAAAGCTTTTAGTCAGATGGTTCAGTTTTAGTATGGGTCTCTTCCATGATTCTAAATCAATTTTGGGATCAGTACCTCTTGGCAGAACATCACTAAAGTTTTTTGATCATTCTAAGTGCTTCCTATTGTATAACACTTAAGTGAGACCTGGACTTTCCAGTTTGTCACTTCAGGTTTCCATGAGGTCCTTCTGCATTTTGTTGCCCATCCCATCCCATCCCATCCCATCCCATCCCATCCCATCCCATCCCATCCCATCCCTAAAACAAGGGTAGCAAAACAGGGAGTTCTATTCCTCAGAGCTCAACTTCCCAGTGAGTTTTCATTAATGTTCAGGCATGGCTTGTATAATTTGTAGAGCATGTAGTTTTAAACTGAGAGACAGTAGGTTTGGATTGGATAGTGGAAAAATTTTTTTAGTGTGAGGGTGGTGAGGCCCTGGCATAGGTTGCCCAGAGAAGCTGTGGCTGCCCCTGGATCCCTGGAAGTGTCCAAGGCCAGGTTGGATGGGGCTTGGAACAACCTGGGACAGTGGAAGGTGTCCCTGCCCATGGCAGGGGGGTGGAATGAGATCACCTTTAAGGTCCTTTCCAACCCAAACCATTCAGATTCTATTCTTCTGTGAACAAAGTTCATATTTAGAGCCCACAGGATAAAATTATGCAGGGGTTCAAGCCTTCATGGCACAATGTGAGCAGGGCTAGAAAGCAAGAGAAAGTAACAGAAACAGGACTTGTACCTGCAAATGAACTGTCAGCTCCTAACATGTGACACCAGGACCTGTGACAGATGTTTCCCTTTCAAGCCATCTCTTCTGAGGTCTCTTCCCCAGTTGTGCTATGAAAGCAATGCAGTAGAAGACTTTTAAAGGCAAAGAGGAGAAGGGAAATGACATATGTCAAAAGGAGATGGATGTGCTGGTGATGGAATATTTAGCTTTTTTTTTTTTCTAGAATCTCTTATGGTTGAAATGTGATGTTCTGCTGATGTTGAGGGTAGCTCATGTGGTTCTGAATTTTTCAAGGGATATTTGCTTCAGCAAACTGTCCTTCTTTCTCTCCTCCTTTACCATAAGAAGTGTGATTTTACGGAGTTTGGAAATCTCTCTATTCACTTTAGAAACAGATTCTACAAAGTGTAGTTCTTCCACTGACAGTCCCTTAAAACAGAACAAGCAAACAAACAAAGGAATCAAAAGAGAAAGCATTAAGCAAAAAGATTGGCATTAATAAGAATTTCAGTCCTCCTGATTGCGAAGTTTAGAAAATGAGAACCCGCAAAGTTACACAAACATGTTTTGCATTTCCAGAGCTAATTAGTGCATACTGGAGGGGAGAAAATTATACCAGTTTCTAAATAAAAATGTTAATTGTCAGCCTTTGTTTTTCAAGGCAGCAAGTGCACCTTGGCATTTCTGCCTTCTAGATCCCTGGATAGGGAAAGAGAAGGAAATCTATTTCCCCACTCCTCTTCAAATCCTTTATTAAGACATCCTCTGTAATGAGTACTCAAAAAAAATTAGCCCGAGCTAAAAATTATATTTATGTGTGTTTTGATTTCAAACTCTGTGAGTAATGAATAAGAATTCCTTGAACTTCCAAAACATGTACTCCTGTTTTATGTTAAAGGATTATATGAAGCCTTTGTATGGTTTTTTGGACTATACTTTGAAGTATTTTGGAGGTGATATTTTGAATTTGATATTTTCTTTCTGGATTTGGGATTGCTATATGTCTTTTTTTAATTATCCACAAGAAACCTCAAGCCTTGGGCATATAATTTTGTCAATGAGGTTTACAGAGATTCCCATGAGACATATTTTCTCACATTTGCAGTTATCCCAAATTAATAGTCCATGTAAAAAATGTTTCTTAAACAGGATTTCTGTACCATAGACACACCAGCATGAATATTTATGAAATTTCAGCAAATAAGAATACTTCAAGTTTATGTAAATAATAGGGCACCTCCTTTGCCATGTCATTTGAATACTGCTGTGTTAGATGATCTTCAGGACCCTGAACTTCATTTCCAAGAAATATTCTGAACACCTGTATTAAATCACAGAATCACAGAATCATTACAGTTGGAAAAACCCTCAAAGATCATCAGATCCAACCTCTGACTGAATCCCATCGTGCCCAGTAAACCAAATCACAAGTGCCACATCTTTTAAATACTCCAGGGGAGGTGACTCCACCACTTCCCTGGGCAGCCTCTCCCAGTGTTTAACCACTCTTTCAGTGAAGAAATTTTTCCAAATATCCAACCTGAATCTGTTCTGGCACAACTTAAGGCCCTTTCCCCTTGTCTTATCAATTATTAAGGTTTATTTCCTGCCTTTTGCCTTCAAATAATGTTTGGCATTAAATATACTTAAAAGTATTTTGTTTTATTTTGGTCTACATAAAAATTCTTATTTTCAGTAAGAAAATGCAGAGTATCTGCATGGATTTCAATTGCTTTTTTGTAGTTATACAGATTTTTCCTCCTAAAAAGAACAGCCTCAATGCATTTGTATTCTTGGATTTCTGTGATATTTCTCTCCAGCCTCATAGAAATATAACACCACTGCAAAACACAGCTCTGAGAGTACCTCAGAGATCTGAATATTTGCTAAAATATAACTGAAATGATGAAATATCAGAAATTTGTGAATTCATTTTTAATGCTTTCCTTTGGGCACCAACCAATTTTGGATAGAGAAAGACAAATACCACCATAATAATAAACAAAATCCCTACATAAGCAGAAACAGCGAGCTTCATAACAAACAATCAGATGGCTCCCAAGTCATTAAAAAGGTTATTACATTTGAAGGTAGAGGAAATCTCCTTTTCTGTTTTCCCAAAGCATTTCTTTCATGCAAGGGCAAATATTTTCTGTCAGCATTTTGAAACTTATTCATGATATGCTATTTGCGTTTATCGTTGTTATCTTTGCATCAATTTTACTCACAGAAGAAATGTGAAATGAGGTTCATGAAAACTTTTACCTTTGAATAAAGTCTTGACAGTTTTAAATGATTGAAAGACAAGGATTTAGAGAAAGTGTTATCCACATCTATGTTTAAAAGGCCAAATTAATCCTACTTGTAATTAAACCAAGGCTTAGACTCTGTATCAAATGTTGCAGTGCATTGCTCTTGGGTGGATGGATGGATGGATGGATGGATGGATGGATGGATGGATGGATGGATGGATGTGACCCAAGCTTTTTTTTATTTATGTCTCTGTGCTGACTTTTAAACATTGCTATAAAAGAACAGAAGTACTTTCAAACACTGTAGAAAGCAAATATTAGACTCCCTAGGCCTAATTCTCATTAACTTTAACACCAATTTACACCATTCTTGCAGTGCATTGGGGCCATAAACTGAATTACATTAAGCACAAATTGTTCCTAATGTGAGAACCAGACCCAGTGTGTTTGCAGCAATTTTACAACCAACTTCCCAAAGATGGGTCAGCATTTTCCAGTTTCCTAACAGAGAGTTCATCACAGCTGTTTTTTCACTTTCAGGTTGGAAGGGCTTCTTCCTTTGCACAGTTTTATACTAGCTAGAAAAGATACAGTAAAAAATCCCCCCACCAAAAAAAAGGGGAAAAAAAGGCATTTCCAAAGCAGAAAAAAGCAGATGCATTGCTGAAACTCTGTTATTGACTGCATGGATCCACGCTGGACTTAGAATATCCTACTCCTGTGGACAGCTGATCCATGAAAATTACTTCTCAATTATTGGGTAAAACCTGTCAAAAAAAAAGCCTGGCCACATAGAAAAAAAATTTAAAAACCATAAACATATAAACCAGGTAGTTCCAGTCAAAACTCTCCAGTGTGCTAAATAAAAGGAAAATGTTATATAAGAATTGATAATATTCTAAGAATAAAATTTGATGTCATGGCTGGCAAGACCTGATAGACCATCAAAAATCTTCCAATGTGACAGCCACGAGTAGATCTAATTATCTAATTTTCTCACACAGGTACTCAAATCTGACATAGATCTACAGGTAGTTTTGGAAATGCCATTTAAAATTCACCTAAACATTTTAACACATTTCCATTTATTATTTCTTGTAGTTAAAATTCGGTAGAATCCAATATGAAATCTGTGCTTTGTTGAAAACATCCAGATTTGCCTTTTTAAAATACTGAACTATTGCAGGGAGTGATGAATAATAATGAAAATAAAAACTCTACATTAATTATAATTTTCTTCATATGAAATTCAGATTGAGGATTAAAATAACAAGAGATTTGCTCAATAAAGGAATTAATGCTCTGAGAACACATTCACAGAACATTGTTTTTTATGCTACACCAATGGACACTGGAAGATAGAACAAATAGAGGAAAATCACTGATTAAATAAATATTTAATACATTTCATGGATTCACAGTTTTTATAGAACAAGGTAACACACAGCATGTTTTATCAAGAGCACACATTAAATACTTTGCATGTTGTGTACCCTTGCAGAAGGATATCTGAGTTGCTGCAGGTGCTTAGCCCTGGGTGATGCAGGAATATCAGCAGACAGAATTATCTGCAGTGCCACATTGAATGATGCAGCCACTCTGCACCAGAGCTCTCTAGAATGGGGTCCCTGTCAATCCCCAGAGGGTAAAAACTTGCCACAAGCCCTTTGGGACAAATTAAACTTACCCTGTGAAGTGGGAAACAAATGCATATGATGAAAGGAATGGTATTTATGGAAGAACAGTCAAGGAAAGATAGGAAGGTGTGACAGGCATCACACAACATTTTGGGGGAAGTAACAAAGCTATGGAATGGCAGCCATCCAAACAGATTTGGGAAACATTAAACTGTGTAGCAACCACAGTGTAAATGGAATAATAATCCTTTAGCCCTGTGGTCCCTTTGGCTGATATAGTCTGATTTGTTGAGGGAAATTGCTGCAATTAAAACCAGAGTCTTACCAGATCACACGGAACCACAGGATGGGTCAGGCTGGAAGGGACCACAGTGGGGTCACCTGGTGCCTCCTCCCTGCTCCAGCAGGGTCATCCCAGAGCACAGGCACAGGATTGTGTGCAGAGGGTTCTGGAATATCTCCAGGGAGGGAGACTCCACACCCCATCTGGGCAATGTGTTCAGTCCTCAGTCACTGCACAGGGAAGAAGTTCTGCCTCATGTCCAGGTGGAACATCCTGGGATCAGTTCCTGCCCGTTCCTCTCGTCCCATTGCTGGCAGCAGGAGCTGAGCCTGGTCCCTGCTCTGAGCCCTCCCTGCACACAGGGACAGACAGGGATGGGGTTCCCTCTCAGTTTTCTCTTTTCGAGGCTGAACAGCCCCAGCCCCCTCGGCCTTTCCCTGTAACAGAGATGTTCCAGTCCCTTCATCATCTTCATAGCCCTTCCCTGGACCTGCTCCAGGAGCTCCATGCCTCCCTTGTCCTGAGCATCCCAGAGGTGGACAGAGAATTCCAGATGTGCCTCACCAGGGTTGAGCACAGGGGATTGAAGGATCACCTCCCTCTTTCTGCTGGCAGTGCTCTTCCTAGTTCATCCCAAGATCCCACTGGTCTTCTTGGCCACAAGATCAGGACCTATCTGAAAGCTGAATGTTTCAATAAATTAATTATTTTCAAGTAGGCCTCTCATTTCTGACTCTTTTCTTGGATTCTCTTTACCCTGTTTCCTCGGCAACGTGCTCTGCACTGACTTTCCCTTCTGAGGTTTTCCAGTCATTTTCTGATACAGCTCAAACTTGTTGAGACTGTAATGTACAGGGGCACAGGTACAGCAGAAGAAACACTATAAAATCTTCAATCCTACTCCGAAACTCATGCAAGTATTTGTTGGGCCAGCAGACTCTGAAATCAGCAGTGGTATTTCTGCTGCAAGGACAATACCTCACACGGTAAATCTGCTGTGAAATGATTTGTGATCAGTGAGTCTGAGTCCAAGGGCTTGGAAACAAGAGAAGCTCTTTCTAGGAAAGAAACGAGACCTCAAGCTGTTTTGAGCAGAAGTGGAAGAGTTCAGTAAGAATTCATCCTTTGAACTTTGCCTTTTTCTTTATTCTCTTTCCTTATATTTTCTTTCATTCTGCCCCTTCTCCACCCCAGAATCTTGCACCCATCTGTTAAAATATAAAAAGGGCTCCCTCTGCTAGTGCCTATTAAAGTGCCATATGGCTGAGGTATAGCCTGAGGTGCTGAGCATCACAGAGTGCAGCTCTGCAGAATAAAGATTCCTGCACTTGAGGTTTAATTAGGTAAGTGCTTTTTAAGTAGCATCGCCATTTCCCCTTAAAATATTTATTATTCCTCACCAAAGAACAAAGATGAAGCTGGTCTAAATCACAGCCTGACATGTTTCAATGAGTGCTCCGGTTCCTTTCAAAATGATTCACTTCTCTTTTATCCTCAGAGTTGAGGATAACAGCAGAAGTGGTCTCCCAAAAGTGTGATCCCTCCTGCTGTGAAGGAATTTTTCCAACTTCATCACTGCTGCTGCAGACAAGGGTGTGCTCTGGGCTCCACCTGCTGCAGAGGAGGAGAGAGTTCTTTATTTCCAGATGCAGCTGCACTACAGCTTTATCGAGGAGAAATACAGAGAGGAATTGTGTGCTTTGAGGTGTCACTTCGAGTGATGGGCTGGGGAGTGGTGCTGCAGGAATTTGCAACCTTTAAAGAAGGAATTCCAATCTAGGAATCCAGTGCAGTGAGGGCAAAAGATACCTAAAGAAACACTTGGCGAGGTGTACTTTGAGTTTATTCTGATTCTTCCAGCTGCTGCCAGCTGCATGTGAAGAACAATAAATATTATGCCTTTGATTTTTTAGTTTGTTTGCTTGGTTTTTCAGTGTTGCTGTCATTCTTGTTGAGAGGAAAGTTCAGTATCTGAGGGGAAAGGATCTCCGCTTGCTTGGTGAATGTGGGGACATGTAGGTTTCTGTTCAGTCCTGTTAAATATGATGTGCAGTAAAAGCCCTCTGAAAAAGTCCATGGGCAGTCCCAAAATTCATTGCTAAATGCCATTGTCTTGGAGACCTTGGTTGTGCTGGACAGAGAAGTCTGTGCATCAACTGCCAAAATTATTCTGCTTTTCAAACAACTGCAGAGACATAAAGAAAACTTAAAAATTTCTATTTATTCCATGAATTCGCAGTAACTGCCTGGAATTTCCTATCTTGTGTTTTGTCTACACTAGTTTTTCCACTTTTATGTTAAGCATGTCAAACACCTCTGTCAGTGTAGATCCAAGATCTGTTAAAAATACTTAAACATATATTCTTCTTCTTTTTTTTCTCTTCCTTTGCCTCTTTTTAATAGACCTGAGCTGTAAAAAGGCTTTGTTTTTGGTATCCAAAAGATTTTTCTGTGTCTACTGGAGCCCTTAAATACTTCATCTCCCCTCTTTTCTCTCTTAATCCCTTATAGCACTACATGCTAAGGAGTAAGTAAAATCTTAATCATTTCTGCTCACAGAAATGGAACCAGAGGCATGATGCAGAATATATAATACCTAACTGACTCTTCAGTGACTACTCATGATTATCTTCCCTCCCAACAAACTCCTGTTTCTTTCCAGAAGAAAATGGAGACACTTCTGGAACTCTGCATAATTCCTTTAATGCTGCTCTTCCCAGCAGTGATAATAAACAGGGAGCATTTAAATGGATGCAGCAACCTGATAAATCTGACACAGTTGATTTTGGGAATGTTAGGACATCCAGCCTGGCCAGCACAAAATAATATTTTATCCCTTCACTCTCTCCAGCAGCACCCAAGAACAGGCACCCAAGGAAGAGTAATAACAAATTATGCACATAAAACATTCCCTCAGGCACTGTCCAAGCTTCTGATTATTTCCTGCTCAGGGAGTTCTGACACTGTTTTTTCTTAGTAACTCAGAGTTCTTTCTTTGAAATATTTTTCTATTCTTCCCTTCAACCTGTGGGTTTTATTTTATTCATTTTTGGTGAGGATGACAGGGGAACATACATATTGGAGGATAGGATTGCTTTTCTGTGCATGAGGAACATTATGGGGAAAACAAGATGGGAGTTGCATCCACACAGTAACTAAAGAATTTATAAGGCTTTCATTAGATGGGTCCCAGTAGGATCTAACATGAAAACTGATAGTTATGCTTATTTCCAATAATGCTGCCCAAGAAACTGGAGATAATCTGGATTCCATATGAAAATGGGAACACTTTGTGTGTAAATTAAAAAAAGGAAGGAAGGAAGGAAGGAAGGAAGGAAGGAAGGAAGGAAGGAAGGAAGGAAGGAAGGAAGGAAGGAAGGAAGGAAGGAAGGAAGGAAGGAAGGAAGGAAGGAAGGAAGGAAGGAAGGAAGGAAGGAAGGAAGGAAGGAAGGAAGGAAGGAAGGAAGGAAGGAAGGAAGGAAGGAAGGAAGGAAGGAAGGAAGGAAGGAAGGAAGGAAGGAAGGAAGGAAGGAAGGAAGGAAGGAAGGAAGGAAGGAAGGAAGGAAGGAAGGAAGGAAGGAAGGAAGGAAGGAAGGAAGGAAGGAAGGAAGGAAGGAAGGAAGGAAGTTCTAAATTTCAGGGCACATTATGAATAAAGGCTTCTTTCTGATACTGGTGATTGCAACACTCATCTATCTGGTCACTGAAAATTTATTTATAGAAAAAATATACAAGTCAAACCATAAAAACCTGTGAACAAAATAAAGAAGTACAGAAATATTTGTTTCAGAATTAGACTATTGAAAAAAAAAATGAGATTAATGTTTCTGCAATTTAGACAACTAAACCTGAACTTGTCACTTGATGTTCCCTTTCAGGCTAATGCATAGATTTTTATTTTATTTTTATCCATTGAATAGATTCGTTAAAGATGAGCCAGACTGTCCTCTCTCCTCTCTAAAGAGAAATGACAGTGATTTGTGTTGATCTGGAGCATTTGAATTTGAATGAAAAGAATTTCATCCATAATATTCCATATTGACTAATCTGGAGAGCAGTAGAAAAGGGAATAAACATCCAGTAGGCAGGATATTTCACCCACCTACACTGGAAGAATGGTGGAAGAGATCAAAAGGAAAGTCAGCTCAGCTATTTTTACCCCTATTTATGAACAGCCCACTAAGGTCCAAATGAGGAGGTGTCCAAAAGATTTATCAAGGTTATCTACAAATATCAGAGTGAAATCCCTGACATATGTGCATTTTCCTGCTCTAAGCAGGGATCAACTGCATTAGTCTCCCTGGTGTCTACTAAAATATCTCTTTTCTGATGGGATTGGGGTTTGCATTAATCCAGTACTGACTGACAGAGTGTAAGCAAACATGTGAAGCTTCCTTCCATCCTGTGCCTCAGCCCTGGCACCATCTGTAGGGATAACACCAGCATATGTATGTAAAACCAGCATCACCCAGAGTTAACAACATCTAGAGCCCAGATGGATGAAAAAAATGCATTATATTTACATCTATAGAATTTATTAGATCTTTTTAAATTAACTCTCTTTGCAGCAATTTGTTTCCAGTACTGTTCTTAATGAAAACACAGTCCTATTTCCAGTTTTAAGAGTTTTATCCATTCCATCTCTGTCCTCATTGACTAAAAACCAGTTTTGTTTCCTTCATACTTAAATAGTCTTTAAAAAAAATTATCTGAGGAAGATACTTCTTGCGTTTAAATATGCATTTCTGCTGCTCTGAAAATACCCATCAATGTGTGAGACAGCAACTTTTGCTATGCAAGTGTTTTTCTTTCCTGATAGGGAACCTTTTCAGCTCTCATTTTCTCTAGCTCTGCACAAACCATGTTATTCTTCAACCAGGAAACTGGAGCATGCAGTTCCTGCTCCCTTAGCTGGAATAGTTTAATGCCAACCATTTCGTGTGTCTTCTGTGGGCTTTTTTAAGGTTTATTTCCAGTAACACGTGAATGAGAATTTAAGGGTTTCTGTCACCTTTTACAACTGTGATTTGCTTGCTCTGTAGTTAAAAGCAGCTGCAAGGTGAAAGCCTGGTATTTCCCCATGGCAGGTTCTCAGGGATGGTGAAATAGTAACGAGGCACTGGATGGGCACTGAGAGATTTGCATCCTTGGCAGCCTTGGCTGTGTACTCCAATGTTTAAACATCAATCTCCTTGAATCTGTCCTGCAACCAGACACATTTTAACATAAGTCAGCATTTTTCCTCCTGATGCTTAATCCAAGATGAAAGTCAAATGCCAGTAACTCTACTTGTTCCCAAAAAAACCCCAAGATTTCCCACGCTGGTGCAGATGGATGACTTTCCAGGTCTGCTATCTAATCTTTCTTAGTGTCTTAGCTGGCCAGTGTTTTAGTCTCTCGTTTTTACATTATCCTGAGTGCTTCCCAGAATAATTCCACATATTCATGAAGCTGTTTTTCTCTCTTCTTCCTCCCTCCACACTACAGGAGTTGCCAAAAATGTGAGTCAGGGAGCCCTGTCTTGCTAGGGAAAGGCAGTGGCTGCTCAGACCAGAAGAGATGTGGCCTCTTTCGCAGAACCATCTTGCAGCTGAGCAAAATTACTGCAGCTTAAATTGCAAAGTGAACCCATGGATGAAGAACAGCCAGTGGAATTTTCTTAGTCATTCAGTCACTTAGATTTAGATCACACATTGCTGGAAATTTTAACCTTTTTGTCAAGGCAACAAAATTAAGTCATAGCCCTCCTCTGTACCTTGAGCCTCACTCCTCTGAGTTTCAGTCCTCAGAAAAAGATGATTCCAGATGAATTTCTTTAGTTTGTTATTGGGATGTTGTGAAGGAAATCCCAAATGACAAGGGTGTTTTTTACGTGGAGTAGAATCATAAAATAGTTAAGGTTACAAAAAACCTCTAAGGTGAATGAGTTGAACTGTCTTACCACCACCACCGAGTTCAGCACTGAACCAAGTCCTCAGGTGCTTAGAGAACTTAGAACCCAAATTTTAAACCTCACACAAGCTCAGAAATTCATTCAGGGCTTATATCACCAGTATCGCTCAAAAAAAAAAAAAAAAAAAAAAAAAAAAAAAAAAAAAAAAAAAAAGTTGCTGGAGGTTGAAAAGGAACTGTTTCTTGGATTAAACATTGTCATGTTAAAGAACTATGCAATGACTTTTCAATCATACTGAACTCTGCCACGCACAGCGGGCTGTGAGAGAAAAAAATGAGGTCAGCTCACTCATAAATAGATTTTCCCCTTGTTTTAATGTGATAAGACAATGCTGCTGAGATTCGCTCTTCACTTGCCATTTAATCAGAGCTGAGTTTGCAATGTCATTACCCGATGTTTCACATATTCAACATCAGGTAATTTAAAAATCTTTATGCAAATGGTCCTGCTACTTCTATAACAGCATTTGTTTTTAACAGGTTGGGCAAAATTACTCTAATTCATTACGTGTCACCTCCCAGGCGCTGGGCATTCCACCTTTGTGAAATGAATTTTCTCATGATCCCCGAAGTTCAGCTAGCAATATTCACTTCTGAAATGTGATATCACCTGTTATGTCTCTTGCCATTATTATGCCATCTTCTGCAGCTTTGCCTCCCAGGTGCAAATTCTGAACTGCTGCAGATCTTTTTTTGCAGGTTTATAAGTACCAGTTGCATGTTTCTTAAAATCTTTGCCATGTTCTGTGCACTGCTAAGACAAATCTTTAGGAGTCAGAAATGCACAGGGATAAATTCCTACTGGGCATATGACTGACTTCAAACACGAAGATGGAAAATATCTGAGATTTTTTTTTTAGTGCAGTGAATCCCAAGGAACTGACTTGGGTAGACAACACCTTTCTTGGACCCCCAAACTGTGCCTGGGCTATGGGCTTGGGATTTGTTGCCAGGGTTTTGTTTTGTTTCCAGTATCATCTAATTCCGTGATTTAGTTTTGCTTTAAGGTTAACCCATACTCTCCACAAAACAGGCCTATGCTCTTGTGATGGTCCCTGAAAGATTCCCATGCACTTGCATTAATACCTTAATCTTAAACTCCTATTTTAACAATGATCTGCAGCTGCCAGATTTGAAGAACTTCATATCAGGGCCAGAAAATACTCTAGACTTCCAAAGGACCTGGATTTCTACTGGGGCATCTTTCCAAACAGAAAAAAGAAATTATTTCAGTGAAGTTGAATCAAAGGTGGCTTCTGGGAATCATTGATGTCATTAAGAGAATGCACAGGGGAAATAAAAGTGTAAGTGAATATTAAGCAATATTGCACGGGGTATATCATCACCCTGCCATCTCATTTTTTTTCTGACAGAAGACTCTTGGGTTATTAGGTCTGTCCTATTTTAAGAAGCTGCTGTTAGAACTCCAGTATAAGCAGAAATGACCAGTGTGGCTGAATAAGAGCAGCAGCTTTCCTGCTGTGGGCAGTCAGCACTAAAGAAATTCTGTAATGAAAAGTGGAATCATTTACTTCCCTAGAAAATTAGTGGGAAGGATTCTTTAAAGAGATGAACTTCAACTGATGAAACAACAGTCTTTACTGAAGGCAAAATCTCATCATCATGTACTACACTTGAAAAAAGGCCCAGCTAAAGGCCTGGAAGGTTTACAATGTCAGTACTGTAATTTTCAGACTAATCTGCTATCTGATTAACTTCAGCTTCAAAGAGGCAGGAAAACACCACAGGTTTTCTTAGTACTGTGACCTTTTTCTTCCTTTCCTTGTCTTTTTTTTTTTTTTTTTTTTCTATCCTGAAAATACATCATTAAAATTTATGTATATAATAAAGCCATTATATCAGGCCCATGTTGAAACCTTCATCAGTGTGATCAGAAAGGGTTTTCAGAGGCCATTCCCTGCCACCACAGATGGAAGAGATTAATTTCAAATGAGTTAAGCCATGAATTGCACCCCAAGTGCAGAGAAAGGTTATCTGACTTAGGATAAATTTGATGTTGATGTCCAAAGCTGGTGTGTTGGATCTTAGGAAACTGGATCTTTGCTCTCTGTTTGTGATTTGTACTTATGGATTACTACTTCATATACCACCCTACATGGAGAAAGTAACTTTGCAGCTGCTAAATTCCCATATGTGGCTGCATTATACACTCTGAGATTTAGAGAGTCCCAGAAATACAGATTAAACAAGCTTTTTGGGTCCTCATTTGGAAATTGTTCTTGGGCCCATTTAAAAGCTCTTTCAACTGGTCTCTAGAGACTTTAATTGGATGCTCTTTTACCATTAACTCTATTTGATCCAGAATGTCTTTCTGAGATCTGGATAATACGTTGCCCATCTTTTTAGCTTTACCCTGAAGACAACAAAGCACTCCTACCTTATTCTGGTAGATCTATTTCACTTGGATCCCTCCTGTGTCCACCATGACCAGCACCACGGGCTCCTGGTTCCTCTCACCAGCATCTCGGGATCCGAGCTCCTTTTCACCCCGGGAAATTTTCCAGCTTCCAGCTGCTTCAGTTATCTTCTTTCTTCAGGGAGGTCCTTGGCTCCGAGACTTACAGGTGCCTTTTCTTCCTCACACGGGGCACCACTGTGTGGGAGTGTGCTGGGCTTTGCACCACTAATTAGTGGTTTGTCTTCAGTTTTGTTTGTTTCTGTTTGGAGCCAGGATTATTGGAAAGGCGATTGAGATGGTTTCTTGTGTTCTGACTTGGATGTTTATTATATCTTATTAGAGAGTTACAGAAAGCACCTCTAGCTCCTTGATAGAAGTAGGAAAAATGGCTCTCAGCTGATCCTACTTAAAGGCCTTTTAAAGCTGAACAAACCAATAAAAGTTTAACACCTACATTATTTATTCTTTTGACCCAATAATAGATTCCCATGACCCTTAGAGTGTCATTAGACTGACCAACCAAAGGTTACTGCCTGAGTTCTGTGAAGAAGAAGGAAGAGAGGAAGATGAACAAGAAGAAAAGACACCACCCAAAATTCTCCATCTTGTTCCCTAACTACCACTATACTGTAAAAACCTCAAATTTAAAACCCCATCACCCAGTGAAAACACACACATCTAACCCACTACAACATCTAACCCACTACACATTTGTGATTTCTAACTCATCATTTATATTTACAAGTCTTCTCCAAGGTTTCAAGTCCAGTGCAGTGTTTTTCAGAGTATCTGTGCCCAGAAGCACAGAAAGCTCAAAAATTCCAGTTTCCTGAGATCCAGCACTGGTGATCTGTTGAATCCTGAACACAGAAGCAAAGTATATTTTACCATATTATCAGAACATGAAAACCAGAATATTAGCAGCTACAAGGAACTAGAGTCAGAAAAATATAAACAGCCAGAGATTTCCTGCTTTCCCTTTAATACTCTCTTAGGGGTTTCAGAAATAGAAAATTTAGATCCCCATGTTAAAGATACTGTCTCCACTATCAGCTTTACAGATTCATTTAGGTTCTACATTCACATCATGAATGAGATGATGATGCAGGATTTCAGCTCTGTGGTATTTGGAAGCTACTTTGCAATGTACATCTGAAATTATAAAGTATGCAACAGTTTCAGAGGAAAGCAAATAAATAAAGTATGTTGTGACATGGATTTAATCGCTGCAAATTTGCATATGGGAAGGTTTCAGCTTGAAAATATCAAAAGACAGTAGTGCCTTGGAAACAGATTCACCAGAACATTGAAAAGAAATCAAAATAAGAAAAAACAAAACTGAATTAAACAAAAAATGACGAAAAGAAATCAAGTGAAGGGCTTAACATTTCCCTTCTGTGAGCTGCAACTCAGGAGACCTGTGTTGAGGGTCCAGCCCTGGCACAGGCTCCCTCCCTGCCTGAGTTTGACACTTTGGGAAGGAGCCTTTAAATAACTCTGAAGAGCTGCTTTCATGCCCATGTTTTCAGTGCTCACCTCCAAAATCCATCTGTTCATTCTATGACTTTGCAGAGCAGCTGCAAGAACTTTCCTGTGGGCCTGAAGCAAGACTGGATAAAGGCTGGGAAAAGGAAAAAGGGCTGGATAAAGTCAGTGAGAGTGTTTTCATGGACTTTAATGAATTTTGGATCATCTCTCTCCTTTCACTGGTGCAGAATTCCACTTGGTAATTTCTTCATCTTCAATCATCTCAGTCAGCTTCTAATGATTGGCATTGTTTCACACTTTTAAAGAAGCATTCAATTGCCCAAAAGCTCTGCATATATATTGGCCATCTACTGTTAATAATGGCTGTGATTTATCTGGATGAGCTTCTTCTAAGAGAAGTTCATTAAGATCTGTATCTATTGGAAAGTCTTAAGCCCATATAAATTTGCAAATGTCGAAGGTTGTATCATCACAGCTTATTTACACAGTGTGATACACGCCCTCATATTTGCCCAGACACAGATCTCACTTGATTTGAAACAACAGCAGGTAGGGACAAATTAGTTTATTACTCTGGATAATTTCTCTTCCCCTGAGACCACCTCTTTAATTCACAGCCAGAACAGCCCAGAGTAAATAAACAAGCAGAGTCTACACTGTAAACCTCAAAGAAGGGAGAGATACTTCTCTGAATCCAAAGAGGGCTGGAGGATGGATCCTTACTTCGTGTTCCTGTTGCAGCTCAGAGCTACCAGGTGTCTGGAGCAGCTCTTTACAGTCTGTTTTTACAGTTCTCAGTAAAGAGAATTGTCAGCTTGCATAGAAACATTATTTTAGCATCCTGATAGCAGCAGGGTCCTTTTTTTATTGGCCCCCTCTATTTATGCATGAAGAAAAAAAAATCAAGATAAATATATCTGTTTCCTTTTAATGATTATGAAAATAATAGAAATTACTCTCAGAAATAGACAGACAAAGACTCAAGTCAGATATATTTATACCGGTAAAGTTCTCCAGACATTAAAAAAAAATCTATTACATATTCCAGCATAATTTTAATTTCCTTCATTCTAAAGATTATTATTTAGTTTTCTACTTATATAGCAACTAAGATAAGACTGTGTAGTCTGTGAGTAGAACTGCTAAACTCAGCTTAATTATTACTACCCAAAAAATAAAAAAAACAACTTTAATCGAAATCTGAGAGTATGACAGAACCCAAACTCTCTCTCAGTAACTCTAATTCATTCTTATCTTCAAGCAAACCTGAAACATATATGAAGTCTGTTGGGCTTTTGGCCCAGAATATCTTTTTCTGGAGAATCTCTCTTGTTGCACTCCAAGCCTGTAGATTACCTATTTCTCATTCAAATGGCTTTTGCAATGTTAAATATTTTCCCTGCCTTCAAATCAAAATTCAGAATTTCCAGTAGCTACAGAGCCTGCCAAGATCAATGGCTTGTGCAGGTCATAGGGTTTGGTTTCATGTCCAACCCATGGTGTTCTTCATCCCAGTGCTTGGAGAATTCTGCCCAAGCTCCAGAGGATCTGACTGTGTTCTTTTTCTGCTGGACATGGGCAAGTGTGTGCCTACACAGGAGCTCTCTGACACATGAGGAGAGGCTGAGAGAGCTGGGACTGCAGCCTGGGGAAGGGGAGGCTCTGGAGGACCTTTCCCATCTGTAAATACCTGAGGCAGAGGGATAAATAAGGTAGGAGCAGGCTCTTCTCAGTGGTTTCTACTGACACGTCAAAAGACAGTGATCACAACCTGAAAAACATGAAATTATTTTTGAGCATATGAAAAACTTTTTTTTTTTTTTTTTTTTTTTAAGTATAAGATTCACCAAATGGGGGAATGGATTGCTGAGACTTGTGGGTCCTCCAGCTTTGGAGCAATTCAAAATCCAACTGGACACAGCCCTGATCACCCTGCTTCATCTCCAGAATCACCCTTCTGTGATTCTGTAACTGAACGGGTGGTGAATGTTGTTGCCTGGCACCTGAAGAAATGTGACAGGATTCTATAGTGCCACAAAATAGTTTGGGTTGGAAGAGACCTTCAAGGTTCACCTTAGAGCCTTTCCTCTTTAAAAGTGCTGTGAAATATTAAATAAACAGAAAAGTGAGAATAGTTCCCAAGTGGGAGGAAAGTTTCAATGGTTAGTGGTGTCCATCCCTTTACAGAGCTTTTTTACTTAGGTGAGTGATTTGAGCAACTCCTCTTGCAACATTAAAAGGACTTTGGCTGCTGAATTTGTGCAGCTAAAGTTAGAAGTCAACAGTGAACCTTTCTGCATCTGAGAAAGTCATCCTGAAGATCCCTTTGCAGTTAATGTGAGTCAATACCAGCCAGTGAAATTTAGGCCAATGTGGAGTTGATTACTTTATTCAAATGATCCCCACCTTAAAAATCTTTGGTTGTATTGATTAGATCAGTAATTACTGTAATAGAAGCCTAGAGCCTGGGAGTCATTATTATCAGATGGAGGTGCTTACACCTTAAATTGGCTGGGATGAATGTCATCTTCAGAAGGGTATCCTTCCCATTAGAGGGTTTATATTGCCTCTTTGAGGTGTTTATGTGAATACAATGCAGGAGCCCTTATCTCTGCCTTGTATCTGCAGCACAGCACATAATGGACATCTGGTTTCAAAATATTATCTAACAATCTTATTATGAGCAGTTTAAAAATTAGCATAAAGGAAAATATGTTTGTGTCTGTATTTGGCTGCTTTGTGTCTGATCATGGTCTATTTAAACACCTTGTTGGTTTGCAGTAAAGCATAATTAAGACAGCGTTTCTAAGGCTTTCACCTGTATTAAAAGATTTTTAAAAAAAGAAAATAAGTTTTTAACAGTTATGTCTCCACTAATAATAATGACAAGTCAGTTTTTCATTCCTTTCCTCACCCTGGGTAACAAGTTTAACTAGATTTTCCTACACTGTATGTGTACACAAACATAGTCACTGAGGAAACAGAGGTAGAATAAACACAAACACTACAAAAGCCTGCTGATGTATTTCATAGTGATGCTTCCTACAAACACACAGGTCTGTTTCATAGGTGGTGAGTACAATCTGTGCAAAAGTACAATCTGTGTAACCTCAGAAGTGCAAAGTGCTGATCTTCGAGGGGTTATCCTGCTGCTGATGTCTTTCTTAAGAAGTTTCTTTTATAGTAATTGGAGAAAAAGTCTTTAATCATGAATAGTGTAAACATTTTATGGTTTAGATCTACATGGTTTTAATCTCTAATTAGACATCTACAAGTTGTAATGAGTTGTTCCTAGTCAGAGGAAGTGCCTAAGGTTTTCATTTTTTCATTGCACTGAAAAATGGGAAACAATACAATTTCTCAGCTATGTTCTGTCCTGCAAAATGCACCAATGTCACCCTCAGTCTTCTATTCTTTGTCCATTTTGCATAAAAATATATATTTTAAAACTAAATGCACTTTTCTCCAGGTATGATAACTGCTGGTATTGAAGAGAACACAAAATTTATTCTTTTCCTTGCTGCAGCAGGTTAGATGCTGTGTTTTCTGTATTCTGAGTCATAGAACCACAGAAAATTTTGGGTTGGAAGGGACCTTAAATATCACCTTATTCCAACCTCTCTGCCATAGACAGGAAATCTTTCCCTAGACCAGGTTATTCACAACCCCTTCCAACCTGGTTTTGAACATCTCCAGGGATGAGGAGTCCACAACCATTGTGGGTAACCTGTCCCAGTCTTCTCATCCCTTCCACTTCCACAATTACCTTAGACTGGAATCAGTGAAAATACATTTTCCTGAGCTTAATCTGCTTTGTTGTTGACTGTGCCTTTTTGGGAGCAGCCACCCTTCCATCAGTGACAACTCTGCACCAGAAATTCTCTGGGGATGCTGTGAATACTCACCAGCTGTTCTTGGTTTTACAGAGCCTGTGGTCACCCTGGGAAGTGGAATGGATTCTCAAGGCATTGCACATTCAGGCCCCACGTCCGTGTCTGCATTACTGATCACTTCATATTAAACCTGCTGTAACCAACAAGCACTAATTGTATGAAAAAAAAAAGCTAAGTTTTATACTGTGTGTTGGCATCGTTGTGAATAATTTTGCCTATTTTCCTCCCCTTCATCATAGGCATGTTTTACCATATGTTACATTTTAATTATGTCCCCTGTATCTGGGGAATTCTATTTCTTTGCCTCCAGATTTGCTATACAATGTGCTGTAAGATAAATAGCTGTTAATTCATCTCTATTGTTTGTGTTTTTAACATGCTCCTGATCTCCAATTCTGCTCATTTAAAACCATGAAAGTCAAGATGCTTGTCTGGTTCTTTTTTGTTTATTTGTTGGGTTTTTTGTTAGTGTTTCTGTAAATTTAAAAATTAATTTAGCTCAGATTCCCCTACTGTGCACTGCTGCTTTAGAATTTGCTCTGCTGGATCTGAGCTAAGCACTTCCACAATTACATGTGCCATTTACAACACATCAATTAGATGCTTATTTGATCCCACTATATGCACAGAACACTATATTTATTCATGAGATACATCATGGAAAGAGCAGGATAAATAAACAATATGTACTATTATGATTTTTTTGGTGACCTTTAAAAAAACAAGCAAGATATCTCATGAAAATGCCAAATCTTGCTTTAGACTTAATTTAATAGGTTTCAATGCAACCAACACTTGTGATTTTGTTCCGTTTTCATCCACAATGTTTTTTCCTGAAAACATGATTGAAAGTGCCATTTAAATTCATCTTTAAATGTGTCGTGTATTATAAATGCAGTTTTCCTCCAGTAAATAAAGCATTTTAAAAATGGTTTTAATTAAAATGCCATAGGAATTATTGAAGATAATTCAACAAAATTATATATTTTTTACCCTTTGGGAAAATTAAAATCTTTTGACAAAAATATTTCTTACCAAAAATACAAAAAAAATTACCTCTATATGTTATGGGGCTTTGGGTACCGTGAAGTCTTAGAAAAGAATAACAAATGTTAAACTGGATTCTCACCTGCACTGATTTCAGTTACAAGCTCCTTTTCCTAAAAGCTGACACAGTCGTTCATCAGTAAAGTTTGAGCACAGAAAATACTCAGAGAAATCTTGCAGGTGCTTAAGCTCATTCAGGGTCAAAACTGTGAAACTTCTTAAATCAGCACAGTCAGACTTGGAGAAGAAACACAAGTCACAGTTTCTGGTGACTTTTCTTTAGATACATAAAATCTGCCTAACTAGATTGGTATATCTTACATTAAATATTCATTAATTGCTATTAAGAAAAGCTAATGAATAGAGTGATATTCTTCTTCTTTTTCTCCAGCAAGGCTTCATGCTGGCATGAAATTAGAAATTATGACACCTACGGCTTTACCTTACTACAGAGAGTTTACTTCTGAAATAGAACTCCCCTCTTCTCTCCACCACAAACTGCAGACTGCCCCCATCAGCACACTTGGCAAATCCTGCTGAGAGGAAAATAATTTTCATCTAGTTAGCGAGAGCTGAAATGAACCCAGCTCATAGCTGATTGCAAGCAAATATTTTGAGAGCTTCGAGCTGCATTTGAACAAGAGATCCAGGACAAACAATCCTTGCCCAGTCACTAATCCCATTCATTAGGAGCTCAGTGATTACCTCATTAGTATGATTGAGCTTTCCCTGAGCCAGCTCACACAGCAGATCATTTGGCACTGATGCCCCAGGTAAAAAATTTCTCTGCTGAAACTACAGAGGTTGGCTGGCTTCAAGCAAGGAGGAAATCATGTGGCAACAAAGATGGGCTGTTGTGTATGATAGACTTGGTTATAATGGTAAATGTCATTAAAATCCCCAAACAATTCATGAGGTCATTATCAAACAGTATATTCATGCTAAATCATAGAATTAGGAAATGGTTTGGTAGAGACCTTCAAGGCTTGTGTAGTCCAAGTCCCTGCTACAAGAAATTACTCTGTATCAGGTTGCTCCAAGCCCTGTCCCAACCTGGCTTTGAACATTTCCAGGGATGGGGCAGCCACAGCTTCTCTGGGAAACCTGTGCCAGGGCCTCACCATCCTCAGTATAAACAATTCATTCCTTATACCTAATCTAAACGTACCCTCTGTCAGTTTAAACCATTGCCTCTTGTGCTGTCATTACCCGCCCTGCCTTTCTGTAAGCTCCCTTCATACATGGGAATGATGCAGTAAGGTCTGTGCAGAGCCTCCTCCTCTCCAGGCTGAGCAGTGGAGCACAGCAGCAGAGAGAGGAGAGGAGAGGAGAGGAGAGGGAAGGTGTGAGAGGAGCAGCTCTGCACACACCCAGGGCAGTGCAGAAGGAGGGGCAGGAGCTGCTCCAGGTTCCTGGCAGGACCTGTGACCCTGTGGAGAGAGGAGCTCACACTGGAGCAGGTTTGATTGTCCCCACTGCACCCCAGAAGGAGTCCTGAAGGACTGTGCCCCATGGAAGGGACCTCACTGGAGCAGTTTGTGAAGAAGTGCAGCCCATGGGAAGGACTCACACTGGAGAAGTTCCTGGAAAACTGTCTCATGTAGAAGGGACCCCACACTGGAGCAGGGGAGGAGTATGAGGAGTCCTCACCCTGAGGAAGAAGGATGAGCAAAGATGGGTGATGAAGTGACTGCAAACCCCATTCCCTGTCCCTCTGCCCCACTGAGGGGGAGCAGACCAAGGACTGAGGAGTGAAGTCAAACTCATGGAGAAGAGGGGAGTGGGGGGAAGGCGTTTTAACACTTGGGTTTATTTCTCATCATCTTGCTCCGATTTCATTGGTAACAGATTAAACTGATTTCCCCAAGCTGAGTGCTTTGACAGTAACTGCTGAGTGATCTCACCTGATGGCATGCAGGACTTTGCTCTTGGCCTGATTTAACTTCACACAGTTCACATTTCCCAAGCCTGTCAGTCCCCCTCCCCAGCATCCTTTCCTTCTAGTGCATCAACTTCACAAACCTGCAGAAGGCTGCACTCAGTCCTGTTGTCTGTGTTAAATATTAAATATTGGATCATGCTGGCTCCAATATGGGCACAACTTGTTACCAATCTCCATTTGGACAATGAGCCATTGACTGCAAGCTTTGTTGCAACTGCAAGTGAAGGTTTGTTTTCTATTTCTTTAGTCACTTCATGGGTACATTTTCCTTTGCCCTCCTTGTAGAAAATACATCCAACAATGCCATTAACCAGCTGTTTTTGTTACTGATCCTTTAGGAGAAAATACAGGCACAGTTTCTTCTTCTTTACAATATCTCTGGCAGAGACACAGAGCTCAAAGATTTCCAACAGCAGGAAGCTCAGTTTGGCAGATCCTGCAAGCCACCATGGTGTAGAGGGTTAATTGGTAACAAATAGGTGAGAATAGGATATGACAAGGGAAAATTCTAATAAAACCTCTTTGTAAAGGTATTATGAGGAGCGAGACCATGTTGGCAACAGTGGAAGAGAAGTTAAAAAGATCCTGACAAAATCAATTAAAAAGAGGCATATCAGAGGCATAGTGAGCTAAGTACCCAGTTCAATTATTAAGTTGTCAAGTCCTCTTAGTCTGGAGTGGAATAGGAAACAGTTTTTTCTCTGGTGCCTTAAGGATAAATGTGAACGTGAGAAAATAAACCTGTTTGGGTGCCTCGTGCTGCTGCTGGCAAGCCATGCAGGAGCCAGGGAAATTTCTCAGATCTGAGACCTTTAAAGATGAGAGTTTGCCCAAGCTGTATCCACAAAAGGAGATAGATCTCAAAACTGATAGTGTTGCACATACAATCATCTCTTCCACAATTTCTTGACTTTTTCTCCCCTTCTATGACACATGTGAAAAATTTTACTATTTATGTATGTACAGTTCCAGGAGTCAGACTTTGATGATCCTTGTAGGTTCCTCCCAGCTCAGGATATTCTATAACTCTGTGAAATCTGCTGTGCTGGGGAAACATCTGCTTAAACTGAGCAGGAGGAAGCCTTGAGGAGCCTTCTCTGCCTCTGTCAGCACAAGGTAGGACATGAGGACAATTCTACTGCCTCAGCTCAGTGCTGCACATCACTTGTTATTCTGTCTCCAGCACTGGCAAAAGCAAGTAAATAGGAGACAGAAAAAGTACCTTCGATCTTTTCTTCCTAATTATCTCACACTCTTCAATCCTAATTTTTCCATTATGAAGATTTCCTTGTGATAGTGTGTCTTGAAAACAAGTTTCAAAGATCTACTACTGACAGGAGAAAAAAAAAATTCCCAAAATCCAAGGGTTTGTTTTTATTGTTTATTCTTTTCTCATTTAATTTGACTCCTACTACTATAATTTCATATCCATTTTTTTCCTTCCATTGGCAAAAGGTGTTGACAGTCTGCCTCAATTCACCCATTCTACTTCATCATAATTTCATAGGCTGTTAAACAGAGGATATAAACCCCAAAGAGAGAAGATTTAGATTAGATATTAGAAAGAAATTTCTTATTATATGTGTGGTGAGACTCTGGCACAGGCTGCCCAGAGAAGCTGTGGCTTCCTCATCCCTGGAAGTGTCCAAAGCCAGGTTGGAGTAATCTGGTCTAGTGGAAGATATCCCTGCCCATGGCAGGGGGTTGGAACAAGACGATCTTTAAGGTTCCTTCCAATGCAAACCACTCTCTGATTCTATGATATGCTGACTTTTAGGCAGCTCCATCCAGCTGAGAGGCTTTCAGTCTTTATCCTAAACTAGCAGGGGACCTGTTATCTCCTGTGCATGGTGCATTCTGATCCAAAGTCAACTGAAGTTATTGGACATATCAAGCATTTTATTTTGCTCTTTCACTTATTTTGATAATTTCTTAGGCAAAAACCAGAGAAAGCCACAAAACTGAAAAGGCAGTGATTGACACATTTCTGCACTTTAGCATTTTGCGCCTCTAAGAGCGGACAGAGCGAAAGCGAAGAACGATGGAGCAGGTCAGCAGATCACTCTCTAACAACTTATTAATCTGCAGTTCTGTCAGTCCAAGGGGACTTGAAACACTGAAAGTGGCTGCAATTCATCCATTTAGTTTAAGTGTGTTAACCCACATAATGAGGTGCAGTCTCTTCCAAGGCAGCAGCCCAGAGCATATTAATGATCCCTCACATGGAGTCTGGGCTGTGCTTCTCATGTGCTCACTCATTACAGGCTTCCACACTCTGCAACTGAGCTCAACCTAATTAGACCACAAAGAAATATTGTTATAATTGGTCTGGGGCAGCTCAGTAATACGTAATAAGGAAGTTTAATTGCCTTCTTCTTTCCTTTACTGGCTCTAGAATTTATCATTTGCTTTGGACATTGGGCCAACTCCACCTTACCTTGCCATGGATAGCAGATGAATAAAAATATGATGATGATGATGATTAGTAATTTGGTTGTTGATTATACAAATCAATAGCAGAATTTGCTGAGTTTCACAATAAAAGATAGGGATTCCCAATCCTTGGATTCTGTCAGTAACTGAATATCAGGTTTAAGAGTATCAGATAGCATTTAGAAAATGAGATAGGACATTGTTGCTTCCTAATCTTTGTTTCAGTGTAATGGAGTTATGACCAATGCCAAAATCTCTAACCATTGTAGCTAGAAATTCTAGATATATGTAGAAATTAAACTGGAACCTACCACCAAAGTGAACATGGTTTTGGTTGATATAAACAGAGCAAGGAAGGTTGTTTAGTGAGGTTTCAGGAAAAATGTGTAGGAAAATGAATATTTATAAGACATATTCTATTAGTTCCATTAGAAATCCTTCCCTTCCCTTCCCTTCCCTTCCCTTCCCTTCCCTTCCCTTCCCTTCCCTTCCCTTCCCTTCCCTTCCCTTCCCTTCCCTTCCCTTCCCTTCCCTTCCCTTCCCTTCCCTTCCCTTCCCTTCCCTTCCCTTCCCTTCCCTTCCCTTCTTTCTACCATTTGAAAAGTTCAAGGTGACATTTTTCCGCCCCTGAAGTGGAATATTTGAAGATTCAGAAGTAAACATTATTTAAAATGCATTCTCACCTCCAGTCAGTGAGTCTTATCAAACACCTGGGGAAATTCCTCAACACCCCACCTTGAAATCACTTTTCAAAATGTTTTGCTTACATTTTCAATCTCTTATTGAAACTTCTGCCTGGCTGCTTTGCTCCTTTTGACAGCCTAACAGGATCTCTCCATGCTCAAGAATCACAAGAGTACAGTAGGATATAGTGAATCATTCCAATGCTGAGACTCCTTTTTATTTCAAGGAGAAAAAGCTAAAAAGGTCATGACAGGCATATCTGGAGCATCCTTTTCCACCCCTTGTTCACACAGCTTGTAGATGTGAATGAAAGACTTTGTAGCAGGCATTTACTGGATAAACCTGGGCATTAGATGGATCACTACTACCTCTGCACTGTGTCTCAGGAGGTGACACGTCTTAGAGACCCTACAGCACCTGCATGTGTTTGTGTAGCTGCAGAGGTGCTTCCCTGTTGAGTGTAGTGACATACCTGCAGTACTTGAACTCTGGAAGGGAAAAGAAGAACCTGCAGAGACAATCCAGAGAGCTCAGGGGACTCTGGCTGGTGCTGGCTGCAAAATATGAAAGCAGGATCAAAGAGCCACAGAATGGTTTGGGCTGGATCTTAAAGGTCATCCAGTTCCAACCCCTCTGCCATGGACAGGGACACCTTCCACTATCCCAAGTTACTCAGAGTCTCATCCAGCCTGGCATTGAACACTTCCAGGTTTGGGGCAGCCACAGCTTCTCTGGGTAACCTGTGCTAGTGCCTCACCACCCTCACCATAAAGAATTTCTTCATAATATCTAAAACCTAATCTTCTTTGGTTTAAGAATATCATCCTTCATCCTAGCTATTCACACCCTTGTGAAAAATCCCTCTCCAGATCTCTTGGATCACCTTCAGGCACTGGAAGGGGCTCTTCTGTCTCCCCAGAGCTTTCTCTTCTCTGGGCTGAACAACCCCAGCTCTCCCAGCCTGGATCCATAGCAGAGGTGTTCCAGCCCTGGGATCAACTTAATGTCCTTCTCTGGACTCATTCCAACAGATCCATGTTTTTCTTGTATTGAGATTTGGCCACAGTACTGCAGGAAGGGTCTCACAAGAGCAGAGTTCACTGAAAAGAGACTCCAGGAGTGATTACTGCAATCCTCTGTCTCACTGTGGCACTAAATTTGTAGTATCCAGCTTGCTGCCACACTAGATTAAGAAAGAAAATGAAACAAATAAAGGACTCCATGGAGAATGTTGGCTCCTGGAATTCACCACCAGGCAGTTAGCAAAAGGCAGAAGTTTGAGATGAGTGACAGAGCTGACAGCAGCAGATAGGAAAGCATCAGGCAGGTCGGGGATGTCCTTTGCCTTTTGTTTCCTGGCTTTGTGATTCCACTGGGGTATTTCTGACACGCTCAGCAGCAAAGCCAAGTGCTGGAAAGCCTGTGCCAGGATCCTCCAGCCCTGCACATTCCGAGCACAGGCTCAGCAATTCTTCAATCTACAGGATGGGTTTAGTGTTCGTTTTCTTTACAGGTAAGTTGGATTCACTGCTGAGCCCAGATTTACCTTACCTTACTTTAAGTATTTAAAAATGAGCACAGCCACTTTTAGCTCCTATTACAGTCAGTGGAAAAAGATCTTGGGATAGACTGTACTACCCTCTGGAGATTCTTATGTTTCCCAAGGGCTGCTGTGTTCAAAATTTAGAGCCTCAGTTAGGTAGGGTGAGTCTAGACTGATTTTCCCTTCACAAAGCTCCAAGATAAAAACACTCTCTGGTGGGCTATAAAGTTCCATCAGAGCTGCTTCTTCCCACTTTTCCAAATCCCATATTGATCTTTCCTGTGCTTTTAAGTGTTACTAACCTTCTGAGCCTGCATCTTCATTTGACATAAGACCAAATAAAATACTCCACAGGGGTAGGCAGGCAAGGCAGAAGAAGTCAACCTTTATAAATGCCCTGAAATATTTAAGGTCCCCAAAGGAGAAAATGCAAGCACAGTGCAAAGACTGAAAAAAAAGTCACTCTCCATTCCCTAAAGTCATTAGAGGATTCATCAATGGCTTTATATATTACTAAAATCAGAAAACTTTGTTGTGAAGAACTTCACTGTAGATAACACCTGAGAAATTATATCCATGATTATGGTCACAAAAGGAACTGGGTAGTGTGAAAGGATTTATTGGGATAATTTAGAGAAAGAACATGCATCCATGGGGAGGAAATTGAACACCAGCTGGAGAGAATTCAGATGATATGGATATATAGTAAAGACAAAACAGCTTTTCATGTTTGACCCAAGATAGACAGGACTGGAAACTGTTTCTAATTTTTCAGTTAATGAGTTTTGTTCCTCCAGGTCAGGTGGATTCCTGGTATGACCAATTCCATGTTGGATCAATAACAACAGAATTCAGTTTCTGATCTTTGCTCTTACTGAGAAATGGCATCAAATAGTCTGTGCTTTAAAACATAAACAGGATGTATTATGCTATCCTGGCAGTCAGGCACCCCTCTTCCACGATCAACAACATTTATGAAGTGTCCATGGGATAAAAACCATCAATATTTCTCTTGTATTAGAAGCTGAGGAACAACCAGGAAAGGAAGGATCACTTCACTTTAGTCAGCTTCTTATATGAGGTGAATGTTTCTGCCTTTCTCCAGCTACTCATTTCACTGAGGTTTGCCCTCTTCTGAAGGGCAGTGGCACTTTCCAAAGACCAAGAACAGACAAAGCACTGAGAAGCCAAATTGCACATGTCATCCTAATGTTGTTATTCTTCACAACTAGTTAATTAATCATTGCCTGTACATGAGCTGTATTCTTCTGCTTACTGATGAGCAGCGTGTGGGGGGGTCTTTGCTTCCTTTTTTCTGGTGTGGGGAAATAAAAGTTTGTAACCGAATCAGAAAGTTCATTTTTCTGTCAGCTGTGGCAAAAAAATAGCTCTGAGGTGGTCCCAAAAGGAAGAACACTTGCCTGGCACCTCTGGGATCCTCACTCTCATTTCCAGCCATTAAGGCATCAAAAGTGCAGTGATATTTCAGGGGAAGAATGTGAAGATGATGCCAGGCAATACAGGTTATAAAAGAAAGAAGAAATACAAGAAATTCAGGTTAAAAAATTAAAGAGGGAGGATAGAGTGAGGTGATGAGTTGGGAAGACAAGCCAGTGAGGTCTGGAGCGATGAGGAGATTTGGAAAAATTCAAAAAGTCACTTTTTACCCTTCCACAGCACTGAAACCTTTTCCCTCTTCACAGTCTCCCATTATTTCTCCTAAACTCATGGTAATATAAATAGGGGTTTGATCTGTGCAAGCAAGAGCACAGATGCTCATTTTGGAGCAGAGCTTCCTCCTTACATGTGGCCAAGAGAGGCAATCCTGGCACTGCCTTCTGAGCTCATTAATTCCCTACTTGATCAGGAGTAAAGGCTTGCATTGTTTGGATTGGACTCAGACTATGTTGATAGTAAAGGATTTAAGGATTGTATTTAATCTCCCAGTAAAACACTTTACAACTAAAGGGACAAACTATTATAGATAAGTACTGAGAAATACACTTCTCTCCTGCTCTCAGCAGTCCCTCCCACATATTATTAAACACAGCTTTTCACAAAAATACTGTGATATTTTTACATTTTTGCCCTGTACACAAAGATGTGGCATTATAAGATATAGTTTGCCTCTCAGGACCCAAAGCCCCTGCAGTTCATGTTATTGTTCCTCTCAGTTTTAGCAGTCTTTAATTCATATCCTGATTTGTTGCTCACTTGACCACGCTCCCTTTCCATACTTTGTGCCACATGGAAACTTCCACATTCTTCTCCAGAAAATTACTTCTGTCTCTGCAAAACCCCTTGAGATATGGCAGGCACTAAAAGCGAGAACTGGAGCTAAGAATAGAAAAGTAAGATGGTAATCATGACAATAAAATCTCCCAGATCACCAGTCAGAGCAAACATTTCCATACGCCTTTGGAGAGTTAATGTTCCCCAACCACAACTCAATTATCAGTTACATGGAGGCAGGAGGTTGGGAGTGGGAGAACAGCCTCTTGCTGGTTTCTATCACAGCCAATAAGTGTAATATAAAAATATAGAAGCCAGGGGAACTGGCTGTGCCATGTCAGAAGGTCTGAAGGGATGATTGCAGGTGAGGTAAAACCCCTGGAGTGGAACAGAAGAGCAGGAAAAAGAGAGGTAATTTGGAGGGGAAGCCACAAAAGTCTCAGCAGTGTTGGTGAAAGCTTTTAGTTTTTTATTCTATGATCACATAACCACTGCTCAAGTGTAATGAAAACCTACTTTGTCTCATGAAGTCTAGCGCTGGTTTCACCTCGCTGTTTTTGCATTATATGTAACCAAAGCTATGCTGCAAGTTTTATAAAATAAAGTTTTTTAAAGAACACCTCTTTTTCTCTTTGTCATCTTTCCCCCTTGGTTTTAATGGACAGTTATAAATTCCCTGAGATCTACCACAAAAATGAGCACAACTCTTAAAGCCCCTGCTGCCTAAAATCCCTTGGCATCTGAGCTACAGAGAGGGAGAATCTGGAAAAAGAGATGTTGTAAAGTTCAGATGGTGAAGGCAAGATAAAATGACCCCAAGAGAGAAAGAATCAGAAGTTTGGGGAGGGAATGATGTGAGTGAGGAGTGAAATGTGATAGGAGGGCACTAAAAATACAGTTCACAGGAAAAAATGTGATGTGTGCCACTGTAGAAATATCTCTCTTCTCCTTTGTTTTTCCTTTTTAATCTGATTGCTGACATAGTCAATGTGTTCAGTGAAAGTCCAGTTGCAGGGTCCCACAATGACCCCACCCCCACCACTGTGTTGGGTTTGTTGTGGCTTCCACTTCCCAAGAATTTGGAAACTTTAAGACAGGTGATGCTCAATTTTTTATGCTTTTTTCTGGGCCTGTCAAGAGGTGTGCTACTACTCAAGTGACTTCGTCCTCACCAATGCTAATCTGGATTTTTTAACTATTTGAAAGTGGCTAATCCTATATGGTGAATTGTTTCAGATGTTAAATTCCTTCACTTAAAAAAAATAAAAATAAAATAGCAAAAAACTCAACCCTACTGAAAGTTTCCCTGCTTCCACTTGCCAGAATTGTACTTAATCTGTTGGTAGTGTTCTTGTAATGCTTCTTTTCCCAAAGATGGAGCCCAGATTTCCTGGGGGTGGCTGAACACCTGCCTGCCCATGGGAAGCAGGGAATGAATTTCTTGTTTTGGTTTGCTGGTGCAGCTTTTACCTATTAGAATATCTTTATCTCCAATCAGGAGCTTTCTCATTTTTAGGGGAGTGAGTGTGGGGCCGAGTTCCCAGCTGGGGTTAAACCACCAGAGAATTGTATCAGTAAAGTCACAATGCTCTGTTCAAGATAAAAACCAACTTTTATTTTGACACCAAGAAAGTTGTCATTGGACAGAAAATTACTTGTCTGGGTTAATTAAAGTAAGTGTGATATACAATCTTCATACAATATAATGATATTACATCACAGAGTATGACACTACTGTCTGAAAGCTAAGGGAAAAAATCGCAATATTACTGGAAATTCTGTGAAATATTACTGCACTTCTGTCTCTGAGATCTATTAGAATTTGCCTCTTTATATGTGATTTTTTTTTCCCTGCTAAAGTATTTCGTTGACATTAAAGATCATCTTTGGCCTTCAGAGCCTTTGTATGTGGCTGTCCAAAGGACAGTTTAAGAGAGAGCTGTGAATTTTGTAGCATGAACTTCCAGGTATTGTTCCACCCATTAGGTGGTCTTTTAGTTCAAGAAATGGTAAAAAAACAAAAACAAAACAAAACAAAACAACAACCAAAAAAAACCCACCAAAGCAACAATCTAAAAAAAAACCCAAAAAAACCAAAAAACCACAAAAAAAACCACAAAAAAAAAAGACCCCACAGAGAAGGCGGAAATATATTTGGTTTTGAGCCTAGGAAAAGTAGTGATTTAAAAACATATTTCTGCTTTTCTCTGTTAGTGATATCAAGTGGATTTGCCTGCAAAGAACAGAGCCTATGGGTTTCAGCTGCCTTTATAAAAACTCTTTCTCAATAGAAACACCATATTTGTCCCATAGATCAAGATATCAACAACAGACAGTCATTTATCTTCAACTCTCCCAGGACTAGCATGGTTATTGTTTTTCTCATTAAGAAAGTTGCTAAATCCCAGGAGAGTCTGGGGTTTACAGTTTCCACTGATACTCATTTGTCATATTTCTATTGCTGCTTAGAGGCACATAAATTTAGGTAAAGAATAATAATTGCTGCCTGAGGTCAGCCTCATGCCTCCCTTAAGAAAACTAGAAGTTTATGAAGGAAAAAAAGGCATCCTTTAGGAAGAAAAAAATGTGAAGATCAATATTATTTTTAAAACCTGAGTACTCCTAAGGTGCTGGATTATTGTTTGGATCAAAAAGGGTGGAATTGTCACTCTGAACTTGACATCTTCTGCATCATCTGGGACAAGGAGAGAACACCCGAGTCTGCAGAGTCACAGGAAACTGCCATGGAAGAACAAAACCTGTCCCATTCACATGAAGGAGATGTTGAGTGACTATTGATGCATCAATATCCTGATGTAATTTTGATGTTTTGAACTCTCAGCTGATAAAAGAAGGAAAAAGAATGAAGCTGCACTTTTCATGAAGTCTGAATGGCTGACACAGGAAGAACAGGGTAAGATCAAACTTCCAGCAAGATCATTGTGACAAGAGATGCAAAATCAGCAGAGGAAGCTCCAAAAGGAGAGACTCCAAAATAATTCCTCAGGGATAATGTGCAATATTTCAGGTAACAGCCCCAAGGTAACCTGGGTGGGGGTGGAGTATCAGAGTCTGGTGGATTTGATCTCAGCATTCAATGGTATTTTCAAAATATGCTGTGGGGACAAAGAGAAGAACACTGAAACGACAGAAGACAACTTCAATAAACCTTTAGATAGTGCCCAGAGAAGCTGTGGCTGCTCCATCCCTGGCAGTGTCCAAGGCCAGGTTGGATGGGGCTCTGAGCAACCTGGGATAGTGGAAGGTGTCCCTGTCCTTGGCAAGGGAGGAATGAGATGATCTTTAAAGTCCCTTCCAACACAAACTACTCCATAATTACATATATATATATATATATTTTTTTTTTTTTAATTCTGTGTGTTAATTCTCTTTCACCAGGACAACTGGAGTTACTCCCCACCAGCAGTTTATGGAGCAAAGTCTAAACCACTGATAAGACAAAACAGCCAGCTCAAAGGGATTTCTGTCAATTGTTAGTGCTTTACCTCTCCTACCCCCATCCTTCAACATACAGCAAAGTCCTTACTCCGATGGAGTAAATATCTGGTGGGGGCCATGCAGGGCACATCTGTTGGTTTGTCTGGTGCCCTGGGGATGTTTTCACAGGTGTGTTGTTAAGCAAAGCCTCTGGGGCTGTCCCTTCAAAGTATTTCATCACTGTTGCATTAGGTTGGAAAAAATAACAAAAGAAGAGTTAATAAACCTACAAATATTGTAAGATTCTATACAGAATTGTGGGTTTCTTTCTAGACAAGGGAGAACAAAAATCTTGTTGCTTGGCAAAGGTCATTTTTTCAAGTATCACACATGTTCACTGGTTAAGTATTTCATTACAGTGCAGATAAAAGCCCCAGCTGTCTCCAGTGGTTAGGGATGCCATGTTTTATTTATTACCTTTTGTAACTTTATTCATCATAAAGGACACCTGCATGTCCTTTTCTTAACCTCCAGTTGAGTTTAATTCTGAATGGCAATTCAATGCAACTAAGAAAAACCCAACCAATAAACCAAACCAAAGCAAAACCACATGTATCCTTAAAACATTTGAAACTATACCCCTAAATGACTTCTTTCATTTCATTTCTACAAAGAAAATTGTGAAGATGTGGGTTTCTTATAGCTAAAGATCTGAATGGCCTGATACATATCTTCAGATAAAAGAGAGTCACTTATTGCCCTGTATTCCTAGGTTCCAACATTATCTCTAAAGAGATGAAGAAAGAGATAATATTTATCTTTTGCTGCTTGGATTCTTGGCCCCCATTTATTAAAAATTAAAATAATCCCCCCCCTTTTTTTTTTTCCTTAGAAAAATTAGGATCAAGGCTTGGCCAGACTGAAACTTCCAACTATCCTGAAGATTAAAAATTCAGCTTCAAAGGTAGAAGGATACTGGCAACAAAGATTTTTTATAAATACTCAAAGAGTATTTAAAGAAGAATGACAAATAACACCCAAGCCTATAGAAAGTTTGATGTTTGAAAGTTTATTCCCAAAACTAATATCCATGTATCCATAGCCTCCCATCCTTTCCACTTCCTCTGGACAAGGAGGCAGTGGCTTCAACAGCCCTCAGGGCAGAGGGGCTATAAATATCTTCCTGGTGTCAAAGACTGCTCCAAGTTGGAAATATTCTCTGTATCTTCAAGGTGTGTGACACACCAGTGTAAAAAAGATATTAAATCTTGAATTATTTCCAGTTTTCCTCACCCAACAGAGAGCTCTAGTCTCAGCTGGATGAAGCCAGGGTTCCCATCTGAGTCTAAGCAAGACTCGAGAGAATCAGAAGCACTGGTGGGCAGTGACTTGTTTAGAACTCACATAGTAAAGCAAATAATAAGAGGAACAAGCCAAGCATTACCACCTAATTTGTCCCATCCTCTCTGTGTTCTTACCTGGCAAATTAAGGCGTGAAAAATGTCTTTAAGAAAGCAGAAGTTGTTTCAGGAAGGATAAATACCCACAATGGGATTACAGAGTGTCACAGATGAGCTCTGTGTGTGCTTAGCAGGGTAAAAATCAGAGGTCTTTTAAGATGCAGAATTCAGTAACAGTCTGGACCATGTAATTAGTCAAAGATAATCAAATTATCTTCAGATTTGCTGAAGATACCATGGAGGAAAAGGGAATAAAATGTTCTGTTTTTAACATTGGTAGAAAGCAACACATACTTCTCAGGAGGGAATGTTCATATAGTTTTATGTCAAACTTTTTGACAGAAGGGATAGTGAGGCTTTGGAAGAGATGGTCTCCCCTCAGGAGTGTAAAGGCAACCCCTATCCTTGGGTGATTTCAAGAACATTTATAAAAACTAGTCAGAAATTTCAGAGACTGACCAAATGACCTTCTGGATCCTTGTAAAATTTATTATCTTCCTTTGCAGTCCTCTGACACTTAACCAAAACCAACACTACTCCTTGGGCTCCTCACTATCCCATAGCAAGTGAGAACAGGCATCTCCTGCCTCTCCCTCCAGCTTTTATATTAAATGTGGCTCCAGGACTGATCCCCTGAGAAGACTGGGACTGACAGATTTGTCAGAAAGATTTTAAATAAGAGACAGAGAAGCAGAAAACAGAACTGAAAGCTGTGTTTAACAGAAACACACATTTATAGGGGTTTCCAGGATTGCTTTCAGCAGTTTAATGTCATATGGGAGGAAATTCACAATTTAAGAAACAGTTCTGAGTAAGGCTTTCTTCCTGGGAGCCTGAGGGAGGTTTCAACAAGTCAATGGTGTTGTCCAAGAAAGAATAGGTAGGAAGGTTATTTGAGTTTGACACTTTTCCCAGAAAAGCTGTGGCTGCCCTATCCCTGGCAGTGTTCAAGGTCAGGTTGGATGGGGCTTGAAACAACCTGGAATAGTGGAAGGTGTCCCTGCTTGTAATAGGGACCTTGAAATGAAATTATCTTTAAGATCCCTTTCAACCCAGGCAATCCCATGGTTCTATGATTCTATGATTTAATGAATCTCACTTCAATTCAACCTGAATTTACAATTGGTGGTGTCAGCTGGGTGAGTTCACCAAAGATACCTGTACTACATAAGCACTCCAACCCATATCTTTCCAACCAGCTGATAGAAAGAATTAATTTTCAGTGGAACTCTTAGAGGCAGCCCCAAAATTCAATCTATTCCCACATCTCAGTATGCACCTCCAGGTTGCTGAGAAGTTTTGTGGTTTTGTTGGGGTTTTGTTTTGTTTTATAATATCCAGTCTAAACTTCCCCTGAAGATAAAAAACAGCTACTTAATCCAGTCACTGACTAAATAAATATGTGATCACATCCTATAGTTCTGTGTGAGCACAGGTCAAGGAATCCATGCACAGCTCAAAGAAAAAGAGGAGAAAATACCATTTCTTCACAAATACTCCCTTTCTTTCCCCAAACATTTCTACCATTATTAATGAAATTCTATTAACCTGCTTTGCCCCCCTCTTTTCTACAGAGATTTCTGCAGTTATTTATCTCTCTCCATCACATAGACTGGAAACTTTGATAAATTGCTTGGACTAATTTGTACATCACTTGAGACAGATGAGATAAATAATTTAAAAAGCATCTAGTGTCTCACAATAAAAACTCACTGAATTTCTCGGGAGGGTAGATACACTTTGAGCAACCTGTTCTGATGGGAAGTGTCCCTGCCCATGGCCGTAGCATTGAAACTGGATTAATTTTAGGTCCCTTCTTACCCAAACCTGTGTATGATTCAAAGACCCTTCTGTCAAAATTTCCATGGCTAAATAAACTTGATAGTCTAGGGGTATGTTTGCAGCTTGAGGCTCTTGTTCAGTGTCTTTGCCCACATTTTCTGTGTGAGCTTGGAGAACTCACTGGTCACCCAGAGCACGGACTCAGATTTTCACTTTCCTTGTCTTATCTGGCAAATTTTTTATTGCAATGACCAAACACTGTGTTGGAAGGTGTGGGGGTAAACAGCACTGGCACGGGACTGAAATCAGTTCTGCTTTCCCTGGAATCATTGTTTGGGTAACGAGAGATCTAAAAGATCACCCAGTTCCAACCCTTTGTTGTGGGCAGGGACACCTTTCATTAGACCAGGCTGCTCCAAGCCCCATCCAGCCTGGCCTTGGACATTTTCCAGGGCTGGGGCAGCCACAGCTTCTCCGGGCAACCTCTAATAGTGTCTCACCATCCTCACAGTAAATATCAAATCTTAATCTACTCTCTTTCAGCTGGAACCCATTCCCCCTTGTCCTGTCACTACACACCCTTGCAAATAGTCTTGCCAGACTGGATCAAATCAAACTGGGTTTCCAGTTCTATTCCAAATTAATAAAATGCCAAGTCAACAAAATTTCTAGTGGGCTATGGAACCTAGAGTCTAAGGAATATCTGTGACTGGAAGCACTTGTGATTTGGTGCAACCCTCCTGGTTATCAACCAGCATTGATTGTGTGAATATCTGCTGCTATCAGGATGACTGGAAACACCAGGATCTGCAGAACTCTCTCCAGGACCAGTTCATTTGCTTTCTCATTTTTTGGCTCAACATTATGAACACTAACGTGTATTTAAAGGGTACAATTCCCTGAATGTACTAAACAAAGCAGCAGCCTCTAATTTTGAATTTCCCTGGAGATGGGAAGAAAAAGGGTTTGTCAGAACTAATAACGGGTGAATCCCAAAATGGGCTGTGAAGGGAAATTGTCAAATCCTAGTCATTTCCCTTGGTAGCCAGCTTCACTTTTGCTGGGAGATTCTGCCTGGAAAAATTGTATTCAATAACATGTTTTGTCTATATGGACCTATTTCAGTACAGTTCCACTCCTGGAGACCCATCTGAAGAATTGCAGCCCCACATGTCAACCATTACATAGGCAAGTAGGCAAATGTTAATTTTGGCTCTGATATATTCTCTATTTTATTTTAATTGGAGGAAATCCCCAAATCGATCGGTTAGGAAGCATTTTCTTACAGTGGAGACTGGAGGTTTTTAGCAGAAAAGGCTTTAGTTACAAATAATAAATTATCCCAATAATAAAAAACTGAATAGCAACATCAGGGAGCAAGGAATTATGCAGCGAGTCTTCCCAAAGCAAATTGCTTCCCATCTCTGTGCAAGATGCATTAGCATCTCTAACATAATGTTAGGAAACAGTTTGTTTCTTTTAGGGAGAAGACCTCATTCATCAGAGAAAACATCTGTCTTCCCACATGATTTAATTCTGCGGGTCACAATTTAGTTCATGTGGGTCTCCCCTGTGTAACACACACTGAGGTAACAATTAATGACTTAGTTCCACCCTGTAAGAGCTATTACTGCCTGTTCTGTATTCCCACAGTGCCTTCCCTTTCCTGGAAGGTACACACAGCCATTGCTGTTCAAGAAGTGCCTATGCAGAGCCCTTAGGGTTTAGACAGAAACTCTCTTTGAGACAGAGAAAATTTCTCTTTAATTGAGTAGCTGGGACTGCCTGGTTGCTGCAGTAGTTAAGTCTCAGTCCACAAGGCTGGGTGGACTTTTCCAAAAATGTGTTTAAAACCTCATAGAATCATTAAGTCATAGAATTGTTTTGGTTGGAAAAGACTTTTAGGATCATGTACACCACGTACCGTTCCCACTAAAATATGTCCCAAAGTGCCACATTTTTAAAATGTTTTTTCAATCCATCCAAACCTGGTGACTCTACCACTCCCTAATTTCTTCATCCACATTATTTGCAAAGATATTAAACATGGCTGACCCCAGTTTTCAGCCCTGGGGGACACCACTGGTGCCTGGCCCCAGCTGGATTTAACTCCATTCCCCATTACTCTCCCAGCCACTCATTGGATTTTCCCAATTAACAGAGCACCCACCTAAGCCCTGAGCAAACAGTTTATCCACGACAATGTTGGGACAAATGGTGACAAAAGCCTGACTAAAAAAAATGCACATAGACATCTCCAGCCTCTCCCTCATCCCAGAATCCCCCTTGTCATAAAATGGGATCAGGTTGGTCAAGCAGGACCTGCCTTTCACAGCCCCTGGTCCCCTGGGGGTTTTGCACAAGCCTCGTGATGGTGCTGCAGGTGATCTTCTCCAAAATGTGCCTCAACACTGAGGGCAGACTGACAGGCTGTAAAACAACTCCTGTGAGGCAAAATCTTCCATATTCTAGTATTTTGCCTTCAGGCTAATGCCATAATTATGTGAAAACCACTCTGTATCCCAAGGGATAATTTTTTATACTTGGAGTAAACATTTTTATTTATTTATTTCACTTGAATGAAAAAAAAAAAAAACAAACAACAACAAAAAAAACACCCCAAACCAAAAACAAACCCAACACTGCTTTTTTATCTATTGTATATTCAGTAACGTGGTTAAGGCACATGGCTTGCATGAAATCTGGGTAAGGATAGTTCCTCATGAAATGTAAAGTAATGCAATATAAAAACTGAAACAGTCAGCTTTCTTGTGATATTTACTGAATTTTACATGAGCTGAATGTGATATCTGTGCTCTAGTTTCTACAATCTATTCTGTACTTTCTAAAATATATACATTAGATTTGTGCCCATTAAAATAACATTATATAGAGATAAGGTGGTTCAAGTAGATAGTTAAATGCAATTCCAGCCTGAAGGTTGGATTTGCAATTTAAACAAAAGGTGAGAATTAGAGAATTAAAAAAATTCCTTCATGTCATGAAATGCTCTTGTATTTTCTTTGCCTTAATTCCCCTTTCTCTAAGAGGAAGACCATTCTTCTCACTGCAGAGTATCAAGGATGAATGCATGAAGTTCATTAAACAGTCAAATAATGGGCAACAAAAAGTTGTTCTGAAGTGACAAATATTTGGTAGAGACAAAGATAGCTCTAGTAAATAATTGCTTCTGAAGTAATTTCATCTTTTTAAACAGTTGCATGGATTATTGAAAACTGTTTTCAAAAAGAATGTATTTTCATAAAGTAAAATATGGTAGGTTATGAAATTATTAATCATTATGTAAGTTCCTTAAGGAAAACAAGACTTCAGCTGCTGTTATCTCAGCCTCTCTCAAGCATAGTAGAAACAAGGCCAAATGCAAATGTCAGAATTTTTTTCAACATAAAACACTTTTATTCATTATCTATGACACCAATTTTGTTAACATATAGTTTTATTTATAAGACAATTAACTAAATATTAAATTTTTATTAGTCATGCTTGTTTATTGGGCATTTTGTTTAACATTAAAAGGTAACATTTTGTATTCATGAACATTGCACTGTGAAATATTGGTTTAAAATACCTGAGTGCATACCTTGACTTCTCTTGATTTTTCTTTATTTGGGGCTTTTTTCCCGCTTTTGATCTGTGCTATTTCATTTATAATGGCTTTAACACATACAGCAACAAGCAGTCCTGTTGTTTCTTCCTGACTGAAAAGCACTCTGGATTATCCTCTTTCCCTGGAACTCCTTCTGATCACTTTGTCAAACAAAGGCACTTCAAATAATGATGGTGTGAGAGATATTTTATGTGCTCCAAGAGCCTGATCTGATCCATAAACATATTTCCCTGCCAAGCATGCTGGCTTTGTTACTCACCAAACACTGGGATGCTGAACATTTGACTTCTTTATGTGCTGGTAATTGTTTCTCCCTTTTTGTGCCAAGGCTCGATGCCTAAAAATAATAATTGGAAATATGGAGTAGTTGCGAATCTTCTCCTTTCCCGACTTTTGCACCATTTCTTCTGCTGAGTCTGCAAAATCAAAGTATTGCAAACAGATCACTCTGCTGAAGGTAGCTGGAACATTTCAGGAGATATCAACGGCAAAAAAATACCTGAACACTTCAATTTTCAGATTTGGGGTCTCTGCAAAATATGGAACAAACCCAACTGCTTTTGTTGCATATCTTCTCTCTTCTGCACTGCCCACCTGCCTCTCTGCCATAGAAAGTTAAAGGGCACAAAGCTGTCACTGACCTGAGAACCTGAGGTGGAGGGGAAATTTCTAAAAGAGGAAGCTGAAATCCCTGAATTTCTCCAGAAGGTCAAACAAACCAGCTGAACTCATACAAGTGAGTCACTGAAATTCATAAAGATGGAAATACCAAGGTCTTCTGTAAAGTACAGTTTGGTCCCTCATAAAAGAACTAAAATGGGCTCTTCTGCTCTCTTTTGGAAGTGCACAATCTATCCATCCATCCATCCATCCATCCAATCCATCCATCCATCCATCCATTCATCCATCCATCATCCATCCACCCATCCATCCATCCATCCATCCATCCATCCATCCATCCATCCATCATCCATCCATCCATCATCCATCCATCCATCCATCCATCCATCCATCCATCCATCCAATCCATCCATCCATCCATCCATCCATCCAATCCATCCATCCAATCCATCCATCCACCCATCATCCATCATCCATCCATCCAATCTATCCATCTATCCCCATATGAAATGAGGGTGTAGGGTCCCATATTTAACAGTCAGCAGACTCTGTAGCCAGCACAGTCAATGGATCAAGGGTGTGACTCATCCCAATAAACATGAATATTTTGTTTTAAGCTGAGTTTCACCCACTGCTGTATGGACTGTGTGTGTCAGGAGTCCAGACTGACTCGCACCCTTAGCGTGGGACAAACCCACACTGCAGGCACCCACCTTAAAACACAACACTGAGGCTTTGCCTGCTCTGAATGAGGGCAAATTTTATCTGCCTGGGCTTCATGAATTGCCTCTTGTCTCTTGCTATGGCTTGGCATTCATCTGCATCACCACTGACACTCAAAATGATGCTAAAACCAGAAAATGCACAGAGATGTGAAGATTTATTTGTTTGCACGCAGAGTTTGACAGCAACAAACTCGGGCTTGGTTCTCAATGGAGACAAGCTGAGGATTTTGTCAAATTCACCTGTCCTCCCATAGTCACTTTTTCATCCATCCTTCCCTGCTGTATTTGAGCAGGACAGTCCTTAGAGCTGAAGTTGCCTTTTAGGAAGAGCATCTGCAACCTGCAGCTCTGCTGTCAGGGGACAGTGCCAGCTGCTGCCATCAGAACAGCAAAAAGTTGGAGAAGCAAACGGGGGAGCTTTTCTATGTCTGCTACCAGGAACTGAAAAATAGAGTGAAATAGGCAGAGACAGATGGTGGGAACCACAGACAACATAAGTAGAATTAATCTAATACAGTCCAACAGTATAAAAATTGAGTTTCTAACTTAAACATGGTCTTCAATACAAAACTGAAACACACTGGAGCCTCAGGAAGGTGAATCTTTTCACTTTAATACAGATATAAAAGTTGTATGGATTACATGTACTACAGGAAGAACTTATCCAAAATTCAGCCTCTGATCTGGACCCCCTCTAGTGCATCTTGGTGCCTTTTGCAAACAGAAGATTTAAAAGCTGTGTGATTTTAGAGGTTCTACAGGGCAGTTGCAAACCTCAAATGTCTGAGATTAAAAAAACTGCCTTTAAATGCAGGAGGTTTCTAATACGATACACTGGCATGTTAGCCAACATGATTATTTTATTAGATACAAACTAGTTAATAATGCATGGGAGATTTTTTTTTCTTTAAGAAAAATGTGGTATTTCCCTACTGCTCAGTTAAGAAAAGCTTTTAAAATTTTCATTATGAAGAACCTCCAAAAATTGCCACTAATTTTCCCCCTTCTCTGCCTTTATACTGCTTGTAAATCAGATGTGATAATAACTTCTGAGGAGCTGGAAAGAGCATATTTTCCCTGGGAAAGTTATGAGGATGACAGCTCAGTGCTTCAGCAGTGTCAGAGCTGTTACATTTCCATTCATTAACTTTCCCTTTTTCTATATAAAACCACATAATTGGGACTTCCCTTAGTGGAAACATTTAGTGCATCTTTAATGGGCGACTCAGGATCACAGCACTTTATGCCTGAATCTAAGAGTAATTGAGAGCTTCCTGAGAGCTGCCAAGTGTTGCATGTTCCCATAGATTCAGCATCTTTCAGGATTGGACTCTCGTCATATTTGTAGTGTTAATAATGTCAAATCCCCTGTAGTACTTTTCTAATCTATTTACTACAATGTCTCATGCTGAGCGTCTCCAAAATTATCTATGTTCTTTTTTTTTTTTAAGTATGTTTTCTCCAAGCCTGAAGTTATTATAATAGTGTAATTTTCCCTCTTCTTCCAGATGGATTTTCTGGTTAAAATGAATGAGAGAAATAAGTGTTAATTTCAATTGCTGATGGGGCCATTGAGAGTTAAAACTGTAATCTGGAGCAGAGAAAGAAAAAATTAATCATGGTGGCCTTGATCCACCAGCATCCACAAAGTAAATGCTTTGCTAAGCAATTTTGGATTTGTGAGATTTCCAGTTTCTCACAAATTAGATAATTTTTTAATTTAAGGCTCACCTGACCATCAGCCTTCAGGAGAGAAGAATGGATCAGAGTTAGAGCACAATTTAATGGAGCTCTGAGCTTTTGGGGTCATTCTGCCATGGGCTTCATGCACAACTCAAGACTTCAGTACCCACAAAATGAAGAATACACAAGGAATAAAATGAGAAACATACAAGGAATAGGTATCTTGGAAGAAGTTACTTACCACAGTCATAGAATCTCCTAAATTCATGGAATCACAGAATAAGCTCAGTTCCAAGGGACCCACAGGGATTGTTGAGTCCAGATCCTTGCCTTGACCACAACTGAACCTGTCAGACAAAAAGCCCAAGCAGTAAAACACGATCTATCATAGAGAGAAAGATTTCACTGTCAGATTTCCCATGATTCCTCTCCTAATAAACTTTCCCTCCCTCAAAGGCTGCAGTGAATCCCAGAAGCATCTTCCTGTTTACCTGATCCTGCTGCATCCCCAGAGCAAGCTTGGAATTTTTCACATAATAAAATGTGATATCACAAGGATTGAGAAATACTTTTGTGCATGCTTGACACTTCAGCCCCAAAACTATTCCTTAAATTTCCTCCTCCAATAATAAAACAGGTAGAACTGAAAAAAATCCCTCAAAATGCCTTTTACTAAAAACTGCTATTGCAGTGTATTTTTTCCTTGAGAAAATTGCGTTTTTGCAATTGCATGAGCACTGAGAAAGCAGACCTGAAAACACATGTGTTTTTTGTTTCTAAAAGAATTAACCAAATTCAAAATGCAGTTACTTCAATATGAAAGTTCATTTTATTTATGTTTTCCATACCTCCTGGCATTCAGACACCTCCCACATCCCCAGATGTGAGATATCATTGCTGTGATAAACCACCACATGGGGCTCTGAATAGCGTAGTCAAGAGGAAGGTGTTCCTTGACCCTTAAAGATGAGATGATCTTTAAGGTCTCTTCCTGCCCAAACCATTCTGGGCTTCCATGTTTCTGTTTAACAGGCCAGCATGAGAGTATTGAATGAAGCACTAGCACCATGGATAGCTCAAATTCCTTTAGTCTAAACTGACAGAAACCTCTTAATAAGAACATTTGCTACCTCTTTAACCACTTGACTACAAAAAAAAAAAAAAAAAAAAAAAAAGGGGAGCCCCTTGCTATGCCTGTGGGAAGTACAAATTCATGTTCTTCTTTTAAGTCCCCCTCTCTCACTGTATGACCAAAACTGGATGTCTTCATGAAGATATAGACTTAGTTTGCTTTGAAGTTTTCTGTTGCATTATTCAACATGTCCCAGAGGTTGACACACTGAACTTGGTGTTTGTTTTTCATTTGTTTCTTCATGGAGTGCTTGAAAATGGGATTAGAAGCATCTGGTGACATATTTCCCAGGATCTTCAAAAGATCAGGAATCTGCTCATGCAAAGAAGAAGTTAAGGAATAATAAATCCAGAAGCAACAACTCGTGTCAGGATTGTGTGTCTGGAGGGATCCTGCTGTTCTCAGCTCATGTGACATTTAGTCTATGTTAATTTTGGGATAGTCTCTGCTCAAGGACATGGAAGGAAAAGATCTGACTGCCTTGAGATAGAAAATGAAGAGTTGCCAACAGGGCCCTATGAGGCAGTTGCCTGCAATAATTGGTTCTGGATTTGATGACAGTGGCAATTTCTCCAGTCTAATGCTCCTAATTGATGCTGAGTCCCATGCAGGACACACAATGAAGGCTGGAAATATTTTATATGAAAAGGTAATTGCTGCTTGATTGGTCAAGATTCCACATTTTGGTGATGCTGGGGGGAAATATTTCACAATACTGATGACATTTGAAATGTTCAGGGGAAAGAAAAGGATAAATGGTTATTAATAGCTGTTTCTTCAGTCTTTCTTGAGTAGACATGCACCAGGAAGCAATGATATTTTTGAAGTCATGTGTTCTTCAAAGACCAGATGATTTCTGTTGTATTAGTGCTTGAAATTTAAGTTTGTTTCTCTCCAAAGATAAGTCTTGAGAAACATAATGGAAAGACCTCAGTGGGAGCTAGCTCAGGGATCAGTCTCTTCTCCCAGAAGACCAGTGATAGGAAGAGAAAAAATGGCCTCAAGCTGCACCAGTGGAGGTTTTATTAGTTAAAAAAAAAAACAACAAAAAAACAAAAAAAACAAACCAAACCAAACAAAAAAAAAAAAAAACAAACAAACCAAAAAAACCCACAAAAACACCCACCAAAAAACATACAAAAAACATAGAAATGTCATAAACCGTTGGAAAAGAGCAAGTGACAATGACAGGTGACAATGGAGTCACCATTTATGTGTTCAAAAAATGTGTGGATGTGGCACTTGAGGACATGGTTTAGTGGTGAAAACCTGGTGGTGCTGGGTTAAAGGTTGGACTTGATCTTTAAGGTTTTTTCCACTTGAAGAGATTCTGTGGTTTTAGGATTATGGTGGCTCTTTTAGTCACTTCATTTAAACACAGTTTGTTGTTCCCTATGGTCTAGTAAGAAATACTCACACAAGAAGGTAGCATAAAACCTATAAAAATGCTTAATAAATATACAAATTGGGTGACTTTAATAACCACTTAATTGCCTTAAATTAAAAAAAAACTCTTTAAGAAAGCAAATTAATTAGTGTATCAGAGCACTGAATTTTCCTTTTGTGGGTGTCTAAGCTATTGTTATCTAGATTGCTCTAAAACTACACAGATATTTTCCACTTTGGGCTTGGTTTGGGTGTTTTTCTGCAACTCTTAGGTTTTCTTTGGGCTGCAGACATAATTCTGCCACGTATCCAAATAGCTGAGCTAATCATGAGTCTTCATTAAAGGCAGGGAGCCTGAAGATTACAGCTCTAGAGAATTTAGGCAGGAAAAACTGGAAATACCTGTGTCTGGCCAGGGGACCAAATTCACTGATGCTATGTTTGCAAAGAGTGCAGAAAATCTTTCTTTGTGTGAGGAAAGAAAAGAATTTCTTTTAAAAAAATCCCATTGTCTTGTTTCTGTCTCAGCAGAACAACCTTAGGGGTGCAATGCCATGCTGGTCTCAGTGAGACACCTGGCTCCAGTGGACAGACTCTCTGGCCATGGCAGGGGGGTTGGAATGAGATGAACTTTAAGGTCCTTTCCAACCCAAACCATTCCATGATTCTATAATGAAATATCATTTGTAAAACTGCCATTTAGTTTGAATCTGCCTAAGAGGTTCCTCATCCAAACACAGCCCCTTGGGTCTGCCAAGGTCACAACACACAAAAAACACCTCCTGAATCCTAAGAAACACTTTATCTTGTTCCAATTCGTTCAGTCAGCTTGACTGCATTAAAAGTTCCCCTGCTCTCTGCTGCCTGCACAATGAGCCAGGGGGTTGGGAAGCAAAGCAGAATGAATATGTAGCTGTTTCACGGGGTTATAATGAAAATTTCAGAGTAATCTGATCAGATCTGTTCCAATATACCCTCAAACTACTCCTGCCATAAGTGTGATGGGTGAACACATTGAAATTTGAGCCCAAATCGTGGGACTAATTCTGAGTTTATTGAAATGAACAAGGACAAATGAGGTGCTACTTTCTCTCCCAGACACACAATCAATTTTAGAAGGGCTGCAGCACGTTTATCATGAGTTTGAAGCTGTAAATCACATCAGAGATTCGACTTTTCACTTGGCTATAGCTACAGTGACTTGACTCCTTGACTCCTAGTGTAGATAATAAAAAAGAAGAGATAATTTGCATTTAAACTTGGTCTGCTACTATTAAAAAAAAACAAAAACCAAAAACCAAAAACAAACAAAAAAAACCAAACCAAACCAGAACCAAACAAACAGAAAACAAACAAAAAACAAACAAACAACCCCCCACCAAAGCAGACTCCATCTGAAATCAGTCTGAAGTTCTGGCAGCAGGACACTCTTCAGCATTTTTCTAGGTATGTTTCCTTTTCCTTTTACTTTTTTAGTATTAATCATTATTTGCCTATTTCTGACCCCATACAACCAGCTCAGCCAAATAAACTGCTTGGAAGTGCTTTAAATGGCAAGAACATTCTTTAGCCTGGAGGGCAAACCATCCTCTTAGGATGTTAGTGAGAGTTTTAAATACCTGAAGCCAAGGACAAGCTGCAATTCCTGCCTCCCACTTCTTGAATGAGCATTCAGCACACGGTGAGTTTGCATTGCATTTCCCTCTCGAGAGATTCAGTCTTGAACAAGATAATTCTGATTTAATGAGGAGTTCAAGTTGGGCTCAACAGATTCAGATTTTATATCAGGGGGAAGAAAAGTGAAGACATTTCACTAGGAAGTTAGTGCAGTACTGGAACAGATCTTCCAGAAATTTTTGGGATCCTGGCCGTGTAGGATTTTAGGATTTGATGAGGCAAAATGATAACTGACCTGATCTACTGCTGGGTATATTGTTGTGATGTGCAGGAGGCTGAACTGCAAATCTCTAAAGGTCCAAACAATATTTCCATTGTCATAGGATTCATTTGGCTTGGGATTTGTGCAAGTGAATCAGAGAGCATCCAGTCATAAATGAATGGGACAGGAAACAGGCACATGGATTATAATAACATACTGAGAAGGACCTCATAATTATTGATGGGAATAGAAATGTCTTTTGATCAAAGATTGGATTTGTTTGATTTCCAGAATAATTAATTTAGAAGAGTGGTTCCCAGATCTCCCAACATGTTTGGGAGTTACCTTTTCCATTTTATTGCAATATTTTGTCTGCTGAACTGAAGGCCCTTTTAGACATATTTAGTTTAAGTGACTGCAGGAGACAACTAAGAAGTTTTCCTCTAAATGTTGTTAAATGTTCTAAAATATCTTAGACTATTGCCAGTAAAGAATTCTACAGCAAATATGTGAATGACTAAAATAACTACAGCAAATAGAGTTTTCATCTCCTTACATTAATGTCTTATTGCTCTTAGCATTACTGGACCATTAAGAAAATGCAGTTAGGGATAATTCCTGAATTTTGTTTTCTTCCTGAATGGTCGTCATGGCAGATTAAACAAAAATAAGATTTAAACGTAAATAAAGAAACTGCTTTAGACAGGCTCTTATGAATCCCTCCCTAAGATGTAGAACTCTGCCAAGCAGTCGAGTTATCTTCTGCCAGACTGCTAAGAGAGATTGAAACTGCATTCCAGGAGACAAAAAAAAAAAAAAAAAAAAAAAAAAGTTGGGAATAGTCCTTGAGAGCTTTTGAAAGCAGCAGATAAGATTCTACTGCCTTTAATTCTCACAGAATACAGAGGAAAGGGAGCCAGAATGGGATTGACAAATGACCATCACAGTGACAGATTGGGATAATTGCAGTAACAAGAAAGAGGCAAGATTTTATTTTTCAAGTTCTCCAACAGAAAACTTGTAAGGAAAAATTAAAAAGAATAGTTAAATTGGGGGGGAATAGGTCTGATCTTTTTTAATATGTCTTGCTATGGAGTAGGAGAACCTGCAAAAGCAAGGGATGAATTTAAAAATGGCCCAAAAGAAGTGCAAGGACTGGGTACAAAATACCTGCAGAGCTCAAAAATGTCATGTTACAACCCCAGACATCACCATATGGGTAGCATACAGACCTCAGATGCTGCTGCTTGCTCTGTATTGGGTTTCAGATAGAAAAATTCAATTTCCACACTTGTCAATCCAGTGCTGTTCACCAGCTTCTAACCACATACACATGAATGCTGTGTAATTGTTTTTGTTGAAAGATGTTACATGTAAACCTGTCAGAAGGAGCTTTGGCATCTCTGATTTTTAAGCACAGTTTGCATTTTTAAGGCCATAAATAAATAAATACAACAGAACCGACTGCAAAAAAAACCTGTAATCAAGAGAAAAGTTTCAACAAGACTTGATAAAAACCATGAATGTATAAGATACCTGGAAATGCCTGTCATGTCTACACAGTAGCTAAATTCTTCCAGAACTAAAGAGAAGATAACAGCTTCATTCTCAATGCCAGCACATACACAACATTTTTGATATGAGATGTCCTTCTTAGCTGGAATGTCTGAGTGCATAAGAGATTTTCAAAATGGGTGGGAATTTCCTTCAGTTATCTAAGCCTGTTCTCTGTGTATGAAAGAAGGTGATGATAAAAGTATACTCTAAAATCGACTCTCACCTTTAACTTGCAGCTAAAGAGACATCATCACATTTTAGAGAGTTACAATTCCAATGAAAATGGAATTTAGGAGGTTAATTCAAATCTGAATTACTGTTAAAAAGAACTGAATAGTCTTTGCTCTCAATAAATCCATATGCATGCCCAAAATCCCACTATGATATCCTCATTTAATTGTAAAAATATCAAACTTTATACAAAGAGCTGGTCTGAGCTCTTTTCATCTGGCCAAAATGGAAGACTTTTTGATGGATGTGCTCCCAACCTGTGACAGGGACAGTTTAGGAACATTTATTTTCTTCCCAACTAAGATCTACATAGACAGCCTGATAGGAATAACATCAATCTACATATAACCTGCACTGAAAGATGCTGATCACATTCACATGGATGTGGCACAGTCAGGTGTGGCTCAAAGTGACATCAAGTGCAATCAGGCAAGTCCTTATGTTCTTCTAGACCATAAAGACTGGAGGCTATTTCAGTTCAAATTACCTGCTTGCTCATTTCCTCCATGATATTTCAGGATACATGGAGAAATCCCTTATATAGTTTGGAAATTGGAGATAGGTTTTCCACAGTTCATGGTCTTCCTGAAAGTTGATACTGGGTTATATATAAAAGTTGTGCAGCACCTGCCTGGTGTCCCTGATGTGTTTACCTTGAAGGTAATAAGAGGTATTCATTTGAAGCAGTTTGTGGGAAGGTAATGAGAGTCCAGGGAGCAAAAAAATTCAATTATGGGAAGTGTGTAATGTATGTGTGTTTTCATGATTTGTATTGATCCATGTGCATGACAGATTGGTTATAAATTGGGTAATATATTACCTGGTAAATGAAATACACTGAACTGCAGGAGCATATTAGGTAGTGTATTGAATTCTCATGGCCACTGTGACATTTTATTTGTGGGTATAAGAACCTCTGTTATTGTGTGTGTGTGTGTATTTGTCTGGTGTAATTGTAATTTACAGGAGATACTTGGGTCATTTATGGAAATATTTTGGCACCACAATACATCAGGTTACTGGGTGCCCTTGCTGTGAGTGAGGGGAAAGGATGAGTCTGTCCCTTGGGGAGTCAAGAGTGTCCTGCCAGACCCATGGTCACACCTTCCACAGCCTTGCCAGCCTCAAAATGAAAATATCTGCTGGTGAATACCTGACACATCGAGTTTCCTTCAGGTCTGAATCTAGATCATGTTCTTTTTCAAGAGCATTACAGCCACCACCACAAAAAAAACCCAAGCAAACAAACCAAAGAACCCCCCCCCCCAAAAAAATCAGCCAAAAAACCCTAAAATCTTCCTTGCATAGTGAGAGTACTCTGTGGACATTCCCCTCAAAAGAAAATGCAAAAGAACAAATTCTATTAAGGAACAAACAGGAAATGGAGTCTTTTGAAAGCACAAAAAACCCTGTTGTTACATTCCTTTTGCAAAGGAATGAAATAAAGAGAACAAGACAACATTTTTTCTCTTTGCGCTGATGATTTTGCCCGGAAAAAATGCAGACTCAAACACCAAAAAGTTTGTTTCTTCTAGAGTAGGAAGTGAAAAGAAGATTTATTACTCCTTATTATTTATATGACTTCTTATAGTTGCAAATGTATTTCAATAATCTTTATGGAGCTCAATTATACCACAGCCAATTGATATGAGTGATTTCAGTACTTCTTAATATGCTGTTTAAAACCTCCAGTGAAAAATTTTCTTAATGCATGGTATAAAATATATGGCAAACTCTTTTAATGTAACTAAGTCCTGGTTTTATTTTGTAGCTAAAATGCAGAAAGTACAGAGATTGGGTTTGTATTAGTCTATAGAGATGTTTATCTCATTCCAGTTCTGCCAGTGTTTCCACTTCTAATTTGCCAAAGAGGTCTTGCACTGATCTTGTTTATTTGTTTATTCCAGGGAATAATTATGTTTGCTGTTCTTGATTTATGCCTTATGTTCTTGGCTATCTGAAATTCTGTGCTCTGTGCTAAGCTGGAGGTTTATGTTCATCAAAGTGCATCCTCTTAAATTCAGCTCCACTGCTACAGCGCTGTGTGTGGTAATCATAAATGTATTAATTATGAGATGCACTTGAGCTGGAGATTTACCACCTCCAAAGTACTCGACGGGACTCAAATCCTGGCATCAGTATTTACCTGCTTGATCCCTCCTTGGACATCTCATCTTTTAGACAAACTGTGTGCAAGAACATGAGAAAGGGAAACACTTGTGCAAATGTTTCTCGTAAAAAACACATATATTTGTGATTTTCAAATATATGATAAGGAACATTTTACATTGTTGTTTTCCTTTAACAGGGTAAAGTGATGAAATATAATTTCTTTTCTCTGTGAAGGAAAGACTCAATCTAGATCTTAAGAGGTGAAACTTCCCAAATTAAGGGCAAGTCTCAAAAAAACCGTCAAGGTAGTTGTGAGGTAAGTTGTAAAGGTGTTTAAGTAAAATAGTATGTCCATGTTGAACTGGATAGTGTTTTGTAGAGGTTCTAGTTTCTATAATTAGCCCAAGATTTATGATTAGCCATGGTGACGTGCATATCTCCCTTCTGGAGCTCTTGGACTCTCACTACCCAGGTTCCCTGCATACCACAGCCCAGAATGCTTATATTGCATTTTATTAATGTTTTTATTTCTGTTGTCTCCACCAGACCCTGTGGACACCAATTCTCTAAAGAAGAAGAAACTTCTGTGATAATTTACACCACCTGCCTTCAGTACTGTCCCTCCTCTTAACTTTGCTCCTCTTGTATTATGAACCTGCAGTTCATACACAAACCCTGAGAAACAAAACCTGTAAGCACAAGATTCTGATAGCAGGTTGTGTTTGTCTCTCCTCAATCATCTCTACAAAGGAAAGGAATATTCAGAATTAAATAGCAACCTGTAGCAGTGCTGTGTAACTTGACGAGCAGACATAAGTATGTTTAGCAGCCTAATGCTCTCTGAAATTCGATTTCTTCAGATTAACAGTGTTTTCCCAGACAAGCATGATGGGCAGCCTGATTCTTTGCAGCAAATTAAAAACCAAGTAGTCTTTAAGGCGGGAATATTCGTCTACATAAACATGGTGAAATGAAATTATCTTAGGTCAATTATTTTTACAGAATCACAGAGACAGTCAGGTTGGAAAAGACCTCTAAGATCACCGAGTCCAACCTTTGACCAAACACCATCTTTGTTAACTAGACCAGAGCACTGAGTGCCACATCCAGTTGTTTCCTGAACACCTCCAGGGATGGGGACTCCACCATCCCCCTGGGCACCCCCTTCCAATACCTGACCACCCTTTCTAGGAATAAATTCTTCCTGATCTCCTACTTGAACCTCCCCAGCACAGTTTGAGGCATTTCCTCCTGTCCTGTCACTAATTTCCTGGGAGAAAAGTGGCTCCCACCTGGCCCAAACACCTTTCAGAGATATGTAGAGAGTGATAAGGTTTTCCCTGAGACTCCTTTTCTCCAGGCTAAACACTCCCAGCTGCCTCACTCACTCCTCAAATGATTTATTCTCATGACCCTTCACCAGCTCCATTGTCCTTCCCTGGAATGAGACAACTACACATTTCATATGAGTAACAAGGTATTCACAATGATTTTCCTGCCAGGCCACCAGGTATAAAAATAACAGGAAAGCCACAAGGCAAGAGGATGAAGATAGCATTGATCAGAGAAATAATCTTTCCTCAATGGATGTGCAACTTCTGCACAACATCCCTGTTTAATTTTTGACCAGTGTATTTTTCTGAACCAGGAAAGAGTGTCACCATCTCTTCCCTTTGCACCTGCCTTGCCTCCCTTATCTGCCTGCTCTGCTTCTGGCCAAGATGCACGGTAGCATGGGATGTTCCAGCTGACAACTCTTCTTTTTACTCATATTTTTCCACTAAAGAGCTCTTTGATTTTTTTTTCTGCTACAAAAGTAGAGGTTCCCACAGTTACATGACTTTGCTGCCATCAGGACATCTCAGAGAAACTCAGAGGAACTCTGCTTTGTGGGAGGAATAAAAACACACCAATTTTCACTCAGTTGATTCACATGGGGTCAGGGTTTTGGATCTCTTTCCACAGCACTCCTTCCAGGTAACAAGCAACAGGACTAGAAGAAACGTTTCAAGTTTCCCCAGGGGATGTTTAGATTGTATATTAGGAAAAATTTAATCACTGCAAGGATTGTCAAACATGGGAACAGGCTGCCCAGAGAACTGTTGGAAGTGTTCAATAAATGTGTAAATGCAGCACTTGGGGCATGGTTTAGTGATGGACCTGACAGTGTTAAATTAATGACTGGACTTAGAGGTCTTGTCCAGCCTCAGTGATTCTGTAATTCCATGATTCCATGTCTGTGGCCCTCTGATTCTTTCTCTGCTCATGGTGAGATGCAGAGTTGGAAGTTCATATCAACTTGCATTGCATGCTGCTTCATGGAAAGCATATTCTTCCCAATTACTTTGGACTCTAATTGAGCTGAACTAAATAGTGATGTGTTAACTTGGTTTGCTTCCTATGACTCAAGGATTTACAAAAGATAACTCATTTAGGGCTCAAGGTGCCTGTGGTAATTGTTTTCCTGAACAATGCATCTTTCAATCACCTTTTCCATTATCCACGTAGATTAACTTCATTGTCTTTAGAAGTAATTGACACTGCTTTTTTATTCTTCTATCATCTCATAATAATGTCAGTGTAAACATAGCCAGAGGTAATTAAACCAGCAAAGGGGATAAATTCTGCATGCTGTGCAAACAAAAATGAAAAATCCAGGGAGATTTAGTCAATAGCACTGTGAGCTTAATCATCTCGTAAGAATTAAGGATAACATCCAGCTTTGTTTCTCATTTATTTTCCTCCAGTTTGCAAGTGTAACAATGGTTGCCCGTAAGTATCAAACTATGGTAACTGATAACCCAAGGCAATTGTTCATACCTAAATCCTGGCCTGGTATTGCAGTCAATGGCTCATAAATGTTAATATTGTGAGAATGAGTGATCCACCTGACCACATTCTCAAATAAAGAAGCCAAGCTATTTCTGTTCAAATCAATTTTTTTTTCCTGTATCATGAGCTATCAAAGTGCTGTTTGAATAAAAGAGCAGAAAAACCTTTCAAGGTTTTCTTCAGTAAGCTTTGTCTAAAATGGGTTTGTAGACAGTAATTAATGCTTAAACTACTTTGTGCATTATCTGCTTATCTACTTGCTTGGAAAGCACACAGAAAGAATATACTGTTTAATCAATCTGTCTCCTTTTTCAGTCATAATTTCTCTTTAGACTCTGAGTTATGAGTGCAGGAATTTTGTGTTACGTTGCACAGTGTTGGGTACAAAAGTCTCAAGCTGCAGATCAAGCTCTGACATGTATTACAATACAATAGCTGATTGTTAAGAACATTGATTAAGAATTACAGCTAAAATCATCTGCACCACGTTCAGCTGAGAGCAATTCTAAGTAGATGGGAATACTCCCAGGTTTTACTTGCTATAATCTGCTAATTACGTGCAAAGCTGTGTTTTCCCAGCCAGTTTCTAAATGTTCTGTCAACTTTTGGGGGGGAGATAAAGTCACTCAGAATTTCTGAGACACAGAATGCTTTAAATTAAAACTTAAAGGGCTGACTCTGGAACTCAAGTTCCAAAAAAATTTCAGGCTTTACATTTTTTGGCCTAAGTATCTTTTCCAGTGTAAGAACACAAGTCAAATTCAGCCAGATTTCTGGGACAAAGAATAGAGACACATATTTCCTAGTTCATAACACAGGTTCCCAAGGGAATCGGGTTTAATAATGTCCTTCCAAATATTTTCCAGAATAAAAATATATTAAATTAAACAATTAGGTTAATAATTAAATATATATAATTCAATAGAACTGAAATAAAATAGCTATATACAAATATTTTGAATTTCAAATCTCATTTACATGAGGCCATAGAGTAAGTTCATGTGTCACAGAGGAAGAAGCTCTTGGTTTTTAATTGGTGGAAAAGTAAAACATTAAGCAGTTATAGGCTATTAGACCACACATTAATTACTAAAACTCAACAATAGAACCAAAACGCCTATTTTTTTCTCAGCAGCCTCACATTTAATCTTATGGATTCTCTTTTTGAAAGTGAAGAGAAATTCCACAAGGATAAATATTCTTATTAAAATCAGCACACGTTTGTCTGCTAGATTCTCTTTTAACAGTTTATGGGTAGACAAAACTAGAGTTCAAGGGACTAAAACTACACAGAGCTGCATATTGCTCTTTTATTTCTACAAAGACAGCAGATAATTCCAGGTCTTTAAACACATCCAGCTCTCCCAAAATGTCCCAATCCAAGAATGTTTTCTTGATCCAACAGACACAGCAAAGTGCAGAGGACGAGCTGTTCTGGTACTGAATGCTCCTCTTTTTCTGCAGTGATTAATAGTTTTTGTATTGTCACATGTGTCCTGAGATCAAAACTAACCTTTAACAATGCTCGTTTCTTGCTCTTCTGTCTTTTCTGGCGTAAGAAGATTATTATTATTATTATGGGAAAACAGGTTCATCTAAACCATGTAAAATATTTTTTTTGCATTAATTTGGCTTTAAGCAGTACTCTTCTTATGCTTCATTCTCATTCTAGGTAATTTCAAACAATGACAATAATTACAAGTTGTTTTGCATGATATTTTGCTTTCAGTTAGTTTAGCAAAAATGAACATAGCTGAAAATGAACCTATTGATTTTTTCCATTTTCATTGAAACACCTTAATACAGATTTTTTTCTAGGAAAAAAGTCCTGCCAACAATATACAGTGCAACGTGTTCTGAATTTATTATAGCCCACAACATTGTAGATCAACAGTTTCTTGTATGGTTCTTTGACTGATGACAATTTAAACACCTTCCAAACCTGATCACATGTTACTATATCTATTTTATTGACTGTTTGTGCAGCCAGGTTGCACAGTGTATCAAAAACTAATCCAGAATAAAATAATTCACCAACATTATACTTACAGTATATATGAATATATATTTATTGAAAGGGGGATAAAAGAGAGTTGGAGAGGGACTTTTCACAAGGGCATGAAGTGATAGGAAAAGGAGAAATGTCATTAAGATGAAGGAGGGTAGAGTTAGATTAGATATTAGAAAAAAACTCTTTACTGTGAGGGGGGGGAGCCCTGGCACAGGTTGTCCAGAGAATTTTTGGTCCCTGGAAATGTTCAAGGTCGGGCTGGATGGGGCTTGGAGCAACCTGGTCTGGTGGAAGGTGGTGAACTTCAAGGTACTTTCCAATCCAAACCTGATTATGTGACTGAATGATTATTTGGCAGCTTAAATATTTCCTTAATCCAGTTCACCAAACTGCTGCTGATCTGAGTTATTCCAGCACAGTGCCTACAGTTGTTGGAACATCCAGCTGGAAATTTGTGGGAAGGGAAGAGGGACTAAATTTGTCTAAGCTAGCTACAGCAGCAGTACCACCGAATGTGCAAGCAAGGAAATAGTTTCATTTTGCTCTGAAAATGAACTTCTTTATATGGAAAATATATGCAAATCGACCAGATGTACTGAGAGGGGAAAACATAGAAGTCCTGATTTAGCAAAGTACTTAAGCACACTCTTAAAGTTAATCATGTGCTTAAGTCTATTCACTGAAGCACTTGACACATGTGTGTGCTTTTGCTGAGTTAATGTAATAAAGCAGAGACCATAATGATAGTCCTAGGATAAACAGACAGGCTGAGTTGTTAAAAGCAAAGCATGTGTGAGCTCCTGCTTCCTATATCCCATCCTAAAATAGGTCTCCAGAGCAGAGATGCATCTCACACTTCAGGCACTTCTCCCCTTCCCTTGAAGGAACTCAACAATTACTTTAGACAAGACAGCAAATGCTCACAAAGCCCAGATTCAGTGGCATGAGTTGGCATCATGGACTGAAAGCTGCCTTGCTTTCAGGCAGCAGCTTATTCTCCTGATCAGGGGGGTTGCAAGTTTTCTAGGAGAAAAATGCAGAATGAAAAATTATGATCTCTTCCCCTAAGAAGATGGCCAAGCCTACAGAGTGCTCTTACCAATACTGAGTCCACATTAAAAATGAATGAGCAATTGCTTCCTGCTTACTACCTGCTAAAAAACTCCAAAAAAAAAATGTGTATAAGTATGGAATCATTAAGACTTGGAAAAACCACTCAGATCTTCAAGTCCAACCATTAACCCAGCACTTCCATTTACACATTTACACATTCTGAAACTTCCAAGGGTGATGATTCCACCACTGCCCTGGCCAGGCTGTTCCAATGCCTGACCACCCTTTCAATGAACAAATTGTTCCTAATACTCAATCTAAATATCATGCAGGGAAGATTTGTTCAGACTAGAACTATTGTTCCTACAATGAGCCTACACCCCTGAAATCAAGCAAGCAGTGGTGATTCAGAGAGGCACAGTCCTCATGAAAATTAAACTTTCTTGATAGAAAAACATGAACCCTACTTCTCATTAATGAGAATATACATAGACAATGCTCATTAATTTCTAAATGTGTGAGTGAGCCCTAGGTGAAGACACCTGTGAGGCTGTGGAGCCCCCAGTCCTGGAGATGGTCAAGACAGGCTGGATGGGGCTTTGGGCAACCTGGTTTGGTCCATGGCAGGAGGAGTGGAATTAGAAAATCTCTAAGGTCCCTTCCAATCCTGTCTATTCTGTGGTTCTATAATTCTAAATTTAAAACTTTGCTTATAGTTGTCTGAAGGTGGAGGAGATGTCATAGCTCCTGTGACACTCAGGGGAGATCAGGTTCATGTATTTACAGGAGCCTAGAAAGTGAAACAGCTCATTCTAAACGAAGACTGGCTGTTCTAGATAAATTCTTTCTAGTTTTTGTGTATCACATAGAGTTCATCTTTCTTGATTTCCATGGAATGCTCACATGTGAGTACTTATATCTAAATTTTTCATTGAATCCTATTCTGAGTTAAATTGCTCAAGACACTCCTGTAGAGTGGTACACACAAAGTTCATTTAGTAAATATCTTGTTTCATCCTCTTTCTCTGGGAAGCTGCTTTTGTTGAAGACAGGACACTCATGGTCAACCTGGCAGGCAACTAAACTCCACAGAGTTCTTCACTCACATCCCCACAGTGGGATGGAGGAGAGAATCAGAAAAAAAGCTGAAACGTGTAGGTTGAGTTAAAGCAGTTTAATAAGACAGAAAAAGAAGGGGAAATTATAATAAGAATAAAAGAATGGACAAAGAAGTGATGCACAATTTCTCTCCACCTTCTGAGTGAGGCCCAGCCAGTTCCTGAGCAGAAGCTGCCACTCACTGGTCAACTCTGAGTTTTGTTGTTCAGCTTGATGACATAAGGTATGGAATTTCACTTTGGGTCAAATGTCCCAGCTGTGTCCCCTCCCAGGCTTTTCCTCATCCCCAGTCTCCTTGCTGGCAGGGCAGTATGAGTGAGAAGTCCTTGACTTAATGTAAGCACTGAACAACAACTAAATCATCAGTTATCAACATTATGTTCATCCTAAATCCAAAGCACTGCACTGAACCAGCTGCTACAAAGAAAATTGACTCTATTCCAGGTTAGAACAGGGCAATACTGAGCAAGGTGAATCCTGTTCTGACCAGCTCTGTCTTTTCTTACATCCTGCCCTTGTGTTGTGCTGATACAATCATTGTTTACTTTGTGTCCAGTGGTGGCACTTGACTCTTTTGTATTTCATTCTTTCACCTGAATTTCAGTTGTTTTCACAATATCTGCAGCTACCCATCACTTTCCGTCCCTCATTTTTTTGCTTTATGCAGGATTTCACTTATTTGGCATTTTCTCAATTTTTACCTGTTTCTCATAGCTCTTAGCAACCAAAGTCTATTGTGGACTTGAAAATTCATGCCAAGACATTCAGAGGCATTCTAGGATGTGAGCCAACTATAATTGCAAACTTAGATGCAACTTTAAATGTTTTCAATTTTTTTCCCCTTCTTTTCAACACTTTCTTTTCCAGGATTTAATATTCCACCTGCTGTTTAGTCATCACAGATTCATAGAATCATAGAATTGTTTGGGTTGGAAGGGACTTTAAAAATCATCTTGTTCCACCTCGTGCCATGGGCAGGGACACTTCCACTAGACCAGGTTTTTCCAAGTCCTTTCCAATCTGGACTTGAACACTTCCAGAGATGGGGCAGCCACAGCTTCTCTGGGCAACTTGTTCTATTGATTTCACACCTTCACAATAGAGAATTTCTTCATAAATGGGTTCTGCCTAACAAAAGTACTCATTCACACCTCATTGCACAAAGCAATTCATTTACCCATTAAATCCTCACAGCTGTTTTACTGGAGTGAGTAAAGTCATGTGCTTATCATCAATTTCTGTCAGAAAAAAAAGAGAAGATATCTTCTTCATCAAGTCAAAGAAAGGCCAAAAGGAAATTTCTATGTATTCATCAGAAAACCAAAACTATGTATCAAGTATACCTAAAAGCAATTTAATATTTCCTTTTTGTAAAGGAGCTAAGGGAGGCAGGACAGCTTTTGGAGAATGGTTCATGGATTGAACACTTTGCCTTTACTACTCCCATCTAGCATCTCACAATCTTCAGAGGCACATTTCAATAAAGTATATGCAAGATGCACATTCAAGATTGTAGGCATTCAGTTGAAAAAATAATACATTAAATTAATTTCAAATATAGGTGAAGATGACAAAAAAAATATTTTGTGCCTATAAATAATAACTACATCACTATAATGTGTTTACTGGTGTAAATTTGCAGTATGGAACAAATGTGTGTGGGTTTGACTCATCGTTTGTGCTCAAGTTATGCAATACCACCAAAATATTCTATATAAATACAATTTTGTTCATTTTTACCTGGATTTGATAGACTGCAGGGCAACATAAAATCAGATCCCTTTTATTTACTCCATAATCAGTCAGTTTATACACCCTTTTGGCAAGAAAAGAAAAGACTGTGAGTTTAGAAAACATGACAAAAGTTTATTCTTATTACTTCCATCTGCCTATAAATTTTACACTGTCGTGCCCCTATTGACTGAAGGGAAGTTAGTACTGACTTAATGTCTGGTCAGAAAAAGGTCTTTTTTTAACACAGCTGCTTTACAAGGTAATCTTGATATCTGCACTGGCTACAGGATGCATTTGCTGAATAATAATGTTGGACACGGGGTTATTTTACTTGGTGCAGGCATAAATGGATGCAACTGCACTGACTTTTCCAATATGTATTTTACACACCAAATTTCCTCTGTGTATGAAATAATAATTACTCATTCATATCCTGTGCATGGGGGAGCTGCAAGCTCCTAGCTGAAGCCTGGATGGGTTTTGTAACAGCTTAGACTGGAAGAAAGAGCTTTAATGAGAAATCAGTGTGACTTTAAAATATACTAAATTAGGATTTTCAGGAGTTGGTATCTACAGTGCACATCTGAGGAAATCACTCTGGGTTCCTGTCAAAGGTAATAGAGAGCTCATTTGTGTAGTCAATGACTTCAGGATGTGATTCATCTCCCTAAATAGGCACCTGCATTCAGTTCAATATAAATTCTGTTGACCAGCTTTTTACTGACTATTCTAAGAGCCTGAAGAACAGTCTGTGAAGCAGATGCCCTGCTGCAGATATCTGGAGTTAGGTGAGGGGAATTCATCAGTGTTATAAGTCTCTTGTCTGAGGATTCCAGCCTGATGCTACTGCTGTGGGCAGGTTTGGCTAAAATTTGGGGTAATTAAAGAACTCTTAGAAAAATTAATACTTTTTATTACAGAAAATAAAGGCTGTTCAACACTTGAACTGTGGCAGTTCAGCTTTTATTTCTTTTGTATTCAGAGACTTATAGAATCCTTGAGGTTGGAAAAGATGTGTAAGACTATGAAGTCCAACTATCAACACAGCAAACCCACACTCTTCAGCACTAAACCAAGTCCTCAGATGCCATTGCCACATGATTTTTGAATACTTCCAGGAAAGGTGATTGTCCAATCAGGGCTGCCTCTGTTTCAAGACTTCTATGTGTTTCTTCACCTCAAAATCTAGTGTAGCTATATAGAGCTAAAAGGACAAAAAAATTAATGAAGTTATTCTCGGTCAGTTGTGTTTTTCACATGACTTCTTGAGCCACTGTGCCTCCTTTTCTCACACAGCAAAAGACTGCAAGATCTGTTTGGCTGCTTTTGAATGGTCTGCATCCAGTCTATGAAAACCAGACCTTCAGCAAAAATGCATCTCTGAAAATGCATCAAAACTGTTTTATGACTTTATCACTGCTCAGCTTGTGATATAATGGACTAATGCAAAAGTGTTCCTGGTGAAAATCCAGCCCAGCACACAAATACCCCTTTTTAAAATGTCCAAGTCTCATTTGATAAATCAATGGAACAAAAAAATCAGTTTTACATACCTTTCATAGATCGGAGATCTCAGATCATGCTCATTCAATAAACTTTCTACAGTTCATTTTTTAGTTTAGATGAGAAACAGTATATCTTCATCAATGCTGGCTTGATACTGCAGAAGAACAGGGAAGGTGAGATTATAGATGATGAAAAGTTAAATGTAGGTGGTATTAAAGAAGAATATCCTACTGTGTCTGCTTGACATTTAACATCAGATTTTTCTCAAATAAAGAAAGATATTAAAGGGGAAAGGTGGGTTTTGATCAACAGCTGAATATTGTGCTTGAAATATCAAACCAATGGGCAACTGTAGGATCATGGAATAATTAGGGCTTGAAGGGACCTCTAGAGATCATCTGTTCCTACCCCCCTGCCAAGGGAAGTTCACACACTGCAGCTGATAGAAGAAAACATCCAGATCAGTTTTCACTTTCTCCAGGTGGGTTTATTGCCATGGGAAAAGTCACAAGTAAATTATATGGTAATTTAATGCATGGTAGTGTGGGAAAGTGAACTCTTTTACTCTAAGCTGCAGTTTACCTTGTGTTGAATTTCTGAGTAAGACACTAAACACTGATGAAGTCCCAAAACACAGCTTAGTCTGACATTGACAGGAAAAAAGCCATCAGGTAGGACTTAGATGAAATTTACTCTGTCAGATATCCCAGCCTGAAAACAAGCACGGATGGGTTTGGGACACTTCTATTTTCTGGCTTAAAACTTAATACTAATTTTTCCAAGTCCTATTAGTAAAGTAGACATAAATTACCTCTGTGATTCCAGATTATCATCAAACACTTTGACACCTCTGCTAAGTGTATGTTAGAGGAGCACAGTTTGCTTCCATCCCTTTCCTCTTCCAGCTTGTTTGCAGATTATTGCTTGCAGTCATTCATTCATGCAGCTCCAAGCACAGTTTGCTGGCTGGGGACTCTGAATTGTCAATATTGCAGAAGCACCAGTAACCTCAATTTACTTGAATGACCAGTGAATCAAGCTAAGTATTTGCAATTACACCTGCGTGTGTGTGCTTGGGCCATGAAAGGCAACTTTATTTCCTTGTAGATGAAAAGCCTCTCTGTATGTGAAGTATTATTATTATTCCTTCAAACCACAATCCTTAATTTAGAAATCTGAAGTTATTACAACAACTAGACACATTTGTCATCTGCTGTGGGTATTACTTAAAAAATTTATGCTTTGCTGGTTTAAATATGCATTCAAAACACTAAAGGCTTTTTGTTCAAACATTAAGATTGGAGTATTACACTGAAAATCCTTAGTAATAATTAATTTTATGATTTCAGCAGTAAAGCTTCTTGAGCTGAGAACTGAGGGAGGCGTAGGAGATGCAGAGTTTGACTGACAGTTGATTAATATTTTGTGGGTTTCTCTGCTTTTTTAGCCAGTTTCTTCCAGCATGTGTCAGACTTACAGCTTCAGTGCGACCTGATCCACTTCCAAATGATCTGGATTGCCACAGTAAAAGGACAGAGTAGGCCAGTACCAAGTGAATTGGATCTTTCAAGGTTCAGGTTTGATCTCCTCTCACTTTGTGTAATTATTACTCCTTGTGTGGTGTGAATCTTGGCTTGCCTGGTCATGGCTTCTCTGCTTAGTGTGGCAAAGGTGTTGGGCTGACAGACTGGGCAGAGTGGCAACCACTGTGGGGAAGGAGGGGTGACACTGATGCTGCTGCCACCTTGGTATTTCCTGGGAAAGCAACAAAAACTCCTTGATTTCAACATGCATGAATTTTTCATGATCAATGTATTTAATGCAAGGAAGCAGAGAGACCAGAGATGACTTTTGCTGTTCTCACTTAGTGGTGAAATATGATGGTACAACAAGGGAATTAAAAGTTTTGATGACTTGGTGGTCATTTCACTCATCTAATTGAAGCATTCGTACATTACCTGCAAAGTATTTATCTCATCTCTTTAGTTTGTTCAGATTTTTTCATCTGTTGGCATATCTTTCTAATGCACTATCACTGCCCTAAAAATCTCAGATAAGAATGTAAATGAGAAAGAGGATTTTAAAGGAATGTGGTTTTGGCATATGGTCAACCTGCTTTGTAATTAAACTGCTGGTGAAAAGCTGTTTTAACATCTTTTTGAACCGTGAAATCTCAAAAAATTCCTCAATCACTGCAAAGAAACCACCTCATTAGACATCTCTAAGTTGCAACTATTGTACAAACCAAAGGTTTCTTGTTTATTGGGGTAACTGCTGTGTTTACATATAACTGGAGTCAGTTGTAGATCATGTCAGGGGTTGTGAAAGATGAGGCTATAACCAAAGAGAAAAGAGAATTCATGTGCTTGTGTGCAAACCATGCACAGAATGGTTTGGGTTGGAAGACACTTCAAGGATCACCCAGTTGCAGCCCCCTGCCATGGGCAGGGACAGATTCCTCTAGACCAGGTTTTTCCAAGCCCCATCCAGCCCTGCCCTAAAAGCTTCCAGGGGTTGGGAATGCACAACCTCTCTGGGAAAACTGTGCCAGGGCCTCACCACCCTCACAGGGAAGAATTTGTTCCTAATACCCAGTTTAACTCTACCCTCCTTCAGCTTAATGCCGTCCCCCTTTGTCCTGTCATTCCATGCCCTTGTTCAAAGTCCCTCTCCATTCTTCCTGCAGGGCCCCTTTAGGCACTGGAAGGAGTTCCAAATTCTTCCTCGAGGCTTCTCTTCTCCAGGCTGAACTGCCCCAGCTGTCCCAGCCTGTCTCCATGGGAGAGGCTCTCCAGCCCTGTCATCAACCTGATGGCCTCTTCTGGACTCATTTCAGCAGGTCAGACTCTGCACGTGTGTCTTGCTTAGCCCAGGGCATTGAGAATTTGTTTTTGTGAAAGGGAGGGTGTCCTGATGGTGATGATTTTATAAGTTATTTTGATAAATATGAAAAACAAAGGATGATCACTGTAAGAGAAATGAAAAGCAGATTAAGCTAAGTAGAGCAAGAAAATGAGAGGGTTATATGCAGGCATGGAGAGAGACAGAATAGGAGCCACAGAGCTGCAAGCAACAGAAAGATATTCAGGGAAGAGTGCAGATGACAAAGCGCCCGTAACTATTCATTGCCTTTTTGTTAAGAGTTCACACATCCTCAGACAGCCCAAGCAGAGACTCGCACAATGAGACACTACTGAGGGGAAAACAAAAAAGAACAAGCATGAATGGCAGGGCACAGACTTTGCACTCAGTCAGCTTACACTACATTTCAGCTGGTAAGTGAACAATCTGACGTTCTCTAGCTCATTCCCAAAGCAAGAGAGGGAGCAACATAAATCTTTAGTGCTTCCCACAACACTGAGAGCAAGGCTGGAAGGAACCCTGTCAACGAGCCCTTCTTTCAGCCACAAGGCAGCCAAAACTCTCTTAGAAAAAGATCTGACCAAATATTTTCCTGAGCACATCTCTAGGAACACCCAGCCATGAAATCCGTGTGTCAGCTCTGTGAAATCTTCCATGCACCTTCACCTTCCAAAGCAGAATTTCTTTTTTTCCCCTTAGCAATTGTTAAAATTTTACTGTCAGGCTATGTCAACTCAGTTCCTGGAGTAGAGGCATTTAGCACTGTTTGAGAGATCCTGTGGTGTCTAAATATCCACATGGACTGACAGATATGACAGAGAAGCCACAGAAGACTCATACCCCTCTGGAAAGGAGGTAAGGCCGGACAAAACACCATAGGAAGTGTCAGATTGTGTGAGTGGTGATAAATGCGATACAATTCACTGAACTGCAACTCTAATGTCTAATCTAGATCTCCCTTATAGAATTTGATAATCCCCCTCATGCTTTATTGGAGAAATCTCCCCTATCATAGACTCTGAGCTGTGGAATTTGAACTGTGTTGTTCAGCTGTCTTTTGAATAGAATAGAAACAGAAACTAAGGGAATATAAAAACCTCTATGCATGGAGTATAAACAGCTTAATAGCAGAGCAGAAAGTGAGTTTTTCCCTACCAGTTGTGGCCAAAACTGAAATGTTGCTTCATGTGTGTAACAGAGCACTTCATGCTCCTTGAAATATTTCTTCATAGCTCTTGTCTTTTCATGGAATCACAGAATCACAGAGTGGTTTGGGTTGGAAAAGACCTTCAAGATCATCTTGTTCTAACCCTCTGCCATGGGCACTATCCCAGGTTGTTCCAAGCCCTGTCCAACCTGGCCTTGGACACTTCCAGGGCTGGGGCAGCCACAACTTCTCTGGGCAACCTGTGCCAGGGCCTTGCCACCCTCACAGGGAAGAATTTCTTCTTAATATCTAATGTAAATCTATTCTCTTTCAGTGTAAAGCCAATTCCTCTTCCTCTATCACTCCATACACTTGTGGAAAGTCCCTCTCCAGATTTCTTGTCAGCTCCCTTCAGGTACTGGAAGGCTGCAATTAGGTCACCCCAAAGCCTTTTCTCAGATGAAAAACCCCAATTTTCTTGGCCTTGTAGGAGAGATCTCCACCCCTCTAGTCATCCTTGTTCCAAAAAACTGATCTCCTTCCTGTGCTAGGGACAGTAGAAGTGGATGCAGAGCTCTGGATGGGGCCTTGTGGTTTAACTCTGTGACTCTAAACCTCTGTGAACCAGTAATAACCTCGATCCTCTGCTACACAGTGACTGTCTAGCCTACATTTCTCATCTGTAACTACAAAAAAATAGATCATTCAACCCTTTAGATTAAAATATGCTTTTGCCCTTAATGAATTGCAGTGCCATACTTTCTTCAGTCCACTTAGACAAGATAATTTTGTTGAATTTGTGCTAATCTCGTCTTCTGCCCTGTTCTCCTGGTAGCCCTACCCATCACAGAGCCACCTACAAATCAGATAAGAATATCTTTTGCTTTCAGTGCTGACTCGCTGTGCCCTGAAGAGCTGATAAGTTCCTGCCAGTTCAGCAGGGAATTCCTGTCACAGTGATCTCCTGATAATCACACTATGAACGTGGTATTTCTACCAGTTATGCATCTACATCACAGTGGTTCTGTTTAGATAATGTTCACAGTAAAAATACCAAAAACTTTCTAAATCTAATACAGAGGATGTCTATTGCTTATTTACGTCTGTGAGGCTTTTACATTCTCACAGTTGATTTTACAGGGCTTGGCACAATTTTGTATTGACAAATCTATTTTGGTTTTAACTCATCCTTTTGTTATCTTCTAAGTGTTTGCAGATAGTTTGATTATTTGTTACTGTGTTGTGCCAGGAACTGAAGTTAAGATGACTGGTTTAGAGTTTCTTGGGGTTTCTCTTCTCTCTGAGTTTTAAAGATATATATTAAGATCTCACTCTGCCAGTTATCAAGGAATTCATTTGCATTTCATAAGTTCTAGGAAATGTCCATGAAGAAATCTGCAGTTACCTCAGTTTTCAGCATAAGTACCCTATCATGAAATTCATGAGACCCAAAAGACTTGAAAACTATTTGTTCTGACTGTGAAAGATTCTGCCTTTTTTCATTGTTTGCTCTCAAATTTCATTTGCAAAGATACTTATGGCATGGGGCTAAGGTTTTTTCTTTCTTCAAGCAACATGCATGGTCTAGGTTCTTTTCAATTCTGTTCATTTTCAGACCCAATAAAATGCCCTCTTCCAATCTTGACTTGACCTTGTATTTCATAATAACAAGTTATAGCCTATTCATGATTTTCAGGGTATTGTTCTCATTTATTTGCTGATATTTATGTTCTTACCAAGAACTCAGTGAAGTTTCTGCTGAGTTCATTTAAGAAATGGTTGGCTGTGCAGAGTTTAGCAGCTGTGTAGTGCATAGAAGTCTTTAGCACTTTTTTAACACATCCCCATTCTCCAGAAATTACTTACAGAGTAATTCCCTCTTTTGAACCTCCTAATCCCTTACATATTAGATTTTTTTATCTAGGGAAATTATCAGAAGTATCTCAAATGTCTCAATGTTTATAGGCCTATTATTTCTCATTTAATCTCTTTTTTTTTTTTTTTTTTTTTAATTCAATAGAGATTTCTCTGAGCCACAGAACTCAGTTTGAGTTGCAGCCAGTTTCTAGTTGCTCATAGCAAATAGTCTTGAAAAGCAACATTTAATAAGCCATTAAAAAATCAGATTTTTAGTGCTTTTCTTCTCAAGGTAAATCACAGAACTTCTACCACCTTGTGTAGAAGCAACATTTACAGATTTTGGTGTGTTACATATGCACCCTTTCCTGATATCCACCTTACATTTTTAATAGGATTAATTTCATTATATGCCACCATTCTGCATTGCCTTGTTTCTCTCCCCCACATTTGCAGTCTACAGGTATTTGCCAGCAGCTCCTAAGTGCAGCTCAAAAAACACAGATTCAGCCTTGTCCAGTTTTCTAGATAACTGGAAAGGCCGTGTGGGTCTTGATCTTTTCCTGGCCTTGAACACTTCCAGGAATGGGACATCCACAACTTCCCTGGGAAACCTCTTGCAGAGCCTCACCACCTTCACGGGGAAGAATTCCTCCTAATATCTTAAATAAGCCTACCCTCATTCAGTTTAAAACAACAGCCCTTCATCCTACATTAATCTCTCTGATAAAGAATCACTCACAATCTTCCTTGGAGCCCTTTTAGGCACTGGAAGAGGCTCTGAGGTCTCCCTGGAACCTTCTCTAGGCTGGACAGCCCCAGCTCTCTCACTGTTTCCTCACAGTAGAAATTGTACCATCTGAATTATTTTCCATGTTAAAAAAAACCCACAAACATCCAAACAAGTGTTTGTACAAGGGAGACGTGAATCATTTTCTGTAAAGCTGAATCAAGGCACCAAATAGATCAAGGAATTGGCCAAAGTCACATCCAGGCAAAAAGTGGAAGTAGTGGCAAGTGTCCCTGCTCATGGCAGGAGGGTTGGCAGGAGATGATATTTAATGTCCCTTCCAACCCAAACCATTCCGTGATTCTGTCTCCAGGAATGCAGGCATGGATTTCATCTCAAGTATTCCAGAGAGAATGTGCCTGATATATTATTTCCCCAATTCTATCATTTTATAAGTTCATATCCCTGTGGTTAGGATAAAGCAAAAGGAGAAATAACAATATAATTTTTGTTCCTGCTCTATGTTTTGGGAGCTATCTGGATTTCAGGTAGAACTTTTGTGGCTAAAGCACAGACAGCAAACCTGTTCTAAATTGTGCTGATGACCAGGCTGAAATTTGCTTACAACAGATTGAATGATATTGTACAAAATAGATCTGTAATCTTCCACTGCCATGGATAGAGGGTATGTAATTAGCTGCTAAAATTAATTTCAATCTTGCAAATGGAAGCCAGGCATGTAAATTGTATAAATATTCAGCCTTATCTGCATCATTAATAAGATCCATAATCCCTTCATCTGAAAGGTGGAGCACATGTGAGTTGTAGTGTGAACAGTAGGTTATTAAATCAAGAAGGTTTGGCAGAGAGGATAAGTGTAGGAGTATAGATTTACCCGCACAGGGAAAAATTCTTATATTAACAAAACTTTAATTTATAATTGAAATCTTTTGAACCAATTCAATTTCCTTTTTCATTTTCTCTCATTTGATTCCTGTCTTTAGAAAAAAATCAAATTAAAAAATAAGAAAAGTATTTTCCTTTCCAGATTTACAACCTTTTGGAGGAAAGCTAGGAAAAGGATCTGTCAAATCAAAGTGCAAATGAGGAGCTGTTTGCATTTGCTAGGAGCACACACAGAGATTGACTATTCGTGGACTCCAGAAATGACTTTAAACAGAAGAGCTTGGGGTAGAATGAAGAGCAGAAAATAATTATAATGCCAAAGGATAAATCTTCAAAGATGCTTCTGGGAATTTGTTGCCAAATTTCCATTAGAGTTAAATATTGTCCTGGTGCAAACCCTGTCTGAAGATCACTGAGTTTAATAAGGTAAAACCAGTGGGCTAAATAGGAAATGAGAGAAGGGCAAAATCTTCCCATAAAACACAGGGAAAGGAGGCATTTGAAGGTAGAAGTGTGCACAAATTTCAGGGATGTGTGGGAATATCTTCTCAGGTGAGAATAATTGTGTATTACATTTGTGGCAGTTCTGTGCATGAAGTAAAACAGTAAAGGAAGCAATAAAAACATTTTAAGATTTATAAAAACACAGATGCATTACAAGAGTAATATCCCCAGCTGGTATAAATCAGCATACACTCATTTAAGTTAAATTGATAACTATTGGTAAGAATATCTGCTTTGCCTTAACAAAACAGTTAGTTTTCATATTTACTCTGATCATCCTTTCCAGGAGGCAAAGATTCTGCTTACCATGGGGTGCACTGTTCCAAGAAATCCACAGTATTTACAAATTTTGCACATGGTGACATGTTTTATATCCAGTTTGGGGCAAAGAAAAATCTCTATTAAATTTATCATCGATTTCTTGGTAAAATGCAGCAGAAAAACTCTGAGGGCACCCAGAAAAACAAGAGCAGCATAAAATTACAGTGATGGAGGCATATATCCAAGCCGGTACAAAGTGTTTGTTATTGTTTAGGGTGACAAACAAAAGCAGGAATTAGCAAATGTGTTTTGGGCATTTCCCTTAATGATTCTGCAGATACTGGAATAATTGACATTATTGTCGCATTTTCCCTGATTTCTAGACCCAGTGATTTCCCAGCCACATTGAAGCACCGAATGCAATTTTCAAAGGCCCTCTCCACCTTTGTGTAGCTATTGTAAGGCCATTAAATGGATCAGTGCTTTGGATGAAGCCTTAGCCCAGCTGAAAACAGTGGGAAGACTTCCATTGACTTCAGCAGGGTCAAAATTTCATTTTCAGCATTCATCTTCCTTTCTCTTAGAAGAATGTTATTTTTAAAGCCTCCCTGCCATGCTTTGTGCCTATTTATAAAGGGAAGATGTCAAAGTGTACCTCTCCACTCCTTTCAGACCTAGATCCAGGGGTTATTTTGCCTGGCAAAGGTCTTCCCAGTCAGGATACTCAAGGCATGGTTTCATTAGTGAGGGTGAACCAGCAATCAAGAGGTCAGCACCCAGTGGGTTTTGAAAACCCTCGATCCTCCAAAGCAGAACATATCCCAGTAGGATTAAGAGGGAATTCTGCCTTCAAGTCCTCTGTATGTTTTAGAGCTCCTTTGTATGGAACAACTATATTTTAAGAGGCTGGGGAATGAGAGTAGATACCAGCAGGTCTCCAGCTGGTTTATCCAAGGTCTCAGGCCCGTTCTGATGATCCCTGGATATAAAAAAGGATGTGGGTGGGCATGGTTAGAATTGCCCCACACGTATCAATAGCCAATTAGGGAACATAACTCAGTTTGATCTGCTACATGCAGGGAAAGAGTAAATGGCTTGATATGAATAAATCAGTTAAAAAGAATTATTTCTCCCTCTTAAGAAATTATAAATGGTTCTATCAAGTACCATTATCGGCTTTAGCGGAAATAAAATCTGACATTTGTCTCTAGAGCCTATTACATTAAAGCATGATTTTTACAATTACATTCTCCAAACTTTTAGTTCACTAATGGCAGGAAAAGAGGCATAAGGGCAACAGTTGGCAAAGAAAGGAGGCTCATTCTCATGCATGTAAAAATTAAAGAAATACTTGGAAAAATTCAGGAAATAAGAAAGGTCATATTCCAGTCTACAGGACTCTGGATCTAGACACCATTTTTAGAGTAAAATGTATAGTTAATGAGAGTATCTGATTACATTTTTTAACGAAAAGAAGAAAAGTTTTGGAAACAATTGGATTTACATGTCACAGGTACTGAAAATGTTTCATTGTAGGTTATCATAATTAGGGCATTCTTAGGGTTTTTTTACATCTTCAAGAGACCTTATGAAACTGGCCAAGGTTCCCAAAAGGGTCCTGTATCAAATGGGTGATCACTCTGATTCACTCTGATGAGTCTGATGGTTTTTATTAGTGTCTATTTGCCCCAAAATAAAGGTTACTGACTATTGTATTTCTATATATAAAACAAAACTGGTTTTAAAATTCATCCTTCTTATTCCATATGAATTAATCTAACTTGCCTTTGGAATGAGTAGAGGAGCCAATGAAAACAATGCAATCCTACACCTGGTTATAAAGACATCAGTAGCACAAGCATTGTAAAACTTCACCCTTCACTAACTCAGAGAATGAGAGAAATTATTTGGGTTAGAGGGGATATTTGGAAATCTTATGTCAGGAAAAAAAACCAAAACAATCTACCCACGAATGACCTGAAAAGAACTGTGAATTTCATTCTGTATCTTGACCCACAGTCTCTGCTGGCTGGGCTCTCTTGAGGAGTGTATGGGGAAAGAGTGGTCAGGGTCTCCATGGGCATGGACCAGCACCAGACTGGCTGTTGGCATCTGTGCCTCCAATGCCCCTGTCAGCTCCTCTGACAACAAAGACAGTTCAAGGCAGGCTATTTTTAAGTATGTTCAAATTATCTTCCTCCTTCCTGGCTCATGGATGCATTGCCGAAATATATTAAAACTTTGGTCAATGTCTTCTAGTTTTCCTTCTCAGGATTTAAAAAAAAATTATTTTTTTAAGACCTCGTTATCACAGAATCATACAATAGTTGGGATTGGAAAGGACTTCTGGAGATCCTCCAGTCCAGTCTTGCTGTTAAAGCAGAGTCTCCCAGGGCAGTTTAAACAGGAATGTGTCCAAGTGGGTTTGGAATTACTCCAGAGAGGGAGACTCCACACCCTCCCTGGGCAGCTATTCTAGGGCCACCTTCCATGGAAAGAAGTCATTACTCATGCTGAGGTGGAACTTGCTTTAATTTATGGCCATTTTTCCTTATCCTGTTTTTGGACACCACTGGAAAGAGTGTTGGTGCCTGCCTTGGAGATGTTCATATGGATTGATGAGATCTCCTCTTCTCTTCTCTTCTCTTCTCTTCTCTTCTCTTCTCTTCTCTTCTCTTCTCTTCTCTTCTCTTCTCTTCTCTTCTCTTCTCTTCTCTTCTCTTCTCTTCTCTTCTCTTCTCTTCTCTTCTCTTCTCTTCCCCAGACTAATCAGTCCCAGCTCTCAGATTCTGTCCTCACTACAGAGATGTTCCACACCCTCCATCCCCTTTGTGGCCTCCACTGGAGGTTATTTCAGAATTAAGTATTTCCTGTGCTGCAAATGAACCCTTACAGACACTTTTACTGGAACAAGAATCTTCTGTAGATCTCATCCTTGCAGGTCATTGCTGTTATTTAGGACAAAACATCGATGTCTTCAATGCATCTGCTCATGCCAGGGGCACCACCCTTGCACCCCAGGGAAAAGCACAAGGGGCCAGCAGACCTTGTAATGAATGCTCATTTTTGGATAGCACTTCATCTTCACTTCCCTCTAATTAACACTAAAATGAGTACTAAGAACAGACCACTTTTGCATAAAAAGGAATTCCTGATAGAGATTGGCATTTATAATTAATAGCTAGCCAGCTCAAGTGCTGGCTCTTTACTTTTAAGTGCTCCATTATTATAATTTCTCCTGAAATTCATTGCAATAACACTGATCACAAAGAGGCCATTTCTCTTTGGTTTAAAGAGCTGTTGCCAATGGTGGTGAGGCAAAGATTTGACCTACATAAAAACATAAGGTCATGGGCATGCTTTAGCACTTGGACATATGGAGCTACAAGAGACTTGTGCATCATGGTGACAGCACTCAGCTATGCAGCTGACATGAATGAAATTTTCAAATCCTACAGAAACCTCTCCTGACTTAATAGTGTTGCAGTGGAACCATCTGAAGTCCTGCCTATCTCCTTTGTATTTAAACATTTTAGCTAAAAAACACAGAGGCATTTTTTATTATGAAAATGCCAGAAGTGCTGGGTTTGTGTTTGACCTCCAATTGTTTGACAGCAAGGATGGAATTTTCTAGTCCCCTCCAGTGTCACTGTTTACAGGGTGATGAGATAAAGCCAATAAACCCTTCTGGGAGAACGTCTTGCTGATCTGTGTAAGAGCAGAAGGTATTTAGGGGTCTATCCTACAACCCTGACTCACCAGAGTTAGGAAAACATAACACACAAAATGTAAAAACTATTAAATGCACAAGCAGTCAAGCATTGGCTTGGACATTCTTTGATCCTATAATCTTTGATTAAGAGCTATGGACAATAAAGTTAAAGGTTAATTAAGCAGCAAAACAGCTGCACATTTGTAAAATATAAAATTACCTGCTTAAAAATCCTATAATTAAAAAAATAATCCAATAATGTTTCCTGGCCAGAGGCAGAAGCAGATTTCTGATCTAAGCTCAGTTTTACAAGCTAAGGGAAATATCTCACCTAACTCACAAACCTAAGTGATGAAAGGTTTCAAATAATAACATGCTCCCAAGGTGAAAAGGGACTCCAATCTCTTTTAGTGCTAATACAGACCTCTCAGAGATGACTGCTCCAAAAATAAAACCAATCTCGTAAAACTAATGTCCAATTTACTTAGACTTGCTGAGGGATCTCCCTCAGAGTTTCAGTATATGTATATTGCAAATTCCTTCATCACTCCAGTCTAGGTGGCAGAGAAACTATGGGCAGTCAAGGGTTAAAATGATCTCAAATTTTATTTTATTTTTTAAAGCTCTAATTGAAAATAAATACAAATGGAAAGGGAAATAAAATATCAGTCTGGAGTAAGTTTTTTGCTGTTGGTTTCCATAGAGCTTCAGAGAAAAAATCAACCCAAGCAATACCCAAGTAATGCTATCCATATAATCTGCTTATAAACCAAACCACGAACATTTATAGACTCTGATAGACTGTTCCACTACAAAAAATTGTAATTTTGTACCCAGTAAAACTGGACTAGTCTTGCCATGTAGAATGCACAAAACCTAAATTATTCCAACTTTGTCTCTAACTTTGTCTCTCTCAGAAATAATCCAAAATCCGTAATAGAAACTGCATTTTCCATTTTTGTAGCACCTGAAGATCTTGTAGTATATTCCTAAATAAGATTCCAAGTTCATGTGTATGAATAGTTCACCTTTAGTTTTGCAAGGGCAAACAGAGAAATGGAGTAATTTATTTAGCTGACATTGTGAGGGCATTGACTTTGCTGAAAATAGAGTCCAGATCTCCTGGTTCACAGCCCTGTGCTGGGAGACCACAGTTCTCTTCACAAGTAACCTCCCAAGAAGCCCATAAAATTCCTAAGTGGCAGCTCTGTATATAATGCTGATCCAACATTTGCCGTGGGTAATGTTTTACAGTAGATCTGTTGCAAATAATTTCTTTTACAGCGTTCCTCTGTCTCTACCTAGTGATTTATTCAGTCTTTGTTGCCTAGTGTGAATCTTCCTTCGAAAAAACAATATGCAAATCCATAAAAGTGCAACTTCAGGGTTTTCCTTTTCTTTCCTTTTTTTTTCCTTTTTAATTTTATTTCATTTTATTCAAATCATAAATCTTTACATTGTGGGAATGAACGTTAGGAAACCTGAAGCAAACACTTTCTAAGCTAATTTATTTTAGCCTACAAATGCCGCATTTTCTCTCCCCTTCAGAATTTTCTGTAAAAATGGAAATGACGAAAAGAAAAGATGCCAAGAAAGTTTTAAAGTTGTTGGAAATGGGAGGCTGGAGAGGAAAATGGCATCTCCCTGGTTAGAGTGTTTTAAAGACATTTGTTAATTTTTTAATTTGTTAATGTTAGTGCACCTGCCTATAGTCCACGATGAGACACAGGATTCCCAACAAAAAAAAAGTCTTTTTTGAAAGGTCTAAAGGGAAATAAACATTGCCCCAGTAAACAGACAACACAAAATATCCCTGTCCTAAAGCAGAGGGCTTGAGAGCAGTAGGGTTTTTGGGATATGATAGAATATGTGGCAAAGATTGGAACTGAACCCCAACCCACACAGGGGTATAATTGAGTTAATTAAAGCTAGTTATCCAAAAGACAAGAGTCAAGTTTGAAACTAAGCACCATAGCCTGTATGCCAAAGGGGAAATGGTGATTAGCAGTCCTAAATAGATTTCTGATATAAGGAAGGTTTTCAGATTGAAGGAGAGAAGATTAAGTTTAATTATAGGGAGAAATTCTGTACTGTGAGGGTGGTGAGACATTGGAACAGGTTAACAAACAGATTGTGAACTCTCTGTCCCTAGAAGTGCTCAAGACTAAAGGTAGATGGGGCTTGGAGAAACTGGTCTAGTGGAAAATTTCCCTGCCCAGGGTAGGGGGTTGGAACTGGATGATCTTTAAGGTCCCTTCCAACTCAAGCCATTCCATGACTCTGTAGTACATCCTTGAGTAACTTTCAGCAACTTTCAGGTTTGAACTCCTCTTTTAGTGGAAATAGAGGTCTTTCCACGTGTGCAATAGTTCAAGTTTTCCATTTGTAAATCGGTGATTTATCTATGCTTTAGCTCTGGGCAATTGCTCCTTTTCCATAAAATGTGAATTATATCATTCATATGATTTAGAAAGATAATCTTTGATTATGTGGGATCAGACACTTCACTGTGGCATTAAACTAAAAGGAGCTGCAGTAACAGCTATGCAAATAAACTCTATGAAACAGTTCACACTGGATTGTCCAAATGTGTCTGCAGGACAAAACTGGGAAAATCTCTTTCCCCTTTCTCAGTCAACCATGAAAATGCACTTTGTGACAAGGCTGGTACATACAGAAATGTAACTTGCCCTAAGCCTACACCTCTCAAGCAGACAATAACAGTGTTGAAAAAGGAGGGTTTGCTGGATTAACACTCATAATAAAGGTGATGTGCTCCACACTTCTCTTTTCTTTGATCTCACTCTATTTTGATGTCTCTATTTCTGCATGTTCATGCTCTGTTGGTTTCTTGCTCATTGATGGCTGTCCTTTAAAAAGAATTCCTCTCAGTTGCCTGCATCTTTCAGCAATAAAATCAAAAGGAAAGGAGGAAGAAAAGGCTGACTAGCAAGAAGCTGGCTGAGTTTCTCAGAGCACCTCAGGCATTAAATATAACTCAACAAAGGCAATGCACTGATCAACATCAGAACTGGGTTAGTAGTGCTCCTAAGCTCCTGTGTCTGTGTTTTGGATGTAGCCCAATTCTATGGGGTTTAGAAACAATGCCAACCAGTCCCATCTCACCAAAACCTTCCTTTAGGTGATCTAGAAATAAGGGTTGAGCTGACTTGGAGACCATGAGAAAAGGCTCTCCGGACATGCCAAAACACAAACCCACAGAATTTAGACTCAGTCATTGTGATAAACATCACTTTTAGAAAATTATTCTTATCCTGGACTCCAGCTCTCCCTAGACAGTGCTGCTCTTGAAGATGACACCAGTGAAGAAATAGCAATTTAATCACTACTGTAGATTATTATTATCTTAATTTTAAAAGGAAAGATTGCATGCTTCAGGCAATCCTTTATGCTCAGGGGAAAGTCAGAAATCCCTGGGATTTCTCCTGACTTCTCCCATTTTCTTCTCAAGTTACTGTGATTTCCCTTTTTCAGTTTTGATCACAGTTTCTTTAGACTGATATCATCCAGTGCCTGGGACATTGACTTCTCATAATTTCCTTCCAGGAATAAACAGCCAAAAAGCTTTTGTAAATAATTTGTTGAGTGGGCTTCCATCTTATCCCTCACAGGGTCTGAAGTGTTGAATTACAGATTTTTACCTGCAATCATTGATTTTACCTCTTTTTTTGAAGAGATGGTGTTCTAGCTGTTGTTTAATCTTGGCCTTGTTAAGCAGTTCACTCGATGTTGCTATGCCTTGGTTTACACATTTTAAATTTAGGGATGATAATTATAATAATCTATGACCTCTTTCTCTCCTGGGAAAACAAAAAAATTAATTAGTGAAGGTACTTGAAACTGCCTTCTGAGAGGGAAGAAGAAGAGTGCTGGTCATGACTATATAGTTAGAGAGGCCCCAGGAAATGAGAGCTTAATTTTTGAAGTGGTAACCAGTTATTAATATGAGGATTTCATAGAGCTTGGTTTTAAAATATGTATTTTGGACACTTGTCTTTTCAAAAGAGCCTGCCAAAGAATTTTTAGCAGAAAAACAATGAGAAATGGCTGTCAAATGAACCTGTATGTCATTAAAAAGAGAGGAAATTTAATGCTATGAGTCATACATGGAGCTGAAGTAGTCTGTCACAGCAGCCCAGGGCAAGTGTCTCTCATTCCTGGCAGCACAAAGCCCAGCTGACTGAACCCAAGGCCTTCTGAATTCAGCAGAAAGACTCCCAAGCTACCTCAGACTAATTAGTTCTTCTGTTGGTCTGAATTTTGTCAGTCACAAGAGGCTTTGAATAACAGGACTTAGAATTTCTGGCAGGGACAGCAAAATACTGAATTTTCCCAACCCACCTAAAACGTCCTGGGGTCCTACAGCAAAGCTGACTACAGCTACAGCAAGGTGTTGCATAAATTATAAATTTATCAAAGGTGAGAGCAGCACAGGATGTGACTCTTTGTGTTAATGTCACAGCAGGGAGCTGGCAGCATGTATGGGAATTATGCTAATGTATGAGAAAATTTCAGGATTTTCTTTACTCTAAAAGTTACTCAGCGCCTGAAGGGAGCCTGAAAACTGTTTGTGAGAAGCCTGCCAAAAACCCCACTCCCAGAGCATTGTTCTGGATCTCTGATGGCTCCAGTGCAATCTGTGGCTTTCTCTGGCCACAGCCAAAGCTCGGGCACGAGGCTGCAAAATCCCAGAGTGCAGAAAACACTCAACTGCACTTCAGCATCGTGGGCTGCCTGCTGGAAACCAGGGAACACCCTGTGCCTCAGCCCCATCGTGGCCTGGCCTGTCTCTTTAACCCTTTGCCTTCTCTGTCTTGGTCACTGGCATGTTGAGACAGTGACCATTCCTCATTCCTGTTTGGTAGCTGCTACATTTTCTCTTCTTTCCCACAAGATGTTTGCATGAAGCCAATGGATCCACAAACTGATTTTGCTTTATTTTTACTCATGCGAGAAAAAATATTTGAGGGAGTGTTTGAAGCAGGTTTGATGTATCACAGGGTCAAGGATCATCACCAGAGCTTTTGAAGGCAGCTGGGTTTTCTTTTGCAGAAGGTGCTCCCTGTCTTGCATCTCTGCTTTGTTATTGTCAGGTTATAATATTACCTTGCATTTTTACCACTTTTTACACAATCTATGGGCTGAATTCCCAGCAGTGAAAAACAGAGCACCTTAACTAAAAATAATAAGGGCAATGCACTTTAATAAACATCTGCCTTATTAGACATTATTTAGTTTCAATTTTTTGTTATCAGTTTGCAACTTACCATTATTACTATTATTTATTATCAGGCTCGTTTCCTCAGACATTATGAATCTTCCTTAAATAAATGAATTTGGACATACATTACACCCCTAAGGCACCAAGATGGAAATATGAAGAAGCTTAGATGATATTTTCAAGACACCTAATTAGTTCACATCCTAAAAGCTGTGATATAATGGATCTGTTGTGTATCTTTGACTGATAGAAAGGCAGTGCCAGACTGGGGATAATGACCAGGACCCATCTGGTGCACAGGGAGGTGGCAGCAGGCTGGGGACACCTCGTGATGGAGCAACTGTCAGAGGTTATAGTGATGCAAAAGCTCATCTTATATCAGTGCCTGATGTGGGGTTCAGGTGCACAGATCCCTCATGGAAAGCATGAAATTTGACCTGCCAAACCTCACTGGTCAAAAGCTTATTTTCAAGAGCTTTCTCTGGCTGTAACTCAAGGCAGGAGGATGAGTTGTGGCACTTGTTTTTGTGTCTGGCTTGGATATTATGGATTTGGGCAGGGGGATAGGAGGGAGATGCTTGCAAATAAAGACTTTCTGCACATTTCTCAGCAAGCACTAAGAAAGGGCTGGAAGGAGTCTGTGAGCAGGTGCTGCTCTCTCCACTCTATCACTCTGCCCTCTGGAGACAAGGAGATCATCACTCTTAAGCTGCTGGGCTCATTTTGCATGGATTGGAAGGGGGGAACTGTTTCTTTGTGCCTGCAGCCAAGAACCAATGATTGCCCACTGAGGTATGGGCTAATTTTCCACCCTGCTACCTGTCTCAATCACTCAGACATCATGGATACATGAAAATACTGCGTGGTGTTAGAACATGATGGATGTCATGGTTAGTGAGTCTTCATTTTCATGGGTAATGAGCAGAAGAGGCCTCTACATAATTCTGCCTCTCTAGAACAATGGTGAGGAGCTGAGACATGGCTAAATAATGTTCTTTCATAATGTTGTTATTTAGCAGGAATCAATGTTCACACCTGTTTATTCCTCTTTCAGACACAAATGAGCACAGTATGCACAATTAATAAAGTTAAACTGAAAAATAGCCCAGTATTGATTAGCCAGCTTTCCATTACCCTGCACAACATCAGTCAATCTCTCCCAGATACCAGGAGAAACCTAATGGGCTTTTATTCATCACGGCCTCAGAAATCCCCATGGAAAACTTTTTCAATCCACACCAGTAAATCTCAGGAATTTTGTTTCATTCCACTAATGAATATCTTCGCTGCCTGGACTATAAGTGAGAGTCACATCCCAAATGTTATTGGCATTATTCAGGAGTGTTTGGTCCTCAACAGCCCAGCAGCATTGCTGGATTTTTGGCCTCATTTGATGTGTTTTGAGGTGTCTTGTATATAAAACCCAGGTCTGATTCCAGTTTCATTTTCCCAGGTCTAATTCCAGTCTCATTTTCTGTTCAAGCTGTTAGAACCCAAGCTCTCTGCTTTTCATCACTCTGTGATCTAAATCCCCAGATGGAGATGCTCAGGTCAGAGACAGGACTGATTTGACTTCAGATGGAAAGTGAGACAAATTACAGCACAGATCTAAAAAGCTGCTCTCAGTTATCTCTCATCTCTGACCTGCTGCTGGCTTTGCTTTTTTGGACATCAGCATTGGGCATAATTACAGCTGCTATGCTACAGCAGTTTTCTGAGTGAAGAGAAGGCTTAGCGAAGGAATTATTGTGCAGACCTGCTGATTGCTCATTTGCAGGAGACCTCTGTCCAACTGACAAGTGACAGAATGCCAAAGGTTTCAGAAGACATAATAGAATTTTAGTTTCACAACAGAAACAGATGTAGTCACTTAGGGTAAAAATCTCATACCATTTTTTGTAGAATATCCTGAATTGGCAGGAAACTCAGAAGGATCAATGTGTCCAACTCCTGGCACCACACAACTGGAAAGCTCAATGCTGTATCTAAGACTGTTGCCCAAACACTTCTTGAACAGCCTGGAAGTCCTGGTCACATTCCTATGGAACTTGCTCCAGTGCTTGACCATGCTCTCAGTAAAGATCTTTATCCTAATATTCAGTCTGAACTTCCCCTGACTCATCTTTTAGCCATTCCCTCACATGCTGTCACTGAAGAGATCAGCACCTTTCCCTCACCTGCCTCTTATAAGAAAATTCTTCACAGCAATGAATTCACCCCTCAGGTTATTTCTTTTCTTTTTTTTTTTTTATTGCTGCTATAATAACTAACCTTTAGTAAACTTTCAAAAAATAGGGTTTTTTTTAAATCACTTATAAAAACAAGAGTAAAACCATGAATATCAAGTTGGTTTCAATGCAAAATCAGTCAATCAGCTGTGGTTTTCAAGCACTTTTTGCAGATTTTGGCTTATGGATTCTAAGAGTCCATGTCTGAAGATGAATTCTGGGGATAACATTAAAAATGCAGGGTATTTTGAGTTTCTATTTCTATTTTGCCATGTGATTATCTATATTTAAGTCATCTTTACAAGCACACAACCTCTAGTGGAAAATGTTCAGAGATCCTCAAAACAAAATGGTTTGAAAAACAGTGCAAACAGCATAGGAAGTATGCCTTGAAATGATACTGCAATTCCACTGCTACATAGAAGGCCTTTGTGGATTTAACAAATCCCATAAATGTATTTTAACACATTACAAAGGAACTAAAATGCAAAGAATCAGTGCAAACTCCCCATGCTCATGCTGGAATTTACTAGCTAAGTGAGTGGTTTAGTGATGATTTATGATCTCAGTATTGTCTGGAATTCATGTGTTTCCTATAGATTTTGTTACTCTGGGTTCCTCAGATGCTACACTTTCATTTCTAGAATGATGAGAGCCCTTTAATTTTGTTTGCTCAGAAATAGATGTAGGGAGGGAAAGCTGCCTGGATTTGTAAAATTATGCCAGGCAAAATTTGATTACTTTTCCTAAATACATAGATGGAAATGGTGAAGTGAGCACATGCCACAGTGGCTTGTGAAACTTTTCCTGAAGAATCAGCCCAGTTTGCTTGGTCAGTGTCCCACAGGGTATCAAATGTAAACATTGGGGTGGAGATAAAGCTGGAAAGAAGATCCAGGTAAATGTGATCCCTCAGCATCTGTCTCATATTCAGGCATCCAAGTGCCAGAAACCACCACAAATTTCTGAGACTGCCAAAGAGAGAACATAGCACTCATTTCCCATCTTTGATCAGCAGAAGGTATGCATTGTCAGCATGGTGCCATATTCCATCTCCTGCCCCACCAACGTGGGGATAAGGTGACAGTTCCTCAGATGTTTGAATTTCCCCATCCGTGGGATCTCTGCATGGGAGCTGCACGGCACAGAGTGGGAAGGAGCAAGAAACTCTGCTGCTTCTCTGGGGTCACTCTTTCTAACCAGATCTTGATGACCAAGACAGGAAATCTCTTCCATGACACAGAACCATGTGGAACACATATTGAGAAAGTAAGAAAATTACAGCCTGAAAAATATTCCAGGCTGGAGCTTTTCAGCTCTGTTCCCAGCAGATAAGCTGGTCCAGCTCAAGGCTAGGGAGAATTTCTCCTGGGGTGATATCTTGGTCAAAATAAAAAGGAATTAATAACAAAGATAGAACACCTGTTGTGGTGTGTGACCAGGCCCTGGGAATGGGATGTCTTCTCTCTGAACCAATCACCTTTTCTCTACTCTTGGAGTTGCGAGTCATGCTATAAAACCAAATGTGTTTCTGAATAAATTTGTCTCTTTCTTCCTGTCATGAAAGATGACCATGTAGCCGTGCATCTTATTTCTGCCACACTTAAAGGGTTAAAATCCCTTTCCAAGGCTACATTATCACAGAATGGTTTGAGTTGCCAAGGTCTTTAAATATCATCCAGTTTCAACCTTCCTGCCATAGGTGGGGACACCTTCCACTATCCCAGGTTGCTCCAAGCTTCAAGTCCAATCCAGGCTTGAACACTGCAAGGGCCATCCATTACTTCTCTGGAAAATTTGTGCTAGGGCTTTACCACCCTCACAGTAATGAATTTCTTCCTAATATAAAATCTAAACCTACTCCCTTTCAGTTTGAAACCATTTCCCCTTGTCCTGTAACTTCAAGTTCCTTAAATAATCTCTCTCCATTTTTCTTGTAGGCTCCCTTCAGGTATTTAGAGGCCACAATTAGGTCACCACAAAGCTTTCTCTTTTCCAGGCTGAGAAATCCCAATTCTCTCGGCCTTTCCTCATAGGTGAGATGCTCCATCCAACAGGTCCAAGTCCTCCCAGTGCACATCACAACCAAGGAAATTGCAGAGAATGATGAAGGTCAAGCACTTTCAAAAAACCCCAGACAAAGAGATGCAGCTTTACTTTACGAGATTTCACATGACAAAGAAGTCCAAGGCAATGAGGCAACAGTGCCTCAACAATATCTCACCAGCAGACACTGCAAACTCATCAGTCCTGCTTCTGCCACTCACCCAAAAGAATGGGAGCCATTATTCCTAATTACACAGAAGCTGAAACACAGTTAATCAATTTACTTTGAGATACAGGGCTTGTTCCTGGGTGCAGAGAATTAATTTTCCTACAGTAATGCCTGGGAAAGTAGAAGATTGGTTCTGGTTGATTTATGGTGTCAGCATTTTTTTATTATTATTTCACGAACAACATCCATTTAATCACAAGGCATCTAGGAATTGAATACAAAAGGAAACCTTTCATTATTCATAGATAGTATCTTCCCCAATCACAGATTTGTTTGGTTAATAATAACTATCATAAAAAAAAATTGCTCAGGATACCCTCATAGAGTATTTTATTTATTTCTATTCTATTTTAATACCTAAAGGGATGCTGAAGATGAGCTAAAATTCTCCTCTGCTGCTCTTAGTTGGAGGATAGAAATAAAAAATACTTCATTTTTTCCTTTTTTTTTTTCCAGATTATTTTTGTTTCAGCATGCAGCAGTTTGATTTTGTGTTTTAAAGTACAGTATTACAAGAGTGAAAAAGTTTCTGGTCTCTGCAGTGCCACCACTGTTTGCAGTCTTGCTGCTGTTGCTTGTGCACAACCTGTGCCAAGGCTGACCTAGGATCTCCACAAGAATAATAAAGTATTTTATGTCTGAACTTTGACAACAATTTCTCAATAAAATACTGGCACAAGTCAATCTGATTTTTTCTAAGTTTTCAGTGTCTTGCTATCAAAGCCTGAAAATGTGCAAGGGAAAAATTATTTAATTATTCTGCAATTTCTCGTAGGAGTGGCTGATGGCTCTGGATTTTGGTCTAAGCAAAATATTCCAGAAAATAGAAAAATTACAAAGAATTACCCTACATAAAAATTCTACCTCTAAGAAAGTAAAATAAGAGCTAAAAGATGTTTTTGATTCTCAGGACTTAGAGAATTATCTTCAAATACTAATAATGACTAGTTTCTCCATGCACATTGTGCACATAGTAAGCCCCAACTTTCTGCTTGGGATGCTGGAAAAGTTGGTTTGCTAATGCTTGTAAAAGGCTTTAAAATTTTTAGCCATAAGAAGAGTAAAATGTAGCAATTACTTTTAAATGAACTAGAAATAATGAGCTGTAGCTCTCAATGATTTTTTTTCTTTTCCTCCAAGAATGTTTCCTCTTAAATTATGTGTTTAATTCCCTCTATATATCTACCTAGATCTGTTTTTCCACATCCACATCACCATTTTATCTTGGCACTGATGCAGAGATCAGAGTTTGCTTGTTTCTTTCCCTGACAACTTCTTTAGCTCATTAGTATCGATTTAGGAAGTATTGAAGATAAATTAAGGAGTGGAGTCTGCAAGCAATAAGGTGCCTCCCGAGGGTTTCAGGCCATGAGATGAACTGCCTGCAAGGAACAGGTTGGAGCAGGGATGTTTCATGAGCTCCTTCTGCAGGAACTGCTGAATTTCCCCAGGTTATCTTCTGTAAAAGGCAGGATTTATCCACTGCCAGCAGAAGCAGCTCCATGAGCTGGTCTTTTTGGGGCACACCCCATCTGAACTCTGGCTTTACCAACCACCACTGCTCATACAGATTCAGCACAACCAAAGACTTGTGAGCTTTGCCCTTTGAGCATTACGATGGGCTTAAAGCAATACTCAGTGCACAGTTTCCACAACAGCAATAAGTGCAGAGCATTAAATTATTTCCTAGGGCAAATTTATAGAGTGCTATTGATTCCATGTGTATGTTAAAGTCTGTTCTTAATTCCTAAGGACTCCTTAATTCTCTTCCTTCATGGCAACGTTCCTAAGGAGAGAGGCAGTGCCAGGTTTTGCAGCAAAGTGAGGAAAAAACAGAATTTGCCTGACCAACATCTGAGAAGACAACATAGTGCTTTACATCACCAGCTTCCTAGAAAAGGCTTAAATCCAAATTTTTGTGTCTTATGTGTATACCTGTGGTGCTATAACAAGAAATAAAGGTTGTAATAACAGTAATTAAGAATTGCAAATAATTGATATAACTGCAAGGACTCACATTCAATTTTCTGGTAATAACAGTTCCTGTTCACTTCAGAAACTTATCCAAGGCAATTATGTTTATATAAGACCAGGATCTGATGGGCAGGAATGTTATTCTGATTAAAATACTGTTCTTATTCCCAAATATCTTATGTCTGTGCCATCAAGAAAACAAATGACCAGTGTACTGGGTGACATTGAAGAGATATGTACATGTTAGGCAAAAAATATATATTATTCTTGCACTGATGGGTACAAAAATATTGATCTACTGTTCTAAAAAGGTTGCTTTAGATGTTGCAATAATTTAAAAACTTCAGTCCAACTCTGCTGAGAGCTCTGCAGCTGTATTTGCCTCATGTTAGAGAAGTGTTCCACTTCATCTGTTGATACACAACACAAGGACACTTTACTTGACCACAACAAAAGTGGTTGTGCCTGAATTTTTCTGTAATTTAGTCAGTTTTGTGTAGTTTTCTTTGTATCCATTACTTTTAAAGTGCACCTGAAACCTCAGCATGATTTGCTTCCACACTGTGAGTAAAAATGCTTTCTTAAGATAACCTTTGGAGAATCTCAGACACACAGGATGGGTCAGGCTGGAAGGGACCACAGTGGGGTCACCTGGTGCCTCCTCCCTGCTCCAGCAGGGCCATCCCAGAGCACAGGCACAGGATTGTGTCCAGACACTGCTGGAATATCTCCACACCCTATCTGGACAATGAGTTCAATGCACAGTAAAGAAGTTGTTCCTCATGTCCAGGTGGAACTTCCTGGGATCAGTTCCTGCCCGTTCCTCTTGTCCCATTGCTGGCAGCAGGAGCAGAGCCTGGTCCCTGCTCTGAGCCCTCCCTGCACACAGGGACAGACAGGGATGAGCTCCCCTCTCAGTTTCCTCCCTTTAAGGCTGAACAGCCCCAGTCCCCTCAGCCTTTCCTTGTAGGAGAGGTGCTCCAGTCCCTTCATCAGGGTCACATTCCTCCCCTGGACCCACGCCAGGAGCTCCACACCTCCCTTCTCCTGAGGAGCCCAGAACTGGACAGGGCACTCCAGATGTGCCTCACCAGGACTCCAGATGTGCCTCACCAGGACTGAGCAGAGGGACAAGACCATCTCCCTCAAGACGCTGGCCATGCTTTTCCCAAGGCAGCCCAGGATCCCATGGGCCTTCCTGGCCCCCAGGTCACCCTGCTGGCCATGGGCAGCTGGTTGCCCGCCAGGACCACCAGGTCCTTCCCATGGAGGTGATCTCCAGAAGCCTGTGCTGGTGCAGGAGGTTACCAAGTGTAACAACCTTTAGGGAAGAATAAAAGAAAACTGGAGGCTCCTCCAGCCCTTAGGTGTTCAGGGATAGGCTGTGTTCTTTGGGGCACTCTGTCTCTGTAGGTGGCTTGGAGGCCATTCATGAAAGCAGGAAGTCTGTCTGAGGTAAATCAGTCTGTCTTTTAATACAAATAAAGGAAATTTGTGCTTGATTTGATAGAGCAAGGTCATCTGCAAGCACTCTTCAGGTGACAGCAGGTGCAGGGAGTGTGTGCAACCTGGGCCTAGACCTGCTTCCTCATCTGCCTCCTGAACAAGTCTAGACAACACAATCTTACCTAGATTTTGTCAAAGAGACAGAAAATAACATTTTTCTTTCCCTTTGGTTGGGATTTGGAAGAATGGCTACTGAAAGGAGGGAGAGGGAACACACACACTGCCAGAGGGATCTAGTGATAAATGTGTTCATGGGATGGAGTTCCTAAGATAGTATATGTTAGATGCATTTTAGTTTTGTACAGCAAAACCAGCAAAGTTTAAAAAACAATTTTCAGTGTTATTTCCTTTCCACAGCCTTTCTTCTTTGACTTTCTTTTTTCCCTTCCTCTTGCTGCCTTTTTTTTTTTTTTAATGCTTCCTAAACTACCTGATTTGAAACATCATCAAGAAATCCCAAATGCATCAAATGAGATATATTTACATAATGAATACGATCTTTCTCCTGGTCGTAGATGTAAGCATTGTGAGACTTTTCCTCTCTGGATTTAGCAGTGGGTTTTGGGAAAAAAAAATGGAAAGGAAAAACCAGCAAGTGTAGTCACAGCCTTAGATTTAACTGCAGGCAGAGCTCTGCTGCGTCTGGGCATATTAAATAGGATTATCTGTTTTTTCAAAGGACTTGAGAGGAATATTTTTAATGCTCCCTTAAGAAAGCTCCATAGGTGTTGGTACTGTAAGCATGAGGCTCCTACAATGGTGATTTCTGCATTAAATGCAATATACAGGAAAAGAATCTTCCCAGTGCCACAACAGAAGTCACCAAAGACTCAATTATCACACACAGACAATAAGCATCTTAAGCTTTCTCCTAAATGATGAGAACTGATGCAAATAATAATAAAGAGACCTGTTCCACAAGGGTCTTTAACACTCTTAGGGTATGAACCTGGGCTTCCATGGTAAGACAGCTTTTGTAGGAATAGCACAATCATTTGAGCCTCAGGAGAGCAGGAAAGAGGTGAAGCTGAGTGGATGCCGACTTGCTGCAAGGGAGAGTTCAGACTCTCCTTGCAAAGAAGCAATTATTTTATTGAATCCTTCCATGTGCTAATTCAACATCCTTCTGAAGGCTGTAGGATGGCTGGTGCAGTGGTTAAAACGACACATGGGTGCTCCAGGGAATGGGATTTTCCTGCACCCCAAAATTCCATGTCCCCGGGCAAGTCATTCAGGAGAGTTCAAACTTTCAAGTCCAGACATTGGAACAGGTTGCCCAGGGAAGGGGTGGAGTCACTATCCCTGGAAGTGCTCAAAAGCTCTGTGGATGTGGCACCTGGAGATGTGATTTAGTGGTGAACACGGTGGTGCTGGTTAATGGTTAAATCCAATGACCTCAGGAGTCTTTTCCAGCCTTAACAATTCCATGCCTGTCATCAAGTATCCTCACTAGTTTCTGTGTTGCCCTTATATGCATGAAAGTGATAGTTTAAGGATCAAATAGGGATATAAATGTTCTGCTTCTTATGGCTGCTGTGAGATTAAAGGCATTAAAAACGTTGTAGAGAGCAGATGCTGTGATGACAGAAGCCAGAGATGTCTCTTGGTCAAGCCAACCCAAGTTCCAGTAAAAATCCACTGTTCACTTTAAGTACAGTTTTAGCAGGCCTGCACCAGCTGGAAGAAGATGTTTCCCTTCAGGTCTTACTTTAAAAAAAACAAAACAACTTTATTTTAGGTATTGCTTCAGCAAGGATGAAATGGCCTTTGAATGTTGTGAGAAAACTGTTGCACCAAAAATATTCAAGTGGTCTAAAAAACCTGCATTGATTTTTAAGCTTATGGTAGCTCCAGACATCCTGTGGATTAATAGTGCAAATTTACAGGAATTGAGAGTATGGAAAAGAGTTTAGGGAGAAGAGAAAGGAGGGAAGGGAAAGGAAGGGAAGGGAAGGGAAGGGAAGGGAAGGGAAGGGAAGGGAAGGGAAGGGAAGGGAAGGGAAGGGAAGGGAATCAAACATCAGGGACAGCAAGTTCTCTCTGCTGTTCTGTATTTGGAAGGTTTTGCTATCCTCTTGTTTAGAGAGGATTTTTGCCAAGTGAAATGTGTGTGTGCCTAGGTGATAAATACACATTTTCCCAGAAGTGCATTCAATCATGCTTTACATTTCCAACATTACCTCCTGAACCCCGTCATGGACCACAACCTCCATCTCCTCCGGAGCTTTGGCCATTCAGTATTTTCTAACAATCTCCAGCTGTCCCAAGTCCTGCTGAAGAGTTGATGACTCAGTTTTTGTTGTAGCTGATTAACTCTTGCTCCACTATGAGTGCTATTTTTGTAATGCTGTGGAAATCAAGAAATCACAGCCCTCATTGTGCAGTCAAAAATGGAAGTGCATTACCTGTAATTTCCCAAGTATTTCATTTCCTTGGAAGATTTATTTGTAAACAAACAAGAGCTTTATTGTTGCTTGTTGCAGACACACCATAAATTAGTTTTTTTCCACACTGAAATGCAGCAGCATAAAATTCTCACTCGAGGAAAGTACTAACTGGCATTATGGCACTACTTTGTTAATTATGTTGGCACATACACTGCTGCTCTCTAAATTATTCCTGTACACCAGAAACACTTTGTACCTAATGATTTCCTGAACTTCTTGTACATTAGTTCACATTTAATCTAATCTAAATCATTGTCAAAATGACGAATGCAAAGAAGGCACAGACAGTGTTGAAAGCAACATGGCTTCTGAGCCAGTGAGTCGTGGTCACAGAACTACCACGGTAAAGATGAATTTTAATATGTTGAACTTGGCTTTGACATGTTTGGCAAGATTCTGATTCATTCTTATCAGTCAGACTTGCCGTTTTTAAGCAGAATAGATTTCCCACATGCTCCTCTTCTCTAGCCAGTTCTCAGCCATTACATTTTTGGTTGTTGACTGCCAGTGGTATGTAATAACATAGTGAACTTGGAAGACTATGATGACAAACTTTATTTAGGTGCTTGTTTATGACAAGAAAGTCCATCATTAATCCATGACATAAATTATATATTCCCCAATCCTTATCATTGTTTGACTGCAATATTCCTAATGGAAAATTGCTTGATTGACACAGTCATCTTCCCACATTTCTCCTGTGCTGTTTACAGCAACAGCCCTGTTACTGCATGTCAAATATCTTACAAAATCGATTTACGATGTTTTACCATCCCACTCTGAATGGAGCCTTTCAAAGTTGCAAGAAATGTCAAGACATCTATTATGGTCGTCAGCACATAAGTTTTCTCTGAGACCAAAAAGGTCTACGAAAATCTGTTTACAACATGCAGGAGAGATTCAGGCTCTCTTGAAATTTGAATTCAGCACTCGAGTTCCTGCCTTCCAGAGATACTCAGTGATGAGTCTTACACTTATAAGCACTAAGGACTTAGTATTTACTTCTTAAGTCTTCATAAGTACTAAGTGGACAGAAAAAGTTTCTAGATTTGTCTCTTGAGGAGCAGCCTCTTGCCAAAGTACTTTCCATCCAGCTGGAAGGAGCATTCCTCAGCTCTGCAAAGAGCAAATCCAGTGGGAGCCATCCAAGCTCTCCTGGATAAACATACAAACATGGGATGCAAAGAGGAACATCTGCTAGGAGGGAGATAGGCAAGAGGGAAAGCAAAGCACAGATGTGTGTTCTCAGTTCTTCCCCCCTCTGCCACTCACTCCTGTGTTGTTCAGTGCTACCTGGAGAGCTGCCATGGCACAAACAGTGTCACAACAGCATGGCTGGTTTGACTTTTACAGTTTGTCCAGTGGAAGAAATAATGACACTAATGCTGGAGGCAAAGTGCATGATAATTATGCCAGTGACCATTTCCATGCTCATGCACAGCTGGTTGTTTCAGGGCAGCTGCCAGGAATTCCTCATCCCACATGAGCTCTGCATCCACTTGTTTGCTCAGATTTGAACTTTCCTTTTATTTCCACCAAATCAACCATTATTAGCCACTGACAGTTCTGCTGGGCAATGGGATAGACAGTGTGCTCTAGAACACCTTCACAGAGGGTGGAAGGAGAAGTTTTAAATCATTCCTTGCACCTTCATTATCCCACCAACAATTACATGTAGAATGCAGTTTTTGGTCCATGACCTTGACAGAGATGGGGAAGATTCTCTCTGTTATCACTTGTGAAATTGGCCTTATTTCTCTGCAGTGTAAGCATATCATTACTTTTAATACATTAATTTTATGCACGCATTTCCTACATTGTGCTATCACTTCTCATTTTTTTCTAGCATCATTATGTTTTTCTCTCATAACTTTCTAGGAGCTTTAAACTATTTTTAAATTGCTGTCTATTTTATTTTAACTGTGATCTCCCATCCCTTTTATAGTTCCTTCTATATTTCCCTCTGGTTTTGCTTCATCTTCTAATTTCATTTTTCCTGGCTTCATTATTTTTATGCTGGCTCTTTGAATATTGTTTTCCCACATGTAGCTCTTTTGTTCCATGTAGCACTGAATTGTTATTTACTCGTTGAAACAGAGATTTGGATGCCTCCATCTAGCTTATGGTTGCATCTCATATGTAATGTGTTATTATGGAGTGTAAAAGAGTCACCCAGTGGTGATTATTTTTTTAACACTGAATCCCTCTGGGAGGATGCTGAGTGTGCACAAAGAACAGGAGCTGAGTTCCCCTCAAAGCTGATAAGAGTTTGCTGTGACAAAACCTTTGTACTTTAGCTGGAGCAGTGATAGAGATCATTTCCAGCAGAAGGATTTTCTCTGGGATTATGACTACATAGGTACTCAACCCATTCTTGAACTTTAAAAAGTGCTTAACACTCGGTTTCCAGATTGCTTAAACCTTAACCTGAGATCTCACCCGCCAGGAATTTGGGGGCAGCAGTTAAGACCAGACACGAACCACTTGAAGCAGTGCTAAAAACAGCCCAGATAAAATGTGTAAGCAGGAATTTCTCCTTTTCTGTGTGTACTGAGGTGAAAAACAATCAGGCAAGTAACTTTTGCTGTATTGTAAGAGGTTTTCAGGTTTTTTGTGTTTGTTTTTTTCCCTAATGACCAGCGAATGAATTGTGTCATGAAAGCTTAGTATGTGCTCTGCAGCAGGGCTGCAAATTAAAAATTCTGCTGTGTATTTTATTTTGGGGAAATTTAGGGAAACCATAGATTCAATGGGCAACTAAATTCCTGCCTTCTACCTCCCCTTCATGAACCAAAGCCTGGACAGTGAAAGTACAATTGTCTTTCTTCTTCCCTCCTTTTCCTTAACATGGCTGTCATTGTAGTACAGATAGACAAAAATATAATTTAAATAATAATTTCACAGAATTTAATCCATGATTAGCAGGAAACCTGGGAGTTCTCTTTGTTTCTTCCCCCAACCCCTCACTTCTCTTTTACTTCTTAAAACTTTATGGTTTATCAGTGTAAAGTTCAGCAGCAGCACCTTTAAAAGATTGAAATGGAGAATTAGCAGGAGAATTTCTCCTTGAAATGGAGGTGGGATGGGAAGCAAGGAGAACAGAGGAGAAATACACAGGTTCCCAATAGCAGAAGTTCTTGTGCCATAAAAATTGTTTCATTGTTGGAAATCTGGATATAAGGCTTGTGGATCTGATCTTGGATAGGGAGCATGAATTTTACAGAGGTATAGACACAATCATAGATCTGTTTTTGGGACAAAGCCAAATCCAGGAGAGTGAAATAAAGTGAATTCAGACAAAAAAAGAAAACCCTCTGGAATCACACTTTGTAATGTTTTACAAACTCATTCTCTTTCTATTCTTTTTTTTTTTTTTTTTTTTTTTTTTTTTTGTTGAACTCTACCAGCCTTAGTCTATATTTGTCTTGTCAGTTAAAGAACTTTTATCTGCAGTCAAAGTTGTCTTGGCAGCGATAGGATGTTTTGCATTTAAGACAATTTAGTTCCACAGAACTCAGGATATTTTCAGGGTTTTTACTTGACGAAATAAAGACAAGGATCAGCTAAGCTAGCAGACCTAAGTCCTTTTACTTTCTGATCTGAGAAAAAAAAAAAAAAAAAAAAAAAAAAAAAAAAAAAAAAAAAAAAAAAATGAGGAAAGAAACCTCCAAAAGTGGTCATTTTTTCTTTCTGGGCCTGGCTACACCCTCCTGTCAGGGAGTTGTAGAGAGTGATAAGATCCCCCCTGAGCCTCCTTTCCTCCAGGCTGAGCCTCCCCAGCTCCCTCAGCTTCTCCTCACCAGACTCGTGCTCCAGCCCCTTCCCCAGCTCCATTCCCTTCTCTGGACACACTCCAGCACCTCAGTGTCATTCCATGACAGTAACACAATCTCCTGGACGAGAAATCAGAAATACATGAGAAAATTGACCATTGCTACTAAAATACATCAGATTTATAGTGCATTTGTTGCTATCATGAACACAACAGCCTTACAATGTGTGTTCAGCTGGGTGGGGGCAGAGGTCCAATGTATTCTTGCATATCCAGACTAAGGTAATTGATAGCTTTGATAAATTGAAAAAAAAAAAAAAAAAAAGAATTGCCCTACAAGCATTTTTCAATCTCTCTTTTCTGGACTTTACCAGAAATCCCCTTGAGCAGGTGGGAGTCCACCATGGTCTCCCACAACCATTCAGAGAGAAAGGGTGGAATGAAACTATGAATATTTACATATCACTTCTCACAGCTAGTCATTCTGAGGAATATTTAAACATATTTGAGTGATTTAGAAACATATTTACCTTGATATGCGAACTGGGGTTTTCTAAAGTCCTCTGCATCAGAAATCAGAGAAATATTAAATGTTTTGGGTTGGAAGATCATTCTTGAAGATCATTCTGTTCCAATGCCCTGCCAGGAGCAAGGAAGCTTCCCCTATCCCAGGGTGTTCCAAGCCCCATCCAACCTGGCCTTGGACATTTCCAGGGATGGGGCAGCCACAGCTTCTCTGGGCAACCTGTGCCAGGGCCTCACCACTGTCACAGGGAAGAATTTCTTCCTGGTTATTTAAAATCTATTCTCAGTTTAAAGCTGACGTTTTCTCAGGTCACTGACACAGAACCACAGAATGGGTCAGGTTGGCAGGGACCACAGTGGCTCATCTGATCCAACCCCTCTGCTCAAGCAGGGTCACCCTAGAACATGGGATTGCATCCAGATGGCTCTGGAATGTCACACAGAAGAAAACATTCTGTTTAATCCTCCCAACATATTTGCCAGAACCAGTCATTAAAAAGTTGTCAGACAATCAACATGGCAGGTTGCCCTTTGTTACCTCTTTGATTTCTGCTTATGAAACAATCAAGCAAATTTTCTGTGATTTCTTCTTCTTCACCAGAAGGCAAAATAATGAAAGTAACTTCAACAACACTACTTTTTGCCTTCAAACTCAGGTTTAAAAAGTTTTGAAAATGCAGGCAGGAATCCCCCTGTTCCTAGACCAAGGCTTAATTATCTGGATTTTAAACACTTTTTTTTTTTTTTTTTTTAATTTACTAGTTCTGCCTGATAATTAGCTCTCTGCTTTTTTTCCCCTCACTGACTTTGTTTGATAAAGCTTTTATGGAGTCTTGGCGTGCCTAAATCAGCAAGTCCCATTTGCAAAGCAGCACATCCCTCTGCCTCGCTGCTCTGTCCCAGCTTGGAGAAGAACACGAGTCTAATTGGCACTGCTTACAAACCACTGCACTCGGGAAGAGCTCTGCCTCCATTTGATAAATAAAGATGCCAGAGATGAGAAAATTATAACTAATTCATGCCTTGAGCCATCTACGAGGTAAGAAAGAAAGAAGTAAAATGGGAAAAGAGGCTCAAAAAGAGAAAACAGGTGCATTTGGAAGGTAAAAAAAAAAAAAAAAGACTTTGCAGGACTTTGCCCTGTCCCACTTTTTAAGGAAAATTCATGGAATCTACAGCCCTGCTCTAAAAAGATTCTGTTATTGTAAACACAATATTTTTTTTTATTTAACTTAGGAATATGATTTATCAGAGAGTCCTCAAATCAGGTGGCTGGGCCCTGGGAAGGGGACACTGTGGGGACAACTCTTGGCATTACAAGGACAGAGCAGTAATTGAGCCATACCCCTCTAGAACAGAATTTCAGCCTGTGATGATTTGCTAGGAAGAAACTTCCAAATCCAGAGGTGCCTTCTTTGTCTCTAATACCCTTCAGCAACACAACAGAATAATGATTTTAAGTGCTCCTTAATAGTACCTCACTATATAATCAGAAGCATAACTAATCTAATAGTGATGTTGAAAGTCACTCAAACGTTTATCTTTATTTTTTTTAATGATCTGATAGAAATACCCTATATTTTATCTGCTGCTTTATAGCTTGGGGATTAGGCTGATAGTTCAGGCTGAAAGGTAATCATCCATATTCACTGGAATCTAATTGTGTACTTGAGAATTGTATAATATAGAATAATAATATAGAATTGTATAATTGTGTTTGGGAGCAATTTCTTCCTTTCTTAGCTCTAATTGATTGTAAATCAACTTTCATGTAGTACTAAATCCTCTGAACAACCTGCAGTACTAAATCACTTGAACAATAAAGCTTTTTAATTTAGGGAGTCTGTCTGTTCCCTGTGGGAAAACTGGGAAAATCTGCTTTTCTGGGATTAAATACCAGTCCTGGCTGTTTCTCAGCTATCCTGGGACAAGATGTGAGTTGAACTGGGGAAGAACCCCCAGGGGTACAGGGGTAGAAGGGAACTGGCAGCAACTCAAACAATTTTTCACAGAGCAAAAGAATTCTTGATTCCGACGTGCAAGAAAATGGACATGGAAGGAAGGAGACCAGCGTGGCTGAGTAAGGACCTGATCACAGCAAAACAGGGAAAAAATTGTCTGGGCAGGAGCATTGACATTGGGAAAAAATCTTGGGATATTGCAGTGTTCAAGATGAGGTTGAAAGGGCTCTGAGTGCCCTGATCTAATGGCAGATGTCCTGGGTATGGCAGGATGGCAGGGCTAGGTGATTTTTAAAGGTTCCTTCTAACCCAAACCATTCTCTGACTCTCTAAACCATTTGTCTGTGTCATTTCTCTGCTTAATGCATTTGGGAAGAGCTGTCATCCTGCTGTGTGGATGTAGTTTGTTGATTAATAAGAATTTCTAACATAGAGCGTTGTGCCAGTTTCAGAGTTCTTTTTTTATTAATTTATTCCCAGAATGGTCTGACATTTTAATAAAGAGTTATCATCACATGTATCCAGGGAAGATGTAGGCAGATCATGAGGGATGAAAAGAGGATTTTAGTTCAGTGGAACCATCAGCTATGCTGAGACCTGCACATGTTTACTAATCAGTAAATATTACTGTTTCTGCCTTTCTGGTGTGTTTTATTAGATCTTCTCTTTCCTCAAATAAATCAAGCTCTCAGCTTCCTGAAGCAGAACAAGAATTTTGGAAAAATGGAAACCCAATTCTGAGACATGGGAAAACTTTGTCACACAAAAATTTCAAGACAAAAAACATCAGAGTTTGGTATTATACCCAAAAATCTATTCCGTTTTGTTTTCGTGAGCTAAATAATGATTTTTGAAGTACAGATAAAGAATATTGGCATCTTTACCATATGTGGAAAAGGCTTTTTGTCACTGTAGGCGCAGCACAGAGGAAAGATTTGGAAATTACAGAGAGTGAATTTCTGGGAGATAAAAGGGCTGCATGGGGGAACATCTTGTAAACTATGCCTAAAAATCCTTGTAAAGTCACAGAAGAAACACAGCAGCTCACAGCACACTTACATTGGCTCTTCAGAACACTCCATTGCCAGCTGAAAGTTTATAGGGGGTCAACCATTTTGAAAAAATTAGGAAATCACTGGTCTACAGAGAAGACAGCAATCATTTTAAACTATTAGCCCCTGTATGAGAGAAAATGAAAAACGTTTATTGAAAGTAAAAGAGAGGAGAGAGTGTTCTGGAGTTTACTCTACAGGGACAAAAGCCACTTGTTGAATTTTTTTCTTCAACTTCTCTTCACTTCACATATCTTTGTAAGATATCACACAGGTCTGGTCTCTGTGGATTCTTAATTTGATTTCTGAAGACATCTTTAGCTTAAGAAAAAATACAACAAAAACTTGCATAAGGCATCCACCTCCTTCATAGCAGAAAGCTTGAGATTTTCTAATGAAGCTAAATATGAAATGAGCAATTTGAGAGTCCTACAGCCAATAGATCCTGACCCAGAGTACTGCTAGATGGAAAACATCTGGCAAATTCAGAAGTGCAGGACAGATTTAGAAAGGTAACAGCTTGCAAAGGCTGGAGGTGAAGGACAGAGTAAGGCTGGGAAGAGGAATGGGGTAAAGAGGTGGAGGAGATATGTAGAAAAATATGGTTTTAAAATGTGGGCTGATGAAGGGATCCTATAGGGAAGGAGGAACACTTCTCCTGGGTGGGGATGGCAGGACATGGAATATCAAGCTTAAACTGAAGCACGCAATGTTCTTCCAGAGCATTTATGAATAAAGGCAGCACAAATAAAAATCAGGCAAAATCTAATGGATCTGAGAGTGACCTGCTGTGCCAGTATGTGAAGACAAAACCAAACTGATTTCTCAAAGGCTTCCCTGAAAATATCTCTGCAGAGACAGGGCAACTTGAAATAGTTTTTAGCTGAAAGAGGCTACATTTAGACTGGATATTAGGAAGAAATTGTTTGCTGTGAGGGTGGTCAGGCACTGGCACAGATGGCTCAGAGAAACTGTGAATTCCCCATCCCTGGAAGTGTCCAAGGCCAGGCTGGATGGGGCTCTGAGCAACCTGGGATAGTGGAAGGTTCCCTTCACATGGCAGGGAACTGGAACTTAGATGATCCTTATGGCCCCTTCCAACCCAAACCATTCTGTGATGAAAAAGTCCACAATGAATTAAAACAACCAGAGAAAACAATGACAAGGATCTGCTACTTAGAAACTGTCAGGAAGAATTATCCACTGAATACAGACTGTTTTCTCAGAGTTATCCCTGTGAGTGATTGCCAAAGCTGCTGACTGACATCCCAACCATCACAGGTCTCATCACTAAAGTTCATGCTCTCATTTGACACTTGGTTGGAAATTGAAGTGAGCCAAGTTTACCCATGGCCACACAACCCAGCAGTGCCAGCAGCACAGCAGAGCAGATTTCTTGAACTTCCAGCTCTATTATCTGAATTGATTTAAAGAATAGGAGCTTTTTAGGTGAAAGCAACCAGTTAAAATGGAGATTGAAAATTATTATTATCACTAATGACTTAATTAAGGGACATAAGAGGCCAGATAAATAGACAGATGAATAAGTAGTTCAGAGGAAATCTGGTAGAAAGAGGATTCTCCCTGCTACAGCTTAACTTGCCACAATTATCTAATAATCACAGTAAATATGGAGATCAGCAGATTATTTTCTCAACATCGAATGACTTATTTGGCATGTCAGCAAAACACCCAGGAGAATAAAACACACCAGCAACTGCTCTCTAATTACTCTTTTCAGATGGAGTAATGATCTTTAATGTGCAGTGGATCTCATTAATTAACTCTCAGATTTTAATTAACTCTTTGCCTAATTTACCTGACATAATACATTATCGAAAATGTCATCTTAACAGGTTTTTTGCTCATTTGGGGAGGAGAAGGAGGAAACTGTATGTTCATAAGTGGTTTTTGTTTCCCCTTTTCTGGAGACTCTTCTGGTAATGAGTAACTTTCCTAATACAGATATATGGAGTAAGAACTATTGAAACCTCCAATGTGTTTGGTTGCCCAAATTTAATGAATTCAAGAGGAGATAAGGGAGGATAGTCTTCAAATGTGCCTCACACATATTTTAGGATGTTTTTAGGTGACTTATTAAATTGTCAGCTGGAGCAGAACTCCTCTCTTCAAAAGGAAACAGCAAAACTATGGGAGTCAGAATCAGTTTGTGATGTTCTAGGTCTGCTACAGCAGCCACTGAAAGAAATGTACTCTAAATCTTATTTATTGTTATCAACTGCCTCCTTAAACACTGGATATTCTTCCTGTCCCATAAAAACAAATATCTGAATGCTCCCTACACACTTTAAAATTTACTTTTAATCCAGGTCGTTTAAGTAGAAATAAAAACAAAGCACCAGCTTAGCTTATGGCAGGAATCCCATAGAATGATGTGCAAGGTTCCTCCTTGGGTTTGTTTAGTTAGTGCTGCCACTATCGAAGAGCACAAACCTCATGGCAGAAATTAATGCATTTTGTGTTCCACTGCCCTCAGTATGAGTTTGGCTCATGCTGGAGTAGATTTATCCTTGCTATTCCCTCCTAGGGAATAGTGATAGAGTCAAGTATCTTCTTACAGCAAAGGAATGATCTTTCCTTAAGGTCTTTCCTTAGGAGTCCAAAGTGAGAGTTCCCTCAGATTTATTCTCCCCTTACAGCTCTCCTCAAAGAATGGAGACCAAATTTTGTGTCTCTCTGTGGTTTGTAGGTGAACACCTGATTTTCAGTCCTGTCTTCCTCACCACGTTCCTATGAACTCCTTCTTCCTCTCATTCCCTCATCACTCATCTCCCACATTTAACCCCACTTTGTAGCCTTAGCAAATCATAGAAAATCAGGGAATATCCTGAGTTATAAGGGACCCCCTTAAAGGGATCCTTTAAATCCAGCTCCTGATCCCTCAGAAAGCATTTCTCGCTTGCCTTGGACAAAACCATGGAGTTTCTATTTCATGTAGGTACTTAAGTAATAGAGCAAAATAAATGTCTTCCTTACGCTGACATTTTGGCTTATAATTTTGCAGAAGATCTATTGCATTTTCTCCCTCCCTCCCTCCAGTATTTCCCAGCATTTCTAAGGCATGCTGATGGATATTTTTAGGCAAACCTCAGTGGAAAGATGTTCTGTTTATAGTCAGGCACTTATGAAGATGAATATGCTGTAAACAACGGCTACACTTGATAGTGATCTTGCCCTGATCTAACATTTATTGATGTAGGAAATTAGAGACTTGTGCTAAGCTGATCTAATTGCCATAACTACAGCTGCAGACAACTGAGATCCATTAATTACCAAAAAAAATAACAAAAAAGGAGTTCTAATTTGTTTCAGGGATATTAGATTTTGTCAGATTCCCCTTACTTTACAACCCCAATATGCATGGCTCCACACTATTTTTTCCTGATGTTTCCTAAGTAGGAAAACAAGTTTATCATGAAACAAGACAAATTTCTGGAACTCAGACTGTGGAAGAAATTCTGTAAGGATAAAGAGATGGCTGGAGTTGCTCATATTGGGTTTGGCTGTGGTATAAAAGTCAAAGACATAGAACCTTCTCTTGAAGCACTTGAAACCAACATTTTCTGGAATTTTAAAGGAGTTTATTCTTTCTGTTTTCAGGTAAGTTATTCCATTTGGGCAAGAACATTGGTGAGATTTGGAGCACTGTTGAGTTTAGATTAGGCTTCTTCTGGTTCTTCTGAAAATGCTTCATAAAATTATGATTTTGCAATAGCAAAAGCAAAAACCTTAATTAATAACAATAGTAATTTGATCTTCCTCCTCTGTTAAAATTTTATGTGGATGCAAGATTTGATAAGGAAGCAGCAAGAGATGAAGAACTACTGAATGTTTTCAGTCACTGGGATAAAAAAAGCAGAAATATTCAGGTAGCTTTTAAAACAATATTCATTTCTGTGGCTGCAGCCTTTGGAGTGAAATGTAGCTGAAGGGGATTGGCCAGATATAGCAGTAAGTTAATGGTGAATTAAATTCAAAGAGCAAAAAAAAAATTAGAGGTGTTTATCTGTCCATGATGCCCTCAGGTCTTCAAAAATTATACATGGTATTGTGAAGGACTTAATTATGTTAAATAAAATATTTCTCTCTAAGTTGCTGAATCCCTTGCCTGTAACAAGAAAATTAATTGCTCAATTTTGGTAACTAAGACATTCCCAGCCAGATAAATATTTGACCCTAAGTTGTCCAAATAGAAATTTATTCCACTTACAGGAAAATAGCCCCCATCCTAGCTGTGCCTTGTCTTGATCCAAGAATGTGACAGGAGACCTGTGGATGTTCATTATCTAACTCAGTGCTCAAACCTGCACTGTGGGAGACCATTGTGCTGTGATACCCTGCTGAAAGGGATATTTCCACAATAAATATAAATTTTGGGCTTTTTAAAGGATTCCTTTCAGGTTTTTTTGAATGGGCACATGAATTTCTCATTTTTTCAAGCCATTATCAACTAGATTAAAATCCCAAATATATTAATGTAACATGATGTTAAGACATCCTTATCCATGATGAAAGAACATCCAGCATTTGTATCTGACATCCTATAATTTCTTCCCTTACCTATACTTATTGCTTGCTTCCTGCATCTACTGGAAAATGACCATAGGTGGCTTCAGTTTTAAGAAACTTTAATCACATATTCAGGCAGCCATGTCCCATTTTAAGTCATTAGATAAATGGTTCTAGGTTTGTGTTTCTGCTGGTTTTTTTTAATTGGTTGTGATTTGTCCAGCATTCCCAGTATTGTAATCATAGATGGCGAGAGACTGAACAAAGTCCTGATTCAAAGGAAAGACAAATTACCCCTTAATCTTGTAACATCATCCTAAAGGTTAAACAAAGAGAGAAATGTTGTTAAACACTGAACACAGACCTGCAGAGTCTCTGGCAATCTGGAATTTCAACTTAATTCTCTCAGTTGTCAGTGCTCTCCTGGTCCCAATACTCACAGACAGCCCAGCACATTTCTGTTTCAGAAATTTCACTGTTGGGGGTATCCTGCACTGGATCTCACACCAGGTGGGCGAGTTACATGTTCAGCATGGAGAAAACCAAACTGATAAATCCTTGAGTTAGTGACCTGACTGATGAGACATCAGCCCTGAGAATCCCCTCCTCAGAGCAAGAAGTGCCTTTCCTCTCTTCCCAGCAAAGCAGGGTTTCCAACCAGCAATATCCCCTTTCCTATCATTCATCAGCATCTTGTTTTGCAGCACCAGGGATCTGGAATTCTCCTGCTGATCTCCAGTAGTTGATTGATTGATTGATTGATTGATTGATTGATTTACAGCTATCAGGGATGCAAACCCCAGGGGAAAGGCAGCTGCTGCTCTCTTTCTCTGGGTCGTGGCCAGGTATATTTTCTGATTCAACCCAATATGCCCAGTTCACAATGGGAAGATGGGCTTGCACTTTCTTCCAAGTCTAATTGTCCAACTATGGTGCTGATTTGCAGGGGTTTAATTAAAGACAAAAAAAAAAGTTCTTTCAGATCATTGGGAACACTGACTGTTAGTGTGGTTTAATGACACTCATTAGATGTTTCACCATCATCCCTCTATTTATATCCAAATGAAGGAAGCTTCCTCAGTGTGGCCCAATATATCTACTTACAGATTTCTGGCTTCAAACGGGACCGTGTAGGTTTCCCAATCATTCCCTGTAGTTTTCCAGCACAATGTTTTATCTCAAAAGCTCATAATAAGGCTGGAATAACTCCTCTGATGACAATTCCACAACTTTCATTGACAATTACTTCTAATCCCAGAATGATTGTTAAGTTATGATATTTTTTTCCTGTTACTTTCAAGTCCTCGTTAGTGAGGTCCCCCTAGTTTTGCACACCCTGCTTTGTTTATGAGCTGCACCTGACTCTAAGAGATGCTTGAGCCCTTCTGCATCAACTCTTTAAGCCATGGCTGCATCCTTTTCTCTGAACAGAGGCTGCTCAACTTATTTTTAATTACCAAAAGCCTATATCCAAAATTTTCATCTTTATTTCATATCTCCCCTCTCAGCTCTCTTCTAAAGAACCACTGCACTGGGATAACTTCAGCATTTGTAGTCTAACTCGTTAGTGTTGTATAGATTATTATATTTTCTTGTAAGTGCTCCCTTTTGAGCAGCCATGTAATTTTTTTAGATGTTTGAGGAAGATGGAGGAAGAATTTTTTTGTTGTTGTTTTCAGTTATTAGGTTTTTCATGTGCTCAAAGACTTATTTAATCACACATAAAGAACTTGGGCTGTTTGTCTTAAAAAAGGACAACCAAGAGGTGACTCTATTATGATTTAAATATCTCCACAGGGAGAAATACCAGGTAGTAAAGAGATCTTTAATTTAGTAGAGAAAGACATAACAAGAAACAGAGCCCAGAAGCAAGAAACATATAAATTCAAATTAGAAACAAGACATGAATTCCAAAACACGTGAAAAAAAATTAACATAGACTAAAACTCCCAATGGTCTTGGTGAATGCTCCATCTTCCTGGTCTTTACAGGCTATATGCAGGTGGTTTTTCTTCAGGAAGATATTTTTCACAAATATGGATTTTAGATTCATCACAGGAGAAATAAGAAAAAAATTGTATTTTTTCTTCATAAAAATATATAAGATGTTTTTATAATTCTTTTAGGCCTCAAAACTTGTGAAATATTTGATTGACAAGACAATCCTGTTGCTATGGATATTAGGAGAAAAATTGACAACAGCAGGATGAGAACTCAGTTGTGAGACAGATAGCTTGGTGTATAAAGGGTCAGAGCAAATTTAATTTCTGTGTGACACATACACACAGAACTTGTCTTCACTAAGAGAAATATATAGAAACAGTCACACTGAGGAGAAAAAAAAAAAAAACCTCACAGAAGCATATGGGCCATCCCTGCTCCCAGATCTCGCTCTGGATATAAGTGGGCGGGGAAAAAAAAAAGTGTAGGACAGATATTAATTCATATACTCACAGAACAGCCTAGGTTGTAAGGGACATCAAAGGACCACCTGGTCCAAATTTCCACGGGAAAGGGGGCCTGGATGAGGTCATGTAGCACCCTGCCCCATCCCACCCTGAGACCCCCTTGTGAGGTTTTGTTGGTTGATTGTTCTCACTATAAAAATTTTCTTCCTTATATCAAGATGAGACCTCTCCATTGGTGCCCACTTCTCCTCGTCTCCTGCAAGTGGCTCCTCATGAAGAGAGAGATTTTGTTATTTTTGAGCCACTCTCTAAGTACTGGAATATTATGTGAACTTTTTCTCCTCCATGGGGGACATCACTCCTTCACTATTTCTTTACAGGACAGGCTCTCCAGCCCTTTGATCATCCTTCCCTCCTCTTTAGCTGTTTTCTTGAATGACAAACTTCTGTGTTGGATTGCATTTTCTACAGAAGAATTATTTTAATTTTGCTTTATGCTCTATCAATCTGAGCCCCTCATGTTAATTTCTCAAGATAATTTTGAATGTTAATCCTATCCTTTTAAATCCTTTAATAAACTCTTCCTTTTTAATGCCTGAAGTGCTTTTCCTATAACATCTTCTGCATTTCTAGTGAAAATACTGAATATATAAAATCCAGAAGCAGTTGTTACTTGATTTTTCCCCTAAATTCTTCAAAATCATTACAGCCAGCTGCACACCCATTCTACAGTAGTTAAAAGGAAATGCATATTCCCCTTTTTAAAGACTTCACGAGGATTCTGGAAATGAAAGGGTGTGGGCCTGGCTCCCTGCCTTGTGAGTTAGACATATTTTGCTAAAAATAACAAAGACAAAAGGAAGATCAAAGTTTTGTTCTTTAGAAGCTTAAAGATCTCAATTACAGCAAGTTCTTGATTGAATTTGCAGTTTTGTCTGCTCTTCCTGTCAATATTTCGCTTTTATTCAAGTTTAAAGAAGAACCTGGATAAATCAAGAGCTGCCTCAGATTTAGGATGAAGTGCTTTGCCATGACATGCAAAGACGTGGTACAGACACCTACTGCAGCAGAAATGAGCCAATAACAATCTCACTTGGTCTTAATTTCCTTTTCTTTACTTTGGCAAATGTCACATAAAAAGAAATTTGAATTCACCCAGCTGAAGTTGCTTCCTAAAATTGGTCCCACTCAATTTTATACATTTCTGTTTCCCTTTGCTCTTCCTTGGTCACTCTGTAGCTCCTTTCACCCAAAGAAAAATAAAATTGAACCCCTTAATACACAAGCCTCAAACTCACACATGGGGACTAAACATTCCTTTTCCCACTTTTAAAAGTTTGATCCTTCTGGAAGCTGTGGTCACACAAATCATAGAATCATGGAATCCCTGAGGTTGGAAAAAAGCCAACAAAATCATCAAGTCCAAGCTTCAACCAAATACCACCATGCCCATTAATGTGCCACATCTGCTTGGTTTTTTAACCCTGCTGGGGATGCTGACTCCACCACTTCCCTGGGGAGCCTTTCCCAGTCCTTACTGATGCCTGGAACACTGATGATAAATGAAGAAACTCTTCTTAGGGGTTCACTTCCATTTCCCAGGACGTTTTGCTGCTGCTGCTGCTGTCAAGTGTTTGATAGAGCACATGATCCTTAGGGACAAAAGCCTCCAGAGCACAGGGACAAGTGGACTCAGCAGCAGTGCAGTAGTTCATGCTTAGCCTGACAGATGAAAATACAGGAAAATAAGATTTTATTCCGTGTATTGTGAGGACTGATGCAGTTGCTCATGCAATAGAGATGTAACGACACCTCTGGGTTACACACACAATTATTTCAGTGTAAACACAGGAAAACGTTGCTTACAGAAGTAGTTACCCGCAGTTCTAACTTGCTCTGCTCAGGTATTTACCTAATTTGAAACAAGAAAAGCAGTCATTATGCATTAAATTCTCCAAGGACACAGTGAGCAAGTTTTCCCTGAATAATTGTATAGATAGCTCTGAAAAATTGGTCTTGGAGTGCCTGTAGCAATAGATACATTCATCACGAGAGCACTACAAAAATGCTAAATTTAAACTTATCTAAGACTCTGAGAAAGTGGGAGTCTTATTAATGCAATTGTATTTGCAAACACAATCTAGTTAAAGAAGAATGGAAGGAATATAGATTACTCTTTCTCAGAGAGAGAGTAATTTTCTCCAGAGGCTAATAAAGAAATGATCTACACTCAGGAGACCATTTTTCTAAGTTAGTTGCACTCAAAAAAGCATAAATAAATAAAATAATATTTAGTACTGTATTAATTGGTAGGAAAAACATTTTTAACACATCAGACATCTGTAATATGTTTTTCTACACACCCATATTGTAATACAGACAAGGGATTTAATTAATGCCTATCTGTTTGCAGAAGTGTTCCCATCATTTATTTTAATGGCATCCATCATGGAAAACCATCTGCTGTTCACAGAGATGTTATTTATATTTTTATTGAGATTCCATTTAAGTGTAGAATTATCAAATAATTGGCTATCAGATGTCAAAAAACATGTATTTCCTCTCAGTTTATTTGAAATTAAACCTGCTCAAAGTCTGATAATCTCTGCCTGTTTCAGACTCTAGATTTAATCAATTTAAAGAGTAAAACAGAAAAAAGTTATTTATTTCAATTTTTTCTACATAATGTACAGATAATAAGGGCAAAATATACAGAGATAGGGCACACACCTTCCTCCCTAGAGAAAGTCATCATTTCAGACTGGCCACTGAGGCTCCCCCATGCCACAGAGGTGTATTTAGAGTTCTGAAATCCTACAAGAAGAAGGCAGCATGAAAAGCTGGCAGCTACCTAGGCTATACCTTTAAAAATGGATGCCAGAATTTCAGAAGTTTAATAACTCAGTCTCCTGTGGCCCTTGTTCATATTTTCAGGAATATGACTCTTCATTTTCTTATCCCAGGTAAATGTTATACTAATCAGACATTTCTATGGTGATGATAACGGATTATTCAGAGCAAAATGTGTCACAGCAGCGTTTCTAACCACAGGATGGATTGGGACTCAGCTCAGCACTGAAGTAAGAAATACTCATGATGAATATTAAAAACAGGGAGCAGGTGACACAAGAAACGAGTTTGTACCGTGAGGAGGAAAACACAATACCCAGGACCTCATTTCTACTTCTAATGCTGTCATTTTTTATTCATTTCTCACTGGAACAGATTTTTGTGCAATGCAGGGTGAAGAGCTGAGTGCAGATATTGGTGTGAGATGTTCAACAGATCCATCTTCCTATCAAGACATATCTGTGTGTGAACAAACATGAGTTTTTCTTGGAGGTCTGCAGCTGCTCTGCATCTTCCTCACCAGGAAGATCTCTGCTCTCACTGACAGGACCTGAAGGAATGGCTGGAGCTGTGCCAGAGGAGATTTATTGGAAATTAGGAAAAAATTCTTCATCCAGGGGATGGTTGGGCAGGGGAACAGGCTCTCCAGGGAAGTGGTCCCAGCACCAAGACTGCCAGAGCTCAAGAAGTGTCTGGACAACTCTCTCAGGCACAGGGTGGAATTCTTGAGGTGCCCTGTGCAGGTTCAGGAGCTGGATTGGCTCATCCTGGTGAATCCCCTCGATTCAGGATGTTCTAGGACTCTATGAATAAACTGGAGAGTCACAGGAATATGAGATTTTCTAACATGGAGAATTCCCTCGATTGTGGTACAGAAATAGTCTTGGAATCCTTGAATACAAACTTCAAAATTCTGTCATGTGCAATTGTCATGAATAGTAAGCCTAGAATAACTGACAGTTTTGTTTGTTTGTTTTTTAATTTCTTTTTTAAAACATGTAGAAAAAGAACAAGGGAGGAGAAGACCAGGCTGGTTGGGGCTTGGAGCACCCTGGTCCCATGGAAGGTGTCCCTGCCCATGGTTGCAATGAGATGATCTTTAAGGTCTCTTCTAACCCAGGCCATTCTAGGATTCTGTGAAAATATGAAAATATGAACTCCTCAGACAGAGCTCTGCAGGCATCACTGTGAAAACACCAGGCTGTGTGGAAAAATGACAAACAGGAAGTCCTTAGTGGCTCTGGATTTCTTAGAACCTCATTTGTCTGGAAAATCTGTTTGAAGCTTTTTGTCTTTTACAGCTTGGATTGTGCACATTTTGTCCAAAATGAAGACTAACCCAACAGATAAAGATTTTCTTAGAGACAGCAATAAAAATTGAGGCTGTTTGTTCTTCTGTAACTCTTCTAGATAGAGATAAACGTTTATTCCTCCTTGTTGTAATCTAATCATACACTGATAAGCAATAGCATTTTAGATTTCTATTTTGTTCATTGATTCTTTTCCAAGTGAGAGTTATGAAGGGAGGTTAAAAGACAATGAATAAAAAAATTTCTAATGCAACATAATTTTTTTCTGTATAATTTCTACTTAAATAAATGATTTTTTTTTTCTCCTCTGTGTTACTGGATGTTTACAAGTTTTCTTGTAAGAAAAGCCAGAACTTAAATTTTCTTCTGATCACAGGAGCATAGACTTCACTCAGATATTGAGCCTGTATTTGCATTAATGAAACAATGGACTGGAGGTTATAAAATCCTATTGGGAGTCTGGATTTACCAGTTTGAAAACTGCCCTATGATAATAATTTTTAGCAGCTTGGAGTTTGGTCATATCTTAGTGGCCTGAAGGATAGAAAAACTAGCTCAGAATTTATTTTTTTCTAATGATGTATGAATTTTTCTGCTTTTCTATTTGAATTGTCTTTTTTTTGTTTTGTCATTTTAGATAATAACTGGATGTTACCTTCTGCTTTGTTTTTTGCTTCATGTCCAAAATATTTTAAGTCCTTGAAACAAAAGCAGAAAGGACTGTGATATTAATATTTGTATTAATAGTAGATTTTCAATGTTGCCCAGCTCTCAGCCAGCTCCTTAGGGAGTGGGATGTTCCCTCTCAGGCACAGGGTGGAATTCTTGGGGTGCCCTGTGCAGGGCCAGGAGTTGGATGCAATGATCCTTCCAGCTCAGGACATTCTGTGATTCTTTGAACTGTAAGGAATGGGGAGAAATAAAAATAAAATAAATGGAAGCACAAGGAAAGTCAAAGGACAGTTTCTAGCTGACCTAGGAATAAATCATAAATTGATCTCTCTACCTACACTTTAAATAAATATTCTGTATATTACTTCTGTGGTTGTGAGAATGATTAATCAAGACTAAATGCTGTGATGGTGTGGCTGATGTATTTAATCACTAAAGCAGAATAACAAAGTGCAATCAATATTGTAATGGAGGTTTTTTTAGCCCACTACATTCAAGATGCCAGCCAGTTTAGGCAGGAAAGCAGGGGATGTTCTGTTTCATTTGCTGTGTTTCTGAGCAACGTTTTTTGGTGTTTTTTTGTTTTGTTTTGTTTTTCCCCCCTATATAATGAATAATTCAAAATCAAACTCAGAGATTCTCTTGAATTAATGCTGGGAAGAAAAATATTTTTATCAATAATTACTTTCTGGTTTACTGGTTGTTTGTGGGATACTGCTATTTCTTCAATATGTCTTTTCCTGTGCAGATACATTTCTCCATGTTCTCTGCAAGGACTGGGATGAGGAATTCAATGTTTAAAAGAAGATGCAGCAACGTTTCAATCACTGATTTTGTTAGCATAAAAATGAAATGAAATAACTTTTTTACTCTTCACAGAATTATGGTCCCACTATAAATTTCCTATGTATGAAACTACTCCAATAATAGTAGCAGTAGTAGTAGTAATAATAAGAATAAGAATAGTATTGAAGAGTCATAAATATTTTACAAAGAGAGGGTTGTTGTAGGATTAATGCTACTTTCTGTGCAGGAATGTTGAGGAAAGCAGGAAAGTAATTCCATGAGAACCTTAAGTACCCACCATCCCAAACTGGAATGTTAAGTGCAATTCCATTATGTCTGAGAAAAAAAGATCCCATCAGCATGGAGATGACTGAGAAGATGAAGAGACTTATCAGTGCAAATAATGTCCCAATCAATACCAGAATAAAAACTGTTGTTATGTCTGTTTGCTCAGTGAACAACCTCTTCAACACTTCAGGGAATAAAGATCTTTAACAGCACCCAAAAAAATGAAAGGGCAGCCTAAACATAGTCATGCTTAACTAGTCTTTTTTCTTAAAGGGATGCAGTCTAATGAAATTTAAGTGAAATTTTAAATATACTGTATGTGTTGAGAGGAACTATGAGATCTGATTGCTTTCAGCTCTGCCGTGTGGATTCTCCAGTGTCTGTTGAGATGATTGATCTCACAGGATGTTGAGAACCTTAATTCAAGTTTCTCACTGGGTTCAAAATCCATTTTCTTTAAAATTTTTGATATTTTTTACCTTCATGAGCTGCATCTTTCTGATGAATAAGCAGAGTGAAGCACCATCAGCAGGAACAGACAGACAATACATCTGAGCAAATGCACTTCCTTTAGACAAAAGGCAAAAAAAAATTTCTTTGCAGGTACACTTGGCTCAGGCTCCTTGCCCAGGGAGTGGAGCCATTAAATTTAAGGCAGATTTAAGGAAACCAGCTTCTTTTACTTGGAAAATTGCTGGCCATTTGCAGGTTTCTGCTAAGTGGGAACAAATAACAAAGTGAGTCCCCAAAGCAGCAGGGAAAGGAGACAGAAAGATTAAAGTTTTTCAGGAGAAAATGGGAAATTTCCTGGCAGGTAAAATAAAAATCAAGGTTTCACAGTCATTTCTGAGGAGTCTCTCATCTCTCAGAGGCCGAGCTGAGCTCCTGTTGTGCTAAGTCCAGACCTGGAGCAGGTGAGACCAAGTATATTTGCCTGAAATTCTTTATAATATCTGCCTACTTATGGAAAACACAACTGGGTATTTCTTTGAGTGCTGAACAATTTCAGATACAGGGAATGGTCTCAGGAAAGCTCCAGTGAGAGAGATCCAGGAGAGGAGGATGCCACTGGTGCAATGCTGGTGGCTGCTTCAAAAACAGTCAGGGAGCAGACAGCTCTGGGGTTTGGGGATAAATGGTCCAAAGCAAGGTGTACATCTCAAATCTCTGCCTGTAGCTCCCCACCCTTTCTGAGTTTATCCTAAATATTTACAGAGAATCAAGGGATGGTTTACACTGGAAAAGACCTCTGAGACCATCGAGTCCAAACGTTAACCCAGCACTTCCCAGTCCAGCATTAATCCATGTCCCCAGGTGCCACATCTTCTAAATAACTCCAGGAATGGTCACTCCACCACTTGGGCAGCCTGACAATCCTTTTGGTGAGGAAATTTTTCCTAATATCCACTTCCTTCCATGCTAACACTCCTTACCTGGGAGGAGAACCCAACTCCCACCTGGCTGTACTCTCCTTTCAGGGAGTTGTAGAGAGCAAGAAATTCCCTCACTGAGACTCTTTTTTTTTTTTTTTTTTTTCCAGGCTAAACCCAGTCCCCCCAGCTGCTCCTCCCAGGACTTGTATTCCAGACTGATCCCCAGCTTCACTGCCCTTCTCTGCACATGCATTTATTTTGGTCCCTTCAGGAAGCTAGAGGGTAATAATTCAATTTTAGGAGTGAGAGCAATGGCTGCAAACCAGATTTCATCCACACCACAGGCCAAAAAAACCACATCCCAATGAACAAGAAACAACAGCCTGAACAGTTGGGTTTTGTAGCATCCTGGGAGGCAAAGATTGAAATATCCAAGACACTGTGGTCCTGCTGATACAAATTCTGGAAAGCTGTGCTTTTACTCCTGGAAATTTGGAGAGATGTCGACTTCATACAGAATTATTTCTTTATAATTTTAGTGAGATATTACTTATATTCTTAGTGGTAAAGAGCATTTAATTCAGTAACAAAAGGCACAGATATAAACACAGTTTGAGCTGTAAGGAATGACTCTCTCCCTGTGCTCTCAATAGGGAATTTTCTACTTTCTGATGGGCTTTGTGTCCCATGCTCAACAAAATCATAAAGACCTCCCTAGAGTAAAACAAATTCCTGTAACAAAATTTGGGAGCAACAGGACTGAACCTTAAACAAATACCCCAAATTATTATCACTGGTTATCCCCATAAAATTGTAGTAATAGATACACAGAATACGTGATGGTTTTGAGATACATCCAAAGGATCTGAGAAGCTTTCCCTGCACTTCCTTTAATTCACATGTCAGCAGATGGAATTAGCCATCCTTGGGACGGACAATTATTATGACGCTGTGTTAAATGGCAAGTCCAGCAAAATTACTTTCATAGTTTTATTGCATCAATGGCAAAGTGAGCTCACTCACTGTGATGTATCTCCTACCAAAACAGCAAATTTTTTTTTTCTCTTTTTTTTTTTCATATTATTAGCTCAAAACAAGTTAAACCTGACAGATAGAAGATTATGTGTCTCCTGCACTTAGGAGCTCTTGCATCACAGGCACAACGAATGCTGTTGACAAAATTGAGCTGAAAATAAAACTTGAGCCACTGAACACCTGCAATAGCTAATATTAGGATCTATAAAAAGACCCTGCAAAGTCAGTAGGATATTTAGCTCACTATTTACTCTCTTGGTAGGCAGAGCAGAGTCCAATTCTGTGTCCAAGGAACAGCTGCATGTGTAGGTGTGGAGTATTCCAGAAATATCCAACCAAAGACAAAGAGAGGCAGCTGGTTGTCACAGAATTTTTTCAATACATAAAAGGAAAAAATAGAGGTCAGTGTGTCTGCATTTATTCTAGGCCTATGACCTGACAAGTTGGACAGAAGGAGGTGATAGCTGTCTCCTTTGCTTCAATCAGCTTTAGAAATATGAAAAACAAAACATAGATAAAATGAAAAATTAAAAGCTATAAGTGTCTTTTATTAGACACTCAGGAAATTGCAGTTCAAGAAAGGCCACACTGATTATTATCCAGCCTGGGCTGCCAGGAAAATGAAAGTAAGTTATAAAAGGATGACAATTTCTAGGAGGACAGAGAAATATAAACAAATGAAAGGAGGAAAGAATTACAAAAATTAATATAATTAAGAAGTGAGAAAATGGGTAAGTGGTAAGGGAAACAAAATACAGGGAAATATTTGATTAAAAGAATTATAGGTTATGTGTAGCCAATCGTGCATATGCCAAAACCAAAATAAAGGTAAGTGGTGTTACTGGCCCCTTCATGAAGTGGGAGAATTGATGGTAGAAATAAAGAATTATTTGTAATATAATTAAATAATGTCGACAGAGCTAGAGGATGACAAAGGACACCTCATTCTACTCCACCAGTGGATGAAGTGGATGCTCAGTGTGGACCATAAACACTGAGGGGTTCTAAAAATTGATTTAAAAGTTTGAAGAAAGGCATCTGAGAAGTCTGCTGAAAAATTCCTTTGTTTTCAGCAAACCCTGGGGAAATATCCTGGTCAGTGTTGTTGCTGAGAGTGGTCTGTGGGATCTAAGAGAATGCTCAGTCCTCGTGTCACCACATGAGGTGACACTGGCATTGTACAGCAGGATGTTTTCCTGTTGGGTAGAAAGGAAAAGAAGCAGGAGTAAAGCACTGGAAGATGTTTCCCAGAGATGCTGCACAACCTCCATTTTTGTGTGGAAAACCTGACCTGGCACAGAATTCAGCCCTACTTTGTGCAGTATTCCTGCAATCCTGTATGATATTCCTGGCCTGAGACCCATAGAATCATATTTTGGAAAGATATCCAAGATCATTGAGTCCAGTCTGTGACCAGACACCCCCTTATTGCCCAGACCAGAGCCCTGAGTGCCAGTCCCAGTCATTCCTTGAACACTTCCAGGGATGGGGACTCCACCACCTCTCTGCACAGCCCCTTCCAATGCCTGACCAGCTTTTCACCCATTTCCGTGGAGAAATTCTTCGTGATGCCAAAACTGAACCTCTCCTGGCACATCTTGAGGCCATTTCCACTTGTCCTGACACTGGCCATCATTTCCAAACCTAAACACAGATTACCCCAGGGGATGAGTGCTGGCCTGACCAGAGAAGGTCTCTTCAGATATAGAAAATTTGAATTGCCAAATATTGGCGCAAAAGTTGGGGTTTATTTTTTACTGTCAATTAACATGACAATTTTATTAGATCTAGGATGTTTTTGAATGCTTTGTTAGACTTTGGAGAGAAAAGTTTCCTCATTCTTTAAAGGAGTAATTTGATATATGAGAAGAGTTAGATTCAACCCCAGATGTGTTTTTCTTCTTGTCTCACTTCAGTTCCCCTCTAGGAAAAGTGTTCACCAGTTCTTATGTAAAATCTGTTCTCTTATGAGGAAGAATTTATAAAAGTTGTGAGTTAATGGTAAGAGAGTGCTTACACATACATTAAAGAAATTGCAGTAAGAAACTGTCAGACACATTTGGTATCATCCTCTGTCAGTCTTTCTCTTAAAACAGATATAATTACTTGTATCTCCCCCCTACTGTGCTTTGAAATCTCCATGCCTGGAAATACTCATATATTCCAGGGTTGGATCACATTTGTACTTGAAAAGGAGTCAGTTTAGGAATAACTTACAGGACTAGAGCTCGGCTGCTACAGTTTTAATGAAGAAATGCCAGAAAAACAATGAAGACAGCGTTTGATTAATGTAGGAACTTCAGTCCAGAACTGTCAGAACTTCATGTGTTGTTATCATAATAAAAATATCATGGATGTGGTCAGGAATGTCATCCATCTTCCATTTGTTGCACACTGAATTTGAACCAAAGGTTTCTGGGGAATTTTTAATTTTTGCTCTCACTTATTTTTGTGAAGTAATTTCCCTTGTTAGAATTCAAGTGGAAGGGAAGGGGCAGTAAAAGTCTTTGAGACTGGGAATTAGGACTCAGGCCTGAGAAAATTAAGAGCAGATTGAAAATGTTGGTTTTGATTAATCAAGAAAGCTCAGAAAAGAAGCCTAGGAGAGGTGAGGTGACCTTTGAAAGAAAGAAGCTTCTTTTAAAGCCTTGCTTGAACAAACTGATTAGGGGCACAAATTACTCTAAACACAGCAGCTCATGAAGCTCCTTCCCTACGGGTCTGGGCACTGAGCAAGCTGGTCTGGTTGAAGATGTCCCTGATCATTACAGAGGGGTTGGATTAGAAGTCCTTTGGAGGTCCATTCAAACCCAAACCATCCTATGATTATATGAATTATAACAATTTATATTCAAAATAGCAATATTTCCACCTATAGAAATGTTCATATGAGCTTTCTGATCTCTCGGAAGCTGTATGGTCACATTGTGATGTTTCCCTCTGTGAGGCACTTCAGTTCCCTTAGTTCCCTTATCTATCCATTTTTTATATAAATTTAATGACAAAAGTTAAGAAATTCCAGATATCTTCCTATTTAATTGTTTTTTGAAACTGGCTAATAGTTAAAACATTTTTAGGACAAACACACAAGTCATAATGATATCCCAAGTCTGATTTCTGAAAGATAAATGAAAGTAGGAAAAAAAAAGGTAAATACATTTGTAATATTCTATTAATATTAAAGAATATTAAAGAATCACAGAATCACAGAATTACAGAAGATTTAGTATTAAAAGGGACCTGTAGAGACCATCCAGTCCTATCCCTGTGCCAAGGCAGGGTCCCCTGGAGCAGGTGACAAGGAGCACATCCAGGTGGGTTTGGAATGTCTCCACAGAGGGAATTCCACGCCCTCCCTGAGCAGCTGTTCCAGTGCTCTGCCACCCTCAGTGGAAAGATCTTCCACTTGTTGAGGTGGAACTTGTTTTAGTTTATAGCCCTTGCTCCTTGTCCTGTTATTGGGCAGCACTGAAAAGAGTCTGACACCCTCCTCTTGACACCAACCGCTGAATTATAAGATATTTGTGATATTTTTATTGATGAGATCCCCTCTCAGCCATGTCTTCTCCAGACTAACCAGGCCCAGCTCCCACATCTCCCTTCACAACAGAGTTGTTCCTGGCTCCTCATCATCTTTGTGGCCTCTGCTGGACCCTTTCCAGTAGCTCCTTGTCTTTGTGGAGACCAAAATAATCCAGAGCAGAGGGGGATCACTTCTCTCGACCCCCAGACTTTTCTTTATGAACCCCAGGATCCCATTGGCCCTCCTGGTCCCCAGGGGACACTGCTGGCTTCATGGACAGCTTGTCACTGACCAGGACACCCAGGTCACCCTCAACAGAGCTGCTCCCAAATTGGTCAGCCCCCAGCCTTAGCTGGTATTTGGGATTATTCCTCCCCAGATACACGACCCTACACTTACCCTTGTTGAACCTCACTGGGTTTCTCTCTGCCCAACTCTGATTCTCCTGTGTAACTTTATAGTCCTGTGTTCATGGCCAGGGACACTGCCAGCATTTCTCTGTCTTGTTATCACCCATTCAGCCTCTTTAATTGTTGTTATGTGATTACAAGTTCCCACAGAGACTAATGACCATTGCCACTGGATTATTGATATTCAATTATATCTGCTCTCTGTTTATGCTGTAGTCCCTTCCACTTTCTTAATTTGAGAGATGAGTCTGTGCATTAGGTTGTTGTTTTTTCTTTAACCAACAGAACAGCAGATTAATTCAATTTCTTCCTCAGTAAAGGATATATTGCTCAAAATATACACCAGGTTAAACTTCTGGTAAGGAAAATAAAACATCCTGAACATTGCAGTTTGACCAATATGACAGAAAATGCATGAGGAATAAACCTATTTCCATTCCACCTATTATCCCAATTATTGGCTTTGCATCTCAGAGAAAGGAAGCAGAAGGACACCTAAATTTATAAGTCATTTGTGGAACTCATTGACAACCAGATCAAGCTTTATGTTCTTGTAATTATTGTCTCTGTAGGAAGCTAATTCCTTACAATGGAGATGAAAATACTCTTTAAGTGCTGGAATCAGTCAGTCCCTCCTTTGCCAGTTATTGACTCTCAGGTGCTTGTGATGGCTTGCTGCAGGTGAGATGCAAATGTCTCAGTGATGCAATAATTTCAGGTATGTTTCTCTAGTCCTCAAAAGTCTAAAATCAACCACTGGAGTGCTCAACGTTTAAAGGAACTTTTAAAGGGCATCTAGTCCAACAGAAATGATCAGGGACATCTTCAACCAGATCAGTTTGCTCAGAGTTCCTTCACACCTGAATGTTTCCAGGGATGGGGCACCAGCCACCTTTCAGGGCAACAAAATTTATTTGCTCTACTCTTCTTTGCCACGGAGACATCTATGTGAATTCGGTGATTTAACACCTATTTCCTGGACCTTTTCACTGTTTTTCCCAGATCAAGTGTTATCTCTTTAAATTCCTACCAAGTTACGTCCTCTCCCGTGTGTTTATTTTCAGTAATGCTGTTCGTCATTGTTTTTGATGGCATGACATTGATATTGCAAAGCCCAAAGGGAATAAAAGAATAAATACTCGATAAAAGTATAATTTAAGATTAATTGTTGCCTGGTGAAAACTCAGGATAAAATATCAAATAAAGGCATTACATAAAACATCACATAAAGGCATTACTTGCCCAGCAGCGCAGAATTGTTTTAGCAGCCATGACTGAGTGAAATGGAGCATCATTTCAAATCATGCTTATCCCCATTGCAGTCCTACCTCTGCTCCAGATATCCTGTAAAAAGTTGGAAGCTATAATGGGTGAGATGAAGACAGGATTTTTGTGAGTGGTAGCTGGTGTTCTCATGGGCTATGCGTTCAAGGAGAGGAGAAATATTCATGACAATCTCCATCACATCTATTAAATACTCATTTATATATATATATATTTATATATATGTATACTTACTTCCTGAGCTTCTGTTTGTAAACAGAAACACCAAAATATCACAAATATCTTCTGCTCTCAGTTCTGGTTTTCAGTGGCAGCTGCAACAGATATTTCTGCTGGGAAAAAAAAAAATTCAAACCTTAGTACTCTAGGCAAAGGAAAATTTCTTTAGCAATCAAGAAGTGATTGCACTCCGTGATTGTTTCTACTGGCAAATGACAGTGATTAAGCTATGCCAGTGCTTCTCAAAATTTTGGAAGTAGAAGCCTCTTTCGTTCATCTGTGTCTGTGGAGCATTATTCTCAGAAGCAGCTTGGTTTCTTCAAGATTCAGGATGAGGAGAAATTATAACCGACTTCAGCAAGTATTGACATTCATTCCCTCCCACAAGGAACTGAGCTGCTGCCAGAAAGTAAAAGTGGTAAAAATTGGTCAGGCAACAATCACAGCCTACACTTGCTCCTCTCTTACATCTGGTACCTGGAGAAACTGAGAAGGTGTTGGCTGCTGTATGTGATGCTTTAGCCTCCCTTTGAACTCTGTGGTCATGGCTTGGGATGTGGGATGGAGAAGGAAAGGCAGTGCCACTGCCTTATTTCCATCTTGTTTTGAAAAATACAAGTCTTGGAGTGCAGTTGTTTCTGTTTCTAAAAAAGGTTCTGGAAATTTTTAACAGAAGAACCAGAGCACCTTAAAAATTCTGAACCCCCTTGTCTCTTTCCTCTGATGACACTTTGCAAAACCTTTACAGATCAATTATGGACTAAGCAGGAAGTCTCACAAAGGGCTTCACTGCCTTTAAATTGCTCAGTTCTCTCTGAAAAGCAGGAACAGATGTTCTTTGAGCTGGCACACTAAGCTTTTTTCCAACTCATTTCTCTGAACTGAGTCTGTCTGGTCTCCCTGGACTGGGTTCTGGTTGCATTCAGACTCCAATGTTCAGAAGCAAGGAACTGATTTTTAGCCTGCACCAAAGCCACATCGATGCATTTGAGGGTATGGAAGAGTTGCTGTGGTAACAGTTCAGCAAACACTTAGATCCACTGACATCCATGAGGTTAAGGAAGTGCTTAATCAGAGCTTTAAACTGCACTAAGTGTGAGCAAAATACCCTTTTGGTCCTCAAAAAAAAAAAAATCTTCTCATGATTCCAATATACACTGAATGAGAAAATTTTGACCATGTTTTTTTTTTTTCTAATATGTCCTAAGACATCTTGTTTCTGATTTAACTTCAGCTCTGAGAAAGACAGAAACTGGATAAAATCATCATTTCCATAAATGTTAAAATGAAAAAAAAAAAAAAAGATGGTGCTATCACCTTCCCTAATTTGGCCATTATCACTGAGAATTTTGTGCAAATGATGCATTTAGATGCAGTTCATAAATGACTCTGCTAATTCCAGCCACTCAATGTGTCCTACATATGCTCCTTATGGTGTCTGTGGGCGAGGCAGATAAACAGTTGAGTTTCTGGGAGTGGAGCGTCAGGATCAGCATTTTGCTAAAAAATTGCTTTTTCAAGGGGTATGAATTTGCCTGTTTATTCCAGTGCAGCAGCAAAGGGACTGAAGATTTCACTCTACTTGGATGGGGTCATAAAAGCTGGTTTGCATCTCATTTAAATGCTATGCATACTTTTGAAAAAATTATTTTTGCAAGACATAAAAATGCTGCATGGTTAGTTGCTAGTCAGAGAAATTATACCTTTTTAGAAGTATTCTTATAAAGTGATGTTTAAAACACTTTAATGAATATGACTGAGATTTCAATTATGTTCTTAATAGCATTTAAAAATAAAATAATTTTGTTATCCTCAATGTTAAACAACCTTCAACAAAATGACTTTCTGAAGGTGATTTATTTATTTATTTATTTATCTTTAAACCAGTGATGCAATGAATGGGAATTCAAGACATGAATTAGTTCAAGCCCATCTTAAATTTTCAGTGTGATGTATAAATTACTCAGTCTCTCATATTGTCAGTTTTATCACCTGTAAAATGAGAGATAAGTAATTCATTTTTATCCAATCTCTGTTCTTGGCATGTTTTACTTGAAGTGCTGTAGTCATAGCCCAGGAAATGGAACTTTTGTTTGAATAGGAGAAGCCTTTTTATAACCAAAAAAACCCCAACCACCTCATTAGATTTTTGCAAGTGCCAAATAAACTTTGCAATTGCAACAAAATTAAGACAAATTTTACTTTCTTTATCAATTTTGAAAAGTAACAATACATTAATGCTTGTCTCCTTTCCATATTCCAGTTATTGGATGTAGAGTTCACTTTGGTCTCAGAGACCTGGAAGCATTTTCCCAGTTTTACTATAGAACTGGAATAACATATTGCATATGTAATTCAAGAATTCTATGAGTGTCGTACAGTCACTGTGTGTTTCCCTTTTTGACTTCTGTATTGAGAATGCAATCACTTTAGAAAAGTAGAATTTATATTTGCTGAATGTTATTTTTCACTTGGTGACACATGGTATCTCTCAAGTTTTCTGGTTATCTTCTCAAAAGTTGTACCAATTAAAAAATTTCCATAAGAAACTTGCCCAAACTGATTTTATTATTCTCCAGCTGTCTCATCACCATTCTTGTCTGATGGTGGAATTACCAAAACTTGACAAACCACTCACAGATTATGGACTAGAAAGATGGATACCGTTTATATATTTGTAAGAACAATAAATAAACACTAGAATCTTCATAACATATTTTGGAATACTATATCACAAAATCACAGAATGGTTTGGGTTGGAAAGGACCTTAAAGTTCACCTTGTTCCACCCCCCTGCCATGGACAGGGACACCTTCAACTATCCCAGGTTGCTCCAAGCCCCATCCAAGCTGGCCCTGAACAATTCCAGGGATGGGGCAGCCACAGCTTCTCTGGAAAACCTGTGCTAGAACCTCACCATCCTCACAGGAAATATTTTTTTTTCATGTTTCTATGATGCAGAGATTTCTTGCATCTGTTTTAATCCTTTAATATATATAGACCTAAATTTCCACAGACGCACATATTTAAATATTTATAATTGTTATGAACTCAAATATGATGGAATTATGCAGTGAAACTATGACAGCTTGTCTGTAAAAGAAGTGTTTTCACAGTGTTTTCTTTTCCAGACAACCTATAACAAGATTTCTAATTGTCACAATTCTGTAGCTAACAGTCTCTCTGCTGGACTTTCCAATGAGAGAATCATCAAAAACAATACAGCAATTTTGAAAAGAGTAATACTCAGTGCCACAAAGAAGACATCAAGCTGTAGATCTTTTATGTGGTTTCTCATTTGTGCTTTGGAAGTGTTCAGGTATTTTTAAGTCCTGGTTTGTTGAGATTTAAAATGCAAATTGGAGTTCTTCTTTCAGTAGCTTGTGACACAGAAGCTGTTCCCATAGTTTGTGTTCTGCATCTCATAAAACAGAGCGTGATGAGCAAGGTCTGCCAAGAAGAACTTCAGTAGGTAACCCAGCAATCATTTCCTTCCAACAAATAATGACAAATAACAATTTACAGACTAGCTTATAGAGTCGAGTGCTCCTAAGCTGTTCCCTGCTTGAAAATTTTCTGATTAAGGAACATCCACCCTTTTTATCTTGAGATAAGTCCTCCTCAGGCAGTACCAATGCCTTACCCAGGTGTTACTGTAAGGACATCTAGAACAGCTCAGCAGAAGCTCTCAGGACTGGCTTACAGGGACTTTGGCTGTCAGGGTTGGGGTGGGCTTTGAACTGGTTTTAAGATATTGTGGGATTGAGGGAGTCTGCACAGACATGGTCTCTGGTACTAGATGGAACTACTGCTCCAGTGTCCTTGTTGCCTGGAATAAAACACAAAACCTTTCCAAACAGTGTTAAAATGAAAATATAAAAGGAAATGTTTAATGACAGCTTCCAAGGTGCACAATATGGCAATATGCACACGTGATATAATATTTCTGATTTTTTATGAGGTTAATTGTTTAGTACATCCATCAAATATTGTCCAATTATAAGAGTAGTTGGTTGGGTAAATTCCCTCCAGGGTTCTGCCCCACTGGAGCTCTGCCCCACAACTTTTATTCCTACACTTTACTGTGTCTACAATGTATGTGCAAAACAAAATATCCTTGATAGACTAAAAGCAAGACTAAACAGAATTCAAGGTTGTATTAGTAAGGGTTTGATAAACTATGGTAGAGGGCAGGAAAAGTACAAGAAGTTCTAACTATGTATTAACAGTCTACAAAGATACAAATATATGAAAATTATATAAAATGGTAAAAAAATTTTAGGCATCATCCTCTTCCTGGAAATCTCCCTGGCTTCAGGCAAAGCCTCTGGATGGAAGATGCAGTGGCCCAAGTCTCACTGCTGGGAGATTTGGCATGGGAGGTGGTGGTGGTTTCACGTGTAGAGTGATGCACCTCAGTTTAAACACTGAGTTTCCAAGTGAAGGAGCTATAGGAGGAGGTGGGCAGACTGTAATTTAACTTTCAGTATGATTTGAGATCAGAAAATCTCAGATCAGAGGTCTTTTCCACTCTCTGTTATCCTTTATTATCCCACATGTTGTGCTTCTCTGTCTTCCTAGTGAACCTTGCCAGGTATTTGTTGTCTTTCCGTTTGCAGTTGGATTTAATTACAAGCAAAAGGTGGCAAGTCAGAAACAATATGCTGGGCTAATAAATTTCCTGTGCAGGAATCATGTTGCCTATTAGGAAAGCTCTAAGAACACCAAGGAGGGGCATAGGTTAAGAGAGAGGAAACATTTCACACTGTCATCTTCTGCAAAGTTATTACGCTCCTGAGCAGCTACAAATGACAGGCTGAAATATTTGCAAGATTCATGGTTATTGTCTGGATATTCATTTACACATATCCTAAGCTCCCAGTGGGGCACATGCTCTTAAATTGAGGTTAGGCAGATATATTTGAAATTTCTTTTATCTAATTTTTTTCTTATAATTTGTTTATTTGGTTTAGCTGCTTAGCAGCACACAGACAAATACGTACACACAAATTCATATACCACCAAAAGCCTCTTTTAATCTGAATTTTGAAGCTCTTGAGCTGATCCACATAGCTCGGTCCTTAAGGACCAGTTCCTCATCCAAATTCACCAGCTGTAATTCAAAGAAACTTGTAAGGTTAAAGAGGAAATTCTATCTATGCTGTCACAGAGAGAGGAAAATGCCTCTGACTCATTTCCCTGACTGAAAAGCATTTGTTCCCTGATGTCATTATCAAGTCTGTAAAACATATATTTATTAAAGTTTAAACCAATAGAAGGAGAAGAAATCAGCAGGAATCCTGTTTAACCTCATTTATCTTCGCTCTCAACAGAGGTATTAGATATATTGAGCAGTAATGAATTATTTAAGATAGAACTAGATATTAAATGCTTTGAATTGTGGGCAAACAGCCAAATGGATGTCTTTCAGATTTTTTCCTCTTCTAATAGGAGCCCCCCCTGGACATTTTAGCTAATAAATGACTATGTTCTCACATATCATCTGTTTATATAATATGGAATCCATCTCTGAAGCTGACAATGGGCATTCCAGGAAAGAAATGGGCACCCTGTACTGGAGAAACTGGGCTGGAAGATGTGTAGAAGCACAGATTGCTTCAGATGTGCCCAAATGTGCTACACATTTTAATCACTGGTTGAATCTCACTGCTCCTGGAGATGGTAGGGGTGGTGACAGAATGGAGTTTGCACAAGCAGAAAGATTTCAAGTTTTAATTGTCCAACAAGGACAAAAGCCCCACAAATTGCACACAAAATCCACAATTGCAGCCCTCTAATCCACAATTGCACTGGTTTGGAGCACCACCACTTACCTGAAGCTTTTGTTCTGGATTTTGCTTTACTGGAACCAAGCCATAGGACTGAAACTGCCCTCTAGGCACTGTCAAACAGGAAAGCTCTGCAGCTGGTCATAAAGCACTGCTGTCTAATCTCAGAAATAATATGGCTCAAACCCTATCTGGATGAACATATCTAATAAGTAGAGAGAATTAAATTACCTTAATCTCTACAGATTTGCAAAAATAAATTGTCTCTTCACTTCTAATTTCTGCCCTCAAAACCTGCACACAGCACTGGAGAAAACAAGTCAGAAATAGACTCAGGTGCCAGTAAGAAGAAAAGATCAGCTTAGACGAAAAAAAACCAAACAAATAAAACAGGGAAAGAAACCCCAAACCAATCACTCTGGCAGAAGTCAAACCCTCAAAGGGAAATCATGAAACAGTGGAAAACACTTGTGTACAACCACCACTGGCTATTTCAGTCTGTTGTTTAGGGGGAATCCTGATTCTGAAACATCTTTGTAATGAAAAGTGACTTAGCAGTTTGACTTTTTGATTTTTATTCCAGTGTCTGAATGCTTAGTACTGCATGACCTCACAAGGAAAAAGAATCTTCACATCAGAGGCAAATCAAAGGAAGAGTTATTTTGACTTAAAGCATTTGGGTAGCTCTTGGTTTACTGATGACTTCAAGGTCTGGGAATTATGATATGAGTACCTGACAGATGTAAATGCCAGTCTAGAACAGAAGTTAATGGAATAGAAAGTAAACCCATAAGCAATTAATGGTTCTGATTATTAGATGTATTACAAAGAAAGTAATGAGAAAATACGATTATGTCCCAATGCTGATTTCCATTTAGGAAGGGATTACTTTACTGTGGATTGGACAGGAAGGTCTAGAAGTCATTACTAGGTTTGCTAAATCCAAAATGGATTAAACCTCCAAGAATGCTCTGGAAAAGTGTTCTTAGCATAGTTTGGATCCTGGAGTTTGGATCCTGAAGGCATCACAACAAAAACTTCCACTGATTTGAGAAGACCACGACAGATCAGACATTTCCCCCCCATATACACACACACACTTTTGTTTGATGTCACATAGGCATTTCCATTGTTTTTCAGGCAATTAAAGGCAAACTACACGGATGTTTGTGCATGGAGTGCTTGTTCTCCCAGCCGAGCTTGCCCTGCAGCCTCAGAGCAGCAATAGCTGTCAGACAGGCACTTACATTAAGTACCATGTTGACATTAAAGGGACTGGGAAAAGTGCCCTAAAAAATATTCCCCTCTCAACCCTCCTCCCAGCAGAAGGTAACATTTACTCCTCAGCCTGGGATAAATTACCATATTAATTATTCAAAATACTTAATACCATCAAACAGAAATGAATTTACCAGATGGAATTTATCAATGGAGTTTAAAGGCCTTGGCTCTCAATGAATCATTAACTCGTGCTCTCCTGAAGTTCAGGGAGTGGAGAGGAAGAGAGGAGGTCAGGCCAAATTGCAGCTCCAACCAAGAATGAGTTCTCCCTTCTCCCAGACTACGTATCTATGATAATGTCAGCACTTAAGGGAATATTTAACAATGTGATGGAGTCACAAAGAGCTCTGTGAGCAGGATGCAGCTGTGCAAACCAACTGTGCTCTGAACCAGGGGAGTAAATCTACCTTGCTCTGGTAATCTCACTGTGACACCAGTACAGGCAAAGCTTGTTTAGTTTGGAAAATGCTGCCCCACAAAACTCGTTTGGTCAGGGAATGTACCTCCTAACACCTGGACAAACCTGCAAAATGTAAATCCAGACTAATTCTTCAGACTGATTTTACAGCCGTGATGACAGAGCTCAGCCTCTATTCTTCCTCTTTTCCCCCCATACTTGCTGTGGTACAGAATTCAGATCTTTCTTCACATCTTTTTTTTTTAACATTTCCTAGTTGTGACACAGCAGCACGGGGCAGTTTCTATTTGCTGGTTTAGTGGTGAGGTGTTTAGAGTCTGCTTGCATACAAAAGCTGTAGTGGCTGAACTCTCAGTCAAGGCTTATTCCCACAGAAGCAATGTGGTGAAAAACGTTTTAGAAATACAAAGTGAAATTTGCAATACAAATCCATAGAAAGCATATCTACTCTAGAATATCTTCTGCTTTCAGTGTTCTGGGGGTAGATGACTCTCTAGCTGAGTGTTTAACAGATTTTGCTTAATTAAGCCTTCCTTTTGACTTTAGCTTGCCTTGAAAGCTACAGCAGTTAATTCTGGGCAGACACTGGGAATGATTCAGTTGTAGGAGCTGTAGGGGAAATTCAAGTTCTGGCCTTTCCTGCCCCAGTGCTCTCCCAGTGAAATGTCTCTCAGAGGCTACTTTGGCTCCTTGCATTGCAAGACCTGTGAATTCCATATTTTGGTGACTCACACTGGCTGGCTGTGCCCAGGTGTTGACAGTGGGGGCTGCAGGGTACCCAGGGAGAAGAAACTGGATTTCCCCTGTGTCAGATAAAGGTTTCATCCTTTATCTTGACCTTTTCCCACCTGTTGAGTGGGAGTGAGAGAAAAGTGAGGTGCAGGGCTGGCAGCTGTCCATGGCAAAGGTGGATTAAACTAAACCTGCTCCTCCTCTGGCTTTGGTGTTCACAATTTTTCCTCACATTATTGCCTCACTCCCTATACTACCATGCAGTGGTTTTGCCTTCCCAGCCTAACAAATTCAGAATGAAGCAGAAGCACCACATGGGAGAGAGGATATTCCCAAGAAAATGAATGGTGCTAAGCTGGTGGGATGGTGGAAGTACACACACACAATCTTCTAGCTCTTCTCACACTGATTTTAGGGCTTAAAAGCATTTTGTGTAGTGGGTGTCTTCAACCTTTTCTGTGAAGGAGGAATGACAACCCCTTGTCTAAGGAGACAAGGTGCAAACTCCAAAATGAGTTCTCCCTCTTGGATGACTCCTGTCTGATGCTCGTTTACTGCCTGTCACCAAGCCTTATTTAATTGCTTCCCTTTCTGATCTTCCTCAGCTTTCTGCTCTCAGTCCTCTTTTACTCTTGCTTGTCTGCTCGTTGTTGGAAATAATAACTCATTTTAATATGAGCTAAGGAAAAGGGGAAAAATTAGGCAGAAGAAACAAAAATCTGTGAGACTTTTAAAGCCATGCTCTCACTGACTTACTGTGAAGTGCATCAGCTGTTCAAAAATGCATCAAGAATACATTCCTTTGGGACCAGCCACTGGAGTGCAGTGTCTATGAAACAGTTTAAAAGTAGAGAACATCCAGAGATCAGAACTGGAGCAAAACATCAGATTAAAACCCCAGTCCTTCTGTCCTTTAAAATATTGAGTATGAAATTTAAAAATTTAAAAGTAAATGTGACAGGATGAGCTGGAATTGTGTGGCAATACTGGAGATAAAGCAGCCATGGAATCTGCAAAGAACCATAAAATTATAGAAAGGTTTGTATTGGAAGGGACCTCAGAAATGATCTTGTTCCAACCCCCTGCCATGGTCAGGAACATCTCCCACTGATCCAGGTTGTTCAGAGCCCCATCCAGTCTGGCCTGGAACACTTCCAGGGATTTTCTACATTCATAATTGCCAGTGGGGCTCTGGAGAGCTTTCCTTGGGCTCTCAGAACTTGTTGATGGTAGGTAGTTCTGTTAAAACCGAATTAATCCTTTTGCTGTGTCCCTTGCACACACTATTTACACTGAACCTGTGTATTGTGTCTTGGGGGACAATTCTTCCCTTCCAGCCTTTCAAGGTGTCCTGGGGAAGGACATTAAGGTTTAGGTTCTTCAGACCCTGTGCAATAGCAAAAATTAAATGAAAAAAATGAAAAACCTTTTCATTCCCAGATAAGCTGAGGCATTTATGGAACTGCTGAAAATGGTCAACTCTTTTTGCACAAACAATGATTGAGTTTTCATTTTTTTTTAGGAAGAGAATCAATTTTATGTGAAAATGCATCAGATTCTGCTCAGACAAAATAGAGTTTCTAAGGACAATTTTGAATCAATATGAAATGTTCTCTTTTGTCAAATGATTACAGGGAGAGGAAAAAATAAAGATGGTTTTTGGATCTACTTTTGTGATTGGTCTCTGCAAGAGTCTCTGATGGAGGGATGTGGGCCATGATTTATTAGCACAAGAGTATCACAAAATCTGTATTGGATGTTACTTCTCTGACTGCTACAGGAAAAAGCCTAAAAGACTTATTGGAAATATATCCCCCTCTCTCCCTGAATGGCATTCTCTATGGAATAGGGACTTTGTCCAAATCCTGCTAGGAAACAAAATGTGTTGGAAATTATTACATGGACATTATTTTTCACAGTATATAGGCCTTTGTATAGTTTTACAGAATCTCTGTGATGAGTCAAGAAGAACAAACATTTATTATTAATAAATAATACTGCTGCTCTGCAGCAATGCAGAGCAATAATAATATCTCAAATTATTCATAGAATCATAACTTACCAAGGACTAATAAACACAGAAAAATGACCTCTGGCTCAGGGAGTTCACAAGCTGCAAATTGCTGGAGTCTGGGAGTGGCATTTGAGGAAATATTGTGGTATACTTGCCATCCTCTAAGCATCCACATTGGATCATTATTTACCATCAATCAATCTGGTTTCATGTTCTTCACACTTTTAAGTCCAATTGTGATTTGTATATTTTCAAGCCTAACATTTATAATAAGTTGAAATCCCTATTTTTGTTGTCTTGTTATAACACTTCGAATTTCTGGCCATGACCTAGGATTTTGCAGTTCTTTTTGTTGTAGAAATAATTATAAATACTACAAGGAAAAGCATCCCAAGTATTGTGCTTTCCTGGGAGATTCTTTCCAAGCTTCAAGCCCCCAAGCAGCAGATTTCCTTCCCTGTAACTGGAGTCAAAGACAGGCACCATTTAGAGGGTCGGATCATGTTGCAAGAGTGGAGTTTTAACCATCAAGTTTCTCAAATTATAAAATATCTCTATTCTGGTGATGATACTTGATAATGAATTCACTCCTCTGTGAACTTCATTCTTCAAGGACGTGATTGGTTGAATCATATCCCATCTTCCTGTCAGCTCAGCCCCAAAGAAACTTTCCTTTCTCTCAAGCCACTCCATAAATTTAATTAATTCCAGCACAAATACAGGAAAAAGAGATCTTTGCATGCTCGTCTCTGACCATGGAGCTCAGAGCTCTCACATGGTCCACGAGGACAACAGCACTGAGGAGCAAATTTATTACTCTGGTAATAAATTTGTCTCACCTTCAAAGAGCTCTCATGATTTTTCAGGCAAAGTATCTTCATATTCAATTTCTAGTATAGGAATAGAAAGTGCCAGTAAAAGGTTGCCACCAATAATTCTGCTGCTCCATTCCTGGATGAATAACTCAATAATTATAAGGGATGTGATGCCACTGAGGGAGACCCAAATGAGCTTATGGATACATTACTAAGCACAGCAGAAAGAACAGTAAAGACACAATGTAATTTTGTGAGAAAATTAATGAAACAAAACTATTACAGAAAAAGTATTGACACCACTCTGGAAATCTGACTCCTTGTGATGTGAGTATATAGAGAGTAAAATGTGAGAAGCCAGTGATAAACTGAGCTAATTTTCCAAAGAACCTTCTGGAGGAAAAAAGACACCCCATGCGAGTGCATCATTAGTAAGAAGGGAAGTACTCAGTGGGCTCAAATCACTCTGTGGCATGGAAAAATTGTTAGAAAAGTTAGAGTGATAATTCTCATGCATTATCAGGGTTCATAAAAAATTTCAATGAGAAATAACTGGTCCAATAAATACTAATATGACAAACCAAATTCACAGATTATAATAAGAAAAGAACATCAAATACTCATCAACTAAAATATACCTTCTACCAATTAACTTCTTCCTGGGTAATTTATTTAACTGGCTAATGCTATCTCAGATTTTCAAGACCTTATGGAAGAAAAGAAAACTAAGAGAAAAAACATCCACAAAAGCTGTCCTTATAATGGAAAAGAAAAAAAGAATAGCATAAGGATTCAGTCCCTAGAAAAAGTGAACAGCATTGAGCAGACAACATCTAAACAAACAGGGTGACAAGGGGTTGGATTTGTCAAGAATAACACGACGTGGTTTCCTTGTATGGCAAGATAATAAACATTGTGGAGCACAGTGAAGGGGGAAAAGCCTTCAATCCTTGTCTGTCACTGTAGGACATGACAATCCCATCAGTGAGATAAACATTAACTAAAAAAAAATTACTCTGAGGGAAGGCAAACCTGACAATAACTTCTGCCCAGAACACATAAGAAAGTTGTGCTGATGAGTGAGGGTGGTATCAAATAAGGTTTTTGAGACACCTGTGCTGGGTATAGCTCAGTTTATATCCTCAGTGGTGAAACTGGGATTAGGTTTACTCACGTCAAGTTTTTGAGGACTATTCTTATTTTGCAGGACATAGTGATAAGTCTTGGCAAATGTGAGAGATAGGCTGAAAATTGTAGTTACATATTTTTCTAGATTGGCACATACCCTCAATCTTCATAAATCTACTTTCCAAAATGCAAGAATGGAAAATGCACTGAATAATTTGAGCTCATTAGTGTGTCTATGTAATCTTTCACAGGGAAATTTGGGAGCCCCCTAATTACTTTTTAGGAGGTTGGCAAATCCACTAGCCCCAAAAATGCCCAATCAGTGGTGAAACTGAGCAGATATTCCCAGCAGGCACACACAGAGCTCATAAATCCATATATCCATGGTGGCCACACTGGTCCAGACAGACACATCCTCACTCATAGCCTTGTCCTGCTGCCCTTGTTTGGGAGCTCAGGATTAAGGTCTGTTAATAGGAGGGATATTTGTTTATTGGTTTAATTAGATAAATGTGTATGCAGCTATACACATATATGTGTGTATGTGTGTGTATATATGCATATAAATGTATATACAGTGTGGATCCCACTCCTCTGGGTCATGGCATTCCCAGTTTCTGGCACCTGGAGAGATGAGTCCTTGAGGCCACATTGTTCCTGTGATAAGCCTGGGAGCAGCAATGGTAGGGGTTTTCTTTGGGGGTCACTTACCCCAGTTGCTTCTCTGTAGATCTTTTGTTGGTGTGAAGATGAATTTTGCAAGGAGTTACCAATGGAATATTCATATGCACTTATGGGCTGTCCTGAATAGAGCCCAAAATTAACGTTTTTACAGGAAAAAAAAAAAAAAAACCAAAAAAAAAAAAGGGAAAACTAATTCTACCATTAAGTTTTGGAAATACTAATTTTAAAAAGAGGCTTTGAATTGCCAGCTGTTTAAGAATGTGCAGATGTTGGAAACAGCTGGCAAGCCACTGCCCTCATGGCTACAGAAATCTCAACCAGCTCAACCAGTTTTCATCCTGCACAACTTCTACTTTTGATATCTACTGATAGGATGCAGATGTAAAATAACTCTCTGTGACTGTCATGTCCCCCTCAATATCCCCTGTGCAGCCTATCCTGCCTATCCTCCTCTGTCCTGCCTGGTCTGTCTCCATCTGGTGCCACTTCTCTGCCAGCTGCAGCTCCAGTGTCTGTGGACACTTCAGGAGAACTTTTGTGTTTCATGAACCCCAGAAATAAACTTGGAAAATCCTGAAATTGTCTATCCAGCATCACTCTTGAGGAGTATCAAGCCAGAAATGAGGAACAGTGTGGAATAATCACAGAATCACAGAAAGGTTTGGGTTGGAAGGGACCATAAGGATCATCCAGTTCCACCCCCCTGCCATGGGCAGGGACGCCTTCCACTATCTCAGGTTGATCCAAGCCCCATCCAACCCAGCCTTGGACACTTCCAGAGATGGGGCAGCCACAGCTTCTCTGTGCCAGGCCTTCACCACCCTCACAGGAATGATTTTTTTCCTAATATTTAATCTAAACCTACTCTCTTTCAGTTTTAAGTAATTCCCTTTCGTGCTGTCACTCCATACCCTTGTCCCAAGTCCCTCTCCAGCTCTCTTGGAGTCCCTTTAGGCTCCAAGGTCTCCCTGGAGCCTTCCCTTCTCTGGACTGAACAACCCCAACTCTCTCAGCCAGTCTCAAGCAGGCTGTGTCCTGGCAGTCCACATATCAGCCTTGTAGGTTTAAGCAACCCTGGAGCAATGAATGCATCTCCAGGGCGACTCAGGCAGTGAAACACCTTGCCAGCATTACCCTCTGTAGCTCACTTCCACCTAGGATTGAGGGAAAGAGAAATGCTTAGCTCAGGAGTTCTTTTTCCAGAAGGGAGTGCATAGCTGGGTCGAATTGGATATATTTCTGATCACAGGGGAAGAAGCTTTGCAAGGTTAAGGCTTCATTATATTGCCTGGGACAGGGAATGTCAGCAGTTTGTGTCTGAGGCTGGAGTCTCCTCCATCCCTTCTGGGAAGGGCGATGCTGGCTCTGGTCACAGGCGACGTCAGCTCAGCGCGAGCGGCCTCGTGATTTCCTTCTCAAGGGCAGGAGGGCTCCTCTGACACAGCAGCCCTCCCAGAACTCATCCAGCAGATGTTTAATGCCCTTAAATATATATGAATTTAGCAGGAGCTGACAGTGCAGTCACACCAGGCTCAGCCCTCACAAAGGGACTCCGTGTCCTTTAGCAGCAGAGAAGCCAAGTCAGGAGAAATGCCTGGGCAAGATCGTCCCACTGAGCAGCCTCTCAAGCTGCTGTGACTTATCTCCAGCTAATTGCTCAGCATAGAAAAGTGGTTTGTCATTGTCATTGTACCTCTGTTAAAGTAATGTGTGTGAGCATGTGGAGAGAAATATTTTTTTTCTGAATCTTTAAAAAGTAACACCCAAAGCAGAGACAGAAGACAGAAGCCCAAAGCGCCTGGAAACAAACCTCAGTGATAGGAATTGTGCTGGAAAAAGCCATAAAATCCTTCTAAATTACATTTGGCATTTCCTTGGCTTGAGTTATTTGCAGAGAACCCGTTCTCTGACCCTTGGGTCTTCTGATTTTAATTTGCCACTGCTGCTGCTGTTGTCTTTCTAATCTTGTGCCTTTCTTCAATAGGAAAAAGGCTCAGCCTTCAGGAGTTCAAGTGCCATGAATTGGAAAAGAACCACATCAATTATTGTCACTGGAAGTGTCAATGCTTCACTCTTTTCTCCTGCTTTGTCTCTGCAATCTCTTGGCCTTCTTTGTGTGGCCAAGTTTATGACATTCACAAAACTATCTCAAAGTACTCAAACCCTTGCTTGTCACAGATTGCAGTCCCCAAATACCCTTTCTGCTCCAAGCAGATTAGTATTTGGCTGCACTAATTGCACACAATTCTTAAAAATATAATCTGGTTTTCCTGGGAAATCACCATCCTAGGAAGCTCATCTGCTTTTATCATCAATATTTTAAGCAAATAGGCTCCTCTGATGTGTTTATTAGGAAGTAGTTATTGGACAAATATGGGCATTAATTAGTAATGATGATGGAATAGATTGGATTTAGCTGGGATACAGTTAATTTTTTTTTCACAGTAGCTTGTATGGGGCTGCAGTTTGTGTTGGTGCTTTTACAACATCAAAATCTCTTTTGCCTCTCACTGGAGGGGCACAAATAAATCTGATGGGCACCACCAGGACAGCTGACTCCAACTGGCCAAAGGGACATTCCAGACAAACCATGGCATGCTCAGGATATAAAGCTGGGGGAAGAGGAAGGAAGGGAGGGACATTCTCAGTGCTGGATTTGTCTCACAGAGTCACTGTCACACATGATGGAGCTGCCTGCCCTTGGCAAGTGGGGAAGGAATTTCTTGTTTTTACTGGTGGTCACAGCTTTTCTTTTCCTTATTAAACGGTCTTTATCTCAACCCACAAGTTTTCTCACTTTTACTGTCCCATTTTCCTCACTACTCCCTCCCAGGAAGAGTGTGTGTGTGTGTGGCTCAGCTGCCCACAGGAAATAAACCTGACATGGGAGAAAAAAAATGTATAATTAAAAAGCAAATATGATGTACTTTGGTGCAAGGTTCAAGTATGTCTCAATTTCAAATAACATTATGCAGCACTGTCAGTTCCGTGTCCCAGGAAAAATTTCTCCTCCCTCCAAAGTACTGCAAATGGGAGCCTAGGGCAGGATATTTATGTGTGGGAGAAAAGATCACATATCTGAGTATCAGATGTAAATATAGATGTACATGTGGCAGAACAAAAGAAAAGCTATCCATCAATAAGCCTGACTGAAATGTTGAGCTCTTTGGATACGTGGAGGTCGACCTTGAAATTTGAAAGTTATGGAGCTTTTATGTGCACAGAGATTCTGCTGCAGATGAAAACAAAATGAAAGACTTGAGGATATAACTGAGTAGTCAGCTGGGGTTTAAAATTTTCTTCTGATGCCTCCTTGGCTGAGTGAGAGAAAGAAGAATCAGCTGAGAATATCAGGTAAATTGATAAATCAATCAGATATGTTTATGCCTAATTGCTAATGACAGGTTTTCCAACAAAAGTTGTAGCTTCTATCCAATGGTTGCAAAGGACACAGAGTTCAGCATAGGAATGATGCAGAGAATTCACAGAGGGTTTTTGAGCATCTCCTCTCCAAACTGTGGCATTTGAACTTCACTGAGAGTGGCTACATTGCTGGCAAAGGGCAGTGGTCTCACTTCCAATGTAATCTTGTCCTGTTTCTTTTCACTTAAAAAAAAGTGAAAAAGTGAAAAAAAGCTGCACCTGGTGGGGTGGGGGGGGGGGGGGGGGGAAATCCTGCTTAGTGCAATAAGTTCAAGTGCCCAGTCGTTTTCTTGGAGTAGAATCACTTCATCTTACAAAGTCAAGGGAGACCTTGAATTTGAGGGTTTGTAGTTCCTCTAGACCTCCAGTAACCTGACCTGAGACAGCCCTAACAAGACAGGATGCCCAAACATGTCATTCTGTCAAAGTTACATTTCACTTGGAATCAAGATCTTTGGAAAAAATGTACTTTCAGTCACAGACTAGAATGGCAAGACTCAGAAACAAATCTGATAAATTTGTCAGTCCATAAATAACCTGTGGGATGAAACCTTTGGCTGCTACAAAGCCCTTCCAGCACCATTTGCTCCAGTATCCAGTACATTCTGATTCCTAAGTTCATATTTTAACTGGCACTAAAATTGGAAAATCATTCTGTAATGCTAAATGGAGACTCAGTTTCAAGCAGCAAGAGGAAACCTTCAGCCTTCAGACAGCTCTGATTGACAAGAATAATGTGACAGCACAGGGCAAGATGATTTCTTGATTTGCTAAAGAGGAGAAGAAATTACTGAACTGTAAAAGCCATGAACTGCCAAGCAGACATTAAACCAGAGCAAATGTGTAAGAACAGGCACCAAGATCTAACACTGCAGCCTCATCAGATTCTCCCATCACAGATGGTGCTTCACGACCTTCCTACACAGACAAACCTCACCAGGAGAGATACCTGAGCCAAGAATTCCTGCTGATAAATCCCATATACTCCCTCTCCCCTTTTACTTTTGAGGTAACTGATAGGCTGAGCAGGGGGAAACACAATTCACCCTGCTGCCTGTAGGAATGCCTTAAAAGGCAGATAAAATGCCAAATAATGGAGGTTATCTGTTGGGAAATGCCATGAATAAAACATGTTTTTCTGTCTGTGTGCATTTGTCCTCCCTGCCCTACAGTGAAAGATCCCTGCTACACACCGTGATTTGGAGAGCAGAAAAAAGGACCTGGGTGACTTTGCTGTGCCAGGGCAGGAGCAGACAATTCTTCCCTAAAATAAGACAAGACTATTCCTGACCCATGGGCCAAAGTTCAAAGGAGGAGACATTCAAGCACATTTAAGCTGACAAATCCTATCTGAATGAATAAGCCATTAAAATTAATGGGACTTAATAGAAATCAGATTTCTAAATATATATCACCTACTGAACATTTGTGTGGTTCTGGGCTTTATTTTGAAGATCTTTCTGTGTTGCCCACCCCTGAAAATCTCTTCATTTAATTTCTGGTCACATTATTTTAATGGAAAAGCAAAAAGTAAATGAAAAATAAAAAGGTGTTGAATATTTGGAGATTTTTTTTTAAGCTGAAGGAGGGTAGGTTTAGACTGAACACTAGGAGGAAATTTTTCTGCCAAGAACAATGCAGTAACTTCTTTCTTCTTCCCTTTATTTTCTTTTTTTTTTCCCAGAAAAATCTGCAGATCTTTCAGAGGCGGTTTCATTTTTGTTTCTTTGATTTTTATTGTTTTTTTTTTGTTTGCTTGTGGTTTTGTTTGCTTGTTTTTTTTTGTTTTTTCTGAGGGGGAAGATAGGGGATAGTTTCAGTTTTGTTCATTTCCTTGTTTCTTTTTTCATGGAAAATTGAAATAAGCCCCCCCCCCCCATCATTTTATCAATAAGAATAACGATATCTTTATCTTTTAGTACACTAGTTTGAGGTTTCAGCCTCTCGTGTGTATAAATTATACACAAAAAGACATAAAACTGGTTCATTTATTCAGTAATTTATTGTATCTTTTGACTGCATGGACAAAATAGGTCATGTAATCTACAGCATGAGAAAAACAGGGAGGGAAAAAATATGTACCCTATATATGGCTTCAAACTGAAAGAGGGTAGATTTAGATTACATATCAGGAAGAAATTCTTCCCTGTGAGGGTTCTGAGGCCCTGGCACAAGGTGCCCAGAGAAACTGTGGATGCTCCATCCCTGGAAATGTCCAAGGCCAGGTTGGAGGGGGCTTGGAGCAACCTGGGATAGGGGAAGGTGTCCCTGCCCATGAGAAGGGGGTGGAACTGGATGATTTTTGATTTCAACCCAAGCCATTCTATAGATACTGAGCTATACACCAAAAGACAGAAAGAAAATCCATTTTAGCAGGCCTCTATATTCTGCCCATGCTGATAAATCACCTTAAAACCAGCCACACTGTAAGCACCCCTGAGAAAGCTTTCAATATGTAATATAACCCCGGAGTATCTGTTGATTTTGGGACAACAGACCAGTTCATTTGATAACTCAGAGTGTCTCCAAATGTGGAACAGTACCTTACAATATTTCTAATGCATTTAGAGACTGTAAGTCCGAGCAGTTCAACCCTCCTTTATCTATTTGTACATTTATGATCACATAAAGCTCAAACACAACACAGGATTTTGCTCTCCTGAGACACCAGCATTTTTTTCTTCATTTGCTGTTTTTGTTGTGAAAGTTTTGCAAAGGCAAGGCTCTGTTTGGGACTTCAGGTATGAAATTAATAAATCAAATCTTAAAAGTGTTTTCTATGACCATTTTCAACAGAGGTCATCAGAGTTCCGAAGATGTCATAGGGCATTAAAATTCTATTTGGAAGGGTATGAGACGTGTGGTTTGTAAAATGTGAAAATTATGGGGGGTCACACAGGGAAAAGTATTTGAAAAAAACACTGAAAACAAAAACGTAGTGTTTTGTTTGGTGCTTCTATTTTTTAAAATTTTTGTTTTCAGAAAAATGTTCAACACATTTCATTATGAAATGTTTCTTCTTCTTTGAGGTGAGCACAAACTACATTTTTTAGAAAAAAATAAATAATTAGCCTAACCAATACAATGGACTGCTTTGTTTTTTACAAACTTTTTTTTTCATTGTATTAGTTTGTTTCATCAAGAAATATGAGTTGAATATGAACAATTAGACCCAAAATTATTAATTTTGATTTGTGTGTCCTGGGAGAATGTGGTGGGTTGGTGGGTTTGGGTGAGTATTTCTCCATTTTCTCCACCAAACCAGATATCCAATGTGTTACACAATTCTTGGAATCATGCAGAGGTTTGGGAGATATCACTTTGCCTTCTCTGTTTCTGATTCTTAACCCCCTTAGATTGTAAATTCTTGGGATCAAAGCTGATTGTTCAAGAATTTGTACCAAGCCCTGAAGAAATGGGTCTCTGATCTCGAGTAGAATCTTTAACTACTTCTATAACAGAAATAGTAAAATAGTGAGAGGAACAATAATAACCACAGTGCCTGGGAACCAAACCTGATTAGGAGACATCATTCAGTGTCACCTGGCAGTTGACCTTTATCTCAAACAGACACAGATTTTTTAATATATTTTTTCTCCCACTCTCTGTTATTGCTGTGAGGCACAACTGATGTGAAAGCTGCTGCTAGAAAGCTACTCATTAAATTGTAATTTCAGTGTGCTGACATTTCAATGGGAGCTTTGCTCTCTGTGTGGCTCAACAATTCAGATTTGCAAAATATCATGCAGGGCTCTATCAGCTTGGCTGTGTCAACTACTGGTGGATTACAGCAGCAGAAAATATGGTGTAAAATGAATGGCTGAAGGTTCTGTAGGGCTCTGTATTTTATCAGTGTTCAAGTGAATAAAATTAAATTATCGTATATGCCTCTGATCAGAAAAAAAAAAAAAAAAAAGGGTTGTCCTTTCTTCCAAGACTGAAAATCTTTGTGGTGTTTCCTTCAAGCACCCTGTGGATTTTGTGAGGATGAGGATGAGGGTTCAGATCTACTTCCACTGAGAGAAAGGACTTCTCAAGTAACTGGTAAAGACACCCTAACTAATGGAATGCTTTTCATCAAACTTCTGCGTTTGAAAATTTTCATCTCAGTCCCTGTCCTGAAGATGAACAAGTAATAAGGACAAGGACAGAATCAAGATTTGGGCAGCCTTGGGTCAACTCCTGTGTGACTCTACAGAGGGAGGAATGTGTAGGATAGTTTGTAAGGGTGAAACGGAGGGGTTGCATTTCCAGAGACTGATCAAGCCTTCATCCTTGCCCGTGTGGGAGATATTAAACCAAGCTGTGCCCCCTCTGATTACAAACCAAGGGTCTTCCAGTAAAATTAAAATTCACAGTGATCCAATATGACAAATGCCCTAACATTCCTGAACATGGGAAAGGAACTTCTTGACATTTGCCCATATCTTGTTAGGTGTTTTATTGATCTTTTTCTGAGCAGCAGATTCCAGAGTATCTTGCATTTTTCTGCACAGCACTGAGAAGCAGATTGTTAAACAGAGACTATCTCTAACCTTGATGGCAGCAGCTCCAGGGCACAGAAGAAAAAATCTTTTGAATTAAAGTTGCAAGCAGCCATATTAACAAGCATATGATTACAGTACAAATTGCCCTGAATAATTCAGGAAGAGTCCTATCCAAAGTTTGATGGTAATCACAGCCTGGGAGAATATTATTAAAAATGAAACCTGCTGTCAGGGGAAAGAATTGGTTTTCTTCTATTTTTCTCTTCTCTTCTCTTCTCTTCTCTTCTCTTCTCTTCTCTTCTCTTCTCTTCTCTTCTCTTCTCTTCTCTTCTCTTCTTCTCTTCTCTTCTTCTCCCAGGAGAGAATTAGAAAATCGAGCAGTCTTCACTCACTTCACTGTGTCATTCTTGATGCTGCTGCTTGCTAATCCCAAAATAAATGAAACAAATTTTGTCAGTCACCAAATCTATTGTTTGCCTTAGAAGAGAAATGTTCATTTGAGCCTGTGGATATGGACCAAGGGCTCTTTTAGCAAACCTTGTCTGAATATCAGAGCTCATGCTGGAAATACAGCAAATCTCTCAAGTGTCCTACTTTACTCTTTTATTTTTCCTTTTTTCTTTAATTAAAAAAACAAAAACAAAAACAACAAAAAAAAACCAAACAAAAACTAAACATAACAAAACCAAAAAAAAAAAAAAAAAAAAAAAAAAAAAAAGAAAAAAAACAAACCAAACCAACCAAACAACAAAAAAAACCAACCAAACAAAAAAAACAACAACCAAAAAAACACCACTAAAACTGAAGAAACTCCATAGGGAGGAGCCTTTATTTAGCCATGGCACAAACATAACACATTGCACATCTGCCCCTTGATGCCATGGGACATCTGCTGACATGAGGCTGGGATACCCCCACAGGGTCAAAATGCCAATCAGTGCTCCCCAGTGCAGAGCTGGAGTGTCAGAGTTGGGCTGAGGTATCAGGGGATGGCTGGAGGTGAGGGAGGTGCCCAGCGTGGGACAGTGAAGTGGGGCTGTGAGCACAGGTCTGATTTCAGCTTTGCTGCTTCTCAGTTTCCTGAGCGGGGCTGAGTCGTGGTGTCAGCCTTGTCTCATCCACCATCTGTGCCTGTCTGTGTGCACTGAACAAGCTTTGGGGACAATCTCCTTTTTTCCCCTATTTTTTTTTTCTCCTTTGTGCTGCACTTATCAGCAAAAAGCCCAGAAGCTCACAAAGGACTCTGGGGGAACGTCTGTGCTGTAAGTATAAGAATATTCATTGTAAAAGGCAAGCAAGCCACAGAAATGCTATCTGACAACCTGCTCAGACCTGCCACAGCATCTTGTCAGACCTCTTGGGCAGCAAGTGTTATCTTAGGAGTCTTTTCTCAGTCAGAGAAACTTACAGGCATTTCCCAGGTCTCCAAATGCCTCCCTGACATGGAGACAGGGCTCAGCACAGCTTGGACACTCTCACAGAGCTCAGGCAGTTCCCAAAGAGTTTCTGGTGAAATGCTCTTGCTGCAGCGTGTGACAACTTTTTGTACTTTCTACCCAGCAACTCACTACAAGTATAGGCACAAGCTGGGGGTTTTTTTTTGTTTGTTTTTTTTTTCAGGATAATGACTGACAACTCCAGCAACAGATTTTTGAGTTCTTGACATAAATGTGGAAGGGGGTAAAGGAAGGGAAGCACAAAGCAGTGGAATGTGTGTGCTTGCACAGAAAGTGCCAAGCACCACAGCCTGAAACTGAGTTTTGACAACCTGAGCTGATGGAAGGAAGATGGAGACAAACGTGTCTGTATTGGTGAAGGGTGAGAGCTGCTGTAAGCAGAGAAGCAAAACTCAGCAGGCTTCACTCAATGGTTAGAACAGGTTTTTTCTCTCTGCTCTGCATCCACATACACAGCTGTGTGTTTTTGTGACCAACAAGGCAGTGCACTAAAATACTGAAGCTGTTAGAAAATAAATACTCTGAGAATTCTAATTATTTTTCATCTAATCAATTTCTCATTTCCATACTGAAGTTTCAAACAAGACACAATCTTGTTAGTTTTGGGCTTGTTTTGTATCCAGCTTCATTTTCTGGTACTCAGATCTCGACACTGCAGTATTGTGTTGTCAAGGCTAAGAGAACCATCTAAATTATCCTTATTCATTGGTCTGCCTTGAATAGAAACACTCATATTGATCTAATTTGCTGAATTTTCCAATTAAAATTTAATTTTACAGAAACCATTTTTCTAGCCATTAGTCTCCACCAGAGTTAATGTCAAAGGCTCAGTTTAGATTAGCTTAGATCCCTGCATTAAGAGCACCTTGTCAGAGCCACTTTGAGACTCATAATATTTATCAGGATTGCAGAATCTCTCCCACTCAGCCCATATTTACCAACTTTTAAGCAGAAAGCACAGCTCATACTTCCAGTCAAAGGGCAAAATCCAGAAGGGGGAGAACAAAAAAATGCATGACCAATTTTAAATGGAGCATATTGAATAAGTGTTTCATTAGAGTAGAGGCATCACTCACTGGGTTCTGAATTACATTAAAAAAAAATTAAAACATGACTATGCGAGACTGCCATCAGATTGTGCCTTGATTAAAAGTCAATAGATTTGTTTCAATAGTCATTACCATTTCTGGAATGTGAAATAACTCTTCTGGATATAAGGACAGAGTGGATCCAATGCTGGATTGAGCCCAACATCAACCTCAGCTGCTGCCCAGTGCCTTACTGGGAGAGACAGGAACTCTTGGACTGGCATTTATATGGGAAATGTCCTGCAGAGATATTTGTAGCCAATATTTCAGGCCAGTTTGACTCCTGACAAACACACAAAGTCCCTGTTCCTGTGATTCATGCACCCTCTATGACAAAGCAGCCCTACTTTTTAATTTTGTTTACAGGCCCGCTGTTTGGTCCACATGTATTTTATTTAACACGATGAGGTTTTTTAAAAAGGTCATCAGAAGTTAAAATACAATTCCAGAACAAGTCTCAGGGGGAAAAATCAACACAAACAGAACCAAAACACGAACAAAATCAAAACAAAGGCCAAAACAAACAAAACCACTCCAACCTGTTCAATTGAACTAAATAATGTAATCTCCTCTTCTAGATAATAATAAAATTGTACTGACCAACATTAATTATGCAGTGTGCTTGTGATTAAAAAAAAAAAAGTTAATTTGCAGTCATAAGTTTTTATTTCTTCTCTTTTGGCCCCTTTCAGATCACTCCAAATGGCAGTAATGCAGCAAACCAGAATCTTCCTCACTGACGAAAAACTGTGGGAAAGGCAAGAATTCATCCTTGGTAAATGAATGGTAGGAGTCCTGGTATCCACACACTGAGATGCACTGCTAAATACAGGAAATTTATGGGTCACTTTAAGGTTTATCAGATTATAGTTGAAATAATAAGGTGTCTTGAACCAGGGGATGATGAGAAAAACTTGTCAGATGTATCATAGGATCACAGAATTCATTCAAAAGCCTTCTAGTCCAAACCTCCCAGCATCTTCAACAGGATCAGGTCCCTCAGGGCCCTGTTCAACCTCACCTTGGATGTTTCCATGGATGGAGCATCCATCACATCTCTGGACAACCTAGTCCAGTGTCTCACAACTTCATTGTAAAAAAATCCTCCATTTATTTAGCCTAAATCTCCCCTGTTTTAGTTTAAAAGTGCTGTTGGCTGTCATACTGCAACAGGCTGTGTAAAAAAATCCATCCTCATCTGTTTTATAATCCCCTTTTAATCATTAGAAGCTTACAATTAGTCCTGGAACCTTCTCTTCTCCAGACTGAACAACCCCAACTCTCTCAGGCTGTGTTCACAAAAGAGATGCTCAACTCCCATCTTTGTGACCTCCTTTGGACCACCTGCAGCAGGTCCATGGCTTTCCTGTGCTGAGAATTCCAGAGCTGGATACAGCAGTGGAGGAGAGAAAAGAGAAGAAGAGAAGAGAAGAGAAGAGAAGAGAAGAGAAGAGAAGAGAAGAGAAGAGAAGAGAAGAGAAGAGAAGAGAAGAGAAGAGAAGAGAGGAGAGGAGAGGAGAGGAGAGGAGAGGAGAGGAGAGGAGAGGAGAGGAGAGGAGAGGAGAGGAGAGGAGAGGAGAGGAGAGGAGAGGAGAGGAGAGGAGAGGAGAGGAGAGGAGAGGAGAGGAGAGGAGAGGAGAGGAGAGGAGAGGAGAGGAGAGGAGAGGAGAGGAGAGGAGAGGAGAGGAGAGGAGAGGAGAGGAGAGGAGAGGAGAGGAGAGGAGAGGAGAGGAGAGGAGAGGAGAGGAGAGGAGAGGAGAGGAGAGGAGAGGAGAGGAGAGGAGAGGAGAGGAGAGGAGAGGAGAGGAGAGGAGAGGAGAAGAAAAAGTTTTGCACAAAGGTTAATATGAGCCTAGAAAGAGGGAGGGCCATGGCCAAGTAGATCACTTTTTAAATAAAAAATTATTTTTATTGACCAGGAAATAACTTCTGTCTTTAAGTCACAGAGGGAGATTGAATTGTGAACCTAGACCTGTTATAAATAGTGGTTCATAATTATTTGCAAAGTCCTTGCTGAAGAAGAATAGGGCAGGGCTTACTTTGAGAAAATGAGACATGATACTCAGACTTTCCAATTCTTTTAATAAACAATTTATGTAAATTTAAATACATTGCATATGCATGCTTAAACTTGTTGCTCATAATGATGACAATTGCAATTAAGCTCTCTGTTCTTTTGTCAGTAGCAATAATATAGAACAAAAATAAATAAATAATAATAATAAGTTCTGTTTCCTGTGACCTTTCTAAAAACTTGCGAGCAAACTGCAAAATCAATCTTTTGTAAAAATCTGATTTTGGGAATAGTTTAATAAACACATGAATTTATTTAGGTATTTATGCGTTGCCTTGGGAACAAAAAAAGAAAAAAAAAGCTAAATATACAAGAAGCCTATTTGCAAAGTGAAAGGTAACTCTGAACACAAAACATCTTACGTTGTTTAAATTATTTATATACTATAGCTATAAGTTGATCATAAAAGACTTAAGATCAATGAAAGAACTGCATTTAGAGCAGTGATGCAGGGAGATAAGACCTTCTCTTACTGTGAGCTAACCAAGTTCATACTTCAAAAGAAATTGCAAACACAAAAGGGAGTAAAACCTATTCAAATTTAGTTGTGCAGCTTTGTTTCCAGGCCTAACTTAATGACTGGAAACTACAGAGCGCTTGGATTAATATACATTAAACTTCTTATGTAAATATTTCTGTCAGGTAAGGAGAGGATTGGAAAGGGATGCAGAAGGAAGAGAGGAAGTGCCAAAACCAGTGACAAATGGTAGGAAATTCTCCTCCAGGCCCCAGCCAGGCTGACCAGGGAAGAGAAGTGCCCCAGTTCATCCTGCTTATGCCACACCCTCAATTTACCCCATCCCTGATTTTTAGGCACTGAATCCCTGTTCATCCCACTCGGAGATCTCCAGCTCCTTTACTGCTGCCTCTCCCTGTCACTGCTGCAGGTCACCAGCTGCCCACATCCTTTTGGGCTCATTGGGTCAATTAAGTCTTCAGATCTGCTGTTGATCATCTCCCACTGCAGCTCAGCCAAAACCTCTGTTTTGCCATCCTGTGGCCATTCCATGGAAGCTTTCCAGAGAAGAGGATTAATGAATATTCATGGTTTTTGAACACTTGGGGGGGGATTTTTCTTCTGGGTATCTAGTTGTGAGTTCATACTGAGTCGTTTGCAGCTCCAATCTGGATTGAGATTCTGCTGAATAAATAAAGACATTCCCCAGTTTATAGTCTGTTTTAAGGCAGCTGGATATGCATGAGATTAGTGAATCTTGGGTCAGACTCCTGGTCTGGGATAATTGGAAAAGTAGGCATTTATACCCAGGAAGCTGTCCTATTTGTTCCAAATATTTTATCCTGTGTGTTTTTGCCTAGGAGACAGACAGGAACATCCCAAACAAACAAACATGCTTTGCATTAAATGTGTTACATCCTCTAATGGAAACAAATTCACTGAAATGAGAGGAACAAGACTGTCTCATTGATTCCTTATCTACCTGCTGACACGGAAAATTAGCCATTTCCAGTGGATCTTTCATCTGCTAATTATCGTCATTGATTTTGGATGAGGAAATGTAGTATCTGAATTCAAGTCCATGTTCTGCCAGCCAGGACCTGTTTGCGTTCTGACATGCAGGACAAAACTGGAAAAAAGAGGCAGGAATTCGATTTTCCTGCCACTTCCTTGCCCAGACATGACGTGGGCTCCCCATCCCTGGAAGTAGTCAAAGCCAGGTTAGATGGAGCTCTGAGTAACCTGGTCCAGTTGAAGGTGTCCCTGTCCATGTCAGGGGTTGAAATGAGATGATCTTTAAGGTCCCTTCACACCCAAACCATTCCGTGATTCTGGGATTCTGTGATCACACCTTTCCCCTAGGATATCCATCAGACCTTTCAAATTGACTCAGCAAGTAGTGTCTCCTTTTAATTGTAATAAGAATTGTTTTTACTGCATTGCATGAATTTCCTATGGCAGCAACATACAGAGCTAGAAAATTCCAGTGGTCAACCTGCAGGAAAATCAGAGAAGAGACAGGTAAAGAGGGGAGAAACCAGCAGGATGAAGTGAGGATGAGGAAGAGATGCTTTAACCAATATTGAGAAGTTTCACCGGGTTGCTCCATTCAATAGAGAAAATAATAGACCATTAAAACTATCATGATGTTATTTAATTTTGTGCATGTTTTTGGCTAAATGTGGCTCAAACTTTCTGAGCTCAGAACAAGAGAGACACACATGGCAGTGCAGAAAGCTGCATTCAGAAAAGTCTAGTTATAAAAAGTTGGAATATTCCTTATTCTTGCTGTACTAAATTTATTGGTAAGGAAATTGCATTTGCATAAAAACAAGCCCTGTCTCTTCAGCAGCACAACAGTGCCAAACAGAGTGAATCCAGTGTATTAAAATACCAACCCAGATTGTCTCCCGAGCTTTATGGCTGCAGCAATTGAGAATTAGTACCATTAATTAGCTGAAGCTATTTGTTTTACAAATTACAATTGCATGTCTAATCCTGTAACTTTCTGTCCCTGAGGAGTTACTTAGCGAGAGCTCCACAGCAGAACCAGGGAATGAATGGACTTAACTTCTAGGAGCATCTGAGATAAGAAGAAAAGAATAAACTGGTTTTTTTGCTCTGCGGATTTTTTTTTCCACACTCTAAGATGAGAACAGAACACCACATCTGCCTTCTCTAAGCCTTTAATTATTTCCTGAATTTTTACTGCATTCAACCTTTTTTTCCTAATTTTTTAATATAGTGATTTTTTTTTTCCTTCACTTCCAGCATGCAAGTGCTTTTGTAGCCCTTTAATCATTCCCACTGGTTCAGTCCAGTTCTCTCTCTTTATAAAAATAGTTTCTGTCTTGATTTTACCAGTTGAAAGCTCTGACACATGAAAGGTCCACTACTAATTTGCATCATTGGATGGGATTGTATTTTTGAGGAATATTTTACATGATCCCAATATCTTTAGTCAGAAAGAAATCACCACCCTGGCTTCAAGTGTCTCCCATGAAACTCATTCCAATAAAAACTCTCACTTTGACAAAGGAGTGTGTAATATTTCTCTTGTAACTCTGAGAAAGGAAGTCAACAAGTTCCCTGGATACATCAAGAAAAGAAATTATTTCACTGAAGGATGGTAATATTTTTAAAGATGATTCATGAACTGGTTTTTTTGCTCGTGAATACCCAGCCTTGAAGTCCACTTGAAAGTGATTTTTTATTTTGATCGTTGTGATTAATGTTTTACCATCACAATAAAGTCCACAGCACATGAGGGAACATCTGAAATCTTGGACATCTATTGAGCAGAGACAAAACTGCACATCCATTTCTGTAATGATACATGGCTTAGCCACAGACTGATGGATGGAAACTGGCTGTTCCTAAGGAACAATTTCAATGTCTTATTGTTGTGGAAAACTGCAGTCAACTATAATCTATTAATTGAGAGTATGTGGTGTTCTCATGTCTGACCACATTACCCAGGTGTAGAAAAGAGAAAGAGAAAGAAAAAAAAAAAAAAAAAAGATGTAGACAATACATTGATTTTTGATTTTAAAGATTTGTCTCTTTTCCTTCACCTTATGTTGACAATGGCAGGTAGGTCACTGAGTAAAGGTGTGTGATAAATGGATGCAAAGACAGAGTTTTCTCTGGGATTTTGCACCTATGTTGAAAGTAGAGGATGTATCTGAAGGGGCTTTCAGAGATCTCAGCTGAATTGTGGAAACAGGAGTTTAAGCTTTGCATCAAGGGCCAGCCACAGAGTTCTCATTCCTGGGAATCTGCAGCAGATGGTCCCACTGCTCTTTGGTGTGGAAAATGACACATTTTATTGGTTTAGTCCATGTAGACCCAGATAAAATTTTGACCTTGATTCTGAAAGATCTATTTTTACAGACATATTCCATTCTCTTGTTTTGCATTTCTTTAAATACCTTTTAAAATTATCTGTATCTCTTAGTATTTCTCCTTATTCTTTTCATTACATGGACGAATTTAGGAGTTTTATTTGGTTTTGGACAGAATTACACATTAACTGGGATGTGAATTAAGAAAAAAACACTTCTTCACGGCTTGAATTTCGAAATTTTTCCTGAGTATTATAATGTCACAGCACAGTTAACACGTTTTCTTTGCAACTTACTGTTTTTGAAAACGCTGCTTTTGTAGAAAATTCCAATAGTTTAAATTGTTCTTTGTTAAAAATATATTGAAAACAGAAAGTATCAGGGTATTTTTTTCTTCCTTAGTTTAAACCCAAGGCTATTTCTGTAAACAAAGCATGTTTATTCTGGAAGGTTTGTGGAAAATACCATCTTATGACAAATGTATTTGACAAAAGGCATCCACGGTCAAATCGCTGAAATGCGCCTGCAGACGGAGTCTCAGCTGAGATTAATCTCGTGTTTGGGCCTGAAATGTATCAGAGAGGAACTCTGTGCTCTTCCACTCAGGAGATCTGCAGCAGAAAGATGCCACTTGGGTTTAAAGATGTTATTCCAGGGGGACGTTCCTTGGTGGCAGGAGCACGGCTGAGGGTTTGGTGCTTGCCTGGAAGGAAGGGATCCCAACTCTGAACAGGATTTCTGTTCCCTGTTACAGGTGACAATAAATGGTCTTGATAGGCAGTGGATATTTATGTTTATGAGTCAGACAGGATCATTTTGATCTAAGTTGTTTTCTTGTATAACACAAGCCAAGGCACTTACACTCTCATTCTGTTCCTGAGAGTGTGCATTACTGATCTCTTCATGTAAAGGTGAGCTGATTGCATCTCTGCATGTGGTAAATTGTTCTCCCTGTTGAATATTTGGGTTTTATTTATAATCTGAATTTATCTTGTTCCAAATAACAGCTCCTACATTTGACTATTTCATTGAGTTGTGCACAGTACCAAGCTGCCACTTTTCAATAATCTGTTCTTTTACCAGTAAAAAAATCTTAACACATACATATAGACCTTAATTAAGTTCTTTGCTAATCTCCTCTTCAACATATTCAATGCATTTCACACTCTGAGGAAGCTGAATTACTGTTTTCTAAGCCCTTTCTAGTAGTCTAATTTTTTCTTCAGTGTGGATTTCAGAAGTGCTTCCACATTATCTTTGTATTGCTAATAGCTGTTTGCTGTTTGACATCTCCAGTGATTATATTTATCACCATATTGCAGGCTGACTTGGTGAACTGTGCTGACTGGAGATCAGGGCAAAGCAGATGTGCTCTGCACTTCAGGTTAATTTCCCCAATCCTAAATTAGCACGAGCTCTGAACACATTTATGATACATTAAATGCGTTTTCATACACTTCAGCTTACTAATCTTCATGACAGTCCTGCAAAGCAAGGCAATACTGTCACCCATTTTTACTGAGACAGAACTGAGACATAAGCAAAGTAAAAAAAAAAAAAAAAAAATCAATCCTAATCCTTGAAAGGCATTTAAGTAGGTAAGGGAATCATATTGGAAAATTTAATAAAGAGACTCAGGCAAGACTATTGTGGGGAACTGGAACATGTGTCTCAGACTCAATTCACAGTGTTGTAGAATCAGGAAAGGGAGAGCATGGCTGATCAGAGTAGGAGCAGATTCTACTGTAGCCACATGAAAATATTCCTAAACTGTGGGATTCAGGATGTCCTCTGCTTTCTGTGGGCACATGTGTCAGCCAAGTTGAGAATTTGTGTTAGAGCTGGGCCTGGGCACACATCATCCCACTTTCCACCACTGAAATTTCCAACAGCCCCTTCACACCACAGAATAAGAGAGAATGATGTTATAACAGGGGCAAATGGGAACAGGCAATTCAGAATGTCTCCATACATCAGTTTACATTTAGCTACAGCAGCTAAAGCTCTGAAACCCCATGAGGATGACAAGCAGAGTCTGAAGGCACCAAAGCATTTCCCACCTCCCAGTTCTTATCAGGGAGCTGCTGCATTGCAAATTCACTTTTCTTGTGGGTTTTTCCAGGTCTCCAAGTCACTCATCAATCAGAATTTTTGTTCACTGAGCCCATAGGTAACACCTCCAGATCCCCTCTGACAGAATGGCCTGGGGACACCTCCCTGATATCAAACCTTTGAGGATCTCATTCCTCTCTTAATTTTGGATCCTTTCTTCCCTGAACTCCATTCCCTTCCCTGAAGTGGTCCTACGCAGCTGTCAGTCTTACAGTACCAGAATCAAATATTTGTGATTAAAACAGCCAAATCCTGCTCATGGGGATGTTTGAACTCACATTTGGTACATAAGTAAGGTTCTCAGATAGCTCAATTGAGTTTTCATCCTTTGAAGTGTTAATTCAATGAGTTATGTGATTCTAGGCAGGAGCAATCTACAGTAACATCACAGGTAATTTGGTCATATTGAATTTTACTGTTTAATTCAGGAATTCTGTAGGAGATTTTAGAAAAATAAAGTGTAATTTTTCCAGCCTGACACTGCGATTCAAGCATGGGAAAGTATTACTTATTTAATTCAGCTTTTTACTCAGCTTCTGTTTATACTTCTGTTGGAATAATCACAAATCACTGATGAGCTTGTCAGAGATTGTTTAGACTGGTTCAAGGTCATAAAACAAAGAGTCAGGTGGAGGAGTCATGGTGAGGGAATGCAGAATGAATATCATGGTGAGTTTCATGTAAGGCAAGTAAAGCTGGAGAATGCAATGATTCTGTAATAAATCTCACTTTTAGAAAGGAATGAGCACAGATCTGCCCAGTGCCCACAGGTGTCTTTATTTTCTAGTCAGTAGAAGCAATTGTGTAAAAATCTACACACATATATATGATCCAAAAATAGCTTTAACCCCTTCAGTAAATTTCCTTTCTCTTATTTCCAAGCCCTTCTCTGTCACAGAGAATATTAGAGCAACCTCTAGAATGTTTGTGTATGAAATGTCCCATGGCTCTGAGAAAACAGTGAGGAAAGAATGATTCAAAAATATTCATATCATTGAATACAAAGGCAATGAGGAGCAGATAAAGAAACCATTATGGGATCACAGAATGGTTTGGGTTGGAACATATTAAATAGCAAGACAATAAAATAGTTTGATTTTTGTAGAAAATATTTTAGATATTACATTACTGAGTGTATGAATCTGTGTATAATGAATTTCATTAGTAATTCAGGAAAAAAAGCAAAACATCTCAAAATATTTAAAATCTTATTCTGACATTTTAAATCGTAGTCAAAGCTTATTTTCATTTATAAAAATTCAAATATAGATACACTTTGTTGCTGTGGCATAATCATAAGATCTTCTGGGAAAGTATTTATAATCTTATGAACATATTTATTTGCAAATAATTAACTCTACTTTCTTAGGAGCTTGAAAGCTGTGGTTGCTTGTTTTTTTTTGTTGCCAAGATCTTGCAGAAATACTGGATTTTATATTGAATTTTTTTTAATTATATTTGATTATAATTGATTTCTATATGTTCTCATCTTTGTCTAATTTTCTTCTTCACCTAAACCTGTAGAGGATCACTGATCAAAAAGACTAAGCTTTTATTCTCATGTAGATAGTTGGGTTTAAAAAAAAAGAGCAAAATCTTTAAATTACCAAACAACTTATTTATTTTCCTTATGTTTCTAAAATTTCCAACCAAAGCATGGAATTTTTGTTACTACTGATGTGTGCATGGAGGTCTCACTCCTCCACTGGAAAATATCTTTACACCGATTTTGTTCTTATATTCTATGCACTTCACTTGGCTTCTGCTTCAGCCACCCCAGAGGCCGTGGGAGGTTTTTGAGCTCCGTACATGATCTGTACTTTAACACTAGAACAGATTGCCCAGGGAGGGTGTGGAGTCTCCCTCCCTGGAGATATTCCAGCAGTGTCTGGACACAATCCTGTGCCTGTGCTCTGGGATGGCCCTGCTGGAGCAGGGAGGTGGCACCAGGTGACCCCACTGTGGTCCCTTCCCAGCCTGACCCATCCTGTGATTCTGTGAACAAAATAAATAAATAGACAAATAAATAAATAAATAAACCCCCAAAAATTATATATCCCAAAGAATAGCACTAACCTTAACTCATTCTGATTCTAAACCTGTCTATATTTGGCTGGTAATAAGGTATTAGAGTGCTCTTGTCAGCAGTGCTGATCTCATCTCATCTTGGGCAGTGAGCAGCCTGTTAAATGATTTTCAAAAAGCAGAAAAGCCACGAGGCCTGGCTGGTAAAAGGAGAAGAAAGGGATGATGAAAGCTTTAGGGTTCAATTCTCCATGGTCTCTGAGATATGATGCTAATTCAATATAGTACAAATTACTATTCAAATTCATTAGCATCACACTAAGCAATATGCAATCACAGCCAAGTTCACAATTAGCATTAATGATATTCTCCAAGTGGGGAGAAAAAAACGAGGATTGAGTTTTACACTCCAGACAAGATAATACAAGGGAAATAATGCCAGGGATTAGTGTCTAAGACAGGAATTTATTTCCAATGTGTTTACAAGTCCCAGAGCTCCAGGAGCCTGAAGTTAACCCACAGATGGGACATTTCTCTCTGCACGTATTCCCACCCAGCTGCTCCCAGTTTCACCTGATGCCAAATGGAGCTGGGGGCAAAGCTGGAGTTCCTCTAAATTACCTTTGCCTTGACTCATAGGCCAATTCCTCACCTCATCTTTGTTAGCAGCTTTTTGGAAAATGAAATATTCAGTGCTGGACGTTCCTTTATATCTGCTGTGACTGCAGGGAGAGTCTGATACAATTTCTCAAAGACCAACCAATGAAATGTAGACAGATGTAGCTGGTGAAAAATTTGTTTTTGAGTTCAGATTCATTTTAAAAATTATTCATAGATTTTTGAAATGAAACAGATTGTTACTTATACTTCCAGCGATTATTATTTTCTTGTTTGCTGCACCACAAAATTCACATGTAAGGCACCTGGATTGGCAGCAGCTGGATTTGCAAGGTGAAATTCTTACAAGATTTTTGCAACTTGTTCAAAATAGAATTATTCTTACAAAATCAGTGGCAGAGGTTGCAATTCAGATTAGTGCTGTGCAACCTGAAACCACAGACTAGCTTATTAGAAAATTGCTTTTGCATGAATTAATGTAAGATTTTAGTCTGGAAGGAGAATCTTCTGAGAATATAATGCTTTTTAAAGCAATGCAAATCTTCCATTGCTGAAGAGAGTAGAAATCATCATAGAAATTTTAATAACTTTTTATATGAGTCCTGCATTTGATAAGGACACTGATGATGCATTTCCTACTCTGGCATATAACCTCTCTCTTATGGTGTTAAAATGTGACTTTCATTTTTGTTGTTAAAGAAAATCTAACCAATAAACACTATGGCACTCAACTCTGTGTGTGTGTGTGTCACCTCTTTTCCTTTTAATCATAATTAAATGAATTAGGTTTTTAAGACGTTTTTAAAAGTTAAAAAAGAAGAACTTCTAGGTGAATAGCTGACTCAAGAGTAAAATTACTGTGGACATCTATAATGAATTACAAGGAAAATTGTTAAAACTTGAGGTATAAAACATTTGTTTCTGACAAATCCAAATATCACATATAATTTTAATATCATAAACCCACTATTTCATTATTTTGAATATGCCAAACACTGATTCATTTTTTCTTTGTGGAGCTCCCACCCTTCCTGCTGCCTGAGCATTCATTGTTTTGGGAAAAGTTTCTTAGTCACAACGCCCCTTTTTTATCTTCAATACATCAAAAGTCTTGTGATGTTAAAAAAAAAAAAAACCAAAAACAACTTATCCCAATGATTCAATCCATCTTCAAGGCTTCCTGCTAAGAAGATGAACTGAGAAATCAATTTTCTGAGGAATCTTTCAGATCTATTCTCTCTCACCCATTTCCTCTAGAAAAATGCTCACCTCTGTTTAGGATGGACTGAATCACCCTCCAGAAATGTCATTTTTTATCTCAAGAAGCCTTGGACCTCGACAACAGCTTAATATTCATAGAAAATCATAGGAATGCAATAGCAAAAACTGAGATTTGTAGATGCTGCTCTCTGGAGGAGAACTCAAAAGATCATCTCTTCCACATTTCTGACCTAAGGTGGGGTCAAACTTTATCTAAATCATTCCTGACATGTGTTTGACTCTCCCATTCTCAGAACTCACCGTGAGGGCAGAAGGAGATTTCATGCTCACAAAAGCAGAGTGCAGGGGTGACTCCTCCAGGTTTTTTCCCTGATGTTCTACCTAAGGAGCATTCCTTGAACCAAATAATTGCCTGCTGAAAGGCAACCAGAATTCCAGGTACAGTGACACTCTCTGTTACGCAGATGGAGAGGAGCTTGACCAAGCACTCTCTGTCCTGGGCTGTGCCCTGGATTTTCAGGATTACACCATGGTTCCACTACAGGACAATTCACTGAGGATTAAGTAAAAGACAAAAAAGGATGGGTACACAGTTTTACCTATACAGAATGTCTAAAGATCTACTTTTCTTATACTTTAAGCAACAGAGTTATCAATCTAGTGTTCCTATAGAAGCATGGAAATGTAAATGATATTTTCTGCATGTCTTCCTGCATTTCCAGTGTTGTCATTAACACCAACATTAGAGAAATAAAAATAATCTTGTATTTGTACTTGGCACTGCTGAGGCTGCATCATTATTTCTGGGTTTAATTTTCAGCCCCATCACTAATTCTGGATTCAGTTTTGGGCCCCTCACTATAAGAAAAATTTTGAGGTGCTGGAAAATGAGAAGGGAACAGAGCTGGGGAAGGGTCTGGAGCACAAGGCTGGTGAGGAGCTGGGGGAGCTGGGGGGATTCAGCCTGGAGAAAAGGAGGCTCAAGGGAAATGGGTCAGACTCTTCTCCCAGGTAACAAGTGATAGTACAAGGGGAAAAGGCCTCCAGTTACACCAGGCGAGGGAAGATTGGATGTCAGGAAAATTTTATTCATTGAAAAGGCTGTCAAGCATCAGAGCAGGCTGCCCAGGGAAGTGGTGGAGTCACCATCCCTGGAAATTTTTAAGAGAAATGCAGATGTGACACTAAGGGACATGGTTTAGTGGTGGACTTGACATTTGGACTTGATGATCTTAAAGGTCTTTTCAAACCTAAAAGGTTCTGTGATTCTGTTTCCTTAGAAAATTCCTTAGAAATTTCTAGCTGTGGACCTGTGGAGATTTCTTGTCCAGCAGCTCACTGGAATTTGGAATACTCTCAGCACTAGGTAGGGACAGAATTATATTTTCTGGCCAACCCTTGAAAACCTTAAAGGATGGATTTTGGTCATTGGAAAGTGTCTGGCTTAGCCACAAGGCTCTTCTGCTGAAATTCCCAAACTTCCTACATAATGGGGCACTTGTTCCTCAGCTTTCTTTGCAAATCTTCTGACTCTTGCCTTTCTCCTATTCAAGTTTCTTAGGGAATTCTGCCAGGAGTCATAATCTGCTCTCCTAAACCCACTCTTGCCTCTTTTGCTTGCCTTCTCAGCCTTCCACTCCATCAGCTCAATCATCTCATCTTCACTGCTGTGGCCACATTTGTCAGCAGCTCTTCCCAGCTCAAGAACATCACCTCTGGCATTTGTATAAATAAACTCTGACCAACACCATCCAGAAACTCCCTTGCACGGTTCTCCCTTTCTGTCAGATGCTGGCTGTGTGAAAAGCCCCTGGTGGAATGCAGGGAGCAGTGTCTGAGACAAGGCTCTTCCAGTCCAGACAGCTGTCTGTGTTTCACAGCTGTTTTCTACAGAAATGAAAGTCTTTGTGCTTCAAGTACTCCAGACTCTGCTTACTGAGAGTCTCTCATCAAATTTGAGATAGCCAAAATAGCTAAAATAACAAGAGAATCATTCTTTCCTTCTGATTTTGCCTCATTTTCCTTCTTGTGCTCTTTTTTTTGAGGGGAAAATGGAGCATTTCAGCATCACTCTTTACCCATAGGTAGGAGACTGTCAATCAAGACACTGAATCAAGGGGTGTGAAGTCTATTCACAAATATACAATTTAGTTTTTCCTCCTGTTCCTTTTTGATTTTGAAGTCTATATATTCACTTTCCTTAAAGTTAATGTTCTTGTTCCACTGTATTTCATTTATCTGTGGAAGAATCCATATTCATCTGGCATTTCAAATGGGAAAGACAACAAAATTAAGATAGTAACTGAAAACTTCACATATATATATATACAAACCTATATATGATATATATGCAAGTCTGCTGTACATGTACCATAATGTAACACTGGTGTGTCTCTGATCTGATTTTATCCTAGAAAAGATGGAAAAGGCTCCAAAACTTTTCCAAATCCACAGGAAATCTTGTCTCACTGCTGGAGCTCTGTTCTTCAACAATTGAAAGAACAGTTGACTGTAAAATTATTTCATTAACATCACAAGGAGAAATGCACCAAGGAGAAGGATCTGCAGTCTTCATACACCTGAGGTCAGAAGTAATGGAATCATTCCTCACTAATTTCCATAATGAAAGATAAGTGGCAACGAAAACACAGTCGTTATCACATAAATGATTTTTTTAAAAAATTAATCACGATATGCTCTAATTACTACCCTTTTATCTGTCCTTACTTGCACTTTTGCTTGAGGCTTTTGGCAGATGAAATCAAGTGAATGGAGAAGTATATTTTAGCTAACAAGCTTCCTTGTCTAAAAATTCCTCTCGAGTGCGTGATTCAAGCAAATTAGGAAACAGAGACAGGGGGGGAAAGAGAGAAGGAGAAAAAGCAAATGGCAGACGATTGCCTTGCTAATTTAATCCTTTTGGTGCACAATTAGCCCACATCAGGCTGGTCGATGGGAGCCTGCCCTGCAGGTCAGGATTTTGCTCTCAACAGCTCCTCCAGCGTGCTGGGCTCTGCTCCTGCTCCGGGGATGCTCCACAGAGCCTGCACCTGACAGCTTGCCAGGGATGAGCTGTCAGCAAAGTGCCACTCAGAATTTCCTCTCTCCGTGATGGCTTCTATTATCTGGTAAACAACAGCCAAAATGTGTTATTTTATAACTCTCTCTCTCATCCTCAGAACGCTGGGACAGGTTGGTGTTCTGGCAGGACGGATGCTGAACAAAGCTCATTCATTCTCTCCATTTTGGGTTGCTATGGAATGAAAAAATAAAAATGACACACCTCCAGCCTGTTGTGCATCCCTGCAGCAGAGTAGAAAAATTGATGAATGACTGCTGGAAGCACATCCTCCCATCTTCCAGGCTGGAGGCAGTGGCTGGACAGTGAAATCCTGTGTGGAATAGAAAACAGCTGGTTGATGGGACTTGCTGCTGTGCTCAAAGTTCAACTGCTTCTCAGATTTGGGGTCAGAGGAGAATGTGAGTGTTCCCTCCAGGCTAAATTGGCAGGCAGGATTGTTTGTTTGCTTTTATGTCTTCCTCTGCAGGCAACTCATTGTCAGCTTTCAGTAATCACCTTTTTTTTTCTCTTGAGTTGTCTAATTGATTAACAGAATTATGTTGTCACAGCAATTTATTCTTTAGCCCTGAGTTTGCTGCTTCTGCTGCAAGCCTAAAAATGGGAACATGCAGAAAGTCTTGTCTTTTCCCAATATGGTGTTCTTATATAAGATTCTCCCTTACCCTACACACCCAACTTCACTGTGATATGATACCACAGACCCCTAATTCGCTGCATCTCAAAATGGATTACACTGCTAAAATTAGTTGAAATAAATTCTGCAGTGCAGGAGCCTGAGCAGTCAGCTCTGTTCCTTTTGTGGAGCCAGTGGATAGGAACAGACGTGGCACATCTGATCTATTTTAGATGTCAGATATATCACATCCCAGAAATGTCTGTTTCTTTCTGTTGATTCCTTTGATTCTGGGAAAAGAATATAAATCTGGGTTTGTAGCTCAGAAATATGTAGTTCTAGTGAAGCAGGAAAAAAACCCATTCTTAATTTGCAAGTCATTTTGCCTTTTAAACAATTTATTCTGTTGATTTATTTTGCATATGTGGCAATAATGGATTGAGACATCCAGCAGATGCTGAGTTGAAATAATCTACAGAGCAGAGAATTCTGGAAAAATATAAAAGATTCATGTTTTCCTTATCAGGCATATGAACCACCTTGAATCCCTTCTTTCTGTCCAAGATATTGGTGTTTCTTCAAATACAGTACCAGGGCACTGTAGGAAAAGTACATGGGAGCTCTTCATATAGTTTATTTCCAACATCATGGAAAAACCAATGGGTTGGAAAAACCCAAACTTTGGGTTTTAATAGCAAGATCATCAGTAGCCAGACACCTTGAAAATTATATTTCTGGTGCCTGAACATGGATTTGGGGGACCAAAGGATTTATTCATGATAATAAAGTGAAAACAATGAGACCTTACATCACAATAGCAGCAACAATAATAATAATAAAAGAAGAAGAAGAAGAAGAAGAAGAAGAAGAAGAAGAAGAAGAAGAAGAAGAAAAAGAAGAAGAAGAAGATTTTTTTTTTTTACTGCAACAGTAAAAATGCAGAGTATAAAAATATCACTTCTCTTTTAGAAGAAAAGGTTGAACACAATATGAAATTAATTGTTTAGGCAATTCTGTTATCAGAAAATATTGATAGATTCATTTTCCTTAAACCACTTGAGTAATCAGAAGGCATCATTGAAGCATTAACCAGGGTGAATCTCATGGTAAAAAAATCACCTAATTAGAGCACAAGTGTAGTGAAGAGCAGAATAACCATGACAGAAATATGCCTGATTTTTACCTTTAGAATTAAAAATAGATAAATTTCTACTCTAGGAGTTGATCACAATGTATTGCATTTCTCACAAATTTAGAGGGGAAAAAACCCACCACTGATTGCAACAACAGCAAAAAAATGTAACATAACTTTATGTAATCCAAAAAATCTCTGTGATTTCTGAGCATGAAAGTCTAGAAGTTACTTGTCTGTGTGATTGATACAGCTGCAGAAAACTCATCTTTGTTTTTTCAGTACATTGTCCTCTATATTAGTTCCTGATCTGAAACTGTAATCCTAAGGACTTTTTCTGGGATAAAAAAATTATCTTCAGTTGGAGATATTATCTGGAATTCTAGGCAAAAGATCTTAATTCAGAACAGAAACACTCCTCAGAATAAGTGAATGCCAATATTCCCTGAGCTGATGGGAAGCATGGGAAACTCTTTCAGTACTTTTTTGATATGCTGGGCCCATCAAAGATCCCAGCAAGATAATAATGCTGGTATCAAAATTGAAGACATGGATGGATTTCACACACTTTCTGAAAATCAGATCTCTCTAAACTGCTTTACATTATATTAAAAAAAAAAAAAAAAAAAAAAAAAGACAAAACGAAACATCAAAACCAAATCATCAGTCCTTTGAATATCCTCAAAATGACCTTCACACATCCGGTGAATAGATTGCTAATAACACCTGGAAAACACCTGAAAAATTAATATACCTTTGGGTGTCATAATTACCCAAAGATATACCAGATGGTGCAACTGAAATAGTTGGTTTAAACTTCCCCATCTCCAAAACCATATTTTAGATACAGACTTAAACAAGGACATTATTGACATGGGGGGGGGGGGAAAGAAGCCCAGAGAACGAAAAAAATAGTCAATAAGGACTGAAGAAATCTATATTTATCATTACATAAAAACCTAGAGGTTTACAGCTGAATTATTCTTTATGTTATATTGGCTATACTGACCAGATCCTACACAGGTGGAGATAACTTCACCTATACACCCACATTTGGAAATATTAAAGTGGGGTTGCTCTCACCACAGTTGAAAATTGCCATTGCCAGTTCTCTCTGTGTATTCCAGGCTGTCCAGGATGTCTCCATTAGGCTGAAAACACGACAGTGGATCCTCGAGGGAGCCTCTCCTTCCTGGAGCAGCTCCTGGAGCTCAGGTGAGACTCCTCTGAATGCCCCAAACAGCACCAGGTTATCGGGGAGCCTTCCACACTCCCTGGCTCTTGGAAATGCTCATAATGTCCTTTTCTGACCTCTGTTCTGTTCTTAGATGATTTGCCTTTGTGAGAAAGGATTTTCTGCTGTTATGACACCTCATTCCTTGGGTGGCTCTGTGTGTCCAAACGTAACCAAAATGTTAAATAACATTGAGTGACAGAGACAATGAGAGGCATGTGAAACAGAAAGTTACAACAGTTCTCAGGAAATGTGCAAGAAGAACGTGTTTTATAATGTTTTATTATTATAATTATTAAATTGGCGTAAAGAATTATTTTAGATGACTATTTGGCATAGAAGAAGGTGAGCTCTCCAAATTCTCATCAGTAGGAACAGACTTAGAAAGAGGGCGAAAAAGGACATTTTCAATATTACTGATTTCTTTATTTTCACCACTGCCTAAGGAAATGTGCATGACTCAAAATGGGGCCCTTCAAGGTATGAGTATTTCCAAGCCTGCAGTGTCTCTGAAATGAGGATGCTTTCAGGACATCTTCTTGCTGTAACAAAAATTTAACCTCAAAGGATCTTTCTGATCCTTATTTTGGGAGGAGAGTCTTCCAACTAATTTATGGTGACATTAGAGGATAGCAACATGCACAGTAATGAATTCTCTTTAGCCTTTGGGCTGTAGCTTTGTTTTACTGTCTCCAGGAAAATAAAAGTGGATCCATGGAAATATTCAGCATTTGTGTTTTAATTGCCCCTGAGAGTCTGACTGTTTTGTAAAGAATGCAACTTGTAATGGTATGAGAAAAGAAGAGGGATGTTTTCAAGCTCAGTTCTTACAAGAACAAGAAGTAAAGTCCAGCAGCAGTGGTGAAGCTCCCAAACACTGAAGATAATTAGAGTCATTAGTGTTTAAGGTGAACATTAAGGAGAAACACATGGAAAGGGTCAGTTAGTAGTGGACAGGACGAGAAGGAATGAAGGATGGGATGCACAGGATGAGACAGACCCTCTTTTCATGTGAAAGGATCTAATGGCTTGCAGAAATTTTACAGGATTTCTTAGCTAAATTAAATAACTCTACACAAATGAAAGGGTTTGAAAGGCAATCTGACATGATAAGACTCTTTCAGATTGCAGAGCTGACCTGCATCCTTCATGTCCCCTATAAAGCAAGTCAAAGGGAATAAGAAAGGAATAGGGTTGTACTGTCGTTAAATCTTTTTCTGTTTTGGTTTAAAAGGTTTGTCTTTGACCTTTCATCAGGCATCACATGCGTTCTGAAGAGTGGAAGATGATAATTTTTTAAGCAGAGCTCTCATGATTTAAAGCACTAGTGGTACCAATATTCTTTCCTGCCATTAAATACATGATGGTATAGGATTTCCCTACAGTTATGGAAGAAAAAAGGAGTGTGAAACATAACAGAATCCACCTTTCAGTGTTCTACCTCAGTCCTAAAAAACAAGCTTGTCTAAGAACTCGATTTCAGACAGAGATAAAAATCCTTCTATTTAACCAGTTTCTATTTCTTTTAAAAGGGATGGAATGTATTAGTGGAAATGGAATGGATTTTCCCTTTACTTTAATAGAGTGGAACAGATTACCCCAGTCTGGAGGCCAGACCAGGCTCCAAATCACAACAAAGTAGAGACTGACATTTTCCTTACCCTTCCTGTTCTTTAGGAAAAGATGGGAGTGCAATTGGGGTCTTGCCCAGTCAAGCTGTCTTGCTGATATGCTGGCAGTTCATAAGGCCAGAGTTTAGGGACCAAGGTAATCTCATTGATCCACACAAACCACCCTGTGGCATTTCACAAACTTCTCTCCAACTTTCCAATTTCACTCAGAGGTGTCCTCAGCTAAATGAGTTACTGTTGTGGGGGATGCTTCCAATAGCCAAAATATATTTCCCTTGGTTCCCAAGCCACAACAAAATATGGCATTATGAGTTAATGGCACCACTTCACGGGCTGAAGAGACAAAACTGGATGTCACAATGATCCATGGCACAGGGGGAAAGTTCTCTCTCTGGACTAACCAGAGTGGAAACTTTCTCCCTGCTGCAGAAACTGCTGACATTTGGTCATTATCTGGCAGACAAGGCAGGGAATGGAGGACAAAACAAAGGGCAAGTGAAAAGAAGAAATAAAGCAAGGGAAGAGGTCTGAAAGAAATGTCATATGCTCTTCAGTGGGTTATGTGATTAAAGGCCATTCTTTCCAAACTCAGAGACCCAGGGATGAGTTTGAGTCCCTGTAACCTAATCAGTGAATCCAGTCCAGGTGGGTGAGTCAGCCAAAAACTGCTTTCTCAAGAATACCTTGAAAATTAGAAGGGTTCCTGCCTGAAAAGGATCAGGGCTTACTATGGGACACAGGAGCAGAAAGAATGTGGGAATATGCAAAGATGGAATGTTTAGCAGGAACAAAGGCAGCATAAGGGAGGGATCAAGATGGACCAGGAAGAAAAAAAGAGTGGGAAAATAGATGGAAAAGGGTTATGGGCAAACTATCTGCTGGGCAGGGTGTTTGTCTGGCTGAGCTCTGCACCTCAATCTACTCTGTCTCACTCCTAAATCCTGATTCTCTCTCCTGTGCTACTGAACTCACCATTGTGAGCCAGCACACAAAGGTGATGGGCTGCAAGCCAGGCTGGCTGTCAGCAGGCTGGGAGGTCTGGTGCCAGACTGAGGCCACCAGGGGTCTGAGAGTCCTGCTAAAAGCCTCAAGCAAGGACTGGGACCTCAAGACCAGCTGTTCCAAAACCCGTCTTAGTCCAGCTGCTGGAGAAATCCCTACTGTGTCTATTCCTGTAGCAACTCCAACCCCAATTATCTGGAAGGCAATGTGGTGACTGTGCTGTTCATGTTTGTGTGAGTGCTGTGTGAGTTTATGTGGTGCTCTCTGTGTTCTTCTTTCTGGCTGTTTGTTTGTGTATTTGTGTGTGCACTTTTTGGGGACACAAGTTCAACTTTGTTGCTGCTGGACCTGGGGTCACAGAGTCACAGCAGCCTCACAGGTGGATGGCAGGAACCTGAACCCCACCTATCTTGGCTGCCTTTATCAGTGCACAAAATGCAGAAGACAAGATGGGTACCCAGAGGATTAACCCAAAATACACCATTGTTGTACTTGCATCATGTCTTTAATTTGAAAAAGAATTGGTATAGATTAGATACTGGGAAGAAATTATTTCTGTGAGGGTGATGATGCCCTTGAATATGTAGATGAGAGAAGTTGTTGGCAGCTCATCCCTGGAATGTTCAAGGCCAGTTTGGATGGGGTTTTGAGCAGCCTGATCCAGTGGAAGGTGTCCCTGCTATGGCAGGGGGTAGAAACTGGATGAATTTTCAGTTCCTTCTAACCCAAAACATTCTGTGATTCAAGATTCAGTCACAACCCTGTGATGGCCTGATTGCTGTGACTTGGACTTGTATGATCACAAGCTGAAGATGCTCATTGCTTTTCTGTTGTAAACTCAAATGCCAAGTTTTCCATGGGGGGACTGTGCTGAAGGAATCACACCCCTCACCCCATGGACTCAGAGTTTTGCCACAATAATTTTGTTCTGCACTCATGGCTGCAATGGAGCAGTACCTGTTTAACCCATTTTCCCATGTAGAAAGGCACCCTGGTTTTTTGTGGGTTACTGGGGGCTTTTTGCAGACCAGCATTTACAGGTCATTTACTTCATCCTTTCTCTACTATCCACCTTTTCCTTGTTTTATTGCTGGATCTTTGATGCTGTATGAAATCAATTTTGCAAGGCTTTAAAAGGCAGTTAAAAGGTGAAATATAATTGATTTTCCCCCTGCCACCACCACTAAAGGCAAGTAACTGGACAAAACCCATCCTTAGCAATGATCATTACAATCTGGGAGTGTTAATGCCATTTCTTTGCCTACTTTTAGTTTGATTATTTAATCGGTTTCCATTTACATTTGGCAATAAAAGCTAGTCCAAATATTTTTAATAAAATTTCCACCCTGCTGGTTGACCTTTCTGTTGACTTCCAAAAGCTTTTGCACACAATAAACCGGGGAAGCTGACAGAAATATAAAAGGTTTGTTTTACCTTTGACACTGGATTTTATCTGCCCATGGAAAAGAGCTCTCACACATTGCTTTGCCCCCTCTCTCTTCCCCCACCAAGGACTGTGTCTTGTACTTATTTCTGCAGTAACCCTTCCAAAATAAGATCTTCTTTGTTTAAGTTGCATGTCTTGAGTTTGACATGCCTAATCTTGGTTGTCAGCAACTTTTCAGGCTCTTAGTGTAGCTGAATTTGTTTTCACCTAACTTAACTATCTAAAAGCTGAATGCTTAATCTGAGCCAGATGCCTCAACTTGCTTTATATTTATTAGACACATCACAGCTCTGCCTCAGAATGGGATGAAGCAACTTCTGGTGCTGAATCTGTCAGTCTGCAGCTACAAAGGGAGCCTAAATCATCAGCTTAGACTGAGCACATTACTTTGGGGCAGATACAGTAAATGAAAAACAATCTGTTTCCTGAAACACAGCCCTAACAGGAGCAGCTGCATCTTACCCAAGTTCATCCAGAGCAATTTCAGTGCCCTGTCAGGGAGTGGGGATGCACATATTTTACATTTGGGAACTCCTAATGTGGTCAGAAGCATCAGCACAGATGATGTGGTGCCTACAGGGATAGAAGGACTGGGATGGGCTTGTGCCTTCCAGTTCTAAAGCCCTTATTGACAGTTCACTTGTGTAAACATTTGTTGGGGCATAAAAGTGGGGTTTGTGACCTCATTTTGGGTCTGAGTGTCTGACCAAAGCCAACACCCTGAGCTGGGAAGCAGCAGAAACAGTGAAAGATAACTTGCTATCTCCTTCCTGCTGAAAATGCATTTTCAGAGGAATAATTATGGAAATCCATCTTTGCTCTTTCTCTTATGCAGATAAAGGGAAGGTTTAATGACTGAGAGTCTAACACGAACCCACATCCCAGTCCCCCATTAAAATGTCTTTACAAGCTCTCTATATTTTAAAGTCATAACTCTGTATTTTAAAGTTCACCTGATTAATATTGTGCTTGGTAGCTCTTCAGTTTCTTTTTAGAGCTGATTTTGACAGCAAGACCTGCACCAGACTATAAAAAAATAGTTTTCCAATACTCCAAATTGCTGTCAATTTATCCAGGACATCAGATTCTGAATGGTTTTAGCAGAAAAGCAGAAATAAGTTAAGTGGTATCTATCTGGCTTTTTCAAGTGCCATCTGGGCATATTCATTAGCTTCACTTGGGCTGTAGCATTAAAAATCTTTTTCTTTTTTTTTTTCTTTTTTTTTTTTCTTTTTCTATTAGAAAGTTACTTTTTCTTTCTTTGAGAGCAGTACTTGAAAGCAACAGGGGTGCAATATGATGACTTTTTACTCCTGGGCAGAGTATCCAAATGTTGCAGTCACTCTCTAATGGAAGGAACATATTTTCTTCAGCAAGTTGAAGAGGCAAAACGTGCAGCTGCATTGCAATGCCCCTCTTTGGAGGGGATATGTAGGTCATTCTGTTGGCTGAAGCTTTTGAAGCCTCATAAACTTCAGCAGTGACAGGGCACTGCACTTAGTAGACTAAATATAACCTTGTGCCTCAACATCCTTTGAACACAATGGAGAAGAATGGGCAAGAGGAGAATATGATTCCTTCAACCCACTTCAACATCTGCATGAATATATCTGTCCTCAATACCTCTAAGTCTTTCCTCCAGCTGTTTCAGAAAACTAAATAAAAGTTAAACTTTGTATCACCAGGTGGATTACAAATAATCATGAGAGAAAATCATCTTCCCACTGAGCCTTCACACCCTCCTGGCATTACAGTGAGTCACAGAATCATCAAGGTTGGAAGAGACCTTCAAAAGTATCCAATACAACCATCAAACCAGCACCACCATAACCACTCCTAACCCATATCCCCAGGTGCCACATCCAGATGCCTCTTGCAAGCTCCCAGGGATGGTGACTCCAGCACCTCCCTGGGTGACTTAATCCAATGCCTAGCCACATTTTCAGTGGATTTTTTTTTATTAATACATAATCTGAACCTTCCTTGGTGCAATTTAAGGTCACTTCCTCTCATCCTTTCACTTGAGATATGGCAGAAAAAATGAACCCCTACCCTCCTGTCAAAGGCAGAGAGCAGTAAGGTCCTCACTGAGCTTCATCTACTCCAGGCTGAGCCCCCCCAGCTCCCTCAGCTGCTCCTCATCAGCCTTGGGCTCCAGCCCCTTCCCCACCTCTGTTCCCTTCTCTGGACACACTCCAGCACCTCAATGTCCTTCTTGCCATGAGGGGCCCAAAACTGACCCCAGAATTTGAGGTGTGGCCTCCCCAGTGCCCTGCACAGAGGGACAATCACTGCCCTGCTCCTGCTGGCCACACTAGTTCTGACACACAAGCCCAGGAGGCCACTGGACTCCTTGCCCACCTGGGCACACACTGGGTCATGTTCAGGCACTGTCAGCCAACACCTTCAGGTCCCTGAATACAGAATTAAAGATGGGCTGATCCACTTGCCTTGCCCATAAAACACAATATATTTAGGATGCACTAGGGCTTAGGATGGTAGATGAATCCCTACTCACTTCCTATTATCCTGGAAGAAAACACTGGAGTTCCAGGCTCTAAACAGCCACAGACATATCAATAGGGCAGGGGATACAGAAGATGAAGGCCTGAATGACTGCTCATTCTCTCAGCTTATTGGTCTTAACTAAATGCCAAGCAGATTTGTTTTAAGCTTTTGAGATCCTGCATCTTTGTCTTGCGTGTGATGCTTTCTAGTAACGCGAGCTCCGGGGCCAGGAGTCACGGCGTTATTGCTGTTTGCTGAAAACATGCATTTTCACTCAGATCCCATAATTGAAATTCAAGCTGCACATGATGCAATTTGACATTAATTTCAGTTATTTGTGTCTGAGGTTTGCCCCATCCAACGAGAGCCGACAGTAAAGAAGAGCACTGGAAATGGAAATACACAGCGCCATTAGATGCAAGGCTTGATTTGTAAATCACTTAGAAAGCAATAAAACTGGGGATGGAAATAAAAGTGGCAAAGCTCAGCTTTCTAAATGTTAAATAATTCAAGAGGGAAAGGGTGAGGGAAAAAAGTACAGAGCAAGAGCTTTGTGTGTGAAAACAATGGCATCCGAGCAAATCAGAAATTTCAAGCTCTGACTAAATGTAATTTCAGTTCAATTAAAGCATAACATCAAGATTGTGGGCTGCTAAAATCAGGGATGAAGCATGTCATTGCTGTGTGCAGTTCTAAAAGATTTACAGCAAAACACGGATCTAGGAGAGATATTCTCTGCAATGGTGCTGCAGGGCTCTTTAATGAGCAGACAGCTCCTGTGCAAAACTGGGCTGTGGGGAGTCAGAGCAAGCAAAATTCGAGATGAAAATCATTCTTCCCCCTTTTTTGTATTATTTATTTATTTATTTATTTATTTAATCTTTGGGAAGGTAACACTGACAGTAAGTTAGCCAGAGGAACAGATGCCTGAAGAGAAGTCTTTTGTCACCTGAACTTTACAAATTTGGAGTTAAGGGGTTTGTTGTTGTTACTTTCTTTCTGTTCTAAAGATAGTCTGTGCTCCAATTACAGGTTTCTGATTTCAGCACAAGGACTGCAGAATGAAATTTTATGGTTTTTGTCTAGCAGGATGTCACTGCAATACACTGTGGGGAGGAGAAGAGAGGGCTGGCAACAAGAAAATGTAGGCCAGATTCAATGAAGCAGATGTTAACATCTGTTCCCCTCTTCTTTCCCTGGGAGAGACTGAAAGTGTTTAAGTATCAGATGCTGCCTTAATAGCAAAGCATTTCCTCCAGTGCTCACAAACTGTCTGATAAAAAGCTGAGAAGTAACATTATCTCAAGATCTTAAGGAAATAAAGGCTTGGGAATGGAGGTAAAAGATGTACAAGTTACCCAGCAGGGATCTTGTTCCTGCTATCCTGGCCCATCCTGGAAGACTCTAAACTTTGGCCTGATTTTTAACAACAGTTGGAATCATAATAGTTTCTTCTGAATTGCAAGTTTAATCATTTGTAGTGCCTGGGAGCCTCTGGATGTTCAGAACTTTGCTGTGGGATTCGAGGGACAAGGGAGGCAATAGTTATGGAGAAACAGCTGTGATGGGAAAGAGGAAAAACTTTTGGAAGGCATCTTGAGAATTCTTTCAGCTATATCATTATCTGTGTTACCAAGAAGGGCTTGGATGATCCACAAATTGGTGAAATTACTTGGGAAACATCTCCAGAGATTTCTTGGCTCACAGATAGAGCTGAGCACATCCTGGCGTGTTTTGTATGGGATCTGCCTTGCACCTGCCATTAGCAAATCTCCTGGTTACTGGAAGGATGGGAGGTTTGGATTAGATATTCAGATAAAATTCTTCCCTGTGACAATGGGGAGGCTCTGGTTCACGTTTCCCAGAAAAATTCTGGCTGTCCCATCCCTGAAAGTGTCCAAGGCCAGGTTGGAGGGGGCTTGGAGCAACCTGGGATAGTGGAAGGTGTCCCCATGGCAGGGGGTTGGAACAAGATGATCTTGAAGGTCCCTTCCAACCCAAACTATTCTATGGCACTATGAGTGGTTTATTTTAAGCAGATAGTGAATAATATTTATCTTTTTTTCTATAGTAACAAATAAAATCTGCAAAATTAAAAAAAAAAGTATTTTCTCCCAACTCCTGAAAGTGAAGCTTGAGCATTATGGCTTCTTGAGTCCTCTAGTGTGATCACTGAACAAATTTAGTACCCCAAAACTGAAGGGAGGGATAAGTAGCCTAGCATGGTAGTCAAAATTGTTTCCATCTCAACACCTATATCTGATATATTCCTCTGAACTCCCTCTAATAAATGGAGAAAAATAAGACCCATCAAGTGTGACTCATCTCACTCCAAAGCAAACATCCAAGTAAGAAGGCTTGCACCCAAAATTCCCATTCTTTCTGCTTTGTCTGGGAGATGACTCAGCTCTGATGGAAACATCAATGCACTAGAAACAGAAAGTGAAAGATATGTTTTCAGATGTCAAGTTAACAGAGAAAACTAAAGGTAGGAGAAACATCCAAGCACTGAAACATCAAGACATTTGCCCTGGGTGTCAAAAGAAAAATAGATCTTCACCCCAAAATTTTTACAATAAAAAAACTGTTGAGTACCATGTCCCCTCTCTAGGTTTGTTGTACAATTACACAGGAAAGCCTTGGAGACACTGAGAAATGAAAGATCAAAGGAAATTCAGAGCAACTGTTTTCAGTTTTTAACTGGATTTTATTTTGAAAGCTGCTGCTTCTATCAGAGATTTGAAGAAAAGAGTTTAAAAGCATCTGTGATGGGTTTTTTGTTGTTTTTTTTTTCCCAAGGATATCATAAGAGATATTTCCCATTTCTCTTGACCTTGCCTCACCTCTGTTCACAGCTACAAAAAGACCTGTATTGCACCTGAGGTAGGAAGTGTCAGAATAGTCATTTTTCCTCGCAAAATCTCCACCATCTTTCCTCTTCAGAAATAATGATCTCCAAAAGTGAGTATTCTGATAAAAATTTAGGGAAGGTGACAATTCTGCTGTGATCAATGCTACCTGTCAAAAAAGGTCAAAATGTTTGCTTCAGACAATTTGTAATGAACTCATTATAATCAAAACAAAATTATGCTTACGCTGGAAGAAAATAATGCTTAAATGCTTGTGTCTATTTGGTCTTTTATTGGCTCATACCTGAACACACCAAACATTTGTCTGTGAAAAATCATGAAGAAACAAAAGGAAATTTTTTATCCATTTCCTTATTGTTTTCATTGTACATTTCATCGTCTGCAAACAGCTTGGGCCGTGATAATTTGCCAACAGCTCTAGGGAAATCAGCCACAAACCCCTTCCTCATTCAGAAATAATAATTCAGCCACATTCCTGTTCTGACCAGAAATGCCTTTCCCAAAGCCATTGCAGATCTGCTGTGTTCAGTACTCGGTAAATCTCTGATCTAACACCTAAGAATACAAAAGATTTTATAGAAAGACATCCAAGATCTACAGATAGCTATCTCATGTTTTTCTCTGCTAGGATATTTCTTGCCAGAGATGATAATCAAATACTGCAGCTATTTTTCATTTATTTACTTAGATAACTACTTATTTTTATATATATATATTCATCTCTGTTTATGTTCAGATTCTCTAAGTCTTAAAGTCTTAAAGTGTTATTATAAATTGATGTCACAAAGTGTTTTCTGGCTGAATCTTACAAGAATTTTCTTGGAGGTGTCTGAACCATTCACCTCTAGCATTCTGTAGTTAGTTATTTTAGGGATGTTTTCCATACAAGCACTTCTTTTCCTGCATTTATTTTTTTAAGCTTTACCCAATCCTTGAAAAATAAAGTATTATAGGTTAAGCATTTAATATTACAAGCCTCTACTGCTAAAATAAATGTCAGTATATTAACTTCAAGAATTAAATTTGTTCACTGAGTCAATGTAGTCTCACCTGGGTAAAAAGCAGGTTTTCCAAAATACCAACAAAACAATGAAATTGTTTTCATTAAATTAAAAAGTTGAAATAACATGCATTTTCGATAGCACACGCAGCATATAACATCTTCAGCTGTTTCAGTATAAAATGTGGTAGCCTTCAGAGCAGAGGAGGATAGATCTCACTGACTGATAGAATCAGAGTGCCTGGAGTCATTTATTGTCTGAAACACACACACACATCTCCCGAGCCAGTTAAAATATGTAAACTTCAGTGAAGGAAACAGCAACACTAAATAAAACTCCTCAGCTCTGCCAAGGTCAATAGCACCACGAAAAGGCTCCTGGAGCAGGGGAAACAGAGCAGACAGAGCTGCTTTATATCATCTTCTCCCACACTGACAACTACCTTACACTGTGAATGATGGACATAAATTGGAGCTATTTGTTGAGCAACTCAGCTTCTCAGTCTGGATAAAGGAAGGGACAAGTTGATTGCTGGACGTAGTAGTTCTTGGTCTGGTTATTTTTGAGGGAATAAATAACACAAAGTGAATTAATTTATTGCATCAGCTGGGAAAACCTTCAGGTGACCTTGGAAAGATGGGGGAAAAAAACAAAGAAATGACTCAAGGGAAGAAGTTGACAACTGGAGAACAGTGCAAGGAGAAAAATGAAAACTCCAACCGTCTCTGAAATAAAAAATATTACCTTGAGACACAATGAATAATGAATTCTGGAGCATCCAGCAGATTGTTTCAGATGTTGTTTTTAAATGTCCTTTTTAAAGGACAGTTTTACACTTTTGTTTTCATCTTCAAAGGCTGGGTTTGGTGATCTCAGAGGTCTTTTCTGTGATTTTGTGATTCTGTGATTCCCAAACCTCATTAAGATACAGGAGCAATGTCTTAGACAGCTGTGAACAGCTAAATTTCCTAAATTGCTTTGAGCATATTGTGCCACACAACTGTAAGCTTCCATCAACACGATTTATATATTGATATAAAGGTAACTTTATATTAATGTATATTACAGCAGTGACTTACCAGTTTGTTCTGTTCAGGTTGGATGGGGCTTGGAGCAACCTGGTCTAGGGGAATGAGTCCCTGCCCAAGGCTGGGGAGGTGGAATAAGATGGACTTTATGGCCCCATCCAACCCAAATCATCCTGTTATTCCATGAATTTGCAGTGGTTTGAATTCTATGTTGAGCACTCTGTCTGGAATAAGTTCTAAAAATCACAGGTGATTCATTCAAGCAGATTTTAGTTGGGTTTTTTTTCAGAGATAGGAGTGTAGTTTGAAGGTTTCAGTGTTCCTGGAAGAGGTGAAAAAACAGAGCAAATTAACTTGTTTATTAACAGAAAGATAATAAATGATTGACAACATAAAATGGAACTGTTAGAATAGGAATTAATGAAATCACTCACACCAGGCCTGATTAGATGCAATTTCTCTCTTTGTCTGTCTAAATATTGCATGGGCATTAACTTTCTCCTTTACAATGTTAATCTGATGTCTTGTCAAGGGAGAAAAATTACTTAAAATGTGTAAAAGCTACCAGCAGGCTGATGGTTATTACTTTGTGCAATACGATTTGAAAACATTAATCTAATGGGAGATAGGCACAGGTCTTTCATGGCTAAATGGGAAACGTGTCCATCAGGCACTGCTGCAGTCTGAGGAGCTGAGGGAGCACCAAATAGCAAACACAAAGTTAAAAGAGAGAAAAGAAGTAAGTGCAGTGTTAATGACAAACAGGAACTCGTAAAACAGCACATGACCTTCTCCCACATTCTCTCCTTTACGAGTAAAAAGTCCTTTTAATTCCTTCTCATTTGCATTATTGCAAAATCAACCAGATGCAATATGAATGCTTTTCTTTTTCACTCTTTTTTCCCTAATTCTGCCCCCAGTTTTCTCTCTTTACTTCCTTACAAAGCACATTCAAAGCAGAAGACACATCTAGGTGGCCTGATTCAATAAAGTATTTCCACTGGGCAACCCCAGTTTGCATAAAATAATTAAGGGACTCGAGATGAGAACTGAACTGGCATGATGATGGAACTGGCAGGCTGGAATAAATTAGTTCAGTGATCAGCAGTGAACAAGCAGAGCTCGTGTGTTCTTTAAAAGAGACTGAGAGCCAGAGGGAAAAGAGCAAAGTCACGTTTTGGATGTCCACAAGGATTTTCCAGGACATCATATAAATGTTTTTGAAGAACAAACTGTTTACTGATGATCTAAAGCATTCAAGGCATGATTCCATTTCTGTAGTGTAGTTATCACCTTCAATTTTGACTGTAATTATCCTCACAGCATCTTTCTGGTCCTGGATACTATTGGATTATTTTTATAATTCTAACAAAGGCTTAAGCTTTGAAAGACCAGGAGTTGGGTACATGAAAGGAGAGACTCTGCTGCCAAACTACGATTTCAACATAACTGAAAGTGGAGTTAAGAGTCTCCTTGGTTATGATTTGCCACTGAGTAACCCTGGAAGCTTTTGAAGCTTTCAATACCACAAAGAATCAGGAGCATCTTCCCTCAGATAAGAGATGCACTAAACAGGAATTCTGCACCTGAGCTGGTTGCCCAAATTGGGTTTGTGATGAACGGAGAAGCACATTTAGACTGTGAATAATTTGAATTACCACAAGCTTCTTATGATGAAGAGCCTTGCCTAGAACTGCTTAATGACAAAGGAACAGACTTCACACAAGTTTCAGGTTCCTCCTCTGGGTCTGTAGTGGACAGAATTGCCTGAATGCTGGGAGCATTTAATTTCCAGTATTTACCTCAACATCAGTCTTTCCTTTCTGTCTGTAGTTTTTAGATCCCAACATCTGAGTTTTCTTTTAAGTAAAATGCTTCAGGACCTCGGAATCATGGAATGGTTTGGGCTGCAAGGACCTTAGAGATCATCTAGTTCCAATCCCCTGCCATGGGCAGGGACATTATGCAAAATAGCACTATATTATAGTTTTATAAATTGTGAGTTTTATAGTATTTTAAGCGAATAAATTAAAAATAGAGTTTTATTTTTATCGTGTTTTTAAGGGTAAATTGTTTAATTGTGAAATGCTATTTAAATTATTTTCACTTTTAATTTAATAATTAATTATTTGTGATTTGTAATGTGGATTTTTTTATTTAATTATATAATATTACTTAGACTTATGGAGAAGAAGGTGAAGAAGAACTAGCTTTTTTTAAAGAACTTTTATTTTGTTTTTTATATATTATTATATTTTAAAACTTTAATTTTTAAATTTTTTACTATGTGATATTACATATTTTTATTTAAACTACACACTTATAATTTTAGTTTTATTATTTAATTTTGGAAGTTTTTTTTCCATGGCTTCAGGTCAAACGCAGTGTTCTCCTGGGAGTCAGTGCCTGTTAGCACAGAAAGTCTAAAATTCTCAGTGATCAAGGTTCTAACAGCAACGTGGGGCCAGGAGTTTGGGATGAAAGGAGGCTGCACCCTCCAAAACCCCGAGAGAGAAAACCCCATGGGTGTGTGCCCCAGTGGAATCTCTCCCTTTATTTGGATGAAGTGCAGGACTCCTTTATAGACACTGGCTTTTCACAGCGTGATTTTCCCTATATTTTCAAATAAAATTTATCATACTTGCAGTATTTATATTTTCTGACCCAGAAACAGTGTAAGAGAAGCAGGTGCCAGTTACAGAAATAATTAGTAAACTGCATAATATATAGGTATAATGTTCCCAAAAAAACACTCAGAAACCCAGACTGCATGGGAACAAATTGGAACAACATAAGCTGCTTAAACTCACAATATAGGTAAGAGAATTACTAGGGAGCACTTATATTCTTATTTAACAACCAAGGAAGGTTGTTTCCTTTGGAAGCTCCTTTTGCTTCTGGTGAATGCTCACTGGAAAGCACAAATGAGCAGCAGGAATTGCAATGGAGATATTACAACACTGTGATATCCCAGATCTCACACCTCAGATCAGGACTTCTGCCCACAACATCCATGAAATAAAGACAGGCTCTGTCACAAGAGAAAACCCTGGTTTGGCACTAAGCTCAGGTCCTTCTTGAATAGAATTCCCAATATGGGAAATACTGATTGCAATATAATTACCTGGGGAATGTGAAGCTCCAGTAAATCACAGTATGTGTGTGTCCTTGGACAATTTATGTACAGCTTGAAGAGATGTAAAGGTCTGAGCTGCTGTAAGACTCATGCTTTGAACCACACTGAGAAATTGGCTGCTGCAGAGGAGTGGGTGGATTTTTTTGTGTTCCCACCCTTCCAAATACATCCAAAGCTATAGAACACCATGGGACTGTAGTCCCAAACCCCTTCTCCTGCATCATCTCTGTGTTGGTCCATGACTTCCCCAACTGCATTTAAATTTCCATACTACCAAAAACACTTCAGCTAAAACTCAGTTGGTGGGTGGTTTGGGAGGAAATGTCACTCTTCTGAAACACATTTCATTTTCTAAGTCTTCATTTCCCTATTTTCAATAGTTCTCCTAATTACCTTGCACTACATTTCAATAAATAAATAAATAGATAAATGAATAAATAAATTTTGTCACACTATGCCAAATATTTACATGAAAATAATGGAACAAATGGTTTGGCACCCTAAGTGAGACAGGTAATATCCCAGATTTAAAGGACATCACCTAGAATATTAAGAACAAAAAATGCCCAATTTCAGAGCACCTTTAGGACCAAAAAACCCCTTTTTTTTAAGACTTGAGAGCTCAATCTATATCTGGTATCCTTAAAGTGTTGTTTCTGTGTTCCCTAGTAGGGTGCATGGGAGCTCCAGATCCTTCTGAAAATGAGTTTTCCTAAACCTGGCAAGATCTGCTCCGTGGTTGAAATGAATCCATTACAAAAACAAACAAACAAACAAGCAAAAACCCAAACAAACAAAAACAAAAACACAAACAAACAAACAAAAACAAAACAAAAAACCAAAAAACCTCCTTTGCTTGTTTTTGAAGGAAGGGGCTTTTGGAGAATAAAATCCCATAACATTCTCTAGTCATGTGGGACTGTTCACAGGAAAACAAATCTTGCTTCTCTCTAAAACATTTAAAAGGTACACCAATACATAAACTGTGTTCAACTGTATCAGCAGACTCTAAAACATGAGTTCAGCCTTGGTTCTGCCTCTGATTCATCTTGGAAAGGAATTCTACTCTCTTTGCCCTGATTGCATCCTTTCTTAGGAAAGGGATAATCATCCAGGTGAGCTTGTTCTCTCACAAGTGCATTTTGTTTCACAGTCAAACTGTCTATTTGCTGCAGAAATTCTGGCTTGTCTTTTTTTAATTGTCAGAGTGTAATTGACTGTAAAGAAAGATTGGAACATGTTGTCACTCCCAACAACAAAATCCAGATGTTATGGTGCTATTTTCTCTTCTGGAGCTTTAGGAGATGGGAAGTCTTTCATTAAGAGGAGAAGGGATGAGGAGAGGCAGTTATGTGCTCCCATTTTATAGGAAAATAATCCTGTGTGCAACAATGACAAGTACACAAATGAGAATAATTAATCCTAGATGGATGGAGACAAGGCTGAGCTGATAGCTTGATGCATACAGCTTTTCCTGAAGAAATTTATTTGATCCTTGCCTTATTATGTGCTTTGCAGCAGCATTTTGTAGTTTTTGGCATTCTGCTGTTCAGGCTGGAGCCAGCAGGGAAAACAGAGATGCAGAGCTTAGTTCATTTCCCTAACGATGCACCCAGTGTGCTTGGAGTTACCCCAAGGTACTTGAGACATTCACAGGGGTTTGGCAGGTCTGACAAAGGTCAGATATGTGCACATATTTTTGGAACTGGGAGCCACTGCCCTAAAGAACTTCAGATTTCTCCAGATACTTTGTCAGGAATTAATATGAAACTATGTTACAAGAGGTCATTAATTTAAAAATTAAATGAAACATAAATTTGCATTAATAATATAAAATAATTTTTATTGTGTTCTGGCCTGGAGAAGAAGGACCTTATCCCCCTCTACAACTCCCTGATATCAGCTTGTAGCAAGGAGGGATTGTGTCTCTTCTCCCAGGTAACAGGTGAGAGGACAAGAGGACGTGGCCAAGGGAGGCTCAGGTTGGACATCAGGATGGATTTCTTCATCCTGAAAAGGTGGAAGGTTGGTTAAGTGTTGGAACAGGAGGGTGGTGGAGTCACCATCCCCAGAAAAGCTCAGGAAATGACTGGACATGGCACTTAGTGCCGTGGTCTAATTGACAAAGTGGTGCTCCAAAGATTGAGCTTGATGATCTTGGAGGTCTTTTTCAACACTAATGACTTTTTCTTCGAATAGTTTTGGTCCCAATTACCCCAGAAACCAGTGGCAGAGCCAGGAGCAATGCCCTTCTGACTGTATTATGGAAAATATTGCATTCCCACCTCACCCTGTGCTGATATTAAGGGACAGGAGCACCAGTGTAAAGTGAGGCTTCCTCTGTTAAAAACAAAGTCAGGCACAGGTGGCTGCTGAATTCACTGTGATATCTCCAAGTGTTACCATGGAAATTTCTAGGGAGTTTATTATCAAGCAAGTGCAGAGGAACTCAGCCTGGGAGCTGCTGGGTGAGGCATATAAAATATAAATTTTTTTTTTCAGTGAACTCAGTATGGCCAAAGTGACAGCTTTGGAAGGCTCCTCTGCTCTCCTGCTGAGCTCAGCAGGACTGGCACAGAATTCCATCCCAGCACAGCCCTGTGTTTCCAAATGCCTCTGTCTAGACTTGTGTCTGGACAAAAGCTAATTGATGCTTTAAGCAGCAAAAAGCTTTAGAGCAACTTCCAGTTAAACTTCTGGGTCTTTAAATTGCAGAGTTGGGGAGGAGGGAGTATGAAGGGAAGCATGAGCTGGTGTCAAGTGTGTGTAGGGGGAAGGAGGGAGAGGAATCCAGGTGTAGAATTGCAGAGCTGTGACCTCTAAGTAAGAGCTGTGTATCCTGAAGTCCTCTTGTCCAGCTGGAAAATCCTGGGAGGGAATTCACAGTTCTTTAATTTTGGTATCACATTCATTAGTGTATGTGGGGGAAAGAAATAAAAAATGAAACCTTCCCCATCTGCAAAGTTCTTATTTTAAGTGTCACTTTACATCAGTTGATCAGTAGCAGAAGCACTTCAACAATTAAATCCAGGAGTACTACTGGCAGAGGGAATAGCAAGCTGAACACTTCTGTTGAGCTGGAAATGTCGTGGATTTATCTAAACCTCAGTATTTATGACCTTCTTGCACGTAGCTAACCTAGCAGGTAGAAGAATATTTTGGAGATTGTCAATGCACATTCCAAATCATTCAACAATCAAAATATGCAGGTGGCTTTAGGGTGTCACATATCCCCTTTTTTATATTTTTTCCAGAATGTAGAAAAATATCCTGTCCCACTAGTGAGAGAAAATTGATGCTTGCTTTTTCCAGCTGAAATAGCAATAGGACTTTTTGAACAGCAATATAATATGGGAGATAAAGCTTGTTGTTTCACAGAACAGAATTGCATATTTATTATTTACGGTTCACAACAGACAGGCAACTCCATGAAAAACCTTAATCTTCTTTTTAGACATTGTGGAGCAGAATCATAAAAAATCTTCCTGTTCTGTGGAGGGAAAAAAGAAAAAAAAGCAAGGAAATGAAGTTTCAGTACTTCCATTTTGAGCTTCAGAGTACAGAGAGCTTTGCCCAAGGTCTATGAATTGTCTGTGGCAGGGTCAGGAGCTGCAGCCACAGCTCAGAATCTCAAATAACTTTTCTCAGATAATTTCAAGTATTGGTTCAATACTTGCTCATAGGCTTTTCTATGCTCCTGCACACAGCATGAAAAACAAGGTGTATCCATCTAAATTCTCTGAAGAAACTTGATTTGAGGTTATTTACCCGCTGCGCTCCAAATGCCAGGCTCTTCCTCACACTGATGTTGGTGTACTGATGTAAGACCACAGCTCCCAGCACAGGCTTCACCTGGGGAATATCAGGCTTTACCTGCTGGCTGTGGCCACTTCTGGGTGTCTGAATCACAGAATCACAGACTAGTTTCAGTTGGAAGAGACATTAAAGATCATTTAATTTCAACCTCCTGCCATGGGCAGGGACACCTCCCACTAGAGCAGGCTGCTCATGCAATCTGGCCTTGAAAAATCCTAGGGATGGGGCATCCACATCTTCTCTGAGCACCTTGGTGAAATAGAGGCTGAGATATTGTCCATGAAACAAAACTACTGTATATCTCCTCACTGGTACTCGATTAATGGCTGAGAATGAGAAAAATCAAACTATTATCTATTTCACTGCTTAATCAAATCATTAAGGGAATACTAAAAAGGTCACACAATAAAGTAAAACCTTCCTCAGGTCACTGCTGTCCAGGAATGGGATCCCAAACATGATATTATCAGCTCAGCAGTGGAGGTAGGACTCAGTTTTAACTAGTTTTCAAAACTTTCTGAAATTTTATTTTAATCCACTTTCTATATGTCTTGCCATTGTATCAACATATTGTGAAGTTTTGTGCAGAAAGATTTGTTCCAGTTCTATCCTCCAGGATAAAAAATGTAGACAAGAAATGAAAGAAAAGCAAGAAATGTCAAGTTCATTTACTGCCTTACTTGAGATGAACCAATACAAATTACTGGGGTCCTTTTCCCCCTTTTTAGGTCACAGCTGAGGAAGAAAATGTTTCTTTGTCTCTTCCTGGCAAAGCAGAGTTTATTTTGGATGACATTATGCTCAGGTCTCTTCTAAGGAAATATGCACATGCATTCACCTTATTGGTCAGCAAAATGGAATGCATAGTGAAATATCACAGAAATTTTACATAACCTATTTACTCAGGGAAGAAAAGGCACAGACCTACTTTGCATAATCCTCTACGCAAGAAATCTTTGAACAAAAAAAACATTTGAATATAAATAATTCTGAGGTCTATCCAGTGCTGTTGTTTAGAGCAGCACTTTCACCTGTTTGTGATGAGAAAGGGCGTTAATACCCACAAATCCATGGCTGATAATTTTTCTCTATCTTTTGGACATTTTCATGTTCCCTTTCAGGCCCTGGTTTCTCAGGAAAGGAGGATAATTATGATAATAGGTGTTTTTATTCTGGCATGAAAATTACAATTTTTTTTCAGCTCGGTTTGTGTCATTTAGAAAAGAGTTTAGAGAGAAGTGAAAATTAAAGAACACTGATTTCAGAATAAGAGTATTTACACAAGTCTGTGGTTTAGAATTACTGCTTTGAATGTTTTCATAATGCCTGTTTAGTTTTGTGTGCCCATTTCAGGTGTTTTGGGTAGGAGTCTTTTGTCCCTAAATATCTAATGATGAAAGTTTAGTTCCCAATATGCCAGTTATTTAATGACATTAATCCTGAATACCTATAGCACTTCCAGAAACAGTAGGGAAGAATTTTTCCAATATCTTCGTTGGAACACAACCCAGGAGATGTCCACCCAAGTGCAATAACTCAACATTTCTTGGAATAATTAAATGAAAATACTGCCTTTTTTCTTGGTGGCATTAAAGACTACCAGGAGTAACACGACTCTTCTTCATGATGATTAATTTTATTACTCCTTACCAGAGATCCAGATTGATGGGCACTCAACAATCATGGCACATTTCTTCAGGGTTACATGTTGGTGACAGAAAACACACACAAAACATCATTTTCTATTTCAAACAAAACATAATCCTACTTGCCCTTTCTCTTACTCATAAAAGAACAAAAATCAGTGCAAAGAAAGCCTTCACAAAAGAAAAAAATTCTCCTTTCACTCCTTGCTGTAGGAAGAGAAGATACAGAAACTGAGCCATGGTAAGGATGTGACTTCATCACCTTTGAAGAGAGGTGCAGATGTCAGATTTGTGAAACTTCAGAGCTGTAACTGCATAATACAAAGATTGGATCAAATATTAATCCAGCCCATAGTTCCTGCCTCTGGCAGTGACCAATAATGTATATTTATGGAAAATGATAGTACTAGGAGAATGAAAACTGTCTGAACATGCACATATTCATTGAATAATAAATACCAGTAAGAGAAAAAAAGATCAAACCTTGAAGGATTGATAAGTCCCAACTTAGGTGCTTGCACAACCATGGAAATTGGCATCCTGCTGCTCAAAGAATGCCAAAAAAACTCCTCCAGGGTGCAAATCACCTACTGGATTCCCACACCATACCCCAGTAAGAAACTTAAAATAGTGCAGAAATTGCAGTCTGGGTGGTTCAGTCACCATCCAGAGGAGAATGAGAATACAAGGCTGCTGAATTACAGTTCCCAGGAGATCATGTATCACTGCTTTGATGCCAAAATGGTAAAACATCAGCCCTGGGGAATTTTTGTGCATTTTCCACACAAAGATCAAAATGTGTTCCATCTGGGGCTGTGCAGCAGATCAGACATTAATCTATTATTTTGCATCTCACCTCAATGGGGAGTTGCTGCCAGAGGGCTTGAACAATGTTGTGTTACCCAAAGTATTTCAGACTGGAACAGGCTCAGGTTGTGGGGAGTCTCAGGAGGATGGAATTCATGTTGAGCTCCTAACTGAGCTCACGTGGAAACGTGGGGTCTAATCTTCCAAAATGTCCATCAGTACATCTGATGTGAGCAGGGGAAGCTGAAAGGCAAATGTCAATTCATTGTTTTTAAGAAATCTCTTTGGTATTCATCATCTTCTTACATGCAGGGCTTTCCTCCAGACATGAGGAGGAAGCTGGACACTTCTAGCCCAAGATCTCTCCAGCAGCTCTTTCTGAGAGCTATGCAGATAATCAGAAGTTTGCAACAGATTTTTCAGAAATAATTACGTGTGGGATTCCATATGGGGTGGGCCAGCTTGTTTGTTCAATGAAAGAAATGTTACCAAAGTCCTTCTGCCAATGCATTAAATATTTAGTGTCTTCTGCTTAGCTCCTCTGTATCAACAATTTAGCTTCCCATTCTCTATTCATATAACAGCTTAGCTGGATTAAGAGAATTTAACTGACATATAAGGCAAACACAACTGTATCAAATAGATTTCTTGGCCACTTTGACACATATGCTCAAAACCTACAGGAATACAAAGCCTGAAAATATTTGTAAGAAACTCTTTTTGTCTATATATGAAAAATACCCCAAGCATTAATATTTCACACTACAAAATGAATATAACAAATATTAAATTTATTACTTAACCATTTCCTCTGAATGGAGGATTATGAAAAGTTTATAACCATTCATTGATGAAGGAAGTTTCAAAGTATTTTGCAAACAAATATTATCCAAAATGACAATATATCCTAATGCTGTTTGGTTTTCAACATACATGAAAATGTTTTGCCCAAATGCATATTCAGGGCAGATATATGTGCACTGCTTTCTGGGGGCAGATCTGTGGGGTCTGATTATTACCACTGAGTTTGATGGAATTTACATAATTATGCCTCTTCATCGTTTCTTTTTTTACCTTTACATGTTGAAAATTAAATTAAGCTTTGTGACATTTTCATTTCTCTTTCTTTCTATTCCAAAGGTTTTTTTTTCCTTTTTTTCAAGCATTTTCTGAAAATGACTGAGTATTACTGGCAAAGCAACAATATTTGCATCCTACTTCCATTGTCTCTTTGGAAATAGTTCCTCTTTTCTTTATCCCCATGGCAAAACAGTAATTTAGATCATGGAAGTCATAGCAGTGATATTTTCCCCTTCCAAAGTACTCCAGCTTAAAAATGCTTTCAGATAAGATTGAGATCAAATAGAGTGTTTGGTAGAATGTTTTCATGAGAAACTTTACGTGGGGAATATTCTCCTCATCTGCAAAGTGCCACAGTGCTGACAATGCTTTGGAAACACTTAAAGCCATCTCAAAACCCGGGTGTTTTGTTTTTCGAGCTTATCTTTCATGACCAGCATGCTGCATTACTTTGAAAGTATCCAGATTTCTGGGAACATGGAGAGGCTTTTAGGACTCCTTGGCATGGCTGAAGGTTTGAAAGATTGTTCACTTCCTCCAGTGTCAGCACAGCCTCCGAGTGTTGGTGAGAGATGCCCCACTGTCACTTTGCAGCTTGACTCCTTGGGAAATCTTCCTTGTCCCAACTCAGACCATTAAATTCTGATTCTCAGCTCACTGGCTTTCCTCAGAAAAGAAATAATTTCTTACTTTAAGAAATAATTCAGACCAGCAGCAGTGGGTCTGCACTAAAGAAGGGCAGTTTTTAAACACTGTGTATCCATACTATAGACAACTTAAGTTTTTGGATTAATACTGGACCTAACCCAGTGGTGTGGTCTTATTGCACACTTACAGCTTGATTGGCCTGGGTGAACCCCAATCTTCTTCTAATTATTTCTAAATGGAACTGTGTTTGGTGTCTGCCAAGCTCTGTGACAGAAAACAAATTTCAACACATGAGAATTACTGTGAGATGCTTCTCAGCACCTCTGATTCAAACTAAGTGATCTTTCTCCTCCTGATCCAAACTAAAACTCTCATGTGAGAGTGATGACATCAAACCTTCCCTCTACTCTCTACACAAATATTTTGCTAAATACCAAGCTGTGCAAGAGATTTATGGCATTGTCTCTGAGGTGCTTTATAGCCCAAATCCAGGCTGGCTACCTATCTATATGTGTCACCTGGAAGTTATGACATGATATTCAAGTCTGAACAACCAGTCATGGTTGTTAAATCCAAAGATTTGTTTATGGGCAGAGAGGAAGCATATCTTACCTAAAGATTAGGTAAAACCAAGAATTTGCTGGTGTAATTCACATCTAACTTACAGTCTAATAATTCACAGTCTAATTCAGAATCATCACAAGTCCAGTTATAAAGAAGATAATAATGCAGGTGAAGTGCTTATGTACAGAGAAAGTAACAAGAATAAAGTGATAGAAAATCTCCAGCTGGAAGGGACCCACAAGAATCACAGAGTTCATTCCCTGCACCTCACAAAACTTCCTAAAACTAAACCCTGTGACTGAGAGCATCATCCAGGAGCTCCTTAGTGCCATAAGCACTTTCCTGGGGAGTCTGTTCCAGTAACTGACCATCCTTTCAGTGAAGAACCTTTCCTTAATGTCCAATTTGAACTTCCCCAATGCTGCTTCTTAACAATTCCATGAGTCCTCTTGGTCACCAGTGAGAGGAGAGCAGCACCTTCCCCTCCACTGCCCCACTTGGGAAAGGTGTAGACTGAGATTCTCCAAGCTGAACAACTTAGTTAAACCATATAATTAAGATTGTTAATCCTTACACTTCATAACATCCACTCTTTTTCCTGGCACTATGCTGACCCTTCCACAGCTCCAGTGGAGCAATGTCAATAACTCTGCAGGCAGTAACTCTCAACCTGGAACAGCAGACATCTCTATTTCAAGAGTTAATCTCAAAACAGAAGAGACAACCCTTGCTAGAGAAATTGGCAAGACAAAGTAATTGCATTTTCAGGGAAGCAGAGTCCAGCACAACTCTCTCCTGTGATGTGGAGGACAGGTTTACAAAAGTAGAGCAATTGTAAAAAAATTAGATCAGTCACCCAGTAGGTCAAAGGAAGTTTTATCTATCAAAAGATAGTTTTATCTATCTCTTTTTGAAACAGAGTACTGCAAACAGGTAAAGCAAAAATAAACTCATAATAAAGTGAAACACTGTCATGGCTGTGGTTTTCTTGAGACCTTCAGGATGAGACCAACCATCACATGACAAATGTGAACTGTAGCAAGTAATGCACGGCTGGGTGACTAAATGTCTCTTTGAGAGAGGTATAAATTATTCAGGCACAGGATTCTCTGGGTGTATGTTCATGCATGAGAGAAGCATGATAAACAGTCCTATTTCATGCTTAATAAAGTGTCTCACTATCACCTTATAGCCAAAAAGTACATTCACACTGGTGAGTACCCCGTGTGTCAGATTATGAGGAGGCATTTATTGAGCAGTGTAAAAAATTCTGTTATTTCTGTTTTATTTATTTTCTACTTCACTTCGTGAGGAAGAGACAGAAGAGCAAACAGGTCAATTTTGTTGAGCAATGGGTATAGAGGAGGCAAAAACAGAGTTTTCATCAGGACAGATACACCACTTTGGATTTCAAAAGGTTAAGAAGGAAAAGCAAAGAGCAGATGCAGGAGTTTACAGTCCCCAGGGCAGCAACAAAAATAAGAGTCATACAGAAGTCAGATGGTGTTTGAAGGTTTTTCTTTCATCATTAGGATGAGCTCAAATTATATTTTTCATGTTATGTTTTAGATTTTAATTTTGGTCTGACACAGGGAAGGAGCACTTTACAAAATTTTGAGCAGATTGCAGAAAAGGAAACAGGCTGAGATCTCTGCCTGAAAAAAAAAAAAATTCAAAATAAAGGGACTTTAGAGAAAAGTAAAAGAAAAGCAATTAGAAAAAAACCAGAGTTTATCTCTGAGAAAAAATGAAATTAGTACTTCTCACCTCAGGATATAGATTTACATGCACTTGTAAGAAACTATTCACATTCCAAGATCTGGCAACTATTCATGTTCTCATATGCTAGCAGTAGCTTAACTGCTTAGCAAGATCAAAACCAGAGCATGTGTAACAGATTAATCATTCAAAATACTCAGTTGAGAGAGGAATATACCAGAGACAGACACAAATTATTTTGGCTATATTAAAAAAAAGTCATGCATTAGAAATAGAAATAGAAAGGGAAACAGAGATAGGAATCTGGAATGGAGAAAATGCCACCTAAATTTTGAGAATTGTTCCTGATAGGGATCTGAAGACTATAAAGCATCTTCACTGGAGAATCAGTGGCAGTGTAACCACCTGGGAACCTGAAACAGGAGGGGACCAGCTCCAAGGAGCACAGGGAGGGGACAGCCTGGCCTAAAGGGTATTTTCTACCTAGTGCAACCAGAACCCTACATAATAGACTTGCCAGCTTCTCAAAAACAAAGCATGAGCTGAATCAACCTCAAAATGTACCAATAATAGGGATGAAAAATGCTGAAACCCCATTTCAAGGTGATATGAGTAGGATTGTCAAAACAGGATGAATGCTGGCAGCAGGGTCCATGGACTGAAATACAGCCCATGAAATGAGAGGCTGGACTGCACAGCAGTGCCATTCTTCTCTCATCTTGATTTGGACATCAGGAATAGACATATTTATCATGTTCAGTACAAAAAGAAATGCACTGTTCAGTGTTTTCCAAAACCTACAATTTAAATTCATTCAGATGTGGGGATGACCTAAAGAGGAGGAAAAAAAGAACAAAACAGTTATACTTCAATTTCTGTCACAAAACTTTTGTTGCCTTTGCTGACAGAGGGAGAAATATGGTTTCTGTTCATCCTGTATTTCCAGGTTTTATCTGAATAGAAACTAAAGACTGAGAGAACAATTCTGGTCATCCTAAATGTACCTGTCTGCTTTATCAATTGAACTTGTCTCTCTAAATATTTTACAAGGCATAACTTTTTTCTTTAATTTCTCTTCATCTTTCTCTTTACTTCATTATTTTTCTACTGGGAAAAAATGCCAGATTTGTTAGAAGTCATTACTTTCCTCGTGGGTCACCTCTAAGCTTTTTTTATCATGTACTTTTCCCTTATTCTGACAGAATATGAGACATTATCAGATATGCCCTCTGCTTATTGAGTTCTGCCTGGAACTGTAATTGTAATATACATGAGCTAGTACTTCATGCTTACATTGTGCCTCATATTCAAAGATCTCATAGTAATTCAGAACGAGGTATAAAGTATTAATGACCTGTATAAAAGGAGGGGAAATATAAAATGAAGAGAAGAGTGGAAAAGGAAGTAAATTTACAACCATATTTTATTTTGGTTTTTCAGAAAGGAGACAGTATTTCAGTTCAGTGGAAATGAAAATAAAAAGTATGGCTTTGTTTTGAATGAAAAAAAAAAGTAATTTTAAACTTGAAGGACTTAAAAACAAAAAATTTGAGATGCTACCCGTTTGAAAACATACAGCCATTTGTATTTGTACATATCATTCAAATCATTCACAAAAGAATATTGTCAGACAGTGTTATTCTTCAATTTACAGAGATTTTGAAAACTGGATGTGTCTGAGAATGCATTAAGGCACACATAAAATTTTAGGAAAAGGTCAAAGAAAGAAAGTAGGAGTCCTGAATACAAAAATCAGTCTTCATCCACACTACATGCAGGCTGAGACAGACATTCTCTGGTGCAGCCCCAAGAGGTAATTCTAGTCTAGAGCAAAACTTGGAAACTGGCTCTTGGAATTTCTTACTTACAGACCATTACCTGGTATCTCCTTTGAAAAAAAAAAGCACTTAAATATCTACTTTGAATGAAAAATAAAGCAAAATTTTTGACTTATTAATGTCAACTCTTAAAATGTCTCTAGAAGTCCTTAAGTAGAAAGAATACTACATTTACAAAGCATTGTAATGGTTTCATTACAGTCTTCACGTAATATTCTGGATATTGATAACAGTCCATCAAAATTTTTGTCACCATGTAGGAGTTTCCCTTGATTTGGACTTGAAATTTAAGGTGAACATTGCAAATATTTTTCAGTGTAAAGGCATGTTGACTTCAAGAGCCATCAATTGTTAAACTGTGGCTTTTTTTACAAACTGTTACCACAGAGATGAAAATGTTTAGCACCACACAGGTATTATTGAAGCGATTTTGACAGCATTTCACACCTCATTTGCTGCCAAAGTTATTAGATTTTAGTCAATGATCAAAGAGTCAGTTGGCTCTAAAGGGCTCCTTTAAAGCACTGAGGCATGAAATGAGAACAATTTAGAAATTATCTTGATCTTTACTTCATCTTGTGTTCAAAGTAGAGATGTCCATCTCTTCTAGCTACCTCCCTACTTATTTAAAAGGAAACACTTAAGGTTAATATAAGCCTTGAGATGGTGCCATTTTTATGTGACTTGTGGCAGTGGAATTATTTGGACAGGTAACTTTCACAAAGCAACTGTTTGGGTGCAGATTGGCTGCTATAATTTCCAGTGACAAAAGCCACAGCCAATCTGGAATGAAGGCTGATGAGCAGAAAGTGCCTTTCCCAAGGATGAAATCATCAAAACTCACAGAACTTGCAAAAACAGTGAAAGCAGAGTTCAAGGAGACACATCCTGTTGATTATCCTGTTAACTCCATGACCTGATGTACACATGACAAATCCTCTCACCTCTTTTACTCCTGTTTGAAGTTACTATTGTGTTTTCATAGCTCATAATGCTACAAGTATTTAAAATTCTGCTTCCAGACAAAACACTTTCAAGAGATTTACATCAGATAGGCAACCACTAAACTCTGTCCTTAAGCATCATATTTACATGTTATTTGAAGGCTTCCAGAGATGGCAATTCCACCAGCTCCCTGGGCAGCCTTTCCCAGTCCTTGACCACCTTTTCAATGAAAACTTTTCCATTTTCATTTCCTCTCATCCTGTAATTTGATACCAGGGAAAAGAGAAGGACACACCTGGCTGCACCCTTTTTTCAGGGAGTTGTGGAGAGTCAGAAGGTTCTCCCTGAGCCTTTTTTTCCTCCAGACTGAGCCCCTCCCAACTCCCTCAGCTGCTCCTCATCAGACATATGCTCCAAACCTTTCCCCAGCTCTGTTGCTATTCTCTGGACACCTCAAAGGCTTTTTGGTGGTGAGGGACCCAAAACTGAGCCCAGGATTTGGGATGTGGCCTCCCCAGTGCCCAGTCAGGGGGACAATCACTGCCCTGGCCCTGCTGACCACTATTGTTGGCACAGGACGGAGGTGAAAGTGTCACAATTCTTTGCTACCTGATCCTTCTCTGGAAGATTCACTGTTTTTATTCGTGGTGAGGACCTACAGCTGCATCAGTCTGGCTCCAACAAATCAAGCAAGACAAGTTTGTTTGAGATATACACAATTAGGCCTCCAGTTTTCTTGCCTGTCTCCCTGTAGGTATTTTATATTTCCTGGAGGAATTCCTACAACTCAGGGCACTTTTTGTCAGCAGTGACAAACTCCCCACTCGAGTCACTTAGCCTATGAGAAGTTGTCTCAACACCCGACTTGGTTCCATGAATTTGTTACCTAAAAAATAGAGATTTAAAGTTGCTAAAAGCAATCAGGGTACCCCATTTATCTTCTTTGTAACACTGATTTGGCATTTAAGGATACTCTTGTTCACATACAATCCCAAGCCACTTTCTAGGAAATGGATTTCCATGCCTGATAGTTTACTGATGGAAAAGCATCTTTGATTTAGTCCATAAAAAATTCCCAGTTGAACTAATAGTTCTCTTCCTTGGAACCAAGAAACCATTGAAAAAGCATGGGTTTCATTGTAAAAAAACCCCAAAATAAATCCCTTTTTTCACTCTTACAGAGTTGCAGGAAGCTCTTTAGTTAAATCAATTGCCGGTAATTAGAGCACTATTTCTAACTGTGCCTAAATCATATTTGATTGGGGCTATTGTGTTAGCTCTTCTCTTACCATGAACTGTATTTCATTGCATCTGAATTATTCTGAGTGATCCTCTAATCCCCTCACTTTCCTTGGATTCAAAGATGAATCTTTGCTTTCCACTACTGTGTTATCAAAACCTCCTCTCCAGACTAATGCGCTAGCAAGAGTAATTTTTCATTGAATGTTAGACCTGACAAAGAATTATTATTCTAATGTATTGGGGAGATTAGCTCATTTTCACTCTCTTTCTGCCTTCCCATTCATCACTCTCCTGCTGTTGGGACTTCCAAAATGATTTATTTAGGCAGAAAACTTAAGTATTGTGGAGGAGAGCTGAAAATACACAAATGGCACAGGAAATGCTGATCCTTTCCATTCCACTCCACTAAACGTGACACATGAATGTGTCTCTTCCTTTTCTAATTTCTGTAAACTAGGAACCTTAGAGAAGTCTCTCTTCTTATTTCTTCTTATCTTTACTGGGAGCATTTACATAATACGTATAAAATAGGTCCTCTGTTCTCTAACAGGTCAATTAAACCCATCTTTTTACTGCCATTTGTTATTTGCATCAGCCTGAATTGTTGATAACTCACTCTCCTCTAATCACATTTCAGTTTCTTTAATGCTGTCACTGGGCTCAAAATATGACCTTGTTTATCTCATGAATCATCTGGACAACAATGCCATGAAGACATGAAAACCATAAATCTAATTAATGGATTTATGATAACTTAGAATGGCTCACAGAGATCCCTGTGTTGTATTTAGTTGTTCTGGTCAGTGATACTATGGAATTCTCAGTTGATGAGGAGCTCATGATCAGAACCTTTCTCTTGATGTCAGATGGAAAAAAAGTCATTCAGGATGATCCAGAAGGATCAGGACACCATCCATGGAGACCCAAACAAGCTGGAGAAATGGGCTCATGGAACTCTCATGAGGTTTAACAAGACCAGGTGCTGGTTCTGTACCTGGGTCAGGGAAACCCCCGGTGTCAATCCAGGATAAGGGGATTGTTGCCTGATATCAAGGGAACAAGTCTTGCTACACTGGTAAAAGAGTAAAATAAAAAGCAGACCTTTATTTTAAAGCTTGTCCAGTGGTCACGAGCACATCCAGTATTGGATTTCTACAATTTTATAAGTTAAAAAAAAAACAAAAAATAGCATATTTAACACCTTGTCTAATTAGAGGAGCAGTTGGTTAGGCAATTTTTCCCTGGGTACTGCCCCACTGGAGTTAGTCCAGGGCTTATTGGCCCCATTTTCTTGTTACGTCTTCTCAGATTCTGATTGGAAAACAAAATGTACTCCTTCTACATTCTCTTCTTGAAAAATAAGACTAAACAGTATTTCAGGAATATATTAGAAGGTTTACTTATTGTTCTAAAATTTAAGAGAAAGATAGGAAAAATATTAGGAGTTACATAACTGTGTAATAGTATTCTACAAGCTATGAATATATGCAAAATATATAAAAAGCAAAACTCTTTAGGCATCAGGATAAGCAGATCAAGAGCAGCCTTGGGGAGAAGGACTTGGTGGTGCTGGAGGAGGAGAGGCTGGACAGGAGCTGTCAGTGTCCAGAAAGGCCCTGTGTCCTGGGCTGCATCCAAAACAGGATGGGCAGCAGGACAAGGAAGGGGATCCTGCCCCTCTGCTCTGCTCAGGTGAGATCTCACCTGCAGAGCTGCCTCCAGCCCCGGGGTCCCAGCACAGAAAGGATGTGGAGCTGTTGGAGTGAATCCAGAGGAGGCATCAGGATGATCAAAGAGATGGAGCAGCTCTCTTATGAGGAAACACTGAGAGAATTGGAATTTTTCAGCCTGGAGAAGATTTGTGGTGTCATAATTGCGTCCTTCCCATGCCCGAAGGAAACCTACAGGAAGGAGGGAGAAAGATTATTTACAAGAGCCTGGAGTGGCAGGACAAGGTAGAATAGCTTCAAACTGGGAGGGAGTAGGTTTAGATTAAATATTAGGAAGAAATTCTTTTCTGTGAGGGTTGTGAGACCCTGGCACAGCTTATCCAGATAAGCTGTGGCTACTGCATCCTGGAGGTGTTCAAGGCCAGTCCAGAAGTTCTGAACAGCCTAGTCTAGTGGAAGGTGTCCTTGACCATGGCAGGAGGCTGGAACTGAAGGATCTTTAAGGTCCCTTCCAACACAAACTATTCTATGGGTCTATGATGGAGGAGTGTAAGGAAAAGAAAGGGGAAAGATTGATGTAAGATGATCTAAATGAACAAAACAGACAATAGGAAGAGAACATGAGACAAACACAAGAAGAATGAGGCAGGCTGAACAGCAAAGATTTTGGGAGGTTGCAAGTAAATCAGTAAAGGAGCCCAGAAATATCTTAAGATTCAGTGCAATTTGATCAATGAACGAGATTGAAATTGCCAGCAATTGTTCCAAAAGGGCTTATTTAAGGAAAGAAGACTGGCAAAAATCTAGCAAATCTTTCATACAATATGTGGATCTTAGAATTTTGTCATGTGCAGAAAGGGAGCACAGTTTATGTACAGATAAAGTAATTTCTTGTTATGTATCCATTGATAGTCTAAATTAAATACTATTCCTCTAATGAATATATTTTATTAGTTTACAACATAAGTGTCTGTCTCGGGATGTCAGCTTGTCCAGTCCTGCTCTCGTGGGCAGGATCTGTGCTACTTAGGATTCAACTGACCCAGTGTGGATGTCTCTGTAAGGTGACCCAAATCATATCCTAAACTGCATTTACTCTGTTAATTAGACTCTTACTGACTGCAAAGGGAGTCCATGATGACCTGTTCAGGTCTGTGCTATCAATGCCTTCACTGAACCAGGCAAATCCCCAACCCTGAAGTAACAGCTGAATCCCACTCAGTCTTGTACTATAGTTTCATCATCATCATCTTGAGAATTTCTGATATTTTTTACCTCACACTGTAGCTGTGCCACCTTTACCTGCACAAACTTTCTCACATCCTCCAGTTTTGGAATAGGCTGTAAGTGTCATCTTTCTGCTACTCAAGTGATTCTTATTTTCTTCCAAAAGTGCTATCTGCCCTGCCTCCTGCTCCAGTGGTTTAGGTGCAGTGTTGTCATCTTTCATTACAGTGTTTGTGTAGGAGAGGAAAAGGTATTCATAAATTAATTGTGAGGAAGGCTCCTCTAGAACAACTCTCTACTGCTATTTTTCAATTTTACTCTCCATGACTAACTCTGGTCATCATAACCTGCACTAGGTGGAAGATCTTGACAAAAGAATCCATAATCAGGATGTTATTAACTCCATATTTCTCTTCTTGAGGTACAGACTGGCTTGGAGGTATCTCTAAAAGACTGACTAGATAAACCCAGATCAGTGTAGTGTAAATCCAAAGTTGCTCATATTTTGAGAAGGATAGCCTAGTTCACCTCCACAGGTTCTTTTCAACCTAACTAGAATAAAGGATGAAATTCCATATCTCCAAGATATGGAGAAGAAGAGGAGAAAACCCTATAGATTAAGGTTAGACCTTACAGAATCTGGTAATTTAAGAGTTACAGAGAAATTTTTCATGAGCAGAAAGGTTCCTTATACCTCAGCAAGAACCATTTTGGGATTCATACATTGGCTTCTGCATTCAGTATTAGTCTGCCATTAGTTTTCTTCCACAGGTCTCTCCATCATCATCAGAGTGCAGAAAACTTTCCCAAATATTTTCCATAGAGCAAGAAGAGAGGATTTCTTTAAGACATTCCAGTATCCAGAAGAATCATTAAGAGGAAAATCTCTTTCATTGAATATTTACAGCTTGTAAGAAGTTAGCATAAAGCTGGGCAGTCAGCACAAAAGGAGGGTGTAGGGGCTGTTGTTTACACACTTTTCTCTTCTGCTGAGACACCAACACAGAATAAAGGTGAGCTCCTGTGTTCACTAGATGGTGCTCCAACATTCAGATCCAGGGTTTCTGGGTCTTCCTAGGACATTGAATTCTCTTCTTCACCAGGCTGTCTCTGTGCCTGTCATTGTTTGTGATCACAAAGTTCCCATGGGCTGGACATGCTCATTCTTTACCAGCAGCACCCATGGCACACCAGAGGAGTCCTCTGCAAAGATGCATTATCAATTTCTCTCAGTTTATCCAGTTTAGTTGAGCTTATTCATGGTAAAATGTGGTCTTTTAATGCAAGGTTTTGGTTTGTCTTCTAAAACAGTTACACATAAACATGCAGACAATGTCTCATCTGAGCATTAATACTCTGGTACTCAAGTAAAGTGATATTTTGTGCGTGTGTGTGTGTGTGTGGTTTTCCTGTTTGAAGTGCCTATGACAGTGTAAAAATATGTCACAACCCACCAGAGAGACATTATTATAGCATGACATAAAAAGTACATGGTGCTTGCCTTAGAGCTGGCATGAAGGGATCTGATGGGTATTTGGGAGGCCTGCAAATTTTTGGACTAATTTTGGAGGATTGCACAGGTGTGTAGGAGTTACAACTGGTGAAATCTTTACTACAGTGCCTAGAAGAAAGGGTCCCCAAAGCTGCCTATTCCCACATCTAGCGTAGGCTCTTCTTTTGGGGGAAAATGATTTGTCTACAGCAAAAATAACTAGGGAGTGAACTCACATACAGGCTGTGTATCTGGTGAGGGGACCAAGACCTGAGTGGGAAGAAAGCATGAATTTATACTCAGACTTTTGAAACATGTCGATCAAAAAATCGGGGTGCAAAAAAAGATGTTAATGATGTGGTACCAAAGGTGCCCCCCCGCAGGTGGAGGCTGAGGTATTAGAGGATGTTAAAGGCCATGAGCTGACAGAATCAATGCTTGCCTGAAGGAAGAGGATTATGGCTGAGCCATCATCTCCTATTTACCCTTGGACCTTATAAAAATAAACTGCTAAATGCTGTAAATAACATGTTCAATCCAGAATAGCTTTATTTTAGTTGTGAATAACCTAGGTCAGGTCAGGAATTCATCAGACAGAGACAGTCTCCTCAGACAGAGAGTGCAACCTCAGTTCTGCTGGATATAGAATCCTGGAAGTGTTTAGGTTGGAAAAGACCTCACAAATCATCAAGTCAAACAGTTCACCCCACACTGATTCATTCAACACATCCACATGTTCTTTAAACACTTTCAAAGATGGTGAGCCCATGACTTTCCTTGTCAGTTTGCTCTGATGCCTGAGTAATTTTTTTCTAGCATCTAATCTAAACCTTCCTTGTTGGAGAGGCTCCATATGGAAAATTTGGTCCAAAATTTCCATGAACTGAGCCATGAAACAATACGAATCTAAGCTGCTTCTAATGGTGAGACACGAATCTCTCTGAGAACTCTGCTTTACAAGGTGAAAACAGGAACAAGATGTGTTTTACCATGACCTGAACAGAAATCTCAATATCTTCTGACTTCCCAAAAGCAAGGTTGCAGTCAAGCACTCAGGGCTCCTTATCTGCATCATATTTCCATTCATTATGCTCCATTCTTTTCTTCCCCCCATAAAACGGGACAAAAGAAAACTAAAACCTGGCAATGACAAAATGCTTCCTGGCATCTGGAAAAGTCCCCATCAGTTCAGAGAGCATCCCTGCTGGCTGAGGGAAAACGGAGGCGTTTGCAGGCTGAGTGTTTGTGGCAGGGATGTTTTCCTTCCCCTTGCCTAGATTCAGCTGATTAGATCAGAGCACAAACAGAAGAAAGGCAGCACATATAAACTGACCTTGTCATCCTAAGTGGTTGTGGCATTTCCAGGAATGCTCACCCCACTCCAGCTCTTCATTTCTAGCTGCTTTCGCTTTGTCTCACAAAAGGTTTCTGCAACAGTAAACAAACAAAGAAACAAATAAATCCCGTGGGAAAACCTCCTTCAATAACCACGCCACTCTCCAACTCTTCTGTTCTCATCACTGCCTTCTTTTAACCAACAAATAAATATTTTACTGCCTGGTGGAACTGTTCCTAGTTGATGTAAAAAAGGCCATGATCATGAAGTTGTTACAGCTTATGACCCTGAACCCAAACCCACAGCAAGTCAGAAGGCAGAGCTGAGGTCACAGATCACACGAAGGTGGATGCCAGGCTCTGCAGGAAGAATCTGCATCAGGTTATCTTTAATGAAATTAAATATTGGATATTTTGTCCCAAGATGGGAAAACTTGTTTATATGGACAAAATAAAGTCAGAGCAGCTAGTTCTGGTCACCTTTGCAGTTGTTGCCTGTTTTCAGGGAATTAAGCCATTCCCTAGCATCCCACTTTGTCTACTTTTCAAATGACAATCTGAAATAACAAAGCTGTAGGATTTATTAAATGTATCTCCTCTGTGACTCCTACAGAGCACACTGACACAGATATAATTCCCAAGTTTTACTGGAAACACTAATTTCATTTCTATTTTTCCTCAAGCAGCCAAAAATTTATATTTTGTGTCTCTGTTCTTCCAGGAAAGCAATCTGAGTGCCACAACTTTAATTTTTGGTGCCATTTGAAATGTATCCTGCCTGACTTCCATTTGCAGACTCAAACTCAACACAGCACTGTTGTTTCCATGCTCTTGTCTACTCAGAGATACCAAGGGCTTTTAAATAAACTGAATTCTGCCCCAGATATGGATGAAGTTTCTTGGAACTCTCAGCTAGCTCTGAGGAATTCTCTTCAGGTTAACATAAAACAAAACCAAACAAATCCAAACAAAACACCCTAAAGCAAAGAAACAAGCAACAGTAAGACATGGATAGACTGGAGAGAGAGAGACTATCTTTGCAGCCATTCAGAAAATGCAATGTTTGGTTAATTAGAATGTGAAGAGTGTGTGAAACAGTCTGCAAGCCCATCCACAACCCCATTCACAAGTTTGGGTTAACCTCTGTGCCCTCATCTGCACTTAAGAAACCAAAATGAAGGTTTGATGCAAACTGCCCAGAGAAAGAGTGCAAATACATTCAGCACCTCAGTTCAGACACAAATTCTTGTTCAAACGATTTTGCTAGAAATTAAACAGAAAAGTTACTTATGGAGATCACAGAATATGCTGAGTTGGAAGGGATCCACAAGAATCATCAAATCCAGCTCTTGGCCCTGAGATGACCTGGAAAGGAAAAGGTCAGACCAAAACAGGACTTGTGCACCTCAGAATTCCTCAGAACACAGCCAAGACACAGCAAGGTCCTCACTGAATTCAGTGATGAACTTACTTTTAAAACATATTCTTATGCAAAATCCGTGCTGCTAGATCAGCTTTGTGCTATAGCTCTCCCCCAGGCTCCTGCCTGTATTCTGGTTAGTTCATGGACTTTAAACTCCAGGACAGCTTACAGCCAAGATGGGAAATGCTTTGCTTTGAATCCCTGCCTCTAGGAGGAGTTCACAGATCACTCAGTAGTTCTTGTACTGTAGACTCAGTGTCCAGATCACTCCCCAAGTGGAGTCTCCACAAAGTAATCTCCTCTCTCATAGTATCATCCATTTGTTCTTGAAGGCCAGTCTTGATTGTATAAATGCTCCCCCACTGAGCAGACAAGACAGAGTCATAATTCAGATCTTAATCAAGCTTAAGGATGTCAGTGGAAATAATTGGACTGACTAAAGTACCCTGTTCCTGTGATTGATGTACTGAGTGAAAGGCTGGGAGACCTGGGCTACACACTTGTAATGAACTCCCTGCTCTCCACTGATGCCAAAACCAGAATTTTCTGTTTCTCAGGGAGTCTCCAGCAAATCTCCCTTCAGGATTGTCACCCAAGCACAGCCCTGGAAGTGTTGCTGCCCTCTCTGATGTACCTGAGCTCTCCCATCTGTGCAACAAGTTGCCTACACAAAAGCAAGCAAGAAATCCCAGTTCAAATGTTTTATTTGAAGCTTGGATTTTCTCTTTTCTTCTCGTCACAAATGGTGATTTAACTGTCTCCGAGGTATTCTACATTTGGAACAATGTTTTTTGGTAAGATTTGAAATGTGTGCACTTGGCTCACTGGGGAGTAATACTGCCAGGGCTTCATGTTTAACATGGAGATGTCTGAATTCCTGATGAGACAAGGGTCACTTGTGCCATTCCTGTGCTCTAATTATGTGTGCAAATTGCAGATGCACACCCAGCCAGAGTAATGCAAGTCCCACTTAAAATTCCTTGTTCTTGTTTTTTTTTTTCACCAGTTATGCTGTAGTAGGAGCTGAAAATGGCATCAGCTCATAGCAAATGGGTCCAACGCTTGGAGATAATACTTCTACAACATTTACCACGTTATTTTCCCTGAGGCACTCTCAAATGATCCATGACTTGATAATGTATGTAAAGTGGCTGGAACACATACACAGAGCAAACTACAATTGCTGCCTTCTTATTAAATTTGGGATATTATTACCCTAAGTGCTTATATTAGTATTATTAGTGGTAGATGATAGGGCTTATTATGAAGAATGGTTACAAGTTTCAGTAATTGGTAGAACTGCTCCCATAAGGTAGTTTGTTCATCTGTCCATTCAACCTAGGTCACATAATATTTCAAATCACCAGCATGTATGAGTTTTGTTTTCTGCCAAGAAAAAAAAAAAATAAGGAAGATACCACTTATTCACACTCTGATGAATGATTAAGACGCTGAGGTGTTATAGAACACTTTGGTTAAACACAGATGTAATTTTTTCTCCTGCACACACCTACCTTTGCATTTTTATGCTCCCATAGAAGTGGAAAATAGCACTCTCAAAAATTTTCAGAGGGAGGGGGATGTCAAATAAGATGAAAGAAGTGGTTTATGTCCCAACACCTCTTGCAGTGAATAAACCTGTACTTAAAGTTTCATTTAAATTGTGTCAGTTCGCATTTCTCACCACCATTTAACTCCTAATGCCGTTCAATTTGCCACCACTGTGCTCCCAATATTTATCATTTTTTTCATCATAGTGTTTTTATACCAAGCATGGAAATATAAGTTTTGTTCAGAGATTGCTTGTCACTTGTCTTATAGAGAACAATCTCTCCATTGCTCTGCTTGATTACTTCTGATGAGACTTGGGCTGGAGCGAAACAATACCACTAACATCCAGTGCAGGAAATTAGATTTACGTTTGTCCAGGATTAAATTAAGAGTGATTTTGCAAGAAGTATCAAACTGCCAAAGCTTGGCCTAGACAGAGTAACCTTGGCCTTTCAAAGAGGTCAGGTGGGAGTTAGGTCAGTTTACACACTAGAGTCATATCTATGCCTTAGTAAGCAGACTTAAAATACAGTATTAATTAAGAACTCCATTTTAAGGAAAATAAAACTATCCTGTTATTTCTTATGGCATTCACTCAATTGCCAATTAAACATTTGTTTGATTTTCTGCCTTTAAATAATGTGCTTAAACACAGACTGGGAAAAGGATGACCTCTTGAGTCATTTATATTGCCACTGTTCAAAGAAATAAGAATTGGTTCTACTTCTCCAGGGCCAAGAATGCAAGGAACAGAAACATGCTCAGACCCACTCATTTCATGGAAGCTGCATATCTGTTGCTAATCCTAGCAAAGCCACAGCACCTGGGAAAAGAGAAACTACCTTCTCCTTTATCCCACTGCATGACATCTGAATTTTCAAACTTGCACTAGGTAAGGTCTCTTTGCAACTCTGCATTTAACAGCACAGGTATTCATGAGCACTTCTTCACAGCAGACCTGTGCTCACTACACTGTCCCAGTGGAAATTCTCTGGGAACCCTGTGGAGAGGCACTCTGGGGATTTCTTTGGCACAAGTAACTCCTGAAGAGTGTTGTAGCAAAGAATTATGTAGAATCATCGACTCATAGAATCTCCTGAGCAGGAAGGGACCCACAAGGATTATCAAAGTCTCACTGCTGCACAGGACAGCCCCCAGCAACCCCATCCTGTGCTTGAGAGTGTTGTCCAAATGCTCTCTGAACTCTGTCAGGCTGGTGCTGTGACCACTGCCCTGGGAGCCTGTTTAGTGTCCAGCCACCCTCTGGGTGAAGAACCTTTTCCTAATATCCAACCAAACCTGCTGGACACAGCTCCAGGCCATTCCCCTGGGTCCTGTCACTGTCACCACAGAGAAGAGATCAGTGCCTGCCCCTCCTCTTCCTCTCATGAGGAAGCTGCAGACCCCAGTGATCCTCCCCTCAGCCTCTTCTCCAGGCTGTGCAAACCAAGAACTCTCAGTCATTCTGCCTATGGCTTCCCCTCCGTGCCCTCACCATCTTCATACAGAAGCACATTCCATCTGTAAATGTCATTTATCTCTTCTTGTACAGTTTTAGGCAGTTTAGCTCTCAAACACACAAATTCAGATTTCCAGAATTAAACCCCACTTCAGTGGTCTCTGTTCAGCTATTGTGTTGTGCAGAAATGGTGAAAAGAGGTGCAGGAAAATACAGACCTGGAACTGAGAAGAACTGAGCCTCTCTCCTTTTCCCTCTGTGAATGTTGCCAGTTTTTTTTATGGACTGTGTGTGAGTTTGTAAATTATTTTCCACATAATATCACAGAGCATCTTGCTGTTGCATATTAGTTTGGTTGTAAAATTCTGTGTTTATCTTACAAATTCTTAGTAATTAAGAGAAAGAGCAAAGGAAAGAGATAAAGTGAAAGAGAAATTAAGAGGAAGAATAAAAGGAAGGGGAGGAGGAGAATGAAGAGAAGGAGACAGGAAGGCAGGAAGGGAAGAACTTTCATAATGAAGTTCTTCAGTAATTTACTTCTCAAATTATTTTTCCTTCCGAAATTAACTTAAAAACTTACCAACTCCAAAACAACACTAAACCCAGATGCTTCTATTGGAGTCAAACAAAAATGTTTTGTGAAACCAGGAAACTCATTTTGTGGGACTATTTAACAGCAAAGCCTTTTCATTTCAAGGGTCTATTTCAATATATTTCCCCATTTTCCAATATTTTCAGCTTGACTGGAGGATAAAAAAACATTTGTACTCACTGAACTATCTGAAATTTTTAAGGTGCCCAGATAAAATAACCAGGGTCTATAAGTCAGCCTCCTTCTTATGTCTTACCTTTCAATATAGAAAAAAATGTCAACAATATCTGATAATATTCATGGCTAGAGCCTGGGAAAATGTTCATTTTTACTCCAGGTACAAAATGGCTCCATTCTGCCTTAATTCAACTGGACTGTGTATTACTGTCCAGGTGCTTCACTTATTTCAGAAAATCTCAACTATCCAGAAGAAACTTTCATGGTGAAAACTCCAGGGCAAATCACCACATGATAAAATGTAGGATGAATTCAAGTTTCCATAGGATTATTTTTGCAGAGAGTGAAACAATTCTCTCTGGCCTGTTTTAATTTCCCATCCCCACTCGTATGTCTGATCTGTGCCCACCATGTCACTTTGGAAAGCTCTGTATTTCCTGCCCCAGTGCCATTTTAACATCCTTAATCCCAGCAAAATCAATGACTGCCCAACCAGCACTGCATCAGGGAGAACTTGAAACCTCTATTTGTTTGCTATAAACCAATAGTCTGGAAATCATGGGAGCTACAAATAAGGATTGATGTGCTGTACAGTCTGGCACTGAAAGAAAAATGGCCTTTTATCAGGAAGGGGAAAACGTGGAATGATGCAGAGCAGTACAGGAGACACTTTTCAGAGGCCTGGGACTGAAAACACAATGCTGTATTCCTCCCAGTTTCTTTTACCAGCCTGGAGCTCAGACCACTCAAAATTTTACCAATAGGGTTTTTAAAAAAAAGAACAAATTATTCTTTATAGTTATCATCAAATATGAAAGAGAAGGAGTGGTAGAGGGAAGGGAATTTTTAAGGAAAATATATTTACTAAAAAAAAATGTGTTTACTTATAAAAAAAAATCTTGAAGGAACAGAGGGGTTCCAAAGTTTTAGCCATTTCTCCTTTTCTTATCTGATTGATCATAAGAAAACAGGTTTTCTTGTGAGAGATTTCATAGAATCATAGGAAATTTGATTTGGAAGAGACCTTAAATGTCATCTTTTCCAACCCCCTGCCATGGGCAGGGACACCTTCCCCTATCCCAGGTTGCTCCAAGCCCCATCCAACCTGGCCTTGGACACTGACAGGGATGGGGCAGCCACAGCTTCTCTGAGCAATCTGGTTGAGTGTTTCCATTTGCAGGAAAGTGAAAATAGTGGTAATAATACTGAACAAAATACTGCCTGCTATCCTGATTCACCTGAGGATGAAGAAAAAATTCTTAATATTGGAAAAACAGGAATTTATCCCAATGACCTCTCTCAGACTGAATCATGGAATCATAGCACGGTTAAGGTTAGAAAAGACCTTTACATTCATTAAGTCCAACCATTCACCCAGATCCACTGTCATGTTCATCATCAAACCAAATCCTCAAGTGTTGCATTCACAAGTTTTTTGAGCAGTCCCAGAGATGGTGATTCCACAACTTCACTGAGCAGTCTGTTCCAATGCTTAGAAATGTTTTCAATTCTTTTTTTCCCTAATATTCAATCTAAACCTCCCCAGTCAGAACCTGAGCAATCAGGGTTCAGGAAGTGTGGTAAATCTCAAGCATGGAGGTGTGAATGGCCCTGGCAGGACTCTGGGGTGCTCAAGCTCTCAGCTGTGAAGGCTGCAGAGGTGAACAGAGGCTGAGCTGCTCATGGGGGTCACATTTCTGTGCTGGAGGAGAAGGGAAGGATATTTAGTCATTCATGGTGTAATATTAAGGGGAAACACACATAAAAAGCCAAGGCTTTGTGGGAGGAGTTCAAATCTCTGCATCTTCTATCATGACAGCTCAGAGAAAGAAAAAATTTACCTCTATTGCATAAAAACCTAACAGTAGAATTATGCATACAACAGTTATTTCCACAGATTTATTCTCCCTTACCAGTAGAGCTCAGTGACTTCAGGACCTCACAGAGAATCGCAGAATCATTTATGTTGGTAAAGATCTCTAAAATCATTGAGAAATCTCTAAAATCAACCCAACATCACCAAGTCAATCCCTAAGCCATATCCAAAAGTGTCACACCCACACACCTGAAAACTTCTAGGGACAGTGATTGTAGCACTTCCCTGGGCAGCCTTGTCCAGTGCTTGGCAATGCTGTCAGTGAACAAAATTTTTTCTAATATTCAATCTAAACCTCCACTGGTGCAACTTGATGCCTTTCCCACTCATTCTGCCATTTGTTTTCTGGGAGGAGGGAGCAATTTCCCCCTCACTACAACCTCCTGTCACGAAGTTGTATAGAGAGAGAAGATGCCCCTGAGCCTCCTTTTCTCCAGCTCCTCCTTATCAGTCTTGTGCTCCATCCTCTTCCCCAGCTCTGTTCCCTTCTCTGGATGCTCTCCAGCACCTCAGTGTCTTTTTTGTAGTGTCGGCCCCAAAACTGACCCCAGTGTTCCAGGTGTGGCCTCACCAGTGCCCAGCACAGGGGGAAAATCACAATCCCTCCATGCAGCAAACACAAAACACAGTGAGGTGTTTCCAACCAAGTGGAAAACGTTCTGCAACAACAATGCTTAACCTCCACAGCCTTGTTTTGTAAGATTATAGCAAGCAAGTGGAAATAAAGCCATGCCAGTTCTGACTTTTAAACACATTCTTACGTTTACAACACAGACTCGTACACACATAGCATCGAGCACGAGGCCATGAATCTTGTTTAGTGGGTGGTTATAGTTGTATGTAAAGAGTGGAGATTAAATTAAGCATTGCAGGAAGGTAGTGCATCTTTTCTGGGCAATTACACATACCTTGTATAATCTAATGAGCTGTTACTGGACCCTAATGGAACATTTAAAGAGAGTTATTGTATTTTTTCACAGTTTGCTGGATTGGAGAAGTTAATTGATTTACCAGGGAAAATGCCTCTCCCTTTCCCTAGACCCCCACCTTCTTTTTGAACACATCCAGAAATAGAAACACGGGAAGAAGAAAGAGAAGTGTAGGTAGTAATTGAGTACAGCATCATTAAAAAGAGATCAGTTCTATGATATCTTCCCTGATAACAATCCACAGTGATAACAGCAATACTCAGCTCTTCGATAGCTCTGTAAATCCATAGATTCCAAAGTGTGCTGCACTGAGGAAAATAGAGAACTTCCTTCTTTCAGCTTGTCATTAAAGAATGTTTGAAAAAAGGGAAAAGGGCCACTGCAATATTCAAATGCAGTGCTCCCATATTTTTTTTTTTTATATCCCACCTCTACTGGAAAACTTATTAAACCCCAGAGTGCTTTCAAGCACTATTTAAAGCAAGGTGTTACAGATGTACATTCTCACAGTTATTTTGTGCATTGTGTACAATATATGGAGCCTCGGGGGCTCTGGGGGAGCAAGATTTGGGTTCAGATTACTAAATACTGGTAATAACTACAGGTTAATCACTTCCTTTTTGTCTAACTATTAGCAATAATATCCCCTGAGTTTAGTGGAGGAAACCAAAGTTGACCCTCACATGAAATCAGGCAAATGTTATTTCCCCAGATTGTGTTCCATCTCTGCTGCAGTCAGAAGTGCTTTTTCTATGAAAATGTTTTCTGTGGTGGCTTCTGAACACGTTATCCAGCTGGGTTTCAGGGTCTCCCAGGGGTCTGCTGAGCCTGAAGGAATTTGGACAGTACAGACAGTGCAAACCTGTGTGGTGTCACTTTGGTTCTGCTCCTGCTTTGTCAGCAAAGAAGGGAATTCACATTCAAAGCTATCACAAAGGACTTCAGCCTTGTCTCTCCTCCCCTTCTCCTGATGTGATTTCCTTAACTCAGTCAGACAAAGGCTGGCAGCAGAGGTGTGACAGCTTTCACAGAGGCTCCTGCAAGGGTGAGCTGTAGTTTCTGGGATGCCAGGAACAGTTGGGATCACTCCAGACTGTGATAGTGGCTCTCCAGAGAAACACCTCCCCAAGGGGCTGCCAGCACCTCAAAACAAGTCCAGCAAATAGAAAGGGGATGCCAAAGATAAATATATTCCGTGGAAAAATTTTGTCCCCGAGAAACCCGTGAATGTCAGGACTGGAAACCAGCAGGTCAAGTGACTCATTTCTTTCCAGTTCCTTTTCACTGTACAAGTTAAAGCAAAGGGGAATTTCCAGTGAGACACTTTAGAGGTTGAAATGTTGAATTTGAAGTAATTTTGCTCCTTACAGGAGTCAGAATGACACCTGGTGTGGGGAAGGGCAGGAGAACATCCTTCTATCTGTCCTTGTGGCATCCCTGGTTTTGCTGCTTCCATTGCATAAAAATTCTTATGAGAAATTTGGAGCATTTTCAAAGTTCAGGAAATTACTATTTCCCATAGAAAATTATAATTCTACCCATAATAAGGCAGCCTGTATTGTTCCATTCAAAGTTACACTTTTTGGTTATTGGTTACTTTGTCTAAGTTTCTCATTTGCCAAACATTTTTCTTACAACTTATCTACCTTTAATACTCCTAGAAAATTTGTAAGAAATTGTTCCTGTATTTCTGAGACACTTTTTCATGTCAAGAAAAAAGGACATATCAACAGATACCAATGCCCATGCTTCTCACGTTCTCCTGACATCCACCCTTGTACATTTCCAAGAAATAGCAGAGAATGGACACAGAAAGGACAAAACTGTGATGTAAGAGTGAAAAAAAACCAAACCAAACAAAAAGCCAAGGATGAGAAATATTAGGAAGAATAAAACTGGGCACACACAAGACTTGGTTAAAACAGAATTTGATGATATACAGAGGACTGAAGAATACTGACTGGGGTTGATGGGGGTGGTTAACTGGGTGGATACATTAAGCCAGGACAGACTGGAAGTGAAACCAGATTTGGGAAGGATAAGTTCTAAATAACAGGCTCAACAGTGTGAGGTGAAATAACATCTGGTAGGATAGAGGGGTGTATGACAGGTAGACAGCAGGATGGGGGATGCTGGTGAAAGAGGAAAGTGAAAAATTGAGAAAATTCAGTGGGAAGCTAAAAACAGGTCATAGAAAAAGGGGGTTGAATTTAGCAGGACAATGTGGCAGAGACAAGGAACTGAGCCAGGAAGCAGGGATCAGGACTAATTAAGAAAAAAAAGACAAAATGACAACTGACAAATTTGACAAAAATAGCAGCATCACCAAGATCAGGGAGATGCATGGCAGATGTTCAATACGTGTTTGTTCTGTATTTCTGGATTGACTCGAAAACAAACAAGGAAATCATATTTTAAAAACACATGAATTGACTATAAATAAGGTACCCTAAAGCCATTCCACAGATATCTTAATGAGATTGATCTTGTCAAGTGATGCTGTTAAGGATGTCCATGAGATCAAAACATGTTCTTTCAATATATTTTCACTTTTGTCCTGTGCAGAACCTTTGCCCTGTGGGAACTTTAAGAATTTGGTTATTTGTTTATTTCCAGATATTTTCAGTGTAGCTGGATAATGAATGGTCACTGCCTGAACACATCCAGAACACCTTGGGTGCAACAAGTTCATTATTATCAGAGAATCATGGTACCACAGAATCATGGAATTATAGAATGGTTTGGGTTGGAAAACACCTTAAAGCCATGGTCAGGGACACCTTCCACTATTCCAGATTTCTCCAAGCCACATCCAACCTGGCCTTGGACATTTCCAAGGATAGGGAGACCACAACTTCTCTGGACAACCTGTGCCAATGCCTTGCTTCTCTTACAGTAATTTATTCCTAATATCAAATTTAAATCTACCCTCCTTCAGTTTGAAGCCATTCCCCCTTGTCCTATTACTACATGCCCTTGTCAAAAGTCTCTCTCCATCCTTTTTTAACTGCCTTTTATGTACTGGCAGGTTCTTCATGTGTAACTCAGTGACCATCCACACACCTCCTTTCTCAGACACAAATGCTCTGCCTCCATCCTCCCCCAATTCACAGGACCATTGAAGCCTGGAATTTCATCAAGGATATTTGTCTTTATCCTATACAGTTGTCTTATCCTCAAATCAACTCTATTCTTTGCATTAACTAAGGCAGCAGTCCTCTGGAAATGGAAAATATGAGCATATGAGTGAAGACAATATCACACTGCATAAAGCCTGCAAGGGTAAGATAAAATATAATGAGCAACATTAATTCAGGCATTTTTGAACTTCAGGGTAATAATCTTACACTTTAAAAATGTTATTTTGCTTTTTTGGCCTTTTTTTTTTCCTTTTCCTGGGGGGGTGTGGGGTTTTTTTTGGGAGGTGTTGTTTTTTTGGGGTTTTTTTTTTGTTAGTTTGTTTGGTTTTGTTTAGATTTCTCCCTGTGTAGAATATACGAAGGAGATGCATCTGCATTTCTGGGGGTGAGAGTCGGTAGTTCATAGAAACAGTGCCATCTACTGACGTCAGAACAAGTAATTTTTCCCCTCAATTATTTAGGATTACTGCTGATGGGTCCCTCAGAGGAATTTTTGACAGTCTGGTTCCCAGGAACAGAGTACATACTGCAGGGAGTGGGAGACAACTTCGACTTGAATCTTCTCACAGCTGTGGAGAGCCCTGACTCAGCTTCCCAAACATGTCCTGTTTCACGATAAACTTTCATTCTCTCTCCCTTCTGGCTCCATGTCCAAGCTTTTGAGACATTTCAAAAAGCTTTGGAGACATAAATCAGTCTCCACTGGCTACTGACTTTAAAAAAGGGGGTTAGATGTGGCACTTTGCAATGGGATTTAGTGGCCATGGAGGTGCTCAGTACAGGATTAGACTTGTTCATCTTATGGGATTTTTCCAACTTTAATGATTCTGTGATTCTGTGAAACTGGTTCTCTGTATAGTTTGTTGTTCGGGTTATGTCCTCTCCAGTGATATTTCTATTTTCAAGAAAGCAGGGGAAGAGAGAAATAAGCTGCAAAATAATAGAGCCAGTTCCTCTAGCTCTGAGGCCAGAATGTACAGTTTCCATGGAGTTTCTGCCTCTGTCCAGCCAATAATTTTCACAGAATCACAGAAAGGTGTGAGATTGAAGGCACCTTAAAGGCCTTCCTCTTGCACCCTCCCTCCAGCACCTTTCCACTATCCCAGGTTGTTCCAAGCCCTCCAACCTGGCCTTGGACAGTCCCAGGGATGGGGAGTCAACATCTGCCAGCAAGAGTGAGGAAAGTTCATTAATACAAGCTGGTAACTCCAGGTGATCCCAGATTTCCTTTAGGGCTTCTGCCTGCAAAGAGAACAATTTTTTGAGTGATAATTAAAAAAATGCTTGGATCACCATCCACCAGTCAGGATCTCTGCAATCCTGACATGAACTCTCCTGCAAGGAGCTGGAGAAGGGGCCAATTCTCCCATATTTAGGAAAAACCTAACAGGAAGAAGCTGCAATGTTGTTGAGTGCAGGCCCTGAATAGAAAAACGTGACAAAACTGTCCTGATTACTGACCTCTGGCTTGCCATACAAATGAGCATGCATTTGCATAAGCAATAAAAATGTAATTAAAAATCAGCAACATATTAAACTCACATTGAAATCCTCAAGAATATTGCTGCCATTGGGCAAAGAAGAAAATACTATTAAAAGACACAGGTAGTTAAAAGCCAATTAAAAATCCCTATCAGTTTTCCATTATCAGCACTGAGTTCTGTAAATAAAAAATATTAATTGCCATAGGCCATGTTGTTAACTGCCAAATGAATCCATACGTATTTTTTTACAACATTCAGTGATAGTTAAGCATGTAGTTCATGTGTTTGCTTTGTTAAAAAATTAAAAGAAATAAAAAGAAAGAGAAAGAGAAGCTGTTGATTACCTAAAGTTTGAAAATCATCACAGAAAAACAACTTCCATTGTGTCATTATTATTCATTTTGGGTCTGATTTCAAATAATTATATTTCCTGGACCTGAATTAGTGTTTGTCTGTTGCTGAAATTTAGTTTCATTTCCCCCACTTCTCCCACCCTGCATCTCTTTTTCTTTTTTTGACTCACTCCCTAGGGAATGATTCATTCTTTGCTAATTAAAGCTCTAGAATTCTGAATGCAATAATTGCCTGTGGGTATCTTCGGTAATTTTTAAATGTGACCTTTCATTTTGCATGTCTAGCTTGGAACACCTTAAAAAGATCTGATTTTCTTAGGGCTGCCATGTGTTACCTTTCACTATTCAATATCCTTGCCCATGTCTGTGTCTGAATACCCCACCTGACAAATCCAGGCACACAAAATCACTCACGTCTTCCAGAAAGCCTGGGTTCATTGGAACTTCAAAGCCAAAGTAATTCCTGACAAACAAGTGATCTCATTTCCCATGGCAGTGTGGATTCAGCATTTAAGTTCATTTAAGCAGCAGTGGTGAATGCCCAGTCCTTTCAGAACCAGGACACGTATTTTAGGTGATTGCTTAGAGATTTCAAAACTATTGAAGGAAATTTGGGCAAAATACTGTCCTCATTGAAAAAAGCAGCCTTCAGGACCATAGCACAGTGCTACTGAACTAGATTTGAAAAAGCTTTAATTATCTCTACCGAATTTAGGGCTTAAAAAACCTAAACCATTTTAAAAAGCAGCAATGGCAGACACAGCAAAGCCCCCTTTTACAACCCTTTCAACCCAGACACTTGCAAAGTCTGCCAGATAATCTCCCTTTCCATTAAGCAGGGAAAATGTATGACATAAAGTCTAAGGGATTTGTGCAAGATGACCCAAAGAATTCTACAAGTGGTATTATTTGCCTCCTTTATCCTTCGCCTTCAGGATACCTGGAAAGTCTGAGCAAACCACCTGTGATCATCTGACAGTGCCAAGCACTCCTCAAAGTGGGAAACTTTGATCCATCCCTGGAAATGTTCAAGGCCAGGTTGGACAGGGCTTGGAGCAACCTGATCTGGTTGTCCCTGCCCAAGGCACGGGGGTTGGAATTGGGTGATGTTTTAGATCCCATTCAACCCAGATCATTCTGTGATTCTGTGATCCAAGGCAAGTGTCCAACATAGATAGAACAAAATGTTTGTCATTGCCTCAGTTACACCTCAGCTAAGGACTTGACACAGCCTGGCCTCCAGCTGATATTCACTCAAATAATCTTACCATATGCACCCCATTAAACTCTCAAAGCCTTCACCATGGTGGCCACTTCCAAGCTTCCAAATAGTCCTGGACTGGGCTAATTCTGGAGCTCTGTCTTTCTGTTATTTAGAACACTGTGAGGGACATGAGACCCAAAGGTTGCCAAGGACTATTGAGATCAACAGTGTCAATGGTACACTTCACCTCTTGGGTCTGTGCCCAAACACTGTTAAATTTACACAGCCTTTGTGTCCTGACCAGTGCTGTCCTTAAGACTTTATAGATCCTAAATCTTTTCAGATTACAGTGACAACAGAAAGCTAACAAATGTGTTACTGGTTATAAGTGTCTATGTCCTGGATGTTCCAAATATTAGGTTTTTGAGCACTGTGTAGGCAACAGGGCTGCCTTTAGTTAAAATGTAGACTCAAGAGCAGTTCTCAGATTCCACTACATTTTAGAAAGATTGGAGCAATATCCAGAGCCCCAACAGCTACAGAACACTGGCTGCTTTACACAGCAGAGACCCTTGGATTGCTCAAAGCTATGGCAGGTTCATAACTATGTCTGAGGTATTTGCTTTGAGGTCTTTCAGCCTCTCCCCACAATGGAGAACAAATCCCGTGAGGAGCAGCTGAGGGACCTGGGGAGGTTCAGAGGAGAGAAAAGGAATTTCAGGGGAATCTTATCACTTTCTACAACCACCTGAAGGGAGGTTGTAGCCAGGTGGGCATTGGTCTCTTCTCCCACATAACAAGTAATCAGACAAAAGGAAGCAACCTCAAGTTGCACCAGGTTTTGGTTGGATATAAAGAAAAAATCGTCGCTGGAAGGGTTCTCAAACACTGGGACAGGCTGTCCAGGGCAGTGGTGGAGTCACCATCCCTGGAGGGATTTAAATGATGTGTAGATGTGGCTCTTGGAACGTGGTTTGGTCATGCCCTTGGGTTAATGCTTGGACTTGATGGTCTTCAAGGACTTTCCCAACATCAGTGATTCCATGGCTCTGTGGTGCTGTGGTTTAGCACACATAATTTTGAAGCAGACTGTCAGTCCAAGGCTGCAATGTGATGAAATCACAGGGACCAATGGGACATGCTCAGTGTTGATGATTTAAGATTGCTTCATTTTGGAGAGATGTCTCCATTAAAGTTGGTTTTACTTTCTTTGCATAATTTATGAGGAAGAAAACGTATTTAATGTCCTGGGTATATCTACAATTTCCTAAAACCAGGTTAAGCTAATCCAAAGCATACACAAATAGTTCCCTTTATGCTGTAGTTTATTTATCCCTAAATGTTTCTGACAACTTTGGTTCAGACATCCATTTGTACATTATTCAGAGCAGAGAACAAATGACAGGTTTGAAGGGTTTTGCAGAGCACTAGGATAAGAGGACAAGAAGGACAAGGCAGAGGCATTGTCATTCCTGAGAAATGACTCAGAGCAGTCACTGTTTGACTGGCCACCACTGCCTGGCTGCAGCTCTTCAGGGCCCAGGGGTGAGTTAGGAGACTCTGCAGCTGGTACCTGGTGATTTAGGAGCTGTCTTTTTCAAAGGTGTGTGAATGCCCACCCAAGTTATTCGTTTCTTTAGTACTGAGCATGAGCAGTGAGTTATGGATTTGCCTGTGGTCTTTCCAGGTGTATTTATGCTCTGTTCACTGCCATTTATCATCCCATCGACTTTTCCTTCCCTTTAGGAAGATCATTTAACAGCAATTCATATGCATATTTTGCTCATAAAATTAGGAATGTGGACTACCAGTTTGAACTCCCTGAAATCAGAATTTTCTTCGCTGGAGGGGTTGTACACCAAGTGCCACATTGCTCCAGTAAAATCCTCCAGGGAAATTAAGTTATGCCTAACTGGAAATGGTCCTGCTAAAAGAAGTCTGAGGTGCTGCGTTCACTGGTTTTGTTGGAGATTTAGACCTTTATTTCTTCCTCCTATAATTGAATTTCTTTCCATTTACAACGTACCCTAGAGATTCCCAAGAAGTGTAAACAAGCCTGCTGATAGCATCTCGTGACATATATGTTTTCTATCAGGATAATAATAAAAAAATTAATGTGTTAGCTAATTTCTCTTCAAACATCCTATCTCACCTTTAATTGAAAATGAAGATGTGTTCACACATATCTTAAGTAATTAAAACCCTATCACTTTTTCCTTATCTAATTAATGAAGAAAGGGAAAATCAGAAATTGCAAATTGAGCATGAAAACAAACAAAATTTAATTAGGGTTTTGTGTGAGTATGAAGATCATATAAGAGAATATGGTTAAAGGGAAATTTTAATAACTGCTTGCAGGTGTTTGAGCTATAATTAAATTTGTGAATTAAAATGTTGCAAAGAAATTTTTAACATTTGTGTTACGGAAAGGAACGTCAATTGAAGAAACAGCAATAGAAAAAAACCCAAATACCAATTCTTGGCAGCATTTGACCTTTGAGAGGACTCCAATCAATTACAGCCATCCTTTCACATTTCCCAATTTAGAGAGATGCATTATTTTACCATGATGACATTTACTTAACTTTAGCATGTTTCTCAGTCCTCCTGAAGGCAGCAAGACTCAAATATATGCATTAAAAAAATCCCTCCACTCAATACTTCCCTGAAAAAAGATTTAAGCTTATATGAAGATTTTTTTCCCCTCATTTAAAAAAAAAAAAAAACATTTCTCAGGTAAGCAGCAGAAAGAGGCACACATTTATGTGTTAAGCAATTCATGTTTCTCTTTTGTTTCTGGTGCTTAAGATGCAGTTTTGTTGTGCTCCCTTCAGCACCACAATGCCAGACCAGATTTTGTGTTGTAGTATCACCTTGTTTTTATAATTAGTGACTAAAACAGGTATCTATAAATATTTATATATAAGAACATATAGGTATAAAATTCTGCCTTCATGACACACTAAATTTGTAGGTATTTTGGGCTTCATATAAAGAGAAAATGCAGTGCTGAAGGGGAAATCTATGCCCTAATGCATGACAGCCAAACTTCACAACTATAGGGAAATACTTATGCTCATCCAGAACCAGTTGGAACATGTTGTTCAGGTTATTTAGGCACATGGTGAGATTCCTAGAATTGTCCTGTGCAGGGCCAGGAGCTGGACTTTGAAGATCCCTGTGGATCCCTTCCAGCTGGGGCTGTTCTCTGACTCTGTGATTCCAAGGGAACTCCACCCCTGGTCTGTTGTCCCACCCATCAGACACCCTTGGTGGTATAAATTATTCTCCTTGGCGCTTCCAGTTTCTCCCTATCGACTGCAGAAGAGCCAGGATGACTATGTCAGACTACAGGTTTGCATTTTAGATGCTAAATTTGGGAAAAGAATCCCCAAATGATGAGCCTTTCCCTTGAGCATCCAGCCAGAGAAGACACATGGGGTAAAAAGAAACCTCGTTATCTTTTCTTCTTGAGGAGCCCTGAGGTGCAAGGAGGAAACCAACTGCTCAAATGCAAACACTGAGCTTCTCATTTAAGGTTTAATACTTTCCCCAATCAAAGAACTTTCCTGTCTATTAATTACCCCACTGTCTCCCATTGAAGAAAATAGATCCTTTCGAAAGTAAAAGAGTATTCATTATAGTCTCTATGTGTGAAATATAGCAGCAAAGGTATAATTATGTAATTACACTGCCTTTTTTAGATCAATTACATTATTATATCATCCCTGAGGTGTTCAGATACTGTGGTGTGATGAGTGTGGGACTGACTATTCCAGTGTATTCTGAGATAGATAATAATATATTTGTATTGCAATTTTCATACGGAAATAGTCCCTCACGTAAGCTTCACGTAATCAAATATCCCAGCTCCTGCCTGGATACTGGTATTTTTGGTGCAGATGGAAGAATGGAAATGAATCAATCCTTTAGCACTGCTTTTTTTGTGAACTGCTGGGCTTTCTCAAGCAACCACTCATCAGAAAAAGGCTTTTTTGCTATTCAAGATCTTAGGATGAGAGAGTGTTCAAGAAACTTCATATCATCTAAAGATGTGAAACAGTTTGGAAAGTGAGACTGTATTAATTAAGAGTGAGCCCAGCTAATGCATAGCATCATCCACAAGATATTGAAACAGGAGAAAGAGCAGAGTCTGTCTAAGAAGTGCACAGGGGAGCAAATATCACGTTCAGTTCATAACACTTGGTCTTGGAAAAAGGAAAACTAAAGAGGATTCAGGGAGAGGAACAACTCTGGGCATCATGCTTGGCACTGCCTGGAGAAAGACAGTTTAGAGAAATATTGCTACTAAAAAAAAAAAAAATCAAAAAACTTTCAGTTGTGGATCAAAGAAACAGCAAAGCTGTGGAGATCACCAATGTACCATGTTTTAATAGTCTTAAGGGAAAAAAAAATAAATTTCTCAGAGAAAATCCACAGCAATGACCATTCTGGACTGACCTAAGCTGTTCCCAGTATGTAGATTGAATACACATATTTTATTTTATTTTATTTTATTTTATTTTATTTTATTTTATTTTATTTTATTTTATTTTATTTTATTTTATTTTATTTTATTTTATTTTATATGACTCAGGGTACCTAATGCCAGTCAATTGCAGTAAGATTGTCCCATAGAATCATAGAACTTAACCTGAAAGGGACAGGAGTGCAACAATTAAGAGGGAGAGAAAGAGAAAATACTCTTGGAGAGGCTTGCAAGGAAGCTGAGCTTTGGTCGGGCTTAGTCAGGACTGTCTAAGTGCATCTGTCAAGAATTTTGGGCAGCATTTAATTGTTAAGTCAACCTTGGGAGAGAGAGAGCAGAAGAGTGGAAGACACATTTCAGGTTTTGAGAACGGGGCACTGGGTTTTAAATTCCGGATTTGAAATCAAGGCAGTTTTTAAGGAAAGAATTGAATAAGAATTCCACTTATAGAAGTGGAGATGAGGGCTGGATTCAAACCCACAGAGCAATCTCTGATGGATATTAGGGGAAAGCAGAACGTGGTAAAATACAGGAAATTCAGTAATTCAGCAATTGTCCCATTTGTACAGCAAGGTGCTCTCCAGTGCTGCACCATCATTAATGTTGTCATTAATGCCAACCTCTGGCCACTGCTGTTCTAAACAATCAAGAATTTTTTTTTTCTTTACTTAAACAAAATTGCAACAAAGGCCACATCCATCAGGCAAGAAATTTTCAAAGTAGATGCAGCCACCTCTTCTCAGCAGCAGCTTTAGCTGATGGCAGTATTTGACCAAATAAATATCTTCTGCACAACAATTTTCTTTTCAAGAAAGAGAGTTAGAAACTTCTATTTTTTAATTTATTTTTCTAAATTGAGTCAATTAAAAATAGAGAAGAAAGACAGTAACTTTAAATACCAATAAGCTTTTGAAAGACTAATATTGACAGAAGCAGAATATTGGATTTTAATGAAAACACACCAGGAAAATGTTGTATTTTCAGAAAATAATTAAAAATATAACAGACATGCACAAAACTTGATAAGTGCATACAGAAATTAAATTAAGGGGAAAGAGTTTCAATTCATGCAAACTGATTCCTCTCTACTGATTTTAGTAGATTCATACCATTCCTGTTTGAACTTTTTTCAGTGCATTGCAAGATAAACCCAACAAAAACATCATTGAAAAAGTCCTCTATAAATAAACAGGTCCTACTCAAACCCTGTAAGTGATGAGACCAGACCTGGGTGCTCAGGGCTTTAAGCAGAGAAATCTGCAGCAGAGACTTCAAAACCAGTTTGGGCATCTTGTTCCTCTGCTTCATTTTCCTCATTGGGGAAAAAAAAAAAAGGGGTTTCTACATCCACACAGCTATCTTTCTTTCTTTCTTTCTTTCTTTCTTTCTTTCTTTCTTTCTTTCTTTCTTTCTTTCTTTCTTTCTTTCTTTCTTTCTTTCTTTCTTTCTTTCTTTCTTTCTTTCTTTCTTTCTTTCTTTCTTTCTTTCTTTCTTTCTTTCTTTCTTTCTTTCTTTCTTTCTTTCTTTCTTTCTTTCTTTCTTTCTTTCTTTCTTTCTTTCTTTCTTTCTTTCTTTCTTTCTTTCTTTCTTTCTTTCTTTCTTTCTTTCTTTCTTTCTTTCTTTCTTTCTTTCTTTCTTTCTTTCTTTCTTTCTTTCTTTCTTTCAAATTCTGGAACACTTGGATTTAAATTATAATAATATTTCAAATAAGCAACCACAGCTCAACAAGTTTCTGAATGTTAGCTGAGCCTGGATGACTGATTAAGGACACTCCTTGTAAAAAGTGTCATGACTCACTGTATTTGATTCTCTCTCCCTGAGATTCAAACTAATGTGCTTTATTTCTTACTGCCTGGGTGCTAAGAATGTGCCTGAGGTCAGTGGCTGCAGCTGAGCTGACGAGTGCTGACTGTCCCAACCCCCCTAACTCATCTGTGACTGGGTCACACAAAATTATACAAGAATGGTTTGTACATTGAGGGTTTATGTAGGCAAGGAAGTTTCCTGGATCATATTTGCAGAGAAACATCTTCCTTTTTCACAGTTTCTCCTGCCAGTGCTTGTTCTCCTTGGGAATGGTTAGCACAGGCAAAAATATGTGTTTTGTTTTGGTTTTTTTCTTGATTTGTTGCTAAAAACTTTTGAAAGAGAGAGGAGGATTATGACAAAATAAACACTATAACATCTTAATCTCGTATAAGTTCATTAATTTTCTTTTTAAGCCTTCTTACATTTATACCATCAAATCAGTATCCCAACTTACTTGACAAAGCATTTAAATGCTTTCTTGCTGTTCAAGCCCCACAGCCTGTAAGTAAATATTTACATCCTTCAGAGGCAGTGACTAGAAGAGCAAAATCTCTGTGTTATTTCTTTGAAAAGAAATGTATTTTATGCAGGATGCTCCATACTGGCTTTAAAACTGGGAAACACAGCTTTAGATTTTGTCGTGACATCATGGACACCTATACATATACACATATCCATATTTTGCTATGCATTTTTATATATTTATTGCAATTTAAAATGTTTATAGCCCAGCGTCCAACATAGAAACTACTCAAAGAAATAGGAGGCTACTGAAACATCAATGTGAGAGTTACCTAACATACATACATACATACATATATATGAGTATAAAAAACTTTCAATTTTGCACTCAAGTATAAAATTTTTACTGAAGAAGATTGGTAATAATGAAAATTCAACAGCAATCATGAGCAAAATATAGCTGGATATTTTCCACTTTAAGAGCATCAAAAGAGAGTTAAAAACTTTTATTTTTTAATTTGTTTTTCTGAATTATTGATAATGAAATTGAAGAAGATATGTAATGATGAAATTCAAAAGCAGTGGCAAGCAAAATATCAGTGGATATTTTCCACTTCCAGAGCCCAGAGGCAAGTCCATGCTGTTTTCAGGCAAGAAGGAAATTCAGCATTGAGATTTTCTGCCTGGTTACTTCCTCCTCTGAACTACGAGATAATGGCAATGCCATCAGGCAGGCGATGGACTGGTGTGACTTCATGGCCTGATCCAGTATGGAAAATCCTGTGTTCCAGACATTTAAACATTCCATTTGATGCTACAATACATATTCCTGTAAGCTCAGGAATTAGGGAGTGCTTCAGAAGAAGAAAGGTATTAAGTTAAGCCAGTGGGAAGTTTTAAATTATTTAATCAGTACCCTTAAAAGTGAATTTTTGTCAGCACAATTCTGACAGGGCAGAAGAACTGGCAGAGACCCTCCATCCCCTCTGTTCTCATCTACAGATAATTTTTTTTCTGGAGGGGAAGAAGGCAGCACTTCCTCCCTCCTCTCCCCCTGTAAAGGTCTGTTTGTAAGTGAGGGACACAGATTTAGAATTAAACTGACCTTTCCCTTTTTCTGAAATCCCAGCCCCTCCCCAAACTGCCTGTAAGACACGGGGCTGTGCCTCTGCTCCCCCACTTAATTCTGATTTGTCTCCCCTGCAGGATATTCTGTCTCCAAATATCAAAGCAGGTCCAGTGGGTACCCAATTACATGTTGATGCAGCCAAACATTTGCAATTTTTTGCAGAAAGAGAAGCTTATTTCAGCTTTGCACCACTGGATTAAGGGTTGGATTTGATGATCTTAGAGGTCATTTTCAACCTTAAAGATTCTGTTTTTTCTTAGGGAAGGTTAAAGCTGTGTTCTCATTCCTCAGCATCTTAGTATATTGAATTCACTGGAATTATGCAGATCTCAATCAGCTTAAAAACTACTCCCTAGGAAATGGCTTTTCCACACCTACCCTGCTCCTGGGACTGGAACCTTGGTCTTGGAGCTTTACATTCACTGAAACACCACCCTTGAGGTTCAGTAAACAGGGTTATCCTCCTCTGCCCAGACTTGTGTCTCACCACACCATCACAAAAGACTTTTCAGATTAATTTTTTATTCCTGCTGTGTCTTTGTTTTGTGTATGTTTGGGGCTTCTAAGATTGACAAGAAGTAGTTCCCACTGGCTACCTCCACATATCAAAAAACCCTTCAATTTCCTTGCCAAGATCTAAGAAAACTTCTTTTTGTGATCATGTCCTGACTCTCATTCTTCCACATGTTCATGATCTTATGTTCCCCAGATTGGCTTTAGTCACTGCAACAATCCAGGAAATGTTCTGTGAGGTGATAAGTTTTAAAGGTTAAAAGGAAAAGGACTAAAGGACAGTTAAAAGGACTGAAACAAGAAATCCTGCCTCAATGCCAGCCTGAGATTTAGGCCAGCAAACAAATGGGAGAATGGGAGATCTCATGTAGATTTTGTTCTAATTTTCTAGAAAATAATCATTAGGGAGACATTATAGAATTGTAGAATCATTGAATGGTTTAGGCTGGAAGAGACTGCAATTTATTGAATCATAGAATTACTCCACCACTGCCCTGGGCAGCCTGTTTTAGTGCTTAATTAAAACTAACTAAAGTGCCTTTCAATGAAAAAAATATTCCTAAATTAAATCTAAACCTCCCTATTTACAATTTAGGGCCATTTCCTCTTTCCATTGTTACTTGGGAGAGGAGCCCAAGCTCTACCTGGCTACAATCTCCTTTCAGGTATTTTAGAGAGCAAGAAGGTCTCCCCTGAGCCTCCTTTTTTTTTTTTTTTCCAGGATAAACATCCCCAGCTCCTTCAGCCTCTCCTCATAATCCTTTTTCTCTCAATGCTTTCCCAGCTCTTCTTTGGACATGAAGATCATCCAGTCTAACAATTTCTACAGCATCAGGTTGCTCCAATCCCTGTCCAATCTGATCCTGAACATTTCCAGGGATGCTATCCACAACATCTCTGGGCAACCTGTGCCAGTGTCTTACCAACACTAAAAAAATATACAAAATTCTTCCTTATGTCAAATTGAAACCTACCTCCTTTCATCCTAAAACCATTTCCTCTTGGCTTTCCCTACAGAATTTGGGTCTCCAAGCGGAGACCAAATTTACTGTGCCTTTAGTACTTAACTAAAATAACTCATTATTACTTGGTTTTGTTGTGGCAACACAGAAGAATCTCACTGCTCCTTCTGAGAGAAATTGCAGCCCAGCTGTGCTGCATGCCAATGAATGTTTAGTGATTAAAGACAAACAAACAAGGCCAGGTGAAATGAAAAAATTTACTGTTATTATCCCAACTTCACCTTCAGGAAATTAAGTCCCACCGGAGACAAGGACACTTCTCTGAAGTCATTTGTACAATCCTTGCATGAGCTGGAGACTTTCCCTCCCTTGAGGACATGTTTGATACCTTAGACCCACTTTCCCATCAGCTGAGAGCTCCATTTTGAACATTTCCTACTTTTCTAATTTTTGTAGCATCCTCATTTTCCCTGCCCAGCAGGCCTGCACAGATCCATCTGACACTCCTGTCTTTTGTTCAGCTTGACACACTGATTATCTGTGAACACCTGGAAGGAAAATGTATCTGGGGGTTTTGTGTTCTTGACAGGAATCAGCCTGAGGGATTGGACAGAGAGAAAACAGCCAAGGAAAAAACACAAAAGTAGCCATCACAAACAGGAAAAAGTCGCTGCTTAAATCAGAACTTTGGATTGAGAGATGTAATCTGTTTAAACCCTTATTTTCTGATGGCTAAAAGAATGAAAAATAAAGCCCTTTGATCAAAGTTTTGTGTCCTTGTCATTTTCAATCAAACTTCACATTGCTTCGTAAAAAGATCATAAATGACAAAAAGGTTTGGAATGGGCCTTGGATTTGAAATTGTCTGTAATGTTATGTCTATAAAGCACATAATGTAATTCTGTGCACACTAAGACCATAGAAAAATGCCATCATATTCTACACAACAACTTTTGGATAAATATCCTAAATTAGCTTACATTTTTACATTATGTTACATTAATTATCTTAATGAATGCAATCTCAGAGTTCAAAAAGAAATAAAAGAAAGAATGAGATTAAAAAGAAAAAAGAACAGATGATGAAGGAAAACACTGGAAAGGAATTATGGAAAAGCAAATCCAGCATCCCCTAATTCCATAGCTACACTGTTTGTTTTAAGGTTGTTTAGAGATGCAGAGAGGAAAATGAGGCAGCTTTTAGTGTTTTCTAAAAGTTGTTGGCTGACATTCTTCTTTCCTGGAGCTGTGTACAGTTTTCAAGACTGTGAGGAGAGCTGATATTACAGACAGAGAGAGATAAGAAAAATATTAATAAAAACACCCTATAAACTCCATGTAAAATGTTTCCAAAAGCAAGAGAGGTATCTAAAGAGCAACTATAGACAGAAATTTAGCAATGATTTTATACCACCTCTCCACCCTCCACTGAGGAGTGAGGAGAGCATTCACCCTAAGGGTGGATGGCAAAATCCCAGGAAGTTTTCAATTTCCCTCCTCCCACACACGATATTCTGAGTAGAATATTTTGCATATTAGAACAGAAATTCAAGGTGCAGGTTAAAATGAAGCTACAGCAGTGATTTCCAGCCCCACCACTCTTAAATAAATGGGGAACTCTCTAAATTTTGCCTCAGACTTGCTCTCAACACTTTTCATGTGCACATCTGACAAGACTGAAGAGTAATTCCATTTTCATTTGGGTATTGCAGTTTGGAGAGTGTGTTCTTCTCTGCTCAAACTTCTATCCCTGACATGTTTCTAAGATAGTCAAGGGTCACAAACTGTCCTGAAGTGAGAGTAATACCAGGAATTCTGGGGAAGACTGAGGATGCACTCAATCTCATTTACAGGTAGAGTCAGCTGCTGATTTTTAGAAAGTGAGTGTAAGGAGAGTGCATATGTGGAGAGAACTTTCTCTAGCAAAATTCCTCAGTTCTTCATAACCTTTTTAATAAATTTCAGAGTCTACTTTTTAATACAAGCTGTTATCTTAGTAAATAATTACTTATTCTGTTGCCTTTTTCTGACATAGATCTACAAGTGTCACTTTGAAGGGCCAGAGAATCTGGTTTTATGAAAATATTTACAGCAAAGGAGAAGTTTGATGTGTGGAGTCTGGTCCCACACAGAGTGGTCATCCTTTCACTTGCCATCATAATGAGCCATTAAGGATGTCCTTGCTCCTAGAAAATTCAGAAATCACATAGAGGCAACATAATCCAATATTTTCTTGCTGTATTAGAGAAGGTTAAATATCTCTCTTTAGTTTTTTTTTTTTAAATATTATTCCATAGAGATTTATCCATGCATTCACATTTCAATTAGTTATGTTAACACAGTCAAAGGTTAATGCTTGTAAAAGTTATCAGGTTTTACTTAAATTAAGCTGAATTAGGTAGTATCAAGGGCTCCCAGATTAGTCTCTCTTCAATATCAGAATTTAAGCTAGAACAATCCTCAGGTGTTAAGTGCTTCTGGATGAGAGGTAAATTAACTGTGTTTTTTGCAGGCTGGGTGGGTGTTAGAATTTATATCACCATTTATGCTCCCTGACCTATTTAATGAGTTCAAGTTATAATGAAATATATTTCTGTCCTACAATAAAAAACTGGAATTAGAGCTAGAGGTAAGCTTTGGAAGAAAGAAAAGAGAGCAATGGATCGATGGTGGGAAGAAAAAAAAGGACAAAAATGGAAGAGAAAAGATGGGATTTAACTTGCTTTTGCACAATCTGATCTTTCTCTTTTCCTTGTTGATCATGGCTAATTCCTCTATCAATTTGCACGGTGTGTGCATTCCACTGCCCACTGCTTGCCTGCATTTAAGTCTGATCTTCCCTCAGCAGGATTATTTTGAACCATTAATCAAATTAACCCCCTCTACGTGCTCAGAACATGGAATCCTGTGCTGGTTTGGCACTGGAATGAAAGAAATTGCTGAAAATTCAAACAGTTTTGATTTTCATAACATTTTTGTCTGTTTCTGTGATATTTTTAACTATGTTTGGGATAGACTCATGGAAGTTTGTAATCCTCTTTTGAACCATATATGGGCCACCAAGGTGATCAAAAAGATGGAGCATCTCTCCTACAAGGAAAGGCTGGGAGAACTTGTTGGAGTTTGTTCAGCCTGGGAAAGAGAAGATTTTGGAATGAGCAGATATTTAATCCATCATGGTTCTTCATGGGCTGCAGGGGGACAACGTGGATCAGGGTGGTCTTCACTGGGGGTACAGAGGAATCTCCAGCTTTGTGCCTTGTGCCTCCCTCCCTCCTCTGAGCCTCTGATTCTTGTCTGAGCATCTCAGTGAAGCTTAGGAAAGCACAGAGAGCAGGAGATGAAATTACAGAAGAATGAAGACTTACAGGGACACATGCCTTAAAAAGAGAATATAAAGCCCAGGATCCTTCTCTTTATAACAGACAAGGCAGATAAGGGAAAAAAAAATCAACTTTACAAAACCATAAAAATGGTGGGTAAGCTGAATGTAACAGATCCCATAGTGTTAGAGTGGGGAGCGCTCAATGAAACAAGGGAAACTGGGTAAAACAAAATACTTTTTTTATACAAAGGGTAGTGAAATTCTGTAATTTGTTGCCACAGAACAGAGGCAGACAGGACCAGAAGTTCAAACTGAAATTAAATAAATTGATGGACAGCAGGTCCATAAATAGATACTAAAAAGATTAGGCAGAGACAGACCCTCTAGCATCACTAACAGATCACGCTCAGAGAATTCAAGGGGAATGAATGACAAAAAGTACCCAGACATGTGCTTTTCCTAGATATCATTTCCTATTTCCCCTTTCACAGAGAATATAGGGTTAGACAGAATATTGATGGGAGCCACAAAAAGCTCTTGGGTGCCTCTGTATTGGCTTTGCCTCACTCAGCCACCTGTAGCTGTGTCTCAGCCCAAAGATAGGGGCTGAACTTCACCCTTCTTGCAACCCCTGAGTGCTAAAAGGCCAGAAAATAATTTTTAAAAAGGGAATTTATCCTGCCTCAGGAAGGTGTAATCACAGGGGGAGACCATGAAAATTTTAAATTGCAATAGGAAAATGGAGAGACTCAAACCCTGATGTGCATCTCTTTGAGTATGAATAAGTAAATCTAGCCAGAAAAATAGGCAAAGGAAAACTGATCTAGCCAGACAAAGTTTATTTCTAGATAAGGAATTAATGGTTTTTTTTCCATGGGACAATGGAGGGAGCTTTGATCCCCAAGACAGTTCCAGTTTCCAATGCCCACACAGCAGGGAATTATAAACAGGCATCTATATAGATACATGAGCATAAAGAAAGATTTCTTTTTCTCCAAATTAGGCAATATATGCCTGCCAGAACTCTTTTTGTCATGGACTTTGAAAGTCCAATTCCAGAATGATTTTTAACTTTTTTTAAATAGGTTTAGGTCACGTTGTGGTCAGTTTCGGAGACAATTTTTGGGTCTCTTTTGGATCAGTTTTGGGTCACTTTGGGGTCACTTTTGGGTGACTTTGGGGTCAGTTTTTACTGTTTTAAGCAATATTGTTCCCTTAAACTTTACTCGAAAGAAAGATTTTGGAATATTATATTGATGAATTCTGAAATATAATTAAAGCAATTGTTTACAAAGAGAGTCTATGTACAACTGGGACTACAAACCAGCCTGTGAGGACATCAAATGTCGATGGAAATTCAAGGAACAGCCAGGAAATCCAGAAGAATCCAGTGTGTTATGTGATATAATGCTGGTTTATTTATGCTTGTGTGAAGTGCAAGGGAGAAACATTTCCTTGAACATTTCTTCTCCAAGTCTTCATGAGATTTATTACATCTGGCTGATTGAGAAGTCCATTTTGCCCTACAGCCAGTGCTTTGAAGTAAAGGTATTAATTTCCCCTAATATGCAGAATTCTGAAATAATTGCAGTAATCTTGACTTTTGGACCAACACTCTATTGAAAGCCTGGTTAAATTCATACATCAGATTACTCAGGGCCTCATGAACTCAGTTTTGAAAATCTCCAAGGAAAATGACACCCCAGACTTCCAGGCTCCTGCTCCAATATTTGACTATATATTTTGTGGAGAATTTTTCCCTTATACCAAAGAGAAATTTCCCCTCTGACCACTCTCATCCATTGCCTGCAGTGCTTCATAATATGCCCCTGAGAAGTCTGGGTCTATCCTCTCTGTCATAGAATCATAGAATGGGTTGAGTTGGAAGAGATTTTAAAGATCATTTCATTCCAATCCCTGCTTTGGACAGGGACACCTTCCACTAAACCTGGTTTTTCCAAGCCCTGTCCAACCTGGTCCTGAACATTTCCAGGGATGGGACAACCACAATTTATCTGGGAAAGCTGTTTGCCAGTATTTCCTACAAGTAAATTATAAATTCCTAATTTCCTGGTAGTATAGTCCAAATATGTCCCAGGAGATGGACAGAAAACTGAAACACAGGAAGCCTCATCTTCAGTCTGGTGTTGTAACTGCTCAGTCCAGGGCCCTTTCATTTACCAGTTCACTGAAATAACTTCACTTGAGAGCAAATCCACCTCTGTTCTCCTTCCCAGAGCACAGCTCAGCTCATCCTCCAAGCAGAACATATTTCCACTAAGTGTGATTGAATAGAAACTGCTCCATGTCCATAGCATGAATTCCCTGAACTTCAGCCTCAAAGGGAGGTGAGGAAAAGTGTGTGTCAAAGTGAGAATTAGCCTGGACATACACTGCACACTCTAGCACCCTTTCTTTCTCCCTTCTTCTTTTTTTTTTTTCTTTCTTAGCAGTTGCAGGAACATGAAAGTGAATTGCTGTGTTCGTTCAAATGGCACAGAATCTAAAAGCAATTTGTGGTGACAAGGTCACATGGGGCAAGTGGAGGCTTTTTATAACTCTACAGAAGGCTGGGGAGTATATCTACATCATATATACACACAGTGAGAAATTCAAAATATTTTACTGTTAATGACACAACTGCAGAAAAAGAAATAGATTCAGCTCTACAGAGGATAATGTGTGAAATTACATTGAATTTTCCAGGCAACTTATCTATTTCCAGGATTTTTAAATGGGCAAAAAAGTAGCAGAGGAAGAATGTAAAATGCTCCCTTACAAGGGAGGTTTGGATTGCATATTAGGGAAAATTTCCTCACTGAAAAAATGGTTGAACAGGCTGTCCAGGGTGAAGCCACAAATCCCTCAAGAGTTTAAAAGGAGTGTAAATGTGGCATTTGGGGACATGGTTTAGTGGTGGAGCTGGCAGGGTCAGTGCAATGGCTGGTTAATTTTGGAGGTCTTTTCCAAACCTTAACAATTCCATAGTTCTTTAAGAGCAGAACAGGAACAAGACACACAAAAAGGGATTTACGCCTGGTTGAATCATAAGAGTCTAAATCAAAGAAAAGAAACAGAACAGAAGGACTTGCCACAAACACTTGAGTGCTTCTTAATACTTAATTAAAAGATGCCAGATTTGGTTTTAATGTTAATAATAACAATTTGCATACACATTTATTTGCTGTAAAAATAATGGCCCAAGGCCTATTAAGATCTACTGGGTGATTCCTAATTTTTTTTTTTTATTTTTTTTTTAAGACACCTGTTTAGTTAAAAATGCATTGCACAATTGGGATAAAGTGTCACAGCTGAGCTAGGACAGAGGTGGAACCTGGAGGAATGACCCTAAAATAGTGTCTTAACTATGAAATGTTCCCCTAATGCTGCTCACACAATAGAAACCAGCCTTCTGTTAGTGTTTTCTTTAATAAAGCACTCCACAGATTCCAGGCCAAAAATTGCTCTGCTTCAGGAGGATGAAATTCTTAGTGAATGCAACAGCTTTGGACACACAGTTCCAATACATATGGGTATCACAAGCTTGAATGTTCCAATATTCCCCTTTCCTTAGGAAAACAGCTCCTCATCTAGTGACCATTAGGCCAGTTACAGTTAATAATTAACAATTAAAAGCCTGATTTTCCTAGGGGGTGCTAATTAGTATTTGCAGCTTTTTTTTTTTGTCTGGGGCCATACCTCAGTTTTTATTTTCAGCCTGCACCCCATGCAGCACAGTTGTATGGGCTGTGCTTAACTCTTCTGGTTTGTAGCAACATATGGTCCTAAACTATTCTCATCAGCTGTTATCATCTTCCTCTCAGAAGAGTCTGAACCCAGCTGAAAAGATATGAAAATATATGAAAATATATGCTGAAATCCAACACACAATCCAGATCACATCTTGGGATAAGAAATTAAAGCCTTTTCTCTGGATGGGGGAAGCCCCCACAGTGGAGGAAGGTGGCAGAGAGGAAAAAAGATGAAAAGCATGAGAAAAAAGTAAAAAAAGAAAAAGGCAACCCCCCCCAATTCTATGATTATGACATCCTGAGACTGAAGATCCCACAAAGCTGTTTCTCATAGATTCTCTGGAGATTGTCAGGAGCAAACAAATACCACAATCATTCAATTCCATCTATTAGAGCCAATAAAGCAGGGAGTTCCACTCTGGGCTTCAGACACCCACTCCAGACTGTGGGAAGGTGTTAATAGTAATGCAGGGAGACCGGACATGTTCAAAAAAGTTTGGAACCCATTCGTGGCATGGAGTAGAGAACTTCAGTAGGTGTAAATCAAGTGAAGCATGGCTGAAACCTCCACCAGGCACAAATCTGCCCCAGTGATTCCATTTGTCACCCATTAACACAAATTACCTGGTTTGAAAGACTTTGTTTTGAGGCTGTGTCAGAAAGAGCAGGTAGTGATTTTGTCTGATGCTTTCCAATTATTGACTAATTTGAGGTGAGAAAAGGCTTTTAGAGTAGGTATGAAAGCCACTATATTGCACACAGCTTTACTCATTTCAAAGTTTGGAAAGGCACTGAGGCTTCAGCATATTGGAAGTTTATTTTTAAAAGTGTCTCAGAGTACATGATTCCTCCTCCTCAGAACAGGATGAATTAAATGAAAAAACTGTTGGGGATCCATCACTGCAGGCTTTTACAGGGAACAGTCAGTGCAATACATCATTGATTCCTAAGGCTGCAACATTTCCATCCTCAAAATATTCAATACAGGGTGGAGGAGCTTTTAGATATGGTGGAACCTGAGTCCTGCATTCACTGAAACATAATGATGTCCACTAAATGAATTGAAAGTTAGATACTTGCTGTCTATTCTTTTTCTCTGGTTATGGCATCACAGATAAGAAGGATGGTTTTACGCTGGAAATGGATAGATTTAAACAAGATATTAGGATGGAATTCTTTACTGTGAGAGTGATGAGGCCCTGGCACAGGTTGCCCAGAGAAGCTGTGGCTGCCCCATCCCTGAAAGTGTCCAGGGCCAGGTTGGATGGGGCTTGGAGCAACCTGGGATAGGGGAAGGTGTCCCTGCCCATGGCAGGGGGTTGGAACTGGATGCACTTGCAACCCAAACCGTTTTAAGATTTTATGATTTCATGGAAAGATAAGAAATTATTAACAAGTAAATTGTCTAAAAATAGATCATCCTTTCTCTGGAAAAGTTGGGATTTTTTTAGTTCCTATTCATTATGGTCCTGAACTGTTTGGGAACTAAGTCAACTCAATACTATTTGGAAAACCCTGAAAACAGAAAAAACTATGTGTCAGAACTGGGTTCTGCTATAAATCTAAACTCTCTGATATTATACACTGCTGCCACTTCACAGCTGTTATTGAGTGTCTTACATATCCACTCGTCTTTTTGGGAGAGCCACGGACACAGAATTAGCCAAAGCCAAGGTGTCAAAGCACAGTGTTATAGGACCACAGGATGGTTTGGGTTGGAAGAGACCTTCAGGAATCTTGTTCCAACCTCCTGCCATGGGCAGGGACATCCTCCACTATCCCACGTTCTCCAAGCCCCATCCAACCTGGCCTTGGACACTGCCAGAGATAGGGCAGCCACAGCTTCTCTGGAAAACCTGTGCCAGAGCCTCGCCATACTCATCATAAAAAAATTCATTTCTAATTTAAATCTACTCTCAGTTTGAAATTATTGTCCCTTTTTCTGCCACTAGAGGCCTGGTAAAAAGTCTCTCTGTCTTTCTTACAAGCCCTTACAACACAATTTCTTGCAACACATTTCTTACCTACCAGGAGTCTGTACTCAAGAGCATTTGGTTTCTGTGTTTTTTAAGTTGTCCAGAACACATACAAAGAAGGAAAAGCAGTTTCTATGATATTTTTCAAGACAGATTTCTCACTAAAGACAGCAGATGGTCACTTCCCTCTGGTGCTGATACTGCTTTTGACTAGTTTTTTTCAGCTGTGCTCACACATACATTAAAAAGACACAAAATACAGACAAGTTACTCAAAGATCAGAGATGCTGCCATGCTGCAGCTGAAGCTGGGTAAGTTGTTGTCAGCTTCACTCCAGCCAAGTGTGCCTCAGTGCACAGTTAAATTGGATATTAGGAAGGATTTCTGCTCTGAAAAGGGGCTTCAAGATTTGGAATCACTGTCAAGCAGCCGATGAAAGCCACAGAAATCAGTCTCCAGGGCTGCCACACAAAATGGAAATGTTGATCAAAATGGAAAGGTTGATCTCGCTGATTTTAATCACAGTGTAAATTTCTATACTGAACCTTGGTCTCTGTCCTGCAGCCCATGGAATGGCACAGGCCTGTGGAGGGTACAATCAATCAGATGTATTTAATATCTCTAATTTAAGGTGAGAGGAAGTCCTAGACTTCACTAAGGTGATTGACTCACTCTCCATCACTGTGAAGGAAGCTTTGGAGGGACACAGTTCAGACGTAGCCATTTGCACTGGAAATATCTACATTTCAGTAAACATGTCTTCTCTCTGGTTGAGAAATCAATAAGTGGTCAGTACCTACTGAAACCTCTTTCACAGATATTAGGATTTTTAATTTTGCCCATATCACAAACCTGGATCAGGCAAACTAATGGTAATAAGTGCTCCAGAGGACTCACTTGGTCTCTGGACAAAAGAAACAGAGCAATCCTCAGACTTCATTCTCATCCCTTCCACGACTTTTGTGTGGCACTCATGTGTCTGCAGTCTTGTATCATTTTTCCTTTCAGTCACTTATTTTCCAGGTTGAAGATGCCTAATCTCCTCATTTATTCCATGCTGTTTCTGAGGTTTTATCATCTTGTTGCTCTACTCTGAACGTTTCTTAGTTTTAATACAAATGGAATTACACACTTTTCTTTCTAAAAGCATCGGTCTGTTCTCCCTATTTTCTTTTAACCTGTCTCTTTTTGGAGACTCTTTTGAAATATCTACTTGCCCATTGTCCATGAGGTAATTTTACAAGGAGAAAGTGGCAAAAAGCCAATTTACATCATGGATTTTGTCACACACACAAAAAAAGTGTCTAGAAAAACATAATACATGAATTCAGATAACTGTACTTGTATAATTTCAGTCGCATTGTTACCGTGTGAGATTATACACAGTCAGACACATGGATGATAAATTGGAGAGCCATTTCAGAAACAGCTTGTTTGTGGCTGTTTGTCCCTGAATATTCCCTTCCTGATCGCCAGGTTAATGGCTTTGGATATCAAGGGTTTGCTACAAAAGCAGGAGGATTTAAAGGAGGTATTTCTTAAAAATAAATCCAGAATATCAAGATTGAACCACTGATTCTTCACTGGGAACAAATTCTGGGATGCCAAGCTCCAAAGCTGCTGAACTTCCTATAGGAGAAAAACAAAAGAAAAAGCTAAAGGAAAAATATCAGGGGAGCAGCTCATCTGTACATCCCTGGCACTTGCATATGGAGAACCAAGGAAACTGGAGGGGAAGGCTTGTTGTGATTGAAAGGAGGATCCTGTAACCAGAGAACAGCTCCTCGTGGGAATGGTGCAGAGGGAGCTGGCTGTTTACTGCCCCCTTTGGATCCAGGGTTCAGTGGGATTCAGAGCCAAGATCCAGCTGAGAGCTGAATTTATAAATTCATTTCATTACTCAGTGCGAGATAAGAGCACCCAAGACAGCCTTCTCCTTACAGGCATCATGAAATGAAAACCAAAAAAAGCTGCAGCTTGCCTGGAATTAGTGAGTTGATTACATTTTCAAAGTTTTCATGCCTTCCTGCAAACTTGATGAACACATCAGCGAGGAAAAAAAAAAAAAAAAAAGGAAAAATAAAGAATTAGAGAGTGGTGTTTAATATGAAAACACAGGATGTGGCTTCCCCCTGCATCCTCCCTTCCCTTTCAGTATTGTGCTCCCCATTCCCAGCATTGCCATTGTGGCACCAAACCTGTCCCACAGAACTTGATAAACACAGAAAGCCACCCTGAGAGGGAGTTGATTCTGCTGGAAGATCTACAGACTCCCAGGAAATATTGTTCATTCTGCTGACAGACATATAACACTCCAGAGCACGCAGTTACTGAGAAAAGATTGCAACACTCATGAATCTGTGGCCAGGAGTGTTTCCTGGCTGACTGAAATGGGGAGAAAGTTCATCCTGAGCCAGAGCTGATGGTGTGGATCTTGTTTCCAGGTCAAAAAAAGCAGATCAGTGAATGGGACTTTGGAGTGGGAGTTTTAGGACAAGTTTTAACACAAGCCAAACAGTGTGGAGCCAAAGAAAGAGAAGAACAGGGTGGCATATGGGATGTGGATTTGGGGGCTATTTGGGAGCTATTGGTGTGCTGGCAGACCCAAATATTTCCATAACTAAATGTTTGATCTCACATGCTGAAGGGTTGCTCTGGCAACCAAGGGTGAGGCAAAGGCTCAGCCTACCTGGCTCCTCCTCACTCAATGGATCCCGTGCTCATTTTAACTCCTTGCACTTCCACTCAGCAGCTCCCCAGAGCTGCTCCTGACTTAACCTTCCCAGATCACTTCTGGGAAAAAGGAGGAGATCTTTGGGGAAAGAAATTATTAATAGCATACTTATAAAAATACACAACACTGTCATAATAGACCTGACACTGCTTTTCCAGGGTATTTGATGGTCTGGTATGATCAAAGGCAGATTCCAATGGGCTTCTGTTTAGCTGGGAGAGCTCAATCCAAAACATTCTTTCCTTGGATGTCTTATGCTCTGCATTCAGAAAATGAAAATGCAGTCAGCAGTGACTTCAAGTGAGGAGCTCAGTGTCAGAGACAGGAAAAATATTCTGTCCTTCAGGATATCTTCCAGTCTCCTGTATGTGAAAGTCAGCCTCTCTCTTACCCTGTACACTTCCTACTTTGCACCACCTTGCTTAAATTTTACATTATCTAAATAATACTACAAAGATGCTACAGACAACAAATGTGTTAATACCTGTCCCTGATACATCCCCAGGCTTAACCCAATCCCTCTGCAGTTCTTCTTTTCCCACTCACTCCTCTTTCTGCGTCTTCTAAGAGCTGGGCACCACCAAAGTATTGGACAAGCCACTGTAAAAATAGTGTTTTCTGGTTTATTGGTAAGAATTATATGAAAAGGGCACCTTCAACCTCATTGATGTTCATGTGGAGAATGTGGACAATCACTGACTCGGTGGAAATGGAGCACCTGGGAGTTTTCTTCTGCTCCAGATCAGCTAAGAAATTGTCTGAACACAATTAATTTTCGGTGGACTTTCAGGTGAAATTCACAAATGTGAAACCAGCAAAACTCCTGGCAACTTCCAAGCCCCTACACAGATTGCAAAAATCTGTTAGCAGTGAAATAAAACTTTATTTTTCTCTCAATATTGAAATAAAAATGCATTCTGCCCAACACACTTGATTAAAATTATTATTGTGTTCCTAAGTGAAAATCTGAAAAAAACAACCAAGCAAAATCAGCAAAACAAAATATCTCACCTTGAGGTAGAGATCTGGAGAAGAAAAACAGCAACGAGAAAAACCAAACCAGTGAGCCAAATCCAAACCTCTCAAACCTCCACAGTAAATATAGAAATCTTAAAAAGACACTAAAAAAACTCAAATGCAGTACATGCTGTAGTGTGTTTAATGACCTTAATCACATTTTTATAAATTGATCCATTAGACTTCTCATCAAATGAACATAGCACACAACATTGTTTTCTCTAATTACCCTCACAATAAATACTTAAAATGCGTGACATTTTCAGTTACCCAAATTTATAAAGCAAAAATAAAGTCTTTGTTTTACAAAACTTAGAAAAATACAACCCAGTGGAATTTATTTCAGCTCTGACTGAATTATAGAGCAACCTGGACCCAGCACTGAGCTATTTGAAGCAATCTGGCATTTGTTCAAGATGTATGTTAAATTCCTGGAGGAAAATGTATTTACGGGAAAGGAAATCAGAAAATTTCCACTAGGAATTAAGACCATGGAAGCAGAGATCAGTAGTATATCTTTGGTTTCATTTACTTAGCAAGGAGTAACAGCTTCTATTTTATTTCCATCACAGCAGGGTCATTAATAGCATCTTTTTAATTCTACTTAGATTCCTTTTTGCCTGTTGAGGCATCCTAGGGATTCCCAGCCATTTTCAAAATGATTTTGACTAATTGCATTAGACCCCGTGTTGGAATCTTAAATATATTGTAAATAACTGGAGTTTTCATGTCAGGGTATATCTGCTGCTTTCAGACCTTATCTAATGATGCTTGGTTGTTGATGTTTTATTAATAACAGCAAGTGCAGCAGTAATTCACTGATTCATCATGATTTCAAGGGAGGTGCTGGATGCCTGATGCCTGAAAATCCTGCTGCAGGGTTTGGACACTGGAACAGGTTCCCCAGGAAAGTGGTGACAGCCCCAGGTCTGCCAGAATTCAAATATTTGGACAAAACTCTCAGGTCCATGGTGGGATTCTTGTTGTGTCCTGTGCAGGGCCAGGAGTTGGACTCAGTGATCCTTGTGGGTTCCTTCCAGCTCAGGATATTCTTTGATTCTGCAGTTCTGGGAATCACTTTCTCTCTCTATTCCCCCCCTTCGTTTTTGACATAGATGCCTTAACAGACTCGATATTCTGAAATAGGCCATCCTTGCACAACACCATGTATGAGCTGAGTTTTCATCTCAGCTGAGTCACCCATGTTCTTCTGAAATGCATGGAGGAACAGGAATGGTCACCTTCTTGAGCAATATGTTGGAGAAGAGCTGGTTACTCTGTGGCTGGATCATTGGGATTCTTTCTGTGTTAATAAAAGTGCACACACCCCAAAAATAAAGTTCTTTACAATAGTCTGTTAAACACCAGTGCACAGCTGCTTTGCATATGCACAGCACACTTGCACATGACCCTGTCCTGAATCTTTCTTTCCCCTGAACTTTTATGAATGGGGAAACTGCCAATGCAATTAAAACTTTGGCTCCTGCATCGACCTTTTTCTTTTTCCAAGAGGCAAACCACTCACCTGATCAGAATTCTGCCTGCTACTGCTATTGAAAATATAATTTCATAAACAATTCTCCTTCCTGGGAGAAAGGAGAAAAGGCTGATGGGCTGTGGATTTGTAAGGTCATCTCAATCAGCCTTCCAGGGCATACAGGGAGCAGAGAGCTTTTCAACAAGTCAAGGACTCTGAAAACTGCTGTGCCATGCACCAGGAAGGGAATAGCATTTGAAGCACGGGTGCCTTGGTTATTCAGAATAAAATGAAAAATTCTATGTAGATTCATTCCAGCTAAGCTTAAAAGCTCATTTCAGAGCGTCCTGCTGGTTAAAGTAAAGTGGATGGTTCTGACTTTCTGATCCTCTGAGTCGGTGCCATTAAAAGCAATTGGAGAACACGGCCTTTATTTCAGAGAATGATCAATCTCAGTGGTGCTCACGTTGGGAGGAAGATTCATATTTATAATGGGAGGCTTTCTGAGCTTTTACTAGTTGCAAATTCTCCTTACTCATCACAGATCGTGTTCTAAATATCTTCTGAATGGCTCTTTCATCACTCACAAATTCTGTATATGCTAAATTCTTCAGCATTGTCTCCAACCACTCAGAGGTTGAGACCTGAAAGGCAGAGCTGAAATGCTTTAAGTGGCACTGGAATGCCTAACTGTGCAAAACCCAGGTGATTTAGCAAGGGATTTCAGCGTGTCCTGCACCTAATTCAGGCATTTTGTTCATGAAAAGTGGAGTTTCTCAGTTCAAATAATAATCACTCTGGTTTCACTAAGATTGCTTTCATTACAATAAATTTATGTCTGTATTCTAGTACCAAAAAGCTGGAGTTTCATTGCAGTTAGAGGAAGATCCAACTTTATATAAAAAGCCCCCAAACTTGTATCTCATTAAGGACTAGAATCTCATCTTGTTGCCACCATCACAGAGATTCCAGAGGTCAGTCCTTGGGCTGGGAGTCACAAAAGGACCTGAAGTGGTCACAGAGATGGCCCAAATCTTGGAGGGGAAGAGTTGTCATTCCACAGCCTTCAATTGGTTTTGGATCAAATTCCCTTTTCCTTACTCACATCTCCCCAGATGTGCCTGGTTTCTTCTCAGGGTATGTGCACTGTCTAGGAAAATGTTGTATTGCTTGAGGCCCCACAACATAAATAATGTTACAAACTTCATGAAGCCTTAGGGAAGTGAAGAATTATGCCAAAACACATCAAAGGTTGTAGGCAAAGCAAGACTCTCCATTTTCATATCAGTAAAACCCATCACCTTAAATTTATGTTAAGTCGTATTACAAGTAACAAATGTATTTCATTGCATAATTAATGCTGGCCTTGAGCAAGAAAGTTTGGGCAAGTTCTATTTTTTCCTGCTGTGTAAAAGGCACTGAAATTGCAGCTAGTGGAGCTTTTCCCACTCTGACTTTCCAAGGCTCGAGAGGAATCTCAGTCCTGAACCTGTTGGCACGTTGGGAGCAGTTGTAATTGATGACTCTGACTCCCTGCTCTACTCTGCTCCTTCAAAGCAATCTGCTGGAATGGACGTGCTGCTGGAAGCACAGACCTCTGGTGATGTATTACCTGCCTGCTAAAGGTTGTCACGAGGGGGCACTCAAAAAATAAATACCTCTGCGGTTCTCTAAAATAGCCATTTTCGGTTTGGGTTCAGAAAGTCATTTGATTTCTTCCCCCTTCTTTATATAACATTTTTTGTTGTTTTTTTTTTTTTTTAAAGAGAAAGAACCAGCAGCTGCCTTTTTATAAAAACAGGGGGAAAACCAACAAAACTTTCCTATTAAATAGATTTTATTTTGCCATTTAACTGTATGCTCAGTGTGCTGGTTTTGCCTCTTTGCAGAACTTGGAGACTACACAGTAACATTTCACTCCCAATGAGTGGGCTTGATTAAATGTTCAAAGAAAGATTTTTGCTAGCAGACTTCAAACCCACAAGTTTGTCAAAGCAGTTCCTGGTTACATATCACTGTGAAGATACAAAAATTAAAATTTTTAAAAAATAGACACAGAAATTAAAGACAAAAAGAATAAACAAAAAAAAAAAAAAAAAAAAAAAAAAAAAAAAAAAAACCAGCACACCCACACCACACAGAGAGCAAACACCACCTTTCAGCAAAATGCACAGATTTATACATGTAGGAGTTCACAGCATTTTAGGATTTTATAGTCACAAGGGAAGGAAATTCCTCTTTTTAAGCCTATTTTTCTTCTTCCTCTCCCACACTCTAAATCTACATCCAACAATTACTTCACTTCCAGAACTGGTTGTAGGAGGTGAACCTGATCTTTTAACTCAGGTCCCACGTCCATGCTTGGGGTTAAGAAGAGCAGTGTGAGGGTTCACCACCACCACAAAGCTACACCATGAGACAGACCAAGCTCATCCTTTCCCAGTCACAGGTGGGTATTTTTGTCCTGTGGCACAGGATAAAAAGGAGCAGCCCTAAGGACACCAAGGCACAATGCTGCCCCCTCACCAAGGACCTGGTTGTCCCAGGATGGTTTGGTGTTTGGAGATAAAGCTTAAATTTGGTACTGATGTGGCCATGTGTGTGTGAGACCCTTCACAAGGTGGGCAAGGGGTCACAGATTTCATGCCTTGAATAGCAAATTTCTTGGCAAACTGGTCCATCCTCTCAGGAAAGTGCCAGGAAGGTGTGACCTTCTCTTCTCTGGGAAGAGCAGCTCCCACTAATTTCACCAGGTATGCCTGTGGTGAGGAGATACAAAGATGATTTTCTCCATTACTGAAGAAGAAACTGAATATTCCCAAAGGATTTCCCGGTCACACAGTCTGACACACCCTAAGCAATGGAAATTCCCTTGGATTTAAAAGAATAATATTCTAACAGCTTTCTCTTCTGAGAACTAACCTGTTCATACCTCAGTAATTTCCTCTCAGATGTCTTTCAATTTGCAGTAAGGACTATAGACTTCAATAAATGTTTAGATAAAGTTTCAAAATTATTAGGATGGTTTATTTTTATTTTTGTTTTTTTGGGGGGTTTTTTGGGTTTTTTTTTGGTTTTTTTTTGTTTTTTTATAACTGAGAAATCTCTAATAAGTTCATCTGTCATTAGAATTTTACCAGCCAGACTGATTTTATTTTGGAAAATAATAGCAGCTTTGTAACTTCAACAAATTAGAACTTATAATTAGATTTCAAGATAATTGCTAGAAAAATAATTAAGAAGTTATTCTGGGACAACTGTTGGAAATCAATGAAGTATAGAGATATCACTATATTTTCCATACATAACTGGTTAACACTTTAAAGGTAAAATTCTAATGTGTGTAAAACCACTTTAATCTTAAGTGAGGAAAAATAATAAAAAATATAGTACACTGGGGATCAACATTACATCAATTTATTGCATTGTTGTAATAATCAAGGTAATAAAATTTTATTGAACTTTTAACTAAGTAGTCTTTCAGCAGCTCACACTGAATAGAGGATATAATGATTTTCTTGTGGGGGATGAGTGGCAGATGAGAAGAAAGATATTTGACTTTGTAGATATTTAGGATAATCTAAAAACCAGCCCCAGTGATTTATATCAACTGATGAGGTAAAAAACAGGATTCTCACAGCGTGGCAATTATTAAACTCAATTTCAGTACCCCTGTTGATCTTGATTCATGGAAACAGTAGCCTGTGGCACAGAAGAAACCTCTGGCTCTGATAAATTGAATTAAGAATGGAAAATTGTGTTAAATGAAAGATATCAAGTGGCTACTGCTGGAAAATGTAGTCCAAAGTCTGTGTTTAGAAGGACAATAATTTGGGAAGGTGAATTGCTATATATGCAATCAAAGTAGCCATGGGTTTTGTGGGCATTCTTGGAAGAACTTCATGCTCTGCTGTACTCAGACTTTTCTTTTTTTACTTTTGGGCATTCCTTGATCTAGATATTGGCTGATGGAGTGGTAAGATCATGGGATGAATCACAGAATGATTCATAGAACGGTTTGTGTTGGAAGGGACCTGAAAACTCTTCTTGTTCCAACCCCCTGCCATGGGCAGGGACACTTTCCACTATTCCAGGTTGCTCCAATCCCCATCCAACCTGACCTTAAAACCAACCTGACCTGGAAAACCTGCCCTACTACAGTGGAGAATATCAATCCCAGCCATTTCAAAAGCAATGAAGATTTCTTCGCTGTGCAATTGTGGAAGTTTTTCAAATCTGAATTAGTTCACACCTCCCTGAAATGTAGCTGTGTCCCATGTGCACCTTGGCTGTCCCTCAAATAATTTACTTTAGATGAGAGTGAAATAGTGAAATAGTGAAGCTGCAGACAAGAACTTCTGCAATACATGGGGACATCTGGCTTTCCTGAGAACATGCTGTGGAACAAGATGCAAGCAGGTTCCATACCTCTTACAGATCTTTCTTTATCAGACTAATTGTTTCCTTTTTTTCCCCCCTGTACAATGGGAATAGACACAAAACACAGACATAAAAAGAGTAAATTAATGCTTATAAATCTTCTCTTTATCGATGAGGAAATTAGGGAGCTATAAGCTAATGTTTGTTTTCTGTGTCTGATGAGCTGAGAATATTGTTTCCTAGCCAAGGAAGGAGCTCTGCTGGACAAAGGAAAAACAGAAACTTCACAATTTTTCACAATCCCTCAATTCACAAACATCTGTGCCCACAAATCAAGCAGTAGCTCACTACAACAATAAGAGCTCCTCTCTTTAGGTTTCAGGGGCTATAAAATATGAAGTTTGCAAGAAAATAGATAATTTATCTTCCTTTGTTTGCTTAGATTGGAGATAACACAAGGCCCTTCATCTTGAAAGAGCTGAGTTGGACTAGACTTTTTTTCTTCCTTTTTCTACCGAACCAAAACCAGAAGTGAGAAGTTTGTGTGTTATAGGAGCCATCCAGTGCCTGCAAAGGAGGTTGCAGAAAATAGAAATTCTGGATTAAATCTACATGTTACTGAAAGGATATGTGCTCAGATCTCTGTGAAACTACAAGGAAATTAATTCATGATCTCTATCATGTTCTCCACAGAAAAATGTTTCCCACATTTTGACAAATAATTCAACCTTTCCTTCCTGTCTGTGCATAGTAAAGGGCAATACCCCACCAGCATCTGGTCACATCTCCATCTTTCACATCACATCTCCAGCTTTCAGATTACAAGTTTATCTGGTCTGAATTGTGTTGTCTAAACTGTATTATGATTATGTATTATTCTCTTTGCCCTTTGTCCTTTGATATCAGAGTTGAACTGGATGAATGCAGATCACTACACTCCCTCCAAAAAATCACTCCTTGACTAATAATGCACACTCTAAGTTTCTAGCATTGGTGTCAAATGATGGGAAAATGGGAATTCCCTTTGTATTTCCCTCCCTTCCATTCGAGTGAGGGGAAGAAACATAAATTCCATTCAAGCACAAGAGAGCAGTGCAGTCAGCAGCTCCACTCTGGAGCAGGCATATTTATCATACAGACATCACTGGACAGAGAACAGACCAGAATTCACATGGAAGACTGAGAAACATGTCCTAATCCTGATTTTACTCTAAAAGATAATAAGTACGAGAAGGGAAAAGTGATGGAATATTATTGTGAACATTATATAGAAGGCAGACAGTGATAATTTATATTTCTTACTTCACCATATGTGACAGGAAAATTTTCAGAAGACTGAAAGCTATAAAATTTAGAACTGATCAAGTACATTTTTTACTCCATGCATATCTGAGCTGTGAATTTCATTGTATGAGGTACTGTCAGTGTGATCTGCTTATCAAGGCTTAAGAAAAATATGGGATGATATTGCCCCATATATAAAGATAATTTTATAGCAATATATGTAAACAGAGTACAAATGTTTTACTGTCAGAGATATAAAGAATGAAGCTGAATTCATGTAATCATCATAAAATCACAGAATGGTTTACTTAAAGATCATCCTATTCCAACCCCCCTGCTGTGGACAAGGACACCTTCCACTATCCCAGGTTGCTCCAAGCCCCATCCAGCCTGGCCTTGGACACTTTACATAAGATGATAATGATTCTCAAACTTCCAGAGAAATTAAACTTAAATCCTTTTTATGTTTTCTCAAATCTATATTCTATGTGAATAGAAATGAAAAATAGCTGAAAATATCGCAGTTTTGGGGAATATTAGAACAAAATCAAATTTAGACTAGACAACACCATCAACCCAATAAAAATAATATTACTTTACCTTTATCAGGGAAGGCAGACATGATGGAGGCAGCATGAAATAGAAGGACAGAAGTAAAATTCTCCAAGACAGATGTTGTCACTTATTTTGGTTGGTTTTTCATTACTCCTTCACGTTCCTGTGCTTAAGGATAAATATTTGTCAGCATAACAGATACAAGGAGTCAATTTTAAATCATTCAGCATTCTCCTAAATTAACATTTATAGGCTTTCCTGATCTTTGGACAAGATAGTTCAGCTGTTTACACAAACCCCTAAAGTCACCCCAACACCTAACAGCTATGGCAATAAATATTCATAATTTGCCACAAAAATGTTCAGGACTTTCTAAATTGTTCAGAAAATCCCCTATCTCGAGTGATATCCCTTTGATCAGAACTGGGTTTTGACACTTTTAACACACATCTCTAGGTGCTTAACAATATTCTCAATCTAAATGATGCAAGGAAATACAACTAAGTGTTAAGGACATTTATATAAGGAAGAAAAAACTTAAACATCTTAAATTACATGTACATTTAGCACGCTAAAATTCAGCTGTCTGATGAAGTGCATTACTCATGTTACTAGGATTTGATCTACCCTAAGGACATGGACCCTTCTAATAGATTCAGAATGGGAGAGCTGATTCTAAAAAAGTGTATTTTTGCTGGTGAAGTCTAACTTGTCTAATTTAGAACTATGGATAAAGTCTAAGAAAGTTTCTAGGCTCTATCTGCAGGCAATGCAGATAAAGATGAACATTTCCAGATGGCAGCATGTTCCAGTCTCAGGCAAGGTGTCCATCTCTCCTCATTGACTGAAAAAAGAGCTCAAAGGTAGAGTTTAATGTGGATGTTTTCTCTGTTGGGCATCACCCTTTAAACAAGTTTCTATGTGCTCCTTTTTAGAGTTGAGGAGAGAGTCATGAAATTATTAAATTGTAGGTGCAATTTATCTTATCTCGCATGGGATGCCTGCATTTGGCCAGAGGAATGTTTTTATTCCTGTAGACTACATTGATGTCCTGGCCTGTCCTGTCTTGCCCTCAAAGATGTGGATTCATGGAATCATAGAATGTTTTGGGCTGGAAGGGACTTAAAAGGTCATCTCATTTCACCTCCTTGCTGTGAGCAGGGACACCTTACACTAGACCAGGTTAAAGTCCTGTCCAACCTGGCCTTGAATACTTTTCTTCTCTGGGATGAAAAATCCCAATTCTCCCAGCCTTTCCTCATATAAGAAGTGTTCCATCCCTCTAACCACCTTCATGGTTCTTCTGTAATAATTTATGAGAGGTCCAATAGAGCCCAGGAGACACTTCAGCTCTGCTCTGAGCATACAGTCACTGCCGGGTCACCTGGGCTGAATTCTGGCCTTGACTGGGGCAGTGACAGAGCTTCTGAGGGACAGGAGATGTATTTGCATTTCCCTATCATTGAGAAAGGCTCACCAGTCCCTAAATTATCCAAGACATTCCAGCCTTTCTGAACCCATTTCCACCAAGCGATCCTGGGGAAAACCATTTGCAAAATCAGAAGGTTGAAAGCATCATCAGAATCCTGGGTGATTTTGATTGCAGGGGCTGCCTGAGAATTTATATAAATAAACAACCAACCTGATACTTTGAGGATGGTACTCAGGATTAAAGTCAGAGTTCTTCCTAAGTGTAGACACAATCTGTGCAGAGCACACATAAATAAAAAGTATCAGACAAGCACAGAGAGCTATGAGCTTTGGACAAGTTCAATTTGGTGCTTTAGGCTGAACCTCAGGTAACCCATAGGACAAGCTGCCACTCAGGTCAGCCCAAAGGCCACCAAGGAACTTCATGAGATCAATTGGAACATCTTTTAATGCTCACTGGAGGGAAAGGGAGTCAGTAAATTGTGGATTCGTGTGCTGCCTGGGACATTGCACATTGCTGCCAATAAACAAGTTGTGGTGTGAAATACGGGATGGTGTGAGAATAATAATAACTCGGAGCAGAAGAAAGGCTATAAAAAGAGGGAAGTTGTTGTGGGAGAAATGGCTCAGAAAAAACCCCAAAGTGTTCTTCTTTTTGCATGAACTTTTTTTCAGGTAGATGAATGGTAGCTATGTATTTGAGCAAGTAGGTATTGATGTCTCAAGGAAAGAGCACTTTGTGGAGGTAACAGAGATCATAATCATAAGTAGCCACACTCTGGTACATCATACAGCAAAATATATTATACATAAAAAAATAAAGTATTACAGTTCTTGAGTATAACCCACCAGTATGACTTTTAGGTGGAAGATATATTTTTAAGCAGAAAGACATATGACTTGTGTTTAAGGGCAAAGAATGGTGCTGAAATCCACAGCTTGTGGAAGTTATACCTGTGAATATTGTTAAATACCAGTATCATACATTTTGGTTCCACTTTCCTGGTACAGTTTCAATTTTCTTGTTGATGTTCATTCAGTGCACTGACTTTTAGTGCTTTCTGTTAGGTTAAAATGTAATCTAACATTATGTGTTTTCTCCTTGTGAATGTTCTCAAAGGTCATGATAAACCATATCCTAAATCCTTTAATCCTAAATGACATCTGTCTGTTTATGCCAGAAATAATACTCAGAAAGAATAAAAGAATACCAGCTTTGTCTATGAAACCTATTCAATATGGATTTTGAGTACCATAGGATTAGGGTGTTCTCAAATTTAGTTTCAAGCAAGTAATCTATTGAAAAATCAAAATCCTATGACTCCAGAGAAAAGTGTTCCAATATTTTAACTGCTTTTTTTTATTGCAGTAGCATAAAACTTGGATATATCTATATTAACTCAGGTTACAGAAATCTCATGAGATCATCTGCTCCAATCCACAAGGAAAAACAGGGTTGGCTGGTTAATATTAGGTCAGGACCCAAGGCACCTCTATTATAGTCAAAGCAACAATCCTGTTACAAGGCATGTAGGTAATAACCTCTAAAAAATAACTGTAGTGGTTACAGTTCCATATAAATTCTGTTGTGTTGTCACTTTGAAATGGAAAATTGTTCTATCAGAAAATTTTAAACCCCTGTTATTCCCTTTCTCTTTTTATGAATGGATGGTGAAAGCAAAAGAAAAGAAGATAGAAAATGAAGAAAATGAAATAATTGAGAAAAGGACTGATTTGAATGCCTAAATCTTCTTGGGTGTCAATGAAAGTATCAATAAGGAAAAATTGTCTTTTGTGGGACAATTATTTGAGGTAGCTGAGGTGTTCAGAGGAAGGCAAACAGACAAACTCCTGCTACTGCAGCTCAGACTTGCTGAAAAGAAACCCTGTGCCCCATGGATATGAAATTAGAAGGAACAAGTACCAATCCCCTCTCACATCAGAATTCTTCCATGCTATTAGTGAAGGTAGATCAGTGATTATATTTCATGCCTGCAATTTTAGGAATGCTGCAATCCTAATGACTGGTACACAGTTACAACAGAAACAGAATCTGTATTTGTTGCTCAAATGTGGCACAGATTTCTGTAACACAAAAAACAGTAACTTCCACTTCTGTGCCCAAGAGAACACACAAAATGACAGAAAGAGTTGGATGGAAAAGCCAATTGTAAGAATGATGATTTTTCCTGTAAGCATCACATGTTCCAGGCACTCCATTAAGCCATTAGCTGGGAAATGTGGAATAACTGTAATTACTCTTACTAAAGGCTTCGATTCTCTTTGCAGGCTTTGGTGCTATAGGCTCCCCTGCACTGATGATTTGGTTTACCCTGTTTAGAGGAAAAATGCAGGCAGGAATTTCACATCAGGATTAGTAATATTTATTTTCATATCTACCTAAATAAACAAAAATGTAAAATGCTCCAAGGAAAGTTTCAGTTTCTAATAGACAATAAACTAATAAAAATAGGCAATGATTCTTTAAAATGTATATCTATAATATAAACACTCTTAAATAAAACATATTTTTATAGTATATTATATATAAATATATTACATATCCACGTAGATTATAACAATGTTTTTAACGTGTCTGTATACTTATATATAATACATAGACTTTTTATATGTAATATATACATAATTATAAAACATCTAAAATATATACACAAATCTATAACTCACAGAGAAAAATCCTATGTTTTTAACCCCCTTCTATAATATTTCAGAAACTGAACTGAGGATGTATCATATGAGACAGACACTTGATCTAGTTCTGACTAATTGTGGCAAAGTTTCTCAATAAAACTACTTCATGTACTGGAAGTAGGAACGTCTTGTTTATTTATTCACCTTAAAGAGTGAAGTGACTGCAATGCCTCAGAAACCAGGATTTTCTGGAGCCTCTCTGGGCACCCTCTATCCTGCCAGTTTATTCTCCAGGATGTTCCAAACTACCAGAGGGAAATTGTTATCCAGCCATTGATTTCCTTGTGCAGTGGCCAATGAGGGATCACAGTCCCTGCTGCAAAACAGTGCATTGAGAATAATTTGTTTAGAAATTCACCAAAACTGGGAAAAAAATAATGGGAAACTTTTCAAACTGTTCAAGTTACCTATTTGAACTGATACTGCCTGATAATGAGGTAGACTTATGCATCAGGATATGCTTGAACTCCTTATTTTTCCAATTGGGTTCTCCTCCACTTTTCCAGCACCATGGAGGGACCATAAAAACACTAAATTAAGAGAATGATTCTTTTACATGGGAAATTTTCAATTCAAGAAATTGTCTATTGTGATTTATGAATCAGGAGAGGGGAAGAAGAGAGGTAAGGGAAAGGAATTACAGACTGACTGTAATTATTGCATTTTCAGTCAATGCACAAGCCTTAATACTGAGAGCACCCCCTATTAGAAGTATTCACTAAAAAAAAGTAATTGTGATAGCTTTGGAAAGTGTCTTTAAATTAATATTTCCCACAGATAAAAATCTGTGCATATCTGAGCACTGAAGACATTTTAAGGTGAACTGGGAAGTGACAAAAAAATTTAATTCGGTGGTCAAATGAGTACTGAGTATAAAATATATCCAAGCAGAAATCTCTGAACATTTTGATAGAAGACAGACCAGGTAGCAGTTTGCTAAAATTTATCCTAGGTGTGCAAGTTTCAAGCAGTAAATAAAGGCTTGTTCTTCTACCACCCAAGGATTTTCTCAGCCAGGTATTGTTGTCATCTGGAGCAAGACTGATTGCCCCATGATTTCTACAAGATTTTTATCACCCTGTGCATGTGTGTGTTTGGAATTTGGAATAAATTTTGCACTTCTCTCCACAACTGAAAGTTCTGCTGGAAGAGAATAGCTGGAATTATGACACTTGCAAGCATGTTTGAGGAATTCTGAGGAAAACAAGCAGACCTCTTATGTGCCATTGAAAGCAAGAGAATTAGTTACTCCCTCAGAGCAGAAATAACTTCAAAGTCAAATAAAATTAAGTCCTAAAGTCACATGTCCAGTAGGTGTTTGACCAGTGTCCTCATGAGAATTCCCATCGTTTCAAGGCTGTTGGATGGAGTACCCTTCGAAGAAGAAACATGCAAGGAAACTTGGATATTTAAGATTGATCTATTACCTTAGGAAGAAGAAATGGGGTATGGATACCTCTCCTATGTCATCTTTCCCTACTCAAACAGAAACTTGATAATTTGCTTTGGCACAATGTGGAGCTTCTGGAGTGGGTTGCATCAATCACAATTTTGAATTATTTGGCAATATCCATAAAATATTATAAATAATAGCTGAACAACTGGGCTTTGATTTATTGCCTGAAATCCAGACAAAGTGGCTCGTTCTCTGCTAAAATCCAGGCTGTTATTGCCTTATAAAATGGGGCTCCTATCTCTCCTCTGTAATTTATTGACTGCCTGAAAATGAATAATAGAACAGCCCCAACCTGTGACTGCCATGTCTGGGCCCAGCTCTGCAGCCCCTGTTCTGGCAGAGCTGCCATATGGGCCATGATTAAGTGCCACAGGAGAAGACTCCAGGACTGATAAAATGAGATTTATTTCTATATGACTGGTTTAAAATACATATGTTTGACAGTGCCAAGGCTATTATTTTCACTTCTAAAGGAGTATCATTGTTTGTGGAGGTTTAAATCCTGGGCGTTGTGTTTATGATATGCACCCTTCCCTTTGCCACAGGAGTCAGCTGCAAGGAGATGGAGAGAGGAGAGAGCAAAGGCATTTCTAAGGTGTATCTCGGGGAGTCAACTTTTATCTGTTTTCAGATCAGCTCAGAGAAATGTTCTCCTCCCTTCAGAACCCCTGAAGAATGGAAAGGGGTAGCAGTGATTCCTTATCAAAATGAAAGGGTGGATGCTGCAGTCATCTGCTGGATCTGTCAGTCAGCTGTGACCATTTCTTCTGTTGGCTGGTCAAAAATGGAGCATGTTTCCTAAGATCACTGTGGAAATACCAATATTAGACTTTCAAATCACCTTGGTGTGAACCAGTACAAGAAAGAAAGGATGTGATTCAATAAGAACAAAACAACATATTGATTTTGGACTTTGCTCTGACCTTGCCTAAATCACCAAAGGGTGAAGTCTTTGGTCTCATTTGAGCATCAGGATCGTTTGAAGCAGATGAACACTGACTCCTCCAGGAATTGAATCAACCTTCCCACTTAAGTTACCTGTTGTAGGAAGGAATAGCACTGGCCTGTAAGATGGGCAGGTATTTCCAGGATGACCACCGAGACAAGAAGCTTGTGAAGCAGATTTTGGGTTCTGTCTACTCTTGAGCTGAGGGTGACAGACTGAATTTCCATTGTTTTGGAATTTAGGAGATATAAGTAGAGAAGCGAAACTCTGGGCAGCAGTTTGTCAGCAAAGGATCAGGGGATTAGAGTGTATCAAGGGTTTAAGAGGAATCAGTGTCAGGCTGTCACAAGGAAGGGAGGACATCAGAGCTGGTCCTTCCATTCTCCTTAGCACTGGAAAGCTGTCAGGTGAGCATCTGCACTCATTTCTGGCCACTGAAATCCAATAAAAATGTAAATCAACTGGAGAAGGGCCAGAAGGCAGCACTAGGAGTAGTCAGAGGTCTGCAACACACAGCCTTTAAGAGAACGTTGAAAGAGATGGAATTGGTTTTCCTAAAAATCAGGAGACTCAAAATAAAAGATGTGATAGCAAAACTTTAGTTAGACCTAAATGATATATCACAATTTTTGAGGATAGTTAAGTACAGGGAATGCTGTCTATAAGGTGGTTATATCTTGATCACTGGTGATTTTGATAAATTGGACATCTACATAAAAATTAGTTATGAGATCATTTTGAGAGGTGGAACAGTTCAGTGATGCCTTTGGAGAATTATCTTCTCTGGGGAGCAAAGTTTTCTTTATGCTATGTTACCAGTTTTTTATTAATCCACTCAATTAAGGATGTGTTTATTACTAAAAGTTCATTTAAACCTTTAAACCCTTTTCCTTCAGCCTCTTCTCCTGTTTCTTTGCACACAGGAGAGTCTGCACTAGTGTTTAAATTACTTGTGTTTGTTGTTCAGATCACCTTCTAATAAAAATATTCTCAGAAGCCACAGTCCACAGGCTGAACAACATGGCTAGACTACAGGACATCCTGAACAGCCTTTTAGACCTGTCTAACTGCAAGGTCAGATTCACTAAAAAGACACAAGAGCCTCTTTCCATCAGTGGTGTCACACACATTCTTAATTTCACCACCTGCTAAAGGATTGCACTCAACAGGAGACTAAAGCCTCAGTAATTGGGTGGTGAATCAGGTTTCACATTTAATCTGTACATATAAAAAAGGTGAATGCAAAATTCCCTTCTCATGCCCGAAAAATGGCTATTTCTGGACTTTTATTGCATTTTTAATCCCTCTAAATATTTCATCTTTATAGATTGTATTATTTATATATTACGATCCTTGTCATCCCCTCAAGCTGTGCCAGGACACCACTTCTCCCTGTACAAAATAAATTGCTTATAAAATTTTTCTTCAGGGGAGCTCAGACACAAATAGCAACGTTCACTCCTTCTAAGTCACAGATAACAGGCTGATAAATTGTTGTTCTTAGCACCTCTATTGAATTTCTTGCCCTGAAGGATCCACATTCCTGTGCATGCTAAGGTGGCTTGTTATAAAACTGCTTTAGGAGAGAGCTGTCTCACTTAACTTTGGGCAACTAATTTTGATGTGCCTAAATTAGTTACCAAGGTTTCCCAAATACTCAGAGGAGAAAGACAAGCTCTTCCAGCAGATGTTTTAGGCACAGCTGATCTAACTCATCCTCTGGAGATGCCTGACAGAAAGGCAACTAACTTTGACATCTTACTTTATTTCATGAAGTGTGCTGGGAATGCACCCAAAGCTTAAAGATTGTTCCTTAGTTTTGTCAGATGGTTAGGCATGTGGGAGTTAGTAGTTATATTAAGGTTTCACAGCTAGAAGCTCCCAGACTATTGATTTTAATGGAACAATGTGAATTTATCACCTAAGGAATCCAGCTCCATCAGCTTTCCTCTTCCACGTCTGACTCTTGCTAGATCTTGTGTATCAGCTCCTGTATCTACTCCAAGGAGAATTTTTTTTTTCCAAAGTCAGACCTCCACAAATCAGGAAGTACCAAAAATAAAGCTAGAAAAGAATCCTTAATTCTGCTCTTTCATTCTTCCTGACCAATTTACTTCCACAATTAACAAATTTGGCCAGACATATTTGAGGCCAAAATGACAGAGATTCAAAAATCACAGGGAAAGGCAACAGGAGAGCAGAGAGACCCTATCAATGCCCCCGTTCAGAGAAAGATGCAATGTTTTCATTCTTAATTAGAGAATCCATCCAGGAAAGGGGCTTTGTAAAAATCCCAAACATCGTAAAAAAAAAAAAAAAAAAATGACAACCAAGAATTTAGGACCCAAATGAAGTAGAAATGAAGTAGAAGATAAGCAGATAAGCTTCAACAGCTTTCCTGCTCTAGGCATAGCCTGTTTGTGCATGTTCTCCATGTTTGTCCATGTCCAGGAATAACATTGATTCATCTTGGAGTGAGTCTGGCATTCTGCAGATCCAGATTTCAGCAGGCTTTGAGACATGAAAATTGCCTCTCTTTGAAAAATATTTTCCAGGAATTTGGATGTTGAAGCGTCCTAAATCATGGACAGATTAAGCTGAATATCAGTGTAGAAAGAGTGAGGACCAGATAGCGAGACCATGTGATGAGAGACTTAAAAATATTTTCTGCTGTTGTCATTGCAGCATTATCTTGATTGTGAGTGTGCAAAACATACAAAAATGTAGGATAAAAATTACCAAGCTGGGTGGTTGGATGCTCCTATCTGGTGTGGCCTCTGAGATGCCACAGTTATGCTTCTTCATAAAGTCATTATAGTCCCTCAGTGTTATCTATTAATTTCACCCATCTTCTGTAAAACTCCACCTCAGCAGGAGTCCAGCACAGCCTTTGCTTCTTGTGCTTCTTTGCTCTTTACAGCATTAAGTGCAAAGTCCTGAGCAAATTCTTAAACCATGAGATTCACTAAGTATTGAAATGGATGCCTTTGGCATCTGAGCTTGAATAATTTCTAGGATGGCTTTTTTAGGCTGCTGACTTTTGAAAAGTTTTAAAGCATTTAGAAACTGTTAAAAGATTATTCTCCTTTTGTTGTTTTCTTCCAGCCACCTAGAAAATAAAAATTGCTGACTCTCAATCAAGGCCACTGGTGTTTACAGTTAAAACATCTTCTCTGTTCCCTGCACCCCAAATAACATATTTTCCTTTATATTGGAGAACTCTATAATAATACTTATATAGAAAAATATTATGAGTAGCTGAGGTGGTCAGTGGCTCTTTTGCAGAGTGAGTGGGTGCTGTTTGGAAGGCAAATGAGAGCTCTGAGATATCCCAAAAGCCAGTGAAAATGGCCATGGTAGATGGAAAGTTGAATGTGAACCAGCAGTGTCCTGGCACTCAGGAGGACCAAGCCTGTCCTGGGGCCATCAGGCACAGCATCACCAGCTGGGCAAGAGTGGGGATTGTCCCGCTCTGCTCTGCACTGGGGTGGCCTCACTTTGAATATTGTGTGCTATTTTGGGTGCCTCAATGTAAGAAAGATATGAAACTCATAGAGAGCATCCAAAGGAGGTCACAAGGATGGTGAAAGGTCTGGAGGTGAAGCCACTTGAGGAATGGCTGAGGACACTCGGTCTGTTCTGCCTGGAGGAGACTGAGGGGAGACCTCATTGCAGTTACAGCTTCTTTGTGAGGGGAAGAGAAGGGGCAGGCACTGATGTCTTTGTGGTGACCAGTGACAGAACCCGAGGGAATTGACTGAAGTTGTGTCCAGGAGGTTTAGGTTGGATATTTGGAAAAGGTTCTTCCCCCAGAAGGTGGCTGAGCACTGGAGGAGGGTCCCCAGGGAAGTGGTCACTGACACAGCTCTAGAAGTGTTTGAAAATGCATTCAGGAACATGGCAGGATTCTCGGAATTGTCCTGTGCAAGGCCAGGAGATGGGACTTGCTGATCCTTCTGGAATCTCTCCAAACCTTTCTTCATAGGACACCCATTCCAGCTGGTGCAGTAATCCAGGCAAATTCCAACCCTCAAACAGCCCATCCACCAAACTCACATCTCTCCAGTTTAATGACAAGGAAGCTCTGTTTGACTGTGGCAAAGACCTTACAGTAGCTGAGGTAGATTAAATCAGCTTCTCTTCCCTTATCCTCCAGTCATTCCATTAAAGAAGGCAACCAGATTAGTCAGGCACAATTTCTCCTTTGTGAAGTCATTTTGACTGTCTCTCATCACCTCCCTGTTGCCTTGAAAAAGTGATTATATAATTTTTGCATATTTTCTCAACATTCATTTAGAGATGGGTGTGAAGTGTATATTTGTCATTACTTCATTATGGTATTTACATGAAAAAAAGTGTGTGGTAGTTCTTTCAGTTTGATTTGGTTTGGGCTTTCCTATTTTATGCAAGAAAAAGCTATTTATTTTGGGACAATGTGAGGTTTTTTTGGAAAACAACTGTTTCACCAGCAAAATTTTATTGATTTTTTTGTCTTTAATTAGCTTCCAACTGAAATGTGAACATTTAGTTGCTAGAAAGCAAACAACAGAGCTCTTAATTTTCAGCTTTTTAGTGGAAAACATTTCACAATTGCTCCTAGTGCTGTCATGATGCCTCTGCTCATAAAATTGCTTCTTTCTCTTAATTCCAAGGATTGCATTTGCAAATAAAACTGTGTGAGAACTGCTCAGCTGGATCAGGCAGCAGTCCCTCTTGCCCAGCATTCAGTTCTGAGAGCAGAATGTTGTAGATGTTGATGGAAACAGCATCAGAAACAAGGCAAGTGTAGATTAATGTCACCCTCTGTATAAATCAGAGATTTACACCTGCTCAAGAAGTTGATTGAATCTGAGTCACCAGACTTCACAACTCCTGGATCACCTTTTCTCTGTGAGTTGGTCCCAACCCCTTCTGAGTCTCGGTGTACATTTGCCTTACATAACAGCCTCTGATAATGAATTCCAGAACTGAATCATGCATCTAATGTAAAACTATGTAAATTATTCATTTTAAGTAAAACTGTGTGAAATTCTTTCAGTTTTTTCAGGTCTGCTGCCTGATCACTTAGGAATTTATGCCAAAGTGAGGGAGAAACTTGCACAGAAAAGCAGGGGAGCTATGTCCAAGTACATGCAGAAATGCCTGATGATTTTTGCAGATTGCAAGATCTGCACTGGGATTTCCTACGAGTGTGTGTACTGTGCTGTGCGCAAAATGTGTTTAAAATTGGACTTTCTATCATGCTTTCTCACCCACTCTTTTGTCGTGGTGCCATCCCTCTGCAATCTCAGAATATTCCAGGAAATCTAGAAATGGTCTGTTGAGCTCCATAACCTCCTTTTTGTGAACAAATGCATCTGCTCCAATAGACAACGATTTCTAACCTTCAGCTGCTCTTTGCCCATCAACCTTCATTTTCCCATGGCTCATATCAGAAGCCTTTGGACAACTGTCTCAGGTTCAGGAGGGGATTTTTTGGACTGCCCTGTGCAGGGCAGGATTTGGACTCAATGATCTATGAGGGTCCCTTACAAAACAGGATATTCTATGATTCTGTGATTCTATGATTCTATGATTTTATGATTTCATACGTCCCCAATGCACAGAGTTGGACTAGACAATCTTTAAATGTCGCTTCCTACTCAAACCATTCTGTAATTTGATGTTCTTCTTGCAATGCCATAATCTTATTCTGGCATATCAATGGGATTTTTCATCAGCATAATTCACACAGTTGGCCTGGGCAAACAAAGTTATGTGGATCTGCTAAATCATGCACCTTTGACTCATCAGAATGAGGGTGCTGCAGGTTTACCATGCACAGAGAGGTGTTGGTCATGGCAAGATTTCACTGGATGAACTGACACCCTGGTGAATCTGGAAGGATTGTAAATACTGGAAAGATCCTGAAGATTATTTGACACCCCTGAGGCTTCCCTGACTTTCCATAATTGACTTGTGAATGTTGTTTGCAATGCCTTAATTTTCCAGGTAATTTTAGGCATGCATTATTGCTTAACTTTATAGTTCAATATTAATTATATTCTTATGTAACTGTGGAAATGCAAATATGAGATTCCTGACACTCTGTGGATTAGCCAGCCTGTCTGCTGTATAAATAGAAGCATCTGGGGAACTCTTTTGTTTTATGATTTTTGGTAAATGGTTCGTAAAAAATCAAAGTGCCAAAGGTTTCTCCTGGACTTCTGGATCCTGAAGGGATCCCTTGGTGTCTGCAAAGCATTCAGTTAATGAAGCAATTTCTCTCTGAGCAGAGACATTAACAATTCTATCTCTTTCATTAGGCTATTTTCACAAAGTGTTTAAGAATATAATGTTTGTGACTTCTGCTTCTTGTTAAATTTGTCTGAAATTGGCCCATATTGCAAATATGGCTGAAGTGGGTATAAACAACGTTATTTACAGATTACACTGGTCTGCACATGAAGGAGGGCGGATTCTAATTGGATATTAGGAAGAAATTCTTCCCTGTGGGGGTGGTGAGGCTCTGGCACAGGTTTCCCAGAGAAACTGTGGATGCCCCATCCCTGGAAGTGTCCAAAGCCAGGTTGGATGGGGCTTGGAGCAACCTGGGATAGTGGAAGGTGTCCCTGCCCATGGCAGGGGGTTGGAACTAAATGATCTTTAAGGTTCTTTCCAACCCCAAACATTCTGTGATTCTTATTTTGAGACTCAGCTCCTGATCCATGTCAGAGCATTATAAATTAAGAGTCTGAGTGGTCTATCTGCTCTAAATTCAATAAAATTTAGTGGGGATAAGCACAGTGCATACCTTTGCTCACATCATGCACTGTGCTGCTATATCAGTAACAGCACTAAAAACTATTCCTCTTCCCCCCTGAAATCCATACCCCAAAACTGGATAGTTTTAAGTGGAAAGGATGACTTGGCAACCTTACACACACAGGACAAAAAGATGAAAAGGAGGAGAAAAACCAGCCACGAGTAAAATTGGAAAGACAGTTTTTCAGCAGAAAGTGCAATTTAATCTAAACACTTCAAAGAAATGTGCCCTATTTCTGTGGCATTTTTAACATGAAAATGATAAAATGAACCATCATCACTTCATCTTATAGTTCTGACAAAGTCAAAATGTTTTCCTTTCAGTAAAGAAAACACTCCTTTAAATTTCCCTCTAAATGAATATCTTAACATTACCATTGTATGGAGTCCTTACTACTGTGAAGAAATTGTTGAATAAAATATACTTCACACTAATGAAATATAACTAATAATACTAGACAGCATTTTTGTCTCATGTGGAAAAATCTACAGGGCCTTTTTAATTTTTTAGAAATTAATCTTTCCCATGTTGAAGTTATGGCAAAAAATGCTTGATCTGCTGGTTGTGCTAAGCAGGTAAGAACCAACATGCTGCTGGAGGATGCCTCTCCTACCACGTGAACAGGATGAGGGGAAATGGCCTCAATTTGCACCAGGGCAGGTTTGGACTGGATTTCAGAACACACTTCAAGGATTGGAACAGGCTGTCCAGAGAAGTGGTGGAGTCACCATCACTGAAGGCGCTCAAAAAATGTGTGGATACATCATTTGGTGCTGTGCTGCCTTGCACTTGGTCTTAAAGGTCTTTTCCAACATTAGTGATTCTATGATTCCATGCCAAAGGTGCTTTTCCTCCCATGGGAGGAGCAGAAGGCTCAGTCAGCAGCACTGCAAGGTTAATGCCGCATGTGCTGCTCTCCTCTGCTTCTCACAGAAAGTGAGAGAGCAAAGACATTTCCACTCAGACTTTTAAAAGTGCTCCCAGACTCTTCCCCAGCCTTCTCCTGCCCAGATAGAAAATGCAATCAAAATATGAGCCCTACTAAAACATTCTTGGCAGTTAAAGAAGGAAAATTAAGCAGCAAGGACAAGTTTTGTTGGTTGGGTTTGAACAGCAAAACCATGTCTTTAAAAATAATGCAGTCTCAAGCTGTTATTCTGAACAGGATTGGAGCCAGGGGATTTATATGGATACCCCCAATTATAAATAAAGGCACTGGGTTTTCAACACACATCAGATTTTGTAGTCATACAACCGATTGCTCTCAGATAAGAGGGATGTTCTGATAACCATGGCTCTCATTGTAGTTTCAATTTGGCCCTTATTATTTTTAGAGAAAATCCGAAGGAAACAATTGCAATAAATGTGATGAAAAGACCGTTGAGTTATAGCAGTGAAACCAGTCTCTGAGCAGGCTGGGCATTTAACTCCTGCTGCAAGTCATAACTGCCAAGGGTAAGCTGGGTGACAATTTGGGAATAATTGCTGGGAATTATGATTTTTTTAAGAGGATTGACAGCACTGGCATGCAGAGTTCTGCTTTCACAGTGTGCAGACCCTGCCTTGCAGTCTCAGAGCTGCCTGGCCAGATGCCAAAAGTAAGTGCTATCATAGAAGATATTTTACATATTTCAACTTATGAAGGAGAAAAATGAAGAGTTGACTGCCATGGTTTAATCCCAGCCACAGTTACCAGGCAGCCACTCAGTCACTTTCTCTCTCAGAGTTGGATAGGGAGAATCAGAAAAAGGTAAAGGGTTGAGATTAGAACAATTTAATGATTGGAATTATTATTATTATTAATACTACTAATTATAATAATAACAACAATAATAGCACTTCTTCATATCCTGACTCTTCCAAAGAACAGTCTGTGTGCTTGATGTGCACCCACAGGAACGTACAGTGCCTTCAAGTTCTAAAATTCCTAAGTTTGCATCCCCTTCCAAACTTGCTCTTCAGCATTATTTACTATTTTGGGTCTTGCTCTGTGTTTTATAAGTGTATGGAAATACCAGAAAAAGTCTTGAAAAAAAAGCATTCAAATGATGTAAGGGAGTATGGATTTTTTAACCTGCTCTCAGGGGAATAGATGAGAGACTCTGACACTCTCCATCATTTCTCTCTTCTTCCACAAAATAATCAGAAGCTTTTTCCCTTTAGCACTGCATTCATCTTAGATTAGGTATCCATCTTCCAGTTCATTGCAGAACTGTGCTATTGTGTGGAGGAAAAAGGGTTTTTTCAGTAATCAGTGGGAAGAAGGAAGACTCAAACACACAAAGACACAAACATGCAAAGCTCCAGGAGGGAGAATCAGTTCTTGCTGAAGACCATTTGCTCATCCATCTATGTTTGCCAGGTAATTTTGGCCTGGGAAGCAGTTCTGTTAGCAAACTGAAACTGCATTACTTGCTACTGTTCAAGGTGAATAATGTGGCCTTCTAAGGCCAGGGTCATTATCTCCCTGAGCCTGCTTGTGGCAAGGCAGAGGGAAGAAATATAGTGTCTATCTAAGAAGACCAATATTTTCAATTCAGATGTGGTTTATATGAAACAGAAGCCCAGTGTTTTATGGGGTATGCCATTATTTCCAGCATGCCTTTAATATTTGCTTGGGGCTGGCAGAAAAACTGATACTGTTGAGCCAAACCTTAGAATTGGAAAAGTTAATCACAGCAGCAGTTACATTTCTCCATATTAATCACAGGATATCCACCAAGGATAACAGGCAATAACAAAAACAAAGGAGCCCAATCTCAGCAGGCCAGAGCCAGGATGGTGGTGTGAGAGCTGAGCTCCCCATGTCACCATCACTCAGCAGAGATTTTCCAAGTGCCTGAATTCAATCCTAGCAGGATTCATCCACACTAAATTGAGATGCCTGCAGTGTAGGTGTCTATGCAGAACCAAGTTATCTGATATTCTGCTGTAGCTGGAGGACATTGTGTCCACAGAATGGCAGGAGCACAATTCCTCTTCACTTCCTCCATTAGGAGGACTTGAATTACACATTAAGTCTATCGATTCTGTTGCATATAAACTCAACTAAGGCAGCTGAGCAAAAACATCAATGCAGGTGGAGATGCCCTGGAATATCCCTTTGGGGGTCTGCTTGGTGGTCCAAAAGAGCTTGGGTCTTTTAAATGTCTGGTGTTTTATCAATCTGAGGTCTCAGGTACCTTAAAGGCATCATTACCAGATGCCCGTGCTTCCACAACTAATTTAAACTCCAGCTCTTTGGTGGCAATAAATGTAGATATGGGTGATTTGTTCAGATGTAGAAAGGTTTCAATAAATGGATTCTACCTTCTCCTTCATTGGAGGTATTGTCACATCTTTTTTGCAGGACATGACTGAAGTTTTTGTATCTCCCAATTCCCATAGTGATGTTACTTTCTCTCCAATCTATCAAAGAAGAAAAATATGGAACTTAAATGTGCCACTTGATAAGAATGATGGATATTTTCCTATTATTTACTGTGGTGTGAAGTTGAAAAAACTACAATTCTTCCATGATTCTTTAATAAAATGCCTACTGCTTTCTCCCATTCCCTTTCCTCTGCAGGGAGCTAAAGCTTGTCTGTCTTGAGGATCAAAACAGCCTGATTTACTCACCATCATCTTCTTCTTGTATCATTGCTGGAACAATCATTCAGTTGAATAGTAATTCAAATGTGGCCCAAAGTAGCTTTGGACAATGAGATTTTGACTTTTCCAGTGGTTGTTTATAAAGAGGAACTGTTTCCCTCTTTGGTGGACTATAAAATAGTCGGAACTTCTGGAAGGGAAAAGATCCCAATAGCAGAATTATCATTCTCTCATGTGAGTCAGGACAAAAGATATGGAAACAGTCAGAGGTTCCTCTGTTTTCAACTTTCCTTTTTCAGAAAGCACTGGAGAGAGTGAACAACATAGTGACAGTGTTGTTGAGGAAATCATGAAACAGATTCAGAAGAGAAAAATACTATAGCAGCACTACTAATTGGGGTACTGACAGCTACTAAATCCCTGACTATTGACCTTGACATCCCTTTATAATGGGGCTACGATACAATTTATTTTTATGGGGAAAAAAAAAAAAGGAGAAAAAATTCTCAGATATTTCAAACGCTGCAGTTGTCATCTTCAGTTTTTAGGTACATCCAGGGATGGGGCAGCCACAGCTTCTCTGGGCAACCTGTGCCAGGATCTCACCACCCTCACAGAGAAGAATTTCTCTCTAATATCTGATCTAAACCTATTCTTTTTCAATTGGAAGCCATTCCCTGTGTCCTGTGACTGCAGTTCCTCATGAAACTTTTTGTAATCTGCCCATCTCTCCCAGCCCTCTTCTGCTTTTAAGCCTGTCCTACTTCAAGGTTATCTTCTCTTATTTTGTCCTAATAACTAAAGACTTATAATTTAATTCATTCTTTGAGAAATGCAGGTAAATCTCTGACAGAAGTGACCTGCTAGGTTTTGAGTCTTCTCTCAAAATATTGGAGGAAGCAAAATATCTAAATCAAATCAGATCTATGCAAATCAGATCATCTTGATATAATTTATTTCTTATCAGAGTTTCATTAGGATCCATAATCCTATTCTTAGGAAAAGACTATTTAATTGAATACGTCAAAATTTCTATAGAAAGTGAAATAGAGGGTCTCATTTTGAGAAATCATAATTCTACGTGACATGACTTGTTTCCTGGCTGAAATGAGATAAATTAGCACTTGAGCTGTTCGAGTTCAGCCCCTGAGACTGTCTCAAGTGCTGGAAAGGTGCTGATCGTCAATCCCAGTTCCCAGCTGTCAGAAAAACTAAACCAACAAGGATCTGATATTGTGGACATGGTTTATTTTTCCTGAGATTTTGCTGCATGCTCAAATCTTGCATAATCCCTCTGAGGATTGCTGTGTTTGCAGTAAATCAGAGCCCATCTTAAAGCCATTCCTGCAGCTGTTTCAGTCCTGAATCCTCCTTCATATGTGATACCTGACACGTGAGTTTCATTCATATGATAATTTTGGTGTGTGGTTGGTAATGTCAGGAATGTTAACTACTTTACCCCACAATTATGTCTCCATAGAAAAGCCATTATTATTGCAGCAGAGTTGGCTTCAGCAATAAAACTGGTTAATTTTGGATTTTTGGGGTGAGCCAACTATCTTCCTTGCCTCTCAACTGCCATTTCAATGCTCTGTTGAGGTGGAAAAGGGCTGAAAAAAGCCTGTGTGATTTTATCCCCCTTCCCCAGAGCGTGCACTGCACACCAAAACTCACTTTGCATTCAGCTCCACCGTGTCACTCTGAAAGGACTGTGTCAGCAGCCTTAATTGCTTGGCTGGTGCCACGAGACTGATGGATTGTAGGCTCCTGCTTTTCTAGGGGAAGGATGAGAACAGATGGGATTTTGCTAATTTAAACTTCTGTACATGTTTAATGTCCTATTTATCTCTTCCAGTGAGCCTGAAATGGTAATAAATGAAGTAGATTTTTACTGAAATCTGTTAATGTCGTGAGAAGTGTTTGTGAAGAACAAAAAGCTCTATTAGCCTACATTGACCTGCAAATAAACAACAGGCTGTGAGGAGTGGTTACCCACTTCCTAATTTGCTTAATGGCCTTTTAATGAGTGGGCTTATGACTGTACAGTAAATACACTGGTCTAGCACCCTAGAGGCCTCTATTCAGGCTATTTCCTGGAACTCTGAGACACCTCCTGTTGTTTTTGTCCCTCTATTTTTCACTCAGATAAGCCTATAACAATGCACCCAACTAACCCTTAAACTGTTTTCGGGGCTGGAATACAAATAAGAACACCAAGACATTCCTATTACAAGTCTCAGACCCTCAGTGACCCATTCAGTGCTACCAGATTGGTTTTCCCTATCTAAACCTTAAATCTAAATCTCTGTCTAATGACTTTCTGTACCTAAGGTGGATTTCACTCTTCATACAGAAATGCAGCCCATTTTTGCCATGTAGAGATTATGATTTACTAAATATCTTTGAAGGATTCAGAGCTGTGAAAACCCTAATATAATGGAATCACTGTTGTCTGGAAGCAGAAGAAAAGGATGGAAGCAATTTGGATGTATTTAATTTTGTTAGCTGAATCTGTAACACAATTTTAGCACAGATACCTTCTAAGATGTTTGTTTATTCTGGATGAAATCCCTTGGGCATGGAAATCAAAGCAGAGTTATAATTCTGGCACTACTGAGTAAGGTATTCATGGGAAACCATCCTCCTCTTTGGTCTGTAAGAACATCTCCAAGAATCTTAAACTTAATTGCATCTAACAGGGGAAAATAACAGAATAAAACAGCTTTACATCAGTTTTGCAAATCTGAAAATGTTTGGATGGATTCCAGATTGAATTTTAAGTGATAAAAATATTTTTAAACTTGGGCATGTTTATTAGCAAAGTGTAGCTTATCCTGTAGGTTTTAGGGTTTTAGGAAAGAATTACAGCTCATAGGCCCCTAAACACAGAGACATAAAAATCACACCATTGGCCTCCTCTCCTGCAAGTCACACTTTTTTTATGGATTAATTACTTTTTAACTGAAGTGAGAGCAGCAGTATTTGAGCTCCTGAAACAACAAAGCCCTTTTTACTTACTTTGATTTAGTCATGCAAATTAGAAAATGTTGGCTCAAATAAATTATCTGAGACTGAACAGTCAAACAGTGACACATTCAGGAGTAGGTAAATCTTCTAAAAGCCCCAGCTTAGTCCATCCTCCTACACACAAATAAAAAGCATTAAAAAATAGCATTCAAATTACCTCAACAGGTAATTTGTTCCTCCAGGCCTTACTGAGCACATTTGTTAATGATTTAGTTCCAGAACACTAAACCAAAAACACTTAGCAAGAGCAAAAAGTCTGCAAGTAAATTAAAGAATAGCAAGTTCCAGTTAGTCTCCTAATAGAGTCGATGATTAAATGGTTCCTATTTAAGCAGCAACAATACCAAACTCTTTTATGTAAAGTTGTATAGGCTGCTAGATTCAACAGAGGGAAAAAAAAGGAAAAGCAAGAAAGGAAGTATTTTCTCAGCTTATATAAAGTGCATTTCAAGCTTCTATGTACAAAAGTTTTTATTTAAAGGATGGTGATGCCCTGGTACAGATTGTCCAGAAAAGTTTGGATGCCCATAGATGTGCACAGAAATAAGGGTTTCAACATTTCCTTCAGTGATTTGTTGTCTCACCCAAAGCTCATTATTCATTCTTATTTCTATTTGCCTTCAAATCACAAATTTTGGACTTTGTGAGATCAAGCACAGTGCATTGAGTGAAAAGTGGCCAAGAGGATTGATTCGAAGGCCACATTATTACAGTCAGAAAAGATTTCCTAGGATGAAGCCATTCAGCAGCAATGCTAACCAGTGCAATTAGAGCCAAAGAAGTGCAGAAAAGTCCATTTATGTTTGTATCAGTTCAATGATTCTGACTGCTGAAAGTGGAGAGACTTTGGAGATAAATGAGATAATCCTGTCATCTGAGAAATGTCTTCACAGGCACAGGAACAGGGTGACTAATCTTAATAGAACAAGAGTTGACATAGTAAAAAAATATGTGTAATATTGCCATTAACTGTAAATGTCCACCAGAATATATTTTTCATAGTTAAATGGAAATATATTGCTATTAACTTTAAAAGAAAAGATAAAATTTGGAGTTGGAATTCAGTCCATATAACTTTAATCCATATAACTTTATTTGCACTAATTATTTTCACATTCAGACAGAACACCTGAAGAGTTGGATTGTTTGGATGATTGATAGCATGTCATGAGACAGACAAATCACTCTATTTTAGATAGTAACTGTAAAATATTGGAATAATACTTTACTCTGTAGTGAATAATGAAGAACAAAAACAAATTAAAAGGAATTTTATGACCTAACTTTACCATAGCTTGTTTCATTAGCTGGCAGGAAAGGCTTTGCAGCAAATAGGTTCATTTTTTAATATGAAATTAGAGAACACAAAGAAATATGTAAGTAACTGGAAGTGACAGAAGAATAGATTAGATCTCAATCCCCAGATTTCAAATAGTCCTTAGAGTGGTGAACAAGTTTTCCTGATGTCCAAACTTCAGACATCAGATTGAATAATGAAGTTATTTTGTTGAGGGGGGAGTTTTTGCCACATTAATGGTGTACTCTAAGAACCTCTGTGTACATATATGGATATTTGTAGTTTTGTTCATCAACTGGGGTAACCTATTTTCTGAAATTGCATCTGTCTGTGCAAGTTTTGCAGGCCCTTTTTGGAGTAATTAAGCATTGGCTGCTGAATAAAAGTGAGGTTTGATGTTGTAAAGTGTCTCTGCTTCCCTGTACTCCCGATTTCCTGATTACACATTGGGATGCAGATTTGTTTTAACCACCAGCCTGAGTTCACTCTCTCTACTTGTTGGAAATTATAGAAAGTTTATTTTTTTTATGTAACCAAAGTCAGTTTTGTGCTCCTTTGCTCAGGGGGAAGGGAATTGAAGTTCCTTTTCAGGGGACAGTTCCACCAGGCGAGGTCTGATGAGCTGAATATCTCAGAAGACTGGGAGTAGCACAGAAAATACACAAAAGAAAACGACCATTAATGATCATTAATGACCATTAATGAACATCAACTTCAACCATCTGCCCTGGCATGGTCAGAGATACTTGGTCTGGGTACAGAGAGATAGGAGAATGGAGAATGAGAACCTAATTAACATGGGAGGCAAAGAAATCCACATCCAATAGGAACCCAAATACTAAGAACTGAGCTACTTGGGACCAATGAACCAATCAAACCAATCAATTTCTCAGTGTTTTGACTGTACAAAATATGTGAAAAATCTACTAAAATTCATGTGTGATGGAAGGATTTTCTCTGCACAATCCAGGCAATGTGTGGATTAAATTATTTCTGTTGCACATCCTGGCCAGAACAACATCCTGGCCAGAATAAAGTAATGCCTTGATTCTCTAACACTAAAAATGTTGTTGTAACGTTTTTGGTTTTTCCTCCACAGTTTCAGAGACATTTCAGTCTCTTTGTGCCTCTGAAGAGACATAATGTGTCTGCTGAGTAATTCATCCCACTTATGTTAGACATCCATCTCAGACTGGGATGAATCACCCTGTGGAATTACCAATCCCTCCCGTGTGATGGCTGAGGAGCTTTAAACAACTTGTTGGGATTGGTGTCTACCTAAAGGGGAACTTTTATGGGCTGTAGCCATATGTGTGTTATCCTACTATTGCCTGCAATCCTTCCAGGCTCAAAGGGACTACAGCAGATGGAAAGATCTGTATTTACCTCCCTCCTCTCTCATCCTCTCGTTAGAAATAAACTCACCATGGACATGTCTGATAGCACCTGACAGCTCACCAGGAAGGGAACCAGCAGATCCTGTTTGAATGTTTTCCCAAAGAGGTTAAAAACTAACAGATATCCTCAGTAAATAAGGATTTACCAGGTCTTATAGTTGATCTCAAATAACTTTCTCCTTCTGTGTTCTTAGAAAAAAAATTGGAAATTCTGGGGGAAAATGTAAAAAAATAGCCTCACAATAATTTCCTTTTTGCAATAGTAATCAAATCTCCCATTTATGCCCCACCAAAGCATCTGAGTCTGTTGTGGTCAAAGTGGACAAAAATTCAGTATCACTTCAACAGTTAGGATTTCACCTGTGTGCTGAGACTATCAACAGGAGGATAATTATGTGCCAATTTACAGTTGCAGCTTTCATGATGTGAATATTTCTCCTGCAGTTCCTAGTTTTGTTTCAGTGAAGAAGTTGATGTGTGATAAATATTTTGAGTCTGTTTAGGTCTAGGCTAGGCTTGAATCAGATGACTCTGATGAAATTTTCTACTTCTCAACTAAAGTTCAGTAAATGTTGCCCACAGCATCAATATGATTGCAATAAATGACTCAAGTAAATGTCCTTGAGCACTACCAAGAAAAAAAGCAGCTGTTCCTAAAATAATCTAAAAATATTTCAGTGACTCTTAATCAAGCTCCAAAGGAACAAGCTCTTAATTTAAATTGTAACTCGTTGCAGAAAATGACTAACTGGTCACCCATCAGCCAGAGTTAGGAGATATTCCACTTCACACTAAGTTTATTAGTCTGTCCTCCACCTCCTCTGGTTTTAGGTGTTTAAGCCTAAAATAATTTGTCAGACTTTTGTTTAATCAAGATAATTTGAGATTGACTAAATACTTTTACAGACTGGCACCATTTTGTCCTTTAGAGATAATGACAATGACACTCTTATCTCCATCCTAAATATGCTTCTATTTCACCTTAATATGAACCTCAATTAAGAAATAAGTATGATTAAAACAGTTATAATGAAATATTCTGAGTCTACATCTATCCCCAAGATTTAAGTATGAAAGAGCATTAATTTAAGACTATAAATTATTTATACATTTGACATGGTTTCCTATTAATCAGAATGAGAACTGGAGCAATTTGCAAAATTCCTGTGGCAACTATTAAATATTTTCTTCTAAGTAAGTAAATGAAAGAGATTTACTAGTTCTAGTAGAAACTTCACTGGTATTGAGAGATGCTAAACACAGGGGGATATATAAAGTTGGCACAAAATGCTAAATACTCCTCAGATCTCTGCTAAATTCATTTAATCCCGTTTTGCGTGTTTTAAAGCCCATCAGATTTTATAAATATTGATATAAAGTAGTGAAAGGCAACTATTTATAAATAAAGGACAAAAAAATCACAGAGAACTATTGTTTAACATGACATCGGTGTCTCACTGGAGTTAAAAATTTGTGATGTTCTACTTTTCACTTTGACCCTAAATCTGTCTCTAGTGGCTGGTTTCACTGAATATTCTGGGGTGGGAGACTGCCTATTTTAGAAATATCTGGGATTTGAATAGCTTTTTTCTGTCATAACAATCTCTATGAATTTATGGACACCTGAACGAAATCCATTTAGACAAGAAGATTAAGACAATGTCTCTGAGCTGAGAACCATTGATACAATGGTTTAAAAGAAAATTTCCCAGCTTTTTGGACCATCATCATCAATGATCAAATTTCCTGCTGGATCAAGATGAACTTTTGACATAAAATGTTCGATTAATGAACTTGCTAATATTTCTACTCTGTCATATCATAGTATCATAAAAACATAGAATCTCAGAATCATTGTACAGTTTGTGTTGGAAGGCACCTTAAAGATGATCTAATTCCAGCCCCCTTCCATGAGCAGAGATATCTTCCACTAGACCAGTTTGTTCAAAGCCTTATCCAGCCTGGCCTTGAACCCTTCCAGGGATGGGGAATCCAGAATTTCTCTGGGGAATATCACCCTCACAGCAAAGATTTTCTCCTTATAAATCAATAATTATTTACTATTCAGTAAAGCCTGTGCAGAACACACATCAGGGCCTCCCTCAGCTACAATGAGTGTGAATCCTGGAGCTTCATCCATTCTCTGTCTTGTCTGTGCCTTTGATGTGCCCTGGGGAAGCCAACTTTGTCTCTGTGGTTTAGAAATGCACCCTCTGTTGCTGGTCTTACTTTGCTGGCTGCCCTTTGCTCTCTCCTTGAGTTCTTGTTTTGGCAGGAAGAAAAGTTCATCCTCTCCCATTATTAGATGTTCAGGTGTTCTTCAAAGAGACAGATAAAATCTTTATGAAAGCCACATTTTGGGACATGTTCACTCCAGCAACTTTGCAAAATAGCCTTAAAATGCATGGAAAAAAACCAAATCTGGGTTCTACACAACATTATAGTTCTACTCAATTCAGTTCCAAATTCTTAAGGAAACATGGTGGAGTTTTCAGTCCTCCTGAAAACTGTTCAGAATTAAACTCTGTGTCAATTTGGGCCAATTGGTGACTTCAACACAGATCACAGAATCACAGAAGTTTTAGGATTGGAAGGGACATCTGGAGATCCTTAAGTCTAACCCCCCTGCCAAGGCAGGAGATGGAGATGAAAAGTTAATTCCTGCAAAGAGAGTGAATTTATTCCTGCACAAAACAAATGGAATAAAAGAAACGTTAACTTGCATCTTGGCTAGAGGAAAGTGGGGATGTCACTTCCAGCTGTCTCATTACCTTTCCCTCTATCCCAGTGGGTAAATAGCTGAGTTAATAAAGAGTCTGAACTTTCTCCAGCTATAGCAGGAATAACAGGAATATAATAGGAGTTCCACATAATGCAAAAGCAGAGGAGGTTTTCCTGGAATTCTTGCTGGTATCTGAAGTCACTTAGAAATGACTGAGCTGCACTGCAGGAAGGGAGGAAGGATGGCTGAGCCAAGGGCTGTTTTCCATTGGCCACACCATGGTCTGATTCCCTCCTTACCAGACACACCACGACCTTCACATTGCTTGGTGGGAATGACAATTCACTGCTTCAGGGAAATGCTAACCGTAGGGAAACCAGAAAACAAACAAAAAATCCCAAACAAAAGTCTGTTTCCCCTTTGCTTATAGTCTCCCAGACTTATTTATCTCTATCTAGCAAGAAATGGACCAAGTGTAAAATTCAGTATTACTTCATGGTTCCCTTATTTTTTTTAATCAGCTACACATCCCTGTGGTGCCAAAGCATCATCCCAACTTATGCATTATTTACTAGTTAATATCTCAAAACAGATGTCTCTAAATAAAATAATTTTCTTCCTCTTGCTTGTCATGCCTGAGGGCCAAATCAAAGGAACAGAACACCTTCCTGACAATGTGCAGTGCACTCAAATAATGACATCAGGGTCATCGAACCTCTCTCAGAGATGTGTCTTGGGACATTGTGAAGTTTGTAGCAACTTGTGTCTCTCTAAGTCAGGGTCAGTGTTTCTCTGTTCAGGGCTCTCTCATGTCTCTGCCTTTCAAACAGCCATTTCAGCCCTGCACACCACTGACTTCAAGGATCATCTGTTTCTTGCAGATCTCTGTGCAGATCAAGCGTCAAGGAATGGTCTGGCTGGGTCAGAAATCAATATTCCCTGGAAGCAGGCAAGTATCCATAAGAGCAGGCACAACTCTGCAATTATCCAAGTGGAACACACATTTAACCAAAGTATTTAACCATTTATTTGGCATACTTTGCCTTATCTCAGTATTTTTCAAGCTGGTACTCAAGAGTTCAAACAATATTACGATAGGGTCTTTATGTTTTTTATTTTCCTCTGTGGTACCAAGGTTTAACTTGAGACCACAGCCAAGCACCAGCATCCCATTAGGGTGGGATGGGGAAGGAGAATCTGAAAAAGGTAAAACTTGTGGGCTGAGAAAAGAACAATTTAATAATTGGAGTAAAATCAAATAATGCTGCTGGTGCTGGTGATGATAATGATGATGAAAGGAGATATTTAAGAAAGAGATAAAAAATAAAACAATGAAAAAAATAATTTAAAAAAACCCCAGATGATGGACAGTACAATTACTCACCATCCCTATGAGCAATTAACCCTTTTATGCCAGCTCCCACACAGTTTATATTCTGGGAATGGTGTTGTGTGGTGTGGAACATCCCTTTGGCCAGCTCAGGTCAGCTGTCCTGGACCTTCTTCCCAGCTGCCCATGCAGAACACAGGAAACTGGACAGTCCTTGATTGAGGGTAAACATAACTTAACAACAATTAAATTATCAGTGTGTTACCAACATTTTTCTCATCCAACACAAATGATGTGTCTCTAAGTCTCTGTCAAACACAGGGGCTGCAGGGAAACAAGTCCTCAGCTGACAGGGGCTGATCCTCTGGAGGATTTGATGTTCAGGATCAATGTCATGAATGGGGTTGGCATTTCACTGGACTCAAAACACTTTTGAGCAGTGCCTTCATTGTGATGATTGAAGGATAAAGGACAGATCAGTGAATCCTGGTAATCAGACTTTGCCCACAGGTGGAGGTTTTTCTCTCAACTTTCATGTACTCTAAGAAGCACATCTGTAGGGCAGGACTCAGTAGCTGCCCATGAGATCTGGACTTTCTGTCGAGATATTAATTGAAATGCATAATTTTAGGGAATATCTGAAAGGAGCCAGAGAGAATTTAAAACTGGTCTTTGTTAACTTGATTGTAGGTATTGATTTTTCATGCATTTATTCAAAACTGAAAGTTAATCTGGAGGATACAAAACCCAGAAGGCTTGATTTTCTTAATTTTTTTTGCATTTATCTATTTTTATTTTTTTTGTCATCACTTGCCTTATATTCCCATAGTCTTCAGAGTCCCACAGAGAAAGTGGGAGTTTTGATAGTGTTAAGTGAGTAAATAGAAATAGGGTAAATTAGTGTAGTAGGAGAAAGGTTAAGTTTCTTCAGCAAAGGATCAACCTCCCAAACTCTAATTTTATTTAAATGAAGCTTGAGATCAGATATCTTATAAGACATTTTCACTTACATAAAAGAATTTAATCTATGAAAGACTTGGTAACTATACACAGTAAAGAGGACTCCCAGCCTGAAAAGGTTGATATTTGTGGAAAAGAAGGTCATGAGTGGAACAAATCGATTAATCCTGTCCCTGTTTTAGGCTGAGGCCTAAGGGAGCAGGCACAAGTAGGCCATGGTCAATCACATGGCCTTTGCAGGAGAAAGAGAATGAATTGAGTGCCTGTGGGGAGCACAGAAAAAAAATTGCGCTGATTTGGGTGGTGGTAGGAGGGCAGTGTTTATAATCTGGGTGCTAAAATGGGGAAAAGACAAGAAACTACTGAATAAAGGAGGATTTGGTCACAATAACCCCCTGCAACATTACAGGCTGGGGACAGTGTGGCTGGACAGTGCCCAGGCAGAAGGGACCTGGGGACACTGATGGATGGCAGCTGGACATGAGCCAGCAGTGTGTCCTGCTGGCCAAGAAGGCCAATGTCCCCTGGCCTGGATCAGGACTGGTGTGGCCAGCAGGAGCAGGGAGGTCATTGTTCCCCTGGACTCAGCCCTGGTGAGGCCACACCTCGAGTGCTGTGTCCAGGTCTGGCCCCTCAGTTTAGGGAGGACCTGGAGACGCTCGAGAGCGTCCAGAGGAGGCAACGAGGCCGGGGAGGGGAACACAAACCCTGTGAGGAACGGCTGAGGGAGCTGGGGCTGTTCAGCCTGGAGAAAAGGAGACTCGGGGTGACCTTGTCACTCTCTACAGCTCCCTGAAAGGTGGCTGCAGTCAGGTGGGGTTGGTCTCTTCTCCAGGCAGCCACTGACAGAACCAGAGGACACAGCCTCAAGCTGCATCAAGGGAAATATAGACTGGATATGAGGAAAAAGCTTTTTTACAGAAAGGGTGATAAAGTTCTGGAATGGTCTGCCTGAGGAGGTGGTGGAATCACCATCCCTGTGTGTTTTTAAAAAAAGACTGCATGTGGCACTTGGTACCATGGTTTAGTTGAGGTGTTTGGGCATGGGTTGGACTCTTGAATGTCTCTTCCAACCCAGTGATTCTGTGATGCTTTGATTCTGTGAAAATAAGATGGAGGGAATGGAGATAGCTTAGACAAATATATACTTTACAATCTACTGCTTTGGGTACAGTGGACAGCCTGGAGTGATGTGCCAATAATCACAGAGTGGAGAGAAAGCAAGGTTAGGACTAATCCCCTGCTGAGTCCACGGCCAGAGCTGTATCCACAGTCGTGTGCTCCCAGCCACGCTCTGCATCCCACCATTTGCATAACTTCCCTGGAGATTTGCTTGCCTCTGCAACACCTGGCAAAGCACTCAGTCTAAACTTTATGGAAATTCACACAAGAAGCAAAACTCAGCCATTTCAGAGCTAAATAGCTTGCTGGAAAGGGTGGGAAAACATTAAAAAAATAAAAAAAACCCCAATAATTAGGGTACCTAGTCACTAATATCAATTATACAATTATAAAGGAGACAAGACAAAAACTAATTAAATATTCACAAATTTCTCATCCTTACCCTTGCCAGCCTCTAATATATGTGTACCTCTAGCAATCACCTGGCAGTTATCCACAGCATTCACAGAATTAAGCAAATTACAAATGGATCCAGGGTGGGCAGAGCATGCCAGTCTTGGCTCTCCAGTGAGCCACAAAATGCTCTGCAGCATTTGGCTTCTCTCAGCAGGTCCATTAGTCAGGGTGGATGAAGCTCATCAGCTGGAGGGAATGCACACCAGGAAGCATGCTTGGAAGAGTGGAGATATTTGACTTTCATGAGAGATGAGGAGAAACAGAACTCTGGCTGCTCTGCTTTGGCCTCTCTTCCCTCCAGTGGCATCTATGCAAATGCAATCTGGTCTTCAGTCTCATCCAGACTGAAGTCATCTCCCCAGGCTTCTGTCTTTGTCTCTGTTGTGCATGTCCAGAGCAGGCAAAGACACCTGGAAGGGACCTGAAGCAGAATAAGGCAATTCCATACCTAGCATCTTGTAAAAGAACTGCTGGAACTTCAGAGCATTTTGCTGTTGTCAGTGTTCACTCACCAACCAGGGGCAGAAATGGTCATAAGTGTTGGTGAAATAAGTCCCATAACTTAATAGAGCTAATATGCAAATGTCTAGGTTTCAAGTCCTGTATTTCCATATCCAGTCTCTCCTGAGTCAGTTCAGCCTGATCTGCCCCTGGAAGCCACATCTGGTTTGTTCCCGAGTTGCTGGTTAAAGATGCCTGTGGGAAATGTGCCTGTCAGATGTTCCTGGTCTCTTTTGAGAGTTGTGTTGCTCTTTCTCAGCCTTGCTATAGGACTCTTCCTCTTGACCTTCCTCTTTTCATAAAGCCCAACTCCACCAGAGAGAGAGAAAATTGGTCAATTGCTTTCTCTAGCCCAGCTAAATGAACTGATACTATTTCTGACAATACATCCCACCTTAGCACTCAGTCTCGGATGTCCATACTTCACACAAAGGAGATGTCTCCAGTTACTTAAGCATTGCACACTGATGTATTTATTTACCCTTTATGAACACATGTCCTTTACCAGAATGATTTAGAAATGGTCTGTGGCATGTACTGATCTTTACTGGCATTGGTTATTATTAAAATTTACTGTTAGTCACAGTGGGAGACAAAAAAAGGAAAGGTGTTTGTGGGCTTATGCCATGTGGAAAATATGGGATAATGTATTGAGATGTTCAGAGAGACAGAGAGAACATATTCAGCAGCTGCTGGATGTTTTTTCTACAACATTCAATAACTACATTGCCATTTCATCATCAACTAAAATCAACCAGATATTAATATGAGATATTGTAATCCCTGAAGTTTCCTAGATCTGTTTGCCAGGATGCTCTGAATTGTTTAGAGAGCAAAAGTGTCTCACTGGGGATAGATAATTTAGTCATTCTGAACAGCAAAATGTTTCTGACTGGTCTTCACAGGACAATGTACGGGTTGTCAGTATCTAAAAATAAGAATTTTAATTATAATCAAAACTTACAGCTAAATGAATGCAAAAAATGGAAGGAAGAATAAAGTTCATATGAGAAACCCTTATGACTGCAAGGTGGAGTCTATAACATCTATTCTATTTTTCTTTCTGTCTCATATTTAGGTGTTTACTGTTACTTGTCAGCCAGAATCCTTCTCTGGTCAATAGAGATGAATAGGCACCTACAGAAGGTGAGTCACCCAATCTATCTTAAGAAGGGATGAATCACCCACTAGAAGTGCATTTTTTTCCTCCATCTTCAGTTTCAGATCTGAAGTGTGAGCAATTGAACGATATGTTTAGGTTTTTCCAACTGTGTAAAACAACATAATAAAAATATTATCTCCCCTTACAAACTCTGTCCTGCTTATGTCTCCAAACCAGCATGATGACAGTGATAATGTTCTGCTCTGGAGGGAGAATTCAGTTTAGCTTAGAGACTTATTGTTGTCATTGATGAAGTTAAGTGACATGAATCCCATGCCAACTGTTCACAAAATTTTGTCTAAAAGTTGCACATACTTTTTCAAAGGCTATGAAGGTTGCTTTGAACACTTTTAAGTATTTTTCTGATACAGAAAACATATATCTGATTAGTTCTCTTTCTGGGAAAGTTGTCTAGGCTACATTAACATTTCTTATCAAGCTTTGCATACAATTGCCATGAGATTCAATCTGATTAAAATGCTTTGAAATGCCTTTGCTTTGTTGCTTTTCTCACCCTACCCCCACAGAATGGAAATTGTTTGCTGTTCAGTTTTGAGTAAACACTATAAGAAAATCAGGGAAAAAATTGTTGAAGAACAATCCTTTAATTCATTAGCAACTCAAACAAACTCAGAAGGAAGCTGGGATTACAGTTTCTAATATGAAAGTAGTCCTCAGAATGTTTAGCATACATGGTCTAACTGAGTCCAATATCCTTCAAGATCATTCAGTTCCACCCCCTGCCATGGGCAGGGACAACTTCCACTAAACCAGATTGCCCAGAGTTCCATCCAACCTGGCCTTGGACACCTCCAGGGATGGAGCCACCACAACTTCTCTGCACAGCCTGTTCCATGGCCTCACCAGCCTCTGAGTAAACAATTTCATCTCAATATCTAATCTACACCTACTCTCTGTCAATTTGGAGACATTCCCCCTTGTCCTGTCACTACATGTGCTTGCAAATAGTCCCTCTCCATCTTTCTCACAGGCCTTTTTCACATCCTGGAAGACAACAATTAGGTCAGCCCAAAACCTTCTCTTCTCCAGGCTGAACAATACCAATTCTCTCAGCCTTTCCTCTCAGCAGAGCTGCTCCATCCCTCTGAGCATCTTGGTGGTCTCCTCTGGGCTCATTCCAACATCTCCAGGTCATTCCTGTGCTGGGACCCCAGAGCTGGAGGCAGCTCTGCAGGTGGAGCCCCAAGGGATCTAAGTTTCAGATCTGTTAAGCACAAGAAGAAGTGCACAAGTGCAAAGCAATTCACTGTAAAGTTATGAACCAACTTCTTTAGTTGATTTTCTTCCCTATCCTTAGGCAAAAGTGAAGACTGAACTGGAAGTACAGCTGAGTTCTTTGAGACTTGTTATTAAAAAGCACGACAAGGTTGAGCTGGTGAAAAGTGACATATTTCAACTGGCTCCGTGGGTGTCACGTCAACATGTACCATCTGAGATCCTGGCACAAAGAACAGAGATATTAAGATATGGCCTGTTCTTTCATGCTGAAAGCCAGGATGCCAAACCAATGAAAAACCATGGAAAAGCCATTAAAAAGCATTTTAGTACTTTGGAAACCAAGAGACCACATTAGAAAGTTTAAGTGGACTAATTACTTGAACAACATTTCGTTACAAACCTAAGCTGGGCTTTTACAGCCCTGTATTTCAGTCCTTGCTGTTTCTTGCTAATGAAGTTAGCTATAAAATAAACAGGATGATACTCTGTTTTTTACTGACCTGCCAAACATAAAGGCTTTTTACAGCTCAGAGAGGGGCAGAATGCAGGGGATGAGGACTGGAGTTAACAAGCTCTGTGAAAACTTGTGTTCTCCAAGCTGTGGGGAGAAGCAATATTTGTGCATATCACAAAAATTTGGCTCAGCTCACAGTCAAACACGTCTGTCCCCCAATCCAGCAAATATGCAAGTCATGTTTTGGCACTTGTCCTGATGCCAGATGGTTACATGTGTGACAGCACTAAAAGCAGGATTGATGTGATCTCTTAGCAGTCAGCATAAGGAAGGTTTAGTAGGACGAAGAGCTGGGGCATTTGAGTTCACTGTGTCTGATAGAACAGACTGGGGAAGGGAGCTCTCTTTATCTGCAGTAGCAATCCTGTGATATTACATTCTCACACAGCACTGTGAATCCCTGTGCCTGGTCACAGGGCTGTGTAAATAGAGCCACAGTACTAAAATCTGATCCTCAAAGCACAGCTCTGCTTATGGCCAGTGATGTCCTTCCAAATTCCAGGCAGAAAAATTATTCAAGTATCATAAAGAGCAAAACGGCTGCAGGAAGTGCTGAGTCCTTTTGCTTGGAGCAAAGGGTGTCATTTGACAGGTTTGGATGATTTTTAAAAACACAGCTGCAGTGATCTTAGCCTTCAGCTATCAGATGCAAGCAGTGTGAAAATTCATTCTATCCATTAATGGGTTGATCACCACTATTTGCTACCCATAGTAATACACATTTCAAGAATAGCAGGATCTTCTTGCTCCAGTCTTCCCACAGAAAGCATAAACCTGTTAATTGCTGGGTGGTATTTTTGTTCTACTCTGGCCAACAGGGTTCAACTGGATGATTAGGGTGATTAAAATTAAAAAAGCATCACCTGATAGAAATAGCTACAATTATTAGAAGTGCAGGTGTGGCACAAAAGAAATCTGTAGAGGAATACCTGACTAAACTGGCTTTTAAGGAATCCTTAAAAGTAATTCAAAGGTGATTATCTGATTGTGATTCATCTGATTTGATCACAATTGCATTTATTTAGCTATTGCTTGTTAGAAAGTTCAGGAAATTGCTGAGTCCATACTCTGTTCACCATACTTAGAGATTTTCTGTGCATTGGGGTGTTTCTTCTTTACAGAAAAATTTTGCTGGGACCTGTTCAAGGAGATTTGTTTCCAATGACACAGAGGTAGAACTGAGGCTCAGAGCATTTGCTTTTGTTTTCTTTTATTGATCTTAACCCTAAACCCTCCTACTATTTCATAGAGCCAATATAAGATCGATGATTTAGGGCAGAGAGAATGTCACAAGAGAAACAGCCACCAAAAGAACTTGCCCTGAAGAAAGAAATGAACTTATAAAGCAATGATAATTGCTCATCTTCCAGTAAGTTTGGGGAATCGAGATGGTGAAATTAAATCTTGAATTTATAGGCAGCCCAGATGAAAGTTCTAAATCGTTTATTAAAAAATAAATAAAGAGAAATTTTATTTCACAGTGTCTCTGGATAGATGATTTCAGTTTAGGAAGCTATCCAAGACTTAATGCATCTTGCATTCTTTGTGAAAGGAAATTTGCTCAGGACAAGCTTCTTGTAAGAAGAAAAGCAAAGCAAGAGAGTGGCCCTTGTCGAATATTACAAGAATGTTGTGCAGAAATTATCAGAGAAATTAATACCTGGGTGGCTGTAAAAATGCATTCAAATGCTATGTTTCCTCCTCAGACTGCAATGCCTAGCATATACCAGACCAGCTGTGTTCAGGTGTTCATTATCAGCAGGCAGTTAATTTAGTTCAAATGTAGGCAGGAAAAGTAACTCCAAACTCTCCAGGGACAGGAAAAAAAACCAAAAAGAAAGAACAAAGGAAAAAAAAAACAAAAAAGAATTATTGCATACTGTATATTCACCAAAGAAATAGATATCACCTGGAGTAATGTGACTAAAAGCCTCTTTGCCTCTTGGTGGGGTTGGATTAGAAGGAGGTGTCTTTGGAAAGGTTTGCCAGTTACAGAGAGGGAATTTGCCTCAAGACATCTGATTGATGATATTGATCACTGTAAATGTCCTAACAGGGAAAAACAAGAGAGTAAAATGTCTTGGGTTAAATGCCACCATATATCCTGCAGTGAATTCCCTCTCCACCAGCTCAGCTGGGATGGGAGGGCACTGTTCACATTGTGAGGCCTCTTTTGAATCCCTGTAAGTACAAAGTTCCCTGAGTGAGAGTTTTGGCTTCAGGGCTGAATGAGCCTTTCCAGACACACCAAAGCTGTGTCTTGCCCTTGCTTTCAACTGAGAGAAATTGATGCTCTTGTCTCAAATTCAGAATTTCTGAGTTCTCAACAGCAATGACCTCCAAGAACATCTTTCTTGCATGAAATTACCAGAAGGGATGGTCCTTGGGATGACGTTCCTGGAAGTACCATTTTAATGAGTAGGTAATTTGAGGACTGACAAGATGCAGCCTGCTTGAAAAGAGAGTTGATCTAGACATTGAGAAGTTCAGAGGTTTAAGTTTCATTTCTAATTTTTGCAATATTTTTATTCTAGGAAAGCAGTTGCCACTTAAACTCAGATAAGCAGCCCAAAAACCTGATTATGTGTCTGAACAGACACTTCAGAGGAATGTGAAAAAGAAATAAACACCTCAAAGTGAAAACATTTAGCCTGCAGGTAAAACAAATAAGAGTAGGATGAAACATAAGCTTTAAAGTTTTAGAGCTGATTAGTTTTTTCTCAATACTTTTCAGTTAAGCACTAATTATTCTTTCCAGCCCTTTCAATGTTAATCCATTATTAAATGGGTTAAAGAGGCACCGAAAAATTCATGTCAGACTTTGTAACTGCCAAAATAAGACTCTCAGAAAGTGTTTTGAGGAGCAAGAAATCTAATTAGTTCATTGGTTAATGAAGTAAATCAAAGGAGATTGGCTACAGAACCAATTTCATTCACTGCTTTCACTAATTTCTAAAGCAGGGTGGGATGTTTCTCTTCATGGCCTGGTTATAGACCCTGTGCAAAGCAAGAGGAAAAATGTAATTAGTGCCTGGGCTAATTGGTGGCACATTTTGTGACAGGCTGCCCTGGCAGACACATTGTGGTGTAGCATAGTGCTGGATTACCACAATCATAGTATGACAGAGCCCTTTATGTTTTTAGGGGAAAAGGAAGAAATGCTCCAGTTTCCATTGTATTCTGGTTATAAAAGGCTGCTGGAAGCACTGTCCTATGATCATGTTTGGAACTGTTTTCCTGTATCTGTGCTAAATTGATTTCTTTGTGTGGATATGGCACGTCTGCTGCCATTCTACATTTCTGATAATTAAGACTTTGATCCAACCTGCAGGGTAAATAATTTTTTCATCTGGGCAAGCTTAAAGGTGCAATAATGCAACTGAGTTCAAATGAGGATGGGGTTCAATTTCATCTGCTCAAACTGTCCTTGTTCAGGCAGTGATCTCCCACCTCCCCAGCACCATGGACAGAGAATTATGGAACAAATGAGACAGCACAAGGGGGAATGGCTTTAAACTGAAAGAGGTCAAGTTTAGATTCGATGTTATGAGTAAATTCTTCCCTGGGAGGGTGGTGAGACCCTGGCAGAGATTCCCAGAGAAGCTGTGGCTGCCTCATCCCTGAAAGTGTCCAAGATTGGATGGGGCTTGGAACAACCTGGGATAGTGGAAGGTGTCCCTGCCCATGGCAGGGGGTTGGAATGAGATGATCTCTAAGATCCTTTCTAACCCAAATAATTCAATGATTCTGTCGTGATTCCATGGTTATGAATCTCTTGTACCTTTCTAGTGGAAAAGCTTACAGAGCTGGTATCACTGATTTTATCTTCCAGCAGAACTGGGCTCTGGAAAAAGGGAATCAGGACTTAGTCAGAACCAGCTGGTACCTGGCACTGCATCCAGTGGGTGGAAGAGGAAGCCAAAGATGATGGATATGGCAGCAACCACATCACTGCTTGTAGAATAAAATAGGCAGCTGGAACATGGAGCGGTATAAACACAACACTTTAAAAGGACCTTTACACCTTTTTAGCAAATGTTTCCCAATCACTTGGAACAAGCCTGACTAAATTTTGTGGCTTGGGACCAAACCTTTATATTATGAGGTTGGAGTTTGGGTCTGAATATATCTGTGGGTAGGAGATTAGTGGGCAATTTTTATATAGAAATGACAAGCACACTGGAAATTTAGCAGCCTAGTCTCCAGAGAATTCATCAGATATAAGTATTACGTCAGCATTGCATTTGAGAGAAAGGGCAAACAGAGGGAGCATTTATCTTATCAGAATATTGACTTTCTTTATTGTTGTTCTGCTTTCTAGGGATGTAATAAGACCAAGTCATGTTTGCATAGCAACAAGGTAAAGGTTTCTTTTTTGAATGTGTGGTTCCACTCTGAAAAAGAAAACCTAACGCCATGGCAACACACAGTGATTCCTCCATCAAACATACTCTCAAAAAGTGCTTTGCTAGATTTAGGAATCATTATTAAAAAGAAGAGAGACATTAACAAGCTTGCTTCCAGGTTTTGCAGTGTTTTTATTTATATATATATTCACAGGCATTATTACCTCCACCTTATTTATTAGCTAAGTATTTATATCTGCACAGACTCCCACAATATTCTTCCTGCTAACCCTCCTGCTCTTTTACCATCTGTCAGTTCACTTCCAAGAGTAAAACTGAATTAATTTTTTAGTAAAACTGAATTAATTTTTTTTTTAGCCTGCTAAAACACTGTTAAAAGCAGACAAGTTCCACCCATGTGAGCTTTTAGTTAAAAAGCATGTGCAAGCCTTTATGAACATACCCAGGAATAAAGCAGACAATATGTGCACATCTGCACCAGGAACAGCAATTTCTCCACTGGATCAGTAGGTGCTTCACCTTCCCTTGCAATCTGTGTGACTGCAGAGCCTGTGCCTCAGGTTGGGAATTGGAGATAAGAACTGCTGAGGAAAACCAGACCTTTCAAAAGTCTGGATCTCCCTCTGAGTGACTGGCTTCAGAAGGTGGCCAGATGAGTGGTTTTCAGACACTTCAGATGAAAAAATATTCCAGAGAATCTCCAAATTAACAAAAAAAAAAAAAAAAAAAAAAAAAAAAAAAAAAAAAAGAACAAAGAAAGCCCCAAACACCCACATATTAAAAAAAAAAATACATTATCTTTATAGCTTTTTCTTCGTTGAATAAATTTAAAGAAAAATCCTAAAAAAACACCTCACTTAGTTAAACTTCAATAGCAAACTACTGTCACATTCAACTAAAGAGGAGAGGTTTTTCTCTTATTTAGCATGTGTTTCTCCCCTCTATTTGCATGCGTGGGGAGGTGATTGAACCTCCTTATTTAAAGAGGTTCTGTTATTTAAAGAGCTTCTTGCTAATTTAAAACACCTCACGAACCCTGAGCAACCTGGTCTAGTGGAAGGTGTCCCTTCTCATGGCAGTGGGGTTGGAATGAGATGATCCCTAAGGTCCCTTCCAACCCAAACCATTCCATGATTCTGTGATTTATAGCCTGGCTGATTTTGGCTGCTCTGGTCTCCCTTTGAATGTCACTGGCTGGAAGTCACTAATTTTACATTTTGATCAGCTCTGATGGGGAATCAGACAGACAAGTGCAAAGCAGGACTGATGAAGAGGGGCTTCAGCAGTGACCTCTCTGACTCAATCACTCAAAAATCTGATCTCTCTCCAAATGTTTGCCACAGTCTGGAGGTCAGAGCCTCCCTGATGGTGACAGATCAGACCCCAGCCAGGTTTTCATGATGATTTTGCAATCAGTTCCAACTTCACAGCTGATGCTGCAATCACATCCATCGTGCCTGCTGAATTTTGATCATTTTTACTGATAAGCAATAGAGGGGAGAAAAACCCAAAGAGCAAATAAGAAAAATGGCCCTGCTTAGAGCAGAATTTCCAGGCCTTTCAAAAGACAGAACCATGATACTGAGCTTTCCTTTGCCTCCTTCTCCCTTCCCTGCCAGTCCTAGCTTTGAATAACTGACAAGGGAAGGAAGGGAAAGCAGAGAAAAGAAAAAGAAAATAAGGCAAGAAAACAGAATTTTTCTGAAGCTAAGCAAGCCATGTGGGCAACAGAAGAAGTCATAAGGAGTGATCATAGATAACTCTGCTTTTTAATGTAATCCACTTAGGAAGACCTTTTATGGAGCATTCAGGTTGTTGCTTGAGGCAATTGTTCTTCTGGTAGGTATAGCTATAAAATGCATATGTGGTGGAAGCAAAAGGACAGAAATATCTCTAATAATGAACAAATTAATTGGCAGTTTCACCCCCATGTATGTGTGTGATCAATACTTCCAGCCAAGACTGAGCTGACATCACCTCCAATGAAATATCATTGGGCAAGGCCAACCAGTGCTGAAGTTTCAGGTTTTGAACTCAGTTATTGTCAGGAATTCTGAAAAGTTGGAAGAAACCTCTTCTCTATGTAAACTTGTCAAGCAGGAGGCAATTCCACAGCTTTATCCAAAGCTGTATTTGCATTTGAATGCACTTTTTTGCAACTGTGTAATGCCCCAGAATTCACAGATTCCTTTAAAATGAAAGATTTGCCACATTTCCAGAGGGAATGTTTCCATAGGGATCAGATTAAAACACTGTTTAATATAACACCTGGCCTTTTACTGCAAAGATGTTTGCATCAAAGTGCTGCATATTCAGTACATTTGTAATTTTTAATCATTGAGTTTTTCCTGTACTGAAAGTTTTATTCATCTAAAAGAAAAAACGAGCGTGGGAGTAATAAGGAGGATTTAGCCAGTCTTTTGAGTCTCAGTTGGAAAATATCATTCGAGATTTTTAGGAGAAACTGCTCTTCCAGAAAGATTTAATTCTGTGATGTATTGCTTCATTTCCCTCCCTCTATCCTCAGGTATGAGCCATCTTCCTCTCCTCCACTTAAACCAAACGGGATAGTTTTGCTTTTCTATATACATATATATGTGAATATATACAGATATTTACACTCAACCTAGTCATCTCTGATTAATTTTATAAAGCAAAAGAGAGAAAGCTGCCCTTTCAGGGTGAAATTCAGCTGAACTCTTGCACAATGACTTTAAGCCAGGATGCATTGTAAGTCATTGCACCTCTCTGATAAAAAGTGTTCTAAAAACATGTGGAAGTAGCACTTGAGGACATGATTCAATGGTCAACATGACTGAGAGTTGGATATGATGATCCTAAAGGTCTTTTCCAGCCTCATTTATTCTATGATTCCATGAAAAAGGGAACCAGATTCCAGATCACTTATTGAATTCCACATTTAGTAGGATGAATGTGCCTGGGGAGAGTAAAGGACAGATGGACAGAAAGCCATTTACAGTGGTCTTGGGAGGAATTTTGGCTTGCATAAGTCTTCTGCATAAAGGGCAGCTGTTGCTGTATGGTAAATAAAATGTGAAATTTGAAAAAGGAGGAGAAAAGGTAGAATTATATATGTTGCTTTTCCTGTTCCACTTCAATCAAATTGATCTCCTGTAGGGATTGGTGAATTTTAGGCAAGTTTTTAGCCAGGTTTGGGGGTAGGTTTAAGATTAGGGTCCTGGTTCAGGGATGGGCCAGGAAGGGCTCTGAGCAGTACTCCTGAAAAGTAGTGCTGGCCTGCACCAATACAAGTGTCCCACCCAAAGGGAAATGGCACAAGACAAGGTGAGTGAGGGGTTTTATTTTCTTTCTGTTTCAAACTAATGCCTGGTCCACCCTAGGATATGTATTTCCTTTCAGGAGACACTGTGGATTCTTTACTGTAAATCAATGCAACTTCTTCTTTCTTTCCCACAAAATAAAGAAGATAATTGTTTATTTCTGGGAAATTTATGGATGCTCTTAACTATCCTTCTTTTCCATTATAAATACCCTCCTTAAATCTTCTTTCTACATCAGCTGCCCATTCTTAAGATAGTGTTGTGACTTTTTGGGTGCCATTGTTTCGAAGAGCTGTGTGCATTTCTCTCCTGAGAGTGGAAGTGTGGCAGTGCTTTAGCTGTTACCATCTAAATGCAAAATGTGTATTTATATATCTATAAATACACTACTGAGTGCTAATAAAGCCCAGCAGAAACCTACTTTCACAAGTTCTTTGGAAAAACAGGAAAACAAAACAAAACAAGTTGTTCTTTCAAAGCACACAAAAAATACAAGATTTCTGCATTTGGGAGAAGCCAGTTTTAAACATTGCTCCCATCCAAAACCGGTGCCTAAGTGTGGTGTAATCTGCCTGACACCCTGAAAATAAGCAGAGCACCTCTCTTCTGTCTCTCTGTGCAATTCAGCTCTGCCATGGCCTGCCTTTTAATTTACAAACAAACAAGGTCAACAAATCTGGCAGTAGGTAGTTAAGTCAGTATAAAAGGATTTTGATTGCTTTCCTACACCAGGGGAGTATACAGGGAGACATGTACATTATACTTCTGAGTGAAAGCACAAGACCCACTTCAAGGTTTTCATTAATTGCATTTATCTTTAAAGATAGGAATACCAAGTGATGCTTAAGTAAGTAATGAGACCAACTTCACACACTGAGCTGCAATAAACAAGCAGCCAGCACTAGGGCCTGCTAAGAAGAGATTTTTTTTTTTTAATGGGGAGGATGACACGTGTATTTCTTCTGGACCCAAATATGGCAGAACAATGCCTTGCTTTGGCACTGCAATTAAAAGTAAAGGTACCTTATTCTGCAGGAAGGACAGGGAAGGCTCCCTCCCTGCCTGAATCTGACTCCACACTTGGTATTGGCTACAATCCTATTTTAAACACAACTAGGAATACCCAGAGGCTCCTTCTAAAGAAAGTATTAGTTCTTCAATCTAAATTCTTGAGTCACAGTGATTCCCTGCAATGTTATCATCTACAGAAGAATCACATCCATGCTGACATGAGGTGGATTTGTTTGCATTTATTCCACTTCATTCAATGCAAAACATCTGCTATGATGGCTGTCCCAGGCCTGGAAGTGTTCCTGGACAGGGTTGGAGCAACCTGGGATAGTGGAAGATGTCTCTGCCCATGGCAGGTGGGCGGAACTGGATGGTTTTTAAAGTTCATCCAACCCATTCTGTGATTCTCAAATAAATATAATATAAATGAAATAAATAACAGTGATGGAGGATTTTACTGTGAGTGTTCAAATAAAAAAAAAAACAAAAAACACCCCCCCCCAAAAAAAAAAAAAAAACAAAAAAAAAAAAACAAAAACAAAAACCAAGCAGACACTTTGCAGTATGGTTATATGGTTTAGTGGACATGCAGTATTTGATCCAGGGTTAGGCCTGATGATATTAGAAGTCTTTCCCAACCTTAACAATTCTATGATGTCTTAAATTCTTTTGTTTCAAAAATTATTTTTTCCTCCTCTTAAGCTTGCCTTAGGCTTTATTTCTGTATTTTTCTAGACTATAAAAGCTATTTAAAAATCTTACTGAGTTGGTATCTGTAGGCCTGAAGTTGCAGCTGCCTTGACAGTTGCAAGATCACAAAGAAATATTTAGGATCAGGCTCAGTTTTATTTTACACCATTCCAATTCCAAACTCTCCCACTGTTCATCTTTGAGCTGGATTCCTGTCTGATACAGAGTGGGGGACAAGTTAGAGGGCTGGAAAAGCCAGATGAAACAATTTCTGCTTTAGCTCTTGCTCCTTCCTTGCTTCATGACCTCAAGCAAAAGGTTTCAGCTCCCTGTGACTCAATTTCTGCTCGTTGTAGCACAAGTTCTGCAAGGTATGAACTATTTTCTGCAATTCTACAGCAGGCAGAGCAGTAATATCCCATTCCCACATCAAGCCTCCAGATATGACACCGTGGTGAATAACAGTGTGAGAGAAATCAGCACCAAACCATTTTTTTTAAAAAGAAAATACCTCTTCCTCATTTGTTTCTGCAGTTTAAGAAACATAAGTTCCACAGTGCACTGAGCTATTTCTAATATGCCCAGCTGTGCAGGTTGATAGGCAAGAGATAAAACCATGCTGCTAATGAAAAACAGCTGCTCATTAGTCAGGAGAAAACTGGTTAGGGTGTTTAGAGATACAATTATTTTTACTGTTCTTGTCCCTTTTACGCTTATACAGAAATTATATTATTATCAAATCATGCTAGACGGCGTCTCAGGTTGAGCATTTTAAAAATGAATGTGGTTCATTAACAACATGATGAATATTTAAGCAGGATTACAGAGCATAATGAACTTCCTTTAAATTTTTTTTTCAAGTAGAAAAAGCCCAATAAATTTGCTAATATTTTACTGGTTAATGTTGCAATTAGGTGTGCAGCATCTTTTCCCAGCTTTCCAAAGAGCTCTCTTTTAATGCTGACTTTGAGTTTAAGTCTGAGGCACAGGGCTGAAAAGCTGCAATTTTTACATTTTGAACATTAATCAGGTTAATATAAGCAATCACCTCATCAGCAAGAAACCCCTGACAAAGCAAAGAAAATCAAGCCCAATACTCAGTACCTCAAAAGTAAAACAAAACTGAAACCTCATCCTCTGAATTACCATTTTTGTGATTTTATCCTCACAAAATTAATGACAATTTCTCAACTGCAAAGCACTTTAAGATTCTTCCAATTTGTTATGGAATAAAACCTGAGAAAATCAAGTAGAAAGAAACAATTGAATATTGTATTTCTAAATATTCCTTTAAAAATTCCTTTATAAATTAATTATTTCATTGCCACATTTCTGAAATAATTTCTAATTATTTCAGGTCCACATTTACTTAACGTCTGGACTTTTATCCCAAGAGATTTGTTGTGGAATTCGGATTTTTTTTTGCCATGAGCAGAGTGGGCTTAACACTTCTGAGCCTGCTCTGATCAGACAATCTCCAGCTCAATTTACTCAGCAAGGAAAAGCAGCAAGATGAAAGAGAAAAATAAAGGAGATTGATTGAAGATCTGCCTGAGAGCAGTGGTGGAGTCACAGCCTCTGGAGTTTTAAAAGATGTGTTTAGGTTGCACTTAGGGACGTGGTTTAGTGGCAGCTTGGCAGTGCTTGATGATCAAGTGGACTTGATGATCTTAGAGGGATTTTCCAACCTCAACGATTCTATGTCTCTAAAAGTCTCTGTGGCCAAATATTTCTCTTGTGCTCTCTCCCTCTCCAGACTTACAGAAGGCAGGCAGGGATATCCCAAGACAGAATTTTACAGACTCAGATATCCACACTGGATGGCTCAGCAGAAATCTCCTAAACGAGATATGCCTGACAGAAAATACCCATAATATAAAAACACTTTGTACCAACTTTTATTATTTGATGCCAAAAAAGCCACTTTTTTCCCCCGTAAAATGATGAATTTGGGTAATTATTTCACTGACACACTTTGAAGAGGAAAAAAAATGTTTTTTCCAAGTTATCACCAATAGCAAATCAACACATCAGTAAATATGCAGATCTTCCCTCTTTGCTGGCAAGATCAGAACTGGAAATAATTCCATTGTAATGTTAATTCATTTATCTGGAACATTTGGAATTTACCAATTAATATCTGCTGTGGAGAAGGAGTGAGGAACTGTATCACTAGCAAAGTTCACTGCTAATAAATGTCTTGAGGCAAATCCTTTTTTATCCCTTATGTTGCAGGTAAAATAAACAAGAGAAATTATCTGCACTTACTCAGAATCCCAACCCTGGGACAAAGTCTTTGTGCAAGTTGCTCTACAATCATCAGCTGAAAAGATGGCTACAGTCCTGGGAATTTAATAGACTGAGGAGTTAATAAAAGACAAATGAGTAGAGATGGAGACCAGGGAAGGATGAGAAGTTAATGTTTATCTGGAGACAATAGATTTACAGTGTGCTTACAAGCTCCTTGTGTCAAATTTTTTGAGTTTTATAAGAGTGAAGAATTTTGAAGCATAAAGAAACTACTTTTCAAGTGTGGAGGGAGAATTATTTCCCCCAAATAAAGGCCTAAACAGTAGAAGGCACAAATCTGGGATGGAAAGTGGCATCTGCATGACATTATTGGGTGTTACCTTGGCTGTGACTCACATGAGCTCTGTGTCCCCAAGTGAATCGCTGGCATCTCAGTATGTGGCTGAACTTCTGGTCTTTGGGACCACCTCAGTAAAGTCTTGGGGCTCTTTCACAAATGTCACCAGTTTGCTGTTGCAGGGTGGCCCATGGGACAATCCAGCTGCCCTGGGAGTGAAAAATGGACGTTCAGGGTGGATCCTCTCCATTATTAGGTAATGTTTGCATGTACATGTGCAGCACACCAATCATCCACATCTATATCTGCTTATGTTAAATATTTCTATCACAGCAAAGCATGCCAAAAAAACTCTCATTGGACTCACTCAACATTGCAAACCTCACCTGCACACATCAGTTGAGAACCTGGGACATTGTCCAGAGGAAACCATGTTGTGGTTGCTATTAGTTTTCCCTCTGATTGTTGCCTCTGATCTGCTTCCAGATCAGTTCTCAGGTGAATTATTCAGCCTTTCACTACATGTGCACAGCAGGTTCCCAGGGCTGGCACCCCCCTTCATGGAAAAGAAACCCCACAGGTCAACAGTCCATGGTGAATCAGACACCAGAGGATGCTTTGGACTGGGGTCACACATTAGTCAGAACAATAAAAAATAAATAGATGAGCATAATTTTGCATTATATGAGCACAAGCTACAATAGTTCAGAGTGGGGAGCTGATTATTGCTCTGCTACTTACTGAAAAATGTCATGCTATTTATAGTGCTGAGTAAATAGCAAATTATAATCATCTACCTCAGATCCATTCAGTGTGGTGCTCTCTGGGTGGTCTCCTCTTGTCTCCCTGTGCTGTAGCCCAGAGGAGTGGTCAGTCACCACGCTGCAAGTTTGGCACAGCCACGGCCAATTGGAAAAACAAAACAATTAATTTTGCTAACTCCTGGTCTCCATGGGGGAGGAGGCTCAAGCCTGGCTTTGCAGAATTATGCTGCTGAGCTGGGACAGGTTCTTTGCCCCTTTTAAATGAGAGTGATAAACTTTATAGCATTCAAGATAATTAATAGCATCATGCTCTGATTAAACATCTCCAGCAACTTAAATCACCTGATTAAAAACCAGAAGGGGGCTACAAGAATTCTGCAGAGAGACTTTGTAAAAAGTCATATACTAATAGGACAAGGGGGATAGCTTTAAGGTGAAGAGAGCAGGTTTAGATTGGATATTAAAGAGAAATTCTTCCCTGTGAGTGTGAGTCCCTGGCACAGGTTGCCCAGAGAAGCTGTGGCTGCCCCATCCCTGGCAGTGTCCCAGGCCAGGTTGGATGGGGCTTGGAGCAACCTGGGATAGGGGAGGTGGAACTGGATTTCTTTAAGGTCCCTTCCAACCCAAACCATTCTGTGAATCCCTAGCATAAACATATTGTGGGTATATTTCAATCTTCATTCTTGCAAATTTGTGACTTGATAAAGTAGGGGGCTGCAATTCTCTGTACAGTTTCACTGCTGATTTAGTTCTGGGACCTTCAGGAGTTTTGCAACTCATCTGCTTTCCTCACTGTCTGTTCTGCTGTTGCTCTGTCCCAGGTTTTACATCAGGGCTCTGTCTCGGTACCTTGAGTTTATCTTGGAATAATATATTGACTCATCTAGACCTTAGCCAACTTTAAATTACTCAAGCTGTGTTTTGTCAGTGCTCTGAGGGTGGTAGTCAGTCCATCTCAAACTGCAGCAAGCCCTTGGGGATGCAGGGGATGCAGACTGAGAATGAAAAGAGAAGTCACTGGGCTCTCTAATATGTCAGGGAAATCAGCAGTGAAAGATGGAACAAAAAAATCCTAGAGAGGAAATAAATGTACCTAAAGTAGAAGGTGATAGCAGGAAAAAATGATCAGGCTCTGGAGAAAAGCTGGCAAAGCTCTGTTATTTGCTCTCTTCTGTTTTGCCATGCCAGAGATGAATTTTCATAGGTCATGAACACTATCAGAAAGGGGGGAAAAAATCTTGACTTAGGCTAAAATAACCTCAGAGAGCAGGTAATCTGGGTTTTCACTCCATCAAGCAGCTAAAATTCAGCCTGATGTTTCCCACAGGCAATATCTGGAACTGCTAAATTGAATTCAGATTTACTAGATTGGTACCAGGATTACAGGCCTGTTTTTTTCTTTCCAGAAAGACTTATGTCATATTACTTTTCCCTATTCATCTCTCTTCACAAATCACTGTCCAAAGGGGGAGGAGGTACTGTAACTTCTTTGCTCTGAACATGACATTATGTGGAAATTTCTTCTTTAAAAATCACCTATTACAAGGGAATAGTGTACTTAAATAAGGCTTTTTCAATAATCACTTTTATAGGGAAGAAAAGGTCAGAGGTGGAAAGGAAAGCTATGAAGAGCATGAGGAAATAAAAATGTCTGGTTTGCTTGTTTATTTATACACGTAGAATTTTGAATATATCAGCTGGAGACTTCATGAAAGAACATAACCTGATTTGTAAAAGAAGTAGTTTTTTACAAAAAGGACTTCTAAATGAAGCTATCAATAGAAATGTTCTTTTCCCAGGTGGATTACATTCTATATTTGTGCTCCCAGAAAGGGAACAGAGTAAACCAATCTCCACAAGCACACTTCTAACAAATGGTTTTCAATATGGTTTTAAATACTTGCTCCTGGGGCAAAGTAAAACTGTCTTGAATTGCAAAATGGGGGCATTGAAACAGAAATATAGGTTTTTACTCTTTTCTGCAGTAGTGGCTTTGACATAGGGATGTAAATGAAAGAGGAGTTTGAACACAGATCCCTGGTTTGTGTTGAGTGTGAGGGACTGGAGTGCCAACTCTGTAAACAGCTCCTCACAGCAATGCAGGCTCACATGGCTGAAATGGCTGAATTTTACTTTCAAAAGCAACGTAGGGCTAAACCCCCAAGGGGAAGAATAGGTAAGGGCACGAATCTAGGCAGTTTTGATGAAAATATTATTTCTTTAGCCAGTGAGTCATGGAATTCTCATTGGAATATTTTTGACTATTGATGTGCACTTAATAAGGATTCAGTGACAAGATCCACAGGACCAGAGGAAACGGCTGCTGATCTGAATTAATGTTTATATTTTATTGTTCTCCCCAGGGAAGCCCAGGTTGCCTCTCCAGTACTCAGAGGAAAAGTGTTACTTCTGCCAAGTCCTTCAGTAAAGTGGGAACTTTTCATCCTAAAGCTCTCCCTGGGGTTAAATCTTCATGGAGCAGCTGCTTTCGTCTCTCTCTCCTGTTTTCCACAATTCTTCCCTTTGCAATTAGTCCACAATAATCTCCAAAATAATTTAATTTCGGTTATGATCCCTGTCCCACCCCAGCTGCAAGTTGGAAAGAGGAGCTTGATACATCTCACGTTTGCCTCCAAATCTCCCAAGTGCTGCAGAAAGATGTCACCCTTCCTTCCTTCCTTCCTTCCTTCCTTCCTTCCTTCCTTCCTTCCTTCCTTCCTTCCTTCCTTCCTTCCTTCCTTCCTTCCTTCCTTCCTTCCTTCCTTCCTTCCTTCCTTCCTTCCTTCCTTCCTTCCTTCCTTCCTTCCTTCCTTCCTTCCTTCCTTCCTTCCTTCCTTCCTTCCTTCCTTCCTTCCTTCCTTCCTTCCTTCCTCCCTTCCTCCCTCCCTTCCTTCCTCCCTTCCTTCCTCCCTTCCTTCCTTCCCTCCTCCATTATGCAGTAAAAATCTGCCTCCAGGAAAGATGCTTTGCCCCTTATAGGACCAGAAGAGGAATTCTTGTTAAACCTTTCTGGTTTGCACTTTAGTTGCCCTTAAAAAAAAAGGGCTTTTTGGTTGCCTTGGGGCTCATTCATTCTGAATGAATCAGCTGAAGGTGCTGCTGTGAGGATTTTTGCAACCACGAGACCCAACCCCATTTGCAGAGAAATTGCTTTTCCTCTTTGGGAGAAGAGATTTTCATGGAATCACAGAATGGTTTGGGTTGGAAGAGACCTTAAAAATCATTGAGGTCCAAACTTCCTGCCATGGGCAGGGACATCTTTCACTGTCCCAGGTTGCTCCAAGCCCCATCCAACCTGGCCTTGGACACTTCCAGAGATGGGGCAGCCACAGCTTCTCTGGGCAACCCGTGCCAGGGCCTCACCACTCTCATAATTATGAATTTCTTCCTAATACCTAATCTACATCTACTCTCATTCTGCTCATTTTCAACATGAGCATTATGTTTTGCCAAAATGATGTTAATAATAGGAGCATTTTAAACAAACACTTTGTAAGTGTCTGCCCAACATTGTCAGTTTCTGGAGAGCAATGCTCCCTGTACCAGCACCAGCAAAACCTTGACCAAAGGGATAATGACAGACAACAAAAATTAAGAAAGAGGTGAGAAAGAAACCCACACCAATACCAGTGACATTTCCCTGTTGGATAGTTTAGGAAGAAGCCTTCACTTTGAAACTAAATCTAATTGGAGTTTGTCTGGGATTCAGCTCTCCTACTGACTTAACAAGCTGCTGGAAAGTCTAATAAATATTGACATGATCCTTTTCTCTTTGGCAGGGCCTTCTGAGAACTCCACTTTGTGGCTCAACGATGCCTCCCTGTGTTGCCTGTGTCACAATGTAGAGGGAAAAATCCCATGGTGAGCACTCACTTCTAGATGGAAATTTAAAAAGTATATTCCTAAATTTCCTCCAGCCAGTTCAGCTGAAGGAGTCATGAACTTGATTTCAAGAAAAAAGGATTTCTAACTCCATTTCACATTGAGTATCTGGTACCTGTCTTGGGTTTTACCCTCCCAAAAGTGTATGTTGTAAATTGCAGTTAATAATTGCAATGGTTGCCCTTTTGTTAGTGCCTATCTACTCAATATGATTCCTCTTCCATCATTCCATGAGAATTGAAACTTAAATTAACCCTGGTAACAGAACAAGAGAATTCTTGTTGCTTCTCTGTGTGTCTCGAGGACTGGAAAGAGAGTTGACCAAAGCAGGGAGAAGCAGACTTTGTTTTGAACTTGAATTTTATTTACTGATGCTTTGGAAGGTATAAAATACAGCCACAAATAAATCCATAGGTAAGAACAAATTTAGACTCTCAGCTAAAGACTATTCAGAGTGAGTTTAACAGGCTGATAAAAGTTCACAGTACAACAAGAGAGAATAAGTAAAATGAAATTGGGGTGAGGGACAGCTCAGAAGAAAACACAATCTGTATCATCTTAGGTGAAGATTTAGGGGGAACAAAAAGAATAATCGCTGACAATTTTGCAAGATCTTGGTAATTCCCCTCCTCTTGTTTTTCATCTGTATCCTGAACTCTGCCCCCATGTTTATTTCTTCACTTCTGTACCTGCCAAGGCCTCGCTCAGCTCCACACCACCAGGTCATGCCACACTTGTCTTTGGGGTTGCAGCTCTGGAGCAAATAAAGGATTCTTTGGAGGCCACTGGAAGGGGATGTGATCTGCATTTGAAAATCACAGATTTGTGACCATGTATTCCCTTCTGGCTGATTGCAAATGGTTTTTGCAGGAGTTGGTGCCTTTGCAGATGGAGCAAGATGCATCAGTGGGATGGAGGAAATCTGGCCAAACACATTTGGGCAGAGAGAAGTTGTCCAGAGTGTTTGTGGACTTTCCATCCCTGGAAATGTTCAATGCCAGGTTGGATAAGGCTCTGAGCATCTTAATCCAGAGGAAGATGTCCCTTCCCATAGCAGGAGGTTGGAACTAAATGATCTTTAAGGTACCTTCCAACCCAAACCATTCTGCCATTCTCTCAGAAAAGGAGTTAAACTTCAAGACTTTAGGTCTGTAGTTGTGATATGACTTCTCTGCTCTTTCATGTGCCAAAGAGCTTTGGAGCACAAAGCTAGTACTGTGTGTCTGTTTCCATCTGCCAGAGTAGGACCAGGCAACACTGAATGAAATGATGCTGCTGAATTTCCACAGTTTCATGTGACACAATTAAGTGTTGCTTCTTCTCCATGGGATGTGTGAGGATGATACAAACTCTGATGACAGAGAATGGACAATCACACAGGTGGACAAATCTCTTAGGGATCTTCTTCTGGGGGTAAAATAAGGAGGAAAAATTCAATCCAGAGATATTTTTATTGTATAATGGTAGAAGTTTGTGTCTTCACAGAATTCAGAGGCTGGAGGGACAATAAAGGGAAGCAATTTAATACTGAGACATGCCTGCAAGCAGTACATCTTACAAAGGTGCCTTATACTGCCTGGCACTGATCTGCAAGTGTTTGGCCCTTTTATAACAAACTGCTGAGATTCTGTGTTTTGATCTCATAGGTACTGACCTTTGGTCATGAGTTTTCAGCTGATAAGATGCCTGTGATAATCCAGCCCAACACTACCTGCAGTATAAACTCTCCTACATGTGGGTGGGGTGAGATACAATGGAATTTCCCATCCTCTCTTAAAATACTTGGATTTGATCATTTAAGCATTTAAGCATTTCCAGAATATAGAGGAGGTGGCCCAGCAGAAGCAGCTCTAAGATCAGCTGGCTGCTAAATAGAGTTACCTCTGAGAAGCTCATCACTTTACCCTCTTGTCTCTACTTAGAGAGGGCACATGTTGGAGTCCCCCCTGCTGCCCCTGCTCCCTGCTGATGCCCTTCCTACATCCCTCCCTAGCTACAGCCAGCAGGATTCACCCCTCTGCTCCTCACTGTAATTCCCAGCCCAGCAACTCTCTCTGTCTCTGTTCCCTGGTGATGAGTGTTCACAAAATTACAGTGAAAGCTGCAGTCAGAGGTTATTTTCTGCTGTGCCTTCTACGCCAGAAAAAGCTGAGATCCCTGTGATGGACCACTTGGTTTAATGTGAGCATGAGGCATTTTGTTTTTCAAGTCCATGAAGTTAAGAGCTATTAAAAGGCAGCTGCTTATTGACAAGCTATCAAATAAATTTGGAATGCGTCCTGCTGTGTAGCCATCTGATGAAGCCAAATGGGAAAGCTAATGACCCTCACGCTATACTTGCCATAAAATATGGCCTTTATTTCAGCACTTGAGGTTTATTCTGTAATGGGGCAAGGAAGGAAAATGGAATGTATCCCATTTTGCTCCAGCATGGAATCACACATGCACATTTTGGTTACAAACCACTCAAAAAACTTGTTCTGTACATCCTGCCATGTGCTGCTCCTGCAAGCTCGAGAGCAAAACAGTCTGTGGCAGGCAAAGCAGCTCCTGACTTCTGCAAATTATTTGGAGTTATTCTACAAATACGAGCTGGAAGATCAGTTGGGGGATATCAGTTAATTAGCTCTTCCAGTTTTCTCCTGCTGAGAAGCTGACACAGTTGTTATAAATAATTCAGAGCCTTTTCATGCTCCGTGTGCTGCAGTGGTGTAACTGTCTGTGGAGTTTTGCTGATAGTGACATCTCTGGCTTATGTGACTGGCTGGGAGAGAATCAGATATTTGTTTTTATCAGCAGCACACTTAACATGCATTACCTGTGTCCTCTGATTGGATGGAAATAACTGAGAATGTGATTTCTCATTGTAAAAATGTATTTGGAAATAATCTTCCTGGCACAGGCTACCTTTTTTCTCCTTCTTTGTCTGTATTGCACCCAACACAACAGCAGCCTGACTATGCCTGTAATGATAGCAAGATTCAGATAATAATGTTGAACTGAAATATTACCTATCCCAAGTGCAGAGGGTAATCTGCTGTTTAAACTCTCAGGGTGAAGGAGGGAACCCATTTGTTCTTGCAGTGGGACACATGGCATGTACTGCAAACCTTCCCCACTATTTGCTGAAGTATTGACTGCTTTCTTTAACACTGCTGCACAAAGTAAGAAGCAAATATCGTGAAGGCATTGGGCACATTTTACCCAGAGACACTGAACTTAAGCTGACAGCAAGAGCAAACACTCAGGTGTAACCCTGCACCTGCCTCCAACCCCATGTACTCAGTCAATAATCCTGGCATTTGAGGCCACACATTTCTGATTTCAGAAGTCAGCTCAATGAAAGACCAACAAATCAAAGTGTCTGTGTAAAATGACTCAACAAACAGACATTATTTTTATATTTTAAAAATAGCTGATCTGTTGATGAAAAAGGTCCCTGTGGCACTGGGAGCGATGTCAAACATGGAAGTGATATTTTGAACAACATTTCTAGGAGCAGAAAGAAAGATGGGGAAGGATAAAATCCAAAATATTTGTCTGTCTTTGTTAGCCACCAACCCTCCTCTTGCCTCAAATCCATTCCATCTTCACTCATTCACATGAACTTCTCCTTATTATGGAATTATAGAATAGTTTGGGTTGGAAGGGACTTTGAAGATCATCTCATTCCAACCCCCTGCCATGGACAGGGACACCTTCTACACCTTCTGGGGGAAAAAAAAAAACCCAAAAAAAGTATGGTGAAGGGAAAGCTAATTAGACTCCCTTAAACCCTAATTTCTGAAGAAAATAATTCTCTTTACAATTTTCCAAGCCATTTGCAGGTAGTAGCTGGGAGGTTTGCACCAGGGAAGGAATGTTATACTCAAAACATATCTTGATTTCCACACATTTTCCCCCGGTATGGATCACCAGCCACAGACAGGGTTAGGCTTGTGAACACTGCACCCAGAGGGCCACCCTGATATCTGCTACTCTCACATTATGCAAAGCTGAGTTGATGCTGAATTAAGTGGTCTTTCAGTCTCTGTAAAATCCATCTCAGCCAGCTGTGGCCATCTGGGCAGACTTTTAGGACCTTGGCTCTTCCTCACATGACTAAATGTGGTGTCTACAATAAAATCATCAACATGCACACACTGCCTCAGGATCCTCCAACAGCCAAATCCACCCCCTTGGTCAGCAGAGACTAGAGAGAGATTCCTGGTTTCCCTAAGTAGTTCTGCATGTTTTATCAAGATATAAAATCACTCTGTTGGTGATTAAATCCATCATAACTAAAATGGGAGCTTAGATTTAGACACCTCAAATCAGATGACGTGTGCTACCCATCAGCTTATATAAAAAACAAGGAAGTATTTTCAGACATCAAGATATCCCGGCTTTGAGGCTTTGCAAAGGATGCATTATACATGTTATATTTATTTGGTGTTCTATAAATCTAGACTGATTTTAGTGCTGATTTATTCTATTATTGTTAATTATTGTTTGTATTGGAAGGATGGAGAGGGACTTTTTACAAGAGCATGCAGTGACAGCACAAGGGGAAATGGCTTCAAGCCAAAGGAAGGTTTATTTAGATTGGATATTAGGAAGAAATTTCTTATGATGAGGGTGGTGAGGCCCTGGCCCAGGCTGCCCAGAGAAGCTGTGGCTGCCCCATCCCTGGCAGTGTCCCAGGCCAGGTTGGATGGGGCTTGGAGCAACCTGGGGTAGTGGAAGGTGACCATGCCCATGGCAGGGGCTTGGAACTGAATAATCTTTGAGCTCCTTTCAATGCAAAATCGTTCTGCAATTCTCTTTGTAAAAATAAAGAACATTATGAGTCTTATGACCAGATATGACTACAGAAGTGGAAAACAAAGGAGGTTAAGAATAACATCCTTTAAAATCTGGTCTTTTGGTTAACAGGATGAACTGCTGAGATCTCTCCCTACCCACTGAACCTTCTGTGTCACATCTAAAATGAAATGCTTAAACTTTTCTGTAAAATCCCTGCTTTGGGCTAATTTAAGACTCCAGTTCTTGAGAACAGAATATTTATTTTTACTTCACTGCAGGCTGGTCAAACACAAGTCAGCTCTTTTTTTGGGTTCCCGCCACGTTACCATCATTAAGCCCAAGTCAAACCTGGCTGAGAAGCTCCTCGGGCTGTGAGGGTGAGCACAGGCTCCTGTTGGTCACCCTGCATTGAGTCACTGCTCATCTCAGCCCTGGAGGCAGCTGGAGAAAAGCCCTGACACCTTCCTGAGCTCCAGGCTGCCCTGCTCAGTGTCCCAGCAGTAAATCTCTGTCCCCCCCCCACTTGGCTGCTCTCTCCCACCAGAGATGCAGAGCAGCAGCCCCTGAAGGAAGACTTTCCAACATCCATGGCTGAACCCTGGTTTTTGCCAGGGAATAGCCACTTTGCAGCCTCTCCTGGTCACTGGGGGAGTGTTTTGTGCCTCTGCTTTGTGCCAGCTCCAGCTGTAATGACTTTTCACACTCCGGTGCCAAAGGCTGGAGATAAAGCTGTGTCCTGCATGCATCTAAACCAGTAACTACATATTTTTTATGATAAGGCAACATCTCCACAAATAAATTAAGGAGATCTGAGAGCATTTTCCAGCACTGAGGCCAGAAACGAGCTATGTTGATACAACTAAACCTTTTTTATACTGGGATTTGAAGTTACTGCATCCAGACTGACCACTGGGAAGGGTTTTGAGCCTGTGCCAGCTATCCATCAGCATGCAGGAATTGTAAAGACTGTGCCCGGGCGAAAACTCCACCAGGGATCATTGTAAAAATGTTTATCAGCAAATTCCAGTGCCCAGCATTGTTTCCTAACACAGTTTTATTTCCTAGTGTAGGAGTAGTCCCCTTATGGCCTCACTGTGTGGGGACCTGGGCTCTGGACACCCTGGTGGCCGATGGCTTCTAACACTCCATGTTTGTTTAAAAATAAATATTTGACAGTGGTTGCAACAACAAGCTGAGTTTTCATGCATAAGGGTGATGCTGGCCTGTGGGTCTTACAAAACTCTGGGCTCCAGGAGCTCTTGGTGACTGTAAATTCTGCCAGGCAAATGGAGAATTTCTGAGCAATGAGAGAGGTTATTTTCTTTTATAGATGCTTCACACACTGGGTGTTGCCTTCAGAAAACACTGCTTTTTGCCTGTAGAACATTAAGTGATCAAAGCATCTCTGAGCAAATGGATCTGCAAGTGCACCCAGTATGTTGCTATGCTATTAACATGCTGAAAGCCCCTTCTGTCATCAGTTTTGTTATAGCTGATTGGAATTAAAGCTCTGCAGAGTCAAACTTTGGAAGAAGGTGGCTGCTTATTTTATTTCATTTTTTCTCCCCACAAAATTATGTTCTAGAAACTCTCATGGTGATAATTGTTAAATAACAAAAATATACAATAACAATTCAGTTCCCCTGCGTTGTGAGCTTTATATAGCACAATATTATGAATATTCTATGTGAATTTTTTATTTTGAAAGTGATGGAAATGTGAGGTAATCTTAACAAAGCACAAAGTGAGCCATGCATTGTTATTTTTAACCTCTATGGGGAGACGGAGCAAATCACCCACCCACCCAGAAGGAAACAGCAATGCATCATAATAAACATAACTGTTTCCATGGGATTTTAAGGCTCAGGGTATAGAGACAATAAAGTTCCAAAATTTCACTTCATCTTCCTGCTTTATAATAACTCATTGTTCAGCTGTACAGTGTGGGTGGCAGATGTCTGCAACAGGGCTTTAGAATCTCTGCACTTGCTAATGAAAAGTGTTTAATCCCTGCTCACCACAGCAAATCCTTAATTGGTGAGGCTGCTGGTGCTGCAGGCAGCGTGTCAGGAGCTCTGGATGCACACATTTGTACTCCATGGTTACCAGGAATGCAGTGCATGGGCATGGGGAGCCCAAATCCCAGGATTTGATCATCACCAGTGCTGGAGGGATAATCGGTGAGTCGTATCCTTGCTCCAGGAGTGTGTTTCCATCTCCTCAATGAGGCAACTGCTGAAATACCCACACAGCCCTTAGCGTGGAGCTGATTGACTCCTGGTTTGGGGAATCATCACTGCACACTCCATCCCCAGACTCCTCTGCTGCTGCCTTAGTCACAGCACTGAAATCCAGCACGATGCTGAGATCACGAGGAAAGCTGAAAATCCTGCCAGTGAAATGGCAATTACGAGGTGTTAGCTTGGAAGGATCATGAATTTCCAGCAGCAGCAGGATGGATTGGAAGGTGCAGGTTTTCCACTGAGCATTTCATGGAGGGAAATTGAGGGGATAGGCTCTTCAGGATTGAACCTGGTGTGGCTTCTTCCTGTGCATCCTAAACCATCCTCCAGGAGTTCCTTTGCTCTCAACACATCCAGAGGAAGGGGATGAAATCTTTAACTTGTACCTCAAGGAGTTGATTCTCTCTGACCACAAACGCATCTCCAGCCTTAATTTTTTCCTTCAGTTCCATCACCACATGCAACATATAAATCCATCTTTGCATTGAATTAAAAGCACCAGTGAGGAGAAGCAGCTCCAAATGTTGGGATTCTTGGAGCTGTCCTGTGCAGAGCCAGGAGCTGGACTCGATGATCCTTGTGGATCCCTTCCAACTCAGAATATTCTATAATTTTATCATTCCCACATAATCCAGATGGAGGCATTTACTCCAAAGGCACCTAAAAACGGGAGGTGAATCCCACCCTCCCTGTCTTCACTGCCAAAGAATCTTATTCGTTCTTTACAAGTGACTCCCTCTCACTCTTTTTCTTTTAGATTCGTACATATTTAAATATTTTAAGCAATATGAAGCAGCTCTGCCAAGGACCATGAGAGCTGGAGTAGCATGGGATATTCTAGAGCTTTGTGAGAACAGGTCTCTTATCAGACCTAGATGGGAATTTAAATCCCTATAGGCAGAAAATAGTTTGAATTTCATGAACACCCTCCATGAACATCCAAACTGGTGTATTAATATGCACTGGAATATCCAGATTTCACTGGTGTCAAATAAAGTCTGCCACAGCTACAATAATTCTTTCATTTAACATTTATTTCTTTCTATATTTTGCTTGACATTTACAGGTACTTCCCCAAATTTAGATGACCAGCCAGTTAAACCCAGCTTTACATAATCTTAATTAAATGTGATAAAAATGCCATGGAATCAGAAAAGTTATGCTGGACTGCTTAGCCAGGAATAATCATGTGCTGGGGATATAGATGCATAGATACACATGCAGCTACATTCATTCTCTTACCAAAAATGATCAAGAGTAAAATAAGACAAGCTTACAATTCTATCACAGATAATATTGTATTTTTTTTTCCTTCAGAGCTCAAGAGAGTATTTCTGGGAATAAACTGAGAATGATAAAAAATCCCTTTCACTCTCTGATTATTCTTTACTGATATGGCATCTAATATAAAAATAGCCCATAGCTTTTATAAAATTCAACAAAGCAAAGATTTTTGACAGCAATCGTTTCTGAATATAGTAATGTATTCTTTTATTTACAGTCAGGATTGATACAAGGCAGAAAAAACACCTCACCAAAACCTTTTATAAAACCCACAAGTTTCACTGCAACAAAATTAAATGATACAGATTTGACACAGGAGCAAAAGACGTGATAGCAATATATGTGCATTTTTTGGGGATGACGGAAATGAAAGAATGAACTAATTGCATTTTTATCTTAAAAAGAAGTTAATAAATTACCATTTCAAAGTGGGATTTACATATTCCAACACTTTGCAAAGATTAGCTCTTTCTTTGATAGTTTTTTCTTTCTCATTTTATTATCCTGCTTTTTGGATGAGATACTAAAAAAAAATTTAAAAAATCCAAAGCCCATTCCTTTGCAGTCATTAAAAGGTCCTGTGGTACTTTCCACAAGAGCTGGATGTGTTTTAAACATCACTGTCCTGGCAAAAGTCCAACTTGGGTAATTACATTCTGTCCTGCCTCAAAGAAATCTTCCTCAAGCTATAATTTTATTTGGAGACACTGTTCCACACTTCTCTGCCTGGAAACAATCACTCTGTGATCTCAGCTGCCACACTGCAGGCAGGAAATAGCTGCATTTTAGTGCAAGTGTTTTCTGTAGACTCCCTGACATTCAACCTCCCCACTGCACACCTGAGTCCAATCCACACTCCAAAACCTGCTCCCAGTGTGCACCTGGGTGAAGCCCTCAATGTGCCAAGTAAAGGTGATTCCTATAGGAAGAATGAGGAATAATGTGCTGCATTTCACAGAACAACAATTGCAGTGATTTGTCATTTGTTTTATATGGGCACCTCATTGTTGCCACAATTTGCAGCAAGGAATTTAGAGGTAAATAGAGTTGACAGCTTATATCACAAATTTCCTCTAGGATAAAACATTATAATGAATGATTCACAAATGCAAAATGGCCATGAGACTTCAGAGAAAAATGTTTTCCTATAAACATAAGGTACATCATGATGTTATCTTTGATTCCTGTCACAGGACCCGAATCCTCTTCATGGTGAACAGGAGGAGAGAAGATCTCCCTGTGTCTTTCAGATTGCCTCCATGGGATTCAAGCTGGAGATTCTGCTCCTCATCTGAATAATTTTTTCTCTCATATAGTGGCAGCAACACGTCTAATGGTAAACAATTAAAAGATCTACATCTCAAGTAGGATTGAAGATCTACTCTGCCATCAGTGAAGAGCAAAACTCCATAAGCAAAACATTATTTCCAAAAAGAGGTCTCTAAGAACATGAATATATGAATATCCTTGAAGTTATTGTAGATAAATTATGCCAGATACTAGACTCAGCTGACATGAGTTATAGTCAGAATGGAGAAAATTTGAATGTGAATCAAAGCATGGGGTGTTAAAACGAAAAAAAGGTTGTGCTGTAGGACTGCATGAGTAAATGGTGAGGAAAGCTGTCTCACCCTGAAGACAGGAAACCACAGAGGATTATGGTCTTGCCCTGGGTGGCTGAATAAGAGCATTTCATCAGTCTACTTAAGGGAAATTATCTCCCGAGTCAGAAATGCACCCTCTGATCCCAAGGTCCTGCAGACAGCTCAACAAAACCTCTGGCTGTGGCAATCCTCAGCCTCCAGAGATTTCTGCCACAGACAAAGGGATTCAGCACCTAAAGCAAAACACAGAAACAGCAAGAAAGATTTTCAGTCTGCAACAGGTGCTACATCAATACCTGACTCAGCTTCACATTTTAGGAGGGAATTTTCCTTTTCCTGGATGGGACAATTCCAGGAGGATTAAACTGACTTTGCCTGTTTGGAGATTATGTCCTTGACTTGATGTCACTATTTCATTTCCCCTTAATTAAGCAGAAAACTCAGCACAGGGGTAAGAATGAGAGAGAGAGCAAGAGGGAGAGAGAAAAGAATTAAGGAGAAGTTGACCAAAAAAGCCAAGCAGTTAAAGTCTTTTAATTTCGTATTTAAAAGCTTTCTTGTGAGTCTGCTTCTCAGAGATATGACTGTTAAAGAAAATTATTTTTTCTACTTCCAGCGAACCAGAATATATGTACATATTTATACACACCCACAGCACAGACACACGAATGTACAGAGAGGAGGAGGAGAAAAATTCATACTGAAAAAGATGTTGAAGTTGTATCAAAAGAATAAGATGCAGAAATATTTTTTTTCTGAGAAAATCCATTTTGTGAATCCATGCCTAATCCCTGCAGAACACACAAACACACAGAGAGAAAGGTAAAGAATGAAGCAATATAGCTACACTTAAAAACATATTCAGTTCTTGGCATGTACACTCAGGATTGCAGCAAACCTCTCCAGTTGTAAATTACCCATTGTTTTTTAAAACGTGTTTTAAAATAATCTATTTTACCACTCTGTTAGAGAAATAAATAAATTGTTGTCCAAATCCCACCAAAACCCAACACAGGTGTCTTGTGGTGGAGCTGTGAGCTGAAAGATTAGACCAGACTGGAGTGGGGAAAGAGCTCACTGAAGAGTTTTGTCAGAAGGGTTTTATCAGACATTCGTGGTGCCATGTGCAGCTTGAGTCTAAATTAAGCTTTTGGACTTTCTTTCTCTGTGGAAACACCATGGAAGGAAGGAAGGAAGGAAGGATGTGCTCCAGGGGCAAAGAGGGAGGGGTCAGAAGAAAAGAAACTGGGGGTTGATTGCTTGTCTGATATTCCATGCTCAGGCCATGAGCACATCTTTGTCCAAGGAAGCCCTGAGTTATTCTGCAGTCCCTCCAGCCCATGCACTCTCATGAGGGTCCCTCTTGTGATTATTACAGATTTCATTGATCAAAAAACAGCCAGAGAGTCAAATAGCCTGAGTTGTGAGGAATTTCTGGGTGTTTCTGGTTAAACCTCTCATATGGAGTAGGGACAGCATAAAAGTTTTATGCAGCTCAAATCTCTGTTACATTTTGATTCCATGAGAAAATCTAAATGCAGGCAGAGGGAATAATCTCTCCCTTTGCCCTAAGGCATTTGGTAATTTATTGCAGATGATTGACTTCCAGCAGTGATTTTAAGTTAATAAATAGTTTCACACATCAATGTGCACAGACATAATTTCATATATCTGAGGATGGATGGACACACATGCATAAATGAATGAATAAATAAATGTGATGCCTGTTCACTTACCCTTACACACATCAACACAATAATTTGCAACAGTTTGGATTTCTTTACAAATGAAACCCAGAGAGACTGGGATGGCCCAGGGTCACCAACAGACCAAAACTCTGTGGATTTTTGGGGGTGATATGGATGGGCTGAGGAAGGCAGTGCTGAGCTGCCACTGCCATCCCTCACACTTGAGGATAAAGGTCTCTGATCAGTTTTCCACCATTTGCAAATCTCACAAGTGTGATCGTGTTGCTCCTCCTCTGGGAGGGTTCAGTCCATAAATCCATATTTCTATCAGCTTATCTGGAAAATCAAGATTTCAAGAAGAACTGAAAAGCACTGAGTAAGTACACACAGCACCTGAAGGAAAGAGGGACACCAAGATCTGGCTTTTTCAAAGAGATTTGTAAATGTAGGTCACCTATTGCTGGACTTAGAATAGTTTTTTTCCCAACCCTTTTTCTGCTAATTTTTCGTTAGCTCCTGTTTTTCTCCTTTTAGATCTTGCTTTTCCCAGCTCCAGCCTGCCTCTTCCCAGCCAGCTGTGTATATGGAATGATTTTGGGACATGCTGGCAGGGAGCAGTTTTAAAAATAAACATGGTGATATTCACCAGGAAGGCACCGCAGGCTGCAGGCTCCTTTCTGGGTGATAAAGATTTAATTACTGCATGCTGGCCCTCTTTGCCTTCTTCCCAGCTGTAACAGGTGCCTGAGTTTCATCTTTCTTCCAGCTTTTTCTCAAGGTAATTAAAACATTATCCTGGAGATAGGTATATTCAAGTATGTGAGTCTCTCACTGCATTAAAGGGAGACATTTTTATTTTTTATTAACTCTACTAATCAGTAGAGGAATTATATATAAACTAAGCTAGGGAGGCTACAGGGAATTCTAGGTTTTATCTGGTGCTGTATTTGCCTGTAAAATAATTCCATTCTGGGGAAACCTGCTATGGTTTTGATTTTAAGCAAAGGTTGTGTTCATTTTGTGATCCTGATAGCTTTATTCCACACAACCCTGGGATTTAGCTCTAATCCTGAACAAAATGATTTTTCATGGGAGAGAAAGAGGCTGCAGCAATGAGGACAAAGCCCTGGCCTGCAGGAGGATTTTTCCTCAGGCTTATTAAGAGACTTGGGGCAGGACCCTCCATGGTAGATTTTATAATGGGTCTCAAGTCACTTTGATCGTGATGTGATCAGATGCACCTAAAATCTCTCCATACTCCCTTTTACCAGACATTTGACTACATGGGTTTTGAAAAAGTAGAGAACGTAAAACAGCACCATTAAGACATCTGGACTCCAGGAATGTTACACATAAAACTTTGAAAGTAAGACTTGATGGTCTTGCAGGTCTTTTTCAACCTTAATGGTTCTATGACTCTCTGAAGGATAACAAGAATGAATCTTTACAAACTCGCTAATGGTGAATGACTGGGAAAAATTTTGTTGGGAGATTCACATTGAGAACTGAGGTCAAAGATTGAGTTTGAGACTGGGGTACTGTGTTAATTTAACCAGACACTGCCCTCTTTACACACAAACCTCTTTCTTCAAAGAAATTACTTGGCATAGCAAGTCATTGAAAAAGATTTATGAAATAAATTTTAAAGCAGTACATACAGAATAGAAATCGTACTCCATACAGCAAGTCATAGAATCATGGAATGGTTTAGGTACAAGGGACCTTAAAGAAATCCAGTTCCACATTCCTGCCATGGGCAGGGACACCTTCCACTATCCCAAGTCTCTCCAAGCCCCATCCAGCCTGGCCTTGGACACTGCCAGGGATGGGGCAGCCACAGCTTCTCTGGGCAACCTGTGCCAGGGCCTCCCCACCCTCACAGGGAAGAATTTCTTCCCTAATATCCAGTCTAAACCTACTGTCTGTCAGTTTGAAGCCATTCCCCCTTGTCCTCTCATTCCAGACCCTTTTGAAAAATCCCCTCTCCAACTCCCTTGGAGCCTCTCTAGGTACTGGAAGATGCTCTCCAGGCTGAACACCCCCAAATCTCCCATCCTGTCTCCATAGCAGAGGTGCTCCAGCCCTCTGAGCATTCTCATGGCCTCTTCTGAACTTGTTCCAACATTCCATGAAACCTGAATATTATTCCCTGAGACAAAAGAGCTTGGAGCTTGTGTTCCTCTGATGCTGTTGGAGACAGAGAAACAAGCTGAACAGACTTTGCTCAATCTGCCCATTCTTTTGTAGCTTTGTAAACTCTACTGTTAATGGAAATCATGCAGCCATCCTTATATTTTTTCCCCTGCATGAGGAAAGAGAAGTGGGCTGATTTTTTGACAGGTCATCAGGCAAACCTCCAACCCCAGTGTTTTATCTTTATGCTTTGAAAATCCTTGTTCAGTTCTTAAAGGCATATGAAAAATGAAGCCAAATGAGACTTTTCTCTCCCTTACTGTCCCATACCTGGGGAAAGAAGTCATTGACCAAAAAAAAATCATTGACATCAGAGACAGCCAGCCTGGGAGGCAAATTATGGGACTCAAAGGTTTCTCATATAGAGCTAAGGTAGTGAAGTTGAGCAAGAAACCACCTTTGGTTTCTTTTGTGTTTGTCAATAAGGATCTATTTCTACTGGCCACTGAATTTAGAAACGTTGCAGCTCAATAAAGATTCAAAATTTCTTCCATATATTTCTTCTTCAAAGCACTTGTTACTGGATCTGTAAACTCTTGAGTTGCAGAATCAGACCCTCAGCTGTTGTAAACTTGTGTGACTTGTCACCACTTAGAGCTCCACTGAAATTTGGTTTACCTAATGCACATTCAATACTGAGGTACCACATTCCACCACCTCGATTTGCTTCAAGAGTTGTTTCAGTGTGAAGTTTCTGGCAGCTTCCTGAGACCCTCAGGGAAACAGAATCTAATTCTCTTAGTGCTACTCCTTGTAGATATTTATCAAGCCTCATGAAGCCCCATTTTGGCTCCTTTTTACCTCATTGTTCCCACCAAAAATCAGTTTCCGGAACACGAGCTTGTTCATGATTAGGAACGTTCTTCTAATTGCCAGCCTAAATTTATTCATGGGCAGTTTAGTCATCATTTGTTCCTCTACAAACTTTGTCTCTGCATTTATTTTCTTATTATTATCCCTTCTTGACTTTGTATTTAGTTCAGAGCTTGTAATGAACACTCCCTCTGTTTTGAGCAGTATTTAGAGAAACCTCCTGTGAGCAGGAGCTCCACTCTGAGCACACAGCTGGGACTTCAGTAGGTGCTTAGGCACCTTCTGAAGTGAAGTTTTAAATAGTGGGGTTGTACCAATAAAAGTAAGAAAATGTCCTCCACTAAGTGTTTCACTCCAAAAGGGCATTAAAAATGTGAAATAAAGCAATTGGAGCTTGGGGAAAGGAAGAAGATACAGAGTTTCTTGCTGTTCTTTCTAACTTCTCTTAGTTTAACTTTGGTGCAAGTCACTGCTTGTTGCTAGAAGGTTAAAAAGATTTTTTCACCCATCTCTGGGGTGCCCAGCACATGAAGGACATGGACATGTTGGAGCAAGTACAGAGGAGGCCACTGAGCTGATCAGAGGGATGGATCAGCTCTGCTATGAGGAAAGGGTGAGAAAATTGGAATTGTTCAGCCTCAAGAAGAGAAACTCTGGGGAGACATAAGTGCCATTTTCCAGTACTTGAAGTGACAAGGGGGAATGGCTTCAAACTGACAGAGAAAAGGTTTGGATTGGATATTAAGATGAAATTCTTCCCTGTGAGGGTGGTGAGGACCTGGCACAGGTTTCCAGAGAAGCTGTGGCTGCTCCATCCCTGGCAGTGTCCCAGGCCAGGCTGGATGGGGCTTGGAGAGACCTGGGATAGTGGAGGATGTCCCTGCCCATGGCAGGGGGTGGAACTGGATGAGCTTTAAGGTCCTTTCCAGCCCAAACCATTCTGTGATTCTAAGATCTCCAGTTCTGAGGTTTACTGGAGCTGATATGACTTGCCCATGTCAGAGAAAAGCTGCAAGGCTTGACAAACCTTAGGCCCATGATCTGACCTAAATAAGATCATTTTTGTGAAATTAATTTGTATCAGCAACCTAGTCTAGTGAAAGGTGTCCCTACCCATTCCAGGGAAATTGGAACTAGATGATCTTCAAGGTCCCTTCCAACCCAAGCCATTCTATGATTCAATTATCAGCTCACACAGTTAAACCAAATACAGGGGAATGATAATCCAATTTACATCAGAGAAGGAATTTTCTTTAAAAAAGAATTACTAACAAAAACATAAAACACTTGGAGGTAAGTCATCCATTTTTAAGAAAATAAGAGATGTTTTTTGTTTGATGGTATTTATGCTTTTCAAAAAATCATACCTTGTAGGCTTGGTAATAAATAGCACTCAATTGAGACCATTTTTTTATTATAGTGCAGGGAAAGGTCATTTTCACATGAGTTTTCCTCCAGAGGTGTCTGGGAAATAGAATTTTTGTCCTCTGACAAATTTCATCTTCTCAGAAAGCAGTTTTCATTTGTCAAAGAAAATTTCAAAATTTACCACAAAGTCTAAATTGCTCATTCAAACTGTTTCAACTTCCGAACATCTTAATTTGCAAAGTTGAATATTACAACTAATCCAGAAAAATAAATTATATTAAACATAATTTTTAGACAAAATCAGAATGATTAAAATCATTTAGCAAAATGAAATAACCCTTGCAAAAATAAATAGTGTCGGGGTTTGATCTGCTTTTACAGATTCAAAATTGCAGTGTTTCAACAAAAGTGCATTTTTAACGTTAGAAAAAATGCTTGAAAAAAACTTTTCATCAAGCTCTGTCTGTCTGCATGAGGACCAAGAGACAAAAAACTTGTGCCAAAATGGGACAGACATGTTCAGAGAGCTGCAGAATCCCAGAATACCCTGAATTGGAAGGGACCCACAGGGACCATCGAGTCCAGCTCCTGGCCCTGCACGGGTGTGTCAGGGTGCTTCTCCCTGGATGCTCTGGAATGGGATCAGGCAGCTCAGACAATTTCCTGTTTGCAGATCTGCCTGTGTGGATTGAGAAGGGGCACCATGAGCTGGGCTTGGTGTTGATTGTGCTAAAATTCTGGCAACTAACCCGGAATGAACATCCTAAATAAAAAATATCCTTTGGTAAAAAGGCAAAGATTTGGCAGATGAGCTGCTAAAGTGACCTGGAGGCACATGACTGGCAGTCAACCCCTCGAGATTTCTGAAGTCTGGTCCTCTTTCATCCTGTTAGGTTCTTACATATTCCTCCTTGGACTGTGTGGAGGTACTTTTCTTGGATTTTGGGGACAACTACCAAGGATACTTCTCAAGGTGAAAAGAGATCTGCCCACAAGTGTTGATATGGTGACTTAAATCAATCTCTGTAGAATTTTTTCTTTTGCTAGCTTTAATATCGTTGCTTTAATATAATTGTTTTAATATAGTGCATTATACTACACTCTACTAGTAGTTTTAGCTTTCATATTGTGTGGCAAATAACTATGATTGAGATCGGTCTGTTTAATAATTTATCATGATAATTCATTTTTATACAAATTTATCTGATCTCCTATGATTAAATCAAAGTTTCAAAACTTAAACCACTGACAGTCTGAGGGCAAGATAAGATCCAGCTGCCCAGGCTCCTCTCTCTGGGAAGGAGTCTAGAAAGGCAGGGAGTCCTCTCTACACCTCATTACTCAGCATCAGGGCTTCTCTAATAAACTTTTCTGAAGTTCCCACTCCACCCACAACACATGGAAAAGGGCGTTTTCTTTTGTCCTTCTTTTTCATCCTGAACTTCTAAATATCAGTGTTGGTGCCCTGGCTCTCTCTGGGCCACCAGTGGAAACCCTCAGTTGGGTCTGGGTTATTATTCATCCACACACCATTCTCCTACCTGCATTCTCCTACCAAACTAGCACAGAAAATAATCCACAGTGCTAAATTTGTCCAGTATTTTATTTGAAACTCTCAAAACCTACTGAAAACCTGCTTCAAACACCACCCATTAGGGAACAAGCCCATTGTCAGGTGCTTATCAGGAGCTGACCTAAATATTTTGCTCAGAGCTTTATGTTATAATTAATATTCCTTCTGTCTGGAAATGTGATAAAGAGCTAATAGGAAGTCTTTAAATCTCAGAATGGGGGGAAAAAATATCCCCAACAGTCCTTTTTAGTCTCAACTGACTCCAGAATGGGGTAGAGTGACAGTGATGCTGTAAGGTAATAATCTGTGCCTCTAAAATCAGAGCAGGTATCAGTGGCATTTCCTCGGGTGACATCAGGCATGGAGGTTTCATTAGACCCCTTCAAGGAGAAGGTCTTTAGCTGTTATTTTTGATGCTTCTGTCACAACATTTTTTTATTTTATGAGTCATTTTATTCTCTTTGTCAGAAATGTCCTGTTCCCACAGGTGATCCAGGCTCCCTCAGGAGAAAGTAGAGAGGATGCAGCTCATTTCCTCCCCGTGCAAATAATGGAAGCAGTTGGAAGCTGTTGGGTGAGAGGCAACCTAGGGCTGCTGCACACCACCTCTGAATGTACCCTGGGGTGGCATCTCCATGTGATGAAGACTTCTCACACTCTCCTAATTCATGGGAATTTTGCCCATTTTCCCACCTATCATACTGCACTATTTCAGTTTGGCAGAACTATTCCCAGCTGCAGAATCACAGAATCACAAAATGGTCCGATTTGAAAGGGACCACAGTGGGGTTATCTGGTCCCACCTCCCTGCTCCAGCAGGGTCACCCAGAGCACAGGCACAGGATTGTGTCCAGACACTGGTGGAATATCTCCAGGGAGTGTGTAAACCATCCCCAAAAGTGAAGGTGGTGTTGCATCAGGGTTGTTGTAGTGTCTGAGAGGGAGGTACTCTGTTCTGCTCTGTGAAAACACCCATGGTGAAACTATCTAGTACAAAATCCTATTTGGGACACAACAATCTAAGACCTTTTAAAACAGACAAGAAGAAAATGAGCTTGTTGCTGTATCCTTGTTGGGATATAAATCCTGGTACTGAGTGACTTGGGCAAGCACCAAGTCTGTGAAATGTTCAGATCATTTCATGGAAATGGATCCATCCTCCATGCATGACCAACTAAGGAAAGGCTGAGCAACCTTCTGTCTGTCCAACCAACAGCTGTCTGTCCCCAGAGAGGTGCTCCATCCCTCTGAGGATCTTTGTGGCCCTTCTCTGGACCTGCTCAAACAATTCCTCATCCTTCCTATGTTGGGGGGTCCAGAGCTGGATGGGGTTTTACAAGACCTAGATGAGTTTTACCAGAGCTGGATGGGTTTTACCAGAGCTGGATGGAGTTTTACCAGAGCTGGATGGGTTTTACCAGAGCAGAGCAGAGGGGCAGAATCCCCCCTCACCTGCTGCCCACCCTGCTTTGGGTGCAGCCCAGGACACTTTTGGCTTTCTGAGCTTCAAGTGCACATGGCCAGGGCATGCTGAGTTCCTCATCCACCTACTTGCAGTATCAGCATGAAGCTCACAACCCAACTGGTTAGAGCTGCAGGTAGAGTTTAAAAAATGCAATTCAGCAGCTGGAAGAGGCAGATGAAATATCCTGAGCCTTAGCCATGCTGCTCTCTGAAGACTGATTCTGCAGAGTCCTGCTTTCCCGGGGGACTCGAGATGCTACATGCAATTTCATGCACATTTTACTATTGAAAGGGAAGCTTTCCTTCAAAAATATGTGTATCAGAAACTTCAGCACTTCTGCCTGTGTGGAGAGTGTTGAAAGTACTCTTTAGACTGACTTCTCAGTCAAAACCACTTCTGGCTGAACTTTCTGGAGAAAAAGGGGTTTTTTTTCTCCCTCTAATTAAGTCTCTGTCAACCACTAGCAAGGCAAAAGGATAAGTACGTTTGTGTTTTTTTTCTTTTTTTTTCTTTTTTTTCTCAGCAGAGATAAGGCTGAGAAACTGAGAGCTAGGCATATGCTGACAGGCTTTAGGCACTATTAGACTGATTTATCAGCCTGAATGATGATGGTCCCCTGGAAACAGTGAACACATCACCACTTAAACCATTTAAAGCTGATCTGGACACAGCACCAGGGGATATTCTGGCAGAAACAATCCCAGACTAGACTGAGGATTAAAGTACATGGCCTAGTGATGTTAATGGGGGGGTGCTTTGCTTTAGGGTGGTTTCTGTTTCATTTTAGGGGTGGTTTTTGTACATCTCTAAATGCCAGGAGCCACATGAAAAGAAAAACCAAGCTCCTGCACCTACCACAGAAAAACTCTCAGCATCATGAATTTGTAACAGGTCCATGAGCTGAAGAAACCCTCCAATGTGGGGTTAACTTCAAGCATGTCAGACATCCCAGTGGAAGACTTTTATCACCAGATTTAATTGACTGTAGCATAGAACATTTACTAAAGAAACTGAGAAGAGCAGACAGATTAACTCTGAGAATATCTGGGGCCAGTTTTCTGAACATGCACATCAAAGCCCTGCATGCACTTTCTGAGCATTAACACCTCCACATCATGGCTTTTCCAGGCACAAAAAGCACTCCTTGCAATGAAACCGGGATGCAAATTTTGGATTTAGCCCAGATAAAAAATTACACGGATACACAGGAATAAATGACAGTGATACCTTAAAGCATTCGAGGTCAGAACAGCTACCAGGGCACTGTATTTTTGAAGAATATTATGATTACTATAATGAGAGTCCTGGAAAAAACAGTTGTCTCAGTCTAGCTGCAACAGGATCAAGTTCCCAATCTCATTTTGTTGATCCCTGCTCCATTGCCTGAAAGAAAGGGAAAATGAAGCAGGCAAAAGGGTTTATCTGGTGAGGAGCTGCTTGTGAAGGAAATCTGACTGAGCCCGGGGGCACCTCAAGACAGCACCATAACCTGATAGCTACTGCTAAGGCAAAAGCATTTTCCCCTCTAATATTCACAGGTTTCTTTTGCTCGTCAAGGCAGTGATGAGGCTGCATAAATAGTTCATGCAGTTTATATCCTCTGACTTCATGGTGGTAGTGTTTGAAGAGGCCTCAAACAGAAAACAATCTCTTAATCAAAGCCTTGACTCTTTCTGTTGGATGGGAAGAAATATCAAATCATATACTGACATTTGATTCATGTGCTCTCCAGGGCCAGAGGAAATACAAGATCTCTTTGTATTATTTATCCAGAAATACCTGAGGAACCTAAGGGGAGTTTGTCTCTTCCACCATCGGGTGGAAATGTGCCATTGTTCTACTGGAAAACATGGCAAAGTTTAATTAAACCTCTCAGTCAGGAAAAGAATCAGAGGAATCTGCTGGCTGCAGGAGAAATCCAAGTCAAATAAAGCATTTGAGAGAAGATAGTTTACCTAACTAATGCTGATCATGCTTTTACAGTTTTTAGATTAAATTAGTAGGTCCTATTTCAGCTCTTTCTTCAGTAGCTGCACACCTTTAGGCATTTCAGCGTGGTTGCTGTCCCACAAGTGTATAAATGCTCTCCTAACTCAGGATTATAATTTAATTTAGTATTGATATATTGTACCTCTGTGGGCTTTTTTCTGCTTTTTCTGCTTTTAAAGCCTGTGGTCACTGCTAGTCAGAGCAGTTTCAGTGGCAGCTGTGTACAATCTAAAACCTGAGTTAGGTTTCTGCTGCTGTAAATGAAGAGGGAGCCATGAATCACAGCAACAACCTTAAGTACTTGCTCTCATCACTTTATCATTCCTGAGGTTGCAAAGGTTTATGTTATTTCCAGTAAAGGCATCACTTTGGGTCCATCAGCCACACGATGGTGCTGAGTTTTGGGTACTGAGAGTAAGCTCTGGGTCAAATTCACAAGATCTTTTAGTTATTTTAAAGAAGCAGCTGGTGGAAATATTAAACTTCTAACACCTTCATTTTGAAATTAATCCCATCACAGGTGTACAAAGTGGTACAATATTACTCCTGTTCTGATTTTCATTCCCTTCTGGGTTATTACTACAATTTCCTGAAAGGAGGTTATGGACAGGTGGGGAGTCAGTCTTTTCTCCCAGGTAACATGAGGGAGGATTAGAAGAAACAGACTCCATTTGGACCAGGAAAGTTTTTGAATGGATATTAGGAAAAAATTTCTTCACTGGAAGGGTGGTCAGGAATTGGAACAGGCTGTCCAAGCAAGAGATGGAATCACCAACCTGGAAATATTAAAAAAAAACCTCAACATGTAAGTAGGGTGCCTTAAGAAATGATTTAGTGGTTGACCTGACACTGTTGGGTTAATGATTGGACTCCATGATCTTGGAGATATTTTCCATTCTCAATAATTCTGTTTTATATACTATCTACTTATCTACTCTCCATCTTTCCTGATTCTCTTCCTACTGGTCCTCCAGAACGATTTCTCTCTCTTGCATCCCCTGTTCCACCTGCTGGCCTTGCAAAGACATCTCAAATATCCAAATGTGACCCAACAAATTCTGATTTTTCAGACAGATCAGTAAAGCTCCCCACACAAGGACTGGTAAGTCTGGACCTTTTGAGGATCTTCTGAGCAAGAGGCACAGAGAATCCTGTATGAGAACCATAAAAAAATCCACCAGATCCAAGTCGCCACCTTTTTCTCAGTGTTAGGTGCCAATTGCAACATGAGTGAAGATCACAGCTCAGGTGTTTTGGACAGTGACAAGGTGAATTTGTCCACAGATCACTGAGAGACACTAAGCTTTCTGCATGCTCAACAATTGGAGAAAATCCATCTTTACACCTCCTTTATTGAAATTAAATGCAAAGGGAAAAACCCTCAGGCAACACCAGAGGAAACTCCATTAACTCCAGCAGTGCCTGTCCTGAGCTCACAGACTGAGGCTGTTCCCTCTGTCAGAGAGGAGAGGCCATAGATTCATAAATTCCATTTATCCACGTCCTGCCCATGATTTTATCAGCACTACAACAATGAATTGGGTCAAATGAGGCCCTCAGCAAGCTGGTCATCCCTGCTCATGGTGTGGGGTTTGAACTAGGTGGACTTTTAGGTCCCTTCCAATCTAAACCATTCCATGATTTGAAGATCCTTTGATGATATGGGAAGCATTAATAAGCATAGTGTCAGCAAAGGATAGATTTGTTGTAAAAGAAGAGACTTTTGGAACTGCCACAGAGAAATAAAAAAAACTAAAAACCACAAACCAGCCAACCAAACAAAAAAACCCCAAAAACTACCAAAAAAACTAACAAAAAACCCCAAACAAACCCCCAAAACAATAAACCTCCTGGTAGAACTTTTTGATGAATTTGGAGGGTGCAGAGCACAATTACAGGGTAATTTAACCTTGTAACAGCTGTGGTCTCTCCTCCAAACAGGAAGGCAGCAGTTTTCCTCTCCACACAGGAGGTAATCTTGGCCAATATCCCCTTCTGACTGTGCTTCTCTCTATACACTTGGAAACAGAAATATCATTTAGAAAACAACATTCCTAGCTACTCACAAGGCCCTTAAAGTACCTACATGGCTCCTCATTATAAAAATTGCTTCATTACTTCATGCCCTCAAAAGGGATGTAAATTTTTATCCTGTCCTTTGTCCTGAGATCAACACTTCATATCAGCTTGAAGGAAATTAAGGGGTGATGGAAAGGAACAGCTGAAATACTCTTTCCTTTGCTTGTTCTGAGGTTGTGAGAATGTCCAGTTGTGCTCAGTTAGGATATAATTTACCTTTATTGCTGGAAGGAGCTGTGGGTGTGTATCCACACCTCACTAACTCTGGCATTAAAAGATGCATGTCAGCTCCAGTCAAAGTCATGCAGCATCTGTAGTTAAAGAGGAGCAATAACAAGGTTATAAATCCATGGAAAAGAAATACCATCAATTTAATGTGAGGTTATAATGCAAGAAAAATAATAGAGCTTAATCTCCAGTACGTGTTGAAATAACATCTGCCTCTGTTAAAGACTCACTCCTGGGCTGGATGGACACAGAATTTTTTCACATCTATATCTAACTTTTATAAGATATTTGACATTTTAATAAGAAATCAACGTGGCACAGATCAGATGGAGCAATTGTTGGTCAGCAGATAGTTCTGATCCAGCAATTAGAATGCAGGACTATTTTTAGCATGGTCTGATTCTAGTAGAGCCTTAAAGATTGTCTTTTGTGCTTATTGTGCAGTGACCTGGAAGAAATTCTTACTGATAAGGCTGTCAGAGCACCTATGAAGAGGAAAGGATGAATAATGTGGACTCTCCCCAGGGATGTTATGACTGAAAAAGATTTGTCCCCACCTCATCCAGACTGAAAAACAGTTATGGGGTCTAACCCTTGCCTAGCTTTTCCCTTAAAGAGCAACTTGGTCTTTTTATTTCATCAAGAAAAGGAAAGAAATGGGATAACAGGGCCATGCAAAAATTCAAATGGAGGCAAAAGTTATGATACTAATGCTGAATTGTGCAGAAAGGATAATGCAAAAAAACCATTCCCTAAAATGTAGACAAAGGAAATATGATATTACAATAATTAATCACTTGGATAATGTGGCAAGTTCTCTCTTGTCAGACATTTTCATCTACAAATCTGTTTATTGGTGTGTTGTGGTTTTGGTTTTTGTTTCCTTTTCCCTAAAGAATGTATCCTAAAAAAAAATACACTGCACCCAGGTCTGGGATCCCAACACAAGAAAGACCTGGATCTGTTGGAGTGAGTCCAGAGAAGGCACAAGAGGTTGATCCAAGGACTGGTGCTCCTCTGCTATGGAAACACAATGGGAAAGTTGGGGATGTTCAGTCTGGAGAAGGCTCCAGGGAGACCTTAGAGACCTAAAACTCTACAAAAGAGCTGGAGAGGGACTTTAAACAAGGGCATAGCCTGAATGGCTTTAAACTGAAAAAAGGTAAATTTAAATTAGATAGGAATAAATTCTTCCCTTTGAGGGTGTGAGGCCCTGGCACAGGTTACTTAGAGAAGCTGTGGCTGCCCCATCCCTGGAAGTGTCCAGGGCCAGGTTGGATGGGATTTGGAGCAACCTGGGACAATGGAAGGTGTCCCTGCCCATGGCAGGGGGTTGGAACAAACTGATCTGGAAATTCTCTTCCAACACAAACCATTCTATGTTTCTATGATTCTACAACTCTACAATTCAATTATTCTGTGATTCTATGATCCAGAGTTCTGGCCATGGAAGTCATGCACTTTAGAAGTGGCCAGAAAAGAGAGGAACAGACATTCTCAGCGATTTCTAAATAAAATTGTTTTTTCCAAACTCTCTTCTCAGCACCTGCACCTCAAAGCACCTTGTGAAGGAGGCTGGTTCCATCAGAAATGGGGACATGCAGAGGAAAGGGGATCCACAACACTCAGGAACCCAGCAGCAAAACTGGGCATGTGCCCACATCTTGTGCATCCTGTTGGAGCCTTCATCCATTCCATCTGCAGACTCCAAACTGCCCACAGGGAACCCCAGTCATGATATCTCATGTGTGCCCTAGTCTGGTACACCATTAACAAAGGAAAAGGTCTCTGCTCCAGATGCTGGCACCTGAACTGTGAGGGTGAGGGAGAGGAGAAATTATGCCAGAAATATCAACTCTGCTTTGATAGATCCTTGTACCACAAGGGAAAGCACTTCTTTATGTGCATTTCTGGTTTGCAACAGCCTTGTGTTTATTTTCTTTAAAGCTAAAATAACCATCAAACAGGTTCAGAAGTTCAGTTTGCATGCTTAGAAAGCTGAATCTCATTCCAGAGGAAAAATGAGAGGTTGGTCATGCAGCCTCACAGGAGATTAATTTGCAAAGAACTAGTAAAACTTCATAACACTAAAAGTTAAAATTTTGCAGTACAGAGTAAAACACAGAAATAAAAAACTTAAGTCCTTAAGAAGTGGTCAAATTAGGAGATGCAGATTATTTTTTTTTTCCTCTTCTGGGACTGGAAATAGCCATTATGGTTATGCAGTGCTCAGACCAAAAATAAGATGTGACATTTCGAAGTGCATGCAATCTGGTAAAATATAAAATATTTAATAAATATGTAAATTGGTCAAGCTACTTCCCCAAGGAGGAAAGCTTCAGTCGTGTTTTACAGCCCTCATTCACTTACGCAAATACTTTAAGAGGATCAAGGATGGATTTTAAATGAAGTTAAAGTTTAACGAGAAATATATAATCCTTTGAGGAAGAGATATTGTCATCTTCATTTATAATTTCTTGCAAGTTTTAAAATTAAGAAGCTGAGGGAGTAGCCTTCTGAAGTTTTGTGTGTGCAAACTAAAGAGAATTGCAGCAGCTCACCTGAATCCTGCAGTCAGGGCTGTAACAAAATGTACACATTGACAATCATTTCTATTCCTTGGAGAGTTCTAGATTTCCCTAAGGATCTATGCAAGTTCACTGTTCAACTCATAAGTTTCAGATAGTCTTTTTAAAACCTCACTTCTTTAGCAGTTAGGAGCCCTATTTTAATTTCCAGACCAAACTGATGCATATCTAAACCACACCCCTACATACATACAACTATATATATACATCTATATAGATATATAGATATATATAGACATATTTTAGATAAAAATTATGTGATAGACAAAATATAGAAGAGACTAGAGAAAGTTTTCCACACTCTTAAGCCAGACCTGACATCAGCCCTGCTTTTATGATATGTTCATATCAAAAGTTGATGAACTGGAATCATAGAATGGTTTGTGTTGGAAAGAACTTTACAGATCATCTCATTCTAACCCCCAGACATGAGCAGGGACAGCTTCCACCAGACCAGAGTGCTCACAGCCTCATCCAACCTGGCCTGGGACATTTCCAGGGATGGGGCAGCCACAGCTTCTCTTGGCAGTCTGTGCCAGGGCCTCAGCACTCTCACAGGGAAGAGATTCTTCCTAAAATCTGATCTAAATCTACCCTCTTTCAGCTTCAATCCATGAGTCAAAAATAGTTGTGTATGTCATGTCCAGTAGCACCTTCTCATTATGCAGGTTTTTTAAAAACCTGTTATAACCCTGAAAAAAGTTGTGAATACTGAGGAGGCTGTTAAAGGAAAAGCAAGTGTCTAGATAAAGAAAATAAAAAAGAAAATAATGCAGAAATCACCTTTCCACTGGGAAAACCCCAGCAAAAGGACATGTTACATTTATATCTTCCTAGTTCTGGGCACAAGGAAGAATGAAAACAAATAAATATAGATTGAGAGTTGTTGGACCTGGAGAGTGTTTACAGCTAATGAATGGGTTGTTTGGAGCTGGTATCAGAAGGCAGAAATTCCCCTTGACACACACTTTGCCCACACATTTGTGCATTGCTCTGTTCATTCTCCACTTGTTTCTGAGTAATTTTACACTAGAAATTATTGTTCTTCTTGCTTCATGTGCTCACATTTTGCATGCTGGAGAGTTTGAAACAAGTTGATAAAGGACTTAAGAAACTGTGGGGTTCAATATTTATTTTTCTCCCAACCAGGGAGAAAAATAAATAACAGCATTATATCATGTTTCAGAGATCTGCTCAGAGACCAGCGCTCTGCCACTGTTGGTAAAGGCCCAAAGAGGTGTTCTGTTGCTGAGGAAAGTAGTGAGAATAGTTTATTTTATTCAAAAACAACTAAACTTAACTAAATCTGTATTAACATCACCTCATTCACACAGCACAGCAGCTAGATTTTCTTACCTCCTCTGACTTCACCTTTGCTGTCCTTGAAAGAAAATGAAGAGTTGAAGAGGACTGTGAGAGCAGATGACAAACCCGTGAGCAACCTTATTTTCCTCCTCAAAAGCTATAGTTTCACAGAATCCATTTCACTGCTGTCTGTCACCAGGTTGCTGTAATATTGTGTGAGGTTTTCAGGAGTGTGGCCTATGTCCATATCTAAGCCACATCCATACAGCCATACATACTTTTTAAAATAAAAAAAACTCTGTGGTAGGTAGAACATAGAAGAGTTTAAAGAGAGTTTTACACACTCTTAAACCAGCTCCCTTCACATTAGCAGAACAAAACCAGTTCTTACAGTGTTTGGGCAGCTGAAACTCCCACAAATATCAGTGGGGAGAGATGGTCACTTCTGGAGCAGAGAGACAGCATTAAACCTGCTCAGCCTTCAATGAGCTGCTGCTGAGGATTAAATCAAAGTTTAAGTCAGACCATGTAACTTTTACCTGGCCGAAGTTCAGTGTAATGAACCTAAATTCAAGAGATTTACATTAAACTTGTTCTTTATAGCTGACTTTTTTTCTTTACCACCTCCTTCACTCAGTGTGGAAGTGCGAGCAATAATTAAGACAATGTGTTTTGGTTTGGTGTTTTATTAGCACTATTTTGTTTGAATTCCTATCTTTTCACACTTTTTCCCCTTGAGGAATGTCAAAACCTTCTGGTCTGCAGTCACCTACCCTCTGCCAGTGTCTCATCTGTGCCTGTGCAGGGCAATAACCAAGACATTACCTTTGATGTCATTGTAGCCCAATAACAAGGGGAAACTAGAGAGAGTTGTACAAGTACTTCTCCAGAAAATTAATTCCACAGGCTGGCAGTCAAGCAGTTAAACCAGACATGGAAATGGTTTGCAATCTGTTCCACCAGTCTCTTAAGCTTCCATTGTCAAAGTAGGATTATTTTTCACTAGAACAGCAGCCCTCGGGAATCAGTGTAATTAAAGACAACAACAACAACAAAAATTTATTGTTTTTAAATATATCTCTAAGCTACAGGGTAAAGGGAAGGAGAAATCTACTGCAAATTACAATATTTCTCCTTCTCATTCACGCTATATCACTCTATATCCAGTCGTGAGCTGAAGAAGCTGGGTTTGATCTCCTGTATTTGAGACAGCCTTTGCTGTTTAACAGGAATCCATCCTTGGTGTTTATTCATGGGGACAACAAAATGTTCCTCACCACTGGGAACTGCTGGGAAGAGCAGAGAGGGTGCAGCTTTCCTGGGCTGCTGGAGCACAAAACATCACAGCTCTAAAGGAGTGTCTGCCACGACCTTCCTCAAGGACACGTCGTGCAGGAGGGAGCAGGGATGCTGATTTCCTGGTTTGCTGTGTGTAGGGTGCCTCTTAATGGGATTTCATGTCAGACCCAGGCGTCTGGGGGCATTTTATGAACATAAAAGGCTAACCTTCCCTCTTGCTTTCCCCTGAAATCCACTGCCTCTGCTCTAGAACACTCAGAAGTCAGGATGATGTTTTTGTGACAGTTAAACCCTGTGTTTGAAAGGGAATTGGCTGTTCCCTAAGCAAGGAAATAACTAGTGAAAATAGAGAACACCTCAAGAAAAAAAATTTAAACTTCAATTTTATTTCAATCACCTTCCATCATATGAAATCTTCTGCTATGTACACAGTTGAATGTCCTTTTTCCATCTTTAATCACCACCCTAAGAAAGAAGAAGAAATTAATAAAAATGTTGGACTTGATGATCTTAGAGGTATTTTCCAACTTCAGGGATTCATTGATTGCTTTCTGTGATTCCATTCTATGAAAAATAAATCCACCAAGATCCATGAGAGGCCTTTCCTCAGGCAGTCTAAGAGCTACAAGCCACTGGAGACGAGGCTCTATGGACAAACTGCATTTCCTAAGAACTAATTTTTCCTTAAATTCCTGCCCAACCCACTGCCTCTGGCCAGATTCAGGAGCAGGATGCTGAAGACCAAGATCTGACAGAGTTACCTTGTATTTTTTATGTTATTTTCCATGGAGAGATTGGGTGCAATGTTGATTTTTCTCCATTAGTTCTTCAGAACTGTAGCTGCTACCAGGAGGATGTTTTTGGGCAGTAAGTAATGTCATGGCACAGCTTCAATAGGAGATGAGGAATATTTTTATGCTGTTGTAACAAGAGATGAGAAATCAGATAGAGATAACAGAATCAAGCAAAGCAAATTTAGTGAAGACAAGAAGCCTGCAGCACTTGATACCAACAGGAGCAGATCATCACTGCTGAATTTGAAAGGCCAAGGTTATTAGGGTAGAACTTCCTGCTGAGGGGGCTGAATTGTGAGCAACAGAAAGGAGCAGAAAGGAGATGTGAACAATGTCTTAGAAAATCCCACCCATGTCTCTACAGAGAATCCCAGGATCACAGAATGGTTTGTGTTGGGAGGAGCCTTAAAAATCATCTTGTCCCAACACCCTGCCATGGGCAGGGACACCTTCCACTATCCCAGGTTGCTCCAAGCCCCATCCAACCCCACCTTGGACACTTCCAGGGATGGGGAAGCCACAGCTTCTCCTCATCACCCTCCCGGGGCAGAATTTCTTGTCTCTTCAGACAGCAGGCAGCAGATTAATTCCCATTTCTTCATGGAGCCATGTTGCAAACTGAATTAACTAAACATCTGCAAGGGAGGAAAAACAAGCAAAACACCCACCCACATATTCCCTAAAAATGCAGTAATCTCCGATTTTCAGAGCCAGCTTATTTCATTGACTTGCTTTATAGCTGCATTGACATAAGTAATAAGTTTGAAAAACACAGTCCTGGACAGGAAGAAATGACTGGGAGTGGGGAAAGCTGGAAATCACTTATATCCACTTTGCCACACACAACTTTCAGGCATGGAAGAAAACCTAGCATATTCATGAGCTGAGAATTTAGTCCTTAACGTTTACATGATATTATAGCAAAGTGCTATTCTGTCTTTTCTGATGGCAAAATAAACTTTCAAGACAGGCATTTTCATGGAATCACGAAATCATAGAATATCCTGAGTTGGAAGGGATCCATAAGAACCATAAAAATCCAACTCCTGTCCCCTTCTGAAGGAAACTGAGGGGACAATAGTCACCACCCCCCACCAATCTCTTAATAAAGTCATATTTTGGTTATGTGTGTATAGCCCTGCTCCCATGTAATTTAAAGGTTTATGAGTTGTGATATTGTCTTCCAACCCCCCAGCCTGCTTCATCCTGCCATGGTTGTGGTATAAACAGCACTGTGTAGATCCTTATGGACAATCCAGCCCTCCCAGATTCCAGTGCTCATTTGGATATTGGCTCCAGCTCCACCAAGAGCTGTGGGTCTGTTCTTTGTAATGCAAGGGCAGGAAAGCAGTGAGACATTGGGACAGGCTGTCCAGAGAAGTCGTGGATGTTCCATCCCTGTGGATGCAACTCCACCTTGGAGGTGTTCAGCTCCAGGTTGGATGGGTCCCTGAGCAGCCTGATCAAGCTGGTGACATTCCCACCTATAGAGGAAGGTGGAAAAAAGTGATTTTTTGGGTCACTTCCAATTCAAACCATTCTGTTATTCTGTGATTCTGTTATTCTGTGATTCTGTGATATAGATACACCATAAGACATAAAGCATACTAAATGATTTATAATACTACGTTCTATAATATATTATTACTGTGTCTCTGTGTACATTTGTAGATATATGTATCATGTATAGCACACCAATAAATAAAACTTCAGCAAAACAGGAATTCTCTGGGAGAATAAACCAACATTTTCTCATCATAGTGGCTTTGATCTGTCATATTTCATAATCCCTTCTTTTCACCTGTTTTAATATTTCTTTCATGAAGAAATTGAAGAGCTCTCCAAGTCTGACAGCTGAGTAGTGCACTAGTTACAACCCACATATCAGGAATTTACATATGGTTGCCCTAAGGTTTAATTCTGGAAAAAAAAAAAAAAAAAAAGGGAATTCACTAACTATCACTTGCAATTCTTACAGTATTTCTCAGCATTCCTGGTTTCTGTCACTGACCTGGGTCTCTGGTTCAGCACAAAGCCAGGAGGAGGCATGTTGCCAGCCTGGCTTATGTCAAAGGACCATAGCCCAAACCCTGTGGTCAAGAAAGAGATGAAAAGAACCTTTCAATAAGGCAATGCCCAAGGCCACTCATCCAGCAAGTGTAAATCACCAGCTGGGAATTTTGCCCTGAATGTACAAGTTAATACATAATGCCAATATTTAAAATTATTTTATGTCTGTCTCAACTAATTGCTAAATGAAATTCAATTGAAAAATTGAAAGTAAAGGCAACAGCAATACAAAACTTTTTTTTTTTTTTCCTGAGTGGCTGTACATGTGTTCCACTCTCCAGAGGATGAAAATGTTTGACAGCAAAGGATATTTGTGTTGGCAGGATCACTTGATCCATGTTTCAGGAGCCAAATTGAAAATATATTTTCACAAGGTGCAACTGTAGATCATTAAAAGGAGCCAACTTCTGCAGTTTCACAAGTACTTCTGAGAGATAACAGATGTATAAATTAAAATATACCCCAAACCTGACGGAAATATATTTTGGATGGGAAAATTCAGTAAAGGCAGCAGATTTTTTTGTTGCCATTTTTGCTGACGGTCCAGGACTTTTGGGCTTTGCTGTTCCATTTCTGCAATGAAATCTCTACAACAACTTTATTTACCTTCTCTTTAGTAAAGGCTAATCTCATCTCTTAGTGACTGGTCTCATTGCAGGGGATTCACATCACCCAAAATGAACAAGCCTTGGGGAAAAGAGACATTTGAGGTACCCACAAGTTTCCCCAGGAAACCGACAAAACAGAACTGCAAATTCCTGTTGGTTGGGAGTAAATCCAAAATATTCCAGCCCTGCAAACACCAACTGGAGCAGGGGATTTGCTTGAGGGAAGTGATGGCATTCAGAGGGACCTTAACAGGCCTGTCAGAACAGCATCAAGTTCAAAACTGTGCTGGCACCATGCAAAGACAAACACTTGAAGAACAGACCAGCCATAGACACCTGGCCAGTTAAAAATTGGTGTTAGAGCTAAAGGATGAAAACCAAGGCTGCCCAAAGTCTGTGACCCATGACCAGCACTGTCAATCCTATTCCTCTGTGCCACATGGCCCATGGCCAGCACCACAGTGACCACTGGTAGCCCACAAGACTTTCCATCATTTTCCTCCCATGGTGATGGCATCAATCACACCTGGCAGCAGGAGTCGATTTTGTGGCATGAAAAGAACATTCTCATTAAGGGAAATTGGACTCACTCATTTCCTAGCACTGTGTAGAGACACACCTTATTTCACTTTTTAACCCTACTATCCATAACAATAATTCTCAAGGACTCCATTACCCATGTCAGGAACAAATCTCTGAAGAGAAAGATATTAAAGTATGGCAAATGGAGGGTTCTTATCATATCAAGAAAATAGAAAAGGAACTCAAGCATTACTAAATTTTGTAGAGTTCAAGCCATTCTTGACATAAGAAAATGAACCACCTGGAATTACTTCCATTTGGTTTGGAAGTTGGAAATTTATTTTTTGATGTGAAAAGATGTTGTTTAGTGTTTTTTTCCTATAAAGAAACCAGCAGCCTGTACTTCTTTAACAAGCTGCTCAATATCTCTTTTCCTTACAGTAGCATTTACTTGATTATATTTCTTAATATATTTATTTATTGACCTATCACATGCCTAATATAATATTCAGGATCCAATCCATCTTGCCACAACTTTAAAGGTGCTTATTATAAGCCTTTAATACTACCAAGTGTTTTTAAAATGTCTGATCAGGACAAAAATCCCAAATACTCTGATTAAACATGTGCTTTTGAGTTTCAGATGACCTTTGTCTGCTTTCAAAAGCTAGATTGATTTTTTTCACAGTATTTCCAAATGCAGAAAAAATCTATTAGATAGATGAGAAAATTGCCTGTTAATTATCATTGTTAGCATTAATGATAGTAATTAGGTTCTAGAAAAGAAACATCAGTCCATCTGAATCATAACTTCTGAATCAGAGAACTGCATTGATGAAAACTGCTATTTATTTTTAATCCTCTGTGACAGCATTTCACTGTGTCTTAATGCAATTTCTAACTTTGAAATTCAATTGCCAAGAGAGTTTTAAAAGTACTTTTCCAGCTGAGTTTTTTCTTCATAGTCATTTACTTCTCTGGTACTTCCTAAATTTGTCAGTTATAACAGTGATCTCATAAATGATGGAGATCTCCAGAAGTGGAGGTGAGCTGATAAATCTGCACTGTGTCACTTTGAGCCTTTTCAACTCATGGTCCTGCCTTAGAGAAAGTCCTTTCTCAACAAACCAACAAGGCCCAGATTTAAAGGAAATCTGGACATCTGAATTTCACCAAAATAAGCAGTGTTGTCGTTGCAGGTGTCAAGAAACTGACAGAGTATGGAAGGAAATGTAACTTCATTTATGTTTCTTTAGGTATTTGTTAGATACAAGTAGAAACTAAATAGTGAACTCCAGTTTGGTGTCATTGTTGAACTTGCTGACTGGACACTCTTCCTCATCATCCAGGTAATTAAAGAAGCTGTTAAATAGGACTGGACCCAGGATTGACTCTGGGATCCAGGATCCAATGAAACTTTGCCCCACTGACCACCACCCTCCATGTCCATTCAGCCAGTTTTCAATGCACCTCTGCCCATGCACCAACACCTTTATTGGGAGGATCTGATGTGAGACAGAGTCAGTCAGTGCCTTCCTGAAGCCCAGGTAGGCAATATCATCTCCTCTCCAGATGTTCACTGTTCTCCCTTGTTGGAGCCCAGAATCCTGGGGTTTTTGAGCTTTCTGTGCTTTCTGACACTGACCCCCAGGAGAACACTGCTTTTGACCTGAGGCCTTGGAGAAGGCTTCCAAATTTGAGTGATGGAGTTGGAATCACTGGTGTGTAGTTAAAATAGAAGTGTGTGATTTCACATGGTGAAGGGTTTTAAATTTGAAGTTTTTATAATATAGTAATAGGTATGGGATAAGACGGAGGATTTTGGGTGTTGTCTCCTTTCTGTCATCTTCCTCCTTTTTCTTCATGGTTCCAGGCAGTAGTTTCTGGTTGGACACTTAGTGCTGCACTGTGGGTCACAGGAGTTTGGTTATTGGGTTAAAAGTATAAATAATATAGGTGTTAGTTCTTTATTGGACTGTTTAGCTTTAAAAGACCTTGTAACTCACTAAATTCACCTCCATTTTGCTCACTTTTAGCTGGTAGCTGCAAGTGTTGCTGAACTTTCTGTGCTTTAGATAAGATTTAATAAACAACCAAGTCCGAACATGAGAAAATTCATCTCCATACTTTTTAATCTTGGCTCTGAGTGAGGACAGAAGAAACTTCAGACAAACCATGAATTAAGTGGTGCAAAAGCACTACCCCAGTACACTCCTGTCTCCTCCTAGGTCACTTCATTACAGAGCTTTATCAAGTTGGTCAAGCACAACTTCTCCTTGGTGAAGCCATGCTCTCGTCCTGATCATTTCCCCCTCAATCTGCCTGAAATGCTTTTCAGGATCAACTTTTCCACCACATTCCAAGGAGCTGGAGTGAGTCTGACCAGCATGTTGTCCCCTGGGCTCTCCTTTTTGCCCTCTTTGAAGGGGAGCATGATATTTTCTTTCCTGGTTTTTCAGCACAGATCCCAGTCACCACAATCAATCAAAGCTTTCCCCCTTCTCTGTGTCCTTTGGCACAAACTTCTGCATCTCTTGGCTGCCTCTTTTGGAAGGTCCAGTGAACCAAATCCATAAATTCTCTATCTCACTTTATGTTTTGATTGTTTTTTCTTTGATGTAGAGATGATCATTATTTGGGCAACTCAGTGCCTTGCTGTATCTGCTTTACATATATTGTGACCACAGTTTGGTTTAGGTAATGTGAACATCAAATAACCTGCACCTAATCAAACACAAACCAGGAATCACCATGCAAAAAAAAAAAAAAAAATAAAATAAAGTAGCTCACGGGAAGTGGAAACTTTGGCAGAGAAGAAGTTTAGAAGGAATCTCGATTTTAAGACAAATGTCCATGGTTTCCAACCATGTCTAGCAGTCGTGTTTGTATCAGAGGTCTGTTTTTTTTGTTTTGTTTTGTTTTTCTTTTTACAAATATTGTACTATTAATCAGTATTGTAAAAGTGGTGAAAAGGTTACTAAGTGATGATTGCTCAGAAACTCATCTCTGGGTCAGGAAGTTTTCTAAGACAGAACAAGGGGCTCTGCCAACAAATTACTTTCACACTAGAGATGTTGATTGGCAGAAAAGCAAAAGAAAAAGCCATGGCACAAGAAAGGGATTCACAGTGCATAGCCTGGAGTCCTGAGCTGCTATTGTAATTTAAAGGACTAATTAATTTAAACTGTTGTCCTCCCTTTCTGTTTGCAGAAATGTCAAAGTCCAAAGCAGCCTGAAGTAAAATCTGTCCATCATTTTGTAGTTCTGTTCTTTGCTGAGCAGCACTGGTTTACAAACCTCTGTTCTCTGCCTTGTGTTCCTTTCTCTGTTGGAACTCCAGTGTGAATGTGAATTTATTTCCATTTTTGGAACCTAATCTCTCTGCCTGGCTGTGAATTATCACCACAGCTGCTTCGATGATAATTGTCCTGTTTCTTTTAAGCATACTTTTATCTCCAGTAGCATTCACTTAATGAAAGCAGAGACTTTGGGTTTAAAATATGTGTTGGGGATGGATGCATAATGAATATTTATAGATATTTAAAATATTTACAATGTTCAGAAATAAATTTAATTTTTTTTCTCTTCAGCATAATTTCGTTTTTATCATGTTTTCAACACTAAAGCATTTACAGTTTACTTTGGCATTCATCTAACTCTATTGTCCTTTTCCCATGGATCTGTTCGACTGGACCTTTAAATAGTTAAAGTCTAAGATTCCTAAACATAGCAGAAATATTCCTCAGCTCACAGGAAGTCCAGAAGGCAATAAGATCAGATATATTTTAGAGTTCCTTTTTCCTTTTTAATTATTTATTCTTGAGAAAATATATTCTTAAGAAAAATCCCCACATATTTGAATAAATGGCCATTGAAAATGGTAGTTCTGTAAACTGTGGCAGACTCATAGTACATAGAGAGTGAATCCTCAGAAAACCAAACACAGATATATAAATTCAACTACTTTATTAAGAGCAAATGTTTATGGCTTCAAATAAATTCTTTAGATAGAACTTAAAACTTGAGGGGTTGGGTGTTTTGGTGTTTGTTCTTTATTTTCCTGATTTGTGGGCAGGATTTTTCTGACTTCTACTTAACAGTCTGAAAATGAGATAACACAACTAATGTAGCTTTGAAAATTAATTTTTATGTTATCACCACGGAAAGGACACAGCAGAATTTGCTCTGGAGATCTCTGTGTCTCTTTGCCAAAGGTGTGTGGACAAGTAACTGCAAGAGACACCCTCCTTTTCAATCATCAAAATTAGTTAAGGGAGTCCTGGTGAGAGCTCTGACCCAGAATTAACATTCTCAGGGATTTTAAACATTCTGCTGACTTCTAATGAATAATCTCATTTCTAAATATTATCCTGTCTTGATGTTAACTATTTTTTTATGAGCCACAATACCACAAATGTAATCAACAGTTATAGCTATCCTGACTACTTTGCGATAAATAGTCCCTGATTTAATATTAATAAAAGTGCATTTTAGATTGAAAAATGCAGCACATTCTAACTAAACTCCAGTGAAATGCATTATGGATGCAGGATTTCAGGAATAAGGGAAATTTTTATATATTGATATTTATTGACATTAATTTTGACAACTGCATTAGGTGTGTATAGCTCGTATCCTCTACGTTATATAGTGTATTTCACATAATATTATTACTTATAAAAATCTAATGCAGTTATGAATATAAACATGGACATGTATATGCTGATGTGAGCAGAGATACCTTTCCACCTGCAGCTGGGCTGAAAAGCTGGAGGCCTCTTATACATTCTTTGGTTTAGAGAATTTTTTCTCTTTTTCAAGCTACTGCATCATAAATTAAAAAAAAACAAAACAAAACACCAAAGGAAAAAAAAAACAATTAAAAAACCAATAAAAATATAAAACAAGACAAAATCACATTGCAACAGAAAGGTATTTGTAGTATGGTTTCACTGGAAGGTCCCATGTGATTTTTCCCATTTATGACTTTATTCATCCTCTTCCACCACTCCTTTGGAAGTGATGATGGTTGTGGTGGAGGAAGGAATACGATCACAGAATCATAAATGTTAAGGTTGGGAAAAATCCTTTAAGATCATCAAGCCCAACTGTCAACCCAACACCTTGCTCACCACTAAACCATGTCCTCAAGTGCCACATCCACGGGTTTTTTTAGCATTTCCAGGTGTGGTGATTCCACCACATCCTTGGGCAGCCTGTTCCAATGCTTGATCACCCTTCAGTGAAGAAATTTTTCCTGATAGTCAATCTAAATCTCACTTGGTCCGACTTAGGCTCATGCTCTTTCGTTCTGTCTCGTGTTACATGGGAGAGAAGACTGAGCCCACCTGTCTGCACCCTCCTGTCACCTGTGGAGAGGGACAAGGTCCCCCATGAGACTCTTTGGGAACTCCCCCAGCTCCCTCAGCTGCTTTTCATCAGGCTTGTGCTTCAGACCCTTCCCCAGCTCCGTTGTCTTTCTCTGGACACACCCCAGCCCCTCAAAGTCCTTCTGGAGTGATGTGGCCAGCTGGAGCTGGTGCTGAATGAGTGCTGCCACCTCCTCTCTGCCCACAGCTGCTCATCCCTCCAGCTGAAAAAGGAGGCAACAAAGAGCCACCAGGCAGAAGCAGTGACATCCCTGTTCAGTGCAGCACAGAGCAGTGAAATGCACAGAGGAGAGGATTTAGCCTGTAAGCTGTTTGTCTCTGTTGTCATTGCCATTAATCAATCCGTGCTTAATGCCATTTCTTCCAATTCACTAACTCTCTGCTGCCAAATCAGTGTAATCCTGTCCTCCTCACTGTCTGTGTGTGTGTCTCCTGACTTCACCTCTTTCCTGCTCTCTCTTCCTCCACTGCCACCCACCTGTCTCCAAAAAGCCATGGGGAGTAATTGAATGGAAAGATAAATATTTTATGCAAGAATCTAAGCCAGAGGCTCCTTCAGGCATGAAGCATGTGGCAAAATGACTGGGGATAAAAAGGTAAGAATATATAGTGGAAAACACAGTTTGTATTCCATGGATGGAGCAGGGTCAGCACACCCAACCTCCCACAAACACAGTCTAAGAGGGACTCAACAGAGGATGGAGCAGAGTGAAGACCCAACAGCCAGACTCTGTTCCCGTGCAGGGGAGGGAACTCAGTGGTACTTTCCAGCTGATAAACCACTCACAGCAGCTGAAAACCAATGCAGATAAAGGAGGATGTTCTGTTGTTGAATCAGCAACCCATGAATCATGGCAAAATCCCTCTGCTTGGACTGACACATGTCTCCATCCCAAAGTTATCTTGGGTACCATCCCCAAGGTGCAGACTGCAATGAGGTTTCCTCTCAGAGTGAACAGACCAAGTGTCCTCAGTCACTCCTCATGCAGCTTCCCCTCTAGGCCCTTCACCATCTTCATTACCTTCCTTTTGCTCTCTAATAGCTTTCTATCTTACATTGAGGCACCCAAAATAGCACACAATATTCAAAGTGAGGCCACCCCAGTGCAGAGCAGAGCGGGACAATCCCCACTCTTGCCCAGCTGGTGATGCTGTGCCTGATGGCCCCAGGACAGGCTTGGTCCTCCTGAGTGCCAGGACACTGCTGGTTCACATTCAACTTTCCATCATCCAGGATCCCCTGAGTCCTTTTCTGCAGCACCAGCCCCAATGCAAAAGAGAACGACTGACCATGATAAACAGGTCAAGTGTCATTTTCTGGAGGAAGGTGTGCCCATGGAAGGTGGGGGGAAAATCGATGATCTTTAAAATCCCTTCCAATGCCAATCATTGTGTGATTGTGTGATTCCATGACATGTGCACTCCTTGAAAGTCTCTTGTTGCTGTTGTAAGCAAGCTATAAAATTGCTCAGGCTATACCCAAATACATCCAAAATGTTTCTGAGTGAGCAGGAACTGAAGAAACTTTTATACTGAAGAGTTAAGCATGTCTGATCTTGGGACGTATTTATATTTATCTCATATCTTGTTCTTTTTCTCTAAACATCTTTAATGTTTAAAAAAAATCAAAGTTTTTCTTCTGGATTTCACTTTTGACAATGAATTCAAAAGAAATTTGTGATAATTTGCTACCAGCTTATATAATATTACCTTTGTTTTCAAACCTAATCTACCAGTTCTGATCCTTTTCCTTCCCTAGAGAAGAGTCCAAAATTCAACATATGAGAATTAAATTTATACCTGATTTTAAGAGACATGAAAATATTTTGAAAAAATCAGTCAGGAATTGTAGAATTTTCTTCTTTCAAGTAAAGATGGCTGTTGTTTTAAATTACATATAAGCCTTCTTTCAAAAACTTAATGGAATTAAATTTCCCTGGAATAATTACAGGAAGTCATGGGAGCACAAAATACTAACAATGCAAAAGTATTTTTTTTTAAAAAGCACAAAGAAAAACAACTCCTCTGTATATAGACTTTTACTAGAAAAAGAAAATGTTACAGTGATGAGATACAGGGAATAAAGATTTTAGATTAAACAGACTTCTTCTGTTCACTTACCTTCTAAGGCACAAACAGAAAAAAAAAGAATTTAAATTACAATAGAAATAGATTTTTAAAAACACAGAAGTTCATAAAAATTTTAACTTCCTTGAAGATACAATGTCTTTCTTATATAAAACTATACTACTTATATAAAGCTTACATAAAAACTATCCTGTGAAGATAAGAAAATATAGAAACCTCCTAAGCAAAAGATTTATCTTGAAAAAGAGAAAAACTAATCTTTAAAAATAACTAATAGCAGTCCCTGGAAGAAAATTCCTTTAGAATTTTATAATAAGTGAGATGTCAGATGATTTTTACACAGGTGATGTATTTTGGTCTGAAACTATTGCATCAGCAAATTTTACAAGAATATAAAGAGAAAAAAGCAGCAGAGCTTCAGATACCTTCCAATTTTCCTGTTAGGTATCCTTGACAATATGAATTTTTTTACAAAATCTGCTTTTATGACATTCGTGATGATTGTATTGGGAACACGCTGGTTTTTTGGTCCCCTGATATTAACTCTTCCAAAATCTCACAATTAGGAGATTATTTCACACCACCTGGTCCCTGTACAGTTCACTGATGTCCCATGGCCACACTGTCCCTGTACAGTTCACTCCTTAGATGAAGGAAAAGGAGTTCTTGTCTCCAAAACAATGTCATCCCATCAAGATGGAAATGAGAAGAAAACCCAGCAGGAAGGAGAGGAACAGAAGCAATAATTCCCTGGTTTAATATTGTTTATTTGTTTTCTTTCCATTTCTATGTCTCTTTGTACAAGGGGCTCTTGTTGTATTTTGGATCCCAGCGTCTGATTTCTGACTCCCTGACGTGCATCAGTCACAGGTTTGCAACACCCAGGGTTGGACAGGGACTTTTCACAAGGACAAGGTAGGGCAAGGACGAATGGCCTTAAACTGGAGAAGAATTTAGATTAGATATTAGGAGGAAATTCTTTATAAGGGTGGTGAGACACTGGCACAGGTTGTTCAGAGAGGTTGTGGACTCCCCATCCCTGGAAGTGTCCAAGGCCAGGTTGGATGGGGCTTGGAGCAACCTGGGATAGTGGAAGGTGTCCCTGCCCATGGCAGGAGTTTGAAACAATATGATCTTTAAACCATTGTGTGATTCTAGAATTCTGTAAATCTGGAGGTTGCTCAGAGGAAAAGAAGAAAATCTCTACAGCACATGGGTCTGCAGAGGAGGGGGTTGAGGGCAAACACCTCAATCCCCCAGTGGGGATGTGGTGACACTGATTAGTGCTGAGCTTCCTGCACCTGTAAATTGGAAATGGGAATTGGGTGTGAGAATTTAATAATATCTGTTTAATCAATCCTGTTCATAAATGGCCTGTCAAAGGGTGTTATGTCCAATTAGTGTCTTTCCTTTTTCCTTCCTTTTTTTTTTTTGCTTTTCTTGTTTGTATGTGTTTACTGAATGTTGACAACATCCAACTCTCCTGATTTTAAGAACGCATCACTTCGAGTCAGCATCTGCTCAGTGTTTCATTTTTAGCTCAAGAACATATTGGCTTTCAGACACAAACAAGTGAAGCCCCAACATCTGAATCTATTTCTGGGAAAATGCGCTGAGGGATTGGAGCTCCAAGAACATCTTTCACAGGGTTTATTAAAAATCAATATGGATTTTTTTTTTTTTACCCTTTCCCTAAAATCACACCAAGTTAAAGAGTGCTGTTGCTCCAGGCCAGTTGGATATTTGGCATCTCCACCCTGATTAAACTATATCCACTTACACACACACCTGTTAATATTCCTTCATGCCTTGCTGGCTGTTTGTTATATCTTCGTCATTTTTCTGAAGATTTATTTCTCTAAATGTCAGATATCATCCTTTGACCAACACCTAAGTGAATTACAACCTGGTAATCCGTGTGGAGTTCAGCTGAGCACGCTGTATATCAGCAGGAGAGACTGGAGCTCCTTCTGATGGTCTCATCAGAGTTCACCACATCAGCTTTGAGAGGCTCCTCTGCTGACCTGAGTGCTCACGCTGCTGGCACACGTGGCTGCTCAAAATAGACTGAGCCAAAGTTCATCTGCAGATTTTTAAAAAAGAAATTAAGACAGAAGAATAAGAGGCATCGGGATAAAGCCAATAAGAATGTTACTGCAATTCTAATTTCTCTTTTTCAGTCACTCTTTAGGGTTTTTTTTTTTGGCCTGGCGTTTTTAGGCTAAAATCAGTGTCTTGCCATAACAGGTTAAAAGGGTTGAAAAGCTCCAGTTCCAGCTATAAAGGTTGTGGTCCAGCTTCTTAAGTAATTTAAGCAAGACATGTAATGCTGAGTCTAGGAACTTCCACATGCAAAATGAGGAAGAGGCTGCCCAGGGAAGTGGTGAAATCATCATCTCTAATTTAAAAAGCTAAAAACATGTGGTTGTTGTGCTTGGTTTAGTGGTGGGCTGGGCAGTGCTGGGTTAATGGCTGGAATTTATGATCTAAGAGCTCTTCTCCAACCAAGAGATGTTCTTTCTGAATGTAAGAGGGAGAGCATGCAAAATGCATCCATTAGCAGCACATGTCAGCCATGGAGAAAGATGGGAAAGAAAATCCCTGCTCAAAATGCACAGCCCAGTAAAATATGGAGAACAAATCAGGCTATTTTGCTATCCAGGGTTGACATTAATTAAGTGTTGACACAGAACATATGTTTTTTATTTCTTTCCTGGATATTTGTCTTTATGCAGGTGAATAGAAAGATATACCTCAGGATGCTGCATGGAAGCAATCAATCTAATTCTTGCACAATTTATCCATGCTTCTCTCTACATCCTATTAAAACAAGTGTAAAAAAAAAAAAAAAAAAGGTTCTCCTGGCTCTTAATTGTCTTAGGTCACTTCATGTATCTATTGATGTGTGTTTTGATCTTGGGTGAAGTCTGTGAGTGCATGAATCCATCATATCCCTTAAAAATTTCTCTCAGCTTTTGCTAACCTCACTCTAATGCTGATTAATTTCAATTAACTTAATCTAAGATGGCAAAATATTTAACAGATACGGGTGGCACATCATTGTTATTAATGTTGTCAGGGCTAATTGGAGTGTTGTTGCATTCTAATATTGCCTCGAGTTTGTCAGCTTCTTTCAAATCAGATAAATAAGTACATGGATTAGGTAGTAAGTAAGCAGTGCAGGTAATGAAAAAGCATTTCAAACCATGTCTCCAAGCACTTTTTTATCCTACCAACATTAAAAATCTAAAAGGAGATATTTATCTTCCTTTTTCTATTTCTTTCTGCTTCTGTTGTTTTTCAAGTAGGCTTTTTCCCTTTTAGATTCTTAGAAAATGAGAAGCTGGAGTTGCCTTAGAGGCAAATGTTTTAAAGGAATGTATTATTTCTTCTATACTGATAATTTACAACAGATTCCCTCGTCTACCCTTACCATCTTCCCAATTGTTAATCATTTGGCACTCTGTAAAAAATGACATTTTTACTTTTCATTTCTGTATAGGTAGTCAAAGATCCTATTCAAGACAGCATGAACACAAGTTTATTTCACTTCCTTTGAGCACAATTCTGTGTAAGACACACTTAGCTTTAAAAACATATTTAAGTCTCTCAAAGCATTTTGCTGCATGTGGAACAGAGAACAAAAAAACCTTAAAAAACAGACTTAGCCAGAGAATTATTTTTGAAAATGTATATCTGGGTGTATATGCTCTTCAGTTTCCTTTTAATAAAAGAATGGTGAAAGAGAAGGGCTGAATTTTTCTTGATAGAAATAATGAAACTGAGGCCTGGGATATTTGAAGGCTTTTATTATTTTCAAAGGCCATGGTGCACAGTTTCATTTTCTTTGTTTTCTTATTAGTATCATGACACTTATTTATTTTGCTTCTGTGAAGTTTTCTCAAGAGCACAAAAGCATGAGGGGTTTTTGAGCACATAGTCCATGTTGGAAGGAAAGGATTGGAATAAAATTTCAATCCCTGAGCTGTAACAATCATCCATTCCAAACAGCAAAGTCTGTCTTTAAATCACCAGTGCTGTGGTCCATAATTTTAAGCAGAATGCATCTCTTACAATTTCAGTAAAGAGAGAGAGAACAAAAAGCTAAATCAGGGAATACTAGCTTTGCCAAAAGAGAAATAAAATTTATTTGAGATGTGGATCTCAGCAAAGACCCCAACTTTTCTGGACTCCAAAAACCCCTCAACCCAAACGTTCTTTTGGTGCAATCCTCTGCATATTAATTTCCCATCCACTTATCCACTTTGGTGGGATAAAAAATATACTGAGATCATATTCATTTATTTTTGAACCATAAGAATTAATCCCTTCCCCTTCAATGTGTGTATTTCAGTTGAGGTAGGAAATGGAGAGTATGTGGACTGCCAGGTCCTGAAGATTTTATCAAAATTGTTCCCAAGTATATCCTGTCTGCCTCAATGACTGATATTTTACAGTTTGTCATGGGAATGTAAATCATTTCCTTCCTTCCTTCCTTCCTTCCTTCCTTCCTTCCTTCCTTCCTTCCTTCCTTCCTTCCTTCCTTCCTTCCTTCCTTCCTTCCTTCCTTCCTTCCTTCCTTCCTTCCTTCCTTCCTTCCTTCCTTCCTTCCTTCCTTCCTTCCTTCCTTCCTTCCTTCCTTCCTCTTGAGGAACCTGAGAAATCAAGCCACCAAAACGTCCTTTATCACGTGGATGCACTCTTTGCATCATTAGTTCAATTTAAGATTTTCAAATAAATCATCCTGGTTCTCAGGGTAGCAGGAGAAACACATTACCAGGGAATACCTCACAATATGGAGAAAGAGTTTAGTTCCTGTTATTTACATCCATTACAGCAATACTTGGGACAAGAAAAAATTCCCCAGTGCCACTGATTAATCCCACTAGCACTGCCCACGTGCAAAGTTAATTAGATTTATTTCATGCTGCTTCTTTCCATTAGCTTGCATCCTGCATCCACTCCCTGATTCCTAGTTATGAAAGCCAGGGCCAGTGTCCTGCTGTAAATGGGTGGATTTAAAATACATAAAATATCCTCTCAAGGCATTCAAGAAAGGCAGCATCTCTTAACTCCTGCCTTTGACTGAGTTTTTGATTCAAGAGAAGATTTTGCCCACATATGGAAAAGATATCATTGATTAGCTGTTTGGAAAAGTCTTGAGTTTTAGAACTTCTGTCTTCTTTTTCCCACCAAGTACCAAATAAATGTTTCTCTAAACGCACTGTGATGAGGAAACCTTGAAAGTTTTCTAGGATGTGATTAAAAGTCCTACATAAAGTTGGGCTGTAACAAAGCTGTAAATTCTTGATTGATAAAATTATGGAAGTGTATACTGTGACAGTTCATATAACAAATTTTTCATTTGGTGCTTTTCAAGTGGGAAGCACAAACTCTAATCCAGCAGAGCCCACAAAGATGGATTGCTGCCTTGGACAGACGAGGCCACACGATGCAGAAGCAGGGAACAAGTCTGGTTTCATCAACCAAGCACAAGGACATGCAGTGATGGGACAAAGGGGAAGGGGCTTGAGCTGAAAGAGGGTGGATTTGAATTGGGTGTTACAAAGAAATTCTTCCCTGTGAGGCTGGTGAGGCCCTGGCACAGGATGCCCAGGGAAGCTGTGTTTGCCCCATTCCTGGAAGTGTCCAAGGCCAGGTTGGAGAAGGCTCTGAACAACCTGGTCTAGTGGAAGGTGTCCCAGCCCATAGCAGGGGTTTGGAATAATATTATCTTTAAATCTCTTCCAACCCAATCCATTCTATAATTCTGTGGCCATCCAAAGGTATCTTATCACACTAACAGAAATCAGAGATGAATCCATCCATCAATGATGTTTCCATCAGCACCTCTGAAAGCATCTCTGCTTTCTTTCCACCTCAGTACTGTGCTATCTGCACATCGAAGTCCTTCTATAGAGCTGTAATTTGCAGCATCTGCAGAAGGTAATTACATTTGAACCTGTGTTACTGCCTCAATTTCCACTACCATTAATTTTTTAATTTCCCATTGCTTTTGCAAGTGAGTGTGTTATGTTCTTTGACCAGTTCCTCTAACAAAACTAATTTTCCCTTCTTCAGTTCTATGAATTTTTCCCATGCTAGTGGTTCTGAAAGGAAAACACTCATTACAGACATTAGTTGATCTCAAGATTTATTAAGTCCCAGAGGACTTTCACCCAATACATTTATTCTAAAGGCATAATGGAGAAAATGAGTCTGAGATAACTTAAACATAAAAGGAATTTATTATCTCTTTATACTTAAGATCATATCCCAGACATTTTGCTTGTGCCTTCAGTGATAGTCTAGGAAATGCTGATTCTACTGCATGTGTTGTAGTTCTTTGCAAAATACTTGTAAAAATTATTTAGGAGGTTGACTTTGTTTATTTTTGTGGGAATAGATCCTTCTCTTTAACTACCTTCCTTAATTTTAAACATTTTTAAAAAAGCATTTAATATATCCAGAAAGAAACATTTATCCTTCTCTAGCAACCATAAAACTAAAAAATGTTTCATAACTGCAGGCACCTCCTCTTTTTTTCTTTATGGCAGAGTTAACACAGAAAAAACTTCTTTCTTCGTTCTGAAATTGCTGTGATTTGTATTTGAACACTAACTTGTCTTAAGGTCCTTTTATATCAGCTGCTCTTCAGCAAAATACACTGAATTATCATGTTCCCTGGCCATGAGTTTTGGTAGCTGGGCTAGTGACGATTCACCTTTGCTTGTAGGAGTCATAAGAACTTGAAGCAACCAGACAAAATCTGCTCTGGCAATAAAATTTCAGCTCCCATTCCTGTTCTGTGTCACTCTGGCTCATCACTGACACTCTTACTCACTGCTGCCCTCAAACAAGAGTCAGAAATCTTCCTCCTCCTCAAACAGTTCTTCTTGTGTTTCTTCGGTTTTGCTTCAGTAGTAATGATAGCTTGAACACACCTTTGTGTGATGCTGGAATATTGAGTAACTGTGTCTCTGGAAGGATATTTACCTATTCTGAAGAAATATGTCCCACAAGTAACTCACTACAAACCTAACTCTACTCTCAGTGACACATCAGCTCACAACAATAAGTTGAAGCCCAGCCTTTCAAACCCAGGGATGCCCTCATGGGACACCAGTCCAGCTAAAAAGAAGAGGTTTTGGTTTTTTCTGATTGGCAAATCTCTGCTTCTTTTCAAATTTTCCAGCACTCATAACCCAGGTAAGAGTGGAAAATCAGTGTCTGTTGGGGGAAATAAAAAGCAATGATTATATGATAGTGAGGATACCAGATCTGCTCTCCTGTGCAGCACCTTTTGTACGAGATAAGATGGAAGTACATAGGGCATTAGTGGATTTGGCCATAAAAAATGTTATTTTGAAGCTTTGTCTGAGTTAACTGACTACTGCAGCCTGTCAGGCTGGAAAGTTCCTTGTCCCAGGCACTCTGCTCCTTCTGGTAAGAACTGCAATCTTGCAAACCTGGCCCTCCTCAGATGGAGACAGGCAGCCAGCAGGATATTCCCCAGCTGTGCCTGTCCTCGCTGCTGCAGCAATTCCTAAAGGAGATCTGCCCTTCAGAACAATGATAGCAGAAGATTGGAGTCACTGGAAACTTGTCCATCATCTCTATTTTATCAAATGGAATGTTTCAGGAAGCCTGTTTCTTGTAAAACATTCATGCTCAATAAAGCATTCATGTGTTTCCACTTTCTACAAGTGGGGATGAACACAGTGACAGCAAGGCTGAGGCTCCAAGCTGGCTGAGGACATGCATATAAATCCACATATTCCTCTCAGGTATCCATGCTAGGACACTGCCTAAAAGTGACATTTAACACACCACCTGAATCCATTGCACCATCTTAATATATCTGATACTTCAGTGGTTCCCTTGCAAAACTGCATATTTAATATCCCCTGCTTGATTCTACCTATACAGCAGAGAAAAATCTCTCACAGACACCAGCTTTAGCTCATCAGCTCTCACTAAAAAGACATGAGTTTTCCACCCTGGAGATTGTTTCTGCCACAGCTGCTCCATCTGTTCTCATTTCTCACCCTAAAAACATCTGTGGAGTAACTGCCATGCACAGCATCTCACTGGCACTGCCTTCCAGCAACTGAAAGGTTTTGGGGACAAAGGCAGATTCTGCTGGGACCCTTTCTAAACTAAAATCTTTATAAAGCCAGGGCAGAGAGACACTGCCCCTGAGTAAATTCTCTGATAGTATCTTGATTTATGGAAAAAATATAATCAAATTTTACATTTAGGAGAAAATTAATCTGCTGCCTGGGTTGAGTGATAAAAGGAGACTCAAAGGGGAAGTGCAGTAGGCAATGATGACCATAAACCTTTTATAAAGAATCTAGGCCTCCTCTGGATTATCTTTTGAGATACAGATGCACAAAAAAGTAATTTTGGAGATGGATACTGCAGTCTGACATAGTGAGAAAAAGTAAGGAGCTCCTATCACTATAAAGTGCTTTTTCTGCTGCAAAACACCAGCAAGATGCCTGATGGCTTCATCTACTCATCCCATTAACAAAACAGTAAAGTTTCTTCACCTGATTAGTGAAGCAAATTGTTTAGTCAAATAAATGCAGTAAGAAATTCTCCTCTTCCTTGTGCTGTACTTTTGTGGATAAATAGTTGCCTCTGTAGTGGAAGAAAGTATATAAAGAAAAGAAAAACAGTCATGAGATCACAGGAGAATACAGTTGAGGAGGTGACTAAAAAAATAAAAAACAAAAAACAGATGGATTCATAACTAGACAAATAAGATCATAAAAGAGTGGAGATAACAAAAGCAGAGAGCTACAGCCTGAGCAAACTGCACAGGACACGTTTTTAATTATTAAAGCAAAGCTTCTCTGTAGATTTCCAGTCCCCAACTCCCAGTTTTCTGCTCAGTTTTGGAGGGGTTTCTGTGCTGTGTTTCCCACAGAAAGGATTGAACACGATGACCCAAGGTTCACACCTTCCTTTAACCGTGTGGATCCTAAGCTTTAAAAACCCTCAGAACTCCCTCTGCAAGGTTCATCTCCACTGGCACCGTGGAGCTTTGCCTTCCAGCCATCACTTCCAGAGCCTCTCTGTCCCTTCTGCACGGGATGGCCACAAAACCAGAAGCTGAGCAGTCAGACCAAAGGGTACCAAGTGCTCTGGAAACATGAGAGAGAGAGAGAGATCTATGTATCAATAAGAAGGCAAATGAGAAGATAAATTTGAGCAGGTAAATAGTGACAGGGATATGGCCCTGCCTAAGTGCACAGATTGAGATGGATTGAATTGTTGATCCTGTTAACTATTGCCTCCACAGGAATGGATATTCAGATGTCTGAAAAAGCTCTTTTATTAAATATCATCCGACCATATATATTCCATATCTTTTCCTGTATTTATCTTTCAACCACAGTGAAGGAGTAATTCGTAAATACAGCACAAGTTGTGCCTTCTGTTTCCATCAAGCATTTGCAGCAATAACCCCAGTGATTAACCAGCTCCACCACTGGCACTATGCTGAATCAAAATGCTACCCAAAGTCATAGAACAAACTAAAAACCTTTCATCAGTATTACTTTGATCAACCTTTAATTAGATGGCCCTTGAGACTGGTCAGAACACAGCCTTTCCCAATATTATGCAATGTCAGAGACTGGATCTTGGCCTGGTTTCAATTAGAGAAATGACCTAATTGCTTAATGGATTAAAATTCTCCCAAACTCTCAGAGTTTGGATATTGGCATCTGACTTTAAGATTATTTGTGGTTATAACTGGCTCTAGGTGACCTCATGACTGGGTTTTATTTGAACTCTTCCTCAGAAAAACTGTAAAAAAGATTGATTCAGATTTCTGTCAGCCCATCAGATTTCGTGTTCAGAACAGTAATTCCTATTTTCACAGGATTTTGTTCTTTGCATTTCCTGTTCTAGATGAAAGCTGAATTCAGTGACCCATCTTAGTCCTTGAAACAACCCCACAAAATTTGCACTCTCAGACCCCTGGTTTCTCTAGTACTCTGAGACTTATGTCTCCATTGGCTGCTTCCCACGAATGCATCTTCAGAGAGGAAAATTATCAGGAACAGACCGTGATGGACAAGAGGATAGATGACAACCCTTCACCCTCATCTCCATTCTCCAGTGTTTTCCCAATCCATGCTGACCCCTTTCTTCTCTCTGCCTTTGTGCCCTCACAGATAAACAACTCACCTTTAAGGTTGTTTTTTCTCCATTTTTCCCAGTTTGACTGTAACCATGCTCAAATTTGATATTTCTGATACCATCACCTGTATAATCCCAGACTCCTTTGATATTACTGATATTGTTCTCTAGGCACTCTTGGCCTTGTAAGGTCCCAAAGGTCTCAGAATTCCCCTCCAATTAGTGCTGAAGTTTGGTTGTCCTTTACTTAATTCCACCTGTGAAACCTGGCCATTCATCATGATGTTCCTTGTAACTTTTATAAGATTCTCATTCTGTTATATTTTGCAATTTCTCATGTCATGTCTAAATTTTCTAGTCTGTTCAGCTAGTGCCAGACTAGAGCTTAGTCATCTACTAAAATACCTTAATATCTACCATCCTTATGGCTGTGTCTAACAGAGAAATAAATTTTAAAATATTTTTTTAAAAAATATGAAGAAATAAAGGAAAATATGAGTAAACCCTGGATAATAGAACTTTATGATGTCCTGACAGGGTGATAACATGGGGAAGAACAGGAACTGTTTCTCACAAGATGAGCTTCTGGGGATGTTTCCTGCTGCACCACACTCCGTGGGATGTTCAGTCAGTAGTCCTGGATCAGACAATGAGTTTTAGGAGCAGAGATTTTAATGCCAGGAGCACACACTGACAGCATAATCTAACCTCACATATCACACCGTGCACAGCTATTTGCCAAGTTTCTCCCACAGAAAAAGCAAGTGGGTGTTTAGCTGCAGCACTGCCTTGTAGGAAAGCTGTACACTTTTTGGAAAGATATTAAGACATGGAAATTGTATTGATTTCTGTAGTGGTTTAACCACTGGAACAAATCCTCCTCGCTTTATAAAAAGAAGTGTATCCCTCTGTTGAACCCATCTGATAAGAAAGTTGTGGATTTTTCCATGGTTTAAGCATTCTTATTAAGCCCTCTGTTTTCTACCCAGTGCCATCAAGTCAATTCTCACCAGCTTTGCAATAAAGAAACTGGTATTTACAGGTATTAACTGGTATTAACTGGTGTTCACTTTGAGAGAAACACCTTGTGACTCCTCCATGCACTTTCTCCAAGACTACACATCCTTTATGAGAGCCTGGCAACCCAAAAGTGTTGTGACATCCCAGCATTTGCAGTTTCATAAAACATGGGTGAAGGCCTCAGCTAAGCAAACTTTTCTGAATAAACCCGTGGGTGATGTTATCGTTTGACCACCATCTGATTTGGAACATTTTGGAAATTTTGTTCCAGATTTTAGTTTATAGCAGCTGGTTGTTTTTTGTTTGTTTGTTTCCTTGTTTTGTTTGTTTTGTTGGGATTTTTTTAGGGAGTATTTCAGTGTGTTGTTGTTATTACTTGGTTTGGGGATTTTTTTGGAAATACCGTGTCCTGGTTTCAGCTGGGATAGAATTAATTTTCTTCCTAGTGATTGGTACAGTGCTGTGGTTTGGATTTAGGAGGAGAACAATGTTCAAAACACAGTGCTGGTTGTTGCTGAGCAGTGTTTACACTAAGTCAAGGACATTTCTCACACTCCTCTGCCAGAGGAAGGCTGGGGGTGCACAAGAAACTGGGACGGGGCAGAGCTGGTTCTGCTGACCCCAACTGAGCCAAGGGATATTTCAGACCCTGTGATGTCATGTGATATCATGTTAATCAATAAAACTGGCAGGACTTAAGTGGCAGACACTGCTCAGGGACTGGCTGGGCAGGAGATGACCAATTGAATTATACATCACTTATTTTATATATTCTTTCATCATTATTATAATTTCCCCTTCCTTCCTTGTCCTACTAAACTGTCTTTTTCTCAACCCACAATTTTCACCCATTTTTTCCCCACTTTTCTCTTCTACGGGAGGAGTGAACAGCTCTGTGGTGTTTAGCTGTGTTCCAGGTTAAACCACAGCAAACTCCTTCAGTCTCTCCTGGGAAACTGAACATCCAGCAAGGGTTGTATTTGTGCTGCCTACATGTAGGATTCAGCATCTGATGGTCTTAAATTGCTTTTATATGTCCTCTACCTACCAATGGATCCAGACTACACAAGTGTCCTATCCTAATCTTTACTTTCCTCTTAGAAGTCTATTTTTTAAACCACTCACTTCATCAGCAATAGGTTTATAAAGTCTTGTGGAAGTCTACAGCCTTGCTGACACCAGCGTTAAAATAATCTATACAAACACTGTAAATAAATCCAAACCTTGGATTAGATGTTCAGCTGTAAAACCATGCTGTGTACTCTTCTTGGTTTTAACCTTGAATGGTCTATAAATCTCTCTGGAGACATGGTTTTCCTTTAATTTTAAGATAGCAAACTATTCCATGTCCTAGGGATGCACATTCCTTTTCATTTGGCAATAAAGATCCTTTCCTTGACTAATGGTACCCATGTTAAGAGATCCCATATTCTGTGAATAAAAAATCTGCTATTCTGCACCCCATCAATCCATACATCATGTCCAAACTATTATGAGGAGCAAGGTTGTGGTTTACTAGCTGCACAAAATTAGGATGGCATTGGGTCAGTAGCATTAGAAACCCAGTGGTAGTTGTAGGTCCAGCTCCTGTTTTCTCAGCCAGGAGGTGAACTGGAAATCCATTACCCAAAGGGGAAGGTGTGAGTTAAGCACTCCCATTTATTCACCAAGTAGTTTGTATGCCCTTATCATATCAGAAATAAAAATGCTATTGCTTCTGCTCTTAAAAAGAAATAAAAAATTCTTCTGCTTTATTTCTCAAAACCAGAAAGTTAAACCAACAAGTTTGTCTCTCATCCATGGCAGGAGAATTGGAATAAGACTATTTTAAGCTCCCTTCCAACCCAAACCTTTCTGTGATTCTCTGATTCTAGGAATGCATTTATGTCTTACATTTGTCTGAACAGGCAAAGAGTGAAAGAATTTGGAACAGCTCGGTTTCACACTGATGGTGAAACCATCACCATCCATGCAGCAGAAAGGCTTCTCCAGCTTTTTCTTTAAACATTTTCCTTTAATCTAAGTGATTACTAGGCCGGACTGGCCAGGAATACACTATAGAATTAAAAAGAGGAATAGAGGCAGTTCATTACCAGAGGAGTAGAAGTGAGGCTGAATAACTTTATTGCATAAGGCTAGATTTCCAGGCATGGTCAGAGCTTTAGTTTGAGCAGATAAAATCACATCAGAGTAGGTATTAACCAGAATAATTTTGTGTGAAGCAGAGTAATGAGAAGGATGGGCTGTTCTACAAGCAAAATCAAGGAAGCTGTGAGCTTTGGCACACATAGAACAATTAAGGTTTGAAAAGATCTTCAAGACCATCAAGTTCAAGGTTTAACAAAATACCATAATTCCAGGAAGTGTCATATCTACTCATTTCTCTGAACACTTCCAGGGATGGTGACCACGTCCTTGGGCAGCTTCTTCCAATGCTTAACCACTCTTTCAGTAAAGAAATTTTTCTTAATATCCAACCTGAACCTCTCCTTGCAGAACTTGAGGCCATCCCCTTATGTCTTGCTGCTGGTTACCTGGGAGAAGAGGCTGACCCCCACCTGGCTGCTGTCACTGGGGTGATAGAATTCTTAAAAACTCCTTCTCTGCAGAACTTTGTTCCAGTTCTTCATTTTTTGAAGACTGGTGCCTCATAGCTTCCCCAGGCCCGCATGGCAAAGGGGTAGAAGATTTGTATGGCTACGTTTTGAGGAGAGGCCAATGTCACATTGTGCAGAGGAAAGAAGAAATGAGATGCAAGTCAGCTCCTCTCATACAAGGGGAAGGTTCCATTTAATCCTCACTGGTGATTTCTCCAGCTGGATGGTGGCAGCAGAATTTAAGTAGGAAGTTGATGGGTGTCAGTCTCTTGTCCCAGGTAACAAGTGACAGAACGAGAGGACAAAGCCTCATGTTGAACCACAGGAGGTTAGATTGGATTTAGATTGGATATTTGAAAAAATTTCTTCTTGGAAATTGTCAAGAACTGGAGCAGGCTGCCCAAGGAATTGGTGGAGCCACCATCCCTGAAAGTAAAAAAAACTGGCACTTGAGGACATGATTTAGTGATGAATGTAGTGGTGGTGGTGCTGTGTTGATGGTTGGACTTGATGATCTTAAAGGCGTTTTCCAACCTTAATGATTCCATGAACGTTTTCATGCAGCTTCTGCTGCTGCCACTGCACATTTGTCTCAGGAGTCAGCATCTCTCAGGACATAAAATACACAATCTGCCCTCACTGCAGTGGGACACTTAATGCACGAGTCTAATTTCACTCTAATGAGGATTAAATAACAAAACACAGCTGGAGACAGGCAGGGGTGTAGAAATCCCTGTTCCTCCGAGAGCTGCAGGAAGACAAATCTGAGCAAGACCAGACATTCATAATAGTCTCAGAAATAAATTTTGCTCCAACCAAGCCATTTCCTTGTCACTCCTTTCCCTCATCCCAGAGAGAGATTTGTGGTGTGATATGTTGGAATCGATGCCATGTTGCTTAGCATCACTCATTGCCTTGCTCCTGCTCAGAAAAGTGTAATTTCTAGGCTATAAATATTTCTAGTGAAGAGATAATGTTCTGGGTTTCTTCCATTTTCAGCCACTGAGGTCACTAAGAGCTACCCTATTTATCATCCATATTTCATCTGCCAACCCTTTTGTTTACTGACCTTGAAAGAATTTCACATGAATTCATCAGGAAGGCATGTCCTTTGCTACTTTGGCATTTACTTGCGGTTAATAGGGCAAATGTGTGAAAAGTATTTTAGAAGAACCCATCCCCTTTCATACATTTCTGGATCATAATTTTGTTACAAGGCTCCCTGTTTAATCTGTGTTCTGTGTTTTCCATGGGCAGAGGTCCTTCATCAAACCAAATAATTTTATTTGCTGGGAGATGCTTTTGTGCAAAACCTGATGCCTAATTTATGAGATAAGGTAGACTGACAACAAAATGACCTTCTCCCTCTATCTGGTTATTAAATTGTTTGTGATCTAATAAAATGCTGGTAATACACTCCATTTCAGCGGGGCTTTAATTTCCTACCTGACATTTAGATTAAAAAGAGTGTGGATTCAGGGAACAAATTTGTCACAGTCTGAAAGAGCCTTGACAAAAGATGAGCTCTGCTACCCACCAAACACCTCAGAGGGACGAGTGGTGTGCATCCCATGATTCTGAGAAGGTAAAAGACTCAGCAAGGCAGGATTTCCCTCCTCCCCCACACTCATTTAGCTGCTGGATGACAAAACACAGTAGGGAGGCAGGGGGACACATCACACAGGGATCTGCCCTGGTCCTGGCTGTCATCTTCACCACTGCTATTCATGAGACTGAATAAAAGCAAATCATATTTCTTCCTGTCACCCGCACTAAAAACAAGCATTCCTGCCTAGTTGTGGAGCAGGGCTTTGTTTGCCAGGCAGAGGACAGTGATGCATGAGCTCCTTCATCCTTCTGCCACCCTCTGGGTATCCTCAGAGATAGCATCATCCCATTATCCAGCCCCTCTGGCTCTGTCAACACAGCCACACAGGGAAATGCCTGAGCCTGTTCTCCAAGCCACTCCACTGCTTTCCTCGCTTGCTGCTCTCCAGACAAACATGGGTTCAGGAATGGAATTAACCTGTTATCTCAGGGCAAGACACATTTTCATGCAGGAGGAAAATAGGAAGTGTCTTCATACCACAATGATTTTCTTTATAACACCAAGTCTTGCAATATTTCAGCAAGTGTAAAAGTATCAGTTCACTACTCTTCCCAATACACTGAGCAAGCATTCTCCCTGAAAAATCCAGATTTTCTTACAGAAGTAAAGTTACAGAATGAACATAACTGGTGTTTGAGGATTGTATTATCATGAAATATCATTTGCAGCAGACAGAGCTCTCCACCAGGATACCATTCCATGGATCTCTAGCTTACACTGAATCAAGAGATGCTGACATTCTAACAGTCCTAGCTTCTTAAGGAAGTTTGAAAATACAGCCTTTTAGTAAGTGGAGAGGAAAATTGAGTGGGAAAAACTGAGGGGGAAGAAGCCTCACTAACACAAAAACACCATAATGCATCTCAATAACTGTGGAAACTTACCTCAATGAAACCTTAAATTTCTCTTCACTCAGCCATCTATTTTATGCCACTGAATTTGGTAATGCTTTCTGATGGAAACAAAACTGGAAGAAGTTTTGGAGCATGGGTAGCAAAGGTACTGTGTAGGAGAAAAGGAAAAGGAAAGGAGAGCTGGGTCTTCAGAAAGTTTATAAAGTCCTAATTACTTTGGGAACCCACAGTGACATAAGTCAACCAAAAGCTCCTTGAGGTTCACTTCTTATTACAAGATTCTTCTGCTAAGAGATCAGGAAAGATGAAGGAAAAACTTTTCTAAGGTTTCAGTGCTGGATTTTATATAGAGATCTGCCTTAAACTACTCTGGTACCATTTCTCAGGTCTTGAGTGATTTCTGTAACTGTATATTCTGTTTTTCTGGTTTTTGTTTTACCTTAAACCTGCTTTCAATCTCGATTGCTTCCAGAATATCTCATTTGTTCAATCTTATTTATCTTCCAGATCCTCTTACAACATTTTATTTCCCCACCTGCTTTTTGTATGTGAGTTTAGTTCATTCAAAATAAAATAAAAAATAATTTTTAAAGGCCACTATGTAGCTGTGTGGTGCATCCCACTCTTCTCAGACCAAAGTGATCTGAAATCCTCATTAGTCTTTGGCACTGACAAACAGCACCTGGGCTGAGCTTCTCTCAAGCTTATCAAAAACACTGACTGCTCCTAGGAACTTATGCTGTCTAATGAGCTCTGCTTTTTAATGAACAGCCTCAGAAAACTTCCTTTTCTTGCCAGAATAACAACCTGAGTGGAACAACATTTTTTCTTATGGAACTTTGAAAAGTTGCTGACCTGAATTATGGCCAGGATGGAAAATTGCTGTGGCTAAAGCCCACTCTCTTGCAGCCCTGTAAACAGAGGTTCAGAATGAGACCTTTTGAGTTCTCCTGGACCACAGAGGGCTGTGACCAGCATCTCCATCTGAGAGGCCACTTCTCAAAGCCAGTGAATTCTCAAGTTTGTTGTACTTGGAGGACCAGTGAATGATGATGGATCCTGGGCTGATCCCTCTCACTCCCTAAGGCTCACCTCTTCACCCATTGAGAAGATGTAAAAGCATCAAATGTAAGTCCTTCTCTGACTTTGAAAGATATTATTCACAGGTTTATACCTTATACATATTCCTTCAGGTCTGTGTGCAGGCAGTGTGAATATCCTATAGCAAATGTACAATGGATCTTGTTCTCATAGATTCTTGAGCACATTAGATTAGTAAGTCAGGCCTATAAGTGAGTTAATGTGCTTATAGTAAATTCTATAGAATCTTGTGTTCAATTGTTTGATTTAAGCTATCAATTAAGTGCTGTGGAGTTTAAATGCTGTTAAAATCTTTAGGACTAAGCCTTTAGTTTAAACCCAAGTCTGGGCCTAAGTTTGCCAAGAGGGTCCACTCTGAACCTTATAACTGAATGGGAAGGTTTTCCTTATTCCTTTCCCTTGTTTCTTCTTGCCCTTAACCTACCTCAAGTGCCCATATCCCTAAGAAAGCAAAAAAAATTGCTTTGTAGGAAAGTCCGATTTCTACTTTTGTTAGGTCCTGGGTCCCTTGCAATTTTCAAGCTGTCTTCACCAGTTCTCCCTCACACTGATAAGGTGATCAGGGTTATAATACAGGCATGTTCAGGTAGAAATGTACAGGTTTACAGTCTTTGGACTAGCAGGATTCACAGTTACAAGGCAACACAGCACCTTTGGTGATACGTTAGGATTTTACCTCCATATTTGATTGGATTTTAGTGATTCCTGTTTACCCATCCAAAATTATTTCCCCATCTTCAGGACAGTTCTATGCTGGGCATCTCTGTCAGGGAAAGGATCCACCCAGAAGTCACTTGCAATCCAGGAGACCAGTTTGCCCAGCTGGCCCAGCCTCCAGCAGCATCTTAGCCCCTTTCAGGCTGATGTTCACCAACAGCTCAGCTCCCTCTCCCTGTAATTCAATAATGATGCATCCAGACAGTTCCTCTTGCAATTCCCACCTGGTTTTCTTATCTTAGGACAAACCACATTTCCCATCAAAGACTGAAAAGGAAGAGGTGGTGTGTGTTTCAGGGCTGGTGGGGAGGATGCATGGGAAGACTCCCACCATCACACTGGTCTCCTGTCTTGTGCTTAAAATCAAGCTGTATTCCACCCATCATGGTATCCATACAGCCATTCCACAGAAACACATCAGTTTGGGATGTGAGCATCCTGAATTTGGCAGGAGTCCACAGACGAATAAAGGAGTTGTACCTGAAGCTAGAAAGACAAAGGAAAAAAGGGCTGATTAAAGAAGTGTGTTAAAAATCCCTTGAAAGCTTTTTAAGCCTTTAGTTTGGGGGTTTTTTTTTGTCAGTGTTCTTAATCTCAATGAGTCTGGAGGATGAATGGCCCTGCAGGAGGAGAGCCCTGGAGCCATGCAGGTGCTGATGTGCTGGCTCTGCATCTTTTATCAGAAAAGGGACTGAGATGTGCATTTCTGGTGAAGACAGCACACCTCCTGCTTTGTTGCTGCTCCTCTCTGCCTGCACACTGATACCTCTGCCAGGGAATGTGTGAAGCCAAGATTTTAAACACTCTAACTTCATGTAGGATTGCTTAGCAAGTCTGCCCTTACATAGAAAGGTATCAAAATAATCTCAAATCAGATCTTCCCAGTGACAGAAACATTCAAGGGCTCATCATGATGATCAAAGAAGCATTGCAAGTATAAACACATATAAACATTTTTACAGCTGCTTTACCTGAGTGTGAATTGACACTGTATTATGCCTTTTATTCAGCTCGTGTCAGCATTGGTTCAGATGAGACAAAAATGATGGAAATATGAAGAATGTGTGTAAGGCTCATATTATGCCAACGCAGTGTCTCACCTGCTCTGATAATGCAATAAAAATCAGAGATCAAGGAAACTTAATAGATGGTACAGTAGATGTCTGCAGTTTTATTGCCAGTAAAGGTGAGAAGCAATGGAGATGTTTCTTCCCCTTTCCATGGTCAATTATTCCATGTAAGAATAATGAGTGTCCTCACGGTTAGGGCATTTGCTGTGTGATTCATCTCACCTAAGTTTAGATGCCTGCATTATCGAATCTATTGCTGAGCTTGTCACCCTTAACTTCTCCTACAGTAAATGGACAGAAATAGGGGCTCTAAAGGTTCCATTCATCTGTCCTGTGACCTGTGTTAGACCTTAGGTAGACAGGACTCTCATCCTTAACTCAAGGGATTATATTCATTAGCACTCCCCTATCTGTCAGGAGAGCTTAGGTTAATGAGGATGTCAGTGTTTAATGATTTGAAGAATATTCTTTTCTAACCAACGATGTCCTTTGTTCCTCTCCCCATATTGTTATGACCTCAAGTCCATATCATACACTAAACACTGAGTTTAGAGGAACAGATGGAGAGAAGGAGTGACCTTCTTCCTTAGGACAAGAGACATATCCTAGGACTATCTGGCCATTTTCCACCTTCCAAATCTCCAGTTATTGACAATGAAGGTACAAAAGCAACATGCTCAGTCTCTCTTGCTTCCTTGGACTTCTTGTTTTTGTGTTGGGTTTTATCTTTTAAAATATTTAAATATATAATTTTTAGCTTGTTATGAGCACTAAAAGTTCTGCTTCATATCTTGTGGTATTTTGGGGGTTCACAGTGAATTTTCTAGGACCCAACGTCCATGGCAGGATTTCCATTGAGCAGACTAGGTTGAACACAATAAGCAGCATGGTCTCCTGTGCTATTTTTGCGTGAATAAATTCAAATTGCAACTCCTAAATTTTCTGATTTTGTCCCAGGAACCTGCCAACCAAACTTTTCCACACCAGGTATCCCACAAGTGGTGCCAGCATTTGCTTGCTCACTTCTTATCCTCAGCTCCTAAAGTCTCACTGAAGAACATCTCCCCAGCCTTCTTCAAGCCAAGATATACAGCCCTACCAAGCCAAGCATGGCTACCTCTAAAGTCACCCAATTCTGTGGCTTTTTTGAGGTCAATGAGGAGAACAGCATTATTTCCATAGGAGATGTATTTGGGTGTCATAGTGCACCAGGAATTTATTCTCCTGTCAGCTTTATTCCTTTCAGCCATTAAAGCCTAAGTGGTTTTCACAGGGTTATGGCATGTTTGGCAGATTGGTGAGCTATAAAATATCATTTATTTATACTCATATTCCTTAAGCAATTCAGATTTATTTGTGTGTTTGTGTGTGCATTTTTCCAGTGGCAGCTACACATTCACAAAGCTTCTTCTTTCCTGACTTAATCATCTTGTCTCCAAACATTGATTTCCTCTCCGTTATCTTTCATGATTTAATTTCTAGGCTTTTCTGCCTTTTTTTTTTGCTTTTTTTTAAAATTTAAATTAATGCAACGCTGCTTAAAAGACCTGGGACTGACAGCCCTGAAGGGAGAGTGCTGCTGTTTATCAGCAGCAAAGGTGCACTGCCAGGAGCTGCAGCCAATCTAATCTGGAAGGAACTGCAGAACAGGTGGAGATGCTCAGATTTAAGATCTGTTACCATTCAGCCATTCATCCCACTAACACTGACAAGATGATTCATTACTAAGACTCTTAACTACTGATAATTAATGGTAATGATTATGATTTAGCTTCCAGTGACAGAAGAACTCGAGTTTTGTTTTCCTCAGCTTCATTTCTTTACCCCTCTTTTACACATCAGAACATTTTTCAAGAGTTTTGAGGTCATGGAAATAAAGGTTTGGCCTCCTCACCCCCACAGAGCAGAACAATTTAATGGCTCAGTGGTTGTAGATGTCCAACACTTCCCATCAGTGGCTGCTGAAGATCCCTGTCTGTATGAGACCTTCATATTGGGCAAAATGAGTCACATTAAAAAACCACAATTATTTCACAGACCAATGATCCAGCTAAGCAGAATACTTGCAACAAAAGGCAGGAATGGCTATTTTGATAAAACACAGTAAACAGGCAAATAACAGGATAATTCTTACCTTCTGGCATGTGACTCCTGCATGCACAAGTCACATGGAGATTTCAGTGTTTAACAGCCAGTCACAGATTTACCTCTTGTGAGTCTGTTCATTCCCCTTCAAAATAGTTTGAGGTTTTTTTGTATTTCATTGTATTCTGGGGGGAAGAGATGCATAAAGTCACTGAGTGCTGCCTGAGAAACTTCTTCTCTTTGCTTGGTCTGATTGCTCCACTGCCCAGCCCCAAATTAGAATCACTGAATCATTAAGGTTGGAAAAGACCTTAAAGGTCATCAGGTCCAACCTTTGACCAAACACCACCATGCCCACCAAACCATACCACAAAGTGCCCCATGTACTTGGTGTTTTGAACACTCCACCACTTGCAATGAGAAAGACAGTGAATAATTATTTCCTGGTCATAACTCTTCCCATCATTCATAAGTTTATAAAACCCTGTCACATCATTCATTAATCATGTACTTTCCAGTTGTCTCTTTTCAAATAAGAGAAAAAAACAAGATTCTAAACTCTTCCATAATTTTCCATAGAAAAGATTGTCATCTGAGGACCTCCATTTGGGACAGATTTTTAGGGATAGAACCCTTCCCAGACATCCTGGGCAGTTCTGTTCTGCTCAGTTCTGCTGTTTGGCAGTGCTCACACTCTGTATAATGCCAGTTGTGATGGTATTACCAAGTATCCTGAAAAAAAGAGGAATAAAAAGTCTGTATACTTGAAGTGTTCCCATTACTGATTGGATCCACAAAACCCAGCACCACCAAGTTCAGACTTCTGTGTGTTAGGCTATTTCAAATAGTTGTGACTTCTTTTTTCTAAATGCAGGAAGACACATTCAAATTTCAAGGGGATTTTTTATAGTGAAACCTAATTTCCTCTTGGATGTTGAACTAAAATTTGGATCCTACCTCTCTTTTTCTGTCATAAACCTTGCCAAACAGGATCTTAATGTTACCATTTCTAAATTCAAAGATAAACACTAAGAGATTTACCAGGATGGATGTATTTAAGAGTGCAGATGATCAGAGTGAGTGGCATATTTAGTTCTGGTGATCAATCTGCTAGAGGACAGCAGCCTGTGAGCCACACCACCAAAGCAGCTCTCTCAGTTTTATGGCAGTGATGCAGTAAAGGCATCCAGGTTCAAATCCTGATGAAGATGCAAATCTGAGACCAGACATACCTGAAAGGAATTGTTGTTGCCTGAAAAATTGCACATCAGTTGGGAGGTTTCTCAAAAATTTAAAACAGCAAGGAAATTAGTTTTCTCCCTCGTGAAATGAATGACTTCCCATGACTTTTTCCCCCCTGGCTGAAATGTCAATCCAAGTCTCTGAGATGAGAAAACACATACCCAAGGTCTATAAAGAGGAGGAGAAAATCATATGCAAGACATCCTAGTATATTAAAATCCTAACAGGAAGCATTTGCAATATCCTGTAGAGAATATCAGAATCTAACATCAGTGTGTGTAGCCCAAGCTGCAAAGCCACGTGCAGGGGGCTGGCATCATATCTTCTTGCAGAAAATGTTCCTTTTTATCCCAGGGCTAGAACACAAATACAGGCATGTGGAGATGGAGACCGTGCTTTTGAATATTTGCCATTTGCACTCTTAATTCCTGTTATTATGACTTCAAAGCCACCTGCCACCCTAAAGAAAGCATGGAAAAATACAATGCACACAGGGTTTGTTTATTCCCTTGGTTTTTAACCATGATGGGTTTTGATTCAGGTTTGGAAACAGTTTAAAAGAGTGACCAAATTCTATCTGCTTTAAGTAATCCCAGAGAGGACGTGGGTTTTTTCTATCCCTGTATCTCTCTGGTCCAGAGACTGACCTGATCCCTCCAATTTATCACACTGATGCACATCTTGGTGATTTATTTGCAACCCACAACACAGATTGTGACATGGAAGTGCTTATGGACAGATAAGAGAGAAAGATTGAAAGGGACTTTCTCAGTGAAGCTCTAATTTGGCCAATAACCGAAATATATCAGGACTTGTTCTGTTCCCAAATTGTAAAAGAGGCCGTGATCGAGTGTGTAATCCCCACTTTGGCCAGGGAAGGATCACAGAGCTGCCAGGGCTTTGCTTTGCTGTGTCCACTGTACCTCCATCAGCACATTTCCTCACCACAGGGACCTGGTTCACCCAGGCTGTAGCCCCTCACACTGTCCTCTGCCTGGCCACTGCTTCAGTTTCATTCCACATCCAGTCTCCTAAAGTCTGGAATGTGAACACCTTCAACTCCTTAAAGATCAGTTTAACAGCAAATTTCCTCAGTCTTGTTTTTTAGGTTTTTTTTGTTTGTTTGTTGCTCTTTTTTTTTTTTTTGCAAAGTGTGTTTTCTTAAGTCTCTCCAGCAGCTCTGAGAATAGAAATCAAAGGGCTGCAGGGTTCAGCTTCCCAAAATTGCACCTTTAGCCAGCTCTTTTACCATAGAGTAGAGAAATTAGAGGCTATTGTGAGCACAAACCTTGGTGAACAGAATGAAACCTGGAGAGTTCTGTTTTGGATACCACCAGTGCAGATGATGTCATGAAAATATTTTACAGTGCTGGCTGTTAAAAGACTTTCTGAATGGGGCTCTCAGCCTTAAGAAAGTGACAGCCAAGTGAAATCTTCAGGGTATTTATTCCAACAGGGAATGGTGCCATGACCTGTTGTGAGAAGTGGAAGAAAAAGATCTCATGGTCCTGAAAACACATTATTTTTTTCCCCCAAAACTCACAAAAGAAGACTGAATCTGTCATAATTTGCCCATTTTTTGGCAGAATCTATAAAATCTTTCTCCTAGCTCAGCCCAAGCTGTTTTCTGAAATATGATGCTTCCCAACCTCCCAGTGTAGGCTCCATCTCAAGAATCTGAAATTCCTCTTGTGCATTTGCCTACAAATGGACAAATGTCTCACTTGGTGAAAAACTCCACAGATGTAGGGAAAATTTATCCAACAGATTTTCCAAATGATTTCCCCTCATCACAGAAACAAAGGCACAATTAAGGGATGGGAAACATCCGAATTATTTGCTGATGATGAAAAGAAGAAAATTGGACTCATGTTTTCCAACTTTGAATATGGAAAAATGATGTTGCCCTCCTTTCCCTGGGCCACAAATCTTGGCTGTTGTCATTAGTCTTTTCATTCCTTCTATTGTTCTCTCAAGAAGCTGCAAATTGTCTATTTTGATCAGTTACTGAAACCACAGCAGAGCTGTTGCTCTTAGAATAACAAAGGGCTAGAACTATGAAAAGTTCATCTTTCTTGAGAGGTTGCAGAATGGCACTAAAGTTTAGGGAAATTTTTTCTGTATTTACCAGCATGGGAGACAAGGTAGTAGGGACCTCTTCCAGAAAAGAAAAAGGCATAAAAAGCAGGAGGACTTTTCTCAGGGATATCCCCTTTAGAGTGTTCTTCAGACTGTGATTTGAAAAAAGAAAATTTCACTCTCTAGATTTGTCATTGGATGAAGAAGTGATATGCCTGGGTTCAAATTTTGTGTGTAATCCATTGGGATCTATTGAAGACAGGAGAAAGCAAAGCCACAAATAGCATTCCAACTTCTTTTCCCAAGGATATAAGGTTCTGCTTCTAGATTTCCGTGGAGAAAGCAAACCCAGAAAATCCAAGGATGCACTTTCTGAACACCAGCACCAAAATAATGCCACTGTGAATATTTATTCACCACCCATCTGGGATCAATAAACCAACTGGGACAAAAGCATGCCTGCAGAGGCCAGACAGGAGTATTTCTTTGAAATGTTGCTCAGCTGCTCAGGACATGATGAGAAAGATTCTCCTGCCCCTAAATGTCAAGGTCTTGACCAAAGTTTGATACGGCAAATAGCAAGTGCCAAGGTGCTGGTGATTTTTCACTTCTAGTAGAAGTAATCCTTCCCACTGTTCTTCTGCATATCAGAGAGTTTCCAGCAAGTGGAAGAGATCTTCATTGGAAGAGACACATCCATGTCCTCTGGTGCCAGCTCTCTACATGGATCCTACAAATCTCAGAGGAACCGACTATTTTATCACTGGGGCAACCATAAGGCTCTTCTGGAAATCCTCTTAATTTGTGTTCCCAGCTGCATTTATTATCAAAACAGGGCCACTGAAATTGAGCACCCAAAAATTAGAGGAAACATTTGCCTTTAATTATGCAAATCAGGTATCTGTCTCTCCAGTCAGCATGATCCCAGAAACAGAAACATTTTGAAAATTGGCTCCTAAGAATTTGAAAAACCCTCAGAAGACGCAGTATTCAGCATAAGAGAAGAGCTCAAGAAGGTATTTTTAGTTTTATTTCTAGAACAGGGTTGAGTAAGGTTCGAGGATAAACTGGGATAAATTTGCTGCAGTCACTGAACAGGAAAACAGAAACAACATATTGCCTGTCTTCTTCGTAAATTATCTTCTTAGTAATTACAAAATAAAGTAAGAATCTGAGGGTGAATGTGATCACATAATTAAAGACTATCTCAAAATGTGATCCCAGTCACACGTTTTCCTTTGTTTGTTGTATTTGAGGTTTTTATTATTTTTTCACACAGTAGTAAATACCTAAAGGCAAAAGTACAAAATTTAAAAGACTTCAAAAGTAGCCTGGGAGATTTTTGCCAGCATTGGGAGTAAGAATCTTATGGAAAATGACTGGAGACAAATAGAAGGTGAAATGATAAGGAGGAAATATTATCAGGAGACATTGTAGGGGTCCTCCATAACCTCCATTAATGGGGTTAGAAAACCAGAGCAATGATGTATTGCAGGGTCTAAGGAAAGCTGAGAGAACAAAGTGCCACAAAGTCAGGTCAAAGAGAAGACTGTAATTTAATGTGGTGGTAAAACTGCATCTTCATATCATGAGGAACTCCAAGATCTGTCCTGGCTGGAGACCAGAATATGCAAAGTACTGACAATAAGGACAAAATAAGGGAGGGAGGAGTGTGACCTGGAAATATGAAACCCTATCAGGAGATAAAGGCAGATCAATTTTGCTTTCATTTGGTCAAGAAAGAAGTGAACCCTTTCTGATAATGCACTAATGTACATTGGTCTCAATACAATATATAAATAGATTATTAAAATTATGTTAAAAATAATACATAAATCATAAGTAAGTGATGGTGAGATCAAATTAATTCTTTGAACTTAGCAAAATTATAAGAAACACTGACATTATCTACTTGATTACTTTTAGACTGAAAGTTTAATTCCTCACAAAATAAAGTTCAGAAAAATGTGTATTTTCTAAACAGCAGCATTTTTTTCCACTGAGATTTGTTTGCAATGGGCAAGATGTTGGTAGGTGGGAAAACAAATGATGACATAAAGACACATAAGAAAGGTTGTTCATGAAAGTGCAACAGAGGAAATAATCATGAGCTTTTCATATTTCTTTTCCTGGAAAATCAGAAGTTTTTTATCAGTAGTAAAAGTGGAAAAAACAATAAGTAAAGTAAAATAAATTAAGAACTGAGATCCTTGATTCATTCTTCGATTCTTGAATGTGGTTGCTGGAAATAGAAAGGGAAATGTCAAGGATGGCCTGGGCCGTGTCAGGCTGTGTACACAGTGTGGGCATGATCTTTTGAGTCATAAGTTTCAAATAATTTAAAAAAGAGAAGGGGTTCCTGTGACTGGGTGTTGGAATGCCCAAGGAAAGAGGAGCCAGATGAATCCTGTGAATTCATTTGGAGACTTGGGAGAACCCCTGAAGAACAAAGGATGAGTCTATAAAAAACAAACCAGACAATTATGGAGAGACTTGTGAGAAGGAATTACAAGACCTAAAAGGTGTCAGGATTTCATGGAGGAGAAGAAGGAATACAACCTGAGCAGCAAGTGAATCAAAGAGTCTTTGTGCAAAATTTAGCCCTCATTCTTTGTACATTCCTCTTTTTTATTGTTGTTGTTGTAAAGAAAATAATCTTCCAGGAAGTCATTACATCGATTCCCTGTCACATTAACCCATGCTGAAAACTAATGTTCTGCCAAGGGAGACAATAGAAATGAAAGATTTGATTTCTCTCTCTCTCTCTGTTTTTGATGGAAGCTATTCCAGTTCAGATGTCTTTGCATTGTTGATTCCCCCTCAGTTATTGGCTTTGGTGCTCTCCCCCAAACTTGTTCATGCAGACCACGGGATCCCAGGGTCAGTAAGGTTGGAAAAGACCTCTGAGGGCATCAAGCTCAATCATTGACCCAACACTGCCAGGTCCACCATGTCCCCAAGCACCACGTCTGCACATTCTTTGAACACTTCCAGGGATGGTGACTCTACCACTGCCCTGGGCAACCTGTTCCAATGCTTGACCACACTTCTAGTGAAGATTTTATTTTTTTTAATATCCAATCTTAATTTCCCCTGGCAATATTTGAGACTACTTCTTCTTGTCCTTTCACTTGTTACCTGGGAGCAGAGACTGACTCACCTGATTGCACCTTCCTCTCAGGTAGGTTCAGAGAGTGATAAGGTCCCCCTGAGCCTCCTTTTCTCTGGGCTGAGCCCCTCCAGCTCCTTCAGCCACTCCTCATCAGACCCGTGCTCCAAATGATGTTGGTATTTTCTGGATTGTGGGCACAGGAATAAATCTTTATGGTGCAAACAGAGCTCTGGTGCCTAAGCAGAGTTCTTTGGGGGCTCTGGAGTGAGGGAGGATGCTCAGATTCCTGGTCTGTAGTAAGTGAGGTCATTGCAACAGGATATCCAACATGGGACTGATCCTCAGGGTATGGTGGTGCACACCTGCCTGAGGTCTGAAGATCAGATCCTTCCCACACAGAAGCAATCATTGCTAATACAGACCCAGAAAAGGTCAATTTCTTCAACTAAGATGATAATATCAGCTGCTATTTTTATCTTTGGAGCATATCAGTAATGTCCTCCCTGAAAGGGTTTCCTTCATGGATCCATTTGTTGTGCTGAATGTCGTTTCTCCAGTAATCCCCTTGCACCTGAACCTAAATCCATGTCTTTGAACAGCCTGCCCTGTTTCCTGTAGCTCTGCCTCTCCCACTTTCTCTCTGGTGGTTGCACATTACCTGAGGCTGTACTAGTTGAACTCTCTGGCAGGAGTTTTCTGTCTGTTCTTTGCTATCAAGGGAACAGGCAATTTAGCAGTACAGCTGTTTGAAAATGCTGTGCTGGGAGAATTTTCAGCTCTAACAGCTCATTGCAGGGCTTGTTTGTTTTTGTTTTTTAATTACTTCTCATTTTGAAATGTGTGCTGCTCGTTATAATCCATCACATGTAAAGATATAATTTATCATGTTGCAAAGTTGAAATTGGAAAGAAAAAAAACTATACAGTTTCAAAACTTTCTTTTTCCTTGTGGATTTTTACTTCTCATTTTAAATATTCATTCCAGTCTGGAGTGATGTTTTTCTTCAAAACAAATCAGCATTTATCATATAAAGGATACTCTCAATTTTTCTCAGCTCTAAAAAGTGGATTGAGAAGTCGGTTATGACTCCTCAGTTTAAAGGGAAGTGGGATGTTTTAATCAAGGGATGGTATTCCTTTGCCAAACATCATCCTGAGCTCTATTTAGGTGCTGCAGTGAGAGAAAGAATGCTTTTTAAACTGCATTCACAGTCTGTTGCCATTGAATATCCTGCAATGGAGTGGGCACCACTGAATTTCTGTGTGTAACAGGTCACAATTCGTCCATTCACAGTGTGCTTCACCTTAGAGGAGTGTAAACCAATCTCAACCAATTTTCCTGCTTGGTTCTCTTGTCCTTCCAGGTCAATGTCCTCTGTCTATCCTAGTACAGTGTCTACTCTCATTTATTCCTATTACAAAGCTGGTGAAGGATCTTGAGAGTAACTCCTATGAGGAGCAGCTGAGGGAGCTGGGCTTGTTTAGTCTGGTGAAAAGAAGGCTCAGGGAAGGTCTTACCCCTCTCAAAATTCCCTGATAGAGGCTGTAGCCAGGTGAGGCTTGGCCTCTTCTCCCAGGCAGCAAGCAACAGGATGAGAGGACATGGCCTCAGGCTTCTCCAGAGGGGATTCGTGTTGGTCATCGGGAAGAATTTCTTCACAGAAAGGATGGTCAGGCTTTGGAAGGGGCTGCCCAGGAAGGTGGTGGAGTCCCAATCCCTGGAGATGTTGAAGAAACAATTGGACATGGCTCTCAGTGCTCTGGTCTCTTTGAGAAGTTGGGGATAAGAAAAAAGGTTGGACTCAATGACCCTTTTCCAACTTTAATTATTCTGTGATTGCCACCCGTTCCTCCCTTGGCTTGTCAGTGGTTTTCCCTGGATGAAGGCATAGCAAACGAACAGACTCTTTTCCCTGGGAAGGCCACAGACACTGACAAATAATTCCTGGCGGCTCTTCCTGCAACAGATTGGCACTTCTTTGCTCTGCCACTCTGCACCCAGAGCAGGGCTGACAACGAGCACAGGTTTGCAGTGCAGCCCTCTGTCAAAGCCCATCCTCCAGCCTGCAGCCACTCAGAGAGAACAAAACAAAATCACTGGATTTCACACTGACACAGCATCCATCCTCCAGGCTGCCAGCCAGGGGATAGATCTGATCACAGGCTGCTGACTGACAGAGGTGACTTCCTAAAACACTGAGGCAAGATTATCCAGGGCTCCTTTGTCAGTTCCCTGCAGCTGCAAGCAGGGAACATTTTGGCAGGCAGCTGCCCTGACTGCTCACGCTGTCTCTCACACACAAACACACATTTGTGCACAAGTGAAGGAATCACTAAGCAGATGTACTCACAACAGCTCCTAAACTGTCTTTTTATTTTGCAGTCACAACAGTCAGCACCATGGAAATCAGGCATTGATCAAAATTATTGAACAATTAAGGCATGATAATGAGCATCTAATATGGCTGCTAATGTAATTACAGTGTCATATCACTTAAAGCTGTGCTGCTGGGTGGGGAGGCAGGATGCTGGAATATTAAGGGCATCTCTCACTCCTATGCTCATTCAACATCTTCCAAAAATTCAGTTAAGTGAACCTGGGGAGGAACAAAAGCAAAAATTGGAGAAAAATTGTCACTAGCAGTGCCACCAATTGTCCACACGAGTGGCTTTCCAATGGATAGGTACCAATGTTTTATTTTGATGCATTATATCTGAAGAAGGGATAGAAAAGGGGTAGAATTTTGCTTCCAGAAAAAGAAGTTCAAGTGTATGGGAACAAAAAGAGGAGGAAGCTGAAAATATAAGTCAGAATTTATCATGCAAGTGGAGCACAGGAAACAATTTTATTCTTTCCACTGGCCATGATCCCTTGACTGTGGATAAGGTTTGTGGGATAGTGACAATCCGCTTGTCTTACAAGTGTAAATATTGCTTCAGGGAATATCTGCAGTTCAAGAGGGAGTCTCAGGTTTGTGTGCAAAGCATAAGGAACGTGGATTGGTTCTGCTAATCATGTTTGTGCAAAAGTCAGGCACATATGTAGGAGAACGAGCACGTTCAAAGGTGCCTGTGCTTCATTTGCAAATGGAAAGTGTATCTTCTTTCCATATGTAACATGCCAAACTGAGAGGATCCAAAAAAACCCCCAAAACTCTGCCTGTCTTGCACTTCCAATGCTGCAAAAGCTAAAAAAGTATTGAACCTTTCCAAATGTGGATCTAAGTACCTTCAGCATCCTCATTTCATGGAGCAGTAATGATGCAACAGAGGGTGACTCAACATTCAAGCACCATTTCAGATCATGACTTATTTCTTTAAAACTGTGTTTCCATCTTCTCAAGGGAGAATCCCAGAGTTAAGATATGTAAATGGCCAGATTTATCAAGGGACTTTTAAAATAACTTGATTGTGTCTAAAATTTAGTCCAGAAATTTTAAAACATTTCACCATTCTTTAGCCATGTAAAGTGCAGGTAACTCTGTTGGTCTATGTTGTGAGTGATCTCAACTAATTTTCAGTGTTTAAATCCACCTTAAGTGAAATAGATACGCATCAGTTCTTAAATGTTTGTGGTAGCCAGCAGAGAATTAATCAGTCAGAGCAGCCCACTGCATCCAATAATCTGGAAAACCACTAGGGGCATGATTAATGTGTCTAAAAAGATGCTTTTTGAGGTGATTCCTCCCCTCTGGTCTGCTCTGGAGAGACCCCACCTGCAGTGCTGCACCTGAAATGTTCTCCAGTACATCTCTGCACCAGCTGAGGGAGGCTCAGCTGTCTCAGCAAAAGTGACCTGGTGCTGTGTGAGATGCCCTGAGATTCCTCTTGTGGATGTCTGAGGTATAAAAAACATCCACAGGAAATATCCCAGGTCTTGCAGCTTCTGTCCTTGTGGTGCCAGGCTAGAGAGATAAAGAAATATATATATTCAAGGCAGTATCAGGTTTCTTTAGAAGCTGTGAACTTGTGCATGTTTCAGATACATAAACACAAGTTTTTTGTGCCATTTTTGATGTGTTAGGGTATCCCTCCTGGATCCAGGTAGTAGTGCAGAGATCCTATGACAGATCTCCCAGTTTCCCATGGAAGGTATTAGTTGGCACCAGATATCTATGGTGATTAATAGAGTTAATTTAAAGGGAAATTTAGAGGGAAATTCACCTGGCCAAATACAGGAATTTGTTTTAGAATGAGGTGAATTGGCCTTAAAATCCACTAATTCAAATCCATTAATACTGCTGTTTCTTCTTTAACCATAAAGGCAACCCATGGTGATCTCATCACCTATTATCACCTATCCCAAGTGCTATTAATACCCATATTTAATTAAACTCGTCATAACAAAACTAATAGGCGTCTCTTTTCTTGTAGACAAATTACCATTTTTTTTCTGGTTTATTTTGGTAATTGCCTTGGTTTAAGGAAATACAGAATTTTTTCCCTATAACTGGAGACCTTACATCTTGTCTCTGGGAACTACAGAACACACGAAAAGTAAATTACTTCCTTAGAAGAAGAGATCCGATTTTTTTTTTTTTTTTGACAGCTCTTTTCTCACCTCATTATTTCTCCATCACAATAACTAAAGCTGTCAGATTCCTGACGGAAAGCTGCAAAGGAAGCATGTTGCAAGCAGCTGGTCTTCACAGAGCTGTTGATTCCCTGCTCTCTCCACCCTGTTCCCAAATGTAGAATTCACAACCAAAGCAAAACAAAGCAGAAAATACATTTTCTTCCACCTGTGCAGGTTTGCCAAAGGAACGGGGTATTTCACTGACATGTTCACAAATGTGAGACTAGAAACAAAAAACCAGATAACTGGACAATGAAGAGTGTGAGTGGGTTTGCTGAGCTGGGATCTAAGGATTCGTGTCATGGGTGGGTTACCCTCCTTCCCTCCCTTGGCTTCTGGACATCAGGGTTTGCTGGATGTGCTTTGAGATCCACAGGTGGAAAGCAGTGTGTAGAATTTAGGAATTATGGGATAATTCCCTAGGAATTATGGCTGATTCTGGATCTAGAAAAAGAAGTTATCATAGAATCACAGAATGGCCTGGGTGGGAAGGGACCTTAAAGAGCATCTCCCTCCACCCCTCCTGCCCTGGGCATAGACCATCCACTGCTGTGTGGGCTTTAGGTGAAGAACACCCTAAGGCATGGAAAGGTGGTTTGGGAAGAATGAATATGGGGAAAATAGAGGTCTAAGGGGTCAGAAAGGATAGGCAAATCGCAAATTTGGCTTTCACCTGTTTTCTGTAAAAGCTCTTTTTGTCTCCTTCCCTATGGGTCTGGTCACTTTCCTCTAAAAGGCTTAGAGGGTTGGATTCATCACATTAACTGTTTGGTGTTTATACCAAGAAACAGTAAACCAACAGCTTTTAGATCAAATTTTCTCCTTTGAAGACAAAAAAAAAAATCAAGGTTTGGTATTGACATGGGAAAACCATGTAGCTATACAGCTGCTCCTGCCATATAAATTGGGTCACTTTTCACACCACTCACTCTTAAGATAAGTGATGATTACTTGTTGAGCCTTTTAGCCCCTCCCCTTTCTCCACAACGATATAATTATTACTGTCACTCCTGAAATATCTCCATAGGAATTGAAACTTTTACAAAAATAATCACTGAGATTGATGACAGTAATTTAAATATGTTTAGGCTACTAATAAATCTTGGAGTTAAAGGAAGCCTACAGCAAGGACAACCCCCATGCCCTGGCAAGCAAATAATTGAGGGAAACCATTTGCATAATCAATATATTATAAGGTATCAGGACATCTCTCCTTGTTGGTCTTGGTACTCCTCTGATGTCATTATCAAGGTAGACATGACAAATAATATTTTATGTCTATGAATGATAATCAGCACACTGCAGAGTGTGTATCTTTATTGATTTGATTAAAAGCTTTGATCTGGGAAATTACCAATTAATGCTATCTAAATTAGTCTCTGTGGGTTTGGACAGAGCAGCAGGAAAATAATTCTCTCGTAAAGCCAGCGATTGGACACAAAAGCAATTTGTTTAATCGTGCTAAATCTGAAAAGAAAATATTCAATTTGGAGGTTCCCTGCAGGTCAGTCCTCAGTTCCTCATTAGTCATTAATGACTGCACTTCAGCCCCACTGTCTGAAATTGCATGTGCACTTTAGAGAGGCTTAATTAAAAAAAAGACAGGGAAAAAAGTCTTCCTTAAACAGCTGAGAGTCTGTGACAACTGGATCTGCTTCAAAGACTGAGAACAGAGCAGAGCAATTTTGGAAAGGAACTTGCTAACCTGGCAAGGAGGAGTTTGAGCCCAGCTTGCTGGGCTAGGGACTGCAAAACCCTGGGATAATCAGAAACCATGGACGAAAGGAAGCAAGCAGAGCACAGGGCAGAAGAGGATGATACTCTCCTTTGAGTACCTGAGCACGCCCAGCACGACAAACAAACAGGAGGAATGAGAAACCCAAGTGCAGGTGCAGAGCTATGACACTGGAATTACAGGGGTTTGGAGGAAACTCGCAGTGCTGGAGCATTGTGATGGACAGAGCATTGTGTAGGGAGAGGCAGGGAGGATGGCAGCAGGGTTTTGTCTCAGCTGGTTCTGCTGGGGAACAAGATGCAGAAGGGTCAGCAGAGCACCCTTATGAGGAGAAGCTAAAAGAGACTTTCAGAATGACAGAATATCTGAGTGGGAAGGGGCCCATGGGGATCATCGAGTCCAACTCCTGGCCCCACACAGGACAACTCCAAGAGTCACACCATGTGCCTGAGAGCATTTCCCAAACTCTTCTCGAACTCTGTCAGGCTTGGGGCTGTGACCACTTCCCTAGGGGTCCCATTCCACTGCTCAACCACCCTCTGGGTAAAGAACCTTTTTGTAACATCCAACCTAAACCTCCTGGACACAACTTCAGGCCATTCCCTCGGGTTCTGTCACTGTCACCACATAGACATCAGTGCCTGTCCCTCCTCTTCCCCTCACAAAGAAGTTGTAACTGCAATGAGGTCTCCCCTCAGTCTCCTCCAGGCTGAACAGACCGAGTGTCCTCAGCTGTTCCTTGCATGGTTTCACCTCCAGACCCTTCACCATCTTCTTTACCCTCCTTCAGACACATTCTAATAACTTCATATTCTTTATATATAATGATGCCTTTTTTATATTTTGACCTGTTTAGCCAGAAGAAAAGGCTAAGGGGTAACTAATTCCAACCTCCTCAAAATTTAGTGGTGTTAGAGCAAAGGCAGATACAGGCTCCTTTCAGAGGTGCCCCACTAAAGGCAGTGGTCACAAATTTCAGCAATTTGGAAATATGTTAAAAAATTCTTCATCACCAGAATGGTTAAGTACACATTTAGGGCTGGAGAGCCTGTGGCATCTCAAATACTTTCAGATTTTTCTGCACAGCCAAGGGGAAGGAGGTTTACCTTGGAAATCAGCCCTGTCTTCAGCAGAAGTTTCAATTACAGAACTCCAGATACCCTTTCCAACCTAAGAGATTCTTTGATTGCTCACTGGCCTGCAGAGTAACTCAGGAAATAAACATGACTTACATTTTGGCTCTTCATTCATAGCAGTGTCATATCTTGTCTCAAAGCTCCCTCAACATATTGTGCTGCTTAGAATCCTGATACTTGCAGCAGTGAATAAAACACAAGCAACCCAGGAAGTGGAGAAAAATATATCTAAATAAAAAGTTTTGCTACAGATCCCCATCACACCTCTAAAATCCTTCTGAAGTTATCCTCAGAATAGGCATTAATTTATATCCCAGAATCACAGAATTAACCAGCTTAGAAAAGATCTTTGAGATCATCAGGTCCAACCTATGACTCATTGGACTCTCCTCCTTTTCCACAGTTGTAGTGAAGGTTTTGAAAGACCAAAACAAGACTGTGGAAGTTGAAAGAAAGTAAAATATTCTCTATCTGTTTTGCGAGGGAATGGAACTAGCTGACCTTCAAGGTCCCTTCCAACCCAAACCATTCTATGATTCTATTAAAAAACACATAAATTTGAGTGTTGCTTGTTCTAAATGCAATTCCGTGCCTTCAAGAGTTTATAACCTAATAGTAGCATGGAACTATTCCTCATGGTAAGTTGAATCATTACCCAGATGTTCCTCTTAAGTAGGAAATAAGTTGTTTGATTCTAATTATTTTTCTTTCTAGTTTCTAGAAATAAGTTTTCTTTGTACCCTTCAAAGTTTGGGCCTGTTTTGCCTTCCTCCTAATCCTATCTCACAGCAGGAAATGAGTAAATAATTCTAGTGGGTGCACTGGCAATTTGGCCAATGCTAAAGTGGTGCATTGGAATTTCAAACTGGTGAACCAAAACCACTACACATTCTTTTTTCATCTGCATTCTAGAAGTCACACTGAAAAATGTAATTCACTCTGAAACTTCTGCCAAGAACAACTCCACATGAACCCAGTATCACAAAGGATTCTCTCTGTTAAACTCAGATCATTGGCATGGCTCAGTGTCCTGCACCAGCTCTTCCCTTAACTTTTGGGGAAAGACCAGTGAGGATTTAAGGGTTTGGTCTGTTGAGTCTCATGTTTATTGCTACCATTACCAGCCTGGAACATGGAAAACAGAATCCAAGCTTTTTATTGCCTGGCTTTAGTTTCTACAAAATTCTGTGCATCCCCTTTAGCTGAGAATTTGCTGGGTTGGTTTGTGGGGGTGTTTTTTTGGAGGAACTTGAAAGTGAGCACTGTATGAACACGTTCTTGGGACACAGCTGTTCGTTAGCACAAATTACCTCTTGTTCTGACCACCTCCCCCTCCAAAGCACCTACTGAGACAGGCAAGGGAAGATATGAGCTTTGCCATGGCAACCCAACACCTTCCAGTGAAATTAAAGCCCAAATGGGAAAGGATGGCAGGCTCGGTGGCAAACAAAAACCTCACTTTTCCTTTCAAATGAAGCTGATGGAAGTTTTAGATGTGTCTTGAGATATTAATAACTAGTCAGAATTTTTCTAGAGACGGTGAGATGAACAAAATAATTACAGCAGTGGCAGTAAGACTGGTAATAAAATGAGCAACTCTCTTTGAACTTGAAGCTATCATTAGATTGACTGAGGAGATCAGCATTTGGGCTTAAGTCCCTAAAGCAGAGTCTCTGGCTCTACAAAGGTATGAGAAAAATACTGTTCCAGTATTTCAATCTTTTTAAATAGCAGAAGAGTTTCCCACTGGGGCACAGTTTGTAGAGAAAGGAAGTGCCTCGTTATTTTGTTTTACAGGGTGTCATTCCAGACCCAGAGCCAGGCAGGATTATACTTTTGCAGAGGAGAAAGATAAAAATAGTCCTCGCTGCATCAAAGAAGGCAAAAATTAGACTGGAAAACAAGATGAGCTTAGGTGTGGCTCACTGACTTTATATCTGTCAATCTGCTGTTTAGAACATGAGCTATGAGAAAATGCTACTGTCCTGCTTAAGAAAATTTGTTGTTAAATGACTTGGATTGTGAGGGGTTTGATTTCAAATCCTCATTTGGAAACCCTTTGAGCTGTTTTGAGAGGAAAGGTAACCCAGCTCCATCTCCTGGAATTTTTTTCTAATTGTTTCCTTTCTCACACATCCTAATTTATACATGTACTGAGTATGTGCTTAGGACCTAGAGACAAATATACCATACAATTTTTTCCTTCAATGGTTTTCTCTCCCTCTCTAAACATAGTTTTATTGTATCCTGGACTAGAGATTTCTTTTCTCTGAGAATTTTCATGTGTCTCCATTCTGAAAAATTGCTACTTTCAAAAAAATTTGCATATGGTTAAAAGAATTCCTGAGTAGTTCTGCCAGTAGTTCCTGTTCTGAACACTGTATGATCTACACCCCTTTCAACAATGGAATCAACAGAAATTTAGAAAAAATGAGTTTATAGTTGGGCTTTCTCTTCACTGACCATCTAGAAACTGAATTTCCATGTTATGCTTCTTTTATTTAATGGAGGGTCAACAAATCCAAGATATTACAGCCAGATCTCACTGCAGGTCAGCATCTTGAATAAATGTGGAGCTCAGATTTTGCTTAATGTGATTCCTCTAGTGCATGATGGCAACTTTAAATCAAATCACTCCTCATTACACTCCCCATCTTATGTCAGTGATGCTTGAGCAGCTCAGTCCTCTCACAGGATTCCAGACATTCAAGAACTCATAAACTTCATTCCACCCTTACCAGCAAGATGGAGCCAACTGCAGAAGAGACAATGTGGGATGAACTTCTTGTAACCCCCATTCCCTGTCCCCTTGAGCCACTGGGAAGGAGATAGGGAAAATCTGGAATGAAACTGAGCCCAGGAAGAAGGAAAGGGAAGAGGAAAAGAGATTGTAAGATTTGATTTTATTTCTCATTTTCCCAGTCTGATTTGAATTATAATAATTTAATTAAATTTCCCCAAGTCAAGCCTATGACAGTAATCAGTGAATAATCTCTCCCTGTCCTTATCTCACCCCACAAGCCTTTCATTATTCCTTCTTTCCCCTGTCCAGCTGAGAAGGGAAGTGATGGACCAGCTTTTTTTGGACACCATGTCTCCAGCCAGGCTCAACTCATCACAAAGTCTAATAAAAAGTAACACTTTCCCAACAAGCACACACTGATCTCGCTTGGATGAATACACCTCTCCTTTTAGCATGGTTTTTAAACTAAAAGAAGAGAGATTTAAATTAGATGTTAGGAAGAAATGTTTTCCTGTGAGGGTGGTGAGACCCTGGCACAGGTTACTCAGAGAAGCTGTGGCTGCCCCATCCCTGGAAGTGTCCAAGGCCAGGGTGGATGGGATAGTAGAAGGTGTCCCTGCCCATGGCAGGGAGTAGGAATGAGATGATCTTGACAGTCCTTTCCAACCCAAACCATTCTGTGATTCTATGATTTGTCTCAAAAACATGGAAGTCACTCATTGCCTACAGCCCTCTGGGAAGATAAGGCTGTGGCTCAGACAGGGACAAGGAATCTCCAACTACAGAAAAGACTTTTCCACTCACAGTCCTCCAATTATCCTGATCTAGCCTTGCATTTCAACCCCCCGTTTTACGTTTCCTTCAAAAGAGATTCACTTTCTGGCTTAATTTGAAGGTAAAGCTCTCCTGACAGCATTTTGCAACAACAGAGATCTGACTGAAAGGACCAGGTTCTGAAAGAAATAGCTGCAACCTACTGAGAAAGATGCAAACATGTGGGTTTAGAAATCTCATTTATTGTTATTCACCCAAGCACTTCATTTCTTCCTCTAAAGGGAGCTCACACAAAGCTCCTCGAGTGTGTGGGCTGGAACAAAACCTTCAAAAGCCTTAACGAGGTTCTCGGAAAAAGTTGGTTAGGCTGTTTAGTCATAAGATGTTTTCATCGTACACTTTCATTTTCATTTAAATGAAAACATTTTGAAATAAGAAAAGGAAGTTAAAATTCTGTTTGGAAAGGGAAAATGAAACAGTTGGAAATGCAGTTTTGGTGCAGAAGAAATGAATTTTTAAAAAAGCAATTGCAAAAGTTAGCATGTATCAAACCAAAGTTTTTTCTTTTACAATTTCATTTCCTTGGAAGTTTTACTGAGATGGAATATATTTGCTCCATTTCCAAATAATAAAACAGTTGGAAATTATGGAATTCCTCTAAGTGGAATTTCTTTCCCTGTCTAGCTCTGCTTTGAGGGAGGAGGAGAAATGCAATTTTCTCTGAAATATAACTCAAATGACTTGTAGGTAGGAACCATTCTTGTAGGTGTTGTAATCATTATATTGGTGTCTACACAAAACATTTTTCCTTCTACTTGAATCCTTCTTTTATGTCTTCCTCCTATTATAATTTTAGACACTGTTTGTTTCCTGTGGCTGTGTACTGCCTGTCCATGGGCTGAATGTAAAGCCATTAAACTCCTCTATATTCCACAGCAGAATTTTTCAAACTTGAAAAAGAATTTACTCAAAGATGACAACAATCTCCAAGATTCCCTACAGGAACTACAATAAAGTAAAATAATTCATTGAGCTGGGACCTTACTTTTAGCATCTTCATCAAAGATGCTTCCTCTAAGAACATTAGAGACTAAACTATTGAAAATATAAATAAATGGTGTTAATATATGTTACAAAATGCAGTACATGATTAAGAAATACAAATCTTGATGGTATTTATTGTGGTATTTACTTGTCATGGCACCTGTAGTCACTGCTTCTCTGGCTGTAGATTCTCCTATCCTGTAAGATCATAAAAGCCTTGTAGTAGTCTTATTTTTGCACAGATTCAGGTGTGCCTGGAGCAAAACTCTACAGTACTGAGGGCCTTTTGGTAATACATTTAATAATAAATCTTAAAAGCCTCTGCTTCACCCTTGCCAGAAAGTATTTTGGGAAAGGTTGCCAAATTGCAGCAATTTGAAGAACATGGCTTCCATTTAATGAAATCTGTGGTTATATTGAAGCACATAATCATGTGGAAAATGCACAAGAATTGCATTTCTGCCTTGGAACAGCAGCCTTAAAACGTAGATCAAAAATCGGAGAAAAGGGAAAAACCAAGAGAAAAGCACTTTGCTTCCCTCCAATCTCCACTTGCATCAGACAAGCAGGGTCACCTTGTATTCTGCTGTAGATCAACACCCTTGCCCTCAGCTGAAGTGCTCATGTATTTAGACTTTCATTTTTCCTGTTAAAGAGCTCCCATGAGACCCTATCTACATGAGAAATGTCTGGCATTTATTATTGTGACACAAGCAGCAGTCCACAATCTGTCTGGCAAAACTCCACAGAGAAAATGATTCAAGAGATCAGGAGCAGTCTTGGAGTTCTTTTACAGCCCCCAAAACAGGGGCTACACCCACAGAAACCAAAAATATTTTCGGCTTAAAGTCTGCAGTTCTTGACTGTCATACTGACTTATTTTGAGGAATTAAAAACCCACAGTGTTTATTTTGGGAAAGAAAGAAAAGGGCTAACCTATAAAATAGTCAAACCTGAGCTGCACATGATTTCATCATGAGTTAATTACCCATAAAGGCATCTTGTCTTCATCCCTGCCTGCTCTTAATGTAAGTCCTAAGTGTTTACTGTTCATTAAAGGCTGATGCTAATGGAAAATCCACAGTCTATCACTAGAATAAATAAAACATTTTAGAGTCTTGTAGCCTTAGCAGTGCTAATATCAGTCATGAAATATGCTCAGAGTAAAACCACTGGATATCTTGGGCAGAAAAATAGAAGTCCTACAAAAATTCCAATCTAGACTCTAATAGCATCCCATGTTTAAATATTTGGGTTCTTAAACAGCACTAAGAAATTAAGGCCCTGAAAAAATTCACCTGTTATAACACCTTCCTGTTCCTGCTGTAGCAGTTCCCACAGTCCCATGCAAAGCAAAATTTATTTTGCCTGAAATATCATGGGGATTGAAAATCTAAGCAGACATGTGCACTAGATTCAGATGTCAGCTTTCAGGGAACTGTTCCCATTAGTATATATTATATTTAGATATATAAAACTAGAGAAAACAGGAATTGTGTTCTGCTTCCTTAGTTCTTCATTTGTCTTGCTCAATATACAAGTTATAATTTCTAAATGAAGAGCTGTATGAAAGCTACTGAACACACTAAATGTGAGTTTTGTAAATAGCTAATGTTAGACCAAGGGTTGAATCCAAGCCAATAGGATCACACAAGTTTTCTAAATTCACAGTTTCACCATGGGTGATGGAGATAGTTGAGATCCAAGGATATCCCTCATCCCTCTCCTTGTCACGCCTCATCCCTGTCCTCAGAACATGCAGTGAGCCATCACTTTCCTTCATTGTTCTCCTCCAAAGAGCAGTTACAGTGAAGCTTGACAGGGAAGTGACAGATTTCCAGAGTTTCCTACATTTTATCTCATCCCCTGAAGTTAATTCTTGGGGGTGGTGGAAGGTTAAGGGTTTAGGTCTCTTCCACTCCACTGCACCATCTTCTTCAATGGCACTCTGAAATACCAAGTTCAGACTTCATCAGCCTCAGCATCTGGATTTTAGTCAATTTTAATGCCTAAATGATACTAGAAAGATGCAAAGGAAGACCAGCATCCTCTTTGCTGATATCATGTCCTGAAACGTTTTCCTTTATCTCCAGGACTAAATGATCTTCTCTTTCCTGCTCCATCTTTTTTAAGTTAATGACTCAAAAATATATATTGGACATGAGCAATTTAGCTCTAACTGTGATGAGAACCTTAATTGACCTGAGTGCTCTTTATGAGGGGGATGTATTGGTTTTATACAGATTCCCTGCCTTCAGTCAATGTCTTCTTCCAGCACTCAGTATTTACAGTTGAACCCCTTGAGGCTTGATACCATTAGAATCATTAGGGGGAGATTATACCATGAGAAAAACTTTTTCCCAGCCTCTCTTAGGAGTAAGCAGGCAGCTGCACCAAACAGACAAAATTTGCACTGCATCAAGCTGCCTTTGAGGAGGTTTGGAGAATAATTTTCTGTTGGCAAACTTCTGTGGCAGGAAACCTCTGCACAGACAAAAGCCGAGGAGAGGATTTACTTTACTTAGAGGATTTACTTAGAACTGAGCTGGAACAGGTTGGCAGAGAAGTTGTGGATTCCCCATCCTTGGAAATATTCAAGGCCAGGTTGGCTGGGGCACATGGCAGAGGAGTTGGAATTAGATGATATTTAGGGTCCCTTCCAACCCAAACCATTCTATGATTCTATGAGCTCACATTTTCTTTCAGGTACCTAAATACAAAAGAAAGATCTGGCTGGAATTCTGATGCATGAATTTACATGCAGGGGTGCAATGCAGCATGGAGAGGGAAGAAACTGCAGGAGAGGATAAGAAATGACAACATGAGGATATCCTTGCACTCCTGCTGCTGAGCCACCTGTCCATATCTAACCTCAAAAGGTGCATCCAAGGTTGGGAGCAGATTCCAGCTCCAAGCACAGCCTGGAGCACCCAATGTCACCAATGTTTTCTGGGATACTGGGAGCACCATCTTGGGAAAAGCCTCCATTAGTTCACTGGCTCATCCAGCAATTGTGAAACTCCTCCAGGCTGCTTGCAGAGTTTTGGAATTCAGGAAATTGATAAGCCTGTCACTTAACAATACTTTTCCATGAGTTTTCTGCGTTTGAGATGAGATTTTCATCAAAGGAGACTTGCTGCACCTCTGCTCCATATGGAACTTTACCCTTTTGGGTAACTGGATCCTGTGGAATGGCACTGAGACATGAGCCAGGGCTGGCTGAGAAATCCCTAACAGGCAGTGGAAAGGCTGCTGCTGTTTCTAACCTGTTTTCTCAAAAATAAAAAGTCAGAGTTTGGGCTTGCTTTAAATAAATAGTTTAAATAATATTAGACATAACTAAGGGTGAGGAAATATCCATGAATATCCATGAATATCTGTGACTTCTGTCAAGGTCACGATAATTTTTATAATATATATGACTTTTATTTCTATATCACATTGTTTGATGGCAGGGGGATTATTTTTATAAGCTTATCTGATCCTTTTTTAGAAGTTAGTTTTCATTTTAAAATATAATATTTCCACAGTATAGTCCACTAAAGCTTTGACTGGCAGTGAGAAGAGTTTCCAGCATCAAAACCACTTAGCCCCATTAATAGGGAGAGAAAATAGCTCTCCATGTAATATTAACACCCCAAATTTCTCTTTTTTCAAAACTGAAATAAATGCAAAAAATCTACAAAAATGGCAGCCGTTTGCAAAAATTTAAGCTCAAAACCATTTGCACTGAGATTGAAAAGCATTACAGAACATTCAGGCTGTATAAAGATGAATTTTATCACACAGGAGTTCAATCTAGCTTCAAATTTATAGCATTCATGGAAAAAGAACTAAGACATTTTATTCTGTGTGTGAAAAAGGCAAATGAGAGCCCTGCTTCTGGCATTAAACATCACCACACATGTGATGATAAATAATGAACAAAACAAGTATCCAAGGTGACTGACTGCAAGTGTATGTAGGTAAGTGAAGGCAGAATAAAACTGAGTGTTGATTTCCCTAAACAACAACCAAAAAAAGATTAAAAAATAAGATAATGAAACAAACCTCTCTGGCTGTCAAATCCTGTGAAGTCTATTGTAGGATCATGAGAGTATTTTGCATATGGAAAGCATAAAAGCCAATGAGAGAGAGAACAGGTATGCAAGCATAAAAGTGACAGGTGACAAAATTTATTTTGCTTGGTAAATCACTTTTATAATTGATATAGCTTTTTTATTAATTTTTAAAGCTGTGTATTTATGCCAAAATGAATTGTCTAGGTGTTAAAATTTGTGTTTCATCCCTCATTGTTATGAAATGGGAGTGGGAAGAGCCAATTCAATAAAGTGCTCTTTCTACTCCTATCCCTCCCAGGCTTCATTTCCCCAGGATGGCAGGGAATGGGACACCTTGCAATAAAAACAAATGTTCTCAAGGTGCTTTTTATCTTCCCTGTTTTATTCCTAATGTTGCTTGATTGCTGCAGAAAAGACACATTTAGTCAAAGGTCACTGAGAATGCACAAAAGAATAAAACCTCCACATTTGCGAAAATCCCCACTGTGTAAAAGCCTTCTCTGAGACTTACCCATCAGTGAAATTTCATTTTCTGGAGGGATTTGAAGTGATGCTAAGCCTTCAGCTGGCTTTTGGCCTTGTGGTGAGCTTTGCTCTCTTGGGAAAATGGCTCTGACGTCAATTGAATCCAATGACAGGTTTTAGTCAATTCTTTTTCCTTTTTACTGTTACTTTTTGGACATTGTCTTAAAAAATAGAAATCTTCAGAAACTTAATGATGTACCTGTACTATTCACATCAATTTACTTAATCACAGTAGGACTTTGATATGTGTGTATATATATATATAAATGAAAAATAGTAATTTTCTTTCCTTGCATCACAGCAATACGGAACCTTATCAGAGAATCATGGAATAATTAGACATGGAATGACCTTAAAATCATCTCATTCCAACCCTCTGCCGTGGGGAGGGACACCTTCCCCTATCCCAGGTTGCTCTAAGCCCCATCCAACCTGGCCTTGGACACTTCCAGGGATCCAGGGGCAGCCACAGCTTCTCTGGGCAACCTGTGCCACCCTCACATCTTGTGAAACTCAGATTTTTCTTGACCTCATTTTTTACTTCTCCTTCCATCCCACTGACACACAACAGCTTTTTAGCTTTGCCAAACCAACAGTTGATGGGTCTTAACAGTGAACTGGCTCAAGAGGGAATACATGGCAGCCTCAGTGGAAAAATGAATTCTCACAAATCTTTATTGCTCCAATAATGCTCCTTTATGCTACTGAGTGCAGTATGTCCAATAACAAAATGAACTCCTAAGTCAGCTATTTTTGTATCCAAAAACATGTGCCCTTGTTTTTCAGAAAACAAATGGAATCCTTCCAACATGCAATTTTAAAGAACATCAATAGAATTATCAACATTCCCCTGCCAGTTGCTGGCATTGCTTCTTGCAGGCAAAATAGTTTAAGCAAGACTCATGGGTTGATTTTTCTCTTTCAATTTGCAAATAAGAATGAGGGTATTGTCATTCAGTTTCCAGTGGAGCATAAGAATGGCATGGCAAATGGAATGTTGTGAGTTTGGGGGGGACTTACACAATCTGATTACAGTTTCCCCTTGGAATAACATATCATTAAACACTGTTGATCCTTTAAACTATATCCTGAAATTATATTGCCTAACAGAGGCAGGGTCAGCTCCTGGTCTATGATTAGGGCAGTAGACAGACATTATAATCCACTGGAAATATTTGCTTTCATTGACCTCTGAGGACCCTTGGATGTCCATGTTCCTTAGAGAAGCACCCAGATTAGACTGGATGAAAAAAGGAAATCAATGTAATCTCATCCTCTTTTTTTTTTTTTTTTTTTTTTTGGTGCAAATCTAATTGCGTAGAGTTTTGTACAATATCAGAAAGAAATCCAAAGTAGACACGATTCTACTGAAACTGTGAAATGTCTATAAGTTGTTAAGGAAAAAGTAATATATATTAAATGTATTTAGATGTAAATTTCATAATCTAATAGATTTTAAAGCACATTAATTACTGATGAATAAAATGTGATATTAGCTCTTTATCTTCACTGTGAAGATGAGGAGAATTAAGCACAGAAATATTTGGGGCAAACTTTATTGACTTGCATTTTCTGAGATCAGACACCTTAATCTAATTATTGTCTTTGATACAAAAATTTAACGTTGTTTATTCAGAAGTGTTCTGTCCCTGCTGCTGATGGTTTTTTGCTCTGTTGAAGTCAAAGGTAGAGATTCTTCAAAGTTTTTCATCAAATAAAGATCCAGAGAGGGACTGAAAGACTTTATAGGAAGAATTATCCTCAGGAAATTGAAATACATTTCTACCATGGAATTTTATTTTGACTCTGTATAGACTCCAGGACTCTACTTGTGTACTGTAATAATTTTCTTTACAGGTTATCTTTTGAGCTAAAATTCCCAGAAAAAAATACTTCTCAATGGATTTAGTCTCAAACACATTTCTGCCTTCTAGTTAATTTCACACACATATGCAGTGTCCCTATCAGATTATTTATTATGACTGTCCCTAAAGTCTGGTGGTGTTACACCAAGGACCTACTCATTTGTGTGTGGCAACTACAGCAGAAAATGCTCTGCAAACCCTCACTGGTCCTATCACAAAACAATTTCCCCTTTGATTTGCTAATTTCCTTTAACCCTCTCTTCATCCCATGGAGTGATCCCTCAGGTAGAAGAAAGAGTCCTCAGAATCCCAATTTCCCCCTATAATTAATCCATAAATCAAGGATTTTACTCTGTGAAAATGTCAGCCAGCAGTAATCTCCCTAACGTAATACAATCCAACTAAAAACTGAGAAGCAGACTATCAATAAGTAAAACAATTATAGCCCTTTAAAAATGGGATATTTGTTTAAAACATACATAGAGTAAGAATATATTTGCAAATATAGTTGACCTATAATCACTCTTTATTTTTTTTTTTCATTCTTTTCAGAGTCTGTGCTTTCATTTGGAAAGCTCAATACTGATAAAAGTCACCAGGATAAACTCTGCTTGGGAAAATCAACCTTGTGGAAATTTGGATGAGAGTAGGACTGAGTGTACTGAATGACCTAAGTGAAATTTTAGAAGTTTATGGATTCGAAGGTGATCTGGGACTATAATTTTTCACTTTGTTTCTAGTCCACAAGTGTAATCTGACTCCTATACCTATATTTATACTCCCAACACTTTGCAACAGCTCAATGCCCCAGAAAAATTTGGTTTCTCCATCCCAAGACCATCCATGAGGGATGGCATCTCCTTGAGCTTCAGACCCCAAAGGAAAAGACTTTTTGATAAAGAGATTTTTTAACAAGGTCTGTAAAGACAAGGATAAGGGTCAACCATTTTAAGTTGAGAGAGAGCAGGTTTAGATGGGATATTAGGAAGAAATTCTCCCCTGTGAGGATGATGAGGCACTGGAAGAGTTTGCCCAGAGAATTTTTGGATGCCTCAACCTGGAGGAGTTCAAAGCTGGGTTGGTTGGGGCTTGGAGCAACCTGTTCCAGTGGAAGTTGTTTGAAACCCAGGGGGTTTCAAAGATGATCTTTAAAAGTGCCTTCCAACCCAAACCATTCCATGATTCTGGGAAAGAGCCCTTGGTCAAACCACGTGGCTGATTTCCCTCTGCCCTGCTCCTCAGCAGCACTGATGAAAAATAAAACCGAGAAGTTTCCATGGAAACCTTGTCTTGAATTCAGCTAAGTTCATCAAGCCTAACAAGATTTAGAGGAAATACTTCGGGGCTGATGAACTGGTATTTTCCCTGAAACATCTTAGTAGAAGCCCTAAAAACGTACACAGAGCCCTTTATGGTACACATAGGCCTTTTTTAAGAGTTCAGCCATGGCTTTTGCAAAACAGAAAGATGAAGTGAATCACTCACATGAATATTCAGCTTTAGCTTCACTTGCACCCATCAAAGCTTCTGCTGCCTTTGCAGCTGAGTGAAGATCTGGCCTGTTATTTGGCCTCGATGGTGATGCCAAGTATTTCTTTTTATTTAGCTTTTCCAGCAATCCCATTACACTGAAATCTGCTTGTCTATTCTTAGATATCACCACCACCACCTTGCTGTGATCACTGGAGATGAAAGTTTATCCTGCAGGTTTATTACGCTTTGAGAAAACAAATTACTTCCTGGCACTCACACGTCTCTCATTTTCAAGACCCTTAAATGATTCTCTCATTGATTTCCCAGTGTTCATCTTCTCAGCATCTACATGAAGTTGACAGCCATCAGAAATTCAAAGAGATGCTACTTCTCCTGAAGATTGAGAGCTGGAAAATGGTATTTAGCTGTGAGAAAGAATGAATGAGGGAAAATAGTATTCCTGAAAAATGTTCATCAGCTGCAAACACACACACACCAGGAAAGGTCCATCAAATGCAGTTTTTTTACTTCCCAGCTCAGTGCAAATCCAGATAATAAACAGAGAGAGATGATGAGAGGAAAAAAAAAAAAAAGAAAAGAACATGAAATACTGAGATAGAAACTCAGATTAAAAATAAACATTCAAATAACTAAATAATTTCAATATTTTTTTTCCAATGTGATAATTGCTTGAAATGCTGAATCTATTCCAACATCTTTAGATGATTTTTAGGGTTCCTTCCAACCCAAACTATTCCATGATCCTATGATCTCTATGTTTATTTTTAATTCTTCCTGTTTGCAGCACTCCAAGTGTACACAGGTTATTTGCAGCTTCTCAAACTGGAAGGGAGAGCTCAATGTTTTGCTCAGGAATAGTCAAACCAAGGGGACACCTCATCCTGGGAGAATTTTATATATTAAGCTGACAGCAGCATTCAAAATATTCTTCCTATCCTCATTTATCCTGCAGCCCACTTGAATTCATAACAACAGACATGGGAATATCACTTATTGGTAACTAGGACTTTTTGCACGTGGTCCTTTTATAAATACTACCTTTAAAAATCCCCTCGTATCTGCTTTGCTACTGAATTCTTCTTGATATTTATACAGTGCATAAACAACTCTGTTTTGTAGCACACCTACTTGACTTTCTCAGAGCAATGTACCCACTTTTCAGGTATTTCTGAACAGTGGCTCTTTATTTGCAAACGTGTACAAACAGGGTACAGATTCTTTCTATCCTTTGTTTGTGTCCTCTCTGTTAGAAATGAATGAATTTAAAGTGGTCTCCTTCTTGATTTTCCTTTACAATGGGGGACAGCTGCCTCTTGGTAAACAAGCAATCAGATGCCTTGGAGAACAACTCCAGGAAATGCTGTGCAGTAATGAAAAATATACAACAGCATGCAAGGCACCCTTTCAGCCTCCCTCTCTCCCTGTCAACCAATTCTGAACATACTAAACCATTAAAGAAGAACGTTAAGCTTTGGAGTAGATGGGAAGTTTTATGCCTTGTCATTATCTTCAGCTTCCAATGCTGGCAAGCAAGTATGGAATAATGAAAAACAGCAAAGAACCCAAACCCAACACACCACCACCACCACCAACAAAACCCCATGAAAACCAAACCAAAAATAAAAAAAATTTAAAAAGAAAAGCAAATTAAAAAGGCCCCAGTGGTCTGGTCAGGATTCTTTATGTGTAATGCTCAGGGGATATAGGCAAATAAATGTTTTGTCTTTTTCAGGTAGCTTGCAGTTGAGACTGGGTGATGAGAAGGGCATTATACTTTACCTGGCAAGCCAGCATCTATGCTAAATATAGAAGAAAGCAGCCAGAAAATAAACATAATTATTCTCTACCTGGCAGTGCAGTATGTGTGCTAAATATAGAAGAAAACACACAACAAATAAGTAATGTGATAACATATATATTTATGTATATATGTTTGTACTTCAAATCCCACAGCTTGAGTTCCAGCTGCCTTGAATGGCTGGAAATTTTAAATGGAGTTTTGATGGAAATTCTTGTATTTCTACTGTCAAGGGATGTAGGAGATTAAAAACCAAGCAAGCATGAATGATAAACCTCACTCGTGAAAGCAAGGACATGAGGAAAAGAGGAAGGGAAAAGTTCTTGGGTCTTTGGGTTAACCAACCTGGGCAGCATACTGTGTCTCTTATTGTTGTTCCTGGAAGAAAAACAGCTGTAACCTTTGGTTTTGAGTTTCACTCAAAACATCCCTTCAAAAAAAGCATGTTTTGGGGGAATATTCATTCAGAGATTCAAAATGGGTTAATTGTTATATCAAAGCAACCATGGGAAAGCATATGACAAGCAGATTAACACAAGAGACATTACAGAAAATATGTAATTTTTTTAATAGTTCCCTAGCAAGATAAAGAATTGTCATTGATTTACAGCCAGGATACTGAGAGGTGCATTTGTGCAGCACAGTCCAAACCCTGAGCTGGGCTAAACAAGGACAGCAGGTCAGTGAGTGCATGTGGCATGGCGAGCTCAGGGGTGGAGATGTTGCTCCCAGGTGCAGATTTGCTGCAACCGAGCTGTGACAAACTGCAGGTCTGTGATGTCCCACCTTTGCAGGCAGACCCAGCATGACCTCTGTGCCAGAGAAAGTCAGAGTGCAGGAGAGGAGCCCACGGCTCATCTCTCATTCTCAGGGGTACACACTGAAGGCATTTCCCTCTGGATAACACACTGGGATATCTCCACTATGAGCACACAGAGAGTAAAGGGTGTTTTGTTTTAAGGGAGAGAGGTGAGATATTCTTACTGTGTTTCCAGAAAGAACATCAGAACCCATGTGGCAAGGCTCCTGCTTGGCAGCTCCATGTGCCATATCCTAATAGGATGCAAAACACCTGCCTGGCAAGATCAGGATTATCGGAGCTGAGCTCATGCATTGCATGACTTTTTCTAATGAATCCCTCTTTAGCATACATTTATGCCAGTTGACAAAGTGAAAGAAGCAATTCCTTTAAATATTGAGCATTCATACGTAAATTGCAGCCTAGTGGAATCTTCTATCCAAACGGAATCCTTTATCTATTTCTGTTATATAAGAAAAGCAAATAATTTCTTATCGGTTGACTTTGAAATACAGGCAAGTGTTCAGTAGGAGTATTATGAAGTGTCAGCTTTTCTACAGCATTTACTTTTCATGCTCTTAATTTCTCATTTCATTATCTCGTCTTATTCTCTTGCCATGTCAGTGTTTTGATTTGATGGCTTCCATGTGACAAGAGCTCTTGCTGCGTGAGCGATACAAACGCGGCTTTAAAAGTGGTACAGCTTCCTATTAAGGCAGAGGCCCTTGCTCAGGAATTTCTTAAAGCTGCAACTGAGACAAGGCATAACCAGGGAAACTTTGATATGCACAGCAGGCTAAGCCCTCCTGCAGTCCCTGTGGATTGCTCTGCAAAACCTTTCTTTGTGTTCATGATTTGCAGAGGTTTGATCTGTTATTGCCCTGGCAAGGCAGAAGTGGCACATCACACTTTTATCTCTAAATGCTCTCACTTCAGTCAGCAAGATGCTCAACAGCATCTTACAGAAAAGAAAATATCATTATTACTTTAATGCCTGAAGAAAAGGCAATAATTTTTCCTTGTCTTTTCCTTGGGGTCCTTATCCCAAGCAGAGAATGAAAAGTACAGCCAGGACAGAGTCTGTCTCTGCCAATAATGGCCAAATTGACATCCTTGTCCTCAGAAATAATCCGAGGGAGGCATCTAGGTTAGTAGTGGCCATCAGAAATCCCAGGGCCATGTCTGCTGTCTCAGGGGCAGTGTGGAAAAAGTAAGGCCTCAATGGGTTTTGAAAAAGCAGGACCAAGAACAGAACCTTCACAGAACAAGGACGAATGTGGGAGGCCATGAAGATGCTCTGAAGCCAGGCTAGGAGAGTTGGGGATGTTCAGCCTGGAGAAGAGAAGGCTCCAAGGAGACCTCAGAGCCCCTTCCAGTGTCTGAAAGAGCTCCAAGAGAGCTGGAGAGGGACTTTGGACAACGAGCTCAAGTGGCAGGACAAGAGGGAATGTTTTTAAACTGATAGAGGGCAGGGTTAGGTTGGATATTAGGAAGGAATTCTGCTCTGTGAGGATGGTGAGGCCCTGGTACAGGTTGCCAAAGAAACTTTGGCTGCCCCATCCCTGGAATGGGATGCTCCAGGCTGTGTTGGACAGGCTTGGAGCATCCTGGTCTAGTGGAAGGTGTCCCTCATGGCAGGGGTTGGAACTGGATGATCTTTAAGGTTCCTTCCAGCCCAAATCATTCTGTAGTTAGAAGTCTGGTACCTCTGTGTTAGAAAGGAGAGAAGAATGAGTAAAAACAGTTGAACCGATCCCAAGTGTATCGTGAGAAACAGAATTGGAAGAAGAAAATCAGCTTCTCTGAGGAACTCCACTCAGTACAACACCAAGCATCAAGGAATATCTTGCTATGATTAGCAAAAGATGCATCAGAAGGTCCTGTCATAACTTCTCTCTCTTCTGGCTTTATCCCCCCACCCCATCACATTTTGGAAAGGAAATGCTGCAAACCTTACACACGAGGACTCACTTTAGGAACTCCACTGCACACGAGTGATGTGAGAAAGAACTTTTCACATGGAGCAAGCAAGACCCTGGAAAGGGAACAATGCAGTGCAAGGGAAGTGCCTGACCAAATGTATTCAGTGGGATTAGGGCAGCCCCCATCTGTACCACAACTCCCTTTGTAGGAATGGGAACACAAGCTTTCTCTCTTCAGAGGAAACTTTAATTAGCATAATGGGAAATTGCACCACTGGAATGAGCAGAATCGTTTGTGTATATTCCAGCTGTATTTATGCTGTGAGCTGACTCACAACACAGAGCAATTCGACTCCAAGATCTCCTCATTTGCCAGTCTAAATGAAGAAAAGACCAAATTCCCTAAGCAGATGAGAAGGCTGGAACTTTTCCTCTTGTTCTGCAGAGTCGTCGTCACTGACAAAGGTTTGGGGCAAAAACAGGCACAAGATGCTACCAAGGCTCAGGGATGGGTTTGAGGAAGGCTGTAGGTTGTTCTCAGCACAAGGACAGGGATCTGTTGGAATGAGTCCAGAGGAGGCCAAGATGATCAAAGGGCTGGAATACCTATGTGAAAAGACTGAGAAATGGGATGGAGAGGAGAGGAGAGGAGAGGAGAGGAGAGGAGAGGAGAGGAGAGGAGAGGAGAGGAGAGGAGAGGAGAGGAGAGGAGAGGAGAGGAGAGGAGAGGAGAGGAGAGGAGAGGAGAGGAGAGGAGAGGAGAGGAGAGGAGAGGAGAGGAGAGGAGAGGAGAGGAGAGGAGAGGAGAGGAGAGGAGAGGAGAGGAGAGGAGAGGAGAGGAGAGGAGAGGAGAGGAGAGGAGAGGAGAGGAGAGAAGAGAAGAGAAGAGAAGAGAAGAGAAGAGAAGAGAAGAGAAGAGAAGAGAAGAGAAGAGAAGAGAAGAGAAGAGAAGAGAAGAGAAGAGAAGAGAAGAGAAGAGAAGAGAAGAGAAGAGAAGAGAAGAGAAGAGAAGAGAAGAGAAGAGAAGAGAAGAGACCTGATAGCACCCTTGAAATATTAAAAGCCAGGTTGAATTTGAGCAACTTGGTTTAGTGACAGTTGTACCTGCTCATGGCAGGGGGCTGGAACTAAATGATCTTTAAGGTTACTTCCAACCTAAACTATTCTCATATTCTATGATCTTTTAATCACCTCAGAACTCCTCTCAAAAATCACTGCAGTGTTTGATTGTGCCCTGTGGTGTGAGTCAAAGGAGAAGGTGGCCAGAGAAGATGCTGAGGAGTCACCAGGCTGTGATTCACCTCTTGTAAGAGCACGTGAGGACAAGGAACAGCTGAGCTGGAGCTTGCCAGTGTCCATGTGGACACCTCATACTGCTCTGTACACACCATGTCCTCGACAGATTCCCAAATTCTCCACTGACTTATTCCTGAAAAATTATTCTGATAAAGGCTGCACGTCTTGGTGTGGATGGTACTACCAACTTAAATTGATTCAAAGACACATTTTTGAAAAATTATAGTTACATATTTCAGAGTCAAATTATTTATTTTTTCACAAACTTGTTCTTCCCGTCTCTTTGGCATGGTGAAATGGAGATGTTGTGTCATATCCAACTTGAAAAGAAATTGTCATCTTTAGAGGTGGAAAGAAAGAGATGGAAAAAGATGAATTTAAGTCATATCTTCAGATCAGCTCTCTGGAAGTCAAGCACATGACTTGAAAATAGAAGTGTCTTTTACTTCTATCTTATTTTAATCACTCTGTTTTCATTTTTCCAAACTTGAGACTTATTTTAATTAAAACAACATACTTTCTAATTAGGAAAATGATTAGGTTAATCAACAGCTGTTGAATTCAAGTGGCATTCTGGAAATTAAATTTGTACCTCTTCTGACTGAGCTCAAATACCATCTCAGTATCTTTAGTTTTCTAAATCAATATAGCTGGGAGTGGATAAGTTGGACTCCTTATGATTCTAAGTTAAATTCTTCAGGAATATTGGCTGAAGAAATTATGTGCATGGCTGAGTTCATATATGCAGATGGAAAATTATATCCTTCGAAGCAAGAGGATGTGAAGCTTGTTGATGTGAAACAGGGATTAAATTCCTTTGTCTGACCCAGGGAATTTATCCTGTGTGTGGATCCTAATTTAACTTTGTTCCGATTATAAGGATACACAGCCATTTCCACAGGGATGAAAAATTGTTCATTTCTGGTCAATTTGAAATGAAATTGTTTATTTGTTTGTAGGTCAGTCAGTGAACTGAAATACCCCTTTTCTTGTGCAATCCTTGCTCTGCTTAAAACAAAACCAGGGCTGAGAAGCTTTGATTTCACAGAAAAAGCTAAACTATAACAAAGCATGGACAAGAATCTGAAGTCAGAAGGTGAGAAGTGGATCAGGATGTGACAGAAAATATGTCCAAGTGAAAAATCAAGGAACAATACATAACATAAAACCCCTGACACTCAGCACAGACAGTTAATGGATTGAAGAACAAAGGTAAAAAAGAAAAGGTTTGAAAATAAACTTCCTTATTTTTGTTTTGTCCTAATGGAAAATAGCTGAAAAAATGGGAAAAGAACAACAGGAAGGTTAAAAAAAAAAAAAAAGGGTTGGGGGAGCAGATGGACAAAAAAGAGAGCTCTGACACACTCTTTTCCAAAAAAAAAATGCTGAGCTGGAATATCTGGTGCCCCATTAGCACTGGGAAACTCATTTCTGAATAACTTCTGTTTATATGGCTCATTTATATAATATATGATTTCAGCACTTGGTTTCTCACATATAGTCTGACTGCTGAGAATTCATGTTTTCCTGAAAGCTTGCTGGTCATTGCAAATCTCCAGTAATACAGGGTGTTTAATCAGGGATCCTTATTCCCCAGAGAAATTCTTCTGGTCCACACATTTCTAAGGAGCTCAAGGGTCTGGGAGTTATTTTCAGAAGCAGACACACAGGCAGGGCTTCCTTAGTCTACACCAAGGACTTGCTTCTTTGTTTGCTATTAAACCTGAACAAAAAATATTTTAAGAAGTGGAGAATGAAAAGCAAATCTATTAAAGTGGTTATGTTGCAGTGCTTCCATGAATCAATAGTTTCCTGGGTTTCCGGGTTTTGACTAAGCTGAAAATTATTTCCAGACTCTAATGCTTCAGGCCCTGGACATTCTTCTTAGGTTAAAGATGTGCCTACTACAAATGAGAGCAGCATTGACTGTAAAAACATTGGTTTATGTCCAACAGTGAACTTCTCTCCCCCAGATTTGTCAGTCTCAAACATATCATACCAGAAAGGTTTGGAGGAGGCTCCTTTGAGGGTTTGTTTAAGTCAGTTCTTGGGGTTTTTTCCTAGTTCCTGGGAAAATGAGGGGCCTTTGAGCTTTTCAGATTCACCAGAGATTGCTCCTGACAGCAAACAAACATAAGGAAGTTAAGAGCCAAAAAAAAAATCTTTAGGAACATGATAGCAAAATTGGAAAGAAACAGAGAAACATAAAAACCAATAAAAGGTGAAGTGAGATTATGCTGTCTCCTTTTCTAGTTGCCACTTTGGATTGCTCTGTGGGACACCACTGTGTCAGGATCCAAGGTTATGATCCCTTCTCCCATCTGACTGTTTCTATTCAGAATTGACAACCTCCCTAAACATCTTTCCTCACTGACACTCAAGGTTTTTCTATCTATGAATAAGTTTCACAGCAGCTTCTCAGCAGATCTTAAGGATTCCCCAGGCTCTTTTGTAGTTTAGAAAACCTTATCCTGCTGCAAAATTCTCCAGCTGCTTCTTGTCTGCCACAAATGCAGATGGAGCACCACTGGTTGAAGCAATGATAGTTTCACTTTGATATGCAGACAGAACATTTGCAGGGCTGATTCATCCTCCAAGGATTTTAGAATAAATACCCCAAGGATTTTATCTCAAGAAGTCAAGGGAAGATCACTTTCTTTCTCTCATATTAAAAATGAATGCATCATCAAAGTTAAGTTTGTAGTTCACCACCCTGGACACAAGGAAGAAATATTTAGGACAGAATGCTCGGACCCCTCTCCCTGCATCCCCTTCCCTCTGCAGGGTTATTTTAGGGCTGGGAGCCACGAGGATATCCAAGAAGTCCTCTCCTACATCTGCCAGGGAACCACTCTGCACCCCATGAAGGAGATTACATCCATAATCACATTCATTTATTAAGTTTCCTAGCAAAAAATGATGACAATGATGATGATGAGCACTATTAGAATAATGAGGTATTTGAACAGTCCAAATCTGCTTTGCTGGTGACTCAGACCAAGAAACAAAGGCTTCCAACTTCACTGGCAGTAACCTACCAGCCTCCTGAGAAGAATTATCTTGAGGGGAAGGTGTAAGTTGAGGGGGAAATAATGTCATAGAATCATTCAGGGTGGATCAATTAGTCCAACCATTTGCTCAGCACTGACAAGGCCATCACTAAACCATGTCCCCCCATGCCACATCTACAATCCCTCCAGGATGGTGACTCCACCACTGCCCTGGGCAGCTTGGTCCAGTGCTGGACAGCCCTTTCTGTGAAGAAATAGTTCCTGTTTTATAGCAAAAACAGAGGTGTTTTTAGTCTGCTCAAATGCAGATAAAATTCATCAACCACTCAGGGATGGAAGAAACCATTGAAGACAAACTGTCAGCGTTCCATCAGATCATATGATGGGTACATGTGTGAGAGTGGTAGACAGGACACCTGAATTATCTTCCTGTTCTGGCACTGCTTTGAAAAACGCAGTTGTGGAAATATCTGTCCACCTCTCTGTGTCCTTGACTGCATTTCCTAACACATGTACAGAAAGTGAAAACTCTGTATTGATGTCTGACAGGATTAAAATGTTAGATTCCTGTCCTGGTCAGGAGTCTTCTAAATATAAATAAAAAGAATAATCTTTAAATGCCTGTAAGAAAAAAAACATTTATATGCTAGAAAGTATTTTAAAATAAGAGAACAGAAATCTTGTTGTTTTTCTGCTCACCATGAAGCAAATCAATGAGGTCAACAGGAATGAGTATCATCCAACAACTCTCATTTATTCCTGTTTTCCCATCTGCCTACACTATAATTACACACCAAAAAAATAACAATAAATATACATTGATACAATTACTAACTCAAGCACTCCTAGCTTTGGAAATGCCACAATGAATTTTAACTGTTAGTGAATTATTAATCCAATCTGGCAACATAATTTAAATTCCACATACATTTATGCTATTATTCATATCTTTTTAACCATAGAAACATCTTTTTTCTTTCATCTTTGGGAAACTCCACCAGGAAACTTGGTATTTGATGATATTTGTTATTATTTGATGATGGGAGGAAAACAGTGAGACTTTGAATCATATTTTTCTCATATTAGGATCTAAAGCTGTGTAAATCCTTTCCATTCTGCAGAACATGATCCCCCATTCCCCAGGTTCTACATTGTGAACCACAACTGAAACTCTTCCTCTGCAATATTCAACCTGCTCAGTCCAGAACTCTTAGCCCAAAGAAAATCCTGCTCAGCTTTTGGCTGGAAGGCATCCAGAACAGACAACATATTTGGGAATTCTGCATTTAGTGTTAGTCTAATCTCCAAGGACCAGCACTTTGTTCAGATTTAGACTGGTTTTTTAGGGAAGAAAAAGCTCTTTTGAAATGCTCACTGGAAGCAAAAGGAATAGAAAATACCCAGAATTTTTCAGAAATGCTGAAACAACCAAAATATTTTACTAACCTGACTCCTGAAAATGATTACATTTTGACTTAAGTTGATGATTTTAAGATGATTTAAGTTTTGATTAAGTTTTCTAAAAATAAAAGTTAATAAGACACGATCTGCTAAGGCAACTGCTGGGGTTGGAAATGTTAACCTAGGAATAAGAGGTTGTTGTAAATAACCAAATATCAGTGTTTAGAATGGAAAATCTCTGCCAACCTTTCCCTCTGGCACCAGTGCTCTGCTGTCAGAATCATACTCGATACAATCCAGTAATTAAAACGAATAAGAAGGTCTCAGTGGGTAGTAAGTTCATTCCAAAATTCCTTGCTTGCTTGTTCAATCCCAAAAGTGATGTTATGAAGTCCTGGGAAAAGAAAAGAAAAAAAAATAAAAAAAGGAGAGAAATTAAAATGGATTTGGAGACTCAGTCACAGCAGCAAGCATTAATTCTGTGTAACATAAAACTATCACATCATTCTCACTGTTCTTATAAGATTGAATGAGATTAAAGGCTGATATCTTTCTGGGTCTTTATCTTCATATCAAGAATTACAAGAGGGAGCTCAGCAAATTCAGTACATGATAAAAGGGAATATGATACTTAATAGTTTCACCATGTAGTAACTAGGAGAATATTTCTACCTAGGGAGAAGAACCCACAGGCACAAATGGGCTCAATCTACCCTGGTGCTGAGCTGAAAATATCAGAGCCTTGTTGCCTGTCATGCTGTACCAAAGCTATTTGTCTTCCAGGATTATTGATCCTCATCAGGAACTAGCACCAGGAGTCTGGACTGCAGGCTTGGCACAGCGTGAGGTGGAGAAAAGTTGAGTCAATATTCACCTTCTCATGCAAATAAAGGCAGAGGTTTCAGAAGAGCTTGTCAAGGACTCTGGAATGATCTCCATCAAGGCATAAGGATCCTCGAGTGCCTTACAGGGTTCTCAAAGTACAGACCTCCTCCTACATAAATACAGGAGAAAATCAATTGAGCCTGTAAGGAAATTCTGTGCTGCCTATGCAATTCTTCTTGGAAAAGGACAATAGAAAGAAGGAAACCAGCACCACAGATATTATTCATACTGAACTATATCCCTTATTACACTCCTAGGGGTTGTACTGATGTTGTCACAACAAAAACATTAAAACAGCAGAATGGATTTCCAAGGGCTTAACTGCATGAGTCAAACCTTTTACTAACATCATCCCTCTGACAATTTTCTTGCTGTAAACATTATAATCAGAGTTGCATTGGCATTTCCATTTCAGTCTCATTCCCAGCTGCTGGTGAGTTTTCTGATCACTGTTGACATAATTTAGAGCAACTCTAAATGATGACCCAAGCTGTTCTCACACTCAACTGGCCTGTAACCTGTACAGGAGTGAGATTATGGGGAATTAGCTTCTCTTTGCCCTGAACATCTCACCATCTCATTTTCCCCACCCCTTGGAAAGGTAAAATAATGACCTTAATTTTATCAGTGTCTGAATCAAAGAGATTGTTTCAAGTTCATTTATTCCGTGTGTCACAAAGAGAAATCTGAGGCATGGTGCACATTGCACATTTTCTTCCCCTGGCTTGTCTTATCTCTTGTTTGCTGCCAAGCTGTCCAATGCAAATAAACTGTGATTTCAAGGGGAAAGTCAGAGAGGAAGTGTTGTGGAGTTGATGGATATTTACTTTGACTTTGCGACTGGAGGCAGAACACAAAGCAGGGAATATCTGAACAACTTAGAAAGGAATATACAGTTGTCATTTCTCCAGTCACTGGTCCAGGTGATCTCATTAACAGAAGCCCATTTTATCACTGGAGATTGTTGCCATAATGTCTTGATCAAAGTGAACGCTTCGCTGGGTACACACACACAGTCAGAGCCAAATATTCCAAACAGCCTGGATATGTTACGGTAGAGCTGAAAGAATTTTACCTTTCTCTGTACTATTAATATCTTTCCATCAGCTAATGCATTTTTCCTTCTGTGCTCAGAGATGTCTCAGCAGGGAGCACAGACTTGCTGGAGCCCCTTAGGGTATTTAAAGTTACATAGGGTGTAGGGGAGCTTCTTAAAGATACGTGGTTTAATTTAGATAAGCTAAAATTACTTAACTAAGGTGAAGACATCAACACAAGGTCACTTCAGGATACAGGGCAGTACAACACTAGTCAATTCTGCTTTGCTAGAAATGCCAGTTTTTTAAAGGTCTATTTGCTTGTTTCTTCTTCCAGATAGCTATGTTCTAATGAAATATGAAAATGGGAGAATATTATGTTTCAGAGATTTATTTTTTGTAAGGTGAGTCTAAATGCACTCCAGATTAGTCAATGACAGCTGTTTGAGCACTGGGGAAATGAAGCTTCTCCTGCTCTATCTTTAAGTCTTACAAGGAGACAGGAACTGGCATTTTCTTGCCAAACTCTCCTTTCCCTCCAAGATTTAAAATGGTGCTCCTTTATTTTTAATATGGAACAAAACCAAACCTCTATGCCTTCACCTTTTGGTAGAAGACAATTCTCCATTCTGGGCTGCATCTGGCCTTGCACAGACCAGGGGAGAGATGGTTTCTGTGAAATGCTCCTTGCACAGCCATTTTCACAGCCAGCCTTGACCCTGCTGGAGGTCCTGCTCTTCTCCAGGTAGGATCAGGGCTTAACCTCTTCATTCTGTGCCCTACATTATTTTCACAAGAACCTTTTAGGAAGGTCTGTAAGGGAAACTTTTTCAAGAATTGTCACTGCTGCAAGGGGTGTTGGGTTATCCTCTCCTTCCATACCCACAAAACCCATTCTCAAACGTGAGCTTATGTCCAGTGACCTCCAACATCTCCTTGTGTATTTGTTGGTCTCTGACTCCAGGAAACCTCACCCTTCCCCTACAAATGGATTTGTGTGATTGTACCCACAGGAACATCTGAAGTCAAGATATCAATGTTCTCATGACCACTCCAGACCTCCTGTGATGATGGTCTATGATAAAATGCTATTTCTTTTATTCAGCAATTTGTATTTAGTTCATCGTTCTGTCTCCTTTATATGTCCATTTACTTCTGTGATCAGCATTTAATAAAATCTGGCACAGATACAGATGGTTTTGTTTGCATCACTTACTGTTCAGCACCTGAAAGAAAATCTTGAATGTAAGAGCATCGGGCAGGGAGCAAAAAAATAAGTCTCATTTTATTTCTCATGTCTTAGAAATCTCTTCATTATTTCCTTGTTTCCAGCACTCTCATCCCCAAAGGCTCTCTATTTGTCACCATTCAAATGTTAATTTTATTAGACTATGCTGCACATGGAATTACTCTCATATAATCCATTGCATACTTGTTTCCCTCATGTATGATTAGCTTTTGCCTCCAGATTCTTATATAATACTCAATAGAGAAATATCATGGTATTATGGGTGTTAGGGTAAATAATCCTCAAACTCTGCAAGAGACTTGGATATTATGACCATTTCATTAACAAATAGAGAAATGAGACCTGCAGGTTTCATTGCTCTTGTGCCAGTGAATTTGATTCCAGATAGAACAAGGGGCTTGTGATGGGTTTGCTGCTTATGTGACCAAGATGGGATTTGAGCCAACATTTCCTGGGGCTACATCCTGTGCTAATCCACAAGAACGTTTGGTTTTCATCTCAATGATTTAACATGGAGCAAAATGTGACATGATGGCTCTGTGGCAGACAAACGAGAACAATCCCAACCACACGTGTCACAGTGCTGGTACAACATCAGTGAATCTTGGGCTTGATGGACTTTGAAACAAAACTCAAATGGGTTTGGATGCTGATGAGAAGGTTGAGAGGGAACAGTGCTTGAAATTCTGCAGAAAATACAGAGAAAAAATGCTCAGGAATAATAGTCCTTTTGCAGGGGTGTGTATGTCTAGAAGCACACCTTCTACTTCTCTGGTTTTTTGGTCACTTGGGTTTTCCTAAGGAAAAAAAGAAATATACCTGGAAATGCCTGAACTCTTCCCAGCTGTATCTGACTTCAAAACAAAACAAAGCTCTCCATTCCTCAGTTCTACAGAGATACAGAATATATAGTTATAAATCAGAAGGAATCCTTAATCCTTCACATGAGGATACGGCTTTTATATACTAGCAAGGAATCAAGAGTCTGCTCTGACTGACATGAGGGAATAAATCTGTTTCTCAACATGAGTTACTAGAAAGAGGTTTTGGCATCTAAAGCAGAAGTGTGGTCCCCCACAGAGCTTTGGGCTTCCTCTCCTCCTTCCTTCTGTCTCCTGAATTCATTGTCCTGGAGTGGTCTCCTCCCAGATGGGTCCCTCCCTTTGACAGCTCCTCTGAAGATGAGACAAATGCACAGGAGAGAAACACCTGAGGATGGAGCCCACAGGATTCACTGCTGCCTTGAGAAGATCCACAACATGGAGCCTCTCCCAGATCCATCCACCAAGCCATCAGTATTCCAACTTCTGCTCTGAATGGACACAGTCTGCCCCAGTATGGATACAATTTCTCCCAGCACAAAGGCCATTGGCACAGCCTGAGGAGGCAGGTGGGCTGCTTCAGCCTCACTCTGCTGATTTGGCCAAAAAATAGAACTTCCAGAGGCCTGGCATCATCTGGCCCCATGCAGGAACAGGCCACATCCCCACTAATTGCCTTGTCCTCTAATTAAAAGAACATGCAAACATAAAACATATCCTAAGACACTGGGTCCAATAACATGTACAAAGAAATGCAAATAAGAAGGCAACACAAACATGGTCACTGTCTGCAGTCCTTTCCTTCTGTAGTGTCACAAATTCCATACTAAATGCATTAGAGATGGTAAAGAATATAACTCCTGCCTGTTTTCTGCATTCCCAGATATTCCCTGACATTTTTTTGGCCTTGTTATTTTTCTATTTTCAGTCTTCACAAGTCCTGTGGCAACTAAGCTCCAGACATTCACAGCCACTCTGTTTAAATATACATATAGAGTTACAGAATCATAGAACTTGGGTTGAGAGGGACCTTAAAGATCATCTCATTCCAGCCCCCTGCCATGGCAGGAACACCTTTCACTATCCCAGGCTGCTCCAAGACCCATCTGACTTGCCTTGGACACTTCCAGGGCTGGGGCAGCCACTGCTGCTCTGGGAAATCTGTTCCAGTCTCTCACTACCCTCACCAAGAAGAATTTCTTCTTAAAATCCAATCTAAACCTGCCCTCTGCCAGTTTGAAGCCATTCCCCCTTGTCCTGCCACTCCAGGCTCTTGTAAATAAATCTCTCTCCATCTTTTTGTGTCTGCTCCCCTCAGGCACCAGAAGATCAGAATTAGGTCACCCCTAAACCTTGTCTTTTCCAGACTAAACAATCCCAATTCTCTCAGCCTTTCCTCACAGCACAGCTGCTCCATCCCTCTGATCACCCTGGTGGCTTCCTATGAACCCCTCCATCACCTCCACAGCCTTTCTGTGTTGGGGATCCCAGAGTTGGATGCAGCTCTGCAGCTGGGGTCTCACCAGAGTGCAGTACAGGAGCTGAATCACCTCATTTATGCACTTTAGTTTGTTTGTTTGTTTTAAATCCATGTCCTGTGATTTCAGGGAGTTTTCCCTACTCATTGAATCGAATTTATCTCATCCACCACCATTTTTATTACAGTAATCTTGAGGATACCCCCCTCACATTTTTCCTCCCCAAACTGAATATTCTTCAACTTTATATTGTGTCTCCATGAGGCAACTTCTCTTTTCCATCAGCAGTGTGATTTGACCTTCTCTGCATCCTTTTTAGCTGTTGGTTTGGGCTTTTTTCTTTAAACTTGAATTCATTTGTGTATCTGCATGAAAAAAGTGTATTTTCCACAAAAATGTTCAAACTTGATTTGACAATACTAAAAGATAGAGAACACACGGCTTCCCTTGCTTGTTTGTTGCAGTGACTAATAGCCCCTACTGTTAAAAAATGCCAGTTATTAGTGCTTGCTTGTCTGCTCCTTCTTGAAATGTGTTTTTCTGGTAGGTTGAAGGTACTCTTTACCACCCAGTATTTTGCCTTTGCAAAAGCCTTTAATACCTTGTGTACAGAACACTTTCCAGGGTTTATTTTTTAACCTCTTTTTCTTTTGCAAACTGAAACAGTTGAGTTCTTTACTTTGATCACTGCCCAGTCTTATACCCAGATTGCAAATCATGTCTGGCATCACTTCCAGAGCTGGTGTCCTCATTGCCACAGCTGTGGGTGGGGAAATAACATCAGCTTGTCTTTCATGCACCCAAGATTTCATCAGCACTGTTTTCCCATTAGCTCTGCAGCCCAGGGAACATTAAATAAGTGGCTCATCCACTGTGCCATGCAGGTGTTTTTCCTTGACTTGTAGGTCAGGATGGCCTCTTTTTTTCCTAGATATACAACCATGCTTTAAGCAATTGCAAATGCTGATCCTCTGCAAGGGACGCAAACAAGAATCTCTAGGCAGCTTGGCAATTTCAGTCTGAACAATCTATTATTTCCCTAATCAGCTATGTCTAAGAGGCAAGTAATTAAATTATAATGTTGGTAAGGTACTCCTTTGGGAGGCTGGAGTGAAGGTAGAGGCTGATTTTCTTCTTAATGGGTGAGCACTCTAAAAGCAGGAGTTTAGGAGGGCTTTTGGTTCTTGTTCTTAGTTCATCCAGTGACTCACAAGAACAGGACTCCCACTCCCCACGAGGTGAAGGTGCCAAACTTTCACCCTTGAGATCCCACTTGTCATGAGTATGAGCAGATGGATGAAGCACACAGTACCTCAATACTTCAGTGTTTTATTACATGCCTCTGTATTAAAATTCCAGGTACTTATGTAGCTTTAGACATTGTCACACACTGACAGCAAACTCCAATGATTCTGCACCTTAGTGAGAGTATTCAGTGCCCAGATTTTGGATTGAATTCGTGCTTGTAGTCTTTTTTGTTTTGATCCAGGTTTTTCATGTCTTTGCCTTCCTTTTAACTTGAGCATTGAAAGCATAAGCCTTGAATTGCTGAGGAGATACATCTCTTCTTGTGCTTCTATGTTATACAGAAACAAGATTGATGGTAAATTGCCAGTGCTGCTGAACTGAGATGAAGCTTTAGTCTTCATTTGTGTGCATGCTTTTGTACAGGCCCACGCACTACTAACCTCACAGAAGATGAAATTGTTCTTAATCGGAGCAGAAAACGTGGAGAAAAATGTCACACAGTGTAGCCAAGAAGAAAAACTCAGTGACACTCAGCTTAGGAAACATTTGTTCTGCCCTCTGTAGTTTGTTTCGTTTTGCCTCTTTTTGTTATTGTTGCTGTTGTTCAATTTTCTGCAAGAAAGCAATTAAATTAATAGAAATTGATTGGTGTATCTACAGTTATATACAAAGAGGTTGGGCTACACTGGACACATATATCACAAACAAACTTTCCTATCATGGTTTTTTACTGAAATCATTTATTAAAGTTCACTTTGGCTTCATTCTGGTCCAATTTTTACCACCACCACATCCAAGCCCACTCTTCAGCCCCTTCACCAGCTTTTGCTTTCACTGGAAAAAGCAAAAAGTGTCACTTCAAGACAGAATGGATGCAAGGTATAATGAATAGCACAAAATCAGACATTGCTATTTCACTCCACAGCTTCAAACAATTTTACAATCAGTGATTTCCACCTCACAATAACCTTGAGAATAAGGAATATTATTGTCCTTGGACAAATATTTCCCTGAGGATGTGAGCAAAGGATTTTTTTATGTAAACCAGCATCACAGTGGGACTACGCTAACTTTTATCTGCTGAGGTTCTGCTATAAAATAAAACTCAGGGGGCCAAACAAACATAAGCAAAAATTATTTCCTTGTAAGAAAATCTCATGGAGAGATATATACCATCCTTCTTATGCAGGGTGGGTTGAAGCCTATATCAGAAATTTCTAATTATAGCAGCCAGCTCCATACTTGTGGAGTTATTCAGCTGCATCAACCTCGTTCCATAGCCTAATCCTATGCAGAAGGGCATAGGATTAAAGTGCCCTTCCTATGGGCACTTTAGATGTGTTTCCTCCAGGGCTGTTTGTCCGAGCAGAATTACTCCCAATCAACCACCTCCCACCTTTTCAGTGGTTTGCTGAGCCCCACCAAACCCGTGGTGTCATTGTCAGCTCTGCACAAAGCTTTCTCTGAGGAGCTGTCAGAAAAATGTCCTTTCCTAGCAAGCCCTTGGTTAAATCAATGGTAACAGAAAGGATTGACCTAAGAGATTTATGAGCAGGACTTGGGTAAAAGAAGGAGGAAGACAAGAAGAGCTTGTAGATGTGAACATAGAATGATAGAACATTTGGGTTGGAAGGGAGCTTAAAGATAATTTCATTGCACCCTCCTGCCTTGGGCAGAGACATTTTCCACCAGACCAGGTGGCTCAGAGCCTCATCCTGGCTGTGAATACTTCCAGGGTTGGGACATACAAAATTTCTCTGTGCAGCCCTACCCAGTGCCCTGCTGTATTGTCTAAAGGAACTCTGTAGTGCTGCCATGAAAAACTGACAGGTGGTAAAGCCATTTAAACCCCAGCCCAGGGCTGTGCACCACAGCAATGGCAGGTGTCTGTCAGCTAAACCCACTGCTTCCTTATCCTGCACCTTTCTGCTCCACTGCTGATGGAAATGGGCTCCCAAAAATTACAGTGAAAGATGTCTCACAAATGTGACATGAAGACTATTAAACTGGTCTTTGTACAACACCATGTGCATGAGAAACATTCAATAATCAGTGAGGGTGTTAAAGCATTCCTTGGCACAGATTGAATCAAAGCTTGGGTCTACTGTGATGTTTTGCCCAGTTTTCACAGGAATTTGAGGCAATCCTTTCCCTGACAAGCAATTAGAGAAGACACATGAGTGAATCCTTTTCCAACCTGCTCCTCACCAAGGCATGATGTCAATTGCTGGAGCCACAAATCTTGGAAATGGCAGATTTCCTAATCCCACGGTTTAATTCTTGGCGTTTTTTGATAGGTTTCTAAGCAGGAGGCAAATAAGCTTGATCAGTCTTTCAAGCTGATTGTGCCAGCATCCAACATGCAGCTTTTATTTCCACATCCAAAGTCTCACACAGCACCACAGGCAGGAAAAGCAGGCCACTTCCTGAAGGGATCAAGAAGATTTCTCCCCATAGATTTAAAATAGGATAAACACACCTCATGCTTTCCAGCAAGGGCTCTCAGAGGGCCAGTGTAGAAAACATTTACCACAGTACAGAAGATTTGTCTGGCCCAGTTTTATGGTTGCTGATGCTCTGAGAACAGCATAGGGTAGGAGTCTGGATTTGATAAGAGATGTTTACAGCAGTTGTCACTCCTGCACCCAAGCTTGTCCTGATTTCCAGCCTGGATTATCATAATCCTAACCTTTTTTTTTTTTCTTTTTTAGTTGTTTGCAGTAGTGAATGGGGAAGAAATGAGATTAATCAGCGATATTCAGCACAATATTGGAACACATTCAGCCATAATCCCTCAGTGAGTTCAGTCTGAATACCACAAACTCGTTATGTGGAAATGCATTTCACACTTTTGCCTCATGTTTTCTTTGTGGTGTTCCAAAGATCATAGGACACCATCTCTTGACAGAGTAGTTGACTTGACTGTTCCTCCTCAAATTTTTGGTTTAAAAAACCTAGACTAGTTTAAAGCATGTAGATGATATTTTTTGCACTGCACATGTCATCAGAAAAAGATTACAAATATTCAGACAACACATCTGGCAGAAAAGAGGAGATGGAAAATCCTGGGAAGGGGCAGCTGAAGGCATTATATTATTCAGCTGGTGCAGCTGGAGCCAGAGAACAATCTGAAATCTGATTAAAAACTGCAACACTTACACTGCGAAAATGTTCGAGAGCAAGCAATGTTCATGAAAAAAAACAAAAGCAAAACTAAAACCTTATATTTCTTATGAAAGTAGAATTCTTCGTTGAAAGGGATTCACAAGGAAATGTCTGTCCTGTGGTTACATTTTTCTCATGTCCCATAAAATGAATGCATGGGTTAGAAGTGTCTCTTGCCTTGATTCTGTTCTGGTTTATGCACATTGAATTCACTTTGCAGTTTTCTTTGGGAAGCACTAGCAAGGGTTCACTTTTTTTATACTTAGCCATCTGTATTCACTAAGTTAGCAAGCAAGTAAAGTGAGAATTATGACACTTTATGCTAAATACATGATACTTGATGGCTCTGCACATGGCATATGGCACTTCTTGGGGCTGCACAGGGAGACTTAAAGAAGAAGAAAGGCTAAGAGGAGACATCTGACACAGGATAAGTAAAAGAGCAAAAGTGGAAAATCTTTTCTAGAAATCAGGGGATTTTTTTTTAAAGTACAAAGAAAAAGAAGTAACTTTTTAGTTTTAAATTCATTTAAACTCAGAACTTGCTCACACACACACAGCAGTGGAAGAGTGAATAGATCAAAGGGTTCACGTGCTTTACCATTCACAGGGCAGAAAGGGTAAAGTCTTGGCCCCAAAAGGATCAGAGACATCTTTAATGCAGTCAGGAGCTCCTCAAGGATGACAAACCATAATTGCAGAAACAGGTCAGATGTGGGACCAGACCTGCAAAGACCCAAATCAAAGACTAAACTCAAATAATGAAGAAGAGGGCAACAAGGAAAGAACTTCAGCTATGGCTTCACATTGGAAAACACCAATGTGGGGGAAAAAAATATTTAATAGTGACTTAGTAGACTCTATAGCACCAAGAAATAACTTTCACTATGTAAAGTTATTACTGTAAGAAATTATCTGAGATCTCCAATTATCTGTGTCAAAAAAACACAAACAGCATAATAAATTCCAGGGAATTTTGGGTACAGATCAACCATTTTTATCATTTTCAGAGATACTGCTCCAGGAAAAAAATAATATTGCTATCTATTGGTACAGTCAATTATATTCACTACTACTTCCTCATAGACCAAGATCTAAATCCACAGAAAACCAAGAGGAAAGTGATAATAGGGATAATAACTCTTTCACAGAAATGTGCAAAGATGAAGAAAAGAAGTTCATTAGGGATGGATTTATTGAGTGTATTAAAAACGAGCCAAGAGCTCTATCCTGCTATTGTTCACATTTATTCACAAAAGGAAATGTTCTACTGTTAGTGGGGGCAGCAGATTTGTGTTTGGAAGGTGCAGTCTGCTGAGCAGGGAGTGGCTTCACACACATTTCACACATATCATGATGCTCAGAAGAAGAGAGATTCCCAAAAGGAGGCCCCACCTCTGGGAATGTCCAAGGCCAGGTTGGATGGGGCTTGGAGCAACCTGGTCTAGGGAAAGGTGTCCCTGCCCATGGCAGAGAGGTTGGAATGAGGTGATCTTTCAGGGCTTTTCTGATCCAAACCATTCTATGATTCTGTATTGAACCCAAATCTCTGGCAGGTGAATTGCTGTAATCCCAACAGACCTCAAAAAGTCATTGAATGGAAGAACTATGGAAATAGCACCTTCAGAATCACTCCATTATTTTCCTTTATTCTCTGGAGCTATTTGAGATCTTTCTCGTGCCTGACCTTCTGATCTGCCTTCCCTACAGTTTCTGCATATCAAATGTATGTTTTCATCTCAAATGTCCTTCCTTCTTCCTGGAATACAAAAATATAGATCTTTTCCTCAAGAATAAAACAGGAGGAATTAGAGGCTGCTTCATCCTGTCTGAGGTGAGGTTGTTTCCACACACAGGAAAACTGCAGCTCAGTGAAGGAGATTTCATCACAATGTAGGAATCAGGGGTGAAAAAGTTCCTTTTCTCCATTTGAAGAGGGCAGAATCACCTGAGTTTATCTGCAGGCTGCACAGATTTTCCTCCTTTTTTTTTTTTTTTTTTTTTTGTACAACCACATTAAACCATTGAAATTACACTGCAGAAGCAGCAAAATCTCTTGAAAAGTGACTTGAATAAACTTGCCAAAAATAAATGGCATTTTTTTATCCCACTGGCTTTCTATCTACACATGTGCTCAGTCCTGTTTCATGTTTATGCATCAACGGATTCCAAGAATAAACAAGTAAGCAAATGGCAGTTTATCTACAGTGTTAAAAATATCAGACAACAGGGATATCAAAGAGAAAACTGTTTCCTCCAGAGTGTCCTGAAAGATTGTCAGGAAATAGGATCCTGTTGGAGATGCTGTGGGGTAGACTCTGCTTTACTCAGCTTCTAAGCAACTGTACATCAATGAGGAGCTCAGTCAAAGAAAAATCTGGCTCCAGCACATGTCAGAGCAGTCCCCCGTGGTTTAAAAACATGATCCAAGGTTTAAATGCTAGAAGGAAGGTTTGTATCTTATTCCTTGTGCTACCAGAAAGCAAAGGGAGAGGGAAAAATAAAAATATAAATAAATAAATACATACATGCATACATACATATATACATAAATAAAGAAGCAGACCCTAGGGATTAATTTTTTCCTCAATAGATCAGATTTTTAGACAATTCCTGTTCGAGGCATCAGAAGACAGAACACAACTTCTCTTAGAAAGATTGGATCTTGAACATATTGAGGAATTCCAAAGCAGTAAAGAAAATATTCCTGCAGCTTTAGCAGCTCTCTCAGCTCAGTAGAAAGACTTATCTTGTTGGCTTTGGCTTTATTATTTTCATAAAACTCCAGGTCCCATGAACCACATTGCTATAAAAGAATCTCTGTTCTCTTTTGAAAGTAGGAAAAAAACTATTTCTAGTTCTCCTGATTGCAAATAAACCCAGAAATTGAATTCATAATTGGTTAAATATGCAGCAGATAGAGAGAGCAAATGATTTTAATATTTTCCTGGTCTATTTGGAAGGAAGAGCTGAAGTAAATTTCTGATATTTAGCTGTGAAAATGTCACTACATGCATACATATACACAATAATAATTGAAAATTCAGTATTTACTGAGAAAATTACAGGAAAAGAGTAGAGGAATATTGGAAAAACATCAGCAGGACAACAATATTTGAGATAACATCAGACAAAATAATTCCTGTAATATTAGGTCTTAAATACCAGGTAAGTCACATGATAAAAACCAAATAACAGCAAGGAAACTGTTACAGCAACTGAAATTAAAAGTCACACTTGTAGATTTTGTTGCCTATGATCTTTCCATTTTTCTTTTCTTTCAGCTCCAGTTAGTGGGTTTAATAAGTTCCAGACCTTGGTTTAGGAACTGAAAGACATTAAAAAGTGGAACTTACTTGTTGTCCAGAAATCCTCCTAGATAGTTATCATGTTTAAATTCATTTTTATAGAAGGCAGTAATTTTATGGATATTGGAAAAGGAAAAGTGGGATACAGTTGAGCAGATTTTTGGTTTTTTTATTTTGTTTTAATTAAACAGGTGGAGAGGTCTGAGGATCATGATCAACAAAACAAAATCCTCTGATCAGAAAAAGCCATTATTGGAATTTCAGACTGCATATGACAACATTAAGTCAAATTTTTCTCAGTAGATATTTTTCACATACAGGACAGAACTTAAATAGAGATGGATGCCAGCTCAGAAAAAAAAAATCAATAGCATTTTAAAAAATGATAGCTTAGAGTTAGCATAGAAAAAATCTGCCTTATTTGATTCAAAGCAGGAATCTGAACTCAAATTTTCCCCATAAGAGGTAAATGCCCCAACAACTAGAGAATCAATCAGTCTTTTGTGATGAAAAATTGTGATAGCAAAAGTTGCCATCTGTTCAGATGCAAAATTGAAAACAAACTGTGAAGCTTCGACTCTTTAAAAATAAAAGGAGTTGCTGTTTTCTAGCCCTGATTTTGTAGTTTCAAGTATTATATGGCAGGATGAAGACAAAATTAAATGCATCTGTGTTATTGCAAATTTTTATTAACATCCTGTAAACTCTAATATGGTTGACACGTCCTCTTGTAGGATTCTCTAGTTTCAAGAAATAGAAGGGAAAGTGCTCCTTTGTGGGATTTTTTGTCTCCTCACTGAATTCATCAGGACTGTGACCAAGGCTAATTTTCTTTTACTCCTCCCCTTTACAAAGCCATGAAGTGTGCTTGGTGCTGGCCTCACACTTGCCAAGAGACATTCATTAGCCACTGTGAGCCACCTCTTCTGTTGATGTGATTGGGCTTTACCAGGAATTTTTCCACTGAGTGTTGGACTCTTTTGGATTTAACTGTATTTTCTTGCCACTCTAAAAATAAAGAATGGCTTCACCTTTACTGAGATACATCAGATTTATTGAAAAAAACGAAAAAAAACACACCAACATTTGGGCCTTCTGAGTCTATTCTTGTCTGACATTGTTTTGTAAGTTGTACCTGGCAAGGAGCTTAAAGTCTCCAGCTGGAAGCTAAGAGGTTTGTTTCTTATTTCCATTAGACTGAAGATTCATTCTCTGTGATGAGAGAACCCTCTGGTTCTCATTCCTGATATATGAATGTTATTGTGCTTTCACAGCATGGGTGAATAAACTGGTTTAAACCTTCAGAGGAATTTGAGGCTTCTCAAAAGTAGGTGGATATTAATTAAATTCCTCAGGCAATTATCTTCCTCACACACCTGGAGAGTTCAGACAGTATTGTCTTCTCTAGAAGGATATGGTTCAGAACTGAGAGATGTGGGTGAAACCCTGATTTATATGCACAGAACAGAGATCAGAATGTAATTTTTTGTCATTTGAAATATTACTGCCCTAGCCCTTTACCAAATAAAGGTTAAAGTTTGCATTAGGACAATTTTTAAAAGAGAGACCTGCAATGGGAAGAACCACAGAATGGTTTGGGCTGGAATGGACCTCAAAGATCATCTTGTTCCAATTCCCTGCCGTGGGCAGGGGCACCTTCCACTAGACCTTCCACCAAAGCCTTTCCCAGAAACACCCTGAGCATTTTCTTCTGGGGTCCCAAGAGCAATGGAAACCTTTGGAAAGGACAACTGCTTCCCACTCCCCTCCTCTCATCAGCAGTTCTTGTCCCTAATGCTGCCCTCTCCACACAGGACTGCAGGAAGGGCTGGCTTTGGGCAAATGCCCATCTCTGGAAGTGTTCAAGGCCAGGTTGGAAAGGGCTTTGATCAGCCTGGTCTAGAGGAAGGTGTCCCTGCCCATGGCAGGGGTTTGGAACTAAATGATCTCAAAGATCCCTCGCAAATCAAACTGCTTTAGGATTCTATGGTAAATGGGGCAGGTGGTCACCAAAAGATGGGAGAGGTTGTTTGTTAAGGAGAGGCTGCCTGCTAAGAAGGGTGATCACAAAAGGCCAAGCTTGCATGTAGCAGATTTTTCTGAGATTCACACAATAAGAAACGGATTTCCCGTCAGAAAATCACCTTTGCACTGCTTTGCCCTGTGCAGGAGGCTGTTTCTCCACCCACTGAGGGAACATCGTGTCTCTGCTCTCCCTTGACTAACACAGCCTTTGTTACTACCCTTCATCATCTTGCAAATCCTTGTATCAGCCTCAATTTAGCAAGAGCTTTAGCACAGCTACACTGCCCCAAACACCTCGAGTCCAGCAGGATTCAGACTGAGCTGAAGATATATTGCCTCAAAAAAGAATTGCTGTAGTATGTTCACTTCTAGAGCACCACTGTATCAGCCTTTGGAGGATAATTGTAAATAAAGCTCAGGAGGATCGATCCAGCTCAGCTCAATCAGCTTATTGATTCAAGTTATAAAAAGAAAATAGCACATAAACAGCCCTCTCACATGTGACCCCACCACCAGCCTGTGGTGACTGACAATTCCCAGGTGCAAACAGCCCATGAACTTTTAGCTGGTGGTTATTGCATCCATTTGGGTTTATGGGTAACTTCAGAGTTTCCTTTAAATTACAACACCTCTCCCCGCCTGTCTTGAAGGCCAGGCCAGTTTATCTGCATATGTGTCATGTGGAAAACTTATTGGAACCATTTTTAATGGCTTTGTGGTATTCAGGAGAAAATAGAGCACACAGCTATCACAGAAATCACTGATATCTGCAATAAAAACAGATTCATCAAAGACTGCACAAATATTCTTTAAAATAACAGAAGACAAGGACATAAGCTAATGAGCAGTTTGGTAGTTGCTCAAACCCAGGCACTAATAAACTCTAGGAGTTTTTCTTGTTGCTGACAGGATAAACCTTTATCACAACCAGCATGCCACTTAAAAGCAAAGAATAGCCAGAAAGAGCTAAAGCAGCACATGAGAGACAGCTGGACCCAGGCCTGCATTACTTAACACAAACCTCATCCTGTCCTTGCAGATTTTGTCATTTTGCCAAGAATAAGGGTTTTTTCCTTTCCCCTGGCTCTGCTCTGTGGCCATGAGCACTGAAGAGACAATGCCCCAGCTCCTTGTAGAGGGAGATTTTTCTTAACCCAAAAGATCAAAATAAGCAGAGGGAACAAACCAGTCCTGTCTGAACCCTGAAGAAGGGAGCTGAGGAACTGGACTTTATCTTCAGAAGATACTGTCTAAACATCACCTGAAATTCCAGACCCCAACACTTAGGGGCCATTAGCCTTTAAAACTGTTAATTTAGCGTTTATCTAACCCAAGGGAGGGTTCACCTGACAACAGACTCTTGGAAAAGTTGCCTCAGCTCCTTGCTATCATCAGTGAGACAAATGCATGTCTCCACAGGGAAGATTATTCCCTTCTAAAATCTTTATCAATCTTTGGGTGAAGAAATCATCGCATTTTTATGGAAAGACTTCCTGTGTCCAACATCACTGAACTGGCTGGTGCCAAATCAGCCTTTTTAAGTGAAGAATTTACCTTCCTTTCCCATGTTCTGGTCCAAGCACAGGAGACACTTTAGACTGGATCACACTTTATACTGATCTCACTTTATGTTGGATCACAAAAATCCTTTACACTGCAAAGACAGAAATGCAGCTTGTCACTGCAGCACTGCTAAGTCTGTGGGGTCAGCCCAGGGATGGTTTTTAGATAAATATTTGGAACTGAGGTCCCAGCACCCCTCATCATTTAAAAGAGATTGGGTCCATTCAGTAGTCAGGATGAGGGATGAACATAAATTTCAGCATCTTTGTGGAATTCCAACCCATCCTAAGAAACAATTTGCCAGGACATGCATTTCTGGGACGAGCTGCATTCAATCTTCCATGCAGGAGCTGGACCACTTTATAATCTTTGTTACCTTTGGTCTAGAAAGGTTGTCACTCTTTCTGAGAGTTGCAGGGTCATACAGCACTTGGGACACTTGGATGGAATCCAATTCCAAATTACCTTCTGCCATGACTTTTTCACTATCCATGCAGACAGGAGCTGCTGTGCCACTGATGGCACTTCTCCAATTTGTTGGTCATCAAGCCTGCAGAGAAATTCTTACCCTGGTTCCCTCACACATGGCTATGGCATTGTGCAAGTGCACAGAGAAAGAGCTGAGGCAGGACCCATCACAGGGCTCGTGAGGATCCCCTTTGTCACATTGGGAGCCAAAAGGTGCCAACAATGGCACTGAGGAAAAGTAAATTTATCCTTGGTTCATCCAAAAGCCCTCCACTTAAAAGAAGAAATCTTGACTGCAGACAAAGTCAGGATGGAGAGAAAAGTCACAGAGTGTACCAAGAACTGTTGAGACATATCTTGAATAGCTTGGGTTTGGGTTTCAGGGGCTGTCTGCAAGAGGAAGGGCTGTCAATGTCACCTGAATGTACATGGGAGAAGAAAGGTTGGCTGCTCCCACTGAATCATGATTATAAAGAGTTAAGATTTTAGCTAAGGGTTAGAAGAAATTCATATTGATCAAGATGTAAGTTAGGTAGGCAAATGACAGTTTAATGATTATTAGATGCTTAAGCTAGAGCTAATTGCAATATTGTTTGCCATTATGAGCTTACTTATAGAAAGAAGTGTAGTAAGTGAACCAGTATAAGAAGAGACTGAAACCAGTGAGAACAATGGCCAGCACCTGGACTGTATATCAATTAATCATGAAGCACAGGGCCTTGGATTGTGCCAGAGGGTCACAGAGACCTGATGAAGACTCTCCTGACTTCATCCTTCGAGACCACTGGCCCAATTCGAGACCACTGACCCAATTCAAGAGAAGAACTGTGCACGAGTGAAGGACGAATGGGCTCATTTTAATATTGGATGGGGATGGGAGGTGCTGGAGCTATGCAGATGTATTGTATGTAAGATCTTGGGGAATAAATAGATGGCAAAGAACCTTGTTCAGGGCGGTCACACCTTTTGGAGGTGACTCCCGTGCTGGTGAATAAACACACCACTTTGTAAGTTTAATTAGTTACAGGGTCTTTGTCCGTGATATATTGTTTTTTAACGGTTCACCACTCTGGGCCTGACATCAGAAACTTGAATCTCATTCAGGGCTGCTCCTGAAAAGCCAGCCAAGCCAAGGATGCTGTGTTTGCCTCTGGCAGCAGGCAGCAGGATCCTGCTAAGAGAGCTGCTCTGCTGGGCCGAGCAGCTGAGCCAGGGCTTTTGCCACACAAAAGCACAAATCTTAGACACAATTGCTCCTCAGATCTATTCCTTCCCAGCAGTTTGCAAGGACTCACCCTCCTCCTCTGGAGACACAGCAGTGGGGGGAATTAGTGGGATAAAGAAGCCAGTGAGCCCCAGGAGTGTGATGATCTTTGCATCTTTCAGGAAAGGGAATGTCTTCCCTGCACACGGTGATCAATATTCTCAACAGTTAACATGGCAGATTAACTGGTTTATTTCCCTGAATGGAAAATACCAGAGAAGATGATTTAATTGATTTAATGGATTATAATTGGATGGTAATAGTTATGTGTGTGTATACAGTGAGTGCAGTAGACCAAATATAAAAGGAAGATTCATCATCACAAAGATTTCTCTGCTGATCACGAAACAGGGATAGTGTTGAATGTTTTAGTCTGTTCTGTTTCATATTTTATTTTATTATTTTATGTTACTGATATTTTATTTAATTTTGATTTTTAAAATTATGTTTTCATGGATGAGAACCTTTTCTTTTTTCTTTCAAATGGCAGCTTATAACCAAGGTCACAAAATGCAAATGTTAACTGTTGCTGAGCTTGCTTAATGCCTGCTGACACACATCCACAGTGTGCATGAGTGTGTATGATGTGTACAAGCACACAAAAGTGTGCACCATTAATCCAAGGAGAATTTGGTTAATATTATTCATAAATACTTTCAACTGCAATTCAAAAACAGCTTGCAATGCACAAAAATACTCTTCCTTACAGTGCATCTAGAAAAAAAATAGTTTAATAAAAGGGTTTTATAGTACATTATTTAAAAATCTATGATTTTTTTCTGTAAAGAATGTGTGAAAAAATCTTGACATATAATATAGTTTTTGAAATCTTCATTTTTTTTTTGTGAAAAGGAAAGCCTAAGGCAAGTAGAGATTACCCTAGAAATAAGAGATGAGTCTAGAACCATGCAAAGTTCAGTCAGTTCCATCCCTACCAGGTATTGCAAAGCCCTGCTCTTAGAGCCCAATTTATTTTGTTTTAATGGGCTTCGAAAAAGGAATTTTTAATTGTGAAATTGTGGATAACAAGATCTATAGAAATCCACTTGTGCAAATATAAAAGAAATAGGAAAGCAAGAAGGGCTGGGATTGACCAGGAGCTCCAAGTGTCTACATTCATCCCCAAACCATTGTTGGACTTAAGAGTACAAAAACCAAAAAATTAAGGCTCAACTTTTTCACAGAATGATGCTAAAATTACCAGGTGTTTCAATGGAGATGTTACACAAGCAAGGATGGATCTAGAGGGAACATCCAGTCTGTCATACACTGTGATCATGTGGACCTCAATTATCTTTGTGGATTCCTTTAATCTCGAGATATTCTGATTCTGTATTTTGCTTTTCCCATCAGCTATTGTAGCCAAATGGTCACTGAGAAATGGTACTACTAGAGAAATAAAACAAATAAACTGGTTTCCTTATCCAACCAAACAAACTTCCCAAATCCCTGGGAGCTCATTGAGACAAATTGATCAGAAAACAATTGAGTGAGTGAGGTTTGTTACTATAAAAGCAACATTATGGGCTGAAACCATACCTTTGGTCAGTAGGTATGGCACCAAATATTTCTCCACCAGCCACCTTATCAGATTAGTCTATCTCTCCTCTTTAAAATTTATAAATAAAAATTAATTAAAATATATTTTCTTAATTTAACAATCAATAATTAAATTAATTCAATTTAATTAAGCTGTTTGCACTGCTGGGGATGTAAAACCAATCAAAACAACAAATACAATGCACTCTTCTCAGTGTCTACTGAACATTGCTAGGAAGAGGACTCTGACCTTGCTGGATACCAAATTTCCACAAAAAGGGCATTTCTCCTTCCTCCCTCCTTTGTAATTGGGAGAAAAAAGAGGATTTCTTTCCCTTTATATGCATCAGGATGTGAACACAAGAACCCTTCACCTCTATGCATACATTTGTCATACTATTTTTAACCTGGTGGTAAAATTAAATGAAGTTTGATGCAGGAATGGAGAGTTCAAAGATATTGTCTTGCATGATTCATGAAAATAAGCAGTCAGAAGGAGGAAAAAATTCCTTATTAACCCCTGCATTGTAGGCAAACATAAACTGTGAGCCCAAGCCTTACTATATAATAGAGAGTCCACTCAACAGAGAGTCCTCAAGCCAGGAATTTATAGAAAGCCAAGCTCAAATGACAAATGGAGAAACAGGAACAATGAAATAAAAATATTACAATGTTTACTTGCTGGCAGAGCTGCACCTACCTTCAGCAAAGTTTTTATCCATCCAAATGGCCAATACTTGAAAAGTGTCCTGTGCAGACAGAACCTTCCAAGACTGCATTTCCAGCCAAGGTGAGTTAAATCAGAGATTATATTTCTCTCAGAATGAGGCTTCATGTGAATTTCCCACCATTGCAGTCAAAGATTAGTACAGAGCAAAGAAACAAACAAAAAAATCCTTAATCACGAGGAATCCAGTGATGACACAGTCACAGCTCATGCTCTCAAAGTATTTTCAAAGCATTCCAGCAAAGTGTGGGGGAACCATTGCCTTTATTTTTTTTTTTTTAACAGAAATTTCTGTGCTACAGAAGAGAAACTGAGACACCTGCCTTTACCAAGCTGGATGAAGATTTTTGTAGGAAAGATAAGAACGAAATGCAGACAGTTCACCCCATTTGTAGACAGCAAAGCAGCCACCCACTGATTAAAGAAACTCTTCACTGCCTTTAATTTTGCCCAGATGCAAGTGACAGCTCTCAGCAGCATCCCAAGCCAGCCCAGGGCCAGTTTGTGGCTCCCCTGTGCCAAAACTCTGCAGCCCATGGAGAAGAAAGGATGTCTGATGGGATAGTCTGCAGGGAAACATCCACATCACCTCTGCCACAAAGTGAGGGATAGCAGCTACCTGAGCAAGATAATATTTTGTTATTCTGGTATCCCATCAATTGTAACTCTTAATGGACAGTTCCCTTCCTTTCTGTCACTGTAAATCACTTGCAGCACAAAATAGCACCCATTTTCTTCAGCTCCAAGGTTTCAGCAGAAGGAAGTGAAGAGGGAGACAGCAAGAAAAAAGATGTGATTAACTTTTCATTTCTGTAACAACTCACCTGGCCATGCACAAAGTCACTGGATTTCATCCTGCCCCATAATTGCTCACAACCCAGTTCTGCAAAAAGTCCTTTCTCAGTCCCAGTGAGGCCTCAGAAAGCTGCTGCCCTGTTGTCCTTGCAAAGAAAAAAACAAGAATGTTGTGCTTTTAAACTCTTCTCAATACTGTTTTTATGCTTCAGAGACATAGAAGAGAATGGGAAGCACTGAGTAATGAAAGCTTCATCTCAAAAAAAAAAAAAAAAAAAGAATGGGGTAAAAATGGATCCTTTTCTCCAGTGGGATCACAGAATCAGAGAATGGTTTGGGTTGGAAGGGATCTTCAAGACCATCTAATTCACCCCCTTGTCATGGGCAGAGACACCTTCTACTATCCCAGGTTGCTCCAAGCCCCTTCCAACCTGACCTTGAACATTTTCAAGGATGGGGCATCCACAACCTCTCTGGGCAACTTGTGCTGGGGCTTCACCACCCTCACAGGGAAGAATTTCTCCCTAAAATCTAATTTAAATCTATTCTGTCAGTTTGAAGCCATTCCCCCTTGTCCTGTCACTCCATGCCCTTGTACAAAGTCTCTCTTGGAACCTCTTAAAGAACTGAAAAGTGCTCTGAGGCCTCCCTGGCACCTTCTCTTGCTGTCATTGTTCATATCTGGACAGCCCGAGGTGTGCCAAGGCAGCAGAGGCAGACTGCAAGCAGCAGATAAGAACAGGTCCTTGGGGAATATTGAACTAATCCTGGTGCCTTTGTTCCTGCCTTCACCGTGGCTTTTTTCCTCTCTCCAAGGGGAAATGTGTGAAGCCAGCAATGGTGTGGGAGAAAGGAAAGAGGATCCTGAGAGAGGAGGTGGTGTCTGGGATTCTGCTGTGTCCGAGGAGGAAGCTGGGGGACAGTGCCTGGAATCAGCACAGCCACTCTCTGGGCTGGCCTCAAGCTACAGCATGGCAGACTTAAAGAGTGAGCTCAGATGGGTTGAGGAATGAAGAATCAACAGAAGACCAGCAAAAATATTGATTTTCTTTTTTTAGATTATGATAAATAATAGCGGCAAAGCCTCAGAGAGAGCAGTTTTAATCTCTCCTACTCAAGACATTTGCAGAAAATTATGTCCTAGTCATGGCATTTATAGGAAAGAAATGGAGGCACAGACATGGGATGTGGCAACTCATCAACCTGACCCAGCCAGTGACAAAATGAGGACAAGAACCTCCTCTTTGTGATGTTTGGGCCACTGAGGTGGCCTGTCCTTCAGTGCACAAAGAAGAAGGGGTCTTTGCAGCCCCTCTGCAGCCCCTTTGGTCACTCTGCCAGTGACAGGGACAGTGTTTTCACACACAGCACTCCAAGCTCCACTGAGGAGCCAGCAAAAATCCCTGTGTCCTAATCACTACCCTTCCTGTCCTAATCATTACCCTGCCAGCAATTCTGATCCCTAAGGGGACCTCCTAGGGCCAGGATTTTGTATCTGTTTCCTTCCTGCAGCATCCTTTTTTCTTATTAATTGCTAATGGCTGAAGGGAAGATTTAACTCTGAGGATTTGTAGGCATTAATTTTTCATCTGATTATTAATATGCTTGCAGCAGGTGTTGGACATTTTCTATTTTAGTGGTCTCAGAGAATGGCAAAGGATCTAAGAACCACTTATCTTCATTTAAACCTCTGCCTGACGGGGAGAGTGGGAATGGGCTGGACATAACTGCAGTATATTTGTAGTGTTCTTTACTTCTAACTCTGTAATTGTGAAGACTTTATCTCATTATGTTTGACTTTATTCCTTTCTCTCCTGCCTCCACCTTGTCTTTCCTTTCATTCTTCTCCCCTTAGCATAAATGCAGCTGCAATAAAAATCTTCAGTGTATGATATGTATTTAGCAAATATATCTGTAAATATTGTTTATGTGTTATCTCCTTAGTAACATTTTCTGTTTCAAGCAGCCTTCATTCAACTCAATGCAGAGCAGAATCTTTGTGCAGTCTGGGCACCCAAGGCAGTCAGCAAAGAGAGCTGTCAGCAGATCCATGGTATGAATTAGCTCTAAAACCATTGACAAATGTTTAGCAAAAAAACAAAATAAATTATTTGCAGGATATGGCTGGTCTACAATGGAAAAACTAAGTCATTTTGACTACTAGAAGGTCTAACTCTCAATGCATAATTCTACTTATTCTGAGCAAATGAACTAACCTTTGAGGTCAGTTTTATCTGCCAATAACTTCTTGGTGACCAAGAGCCAAGCTTGGGACAGTTGTATAAAGCCAAGGAAGGATAAGGTTGCCTACTGGGGAAAAATTCTGCATCTAAATTGCTGTCAAGTACTGGAGCAGGCTGCACAGAGGAGGGGAGGAGTCACCATCCCTGGGGGTATTTAAAAGAAGTGTGGATGTGGCACTGAGGGACAGAGTTTAGGGGGGGCTTGGCAGTGCTGGGTGAATGGTTGGACTCGATGATCTCAGAGGTCTTTTCCACCCTCAGAGGTTCTGAGATTCGAATGTTAGATCCCAGGCTTAGATTTAGACTCTAACCACACTAGCTGAAAGTATCCTTAGTTTCACCCTAATTAAGTGCTTCTTGGGGATTTTCTAAACATGAAGATAGGTTTTAACATTCTTTGCAGGAAAGTTCATGCACCTTGAATTTCTCAGACTCCACACAGTGTTTCCCCCTGTGGGGCTGTTCCTTGGCCATTTGGGTCTCTAGTGGAACACTAGAGAGACTCTGAATTCAATCTGCCCCAACATTCACTGTAGCACGTTCCTGACAGCAGTGGGACCCTTTTCTTCTGCCTGGCACTAAACAAACTGCTAGGATTGAAAATGACAACCTCCCTTTTCATTTTGCCTTCATTCCCCAGTGCAAGCACTGGATCCAAACATCTGTGCTCCAGGGATATCTGACAGATCTCAGCACTGGGCTTTGCATAACAGGTGAAGCCCTGAAGTAGGTCAGCATGGATCAGCGAGTTGAGCTTTTGTATCTCTGGAAAATCCTTTAAAAAATCTTGCTTTGTGTCCATAAAGTTTGTATATATTTAGCATCTACTTAGAAACGTTCATTCTCCTAGAGCAGGGTGGAGATTGATGCCTTTAAAGGCAGCCAGAGCAGCTGGTGAATATGCTGAGTTAAGAGTACCACCAAGAGGCCAGTGAGGAGATGGCTGAGGAGGTTTAATTGCATTTCACCAAGAGCAGAGAGGCTCCTTTAACACAAAAGGTGAAGGCTGGGAAAGAAAAACTGGGAAGTAGATATCAATAAGCAGTTGAGCCCCTCTCTGGCATTATTTTGTGGCAGCAAGATTGAAGAATGGCAAGGAGACGAGGCCATGCCTGCGTTATAAATACTAAAGCATAAACAGTAATGCAGCAAACACTGAGAAATGCTTCAGTGCCAGGGCTTTGCTGCTGCTGCAGCAGCACAAGGGACACAGTCTGGACATCCCAACCCTAAAAAGCCCAGGTCTCCTGTTACATCATCAGTAGAAAATTCTCCTTTGCAGGGTAATCAGGTCAGACTTTGTGTTGTATCATTGCACGGGGCAGCCACAATTATCTCAATAAACAGCAGCTTTTTTAACCACTGAATTTCCTTTCAAGAAGTGCTTTACAGTGAGCACCTCTCCTTTTTTCCACAACAAAAATCAGATCAGCTGAATGTGGAGAGAACTATAAAGAAAACTAACATTTCTCAACATAAATTAGCTGAGATGCCATCAAATCTGAGTATTTCCAAGCCACACACTCACTTAATATGGGTGAGCTCAGCACTGCTCCAAGCATGATGATGTGAGGGCCAAGATGAGGCTGCTCAGCATGTAATGAAGGAAAATTCCAAAGCTGGACCTATACTAGCAATAGACAGTGGCAGAGCCACTGTTAATCACTCAGAGTTAATTACCTATTCTGCTAAACCAGTCCCTGGTGCTGCTGCAGCCTGGAGTAGCTCATTATCCTGCACAATTCCCATGCAACTCCAAAGCCCTGACACAAGACAGGGACTGTTCCCAGCAGGCAGCTTGGCCACATCAATCCTGTAAGACAGGTCAGTGGTGAGGGTATCAGCCATAGTCCAGCTGTGCTCGGGGAATGGTTCTAGGTAGGTGTGATTTCTGAGTGCTCCTGCAGCCTGGAGCAACTACAAGAGGCTGAGAAGGAAGAGCAGCTTCCCAGTGAAAGTCTCTGGAATGACCCAGGGGATGTGTGTTTGGCACTCTTGGTTCCATGTCATTAAAGTCCATGAACAATTTATAAGAAAGGGTGGTTAACAAGTCCATAAAGAGTCTACCCTGCCCTAGGGAAGGGTGATGGAGAAGATAATCATGCCTTTCTACTCTCTTTTCTCTGAATGTAAGATAAGATTTTGTGAAAGTGTAAGTCCATTGAAAATAGAGGAGAACAGTCTCCAAATGAGCCTTGGTTGACAATCCTTCCTCTGCTCTACAGAGTGGAACTTTTCCAAAGTGAATTGGAGAGGAAAACACAGAATGACCCTTAGGAAGAGCTATGATGCCAGATGTAGGGAATATACATAATCACTGCTATAATTAAATGCAAAAATTGGGGAATAAACGGACGAAGGAAAGGCATCTGAATTTTGCTTTAAAATGGACATTGAAGTGCAGCCCTAAATCCACTGGATATGACACCTGAGTTATGTTTGATTGTGCATGTTGTGCACAGAAAGGATCTGGCTGATCACAGTATGACTCCAGTGTTACACTGGGACACCTGCAGGAGAAAAGTTAAAAAAATTAATCCAGAAATGAAGAATTCAAAAATGGCCAGGCACATGTAGAGACATGAGCCATGTGAGTATTCCTAACTTTATGATTCTCCAATACAGATTTTTTTCTGATGCTAGAACCTGTTATAGTTCATTATTGAGAATCATAGAATGGTTTGAGCTGGAAGGGATCTTCAAGATCATGCTGTTCCAAGCCCTTGACATGGGCAGGGACACCTTCCACTTGATCAGGTTGCTCTAAAACCTATCCAGCCTGGCCTTGGATCCCCTTCCAGGGATGGAGCACCCACAGCTTCTGTGGACAACCTCTGCCAGAGTCTCACCATCCTCACAGGGAAGATTTTTTTAATAATAGCCAATCTAAATTTACCCTCTTCCAGCTTAAAGTCATTCCCCCTTATCCTATGCCCTTGGAAGAAGTCCCTCTCCAGAATCAACATTAGGTAGTTTCTCCCTCCCTTCACTGCAGGCAAAGGAATTACTGTGGTTAAATGAATTAAAGGCATCCAACAGAGAACAAGAGGCTGCTTTTCTGCTCACACTTCAAGTCCCAGTAACTGTAACCAAAGGTACTTGGTATCACTCTGGATTTGGCCTGACATCTCCAGCTTGAGAATTAGCCCATGTCACAACTTTGTAAACTCATCATGCACCTGCAAAATTTGACACTCAGAAAATCTGAGTGTCCCAGGACTCCACCTGGAGGGAGGGATGGATGTCTGGAACACAGGTTTACTGTTTATGGCACCCTGTCTTTGTCCTGAGTGTGATGGAGGAACAGGTCTGGCAGGGTCAGACACACAGCTCTGGGACAGGGATAAGGCAAGGAACCTCATCTGGAATCAGTCTGTGAGGGAAGAGTTTCTGCTCACCCCAATTCTCCTCTCCTTACCCCAAAAAAGCCAACAGCAAAGTTCCTAGTAGCTTCCAAAGAGGCTGAACTCAGCTCTGGTAGCACAGACAGAATGAAGGAAATCCCATTTCCCCTGTCCTACCTCGAGTACCAGTGCCTGATGGTGTTTGGGATGCATTGGGCATTGTGTATTTGCTACTCCAACAGCTTTGAGGTGTACATGATGCAGGTCCTCAGCCCAGACTGAAGAAAAATTCCTGTGATGGTGAATAATAAAGAGCCAGAGGAACCCTGGGGACAATAGCTCTGTTTCCCTGCTCAGCATGCCATTTCAGAGACCTTGGAATTCCTTGAGAGCTAAAGAAATTAAAGCAGAAGAATTGAAATATGCCTCTGTTGGGCGCCGAGACACTGAACGCTTTTGCTGGCTTGTATTTTTCATCCTCTGTGGCTGTTTCAAAAATCTCTTTAAATATTAAAGACAATAATATTTATTTTAGTGATATAATGTGTGCAGTGCAGCGAGATTTCCATTTGTGTGTTTAGCACAAAAACCAGTTTGAAGTCTTTTATATAAAAGTATTTTTAGACTGGAAAAACAAAGAATGCTGAAGCTTTTTAGTAACTCAGCTTTCTGGGGTTTTTTAAGGGTTCTGCCATGTGGATCTTCTCCAGGCCTAGATTTAGTTGGTCACATTTCCAGACTGCATAGGTGAAGAATGAGTCCAGTAGTTTGGTTTCACTGCCCTTCTATCCCAGTGCCTTGTCCCTAGGAGTGATCTGAACTCAAACATTGGGACAACAGTGGGGTAAAAAAGACATTAACAGTTCACAGAGGAGAAATCAACTGATATTCTCGAAAGTCCCACTCTGATCTCTTTCAAATTTATCTTTAAATACAATATTTAGCTGAAGATGTCCTTACCTTCTTCCACCAAGTTGCCAAGATGTTAAACCAACTTTATTGTTTTAGATACCAACAGATAATATTAAATCATCCAAGTCTAATATTCTATCTCAGACCAGGTCTCAATTATGAATTTTGTTGATATTCCACTTCATTATGTTTCACATCCTTGCAGTATGTATTTGCACCAAGGTCCATACAGGAATTAAAAATAAAGCCAAGCAACAGCTCCAGGCTGTGATGCCAGATGAGTACAAGAAAAATATCATTGGAATAAAATATTTGCTTTAGTCTTTTTCCTTAAAAATCGGTGGCAAAGCCTTTTAAAGATTAATTCACCACAACTTCCCACTGGAAGGGAAGGCAAGTGATTATTGATATTGTCTGTCTCTAGATCTGCTGAGGCACTTCCTCCTGCCTTAGAAAGAACAAATCTAAAAGAGCTATAAGATAATTAATACTTTTCCTTTGCTCCAGAAGGCTTTTGCTCCTTTGACTCTGTTTGACTATTCAAATACTCACTGATACAGCGAATAAATTATAAAAAGCTTTGGTCTAGAATACTTCTCTCCATTCCAAACTTTCTCTTTTGGAACTGTCTCACCATCTGCTCATAAGGATCATCTCTTTTGGCAAAAGAGAAATATGGGGATCAGCAACCAAAAAGGATCATGCTGCTTGGGGTCTTATATCCTTGTAATGGATGTTATGACACCCTTCACTTGTAACAGAGGAGCAGCAAAATATTTATCTTTATAAACCAGAGATTTAACAGAGCTTGATAGTAAATGGGTTTAAAAAATTGGGTAGCAAGGTATTCTTGATTTTTTACTGCACAGAGGACAAGATCAGACAAAACTGTGAGGGACACTCTCCCACTGGGTCATGAGGATCAGAGGGGACTCCTTTATGTTGTAAATAGGGTCAGTTGTTTATGTCTGAAGCATTACTTGTTCCTAATCAGTCCTTCCCATCACTTAGCTAAGATTTCAAAGTTTCAGTGATGTTTTTTTAATGCACTGAGTATCTCACAACATAAGGCTTCTCCAGTCTGGAGAAGTAACCTTGAGAAGAATCCCTTCTCAAGGGAAAGTCATGACGTGCACCCTGCTGATGTGCAGGACAGCCCAAAAAGCTCTGAGCTGTCCACTATTTATGGAGGAAAATAACTGATTTACAGTGATATTTGCACACTGACTACAGAATTTAGTTTCTTCCACACTTGGCTTGAGCCAGATGCTGACCAGCATAATGTCTGGGGGGTGAGGGTGCATTGCCAGTCCTTGGCTATTGTGTTGTTGTCTGTCTCCCTCAAAGCCATGAAGAGCTGATCCATCAGGACCAGACACATCCCTAACATCCATCACTGGTGGTTATCACATGAGTGTGTTTATGGGAGATAAAGGATGTGGAAGAAGTCAAGCCAGAATATGCTGTCCTTCCCTCTCAGGACTATAAAATGAAGATCTGATGCTATCCTAATATAAAATGGGTACGGATTCTGTTGGTAGAAAATAGCTGGAGAGAGAAAAACAAAGTTAGGGGAAATACATACATTTCCTATATTTGGATGCTGGACTAGATGACCTTGAAAGTTTCTTCCAACCAAAACTATTTTACAGTTCTGAGATAAAAGCTCCTATGGCAGCATGGAAGGTTCAAACACTCGAGTGAGTTAATGCAGGGTAAAAGGTTCCTGTGCATCAGCTGACCTGAGGTAGCTGCCCCTGTGTGTACTTTCATCTTGCAGTAAATCTGAGTTAATTTGAGTCACAGCAGCCCTCTTTCTTTAAAAGAATGTGAATGATTCAAATAACTTCACATTTGCTACAGGCAAGAAGCTTGTGCATGGGCTGTTGCCAGGGAAACCTGCTCACAGATCTTAGCACAAAGGAAGCATCGTTACTGTTTCATTAATTACTGTATTAAAGCAAGTCGCCATCTGAGATCAATGCCTATGGCACTCAGTACACACTGAGAAATACTCTTTGTCCCAAAAAACTTCTGATCAAAAGAGGGAGCTTCTTTTCAGCTTTGCAGGAAAAAAAAATGTTTATTTTACAAAGTTAAGAATTGAACCAGAGTCACATAAATCAAAGTCAACCCACACTGCCTGTGGATCAGCCAAGTTATTGCCAAGGAAGTCCAAGGCTGGAGGTCCCTGGGGACTTGGCTGACAGTGACAGGGGTACCAAGGGCTGCCAGCATGCATCTGAAAATTGAGCCACGAGCTGTTTCTGGGCTTTGTGGGTTTTGTTTTTGTACAGAACTGAGCTCTGTAACTGCAGCAGCAAATACAGTCTAATAACCAACCAATTTCCTATAATGGCACTTCATATTTCAGCCTCTATTCATTTTCTTCTCATTGCAGCCAGGAGGTAATGGCACTGTTTGCTCCTCGCAGCAGAGATGCACCCTGGCACATCGTGCCTCGGAGAACAAAGCACAAAATTGAAGTTGGTAGAGTGTAATGAGTGGCATTTTCATGGCAAAATGGAGGTTAGCCATCATTTCAATTATCAAAGAGCTGTCATGCCAGTGATTTCAGAGAAATGGGGTTTGGACCTGACAAACCTGCTCTCCTCCACTCGTGATGAGAGGTCTAAAAGGCTGCTTGCACCCTATCAGTGCTGCTGGGAGCCAAGCTGATGCTTTCCCAAATGTGGCTTTCAGGTGAAGTTAGGATGTTGTATGAATCCACAAGCCTCAAAACCTGCCTTCCTTCCATAAGAGACTGGCAAAGAGACGTTTTCTTGAGTCAGGATCTTCATCTAACACTGCTCAAGAGTGGCCTGCAAAAGTTCATGGTGATAAAAAAGATCTCACTGAGAATTTGCTAAAACGGAGAAACCCAGAGATATTGTGTGGAGAATCATTAAGTGGCACTTGTCAGTCAGGAGGAAGAGTGCCAGGAGGTTCTTTTACTCCTCTCTCAGTGTCAGTTGAGATTACAAATTCCTCTACATTGATTTACAAACAAGAAATACACATTTTTCTATTGTCTTAGCAGCACTCTGGGAGGTACTTCAGGAGTCCTTCAATGAATGAGAGAAAACCATCATCATTAATGGCCATGAATCAAAAGCCTACATGAGGCCAGCTCCTGGTTTAGAAACTAAGAGGAAATCTGTGTCTCTGATTCTTAAACTTTCCTCTGAAACAAAACTACCACTGCCTTAAGTCCAGCCTGGTACTTCTCACACTCTGACGTTTCCACAAAAAAAAAAAAAAAAAAAAAAAAAAAAAAAAAAAAAAAAATAGAAGAGATATGAAAAGAATAGAAGAGATATTTACCATGCAGTCATTTTCATTGCAAAGGATTTTGCAAAGATGTCTGAGCCTTGGGGGTCCAAAGAACACCAATAAAGGTTTGACAAATTAACTCCAGACTTGAAGAGGCAAAACTGTGTGAGCACAGAGTTTATGAGCACCTGAGCTGTCCAACCTGGCCATCAGCTCATTACCCCTGCAAGGGTGTCTGGCCAAGCTCCTGGAAAGGGTTGTCCAGGAATGTCACTGCAAAGACGCGAAGTGTGTGAGAGTCCCATTCCTACACCTATAAAAATTCACCCCAAAGTCTGAATGGAACCAGGTTTTAAAGGCCAAGTGATTCAAACTTCTGGGGAGAAATAGATCAGGAAGGAATGTTTCAAATTTATTTTCTACGCTTTCTGCAGACTTCCATACACTTGCTTTATTTCTCCAGTCACATTGCTGTCTCTTGGGTCTTTCCTTCCCACTTTTGCATCTTTCCTTCCTGCTTTTGCAAATCTGTCTCTAGATCCCATTAATATTTCTGATTATCTCATATACATCATCACTTTTTAATACTTAAAATTTATGTGAATTATTGTAGCATCTCTGAATGAAAACAATCTATTAGCACAAAATAATTTCCTTTGGACAGTTAAAACAAAAGTTAAACCAGTAACTCCAGTTTTCTCACTGTTAGGCAGTTGGGTTCCTGAAGTAAAAAAAGGTTGCACCACAATTCTAATTTAGCCTCTTCCTTCTTTCTTTGGTGCTTTCTATGGCTGCTTTTCTTTCCTGAGTACCTCACAACTCCTAATGTTCCTATTTTCACAGTTCTTTCATGCACTCTGTCTGTTTTATAAAATTCATATTATGTTATTTCTTGTAAGGCTATGGAGCATCATTTCAGCCATTAGGGGAATAGAGCAGAATATAATCTGTTGTGCCTATCCTCAAGACCATCATTTAGGCAAAAATATCAAGGGAAAATGTGTAGTTCTCAATAGTCATCATTTCTAAGTGAGTGAAACTGGTGCCTGCAGCATTCCCTGTCTCTGTACTACAGACAAAAACAAACCTCAGAGTCTAGTGGCAATTTAGGCATTCCTTTACCAGCTGCTGTGTCTGGGGAATGAAGAAAAAAGACAGGTAGACCATAAAGAGTTGGCTAAATTGAAGAAAGATGTTTTTTCTCAGTGCACTGAAAGGATTTCTTTCTCCTCCAGGGACTGCAGAGCAGGAGCAGAGCTTCTTGGCCTTCCAGCACAACCTGGCAATCAAGGAAAGAAAAGCCCTCTTGTGAGGGTTTAGCCAGGTATCAGGAAAACTCATCTGGCTTTTCCAGGTGAATTCATGTCTTCATCAACTTCTAAATCAAACCTCAGGGTGTATTCATTATGAAAGATGTGACTGATTAAATGCAGTGGTCTGCAATGCTGGCTCCTCCACCCGAGGAAGTCAGACAGCAAAACAGGAGATTCAAGAGAGTGAGTGACATGATCCCTGACCCTAACACTGACACACTTTTTGGTAAACTGAGTTGAACCCAACTCCAGTCAGTATTTTATCTGTCTCTTTATCGACTAGAGCAGGAGCCTTGGCAATTTAGAATGGTGTAATGTACACATTGGAAGCACCTGAATTTGGGGAACATAAATGCCTTCCCATAGACATTTTTGTGTACATGATGTAATGCAGCACCATTCAGACACAGATGGGGCTGTTCAAAAGGGAGGTTACAGCAAGTGGAAACACAGAGACAACCATCTATGGGAAAGGGAACAGCTGGGAAGGCAGCTTGGGATTTCAGCAAGATGCACAAGTCAGTAGTGGTACAAAAGTCTCCCAACCATGCATCCATCCATCATCCATCCATCCATCATCCATCCATCCATCCATCCATCATCCATCCACTCATCCACCCATCCATCCACCCATCCATCATCCATCCATCCATCCATCCATCATCCATCCATCATCCATCCATCCATCCATCCACCCATCCATCCATCCATCCATCCACCCATCCATCCATCCATCCATCCATCCACCCATCCATCCATCCATCCATCCATCCATCCATCATCATCCATCCATCCATCATCCATCCATCCATCCATCCATCCATCCATCCATCCATCCATCCATCTATCCATCCACCCATCCATCCCTCCATCCATCTATCCATCCACCCATCCATCCATCCATCCACCCATCCATCATCCATCCATCCATCCATCCATCCATCCATCCATCCATCCATCCATTCCTTTATCCACCATAAGGCTGGAGCTCTGTGTCTGCACAGTGCATTTCTGAGCATCAGTCATACAAAAGGAGTGAGGAGGTAACATCTGAACTTCACAGGTGTCTTGAAGCATTTCCCAAGGGGCTGGTTGGGATGCACAGGCAATGGCTCAATCAAATGTTGCCTTCTCCCCTACACAGCACTCAGCTACTGAAATTGCAGTGAATGGCAGGCTGGCCCAAAGGTTCCTGCAAAGTCACACAGTGTCCCTCCTCTGGTTATCTCCAACCCCATGGCACCTCTTCTTTTACCTTGACCTTTACAATTCCCCAGTTAATTCCTCTCCAATTCTGAAAGTTAGTCTCTCTCAATAACTTGCTGGCTGAGGTCTTCAGGGCTGATAGAAATGAGTTTTTGTTTTGTTGTTTTGGTTTTTTTTTTAACTTGACCCAAAGTAAGCTAAAACAAATTCCCTGTGAAAATCTACTTTTCATTCAATAGCACCTTGTTGTCCCCAAGGTAGACAAGCCAAGTCTTGTTTCATACAATCCTTACTGTAAACACAGGAGCTTGCACTGAGACAGAGAAGACAAAAGGAAGAACAAAGACTCATTTGGGCACTAAAGTCTCTGTTAAAGTAATGCCACCTAAAGTCAAGGCTCTGCTGTGCCACAGCTGTGTAGGGACTGTTTAAAATATAACAGAACATCATAATCTGAAACCTTATATCCATAAATAAAACAGGGGTCCAAACACAAGGGTCTGTATCAAAATATTGTAGGGGTGGAGGGAGATGTGGGGTAACAGGATGGGTGAGGACAAACTGCAGAGTTCTGCTCTAGAAAGAGACCACTAAGACTGACAATCTAAAGGGATGCCCAAAGTTCTCAGGAAAAGAAATAATTATTTCAAAAATTCCTTGTATACCATTAGTGAGGAAGATAAAGGTGGCATTGAATTTTCTTGATACTGCTTTTAAAAAATATATATAAAAGGGAAACAATTTTTTATTGGGAAAGTTACAAAGAATAATATAAATAGTAGGGGAAATGTATTATATAATGAACTACCATTAGACAAATGAACTTACAGGAAAGAAAAATCTGATAAATAACTTGTATTTATTTCCACATAAAAAATTAATAGACCCAAATATACATATATATGTCTTTGCTTACCTTTCTGACAAAAAATCTACAGACAGAAATTGCTAGGAGGTACTATGAAAAGAAATTGGTTATAAAGGGATATAAATTCTGACATGAGATATTACCAGGTTTATCTAAAGGTGATAATAACAGCTTACACCACATTTACATATTCTCAGCTTTCATGGTGACTTGTCAAGCAGAGACAGGAAGCATCATGTCACTTATTTGAGGGATAAAATAGCAAAAGCTAAATAGGGAGGGAGGGATGAATAAGGAAAAATACAAAGGAGATGAATGCCTCACAAAAACCTAACATTTGAGTACCTAACATTGAGATTTACCTGCAACTCTGCTGTCCTTGAACTTGCTGACAGTTTCACAGGCACTGCAAATTGTTTTCCTGCTACAGTGCTTTGCTGGATCCAAAGAGAAAAAAGGCCATGGCCATGACCTTGCCAGACTTTCCTGATCAGGTGGGAGAACCTCTGAGGAGGTTTTCACAGTGGATAACCAATATCAGGAGGTTGAACAGAAATGGAGCACACATTTGCTGACATCCTGGACCCTGGCTGGATTGCAGGTGCTCACCAAAACTTCTCTCTCTCCCCTCCTCAGGTGGACAGGGAAAGGAAATCAGGGTAAGGACACAGAAAGATCCCTCAGGAAATGTCAGCATGGGCAAAACAGATTCCACTGAGAGAAATCAGTGTGATTTATTATCAGTCAGAGGAGTATAACCACACCTTTAAAATGCCTTTCCCCTACTCCTCCCTTCATCCCAGGCTCAGCTTCACTCCTGATTTTCTCTGCCTTTCCTCATCTCAGTGGCAGAGAGGAAGGGAAAGGGGGGTTATGATCAGCTCATCCCATTGTCTCTGCCTGGCTTCCTCCTCAGGGACAGAACTTCTCCCACGCTTTCCCTGCTCCAGTGTGGAGTCCTTCCCATGTGAGACCAGCCCTCCATGAACTTCTCCAACACAAACCCTCTCCATGGGCTCCAGTTCTTCACAAACTGCTCCAATGTGAGTCCCTCCCATGGTTGCTGAGTCCTTTAGGAACTCAGAGCCACCACAAATTCCCAAGTTCTGCCTGCAAACCTGGCATGGGCTCCTTTCTCCACGGCCCACATCACCACATCAGACACAAGGGAATCTTCTGCAAGGTTCTCACAGAAGACACCGCAGTAGCCACCCTTCAACCAAAACCATGGCTTACAGTCCCAACCCAGCTCATGGACACACTGGGCAAAGGATGTGCAGTGAAGGGAAAGCCAAGAGCAGGGGCTGTCAAGTCTTATTTCCATCTTCAAAAAGGCAAAAAGGAGGATGGAGGGAATTACAAGATGATCAGCATTATTTCCTGGGAAAATTACAGAGCAAAGCTTCATATAATTTATTTCCAGGCATCTAAAGGACAAGAAGATCATCACATGCTGCTGAGGAGAGGGTGAAAGAATTGGGATGGTTTATCCTGGAGAAATTTGGACTTTAGAGGACTTAAAAGCAGCATGTCAGTATTTACAGGGACAAAGCTTTGATTCCAGTTATGAGAGGCTGAATTTCTCAAATATATTTCTCTCCCAAATTTTACTGTTTTTCAGTCCTCTGTAAGACTTCTAGGACAGACGTAGAGAAAAGCTGTGACTCTGTAACACTCAGGATCAGGCCCCATTTTACCAGCAATAGGGCCCAGCATCCCCACCTCAGAAAATGAGGAAAGGGAAGATTTATGCAAGGGAGTGTATACTTGGTAGTCAGAGAGAAAACGTCCTGAGGTCTCCATTGCCTCAAGATGCCTTGGCATTCATTCCAAACAACACTTGTTGAAGGAAGAAAATCTAGTTTTAGGCTAAAAAAAAATATGTTCTGCTTGTCCCTGTTGCCTGCATGTCTTCCCAAGGGTTTCTCTCAGTTTTGAGTTGCTGGCCCTGCCTTCTGCCTCTACAGCAAGGGGATAAAGTGTCACCAGACCTTGGCAGATTCATACACATTGCATGGTGTCAGAAGAACAGACCTGCTAAAGAATAATTGCTCCTGATAGCCTATTGACTTTGATTAGGAAACACACATTAACATCTTTCTTCATTTAAGCCTCACTTGTAGAAGGGAGCCTCCTTAAGTGTTCTGTTGTCTGGGATATTAGACCAGGAATTAAAAATGACAGGATGGACAACTTGGCAGCAAGTGTTTAATTAGGCAATAAATTAGAGTCCCTGAGAGCACAAGAATCTGTGGCATCTCTCTCCTTTTGAAAATAAATCATAATGTTTGTCCAATGTACAACACCCCCTTATTATACACTACAGATGGAGCTCCATGCCCCGTGCTGTTGGTTTTGCTAAAGCCATATTGACAAAGAGAAAAGAGGAGTTTATTAAAGCCATATTGACAAGGAGAAAAGAGGAGTTTATTAACATCATAAGTGTTTTCTGCTGATGGATCTGGGGGACTTTCCAATATGCATCCTGTTCCAAGATGAAGTTATGACCAGGCTTACAGACCCAAACCCAGCCATTTCATGGTGTATTTTCCCTGACCATATTTATGATTTTAGCACCTCTTTTTCAGAAGGATGAAGAGCTGGAAATGCCTCTCATGTTCCTGAAAATCCAGTGGGTGGGATGCCAAATGTCACATCATATGCTGATATTGGATATCAGATTCTTTGGTGGCTCACTGACTTAGAGTGGGGAGAAAGCCAGAAGTTTTTAGCCATGCACAGTCGTGTTTTGTAGCTAAGTGATTTCTGTGTCCTGCTCTGGGTCATCACACTGTCATGCTAGAATGGGGACAATGTCATGGTCCTTGGCCAAGAGCATAAGATAACAGATATGGTGGCAGGAGAAGAGAAAGGACAATTCCTTGAGCCTCATGGAAAACAATACACAGTGGACAGCTTAACGACCTGATTTGTATTTCTCTGATTCATTAACAGTCAAATTTTCAGGTCATTAAATTATCTTCCAAAATTTTCACCTTCCCATCTAATCCATCCTTCCTTCCTTCCTTCCTTCCTTCCTTCCTTCCTTCCTTCCTTCCTTCCTTCCTTCCTTCCTTCCTTCCTTCCTTCCTTCCTTCCTTCCTTCCTTCCTTCCTTCCTTCCTTCCTTCCTTCCTTCCTTCCTTCCTTCCTTCCTTCCTTCCTTCCTTCCTTCCTTCCTTCCTTCCTTCCTTCCTTCCTTCCTTCCTTCCTTCCTTCCTTCCTTCCTTCCTTCCTTCCATTTTTCTCCTCCCAGTATATTTTCACATGAAAAAAGCTGCTTCTGAATGAAGACTCATTTGTACAACACAGACATGAAGTTTCTCATTTTCTCATTATTTTGGAAAATGTTACCTAACCCAAACAAAACTATCTCCTGGATTTTCCTCATTTTAGAAAGAGTTTTTCTGTTCTTTTGAAACTCTGTAGCAAGGTAGAGTGTGATGTCTGCCCCAAAATTCTGCATACTCAAGATGAAGCTTCACATTAGTGATTCCCCCACCACTCTTCCTGTAACAAGCATTTCCTTATCCCATGGACCTTATTAATCTCCTTATTAATCCCTTGCAGGCAAGGGATATAAAATCCAAGTGGTACAGAAATGTTTTGACTAGCACTTCTGATAAATAAGAAGAGCTTACAAGGAAGAGAAAAGTGATGCCCAAAGTAAAGAAAGGAGCAAATGACAACCAGAGTCCATCTTTTATATGGGAGGACTGGCCCAATGCTCAAAACTCTCTTGTCCCTCAGTAATCTGTAGCACAGTCACAGGGGTTTTTACACTCTTTTGCCTTTGTGAGCTCTGCTGTGTGTGGCTGCTGAAAGGCTGCTATAACTTCTGACCACACAAAGCCACTGCTCATGTGTGGACCATTTTCCTCATCTCCTTTTTCCTGGCTGGTGTGTCTGAACTCACCATGCTCAACCTGAGCTCCCTGGGCAGAGCAGGTTTTAATTGATGGGTTTGAAATGTGAGTTTAGAAAAATAGTGCCTGAGAATAAGTCTGTCAAAATGAACAACACTCACTCTATGGTTACAGCATCCATCAGTCCACGGGGTTAGCTCCACATCTATCATTTTGGAGAATGGAAAAGGAAGAATCTGGAAACACATCAAAAAACCTCCTGCCACCAAAATCACAGTGGATTAATCAGGTTGGCAGAGATTCTGCACATCTCCCTGCCACAGCCACACTTATGAGGTAATTCCCAGACAAAAATGTACTGTCAAGAATAACACCAGCAAAATAGCTCAGTAATTAATGTATTTACAGAGTTTCTTGTGCTGTTCCTTTAGCAGGCTGCAGTTTCCATGGCTTTGCATTATTTCTGTTGATGGTTAAAAGGATGTTTAGTGGTGTAAGTGACACACTCCTGGGATGGTGAGTCTGTTACACACCACTTGTGTGTGCAGCAACACAGACCCAATCTTATTTTCCTAATCAGTGAGCCTGCAGGCCCTTCAAAGCAGAAATGACATGGGGAGGGGAGCAAGCCTCAGATGTTCACTTTTCAGTAAAATAAACAGCAAGCATCCAATTTAGATAGTAAATGGCAGATTAAAAAAAACAACAAAAACCAACACATAGTTCTTCACGTGGTTAATCTGTGAAACTTCTAGTCATAGGCAATAAATAAATGTTGGAAATACTCTACTGATCTACAGGAGAGATCCCCCCATGCAATCACTTTCTTGCAGAACCAAGTATGTGAAGGAAGAAAGGGTGAAAAGAAGATGGAGAAATATTTATTTTTTTTACCCAGAGGCACACAGAGAAAAGAGGATGAACATAAAATCCAGGCAGGTGCACCCAATGCTATTAAAGCATCTGGTCATGCAAATATTACAAGCCCTTATTGTACATTACAAGCCTTGTTACTGCATTGTGAACCAGAAGGAAGGGGAAAGATGGTAATTCATGTTTCATCTATAAAAATAAAGTGGCATGATGCTGGATCAGCCAGGCCCAGCTGCACGCCTGGTCAGTGCCAAGATGAATATCTGCCTCCTTCATGGGTATTAACTTTCAGCTGAACACCTTTATCTGTGAATTATAGAACACCTTTATCTGTGAATTACAGAACATCTTTATCTGTGAATTACAGACCTTGCTGTGGACCAGGGCAAGAGTGGGGTTGGTGAGGGCAGAGTACAAAAACATGGCTTGCAATTAAGGGGTTAGCAAGCAAAGAGGAAGGACATGGAATTATCCAGCTCCATAAACTGATAATCTGGACAGGACAGAGGTGGAAATTATTTATGCACTTGTGCATTTCAGAATGGAGAAAGGGTCTGGAGCACAAGTCTGATGAGGAGCAAGGGAGGGCTCAGCCTGGAGAAAAGGAGTCTTTGAGGGGACCTTATTGCTCTCTACAACTCCCTAAAAGGAGATTTTAGCCAGGTAATCAGTTTTTTCTCGCAAGTAACAAGTAATAGGATAAGAGGAAATGGCCTCAAGTTGCACCAATGGGAGGTTTCAACTTTGAGATACTAGAAGGATATCAGAAAAAAATTTCTTCTCTTGATATCAGAATAAATTTCTTCCCTGAAATTGTGGTCAGACATTGGAACAGGATGACCAGGGAAGTGGTGGAACCACCATCCCTGGGAGCATTCACAAAATATGTGGACGTGGCACTTGGGGGCATGGTTTAGTGGTGGACTTGGCAGTGCTGGGTCAATGGTTGGATTCAATGCTCTTAGAGGTTTTTCATCCTTAATGATTCTCTGATTCTATAATGCAAGCTGAAGATTACCATAAAAAGAGAATTGTCTGTTTTTCAGCTGTTAGCAGCAAGCATTGAACCTGTCATTCAGCAATCCTTTTGATGGAACAAGAGTTGTTACAAGAAGAAAAATAATGAAATGTTGTTTTCAAGCTGATGTTTAGGGATAAGAAAGGTTTTGTTTTGTTTCTTAACAAAATCTAAATGAAATGACATATTCTTGTGCCAGAAGGAACAAGATGTTCCATTTGATCAAAATTGGAATATGGCATTTTATGTTCAGACTATTTTTAACTATTTTGCTTTCTTTCTAAGAGAAAATAATCAATTCCTAAGTGAAAACATCATTTTTGGCTAAAAACTAAAAAAAAAAGGGTTCTTCCAGGAGCTGTGAAAATTACATTTATTATCTATTTTGTTCCTTATACATTTTGAATGCTATGTTTTCTGAAGTCAATCTGTTCACTAATAATTATGGTCACCACAAAAGATGGGGAGTTTTGAGAATTTACTTTTTAGCAAGAAAAATAAGTTGCTTTCTTTTCTTCTGCTTAATCGGTGAACAACTTTAGGGTCCTTGTTTTGCCTTCTATGCCTTCATTTCTCTCATCTGTAAGAGTGGAAATTGTATTTACTCATCTGTTGGGGGGGGCTTTGGAGGTGATAAACTGTGCATGAGTGATTTAAATATTGAAAGTGTCATGTAAGAAGCTACTTATGCATTCTGGGGATCCTTCCAGCAGGTTTCTGAATGAAGAGCAGACAAATAAAGCCAGACCACCCTCTCCTGACAAAAAGCAATTGTGTCAGTAGTTGCATCACATAATCAGTTATACACAATAAATTCAGCCTAACCCTCTGTCCAAGCTATTGCCTCCATTCACAAGATCAAATGGGATTCATAATTTTCTTCATTCCTGTGCAGTGCCTGGAAATGGAAGTTCCTGGGAGCTGAAGGAAGCGAGTTATGTTGTGCTGCAATAATTCTCAACAAATCAACCACAGAAATCATTTCAGCTCTGCACATGCTGAGGAAAACAATTATATCATTTCAGTGATTTATTAACCCAACAAGCAGAAGTAGCACAGCAAGGCTGAGTATCTATTGCCATGGATCTGGGAATTATGTTTTAATTAACCAATTTCTCTAATACGTTGTCTAAGCTTCCTACAGGGGAATTGAAAAAAAAACCTCAAGCAGCTGCAAGGCTGAAAGACTCTCTAGACATTTGGTATCCTTGTTGTGTTTTGGTCTGGTTTAGTGAACGCCCCTGGTGACAAATGCATATTGATGAAGCAAAGAATTGGCTAATTGGAACATTAAAGGAAAATTTAATATATTCTGCTGGTGGCAGAGGGAAATATTAAACTTGCTCACAGTCAATTGTTATAAAATATTAAACACAAAAATGGAAGTAGAAGGAGAAGAGAACAAGGATTATCTTCAAGTGAATCAGATCTCTGGAATGGGCTGGGATAGCCACTTGGAGCCTGGGAGTTATGAAAGACACCACAAAATCTGGAATATGTAAGAACTTTCTACATGTGATTGCCAGTAAACATCAACTACACTTTAATCCTTATACACAAATGATTTAAAAATCTGCCTGTTCTATGTGTGGTGCATAATTTTTTCTATGAACCATGGTCTACTGTTGATTTCTCTTTGCCTGCTAATTAAGCATCACCATTTCAATTCCAAACTCCTCTGAGAAGGTCTAAAGCTGCACACTGTGCTCGTGTAGCTGTCTCTGCAAGAGGTCCACAGTGGGTTCTCATCTTTGTTTCATATTGAACTACTCCACAACATAAAGAACAGCCAGATGTCTTTGCTAGTTTCTAAATACTTAAATTATATTCACAAGTGTATACATTTCAAGAGAGGTTCAAGTTGGATGTTAGGAACATTTTCTTCACTGAAAGAGTGTTTAAACATTGGAACAGGCTGCCCAGGGAAGTGGTGGAGTCACCAACACTGGAAGTGTTCAAAAAATGACTGGATGTGGCACTTCACAATATGGGTCAGTGGGCATGGCATTGTTCAGTCAAAGGTTGGACTTGATGGTCTTGGAGGTATTTTCCAATTTTAATGATTCTATGATTCCATGATTCTATGATATTGCATCTCTTCTGCCTTTTAAGTCATGTTTTTCCAAGCAACACAGAAGGGATCTTCAAAATTACTTTTAAATACATCCAAGTGTGGGCTTTGGATAAATTCATCCAAAGCTTCGGATACTTTGACCCAAAAAATGTGAAGCAATTTTGTGTATCTGTGAGACTTAGAGCTGAGTAAATCATAGAGCCTGAAACAATGTCTGCCATAAACTTTGTGTAAATACCATAGGAGGTGTTTTCCACAAAGTTTTGAAATATTAGGAGGCAGCATTAATTGAGAGCATTGAGTTCTGGGCTTTTCTCCTTTATCATGGCAAGTTTGATGCAAAGTGGAAGGATAAGGGGGAATGGCATTAAAATTGAAGTGGGTTGAATTAGGTAGCAGAAAGAAATTCTTTGCTGTGAGAGTGGTGAGGCCCTGGCACAGGTTGCCTGGAGAAGTTGTGGATGTTCCATCCCTGGAATTGTTCAACACCAGGCTGGATGGGGCTTGGAGCAACCTGGGATAATGGAAGGTGACTCTGCCCACGACACAGGGATGGAAGAAGATGATGTTGAAGGAACCCCTTCCAACCCAAAGCATCCTGTGATTCGTGATTTTTCTGGTCTTTTCCTGATGTCCTGGACAGACCTTTGTCAGAGGTTTGTTTGCAGTACGTGTTCCAGACACGAGATGTCACTGCATGATGCAGAGAACTGCACAGATGGTCCAGAGTGTGGTAAAAAAATTGAAAGAAGGTGGAGCCCGAGCTGTGTGGACCGAAGTTTTCTGCTCTCTTTATGGACACTTCCTTTAGAAACTTATTTTGTTGAAGAAGAAATATGATTAGGCACATCATTTAACAACAGTGAGCCAAAGGATGACCAATGAACTGATCTTAAAACAGAGCACTTAACCATTTCGCCAGATTTTATTATTATAATGGGAGATTTATGCTTGGCAAAATGCTGGAATATAAATCCTGTATTTTAATCGGAAGTATTGCTTTCTGAATTAATTGCAAAGATGTCACTGTAAATTATAGAAATTGATGAAGCTGGTTTTTTTAGTGTAATAATTTTCCATTGGGAAATTGCATTTACCTCTAATCACAATCATCATGCTCAAATAACAGTATCGTTATTAATAATTACAAAAACAACACAATATCAATTTAAAATATTAACCAGGAAGCAAATACATATCACATAAAAATGAAGATTGATTAATAATTACAGCACAAGCAGCCAGGAGAAGAATAATTACAAATTATTTTTCAAGCAAGTTCTTCATGAGCAAGCAGAGCTATGGAGGTAGGAATAATTGCAGGCATCATCCCAAGTGACAACTGCCCTTTCTACCCTGGAACTGGACTGAGCTCAGTTTCCTCCCAGCTGTGTCCACACAGGGACCAGGGACAGGATGAGTTACGGAGCCTAAAAAGACATCTGCTGCAGAAATGGCCCTTTCAGACACCCACAAGGGAGAAAAGGGGAGACATTTAATTTTCACTGCAATTCTGGCAGTTTTCTCAAGGCAGTTGAGTATTTTGTGTGTTCCCACACATGGTCCTGACTCTGAGCTTTAGCCATATGAATCTGAGTTCCTGACTTTTCCTGACTGTCTTGCTGTGTTGGTGGGGAGATGGTTTTTACCTTTTTATTTCTGTCTTTTCTATTTCCAACTGTGTGTTCAGTCTGTGGGAAGTTAAAACAGCTCCCTGGGGTTACACACCTTGGAGAATAAAGATAAATTCAAGGGGTTAGTGACCTTATATTCAGAAACACTGAAGTGAGAAAAATGTGACTGTGCCACATCCTCTACTGGATCTGAGTTTATTTAGGGAAAGACATCCAGACATCCTGGTTAGTCTTACCTATCCAGCCAACAGCAGCTGAACAAACTATCTTCTGTAAGTGTGAATGGGCAACTTGCTCTTCCTAATAATGTAAAATGTAAAAGATAAAACGCCCCTCATCTTCAAAACAAGATGCATCTCTGAGGAAGAATTATCAACCCTCTGAATAGCCACAGTGCTTAGAAAGGGTCTAAGAAGGGTTTTCTTACAGTCTGGTGAAAGTCTCTACAGAACTGAGCAAGGATATTTCCCTGATTTTTCCTGTTGAGGTAAAAATGGTGGGAGGTTCTGTGCACCAGCCAGGGAGCTCTGTGTGCAAAATGAGCTCTCTGAGAGAGGTAAAGCTCCTGCGCTTACTCACACAAGCCTGAAACCCTTGATGCGTGAGCATGAAAAGTGACTTTCCTCTCCACACAGTCAGAGGATGTAATTCTGCCCTAACTAGAGCCTGGCACTGCAAATTAGTTCCTGCTTCAACACGGGCCTTCATTTCACAAGTACCAGGAAAAAAAAAATTGCTTTAATCTCTATTTTCTCCCATTCACAGTTCTTGGTAAACTGAGATACTGTACATTCTTTCCTGCTCATCTCAAACTATCCAGACTCCCTCTCACCTTTCCTCCATCATATTTTTCACTAAGGAGTAAGTTAAAGTGTGGAGTTTCAGCGTGCTCAATGGTAAGTCTGGAGTATCATTTTGATCCCAAAGAAGCAGAAGAGTCGTGCCAGTCTTTAGTGGGCATGAGGATGACAGGAGTTTGTGATATTTGTGCTTGGAGCCATGCACAGGTCTTGGTGATAGAAAGAGAAATTCCATTGCACCCCATCCCAGCTGAGATGAGCATTTGCAGGGCAGGTGTCCAATAGAAATAAGAGAGTCACAGAATGGGTTGGGTTGGAAGGGACATTCAAGATCATCCATTTCCAACGCCCTGCCATGGGCAGGGTCACCTTCCACTAAAACAGGTTCCTCAGAGCCCTGCCCAGCCCTGAACACTTCCAGGGATGGAGCAGCCACAGCTTCTCTGGCCAACCTGTGTCAGGGCCTCACCATCCTCACAGGGAAGAATTTCTTCCCAATATTTATTCCAAACCTATCTTCTGTCAGTTTAAAGCCTTTCTCCCCTTCCCTGTCACTCCAGGCCCTTGTCCAAAGTGCTTCTCCATCTCTCTCAGCCATTTTAGGCACTGAAAGGGGCTCTCCCCAGAGTCTTTTCTTTTTCAGGCTGAACAACCCCAACTCTCTGAGTCTTTCTTAATGAGAGAGATATTCCATCCCTCTAATCTTCATGGTCTCCTCAGGACTTGCTCCAACAAGACGCTCTAACAGTGAGAATATTTATTTATTTTTTTATCCATCTCCTTTCCTCACTATTTTTTAAACTCTAAGTCATTCAGTTCAAGGACAATGTTCTGTCATGACAATGCCTTCTTAAAAAACACTTGGGTCTGAAAAATGCTCACAAATTACTTGAAAGCAATGGCAAAAAAGAATTCCATCAGGCAGTAATCTTTGCAGAACAACCATGCTCTAAATTGGTTGATTTTGAAGTAACCTTACAATCCTCATGCTCAGATATACTGGTTTCATTTTTATCTTTCTTTGAAAGAAGAAAAAGAGAAGAAAAGTCTGTAAAAATGCATCCAGGTGTAATATATACTCAAATGTTTAACATTCATTGGGCTTTACAGAAGTTTTAATACTTCTGAGAGCCAGGTCCTTGCTCACTCTCACTCTGTGTGCCCCCTGTGAACACATCTGAGGCACCTTGATATCCTAAAACACTTCAAAATTATCATTCCAGTGATTTTCCCAGCAGATGATATGCAATTCCAGAAGGATTCAGACGCCAAGTTCCTTTGTGATGAGCTTTTTCAGCCTGGCATTCTAACTAATTCTAATTCAATAGTTTAAAAAATATGTGTGAACAGGATAGAGAAGCCTCATAGCAAAGACACCTGCCAGGAACCCTTTTAGTGGCCAGCAGAGTGACTCTGAGTGCGTTGATGGATGGATGCTCACTTCAAGATGCAAGCAAAATCATTTTAGAGCACACTGCATTATAAACCAGCTTCCACTGAGCTACTGTATAAATCACCTCAGAAACTGGGTGTCAGCCCAGGCTGTGGAAGCAATTCAAAATCAACCTGTCAGAGGGATCCCTCCCTCTCCCATCCAGAGATGGATGTGAAACGAACCAGGACTGATGAGTGCAAACCCCTGCATAAGTCACTGTGTGGCAAGAGGCAAGCAGTGTGTCAGCAGGGAATGGTCGTGTTCAGAACCTCTTGTGTGTCCCCAGCATCTCTGGAGGATGGCTGGGTCCCATCAGCTCTATGGAAAAACATTCATTTTCCATTAGGGAAAAAAAAAAAATTACTGTGGTCATAAAATGCAATATTCCTGCACAAATATGAAATACTCTCTCTTTGTCACTCCCGACAGCTACTGGAGTGACTTAACTTTGTAATTCACTGAAAAGCAGATGAAATTTTCTTTCAGTCTGGAGTGTAACCACGCTGCTCCATATTCATTCCACATGTACGGCTGGTTTGCTTTGTCTGCTTTTCATCTTCAAATTGTTAATGTTCATTTCATGCCTGACATCTCAGACTAGGAGAAAGTTGGTGCTGCCATATTGGGACAGACTGGTAAATATATCCACTAATTCTAGCTACAGCCTGGTTCATCCACCACAGACTTTTCCTCCCATTGACTTACATTTGAATTATATCATCAAATAATTATATAATGGACTAAGGTAATTTTTTTTATTTTAAATGTCTGTTTAGGGAATCAAATCCATCCGTTTCCTACTTACAGAACAACAGAAGTAAGAAAAATTCCTGCCCAGAGGATCTTACAGATAAAATACATCAATGAGAGAAGGGTGATGAGGTTTGGCTAATTCCAAAGATGGGGGAAAGGCACACAGAAGTGCTAAGGGATAAGTCAAAATATGCATAAAGCTGAGAACTGTGCTCAGTCTTGCTGAGTTGAGTTCTCCATGCCACCCAAAAGAAGAAAGAGGAAAGATTTCTCCATTTCTCATTTCCAAGTTGATGCCAAAATAAATTTAAAAAAAATTAAAGCACTGCTTTTTTAAAAAATATGTTTTTCTAGTGCACTATTCCCCACCTTTTTTTGAATTATTTTTTAATATTATTGTTAGGATAGTATTCACATACAACTGCTTTTCTCCTCAGAAATTTCAGCCAACTTCTAAATTAGCCAAATGAAAAAATACACAGAAGTGAATATCAACTTTTCACAATAGATTTTTAAAGGTTCTGAGAGTTCTTTCTTTTTTCATTACAAGAATGGAGGCACTGGGGTGCCAGTAGGTAAGTATCCTTCCTAATTTTTCTGCAAATCACAAAAACAGTAGGAGGCATGCACAGAAACAGGAATCATTCCAAATAGAAATGTTCTCCTTGCCCACTGAATCTCAATTTCTTCAGTTTTGCCCAAAAAGAAATATTTTGCACATTGCAACTCTTAAATTAGAATCCTAGGTTCATAATAAGAACATATTTTTCAGTTTATTAAAGAAGTACCTATATTTGCAAAATTCTGGGCACCTGATATCTGCATTATCTCCATGTCTTCAGCCCTGCATGTCTTGATGTGAAAGGTGATTTAGCTATTGGTAACAATTCCCTTTTTTAAGGAACATTTCAACACAAAGCTTTAATACATAATCTTACAACCCAGAGAACTGATTCTGCAGGGTCAGCCGTCAGGAACCATTTCAAAGGGATGCAAAAAGGTCAATTTCTATCTCAGGGCTTGGCTTCAATGAATTTCATGACCTCAGTTAAATGTCTCCACCACGAAATGCCTCTCTTGGTGCTCCTGCTGAACAGGGGAAGCAGCACACACCACAACCTTCACTGAGAGCTTGTCAGGACAGATCCATGAATCTCCTGGAAGTGAGAGTGATGAGAGTGACTAAAAGATGCTGTAAAACCACGAGCCTGTGAGTCAGCACATTCCCAAAGATCTGTTATTCCTGCAGTGCTGACCTGCCCAGAGCCACTGCTTCCCTCCACAGCCTTCCCTGCACTGTCCTGCCCTTGACATCTTTCACCACCCCCTGCAACGTTCCCTTGATGGAACCAGGTTCCTTTGGCTGCCTGGTACATATTTGTGTGTAGATCTCTACCACAGAATCACAGAATCACAGAATCACAGAATCACAGAATCACAGAATCACAGAATCACAGAATCACAGAATCACAGAATCACAGAATGGTAGGGGTTGGAACAGACCTTCAAGATAATCTCATTCCAACCCCTACCGTGGGCAGGGACACCTTCCACTATCCCAGGTTCCTCCAAGCCCTCTGCAGCCTTGGACATTTCCAGGGATGGGGCATCCACAGCTTCTTTGGGCAACCTGTGCCAGGTCCTCACCACCCTCCCATGGAAAAATTTCTTCCTAATATCTTATCTAACCCTACTCTGTTTCAATTTGAAACCATTGTCTTTCTGTCTCCAATTCCCTTTGCACTTCCCTCCCCAGTGAAAGGTATCTCCAGCTCTCTCCAAACTGGGTCACGGACAATCCTCTGTCTCTCTGTCTAAATCAAGATTAAAATGAAAGCCTCAGAGATGCCTTTTGGATAACCTGTGGAGTCCCACTGGATAATGCCCAGTAGACAACTGCCTGACAAAGTGAGGAGAGTCAAACAGTGTCTGATCTTCAGGAGCTGGGCAGTAAATTGAAATAAATGAGATCTCAGCTCCTGAAGTCACAGTGGTATTTGTCATACTCCTAGAAGCTCATTGGTACTGTCTGGAGACTACCTGTGAATGGCCAGGCTTTGACTTACTGGTTTGGAGTGAAAACTTCTTGATTATGGGGTTTTTTTTACCACAATATTGAGCTATTTCAGCTGAGATTAAGGCCTGGGAGGCCAACAGACAGACAGACAGACAAGGTGATGTTGGAGCAATTTTAAAGAGAAGTTGTCTAAAGCATCATACAGATTTGAGAGCTTAATCCACTTCTCCAAAAAACATTTGAGGCTTTGTCTAGGGGACCATAATGCCTCAAAATCTGTCCTTCATTGCCCATAATGAGCTCCAAGTTGGGTTCTGAACTTCACACACACAAATTGCTGCACTGACTGAGATCATCACATGAGCATTCCATGGGCCCCAGGCAGTGATGATTTTCAGGGTGCAGCATTCCCTGTGGTTTTCCCTCTTTCCAGGAAGGAGATTTGGCAGTAATCTTCTCCTTGTACCTGGCCTTGAGGCTCACACATGTCCTGCCATCCCTCTGCCCCACGCAGGGGTATCCCCAAAATCAGTGCCAGCAGCTGAGACAGGCATTGGTTCTAGCCCTGCTGTGTTTGAAGTGCTGCTGCCCTCCACCTCTCAGCCTCCTCCTGAGTGAAGATTTCCCAAAGCGTGGCTGGGAAGAGGGGTAGAACAGGACAGGGGAAGGGGGGATTTGTAGAAAAGGATTGACATCCACAAGTTTCCCGTTTCTCTCAGTCTATTCTCTGCTATCAGTGGAAATGTGACCTGTCTGGTGTGTGAAGCTGCCTCATTTTTGCAGCAATTTTTCCTTCTCTTGGCTTCCATTTTGCTGAGTTCCCTCTCAAACCAATTGCGTGTCACCCACATATGTTGGGAAATATGGGCACAGCTGAAAGAAACTAATGACTTCTGTTAATTCTGCTAAGTGAGACGCAAGGACAGCTTGTTAATGAATGACTAATTGAGATGTAACTTAACAATTCCTCAGCTGAACTTGCTTGGATTACCAGCCATTTCTGAATTTTCTTTAGGGAGACCAGACCTCAGAATGCATGTGGCAAGTGTTCTCCAGCCATTAAAGCAACTGAGTTCAAACATTTCAGAAATGAAAATACAAAACTACAAGAAATAAGAGCCCTAAATTATAATTGGCTAAGAATAACCATTCCAAAATCTGAGTTCTTGAATTTCTATCCCCCACAAAAATCACAGGTTCTATCCCTTGCTCCTGGCAACAGCAGGTAAAAGTCTGAACAGCTATAATTTTGGTAAAGAGTGGTTAAAGATCATCTCGCTGACCTTGTGTGAGAGTAGAGAAGGTAGAGTTAAGGCCACCTGTGACAGCTTAATTAGAAATGCAGGTATTATTCACATATTTGATGTATCTCTTAATTACTGGCATGGGAATAAAATATAAATTTGTTATTTTTGTAACTTTCCAGATCTAGAGAGTGGAACAAATTATTTCAGTTTCTGACTCTGTTACAGATTTAGGGATACCCTTGCTTACATCATTCAGACTATTTATATCTGCTAAATATAGATGTCTACACCTGACTTACCTGCACTGAATCTCTTTGCAGACAAGGAACTGGGAGCCATCTCCCAGCAAGGAGCACAGTATGAAATGATTTTTCATAGAATCCATCCCTCTGATCAACTTGGTGCCACCTCTGGACTTGGAGCTCCAGCAGCTCCAACAGCTCCATGTCCTTCCTGTGGTGGGACCCCAGAGCTGGTACAGTTCTAGAGGTGGGGTCCCACCAGAGCAGAGCAGAAGGGCAGAATTCCCCTCACCTGCTGCTCACACTGCTTTGGATGCAGCCCAGGACAAGTTTTGTTTTCTGGACTGCAAGTTTACAATTGCTGAGTCATGTCCAGCCTCTCATCCACCAGCACCCCCAATTCCTTCTTGGCAGAGCTGCTCTTGATCTGTTCATCCCCCAGCCTGGACTGACACCAGGAGTTGCCCCAGCCCAGCATTTGGTCTTGTTAAACCTCATGAGATTCCCCTGGGGCTTTTTCTTCAGCTTCAGGTCCCCCAGGGTGGCATCTTGTCCTTCAGGTGTCAACAGCATCACTCAGCTTTTTATCAGAAGCAGATGTCTAAAATGGACCAGGCAAATCAGTACCTTGGAGAGTCTTTCCCTCACAAGTGATTAGAAAGGGATTGTGATAAGATTCCATTTTCACACTGTATTCATGCTAAAGAAGATGAGCCAAATCCATTGGTCCTACATCTACACACTTGAGGAGAAGGGACAATTGGTCATCCAGTGTGACAAGCACACTGTGGTTTCCCATGAGACACAACTCTCTCAGGATGTTCCCTGTGATCCAGTTGTGTGGTGGTCTGTGAAAAACAGGAGGGACTTGGGGAAAGACCTTGGCAAGAAGAGTAAATAACATTCCCTGGCCATAGCTGAAGAGTTCCTAGTAAAAATATGAGAAATTTTTCACATGGGCAGACAGTGATAGGACAAAGAGATTTAGATTAGATATTAGGAAAAAAATCTTTACTATAAGCATGGTGAAGCCCTGGAAGAGGCTGCCAAGAGAGGCTGTGGACTCCACATTCCTGGAAGTGTTTAAATCCAGGTTGGATGGGAATCTGAGCACCAGGTGTAGTGGAAGGTGTCCCTGTCAATGCAGGGGGTGGAACAGGATGATCTTGAAGGTCCTTTCCAACCTAAATCATTCTATGGTTCTATGAATCTATGAAAAAAAAAATGTGCCCAGAAAGAAATACAAACTTCCCCAGGGGTGTTTGGAGTGCATTGTTATTCATGATTTACAATTCCAACTGCACTGTAATGATTCTCTTTTAATTGGGACTTAAAGAATCACGTTTATGTCCTTAATGTTACTTAAACATGAATCCAAACCTATGCTTAAATGGATCCATCCATCCCCCCGAGACAGCAAACAGGCACACACCCCAACAGTGCAATGAGGAATGTCACTCCCATCTACTGCTGGCAGCTGGTATTGGCACTGTGTTAAACTTTGAGGTGGGTTTCCAGGGAAGCCATACAAGGAGCAGCTGAAATCACTTGCTCTGTTCAGCCTGAAGAAGAGGAGACTGAGGGAAGACCTCTTTGTGATCTTCAACATCCTCATAAGAGGAAGAGGAGGGGCAGGCACTGATGTCTTTGTGGTGACAGTGACAGAACCCGAGGGAATGGCCTGAAGTTGTGTCCAGGAGGTTTAGGTTGGGTATTACAAAAAGGTTCTTCACCCAGAGGATGGTCGAGCACTGGAACAGTTTCCCACGCAAGTGATCACAGCACCAAGCGTGGCAGAGCTCAGGGTGTGTTTGGCCAACTCTCTCAGGCACAGGATGGGGTTGTTGGGGTGTCCTGTGCAAGACAGTGGTCACCAGTGTGTGACATCCCAGATGTCCCTGACAGTGCCACAGAAAACACCTGGTCATGTGGAGAAACACATCCTCCTCCTGTCTTACCAGGACCTTCAGTAATTCCATTGTAGCATCAAGCAAAACTCTTCAGACACAGCAAAAGGAAAGGGAAAGGGAAAGGAAAGGGAAAGGGAAAGGAAAGGGAAAGGGAAAGGGAAAGGGAAGGGAAAGGGAAAGGGAAAGGGAAAGGGAAAGGGAAAGGGAAGAGGGAAAGGGAAAGGAAAGGGAAAGGAAAGGGAAAGGAAAGGGAAAGGGAAAGGAAAGGGAAAGGGAAAGGGAAGGGAAAGGGAAAGGAAAGGGAAAGGGAAAGGGAAAGGGAAAGGGAAAGGGAAAGGGAAAGGGAAAGGGAAAGGGAAAGGGAAGGAAAGGGAAAGGAAAGGGAAAGGGAAAGGGAAAGGGAAAGGGAAAGGGAAAGGGAAAGGGAAGGGAAGGAAAGGAAAGGAAGGAAAGGAAAGAAAGGAAAGGAAAGGAAAGGAAAGGAAGGAAGGAAAGGAAAGGAAGGAAAGGAAAGGAAAGGAAAGGAAAGGAAAGGACAGGAAAGGAAAGGAAAGGAAAGGAAAGAGAAAGGAAAGGAAAGGAAAGGAAAGGAAAGGAAGGAAAGGAAAGGAAAGGAAAGGAAGGAAAGGAAAAGGAAAGGAAAGGAAAGGAAAGAAAGGAAAGGAGGAAAGGAAGGAAAGGAAAGGAAAGACATCCATGCCTGACAAAATAACATCATTTGTGCATTAAAGAACATGTTGTCTGGCACTCATAATGCAAAAATAGTGGAAGTAAGAAATTTAGAGGACAGGTCAGTTCTCAAGGCGGTAAGTGCCTCATCAATCATTCATATTTTCCATATTTTTTTACCTTCATGGCATCACCAGTCATTTAAAAAATATTCATAAATGTCACTAATGGATTATTGCTGCATCCTGAAAAAAAAAAAGCTCATTTATTTATGCAGAATGTCGATTAAATTGAGATAGATATTGAAATTAATAAGTACCCAGTAAAATGTAAAGCGCACAATTGATTTTAGATCCTCTGTTATATGCATGGCATGTAATTACCAGTAGTAAATCTAAAATGAAAATATAGAAGCTTATGAGATGCTTCAGTGCAGTTGTTCATTTAGATCCACATAAATTCAGGGGACACACATTACAAGTGCCAGCACTAGCATGAAAGGACTAAGCTATAACTACAACCTTCATGGAAGAACAACAAGAAAAATCCTTCAACAGCAGGAAAAAACATTTTAAAAATATATAATTCTCATCTGAGAAGGTCACAGTCTGGTGTTGTTGTTGATGGTGGGGGGTAAAAATGAACATATAAGTAACACATCTGGCAAGATACAAAATAAAAATGCCAGGAGAGTCAAAGGTTAAATTTTCTTTATTTTCAAAAAATAAGGGAAAATGGAACATCCTAGTGCATCTACAACAACTAACAGCCAAATTCATCTGGTACTTTTTACTGCAAATGATAGTTTTGCAATGCAGTTTAATATTTTGCTTGCAAGTCTAGTAGCAGGCTTCAGTGATTCATGCAAAGCTACATTTTGTTGCGCTCTGGTTCCATTTTTACACTGTGCTTGTCACCCTGGTTTCTGAATTCCTGACACATTAAGATTTCACTCACATTCTACACCATTTTTCTAGGCAAATTCTTTAGTCTCACAGTCTGCTTTTCTAAGCATAACATGGGCTTCTATCATGGCTCTTGACTTTCTCTTGTCATCTGTCAATATTTTGGGATGGTCTGTGTTGCATAAGATCAGGCCTATCCATAATATTTCTGTTATATCAGCCATTAGGGATGAGTCTGTACAGAAAACAGAAATCGTTGTAAACTCTGAAGTTAATAAAGATCATCTTAAATATCTTGGGGAGTTAAAATTTATGCCAGGGTTTGGTGACACTTCCCTGGCATCCCTGCCCACAGAAGGAAGGGAGACACATTTCACCTGCTGAGGTCTTCAAACCACAGACTGGTAAAAATCTTCAGCAAAGTTGACCTTAAACATCTGCCAGATATTGGAGGAGTTTGGCTTTGAATCCACATCCAGAGTGACCTTCCCAGATCCAGTGGATGGAATTCAGTGGCTTTACACACACATGTAGTGTCATTGTAGATGCTGTAAAGGATTAATTCCTCTTTCCACATGCCATTGCAGAAAACCACTTCCCTCATGTCCTGTGGCATATCTGTCAGGCCCATCTTAAATAGCTGGGTTTATGTAATACAGAGTCTAAAATTAGGGTGGATCCTCCAAAGAAACCCCCAGTTACAACAGGACCCTGGATTTAGGCTGTTAATTGCTGTTGTCTGTACATCCAGCTCCTCCACTTTCACAGCCCGAGGTATCTCTACATTTCCTCTGGAAAGGCTGGGGAAAAAAGTGTCCAAGAGCTCTTGAGTCACTGGTATCTTCACCCAACAGTAGGTTTTAACCATTAGCTGAGGAGATAATTCCCATTCCACTGGCTTCTGTTTAACGGGAGAGGGTACACAGAGCATATCTAATGGCATTTGGCTGCCACACTGCACAGCTGAGGTTGTCTCACAGAAAGAGGCTTTCTCTCCCTGGTTGCTGGGTTAGAGCAAACACACTGATTTAGAGTGGATTATTCATCCAAGAACATAAAAGGAATTAGAATCTCCAAGAACCACAGTGGTTCCAGTGTTTGAATGGGAACAAAAAAACCTTAGACTCTGTATCTGCACTTCATGGAGAGGTAATTCAGACACTTAAAATATGAATAATAGGCTTGGTGCCTATGAATGCAGACTTCTGAATATTTTTAACAAGCTCTGGCCACAGATCTTTTATGATCAATGAAATATAAAGTAAGCAACAAGGATCAGCTATTCCTTACAAAGCTACAATATTTCTCATCCACACCAAAATTATCTCTGTGGATGGCTGGTCTCTGAGTAGTGACAAGCAGATATATCAGATGAGAGAGTTTCAGATGTATATATAAAATTTTATTTAATCCTCCTAAGTAAACCATGGCCATTCAAAAACTACCTTTGAAAAGAGGGTAAGAAACACAATTTTAGAAGGGAATTTCATGTTAAGAGGGTGCCTTTGAAGGATATGGGCAGAGCCACTGAGGCCAGCAGGTCTATCTGTGTTTTTTGTGTTGAAACATTGCCCAGAATAGTTGGGACCCAAACTGAAGTACATCCATTAAAACAACTCTATGAACAGTGATTGTGGTGGTGAAAAGGTCAGCTGGATTCCATGTAGGTATTTTTATAGAGGAAAAAATATCCTTAATTACCCACAATAATTGCACCTTCCTGGCTGCTCCACAGCATGTGCAGGATGAGGCCCCTGTGAGGCACCTCCCCCTGTGAGGAGAGAAGGGAAAATAAGGAATTCTGTCTTCTTAACATATGTGCCTATGTGAGGAGAGAAGGGAAAATAAGGAATTCTGTCTTCTTAACATATGTGCCTATCATTTGTCCTGGCTGGACATGATGCAGCACAGAGTTCTGCCAGACTTCCAGGGAAAACTTCAGTCTGGGCATCTCTAATGGGCTCTTAGGAATCATGTAGGAATTTAATTACCCCTGACATCTCTATACCTGACTCAAAGTTGGTTGAAATCCAACAACATTTTTAAAAGGTGTTCAGCGACACAAAATAGGGAATCTGGATAAAAAAGGACAATATCAAAACTAATCTTGTGTGACATCTCCACTGTTCAGCTATCTCAGTAAAACTTCTGTCATATATGGGAATTCCCAAGTATTACAAAAATTCAGAAATACTAGGGCAAGTGGAGAAGCAAATCTTCCTTACTACTCACAGAGAATAGGAAAATTTAAGATTCAACTTCCATGTAATTTTTAGCCAGACTTTTCCCTAGATCTTCTACAGGCTAAAATATAAATTCAATGCTGAAATCAGGATCTCAGAAGATGGGCATCTGACTGAATCATGATGGGGATGAAAGACACATTATCATCATCCTCTTACTGGTAACAGAGCTCCCACCTTCCAAACCCCACCTTTACAACCACCTAATTTCATACTCTGGCCTTATATAAAACCACACTTTTGTGCAAATTTATTCCCCCTACATCTCCTTGTGTGTCTCTGTCTCAGCTTTCTGTATTCTCTATTTTTTCAGAGCAGCAGGGTCAGATAATTGGGACCTGAAGAATTAGAGCATAACAATCCATTTTATCCTGTTGATTCATAGCAAACCTGTGGCACTCAAATTACATTCTGCCAAGCAGACCTGTGCTGTAGGGGCTGGATAATGAAAGCATACAGGTGTATGCCACCAGCATCCCCATTGATTTGCAAATTGGTCCCCAAGAGACATCTTGGCAAATATTCCCCCAGCATCTGAGAGCTTTGCCTGATAGCAGCTAAAACAAGCTAAAAAGGAAATGCTAATTTCTATATCCTGCACTGGTTTTAATTGAAGTCTGCCTGTTCTAAAGCCAGAGGGATGATAACAGTTAATATATTCTCCACCTGAGAGGCAAGGCACCTTCTTCTGTGCATCTAAAAGACTGGCATTATGATCCTGGGAGGATTATAAATTATAGCATTTTCTCTTGCCCAGGGTAGCAGAGTTTTCCAGACCTCTTCAGTGTAATTTCATAAGGATTTGCTGTTTTAAACCAGAAAAAGCATGACAGAGAAAACTAGTGGGGTGGGCACTGGCCAAGAATGTCTCTGAAAAGGACTGACAGTTTCTGCATGGTTTCTTTAAGAAGCAAAGTTTATGTTCCATGCTCTGTGTATGTCTCTAGTGATCTTTCCCCTTTTTGGACAGAATCCATCCAATCTGATACAGAGGGAGAGGTCTCAAAGTTATCAAGTTGTCAGAAGTTTAACAGAAACCAGAATCTGTGATATGAGCTCATCACCTCTCAGACACATGGAACCTACACAAGAAAGAGATGTTATAAAGGTTCCTAAAGCTTCAGAAATTGTAGCTTCATGTTAAACATGTGAGAATGCAAAAACAGGAGCTCTCCCCCCTGTTCTCTGAGCAGATAATCAAATCAGGGCTTCCTTAATTCTACCACCCAGAGCACAATTTGCTCTAAGGGCATCACAATTAGTCACAAGAAAAATCATCTGCAGGGCAACTCACCAGAAGGAAGCCATAAAGAGATATAAAATAAGCTTGTTATTATAGCATCAGATGATGAGTGAGGATTCTGCTCTACAAAATATTCTTAGCTTGACAGGTCTGCAGTCCAAATAGTGGAAAGGTGGTACAGAGAGGAGTCTGAGGCATAAAGATGTAAAGAAACCAGCAAGACACTGTTTTTAAGCAGTGACATCAAAAGAACCAGAAACAGTGTCATCTGATTAATAAACCCCTACAAAACAAAATAAAAAACTAAGCAGCAGTGCCCTAGAAACTCCCACTCTGGTTCTCCTGCAAATCGATTTTGTACTGTCAGTCCATGGCCAGTGAGTGACAAAATAAACCTGTGTTCAAACACTAAATGCATTTGTAGTCTATGGCAGGAGTCACCCAGATTTAGATGACTTCAGGGTAAACTTCTGAGTAAGTCACCCCAGGCTTCCTTGGAAGTAATGAAGATCAAGTTAATAAGGTTGAGGATCTTAGAGTGAAAAAATGCACCCGTCTATTTCAGAGCGAGATGAAAAACATCTGGAAATCCACTATATTGCAGAAACCAATGTAATCAAATTTATCCCATTCCTGCATCTGTTTGTTCCAGAAGGACATGTGAACTTGCAGACACCTGCAAGATAAAGAAACAACTCCTTTTTTTTTTGCCTGGTAGCTCTTGCTGACAAGACTTGGCCGTTTCACAAGTGCTCTTTGTATCAGTTCTGAAGGTACAAATTCTGCTCTATGTTGCCACATCCCTGAACTCCCTCCCTGGATGTTTTATAGCAGCCTGAAGAGTTTTCTTATGTTTTGTCTCCTTCTCTTTGTCAGTCAGTATCAGAAAGGTATTTAGTCACATCAGCAAAGTGATCCATCATGTGAAACATCCTCCTGGCAGGAAAAGCCATTACATTTATTCTCCTAATGCAGCTAAGTAGACATTAATATCTGTAATTACTATTTAAATGCAGACTGACTGATTTCTCTGTGTTCCTATCATCTGCAGACTGCTCTGAAAATCACAGTCTTGAAATAATACTGACTTTATCTCATTTGTTACTATTATAAACAGTTCTGAGCATGGACAGTGCTTTCATTGATCCTATCCTTACACAGGGCTCGTTAAGAGCATAGATTTGTGGACGTGAGGAAATTATTTTCATAGTCACAATTGTGTCTGGATAGTATGGGGGAATGGCTTTAAAATGAGAGTAGGTTTAGATTGAATATTAGGAAGAAATTTTTCCCTGTGAAGCTGGGCGTGGGTGCCCAGAGAAGCTGTGGCTGCCCCATCCCTGGAAGTGTCCAAGGCCAGGTTGGATGGGGCTTGGAGTGACCTGGGATAGGGGAAGGTGTCCCTGCCCATGGCAAGGGTTTGGAACTAGAGGATCGTTAAGGTCACTTCCAACCCAAAAATTCTGTGGTTTTTTTAATGCATGTCAAGTACTGCCCTCTCCTCACGAGATTCAGAAGTTCAGATCCTAATTTGTAAGTTTACTTACATTTGTGTGGCCAGAATTCTTATGAACAAAATGTAGAAAAGTTGGATGAGTTTGGAGAGATATCCATGGATTTGTTTATGCTTCTAAAAATCTGATTGAATGAGAATTGCTTCTAGCAGAGAAAAGATGGGGGAAAGCTGCTTCTTTACATTAGATTCTCCAGTATATTGGACTGAAGGTTTTCATGGGTCTTTCTTTCTCTTTCTTCCTTTCTTCATTTTCTTTTTCTTTCTTTCTTTCTTTCTTTCTTTCTTTCTTTCTTTCTTTCTTTCTTTCTTTCTTTCTTTCTTTCTTTCTTTCTTTCTTTCTTTCTTTCTTTCTTTCTTTCTTTCTTTCTTTCTTTCCTTCTTTCTTTCTTTCCTTCTTTCTTTCCTTCTTTCTTTCTTTCTTTCTGGAATCCTGGAATCCTTCACTGACTGCAGAGTGGGAAATACTTTGCCTTCAACTCTGGTCTCAAGTTCTCTCTTTTTCTTTGAAAACATCCTTTTAAAGAATTTAAAACTTCTTCAAAACAACCTCCTGGCTTTTCTCAGAGTAGAGGATCCCTCTGTGTGTTTTCTGGTTAACTGTTCAATTATTACCCTGTTTTCCCATGGAAATGAAGCCTAGGTGGTCACACTCCCACTGTTTATTTCTGTATGTGCACTGCCAATAACTTCTGACCTCATTAAACAAAATTATAGAAAAGCCTGAAGCCTCATAGATAATTACATTCCATGAAGGCAGAAGACAGATCTTACAAGCACTGCCACTGCAGGAAAATAAACAAAAAATAAATCTTGGCATAGATAGAAAAATCCACATGGGACAGAGCCTTTTACAGGTGCCTCAAGCACATGAAAATCTTCAGTCATAGTTTAAACCTTGCTTAAAGCCAAAGCCAATCTACCACAAGACACACATCCTCAGGCAAAGAAATTTAATTTATTCCCAAAATCCTTAAGTAAATTTTGGGCTCATTCTCTGCAATATCTTAATTAGGTTTGTATGTGAGCTACAAGGCAGTAAGAAAGTTTGGGCCAACAAATAATGCACCAAGTTTCTATAGTTGATTTAATTCTGAATCTAGAAAGTATTTATAATTTCTTGGTAGTTATTTGTATGTTTGTGTGACTCAAATTCACACAGTGGTTCTTTCTCCAAATAACCTCAAATCTCTGGCCATTCACTTACCTTTAAAGTTAACAAGATTCCTGTACTCAGGTCTTAGCCAGTGGTTTATAGATCTCCACCAGCCACCCCTCCCAGCCTCCATAAAGATCTGTTAAATCTCCCCTTGGCCATGCTCTCCCTCTCCCTTTCTTTGAGCCAGCACCATCTTTCCATTTGTCACCAGGATGGCAACAAAGGAAATTGCACTAAATTCTCATTGAAGTCTCCATATGAGATTACCTCTTGCTTAGGAATTTGGAAATTACTGGAAAGCGAGTTTTCTCAGGAAAATCACATTTTTCTGGTCATTTAACTTTTCTTGTTACTGGCCTGTCAAAGGCAAAGCAAGGGGCTGGACAGACCTATGGTGCTTTGATGGTCTTTTTTAATTTCTGCACCATCTGAGGATGGTAAGATTTTCTGTGGAAAATCTTTTGTGGAACAAAGCCTCAGTCCCAGACCTTAACAAGGGTTTTTTTCCCACTGCTTGGTGCAGATAAGAATTCTCTAAGGTGAGCAGTGTAAGAGCAAAGCTTGCTGTGCTATTTCCTACAGAAAAGAGAAAGTAATTGCTGGATAATATGTTTTTCCATTTTCCAACTCATGTAAAATTTCCATGGTCTTTTTTTTCCTTTTTTTTTGGAGGACTTGCTGATTATTACCCATAAAGATTGCCCAGTTTCTTTGACACAGTGCAAATCACTGCATTTTTTCCTATTTAGCTTCTTTGATGAGGTTTTTCTTGCTCAGTTTAAGGATCAGCTACTCTTTCTCCTGTTGGGATTTTCTTTTCTCATCTATGAATTACTGGCTTTATTTGTGTGGTAATGTCAAAAGGTTCACAAACACAGGGCTTGTTAAGATTTGTGTGTCCCTTTTCTTTAGGTTAGGACAATAAAGGTGATTATTAATGGTGCTCCCCCAGAGCAGGACTCTTACCTGGCACAGCCTCCTTCAAAAGGAACAGCAGACTGCAGAGAACAAGAGAAACTATGCACACCCCTACTCGGTGACCTTCCTTTCTTCTGCAAAAACTACCAGTTTAACAAAAATCTCCACGGTCATAAATCACCATCACTCACCACTGTTTGCAAAGAGCTGGATGATTTTGGTACATTTATCATGGTTTAAGGAATTTTGACATGTTGCTCTCCTCTGAATGTTGAAGTTCTTTTCCTTGTGGTTGTTTCCTTCCACCACACTCCCACATTGCAGGAGGCTGCTCAGAAAAGTGACAATATCAATTGTCAGGGGGGAGAGGAGGCACGCTGTCCATGCTCCTTGAAGATGGAAACACTGAAGGAATTTGACCTTGACTGAAGGAGCTTCCGTGGAGGATTAGAAAAAACAACAGCTCACTAAACAGACGCCAGGTCATAATTACCACTAATGGCCACCTCATGCGTCATTCCAGGCACCTCACAACAAAAAATGGGTAAAACCTTAATTTTTTTTTTTTTCCGCGTGTAGTTTTACCCATTATTTTCTAGCTTTTTTTTTTTTTAACAGACTGAGAGTTACTTAACTTGACTGTAAGTAAATAACCCACTGAAGACAGGCAAGTAGTCCAAAAGTGAGAAAAATGCTTATATACTATGAAACTATCTGTGGAAAATAAGATTTAGAACTAGAAGGGATAAAAAAAGGAGATTTCTACAGTACTGAGCAATTTTTATGTTTTTTTTCTGCCTCAGTGTCGGATTTAAAACACAAGCAATATTGGTTTAAAAATGACAATCCTGAAAAGTGCAAGTCATAATTGTTCATTTGATTATTCTTTTTTTTAATATTAAAAAACATCTCCACTGTCAGATACAAACATTTTGCTTAGATTTTTATTCATTAAATTGAAATTAAGTACTTATTTTTGATTTGACCTGAACCTATTTACAACCTTCTCCTGTTAAACTGAATGGTAATTCATGAGTCCCTGTCACTAAAAGCATTTATGGAATATTAGGTTTCAGAAATTGTTCCAGCAGCCATTTAAAAATTTCTCCAGGAGTGGAGAGAAAAATATTGGCTTATTCTTCTACAGAGTCATCCTGCAAGGAGTGGACCTCACAGCTCAGGCAGTCAGGATGATTTTAGACCAATTCACCTGGGGCAAAGAGAGGAGTATATCACAGAGTGGGGTGTGGGGAGTTCTCAGTTTGGTTGTTTCTATTTCAAATCCCACACCAAGGCTAACTTTGGTGCTGTCCAAAGCGTGGAAATTTCAGGAGACTTCTGTGTGGAGCTTTCATAACTCGAGGAGATCTGGTCATCACAGCCAAAGGTGTTTAAGCAAGTCTTTGACATTTAACTCTAGTGGAAGTTGTCCTTGCCCACGGCAGCAGGGTGGAACTTGGATAATTTTTAAGGTCCCTTCCAACCCAAACCATTCTGTGATTCTGTGATTTTTCATGTGAAACAGCTTCATTTATTTCAAAAACATCTGAGAATTAAGGAAAGTGTCTATTTCAGCAAGGTTTCTTTATATGGAGACAAATGTTTGAAATTAATTATTAACACCTTTTCTGCTATTGCTTTCTGTCTGTACTCTGCTGTCACTATAGCACAGAAAAAAAAATTTAATTGGAAAAAAAATCCTCTGGTTTAATAGGGAATACTTGTTTTGAAGATTTAACTATATTCTGTCATTTCACAGCATTTTTCTGTGTTGAAACAGTTTATTACATACCCCTAGACCTGCCACCTTTGAATAACAAACTGGTTCTACAAAAAACAATCAGAAAACATCAGTTTTTCATCCTTGCTTGGAATTATTCTCTTCTTTTCACATTGCAATTACTTTTGATGAAAATTTCTGGATGGAGATTGATAAATAAATGAGAGCTGGCTGAAATATTCACAGTGGAGCCTATCTAAGCACAGGGTCTTCAGGGGAAAGCCTTAGGATGAAATATAGCTGCACTGTTTACAACAGTGATGAAGTGAGTTTTTTAAGGTCTGAAGTACATCTGTGAGAGAGATCAAAGGTGGAGAAGGTTTATCTCTCATTCAGTGCAGCTCCACACAGTTGGCAAGGGCTGAGCTGGCTCAGGGGGGTCAGGACTAGAGGTGGATGCACAGGTCCATGCACAAGTTAAATCATTCCCCCAAGCCCTCTTTTTCTCTGTTCCCTTTCCATTCTGCCCTAGAAAAACTTCCAGTGGAGGGAGATAACAAAATAAAGGCATATTTCCGCATTATGGAAAGTACTGTCTTCTCTAAATACAACTTAGGGCAGACAGATAAAGCCCAGAATTACATCAGCAGTGCAGCCAAAGCTTCAGGGTCACCATTTGTGTTGATCAGGAAAAACCAAGGGGTGAAGCTGAACCACTCACAGTAACTGCCTCCAAGAAAGAGGATGAACAAGGGGTTTCCATGAGGGATGAAAGCTCATGGCGTCAGAATTCACAAAAATGGTTTTTTTTTGTGCATGAGGCTCAAAGCCACCTTCAGTCAATGCCAGCTCTGCAGACAGAAACATTTCTGAGAGCAGACAGACAAATTTATAGGACTATGAATATATTGACTCATTAAGGTTTGGACTAAAAAGATGCATAAGTCTGGAAATTAGCAACAGTTTGAAAGAAAAGAAATTATATTAAAACATCATCAGCCAAAAGCAATATCACCACTGTAACAACAGACACTAGATGAAATAGATAATGAAACTGAGAAATCATTAAGCAGAGTGAAAACAGATCCACTGGATAAAAATGAACTCTTAGCATTACAGACAATAATTATCACTCTTCTCTAATGCCTTGATGCCCTGCCTTGACCTTCTTGTTGTTGTCAGGCTCAAAAAAAGTCCAAGACCAAAATCCACATATTGATTGAGTTGCCTGAGTGAACAGAAAATATTCATACCAAGGAAATAAGGTGAAATCAATAGCATACTGAGAAGCAAAGACAAGAGAAGCTATCAAAATCCAAGCATTAATTTGGTTTTGGAAAGAAAAATAATTTTGAATTTGCATAATCTTGAACTAGAATGACTATATCTTAGAGAAATTGATTAAATTTGCCTGCAAATTTTCCTGTTTCTACTGTTTCAATTGTGCTAAAAGGCCAAACAAAATATTTCTTGGGTAATTTATTCAAAGGACTTAACTTCTTCATATCTGCAAACTGCATTTAACAGCTTTTGATCTTTTAAAATTTCTTTGCTACTCAAAATGATTTGATCAAAACATGTACTAATAGGTTCTGGCAGATTTCTCAGAAACTAATAATGGCCTTGAATTTTGTTAATTTACTTATTTCGTTGTGCATTTGGTCAACACACATTCTGTGGCAGTGATAATGGTGACCACGAAGCTCTCAAGTTTGCTTTGCAAATATTTCTTGTCTGGATGGACATGCATAAAATGTGAGATGGGCCAGGGGAGGCACAGCAGGTGTTGGTATTTCTGTGTAATCTAATCCCTGCAATTGATTTATTATGTCAAAAATAAATATGAAAACTTCTCTCTGCTTGGGGTGCTGTCCAGGATGCAGAAGAACAAAAATCAGTCTTAGTGCCTACTCCAAATACAAGAAGAGTGAAAATGCAGTCACAAATATAACAAGAAGTGACCCCAGTCAGCTGACTGCTGGATATTTTCTGAAAAAGAGAATCTTCAGGAGGATTTGAAGAACAGGTTGGGATTTTTTTGGTTTTTTGCTGATAGCACCTTCATATGAGCAAAGAAACTGCACAGAAACTGTTGAAAATTAGGCAAGGAGGGAAGGAAAGCCATCATCAGGGGCCAGCAGATTATGGACTGGACATGTCAGCAGCACAAAGGAGGTGACAGCACTGAAAGTGGGTAAAAGCAGTTTCTTTCTGGCCTCCTGATTAATGTTGTCCAAAATCTTTACTTTTTCCCCTCATTACTCCAATGCAAGGCAGTGCAAGCATCCCAACAGAGCCTGCAGGAGGTGAGGTGTGCAAGCAATGCTCAAGATGCCTGTTAGTGACCTGAGACCAGGCCACTCAGGGCACAGGATGATGAACAAACCCCTGGCTCACTTTATTCTTCTCTAGCTGGAAAATGCCAGATGCCATGTCCACCCAGGCCTGAATGTAACAGTTCTGATGGTCTGCAAAGGGCAACAGAGCAGGGGGGATATGATGGAGTCACAGCATCACAAATTCATCATGATTGACATTTTTATCACTGTCCTGTGTCAATACCCCATCACTGATCATGGTCCCTATTCCTGCAGACTCACCAGCTGTACAGACCCAGACCAAGACAATGTGCAAGCCCTTCCCCAAGCAACTTAACATACAAGCCACAAAAGGTGGGTGCAGCAGGATCACAGACTCATGGTATGGTTTGGATTGAAAGGAACCTTAAAGATCATCTCATTCCAACCCCTGCCATGGGCAGGAGCACCTTACAATTTAGACCAGGTTGCTCCAAGCCCCATCCAGCCTGGCCTTGAACACTTCCAGGGATGGGGCATCCACAGCTTCTGTGGGCAACCTTTCCAGTGCCTCACCATCCTCACTGTAAAGAATTTCTTCCTAATATCCATAGAGGTGAGGAAGGAACATCCCTGGCTTGTCCAAATTCACTCATCAATAGCCTAACTGCCATCATCCAATTGTGAATCAAAAGGGATTAGAAAAGAAGAGCAAGGTGGCTCCATGGTTATTTTGCAGAGATCTTCCTCCAAGGCTGAGACATTTGCAAGATACAAAGCTGCCTTCAAGGAACCTAAAAATCAGTCAGCAAAGGCATTATTGACCTCATGATTGCAAGGAAAGAAGAAGCTTCCTGACAGCCTGATGGGTTTGGAACAGTCTTTATAGGTTTTGGAAACAAACCCAAGGCTCATTCACAGGCATGTGAAGAAAGCACTAGATGTCATAGAGATAATGATTTAATTGCCACAGTGTCTCTTTGGTCCAATGGAGATATAATGTTATTTTCTTCAGGGTGATGTTGTGAGTGGGAAACCCAGACACTAACAACCAGAACATGGATATTTGGAAAAAATACCTTTTCTTAAAGAGTGATTAAGCATTGGGTCAAGCTCCAGGGAAGTGGTGGAGTCACCATCCCTGGAAGTGTTCAAAAACTAAGATGTAGCATTTTGCAATATTATGGGCATGTTGTTATTCAGCCAAAAGCTGGACTTGATGACATTAGATGTCTTTTCCAACCTTAATGATTTCATTATTCTATGAAATCTTCACATTTTGCAGCATTTTACTTGGAAATCTGTTCTCCTACATATATTAAATTGGGTAGGCTCTTTGGGAGTGGACACTGTAAGGTGGAGAAACATAGCACCACTTGGAAGGACAAAAGCAAATAGTGGAGGAGGGAAAGGGGAGAAGACTTTGGAGCTGTTAGTACTAGTGAAAAGGGCTGGAAGGTGCAGCTATAAATGGCTCTCTAACTACAGAACAGTTTAGTTTTACAAGCACAGAGTCCTCTTCTCTTATTACCCAGCACGGAGTATGTGATGGAGTAAACGTTCAGTAAAGATTTGGCAGCCTGGCCTCTCTCACAAGAAATATGACAGGGTCACAGGTTTCTTTGCTTTGTTTCAATAATTGGATTTTCTGGGCTCTGACTGCTCCCTTCTGAGGTGTTAGGAGCAGACACAGGGGTGGAGGAAGCAGGATAACAAAAAAGGAGCCGTCATTTCTGTGCCCGTGGAAATTCTGATCTGCATCTCACAAGGAAAGCTCAAAGGCATTTCACAACTTGCACAATTCCATTCCTAACAGGAGCTAATCTCAGGAGCACCACCAAACTTTGCGTTTGGAGGGTTATTTTTATTTTAATTTGTCTCCTGAGGCAGCCTCATTTGAGCTGAGTTTTAAGGACAAAGCGGAGGACTATAAAAGCATCTTTAAGCCCACAACTGCAATACCTGCTACTACCTAAATCTCAAGTATTTAATGGTTCCTAAAAAATATATTGCCTTGTTAATGCCTGCAGCAAAGCATACAGTTTATGGGGAGCGAGCAGTAATGCCCCTTTAGCCATCTGGCCAGCAAGAATACAATGGGGTGTTTGATAACAGCCTTTTTCGTGTCTGCAGGAGATGGCTGCAATAAAAAGAACAAACAAGCACATTTACAGGGGGCTGCAGTTGGCCACCGAGCCAGACAAGGAAACATAAGAAATTTAATGTAAATCTCTGCAGCCCAATCACAGACAACTCCATTGCTACCAAAGTCAAATGGAGCTTGATGCCTTTGGTTATGCAAATGGATACCCTTAATGAAACCAAACCCACCCTTCATGAAAGTGCCTGAAGAACCTTGAGGGTCTCTGCCACCATCATTTTCATTTATTGAGGCAATTCTTGGAAGATTTTTAACTTGGAAAAAAAGCCACCAGAAGCTATGGAAATAGCACCAAAGAAGTATGTATGGTGGAACTGATCATCCTGCACTTACTCTGTGGTCCTAAGTGTTTGATGGAAAGACTTCAGTGAATTTTGAGTTAAAGATATAATCACCTTGTCAAAATAAAGCTATTGCAGGGCATAGGTGGGTTGGAGCAACCAGCAGATCTAGAAAGGATCCGAGCTTTCAGCATGATAAGATTAGATATTATGAAAAATACTTTTATTGTGAGGGTGGTGAGGCCCTGGCACAGGCTGCCCAGGGAGGTTGTGGACTCCCTATCACTGGAAGTGTCCAAGGCAGGCTGAATGGGGCTTGGAGCAACCTGGTCTGGTGGAAGGTGTCCCTGTCACAGCAGAGAGCTGGAACTGGATGATCTTTAAGATCTCATCCAGCCCAAATTATTATGTGATTCTATGAACACAGAGAAGGTCTTCAGCACAGTGATGGGGCTGGAGATGAAATTTCAGCAGGATCAGTTCTAACCTTTCTATCACTTTGTGTATTATGAATGTCACAATTCCTATCCAAGTCACGTTTCACAAAACCACTTTATTTCAAGACATACTGAACTGCTGTCTCCTTTCCTGAGCATGAAAATCACATAATATGATTTCATTCCTCTGCCTGTTTGTGCACCGGTCACACAAAAAGTTGGGAAACTACAGCCAGGCTTTTCAGGCTTTTAAACACGCAAATATAAACTGCTATTAAGGGTACATCACATTTCCTTGCTTAGTGCCTGGCTCATAAAATGTAAGAGCTCTACAGTCTTTCCAGCACTCAAAGTTTTTCCCTTAAGCCCTAAAGGGAAGGAGGAATTTATGTCACCTAATCTCAGCTATCTAAAAATTAGCCATGTAATCTAAGATAGTCATCTATGTCTTAGCTGATGAAAGGAGTGGAGCATCTTGAGAGCACAATTCATGCAATCGTAAACCAGGATGAGAATCAGCTCTGGGGGGAAAGGCCTAACTGGAAATGTTTTCATGTGCATTGGGTTACAAACCTGATTTCACTCCAGAGGAGTCTGTGGCATGTTTAGTTCCCTAACCATGGGAATTTACGGGTGTTCCAGGCACTACAGGGTATTCCACACAGCCTTCAGAAGGGGGTGATCTCCTCTGATTGTGTCATATTTCCCAGCCCACGTGTCACCACAGGGCACATGATGTCCATGTTTGGGGAACTGAGTAATTCACCAATTTCCTGGTCAGCAGAACAGCTTTCCCCATTTCATTAACTGCATTAACACTATGCCCATTGTTTATAATGAGATTTCAGACACTTTGTCATCACTTAGACGTGGAAACCTAAACTGCAGTTATTTAATCTGGGAACTGAATCATTCCCTAATGTTCCTGATGTGCATGGGTCTGGATGTGGAAGCACATTTCTCTTTTTGCTGAGCATAAAGAGATCTTAGATAAAGAACTTTGACTAAACCCCTAATTTCTTAAGAGTAAAATCATAGCAGGTATAAATTTGAACAAAGGTGCTCATGGTTTTGATGTTCATGTTTGGAAGTAGAGGATTTTTAATGTCCCTTCCAACCCAAACTGATTCTAGGAAGATTTTGGCTTCAAATAACAGAACAAAATACTAACGAGGACAGTGATCTAATAAATGCTTCTGCTGTTCCAAAAGCAATCTTTTCTTCCTTATAGCTGTTTAGTTCTCTGTTAAACTTCCAGATGGTAATCTCATAGCATTTCATTCACAGACTTTGATGAAAATCTCCAAAACTTTTCTTCACATAAAGGCAGAAGCTTCACCATGAGCAGAATCTGCTACAGGACAGATGAGCAGGAGTCCAAAATTTACATCTTCAGATGCCAACATTGTAAATCGTAGAAGCAACATAAAGAGTGGAATTGGATATGCAACTGAGTGTAACAGTATGGCATTAGCATAAATCAGAACATAAACATTATGAAACAAAATATTGCTGCTTTGCTGCTTGAAATAAGTTGTGGATTTCACTCAGCTTATGCTTGAAACAGTGAGTGCAGCAGAAATGACAAGTGTAGAAAACAGAATAAAAAGGTGAATTGAAGCTCTAACTTATTTCTTTTTTTTCAAATATAATTTTCCAGGAACAGAACCTGGCTGCATATAAAGCAATTGGATCCACTGACCCCAGAACAAATTACATTTAGTTCAAGTTATGGTTATGTGGGAAGAATATTTGTGACTAAAAATGTTTGTCTTGGAACAGATGTTGAGTTAACCAAAAGAAATTACTAATTTTAAGGTCAACACAATCTTTCACTCTTTAAGGTCAACACAATCTTTCACTATTGAATCGAGTAATCTACTACTGAGTTTCAATTCTGACATACCAAGCTCACTAGTTTGATTTATCTCTTGCTTACAAACAGAAACATATTTGGCCACTGACTTCTCATACAGCATCATTCCAATATCTGCCGACCATTTGAAATCTAAACCCATAATTAAAGTTTGGAGGGTTTTTTTTATCTCAGGCTGCTGGTTAATAGCATTTTGCAGCCGCTGTAAAAAGTAAATTTTATCACCTCTTCCAAATAAAAGTGCCTCTACAAATATTTATTTGCATCCTCCACAATAAGGTGAAGCTTAGAAACAACAAGCTACCAACACTTATGTTAGTTTTGAGCTCCTGGGGGATAAATTTCCTGTATTGGGAAACTATGTTTTTATCTCTGCTGCACAGAATTGTTCAGTTTGGACATATTCTGAGACATAAAATCCAGTGTCTCCTTCAGGACACGATTTGGGAAAGACATCAGTTCCTGAAAGTTTATGTTTTTAGACAGTCTCTCAGCCTATTCTTGTCCTGATATCTCACACTTCATTATAGCTCAGGTTATCTCTTGCATCACTGGAATAGGTCTATATTTCATAAAACACAAAGTTTGATTTCTGCAGTGATTGATATCACTATTTATCGTCCATTTGTGAGATAACTCTTCTCCTTGAGCTTTAGTGCTGTAATCAGAATGAAGGAATGCTTCTGGTTGAAAATATTATCTTCCAATAAATTCACTGTTAGGATGGTTCAAAATGATAAGTTTAGCAGTAGGGTAATTTACAGAAGTGGCAATAAATGGAAAATTACAAAAAAAAAAAAAAAAAATTCAATTTTTGTTTGGAAACACAATTTGGTCAAATTTCCCAGGACTTAAGAGAGCATTAAGTGTGGTAAGACCAAAAAAAAGAGAATAAAACATTGATAGACTCGGATGCTCATGTAACTATATTTTTTGTTCTTTATGCTGAAAATAAAGGAGTAATTGTAAAAAAAATTTCACGCTCTCTGCCCTTCCCATCATTTAAGTGGCCACTATACGAAACCTCAGCACAAGGAGGACCTCAACCCACTACTGGTGCCTGGATGGACATGGTCTCTTCTTGATATCAACTGCTTTTTTATAGAGTATTTTTATAATCTCTATAATATATATTTTGTCTCCAGATCCTCCAGATCTTTCAAGAAAGAAGTCTTCCAAGCCCTTGAGTGGCTCGATTTAACACTAGATTTAGCAGCCAGAAAATTCTCTCAAGGAAATCTGGTAGATTAGAGCAGTTCCACTGTGCAGAGGTGCCTGAATGGGGCAATTTGAGATCCAAATTAATAGGTTTTAATTAATGGCAGCTTAAATCTGAGAAAAATTGATCATTTGTGCATCATGTGCTCTTCCTGGGGTTATTATCTTACATCATGTCTGCATTAAGTACTTAACTGGTTCATTATTTCATCAACACACTCAGTTCCAGCCATTACCAGCAAATGTGGTCAGTTCATGGAACAGATCTTTAAGTAGAACAGTTCTAGTCTGTAAATCTCTTCAAACATGGGTATTTGTCCTGGTTTAGGGCAAATTTGAGAGTGTTTCAAAAGAATGAGACCATCTATCTCATTAGTCTAATAATTAGTATCTTATAAGAGACATTCTGCAGCTCCCCAGTATTCTAGAAATACAGCTGAAATAAGAATTTGTATTTCCCAGACATTTATGTCACTTCTTTGACCAGTATCAAACAGACTGAGTGCATCTGGATGGTTTTGAGCCTGCACAAATTCATTGTAGATAACAGGCATACTTTTTTATCTTAAATGAAAGGAATTTTGTGTGCAGATCACAGCATCTGAATTAACTCCTCAGCAATGCTGTGATGGTGGGCAGCTCATGCTGTATTCAGGGAATAAACATAGAAAATATTCATCCTTGAAGAAATCAGCATTGTACCATGAAAACTACATGAGATGAAAAATGGAACACTCAGTCCAGTAGCAGAGAGAGCCAGGGAGAAACTCCACATGAGGGAAGGAGGTATCTAACTTCAGGTGTCTGAAAGAAGGTACCTGTATGGTTGTGATCCAGCTGCCTAAATGCAAAAATCTGGAGTCATCATGTCCCACCTGGAGTGCTGCACCCAGCTCTGGGGCTCTCAACACAAGAAGGACATGGATCTGTTGGAGAAAATCCATAGGAGGCCATGAAAATGCTCTGGGAGCTGGAGCATCTTTGATATCAGAGAGGCTGGGACAGCTGGGGATGTTCACCCTGGAGAAGAGAAGGCTCCAGGGAGACCTCAGAGCTCTTTCCAATGTCTATGAGACAGCTGGAGAGAGACTTTTTATAAGGGTAAGTGGTGATAGGAGAAGGGGGAATGAACTTAAGCAGACAGAGAGTAGATTTAGATTAGATATTAGGAACAAAGTCTTTATAATAAGCATGGCTGAAACCCCCCAGTCCGAGCCTGGAAATTCTGACTGGTGATTTCTCCAGGAAACGGCTCTGGCAACTTTATGGATAGAAAGTTCTTTTTTTGGAAAAAGAACTTTAATGAGGTAAAAATAACAAAGAGGAAGTGCACTGTACTAGGAACAAATCTGAAGAAAGCAGGGTCCAGGTAGAGCAGGGATATTTATACACTTGGGTGCAGGGAAGGGTTAAGGTGGGGTCTGAGGAAGAGATGCATTGGGAAAGAGCAATTAAGATTATTATAAGTTCTGCAGAGAAAAGTAACCAGTGGTCACAAAGAGAACTGAGAACTTTACATAACTGAGCAGGGGGATCTTGAGAGTGAGCCTTTCACTCAACATGACTACAAAAGGTTTTCTCACAGCCTTAGGCTGAGGTTTTCTTCTTCTGCTGAGCCAACCCAAACATTTCCCCATTTTTATTTTTCTAAAAAAGAAAGATAAACTGTCTTTTTAAAGGTTTTGAATGTTAACTTGAACATACAAGTGGAAACAACTGCTATTAGTATGAGTATCAACAAGATTAACAGTCTGGTTTTAACTACTGAAAGCGCCTGAGATGATAGGTTCCAGCCTTTGAATAAGTTGTTAATTCAGTTATTTCATTGCTCAATTTGTAATTTTCCAACTCCCTCCTTCAGAAGACTTATGCTGTGGTAGATGGACTCACTCTGATCTGATAAATTCATGCAGCATAAGCCTTTGAAGTCCCCACACATGTGCCAGAAGAAAATCAGTCACAACTCTGTTTTGTAAGGTAGCATGTCCTACAGCATTGACATCTGTTAATAATTCACTGAAGGCAACTGATGCAGCATTGGTTTGCTTACTAAGCCAGCACCCAATTCCATCTAGTTGTTTTAGGGCTTTTGCAGCATCCACCCATGGCAATAGGGAAGACATTCCCATTTCAGTGGTTTTAGTCCAACCCCAACACATGGCCCTGGCACAGGTTGTCCAGAGAAGCTGTGGATGCCATCCCTGGAAGTGTTCCATGTGAGGCTGGATGGGACTTGGAGCAACCTGGTCTAATAGAAAGTGACCCTGCCCATTGCAGGGAGCTAGAATGAGATGATCCTGAAAGTCTCTTTTAATCCAAACCATTCTATGAGTCTGTGATTCTATTTGAGTTTTAATAAGGTACTCAAAACACTGATATTGTGCTGGCAGACATCTCACATAAGAGACAGAAGCCCTCCTGAAGCATCCAGTGGCCAGAAAAGAGATAATAAAGGCAATTCAAGTGGTACTAGATGACCACAGGAGTAACCGAGTCCTATATTTGTCATCCGAACTCTCTTTATGGTTAGTGCAGCTCTAAAGCTGCCCCAATTGCTCATGGGCAATTGATTTTGGGCTGGCAGTCAAGACACTGGACAAAGAGAAAGTCAGACTTTTCTAGAGTTACCTTGAAATAGCCCAAACAACACTAAACACTTATGTTTCAGCAACTGAATCTTGCTCCTGTCTTCGATTTTACATTGCACAGAAGATACAAAAAATTTTCCAATTCCTCAAAAATAAATCTCTCCTAGAAACAACAAATATTTCTTAAGCAAGTCCTGGAAAGTACCAGGCTCAGAAGTTACCAGTCGATCCAGATAAAGAAAAGACTTGAAACATGGCAGAAAAAAAAAAGGAGCAGTTGCCAAATTGGCATTTGTACACACAAACAAGCAGCACTTTAATCCATTCCCATGTATGTCAGCTGCACTAAGACACAGGAGCAAGCAGGGCTCCTTTCCAAAAGAACTCCATAGTAAGTCACAGATGGCTATGACCTCAAAGAACCTGCTGAGCACCTGAGGCAGCAATTTCTTCACCTGAAGCATTTGGTAGTGAGGTTTCTACAGAGATACAATTTTAGACGCTCAAGCTGAAGACAGCATAGACATTAAAAAAGAAACAAAACTGGCCTGGACCACTGCCAAGAGCTGCTCCAAAACTGACTCTAACTGTTCCATTTACTCTAATGATAAATAGGATGGTTTAATGGAAACACTGTACACAAAACTGTACTGCTCAGGTAATTACCTTGATTGAAACAAGTGTTTTTACACTGAAAGCAAAATTCCCCTGGAGTTAAACCAAACCTCAACAAGAACGAGACCTCTGTGGAGATGCAGTCATAAAAACAAGTTTGTGTGCTAATTATTTTCCAGTGGTTCTCTTAATGAGTCACTTGCTAGAGTCCACTGGTCACAAAGATGATTATTTTAATGATGATTCATAGAATTTGGGTACACACTGCAAACACCAAGTGCTGCACCAGTTGCTATGGCAGAAAAATGTGTGCAGTTTGTTCCTCAAATAGCAGAATAAATAATTGCATGACAGCTTGTTCCTCCTCCAGAGGGTCTCCCAGTGTTGGAAATGGTCTGCAGGGAGCTCGCTACATTCAACATTTCCACCCCTTGCTTCTTCCTGAGCTTGTGGATAAAACCTTTAAACATTTATTTTCCCATGCAAAACTCATTTTTTAGCTTTTTTTCCCCAGCACTGGAGACTTGGAGCTTGATTCTGGTCTCTGTTACCTTGATGCAAATCAAGAGTATATCTGGATTTTTTTCAGGATAACAGTATTACCAGACTCTCCAGCTACAGAAAACAGCAGACAAAAAGCAAATGCTCTCTCTTCATACAGGGCAATGAGGAACAAGTTGGTATTTAAGACAGGTAAAAAACACTCAGTTTTAACAGGGTTGCATTTAGTCCTGCTCCCCTTGAAGAGCACATACATATTCTAGAAAAATCTGTGTGATTTTGACCTAGGTGTTTTCTAAACCTAAATTTTGGATGTATTTTTAAACTGAAAGTACTGAAATAAGACCACCATCCCCACAGCACCAGGAAGGGAACAGCAAATAATGAAAAATAATTTTAAAAAGTATATGAGAAGTTGAATTCCTGGTAGTTACCCCTCCTGAGCACCCGAAATTAGCAGCAAGTAAAGGAATAAAAAAGTGACATATAGAGCTGAAAATCCATTTTAAAGGGGAGGATGATAAAGGGAAAAAGCAACAATGTGGGTTAATCTGATGGAAGTGGGTTTTCTCATCACCAGGGATTGATAAACCTGCCAAGGAAGGTAGCTCTGCTCAACAGTTCACTTCGCTGAGGCTCTTAAGCATCTGCTTTATCTGAAGGGTCTTTATTCTAAATAAATGTTACTCCTCCATACGGCAGCTATTTGCTCACAGATTGCAATGCTCATTGCCCCAAAAGAAGCAGAACAGCGAGGCTGAAAGCTAAATCAGACTTGATGCAGCTATAATTGGTATTAGGGAACTGCAGAGGGGAAAATCTTTCCGGGGGAAAGGTACAGATGATGCCAACTCCCTTCACGTAATGGGCTGGAGCCCAGAACCAGAAATAAATGATCACTGAATGGGACAAGGAAGAGTAAAAATCCCTCCCTGGGAAAGAAATGTTATGGCAGAGTCTTAAACCCTTGAGGTGGTTCCCCTGAGCTGTACAAGCTTTTAGCAGGTTGTTAAATCTCGGTGTAACTCGTGTTCACAGGCCATTAATCATCCTACAATTAGTGGAGTGCAGCTGAGATTTTCTCCTGCCTGCCGGGTGCCCAGCTCCTCAGGAAGGACAGTTCTGCTGTGGGAACATCAGAGCCTGGGCAGCTGTGCTGGTTTGGGCTGGGTAAGGTTAATTTTTTTCACAGTAGGTAGTATGGAGCTGTGCTAGAGATTTTTAATGAAGACAGTGCTGGTAAGACGGTTTGGGGTTTTGAGCAAAGTTTACAGTCAAGGCTTTTTCTGCTCCTCACCCCACCAGTGAGTGGGCTGGGCGTGCACAAGGAGTTGGGAGGGGACACAGCCAGGACAGCTGACCCTGAGAGACTCAAGGGATACTCCAGACCACACTGCACCATGTTAGACTGTAAATCTGGGGGAAAAGCAGGACGGGGGGCACGTTTGGAGTGATGGAATTTGTCTTCCCAAGTCACTGCTATGTGTGATGGAGCCTGGCTTTGCTGGGAATGGCTGAACACCTGCCTGCCCAAGGGAAGCAGTGAATTAATTCCTTGTTTTCCTTTGCTTGCATTTGCTTTTGCTTTACCTATTAAACTGACTTTGTGTCAACCTATGAGTTTTCCCACTTTTCATCCAATTCTTTTCCCTGTCCCTCCAGCAGGGAATGAGCGAGTGGCTGTGTGGGGCTGCGTTGCTGCCTGGGGTTAATCTACAACAGCCCTTTTTGGCACCCAGCACAGGACTTGGAGGGTTCCAGATAGCAGCAGACTTGATTGGCATATGCTGTTCGAGCTGTTATTGCTGTTTAGCTGTTAATTGACAGCTCCTGTGCTTGTCATGGGACTCGTTTGCCTGTCTGTTGGAGCCCAGTGCTTGTTAGTGGCTGCTCTTTTCTTCCACTGCTCGCTGTGGTGCTGCTCTGCTCCTCATCAGAATGTGCAGGGAATGCTCTGGTAACAGCAGCAGGGATGTGCCTGCCCTGGCAGATGGCCAGGGAGTCACTGCTGCTCCTGTGCTGCTTCCCTGGACAGGTTGGAGCTCCAGTGTGGACTTGAATGGGAGGGACAGTGACCTGTGGATGAGTCCCACATGGGAGCAGAAAACCCCAAAATGTCTGTGGCCACGAATCAGCCCAGACAGAGAAAGTACATCTCGATGTGACTGTGTCTGTGCTGCAAGTGTCCATCTGAAGGGTTGGGGGCCCCAGGCTAAGTCTGTGCTCTATCACAAGGACCTTGAAACATCAGTGGCTGTGCACAAGATCAGGCTGGAGGCAGAGCAGAAAGAAATGAAAAAAAGGAAAAAATATGTATAAGTATCCTTGTCCTATGAGATGATCATGTAAAAAAGAAAATACAATTGGATTCTGCATTGTTTTCCCAAACAATGATGATTAGAAGGTTGGACCTCACAGGTTTTGGAGATATTTCTGGAGCACATACAAAAATTCAGGAGAAGTACTTTACCAGGGTTTGCACTGAGCTTGGCAGTGAGCTTTGCATGGGTAGAACATAAACAGTTTTCAGACCTGCCACTGGTTTTGCATCCTAACAAACATTGAGGACAAGATGTGTGAAATTGACAGTTCCAGAATCTGGGAAAGAGACCACACTGCAACAATGACGATGAAAGTAAAGAACCATCTGCTGCTATGGCTTAGGCAGCAAAAATGTTTTCACAGCTCCAAAGGGGAGGAGGGGGAGGCAGAGCCCTGATAGGAACCCAAAACACCACAGTGTGAACGTACACAGATGAGGAGAGAGGCAGAAAAGGCTGCAGATGTGGCAGTGCTTCATTTGGCATCCACTGAGACATCGCTGTAAGGAATTAATAAATGTCAGAAACTGATGCCTGCAATCCCAGAAAGGAAACAACAGCAGCTTTCCAGCCTGATCCAAACATGGGCTCCCCACCAGCTGAGCCAACAAGAGCCAGTACAGAGACACCATTCAGACAGTGCACAGCCCATGGTTGAGACCCACAGCCTCCCATTGGGCAGGAAGAGCCAAAACGAAGCTCCAGCTGGTAAATGAAGTAGACTAAGATGTTCAAGACCTTGCTCTTTGCATCTTTGAGATCTTCAGCAGCCTGTCAGGGCCCAAAAGACCCAAGGAAAAGCACAGAGCAGCAGCAGCCACAAGAAGGTGAAGACCATTGCCTGCTGTTGGGCTCAGCATCTCCACAGGTTTTCAGACAGCAGCAGCTGCTCATAGAAGTGAAAGCTGGTTCTTTCTCAACACCAGGCCAGAAGGAGACTTTTTGTGAAGAAGAGGTACTTGGCCAAGAAGAACTGAGTTTTGTAGCAAACACACAGGCAGCCACGCAGAGTTGCTTAGATCTGTTGTTGATCAGAATGGCACAAGGTGTGTGATCTCTGGAGATAATAACAGGATAATAACATTTTTATAAAAATTTTTAACCTGTCTCCGACATCTCATAGAAAGACTCCAACCATTGCTCTGAGTTAGAATGTAGTAATTGTTCTAACTGTGTGGTCACCAAGCTTTGCTTAGGTATGTTCTGAGATAAATGACAGCAGAGAGGACAGCTGAAAGAACCTCCAGTTTCTTCATCCTCTTGAAAAATTCATATAATTGTTAAGGTTGGAAAATACTTCTGAGGTTATCACCAAGTCCAACTTCCAACCCAGCACCCCACCACGTATCCCCTTGACTTCTGCCCTCAAGTGCCACATCCACAAGTTTTCTGAAAACTTCCAGGGATGGTGACTCCACTGCTTCCCTGAGTAGCCTATTCCAGTGCCCCATTTGCAGAAATAAAACAGATGGGGCACACTATTGGCAAAATCTGAGATGTATTGATAGTTAAAGTCCTCAAAGCTGAGCAAAAATTCTGTAGGGTTTTCAGGACGTAAAACTGAGTTGGGTGGTAAGAGTAAATGAAATTATTGTCTTCTGGAAGTATCTTTACTTCCACCAAACCTATTGGGACAGCAGAGAGCTGACTTAGAAAAAGCTCTTAGCTTTCAGGCAGCTAAAATTGGATGGTATAATCATCTAACACACTCCCCAGCCATTTTATATATCCAGTCCTGCTGATAGCTGGGTCTTCTCTAAAGCACCACAGAAAAATGATACCACAGATCCTTGAAGAAAATAATGTCCCAGATAGTGATGGAAAGGAACACCATCTGTAACTCTGAATCTCAATTTTGTTCTCATTAGATCTTCATTATATCAGCCATCATTGTTGTGCAGAGACCTGAATCTATCCCCTCTATATTCACCTGCAAGCTATTTCCTTTAATTGCTGTGCACACAGAAAATCAAATGCATTCTAACAATGCTGATTCATTGGCTCAGCTGTTAAATGAAATTTGTGCATCGCTCTATACAGTTTATTTATCTATTTCCCATCCCTACACCATCTGAATGCCTCCCAATCTTTACTGAAGTTAACCTTGCAAATATTTCCCTAGCTTCACAGGGCAGATGTGGAAGAATAGCCAAAATCTATTCCCTGTAGCATTCTCCTTAAATGTTTAACTTCCTCTGAAAACACAAGTTTACAGGTCAGCATCCTAGGGATATAGAAAACAACATGGACTAGCATCTGTCATACCAAGAGATGAACTCTTGGCATGGAAATGTCTCATGGGGGAGCTCTGAAGTCAAATAAATAAATTGGGAATTTAGTCTGAATTGGACTTTGCCTAACTTAGCTGCTTATGTGACTGCCCTACTGTAACTAGATCGAATTCTTTGGTTGCTTCATTAGAGGAGTGGAAAGAATATAATGAACCTTTAATTGTGCTGCTGGGGAAAGAAAAAATATTGTTGATAGTCACTGCTGAATACATGTTGATTTCCTGGCACGTAGGAGAGCATTTTGCCAGGATCAGGCAGTGAGTTGTGCAAATCTTAGCAAGAGACTTTATGTTACACAGTGTGGCAATAATATCTTGTCCTTATGTAGGATTATTTGTCAGATGAATTTGAAGAGCCTCTGGGTAGCCCTGGGAGTATTACATTATATTTTTTCTTCTTTCAGAGATGTCTTCCATGTTTGTCACCTTCCCTGTTCTCAACACCTCCTATTTTTAGGCTGCCTCAGCCATAAAGTACAGTAACGCAGCATTGCATTTCCATATTCAATTAGAGAGATTTGGTGACACATATTCCCAGAATTCAACATCCAGCCATCAGTTTTTCCCACCCTCCCCACAAAATCAGAGAATTCTAGAATATCCTGAGTTGGAAGGAGCCCACAAGAATCAGCAAAGTCCAGCTCCTATCATAGGTTTGGCTAAAACACAAGATTTTAAATGAATGGTAAACACGCTGGATTTCTGGGGGTTGGTTCCTTCTTGTCTGCCATCTTATGTCTGAAATTTTTACATATTTAGGGTTTGGGCTGCTTGTGAGCAGCTCTCTAAACCAGAGTTTCATGGTGTGTTGTGTGAGCAGAGGAACTAGCAGAGCATTGTTTATGCAGATCCTGTTACGAGTTGTGAGGGCTGGGCTCTTCTGACAGGCTCCACTTTAGGAGGGACAGTCATGGCATCTCTCTGCTCAGTCTAGCAGCTCAACAGCATTTCTACTCTTACACCTATTTTAATAAAATTACAGGAAATTAATATTTTTGAGACTTCTGTCAATCCATCAACTGTGATACAGACACAGAAGTCACCTGGGTGAGCAGACAGAACAGCCAGAGGAGACCTGATCCCAAAATTTTTTATTTCTGGGATTTGCCATTTAAAATTAATCTATCACAACTGCAGAACTCAGTGATTCTGGGAGTTATGAATCAAGTCATGTCAAGTTTTGTTGTTAGTTTTGACTCCAGAATCTTCCTGGTATGAAAATGTGAAGTGAATCTCTGAGAACTTCAGAAGTAGCTGTAAGTGCATAACTATATACATTTTTAAAAATATATCCCCTTAAAGATGTGCTAATAGTTTAAAACAGCACAGCCTCTTGCTTTAATGTGCAAAGCTTTCAGGCTGACAAACAGAGGAAGCTGCAGGTACCTGTAAACATAATAAAAAATGGCTTAAATGGAGCTTATTCAAGGTAGGTGCAGCGTGGAACAGATTTCCCGAAGTTCTTTCAATCAGACCAATAAATGCATGGTACAAATGCACCAGATGGTGGAGCAACTGTAGAAAACAAAATTATTGAGCTTATATCCCAGTCGGAGGGAACCAGACATGATTAGCAAAAAGAAGGATGGTTTTCGATAAGCACAAAATGTAGTTTAACTTGAAAGAGTGTTCAGGGTTGGCTGTAGAAGGTGTTGAGCTCTTTGTTCCTCCTCATTTTAGCACTTAAATATTCCTATTCAAAACCAACTGGGATATGAAGGTGACAGAGTTTTTCTGCTGACCTTTGCATGACAAAAGAAAAGGATATCTGATATAGGCAAAGGGAAAATAAATGTAGGAGGAAATAAAAGCTTTCTCAGACAATGAACCACTTGCCACAGTGGAACAGACTCTCACAAGGCACCACTAAAGTAAGAACTGGCCAGATGCAAACCCCAGTGAAAATCCTTTGTCATGGATAAGAAAAATAGCCAAAGATTTTACATGAAAACCAAACAAACAAACAAACAAACAAACAAAAAACGAAAAACACAAACAAAAAAAACCAAACCAAACAAACAAAAAAACCCCACCAAAACTTTAGCCTAAATAAAAGCCTTCAGTCTTGAAGTCTTAAACTAGACTCTAGCTACCCAGAGAAAAACTCTGTGCCCGACCACAGAAATCTTGTATCAACATCCAGTGTGGATTTGTACACTTGCTTTGCAGTCAGGTTAACTGGAGACAGACAATGTTCTTGCTATATCCTGAATTTGATCCAGGGTGACAATTAAAAATCATCCTCATCAGAGAGGCCTATGACCTGCTAACTGAATCAAAATCCCAGATCAGAGGATTGTGGAACTGAGGCATAAACCACCCAGTGACTGACATACCGAGTCTTCATCTATAGTTTCACAGTTTTTATTTTCTCTGAAATATCTTAACATTAATTAAAGCCTTTTCTCTTTTTATCTTTCTGCCACAAAGCATGATCTGTTCTGATTTGCCTCGACATGATGCTGTCAGCAAAAAGAAAAGGATTTCCTTATAGGAAATGTCAGCAGAATTATATATCTCTCAGGGGAATAAGAATACAGAGGCAAGTCTTGGCAGGGGAGAGGGGACAGCCACCTCTGCTGTCCCTGATGTCCATGCAACCTGCAAGTGCCACTCTCTCTTATCTCTGTTGGTGACAGATGGAGTCAAACACTTTCTCCAGTGATGTGCAGAGTCATGTGGGATGAATCCTACCAGGAACAGTTCTGGCTGGTGAATTGTCCTTTTCTGTATCACAAAAAGAATGCGGACACCATGGAAATGAATGAGCTGCAGCCCAGCCTGCAAAACTCTCTAAAAAATTAACTCCTTGTTAAATCGAACAAAGAATCATAGAACCATGGAAGATTTTGGGTTGATGTAGACCTTATAGGTCTTCTCATTCCAACCCCCTGCCATGAGGGACAGCTCCCACTATCCCAGGTTGCTCCAAGCCCCATCCAACCTGGCCTGGAACATTTCCAGGGATGGGGCATCCACAGCTTCTCTTCTGGGCAACCTGTGCCAGAGCCTCACCACCTCCACAGTAAATTTCTTTATAAGATCTCTAAGTAATTTATGAGACTGTTTATATCCTCTGCCTGCAATGTAAATGCCTGCATATAACATCATTCTTGTGTCCCTTCAGACTTCTAAAAATTCAGATTAAAAATCCCTTCCTTCCACCACTTGTTAAGCAATTATAACTTTTCAACAATATCTCATTCACATTTATCTTAATTTGTGCCTGAATGAGCACTTAGTAAAATAAAGCCTCTTTCGAACACTTTCACCTCCCTCTTTCATTTGTGACTATGGTTGTTCAAAGGAGCTCTCACTAAGTTTTTAGACCTATTTGTGGCCCCATTTTTGGTCTCAGCAAGTTTTTTAAAATTTACCATTTGTTTTCAATCTGCTTTCCCTGCTTAGTAAGCAAACCAGTGTTCTCACCTCCCTCACTCTTTGCCCTTCTAGATTTTATTCGTGGTGCTTTTTTTCAGTGAAGGTCCTACCTCCCTGCTGGTCTTTATTTACTGGCAGCAGCAGCAGCAGCGTTGCCTCTGTTTAAATTGTCCCTGTGCAAGGACCAGATCTTTTTTTTTTGGCAAGATGGATTTTTGAGATTTCTCACCAAGTCTACATATCTAAAATCTGAAAATACCCCAAAGAGTGATGGAACTTAAATTTTATTCAACATGAAAGCAGATCATCCTCCTTCCAGCAAAGCTGAAGAAAAATAATAGTGGCTGCTTCTGCTTTTGTGCTGAGCTGGTTTCCAGACAGAAGCCACAACCAGAAATGGTATTTTCAAGCAAGAATTTTGTAAGGCGGGGGGGGAAGTAAAGAATGCCTCCACTGAATTCTAGAAAATTCACTCATATGTCTGGAAGTGTTTTCTCATTTGTTCATAGAATCAGAATGGCTTTGGTTGGAAGCAATGTAAATAAATATCTCATTCTGGTAATCGCTGCCACAGGCAGGGACACCTTCCACTATCCCAAGTTGCTCCAAGTCTCATCCAGCCTGGCCTTGGACACTTCCAGGGATGGAGCAGCCACAGCTTTTCTGGGATAGAGGCCTTCTGGGTTACACAGCATCTCCAAGGACAATGATTTCTACGTTTAGACACCAGAAATTACGATCAGGTAACGGAAAGCATAAAATCATCCTTGCTAACTGCACATCCTCTTGCTGTGGTCAGTTGTCTGATCACAGAATACAAGCAGACATGACTTCAACGTAATATTTCTGGGCAGTGGAATGAGCACAGCTTGCTGTGGTCCTGCAGCCTTTTAATGTCACCTCTACTATTTTCTGGGACACTTCTGGCAGTAGATGCTGAACACAGAGGCAAAACAGAAAAAAATCCCCTGCCCTGTAAAGGCTTAAATTCTCACCAGAGGCATGACATTTTTACAAGAAATCCAGTCATAAAGCCAAACCATGTGTTGGTTCTATGTTTATCAGCTTTCATCCCCTCTTTCTTTTTCAACAGCTTCAGGCTGATTTATCAGCACCTCTGTCAGCCTTTTGTTCCAAATTGCCCTTTCCTCCTCCGCTGACTACAGAGGAAAACTCGCCTCCTAAGGCTAAAGCTAACCTTTGCCAACTAAAACTGGTTATAAAGAGAAAAAGCCATGGTATGGATAAGTTAATATATTTTTAATTCATCTCTGGCTACTTCAATTAGCTGCTCTCAGCATAGCCTGTATATACAGGGATCTCCATCACTGGCAGAAATCTTGCTGCTGCTATATGGAGATAACAGATACTGGTTATTTCTTGATTCTTTGCATTGTTCTTTCTGATAACTCCTATATAGCAAATTCAGAAACACTAAAAGCAAGTCTCTGCTTCTGCAAAGTCCCTGGGTTCAAAGTGTTTTAGGCTGATCAGATATTCATGAGAGCAGTGCTAGACTGTTTTATGCTCCTCCAAATCATTTGAACTCAATTTACGGAGCGTGGATGTGTGAGAGAGAAAAGATTAGTCCAATCTTGCACCATTAGCAGCATGAAAGATCTGAGAGCTGCATGTTGGGGGATGATTTGTCTTAGTTTTGAAATGCCCTGTGTGTCAGGGCTCCTCCAAGGTGGTGCAAGGAGATGAGCCAAAGGTTAGGGAGGAGCACAGAAGAAGTCAGAGGGGAATAGGGGAAGCCCCTTGCTGGACATCACTCCTTCTCCACTTATACAGAATTCACATCCTCTGGAAATGTGTTTATTACAAACTGCTTTGTTCTTGATCTTTGATGAAAAGGGGAAATTTCAGTAGAAACCAATTCTTCACAGGCTTTAAACTTGAAACCAGAAGGATTGAAATGCAAAGGAAGTTTAGGAGACTTTTTCTTGGTATGGAAATTTAATTTTCAATCTGTCATGATATGAGAAGTCATATCAGGGCATTATTAACAGCCGGTACCAAATACATTTCCTAGTACTGATTAACAATGTGATTCCCACACTGCTTAAGATAAAAATTCATAAGATCAAACTTCATGTACTACAACTGCTAAATGGCTTAACAAGAAATACTCAGTATTGGAAATAAAATTTCCTTCTAGGAATGACATGGAAAATGGTCAGTGAGATAAACAGCCACCACCACAAACGTGGCAGCAGCCAGGACAGGTCACTGATTTGATGGACTATGACAGCCACACTCAGAATTGTACGAAAAATCAGCTAGGATCCACCTTCTTCTGCAGGAAATTCCAGCCCTGGCAGCATCCTACCCTTGATTTATATGAAATGCACTGCTTCTCAAACTCTGCTTCTTCAAGCACTATTTATAGCATGCAATTTAAGGAGACAGGGAGTGAAGGGAGAAGGGAAAGGTAGGAAAGCTATTTGCAAATGAGTCATTCCCCAGGAATGCTTTGACAGGCTGTCAGCAGAGATCTGATAAAGACATCCAGTTAAAATACCCCACTGTGGTTCCAGGTGAAGGAAGATTGACGTTCTGGCGGTGTGCACAAGGCAAACTCCACCCAGGAGATGTTTAAACTCTGTGGGAAGCTTTCATACAGGCTGAATGATTCCAAAGTCATTTTGCCTTTTAGCAAATAATGAACATACACAAGAAGTAAGTTAAAAAAAAAAAAAAACTAAAAGGAAGAGAAACCTACTTGGAATAATAATCTCTCCCACCAGCATGTCATGTCAGGCATGGTTAGTAATGAAGTGTTTCTTCCAGTACTGCTCTTCAGTCTTCACAGCACAAGCTTTCCAATCATTAAATATTCCCATCAGAAGTCCAGCACTTCCCATGGAAATCTCCTGATACAGAAACTACACTGTCCTCTGCTTTACTCCTAATGGTTATTCATGACGGTCCCTTGACTCTTTTTTTTCCCTGACTTAACATTTTACAAATATTTGCAGTGTTATTACATTCTTTCTTAGCTGGCATTTAAACCACAGACCATTGCAGGAAAACACATCAAATTTTCCAGCTGTGTCCCCTTGTAAATACCAATAACAAACAACGCTGACAATAGTTTTGTCACCTGCCCAGGCCTGTTGGTTTTGTGCCTCAGTTTCCCCAGCTTTCAGCATTGTGCTGAAGACAGAGCTATTATGGACCAAACTGGATTCTTGTACCCCGGTGAACTTGGCAAAGGGATTGGCAAACATGTCCTGGCCATGTTTAACTTACTGAAACAGAATTATTTCCCACCCTGGTGCCCTTTGTGACTCAAGGGACCAAGTCTCCCACACCTATGTTCTCCTGAAGGACATATCCATGTGTTATTCAGGGTGTGCTTTGACCTCTGGAACAGCCAATTCACCTACTAAGTCCTCTGAAAATCACAGAATCATGGAATGATTTGGAACCTTAAAACACCATCCAGTTCTGCCCCCCTGCCATGAGCAGGGACACCTTCCACCAGACCAAGCTGCTCCAGGCCCCATCCAACCCGGCCTTGGACATTTCCAGGGATGGGGCAATGGTTCCTGAGCCTCACCACTCTCATAGTAAAGAATTTCTTCCTAATATCTGATCTAAACCTTTCCTCTATCAATTTAAATCCTTTCCTCTTTTCCAATCTCTCCATGCCCTTGTGAAAAGTCCCTCTCTAGCCTTCCAGTAAGTTCCCTTTAGGCACTGAAAGGTGCTGTATGCTCTCCCTGAAGCCCTCATTTCTACAGTCTGAGGAAGAAACTTAAGCATTGAAGCACAACTTCTGGTAAAGCTCAGAGTAACCCATTTTCTTCATAAAATTCTCTTTGTTCTAAGCAAACATATGGAGAACAGATTTAACCATCTGCCTTTTTTTCATTTTGAGTGAAAACACACTAAAAGCAACAAGGACAAGCTCTATGAAAGGAAGCAGGTGTTAAACTTGTGGTCTAGAGGTTTCTGTGCACACTCACTCTGTATAATCCTATTAGGAAAGGAGACAGGACTTATCTTTCTTCCAGAGCTGCAGGACCCAAATTCAGAAAAAAACCTTGCACAAAGCCTGCATGCCTCAGCATCTCTGCAGAGGTTATCTGAAATTTTCCTCTTCCAACTTCTGGTGCTTTAAACCAACTGTTTTAAGGAAATGCTAGAGTGCCAGGGATGATAAAGATCTGTCCCAGGATGAAATAGCCAGCAGTGGCCACGCCAATGGCATTGATGTATTACAAACCCAGGGCACATCTCACTGCCACATGTGGCTGTCCTGGACACCCCACAGCATCTCAAGCAGCCCTGGACACCCCTGCTCACATCCCCCACATTGCTGAAGGTGACGTTTGTTGTCAGCACCACAAACATATGGTCAGGATTTGTCTCACCTCATGGACACTCGATTATGCAGAGTGGCATTTAAGCAGCTCACAGGAGGCACAGAGATTTTCCAAATCAACAGAGGAACAATGATTTATTGTACCAAAACTGCAACAAACTTCAGACCATCTCATTGTTAACGAGTGTATAATACACACTTATGCAGGACACATAAAAGGAATTCATCAGGCCTCCCTTGACTCTGCTGAACGGTTCAGTAACCTTGGGTTGAATTTACAATCTGTCATTGCCTTTCAAAATGTCATACACAAGAGGAGGACAGAGCCTGGGGAATTGAAGTGCCTGGAGAGGAGAAAAACAAACAAACCAACAAAGCAGCCAAATTTGATCACATTTGAGCTTTTGTTGCCGTTGAAAAATTAATTTTAATTCTCCACACTTGAGTTGGCTTAACTTAAAGGGAAATGGTCATAATGTGAAATTACTCTCAGGCTACTTGAAATGGTTTGATGGATACAGAAATGCCAAGTGAAAAAATAGATTGTGTGTTTTAGCCTGCTTTCCTTGATAGGCCCAACGAAATGAATTAAAAGTAGTGCCAGACTGCAGTTACACTTAACAGCACACTGTTTAGGATTCAAATTATAATTGGATGCATTATCCTCCTTATAAATTTCCTGTATTGTTCTTTTCCATTGGCCTTATTCTTCTATTTTTTTCTACTAACCCTGCTAAAAGAAAAATAAAAAATAAAAAATAAAAAAAAAAAATAAAAATAAAAAAAAAAATAAAAAAAAAGGAATATGCTAAATCCTGTAAACAATTTCTCTCTTATGCTCAACGTTTCCTGAGCTCTCTATTGAAGCTGTCTTTAGAAAGAAGTGTACAGAGATTTGTGGTACCTACAATGGGCCAGAGGACAGGTCCCACCTCACTTTCTGGAGAAGATTCTGGAAATGTGTGATATTAACCAAAAATCCCAATGGACAGACTGAGCCTCTGGGATTTGTAGGAGCTCACATTGTTCTGTGTCCCCATCCCCACAGAGGTGCTGGTGTCCATCTGCATGAAATCACTGTGCATAGGCCAAGGGGGGATGGGTTATGCTTTGGTCCCCAGTGTGTCCCTGCATCCCACAGGCATTCCATGTGTTCATTCCCTCCTTCTCCCAGGTGTATTTTCCTTTCACAACACCAAAGCACTGCTTGCATTTGCAGCAGTAGAGGACACCAAAGAGACCAATTCAGCAATATCTGAAGAGAGAAGCCTGTTCAACGAGTTAATGTTCTTATGCTCTTATGTGCAATTTATAGATGTCCTTGCTGTCCATCATGAGTGGTTGTTATTCTGTAAAAATTCATGTAAACCCTTAAGTTCCTCTATCTAGGTGTCACAATTGCACTTTTCCAGTGCCCTCTAACTGAACTTTTGTGATTTGTATTCATACCTTTGAGGTCTGGTAGAATTGTCCGCTTTACTTTCAAGGGTTGTGCTTATAGTCACAACAGTCCCTTCTAAATTTCCTTTTTTTTTCAATATTAGTCAATTAAGGGCAGCTTTTATCCAAAAAAATATATGTCAGGAGCCCTCAAGATCAAAGAGCTGTTTGGCTGCCCATTTCCTTTGGACCCAGGAGTATTCATAGATAAAAATATGTACATCTTTCTAGAGATGCAAATTTCTCTATATATAGAGAGTACAAATATGTGTGATATTATACACAGATTCACTTTACATACATATATTTATATATGCATATACAGTGTGTAAGTATACATTATGAATACATATAAACTGAATATATATATAGACATACAAGTGTATGTAAGGACTAAAATATTCTTTAACAAGAAATAGAAATGTGAATAATATAATGTTAAAGGGAATGGAAAATAGTATCAGTCAAATAGAGGTTTGGAGTCCCTGACTTCAGCAGGTTTCTCAATAAGCCCCAAGGTGTTTGGGATGGGGCAAGGTAATTAGGTCCATCAGGCCCCAAAATGGAGGGAATGAAAACATTGGAATATGCAAAGAGAGATGTTGGAATAATGCTTTAAAGTGAACTCAGTACTTGTTTTTTCCATTATTCTAAAAATTTCTTTTTGTCTGTCCTACCTTTTTCCTGTCCTTTCCTTTCAAACCTTTTTTGGTTTGTCTTGGATAAACAGGAATTTTATAAATTGAATAACGGAGGCTGAGAAAGTAGCAAGACACATCATAACCCTCACCAGAATCCAATAAAATAGAGAAAATATGAAGATTGGATCAGATTAAAATTTATAGGCAAAGTCATTATGTGGATGGAAGCAAACTGTAATATTCCTTTGTAATCCTGAGCCAGGAAGGAGGAAAGTTTACTGCAATATATTTCTGAAGTACCTGGGGCAAAACCAAGAGAGATTTGTGATATTTGTGAGGTGAAAAATATTGCATCATAAGAGGTAGCTATCACCTCTTTTTGTCAGCACGTACCAACATGCTTACGATGTATTAGAAAACAGAGGCCCGGGAAAGTTCTACAGCTGTGACAAATTGTAGAAAAAAAATATGTTTATACTGATATGAATCAAGGCTGAATGTGAGGGCACAGGAACAAAACAGCAGCAGAAGAAGGGGTGTCAAATGGTGTTTGCTGCTGACACTTACAGCAGGAGGTCATCGAGATCCCAGCACACAACTTCCTGCAATTTTTCCTGACAAGCAGCTCTGGAGCAGAGACATTGACTAAATCCTGATGACTCAGAGAGGTGGGTCAGGATAAAGAGATTAATCACTTTCAGCTCCTTATTGGCACAATGAGACACATCCCAAACCAACAGCATTCACTTAAAAAGAAGACATGAAATGTGGGGAGGGTCTCAAAAATTGATTTCCTTGTCCTCCACTCACTGCAAGCCATCCCAGACACTCCTTGGAAATAGGTGCCTTAATGCCTGAATTATGGGCAGGCTGTTTAAAATAAAAGCCTCTTAGTGCTCGTGAGTGTGAGAGACTGAAATTAGTCGTGTTTTATGCAAATTAATCCGTCTTTGTGTGAAGTATCCCATTAAACTACACTGTTGCTGGAGTGCTGTGGTATCATTTCCTACAGGACTCTCAGGAACCTTTACCTCCAACAACGTGGGCTGGTGGGAGGAGAGAAAAAAATTAAATTGGACAAAGATTGAAAACAGTTAAAAATGAAAAAACAAAAGCAGGTCGTATATTTTCTGTAGGGCACTATATTGACTAAAACAGAGAATGAACTCGATCTGACCCTTCTTTGGAATATGGTAATGCCCAAGAGAAGTATTTATCTGAGAGCTCAGTTTCTTGCACTACCTGATTACATAATGACTCCTGGCACTTACCTGCTGCCTTCCTATTCACAATCAAAATATATCACAGTCAATATATCACAATCACAAATACTGGAATCACAGACTAGATAATCTGATTTTGTTTTTCATGTTTGGATAATTTCCTGTTCCACAGATGTTTCAGTGAAAATAATCACATTCATAGAATCACAGAATTATTTGGATTAAATGGATTTTAAAAGATCATCTCATTCCAACTCCTCTGTCATGGGCAGGGACACCTTCCACTATCCCAGATTGCTCCAAGCTCTATCCAACCTGGCCTGGAACACTCTCAGGGCTGAGGCAGCCACAGCTTCTCTGCTCAACCTCCGCCAGGGCCTCACCACCCTCACAGGAATTTTTTCCCTAAGATAAACCTACTCTTTTTCAGTTTGAAGCCATTCCCCTTTGTCCTGTCACTACACCTCCTGAGAAAAAGTCCTTCCCCATCTTTTCTTGTAAGCCCTCATTAAGCACTGGCAGGTGTTCTAAGATCTCCTTGGAATCTTCTCTAAGCTAAACAAAATCAACTCTCTCAGCCTGTCCTCATATGGGAGGTGCTCCAGCCCCTGATCATCTTCATGGGCTCCTCTGATCCACTCAAGCTCTTCGTGTTGGTGAAGGACAGACAAAGAGCTGTGTGCAGATCCACTTGCCATAATTTCCCTCACAGATTCATACCCAGCTTTCCCATTGATCAGGGGAATGAGACAATAATTTTGGTAATTGTGTTAAGTTTCCTCCAGGTACCATAATGCTAGAAATGTCTAGAAAAATATATAAATGTGTGGAACACATATTGAGAAAGTAAAAAAATTTACAGCCTGAAAAATATTCCAGGCTAGAGCTTTTCAGCTCTGTTCCTAGCCAATAAGCTGGTCCAGCTCAAGGCTAGGGAGACTTTCTCCCAGAGTAATAATCTGGTCAAAATAAAAAGGAATTAATAACAAGATAAAACACCTGTTGTGGTGCGTGACCAGGCCCTGGGAATAGGGTACCTTCTCTCTGAACCAATCACCTTTTCTCTACTCTTGAAATTGCAAGTCATACTATAAAACCAAGGGTGTTTCTGAATGAACTTGTCTCTTTCTTTCTATCACGAAAAATGACCATGTAGCTGTGCATCTTATTTCTGCCGTACTTAAAGGGTTAAAACCCCTTTCCACGGCTACATAAATGTGATTTGGATTGAGGGAGAATTACACTGGACTTTGCCTCCTGATAATGAGTCCACTTTCTGAGGAGACCCAGAGGCATTAGCCTTGCTTTCCTATTTCTTTGTTTCCCTTTCATCCCAGTCCATCACTGTTCATCTCTTCACCTACCACAGTATGCTGAGAAACAAATTTCAAAAGCAGAGGAGATAAAAGTTGTTCTTCTCCAATCTGATCACAAAAACAGGATTGGCAAGAGGACCATACAGCCACAGGACAGGTCACCCCCACTGGATGAAGGTGGCAAATGTGTTCCTGAATTTCCCCTTTCTTTCAGTTTGTTTTTGTTCTGCTTTCCTTTCCACATAACAAGTCAAGCTGGCAGGTAGCAGAGATAATTCTAGCTGACAGAAGCACAGCAATACGTTTTAAAACTTTCATCCAGCTTTCTCTGTACATCTAATAATCACTTTCTCCAGTCCAGAGGAGTTGGCAAGTAACACACTAATACTTGGAGTTCTTATATCTCCCCAAGTGAAAACCAGAATTAAAATGAAATAACAAAAAGTCAGAAAACATGAAGACTTAGCAGCAAAAGTCTGCCTTTGTACTCCCTTTCAATCTCATTTTTGGCTTCCAAGGAAACATTAGGAACAGGGAACTGATAAATAGAGTTTGACCAAAGCAGCCTTACCTATTTAAATGTGAACATGATGGCAGCAAACCACTCACTGGAACAGTCCCAAAAGAGAAATGTCATGAGCCTTGTACTAATTTAAAATTACAAATTACTTGGAGCTGGTAGCTTACCCAATTTAATAGTGGAGGCTAAAACTGAGCACAGATTGCTGGAGCTATCCACAGTTATCCACCGGATCATCAGGCAGAAATACATTTCACTGACACTTGCTGTTTGCTTAATACAATCTCTTATTGACCACCTGGCATTGCCACTGTGTTTTCTTCTGATTTATACAACACAAGAACTTTGGAATGGTATGTTCACACACACACAAACACACACACACACACACACACCGAGAAAACCTCAGCACGTCTGTTTTCTTTTGTTAGGAGTAAATAAATGATGATCATTAACGAATTCTTGCATAAATGTATTGCAAACCCATTTCTTACTTCTCTATAGGTAATGATACTTGTAGTCTCGTGTATGTGAAATCCAAAAAATCTAGTCTGAAACCAAGATCCTGTCAGAAGGCTCCCACTGATAGACACATGCTGATGTGCTCCTCTGCTGAAGAGCTGGTTTATGCTGGTTTATTCCATTTCTGAATCTGTTTTTCAGAGAAAAGAGGTGGGACTTATGAGCAGGGACTTTTTGGAAATTAGGAAGCACAATTTCCTTTATCAACTCAGCCCCGCCATTTCTTTTTATGAATGTGCCAGTTTCTTGAGCTGTATAGTAGGAATGACAACAATCACCTGTTTCACAGGGTGTTTCTCAAACTCTGTGTACCCTTGTTAATACAGTCTCTGTCCAGGTCTACACAACCTTGGAAAAAGCATCTGCAAAATAAGGTATGCATGAGGCACTCAGCGGCACAGAACTTCATATCTGGGCAACACTATCTCTGTGCACTCAAGACACATAAACAGAAGACAGTTTACATTGAGAGATGTATCAAGACCAACAGCAAACCCTGCACAGCTCTCAACCAGACCTGCTTTCACACCTAAATCAGTGACTGTGTAATACACTAAAACCTATCACTGCTGATGTTGTTTATAGACAAAACCAATCTTGGCAGATGATGATGGGACAGGAGTAGGATTAAGGGAGAGGCTGAAAGAGATTCTATTTCTTCCATGACCCATTAATTAACGCTGTTGCAGAGCAAATTCCTGAATGTAACTGTGAAGTGGCCACATCAACCTCCCCCCTTCCTTATTCAAATAGATGGATTAATGTCTGGATTCAGAGCAGTGAGGAGCACTGGCTGAGACAGGACTGTGCGAGTAACACAACTTCCAGCAGATCCAAACACAACTATCAGCCCAGAAATAAAGGGGTTGATGCTTAGTGAACATGAGCCCTGATCCCATAGCATCAGCACATCTGCACAGGCTTTCAGGAGAGTCACACCCTGCAATCCATAGCTATGCTGGGAGGTGATTTCATTTCTACATCAGGCCAGATGCATGATTTAAGATTCTGTAAAGAGAAAGAGAGAAGTTTGAATAAGGTAAAGGACACCAAATATTTTATTGTATAATAAGACAGGAATCAGAAGTGTTTTGATTATAGAAAATAAAAAAATTCATGGAGGAGAAGTATTAGATGCACTACGGCTCTTCAGTTTGGAGAAGGAATGAAGATCAAACCCCGATGACTGGAAGCTAAATCCACACTATTTTCTATTGGAAGTTAGTAATCACTTTTTGTAAGGCTGAAGATGATTAGACTGTAGCAAATTTCCTGCAGGAAGTGGTGGATTCTTCATTTGTCACATCAAACTTTGATGTCATTTTAGTCCAACACAAATAAGTGGAGTCAATATTTGGCTATCAGGGTGAATTCCAGTGGTAAAAGACTCTTCATTTATGGATTATGCTGAGCCTGATGTATTAGAAAAGTGAAATTTAACGGGAATGCTTCCCAGTTTCTGGAGTGAATGCTAGCAGCCCAAAGAACAATTTTAAGAGGTTTACATGTTGAGTATGGGCAGAGGGCATTGCTTTCTATAATGAAATGTCAGCTCTTTCCAGGAGGAAGAAAATTATTTTTCTGACAATCCTTTTGTCTTGTACTGACTATTCAAAAGCCAGAACACTGTGCACTGCTCCAGTGCCATGCAGCAGTACCTCTGCCCTGGGATAAAGGCATCCAGTGACTACCCTGTCAAACACTAGGCAAAAAAGCCATCCACGAGGCAAGCTCCTGCACAATTTTTTAGTCTTGTGGTTTATCAATTTAAGCGGCTTGTTCTTCCTTTGTGGTTCATTCTTAGTCATCCAGTTCCCTCAGACTCTGTAATTTGACCTTTTTCAGATATCTCAGCCCTGCATAATGGTGCAGGAACATCATTTTCCCATGGCTCATAGGACAGAGCTGAAGAATGAGAGAACTGCAGGTGATGCATAAATCTGTCAGATAGCAGCAGTGAATGTTTATAAATCTTTATGAATTTAGAATACACATTTCTTGTTTCATTAGAGAGTGATGATTTACAGATTTCCAGATTACAAGGAGACTAGTGATGTGTATCTGGACCCTGCTGACACACATCTCCCATTACATGGTGGTTGACTACATAAAAAATTAACTTCCCAGTGGCAACACTTTCTGCAACAGCTGCTGAAGGAAAATCAGTGATGGGTAAAGGACTCTTCTATGATTTCAATCAGAGAATTTAGACATAGGAAGCACTCGGATTTCTTCAATGACAGGGTGTATATTTTTGTTCTTGTTATGCAAGCACGGAGAATATCATTAGAACTCCAAGAAATCTGATAAGACTATGCATCTCTTTTCCAGTAAAGATATCTGAACTTTTCCAACAAAGCTTTTCCAGATCTCTTTAACATGGACAGAGTGCATTTTAGGCTCACTTGGGCCAAAATATTCTCAGTTAATTTCTCCTGGGAAATAACAGCAGAGGTTCATGTCAAACAACTCCGAGATTTATAGCTGAAAATCTCAAAAGACCAAAATGATGTATTGGTTTTCTGAGTCCACTTATAATAACCTGGAATGACTTATATGTTTTATTATTGGAATTGCAATGTGTGTGTATATATATTGCTGATATGAATGAGCATTAGATGCACAGCATACACATCCACCAATAGGACTGAAATACATACATATCCATCACTACAAAATGAGAAATTGCTCCATACTGTTTTGGGTTTTCCAAGTAAAAAAAACAATAAATACCTACAGAAAATTTTGCTGAATGAGGCTTAAAACTTTTTTTTTTTTTTTTTAATAAAAGCTTAAGCTAGAGTTTAAGGCACCAGATGGACTGCAACCTGGGATAAATCAAGGAAAGATAATTGTTACCAAGGATGATAATAAATGGCATAAAGAAAGTTGCTATGCAAAAAGAGGTAGAAATGACAACCCACAGCTTGTTTAACTGTATTGTAGCTCAGCTCAACTATCAAGTTATATTAAAATGCATCTGCTTAATGTTACTATACAGAATGAGATGTCTAAAATTGGAGCTGAAGGATGATCACCATACCTGGGATTTACTTTGCAGTTTCCAACTATCCTGCTATACTCATCTTGACAGGAATATAAATAACTGGGCATCCTGACAGACTCTATTTAGGAAACAGAGCTGAGAAATGATCCTAAAACAAAAGTCAAAGTTAAGTTGTTTGTTTATTTTCCCAAGTCATGTTTATTTTCATTTGTTCCAAAGAAATATTTCTCAGATGATATAAATCTGACAGTAACACTGCCAAAATATCCATTTCCATAGTTGCTGCTGTGGGATCATTGGAGAGTCACAATTACCCATAGCAGAGGAGAGAGATCAGGCAAAAGAAAAATGGTCAGGCAAGGGATGGATGACGTCTGTCTGGCTGAGTTGTCACCTAAATGGACTGAGTCAGTAACAAAGAAAAGAAGGATGGTTTTTGTACTATCATTCTGCTAGTGCAGACATCCCAGTGCCTGATTACAGTCTATAATACAGTGCACAATTCTCAGAGATAAGAAAACTCAGGCTCATCACATATATGAAGAATTAGACAAAGTCAGAGACCTTCAAAGTTTTTTTAGGGTTTAATTCCTACTGATTTCACATCTAAATTCAGGCATCTAACTGAGGTAGTTTATAGAACCACAGAATGGTTTGGGTTAAAGGGATCTTAAAGCTCATCTCATTCCAATGCCCTGCCATGGACAAGGAGACCTTCCACTATCCCAGGTTGCTCCAAGCCCCATCCAACCTGGCCCTGGGTTGGGATGGGGCAGCCACAGCTTCTCTGGGCAACCTGTGCCAGGTCATCACCACCCTAACAGTAAGGAATTTCTTCCTAACGTTTAATCTAAATTTCTCCACTTTTAGTAAAGCAGCTGCTGTAAGTACCTTCAGAAGGTAAGGAGTGGTAGACACTAAGATGATTAATTTAATCTTCACTTATCTCCAGTGATCAAAGAGAGCTGGAGGTGACTAAGTTAATTACAGGCTCCCATTTAACATCTCATAGCTAATATGTCTTGAGGCTGTGAGCCCTGACCCTTCATGAGGAACTGGAGCAAAACAATCAGCTGAAGTTAACACCAGCAACCAGGAACATAGCCCATAGCCTTCATGGATGCTCCAACCATTGGATCATCCACAGTTTTCTGTACAACTGGGAAAGAGAAAGCCACCAGAGCCAGTCCCATCAGAAGCTTCCCATTCAGTGAATTTACATTTCAGCATGAACTTTTCATACTGACAGGTTGCATGCAGGACTTTGCTGCCACAAAAAAACTCTGCTCAAAGGCTCGAAAGGACTTAAACCCAAAGCTTGTTTCATTTCTCAATTTCCATTGGTAAAATTTCCTGTGAATTTTTCGCTGAGGCTGACAGTAGTTTAGCAGCACTGTTACAGACTTTGAGCTTCCCCAGATGCTGTTGGCTCCTCTGTGCAGACTGTCAGGTGCTGTGCCTTCCCCAGTGCCTCATCACTTGTTGCTGTTTGCCCCTCAGGTTTGATTGCTTACTTTTGCCTGAATCAAGACAGACTGTCACATCCATTAAAATTATTTAAAAAAAAAAAGAACTGTCAAGCGCTACCTGGATTATTGTTTTGCTAGTTATGCAGCTTTATGCAGCCATATGCTCAAAGGTTAAGAAAGGAAAGGCATCTTTGCTAGCTATTAGCAGATTTTTCATCAACTGCAAGCTCTTTATGGAGGCTTCACTAGAAGACTTCTAACAAACACTTAAAGGAGGCTTCACTAGAAGACTTCTAACAAATACTTAAAGGGACATCAAAATATCTCTTTGAAATAGGTGTAACTGTGTGCATAAGGTCTGCATAGATCCCTCTTCAGACAAAGGAGTTTTATTCCTCCGTGGATTTTATGCGGAGCTCTACAGGACACTAACAGTGTGCTCTGCAACTCTTCCATACACAGATTTTAGGAGCAGAGGCACCATTGTCATATCAAGTCTGACCAAAGCACAGCCAAAATGCTGGTATCAAATACACACAGTTTTCACAAATATCATCACAGATAGGCAGGTTCTGTTTAGTATCTCTGTCAATTATTTGAGGCACCCTCAGTTTGTTTGCAGCTGACATAAATTTGGGTGGGGATTTCAATGCATGGACAGGATGAATGGATGGTGTGAGGGCAGCAGGATGAAGTTCAAGAAGACCAAGACCTGGGTCCTGCCCTCATTTCTCAAGAAGCCCCTGCAGTGCCCCAGGCTGGGGCAGAGTGGCTGCAAAACTGCCAAGCGGGAAAGGCCCTGGGGGTACTCTGGCTGCAGTGGCCAAATATGAGCCGGCATGTGTCCAGGTGGGGAAGGAGGCCAGTGGCCTCCTGAGCTGTGTCAGCACTAGTGTGGCCAGCAGGACGAGGGTGGTGATTGGCCCTCTCTGCTGGGCACTATGGAGGCCACAGCTCAAGTGCTGTGTGCAGATGTGTGCCCCTGTTCAGATGCAATTAGTGAGAGATGTTTTTGCCCAAATTAAGGTGGCAAGAAGACAATCTACAAAACTCAACGACAGGGATTTTATTTAACAATAAATGAGGCCTAGAGATATAAGGATAGGAAAAAGGATGGTGAGAAGGAAAGAGGGGGAAAAATGGGCGTAGGGTGTGGTGGGGAAGAGCAGGGCTGAGGTGAGGTAGGGAAGAGATCAATCAGAACAGTCCAATAGGCTTGTCTCCAGCGCCGTCCCGTTGGTCCTTCCCAACTTTGAACATCTCTATACTGGGGTCCCGGAGGTTCTTGTGAAGGTGAGCACCCTGGGTCATTCATCTGGGGTTAACACCTTTCTCCACTCCATGCTGCAGATATCCAGGGAAGTATTATCATGTTTGCCATGTGAAAGAAGGATTTGCCTACGTTCACCAGTAATGCTGAGGCCCAAGGAGCATTTCTCAGATCCTAAACATCCCTTCCTGAAGGGAGAGCACAGACGCATCCTGTCCCACAAAAGCTGCCAGTCTAAAGTCAGATGCTGTGGGATTCTAAAAGATAGAACTATAAACCATATGGAGAAGGGTATCCCTGACCAAGCTGCCTTGGTGCTGGCATGGGGAGAGGGGCAAGGACCGGCAGAAGGACCTGCCTTGGGTAAGTGGCTGCCTTGGGCTCCATCCACCCATCCTTTGGTGCATCTCCTGTTTGTCTCCCAAGGGTGCCGTTGCCTCCGGGAGCTGCCGCTGCCCCTGGGAGCTGAACATCCCCAGGATGAGCCGGCATCTTTGGGCATCGCCCTCTTCCTGGCCCTGGGATCACTCCTCTGGCTGCCCCCTGAGGCAGCTGAAGGAGAAAAGCCGGCGCAGAGCCCGCCGGGCTGTCTTGGCCATGGAGCGCCATCGCCGTGGGGCCGGGGGCTGCGGGACGGCTGCGCTGCCAGCGGGGCCAGCAGGAACACTGGGTGCCAGGGCCTGGGCAGGCACTGGACAAGCCCCTGCCAGAGCCCCAGAACTGCAGGGCTCTTCCTGGGGAGGGAGGGCCCGGGCACAGCCTGCCTCAATCCATTCGGCATCGGCCTCATCCGTGGCATCAGCCAGCGAGGGGCAAATGGCAAACATCTTTGCCTCTTCGGGCAGTCCTACAGGGACAAGCTCACTGTGCTCCTCGTCGCTGAGATTGTTCTCTAGAGCAGTAGGGGACAGATCTGACTCTTCATCTCGTGATGGGAGGGACAAGGGGCTCTCTACATTGCTGACCCTCGCTCCTGCATCTTCTTCTTCTTCCCACTTCTCATACAGCTCATTTATATGAGTTTCCATCGTTGGCCAGTCGTCAGAGTCAGACCCCAAGGCTGCAGACAGGTCAGGAGATGCAAGCTCTGAATAATTTTCTGTCTCTGCTGTGGTGCCTTCGCTCACACTGCAAGCGCTGTACAACAACGAGGAGCCTGAAACTGGTTCTGGAGAGGGAATTGATGGACCCCAGAAAATGCAGCTGGACGTCAGGGGCCTTTCCTCATGGCCCGTGGAGGAGGAGATGTCTCCAAACATCTCTGCGTCCATCTCGTCCGCCTCCATGGCCTCTCCCTTTGAAGGCAAAAGGCCCAACGAAGCCTCAGGCCCCATGCACAGCTGCCTGTGAAGTGCAGCATGCTCGGCTGGCTGGTAAGCTGCACTCTCCTCACTAGAGCTTCCAGACAAAGAAGAAGCTGAGGAGTCTGAGGTTTCCTCAGACTCTGATGTGAGGAAGAGCTGGCTGTGCCCCTCGTCCCAGGCATCTCCAGACAGAGCAGAAGATTCTGCCTCTGCCTCCTCATCTGTCAACACGGCAAGCGATGCTCTCTCTAGGTCACTGTCCCTCTGACCTGCAGCCTCTCCTTCTGGGAGCTCTTTCTCCTCCTGATTTTCCACTAGGTCCTTTAGAATAGTGTCCCAGGCCTGCGAGATTTCAGAGGCACATCTCTGCTCTGATGAATGCGTAGTGGACAGGAGCTTGGAGCACTTTCCTGCCTCTGCTGTGGAGCTTTCGGTTGAGCTGGAAACACTGGAAAGCTCCTGGGTTTCTGCATCCACCTCTTGGTGGACACTAGACTGCTCTTGGGTGCTCTTGGACACCATGGGCCTGTCTTGTGACAGGTATTTGCTAAATCCTCCAAGACAGTCTCGGGAGGTGTTGCCACCCCACCCTTCCTGCTCCTCGATGAGCTCCTCTATCTCAGCAGGCCAAAGGTGCTCCCAATCCACCTGTGTCCCCCTTAGGAGCGGCACGCCACCTGCGGGCTGCACGGGTGGCAGGAGCTGGCCCTTCCTTATTCCTGACCCGTGCCAGAGCCCCTCAGTTCTGCTCTCCAGGGAAAGGGCTCCCTGGGCTCTGCAAGCAGCAAGAGTGCCCCATGGGGAAGGTGGCACAAGCTCTCGCTGGCCCCTGGCTGTGGAACCCACAGCCCATGCTGTGCCTCTGGGAGAAGACCCAGAGGCTGTCGCTGCTGGCAGAGGGGGCAGCTTGACACTGCCAGAGGCTGCTCCCACAGCACGTGCTGTGCCTCTGACAGAGGATCCAGAGGCTGCTGCTGCAGGCAGAGGGGGCAGCTTAACCCTGTCACAGCATGCACTTGACCACTGACAACTGAGCGGGCAGGGAGGTGTCAGTGCCAACACTGGGCCATGGAGAGGTGGCAAGTCCGACACCGACAATCTCCGTGGCCGTGTGACACTGCTGTGGGCCACTGAGTACCCGCCCTCCTGGCTACCCTTGGGTGTGCAGGATCTGGTGGGTCCCTGTGACAAGATCGATCTGGGTAACACCTTGGGCCTGTCCCCAGGGATGGGTGTGATGGTCGTCCAGGTGACCTGTGGTGCCGTCTGTGGCTTCCTCTGGGTCACCTGTGGGAAGCAGGAGAAGGTGTGGGATGGAGGTGGCTGTATCAGCACAGTGTCCCTCAAGTGCTGGGCCTGGCCCCGAGGCAGGTGCTGGCCAGAGGCAGCCAGGCTGGGCTGGGTTGCCAGCTGGGCTCGCTGACTCAGGGCCACTGCCGTGCATGGGCCCTCCCAGCGCTGGCCCCCCCACAGATCAAGATCTGGTGCCAGGCCTGGCTGTCTCTGCCCCAGGCCTAACCCCACCTCCCACTGCAGCCTGTCCCTCCATCCCCAGCCCTCACCTGTCGCCGCGGGTCCAGCAGATGCTGCCCCTCACGGAACCGGCCATGGGCATTTGCCTCCTGCATCTTTGACATTGTGGGAGTGCTCTGATGAACACTGGCCACAATCTCCCAAGAGAACTTCTGCCTCCTGAGAAGCTGCTGCCTCCTCAGAGAGCTGCTCTCCTGGGAGTGAGCACTGCAGGGACTGGTAGCCCACACTGTCACGATGCGGACCCACGTCACAATGGCCTCTGGGCACGATGTCACAGCGGGTCACAAAGGCCTGCTGGGCATGGCCGCCCCTTGTCCCAGAGGCCTGGCGGTTTCCATGCACCTACCCATAGCCAAAAATCAAGACCTTTTTTAGACTTTTCCCCTCAACTTTACCTATGATTTTTCCTCTCCAAATGACCTGCAGTACTCACTTGTCCCACCTTGTGCTCCTCCCCTAAACATCCCCGAAGAAGCCCTGTGCCATGCCAAAGAGCTTTTCCCAGCCAGCCATCCATGTGCCCCAACCTCTGGTAGAAAGATTATCAGAAAGGATAAAGCTGCATTTAAACTTAATCTGATCGCTACAGTCAAAGACTAAAAAAAGTGTTTTGTAAAAATAATGAGCAAAAAAAGGAGGGCCAAGGAAAATGTCTATTAATTTTTTTATGGGGGGGAGGGGAAAGTGGAATTGTGCTCAGGAATATGCCAGTGGCATCCTTCTGTTCTCTGTCTGTAACAGTGTGACCAGCAGGACCAAGGCAGTGACTGGCCATCTATGCCTGGCTGTGGGGCAGGCACACACGAGTGCCTAATAAAATGTGATGAGAGATGCCCTAGCATGAAATTAAGGTGCCAAGGAGATCATCTAACCAAGACAACAACAGGGATTTTATTTAAAAATAAATACGAGGTAGAGAGATAGAAAGGGATGGCAAAGATATGAGAGAGAAGAAAACAGACTGGTAATTGAGGATGGGGTAAGGAAAGGAAGACTAGTGGTGTAGGGGTGTAGGGAAGATCAGGGCTGGGATGGGGAAGAGATCAAACACAAGGCAGTCCAGGATATTTGGCTCCAACACAGTCCCATCGACCCTTCCACACTCTGCCGTTCTCTGCACAGCCTCTTTGGGCATCGTCCTGGTGCCAGCCCTGGGCTCACTCCTCTGGCTGTCCCCTGAGGCAGCTGAAGGAGAAAAGCCGGTGCAGAGCCCGCCGGGCTGTCTTGGCCATGGAGCGCCATCGCCGTGGGGCCGGGGGCTGCAGGACGGCTGCGCTGCCAGCGGGGCCAGCAGGAACACTGGGTGCCAGGGCCTGGGCAGGCACTGGGCAAGCCTCTGCCAGAGCCCCAGAACTGCAGGGCTCTTCCTGGGGAGGGAGGGCCCGGGCACAGCCTGCCTCAATCCATTCGGCATCGGCCTCATCTGTGGCACCAGCCAGCGAGGGGCAAATGGCAAACATCTTTGCCTCTTCGGGCAGTGCTACAGGGACAAGCTCACTGTGCTCCTCGTCGCTGAGATTGTTCTCTAGAGCAGTAGGGGACAGATCTGACTCTTCATCTCGTGATGGGAGGGACAAGGGGCTCTCTACATTGCTGTCCCTCACTCCTGCATCTTCTTCCCACTTCTCATACAGCTCATTTATATGAGTTTCCATCGTTGGCCAGTCGTCAGAGTCAGACCCCAAATCTGCTGACAGGTCAGGAGATGCAAGCTCTGAATAATTTTCTGTCTCTGCTGTGGTGTCCTCACTCACACTACAAGCACTGTGCACGTACGAGGGGTCGGAAACTGGTTCTGGAGAGGGACTTGATGGAACCCAGAAAATGCAGCTGGACGTCAGGAGCCTTTCCTCATGGCCCATGGAGGAGGAGATGTCTCCAAACAGCTCTGCGTCCATCTTGTCCTCCTCCATGGCCTCTCCCTTTGAAGGCAAAAGGCCCAATGAGGACTCAGGCCCCATGCACAGCTGCCTGTGAAGTGCAGCATGCTCGGCTGGCTGGTAAGTTGCACTTTCCTCACTAGAGCTTCCAGACAAAGAAGAAGCTGAGGAGTCTGAGGTTTCCTCAGACTCTGATGTGAGGAAGAGCTGGCTGTGCCCCTCGTCCCAGGCATCTCCAGACAGGGCAGAAGATTCTGCCTCTGCCTCCTCATCTGTCAACACGGCAAGCGATGCTCTCTCTAGGTCACTGTCCCTCTGACCTGCAGCCTCTCTTTCTGGGAGCTCTTCATCCTCCTGATTTTCCACTAGGTCCTTTAGAATAGTGTCCCAGGCCTGCGAGATTTCAGAGGCACATCTCTGCTCTGATGACTGCATAGGGGACAGGAGCTCAGAGCACTTTCCTGCCTCTGCTGTGGAGCTTTCGGTTGAGCTGGAAACACTGGAAAGCTCCTGGGTCTCTGCATCCAGCTCTTGTGACAGGTATTTGCTGAATCCTCCAAGACAGTCTCTGGAGGTGTTGCCACCCCACCCTTCCTGCTCCTCGATGAGCTCCTCTATCTCGGCAGGCCAAAGGTGCTCCCAATCCACCTGTGTCCCCCTTAGGAGCGGCACGCCACCTGCGGGCTGCACGGGTGGCAGGAGCTGGCCCTTCCTTATTCCTGACCCGTGCCAGAGCCCCTCAGTTCTGCTCTCCAGGGAAAGGGCTCCCTGGGCTCTGCAAGCAGCAAGAGTGCCCCATGGGGAAGGTGGCACAAGCTCTCGCTGGCCCCTGGCTGTGGAACCCACAGCCCATGCTGTGCCTCTGGGAGAAGACCCAGAGGCTGTCGCTGCTGGCAGAGGGGGCAGCTTGACACTGCCAGAGGCTGCTCCCACAGCACGTGCTGTGCCTCTGGCAGAGGATCCAGAGGCTGCTGCTGCAGGCAGAGGGGGCAGCTTAACCCTGTCACAGCATGCACTTGACCACTGACAACTGAGCGGGCGGGGAGGTGTCAGTGCCAACACTGGGCCATGGAGAGGTGGCAAGTCCGACACCGACAATCTCCGTGGCCGTGTGACACTGCTGTGGGCCACTGAGTGCCCGCCCTCCTGGCTACCCTTGGGTGTGCAGGATCTGGTGGGTCCCTGTGACAAGATCGATCTGGGTAACACCTTGGGCCTGTCCCCAGGGATGGGTGTGATGGTCGTCCAGGTGACCTGTGGTGCCGTCTGTGGCTTCCTCTGGGTCACCTGTGGGAAGCAGGAGAAGGTGTGGGATGGAGGTGGCTGTATCAGCACAGTGTCCCTCAAGTGCTGGGCCTGGCCCCGAGGCAGGTGCTGGCCAGAGGCAGCCAGGCCGGGCTGGTTTGCCAGCTGTTCTTGCTGACTCAGGGCCACTGCCATGCATGGGCCCTCCCAGCGCTGGCCCCCCCACAGATCAAGATCTGGTGCCAGGCCTGGCTGTCTCTGCCCCAGGCCTAACCCCACCTCCCACTGCAGCCTGTCCCTCCATCCCCAGCCCTCACCTGTCGCCGCGGGTCCAGCAGATGCTGCCCCTCATGGAACCGGCCATGGGCATTTGCCTCCTGCATCTTTGACATTGTGGGAGTGCTCTGATGAACACTGGCCACAATCTCCCAAGAGAACTTCTGCCTCCTGAGAGGCTGCTGCCTCCTCAGAGAGCTGCTCTCCTGGGAGTGAGCACTGCAGGGACTGGTAGCCCACACTGTCACGATGCGGACCCACGTCACAATGGCCTCTGGGCACGATGTCACAGCGGGTCACAAAGGCCTGCTGGGCATGGCCGCCCCTTGTCCCAGAGGCCTGGCGGTTTCCATGCACCTACCCATAGCCAAAAATCAAGACCTTTTTTAGACTTTTCCCCTCAACTTTACCTATGATTTTTCCTCTCCAAATGACCTGCAGTACTCACTTGTCCCACCTTGTGCTCCTCCCCTAAACATCCCCGAAGAAGCCCTGTGCCATGCCAAAGAGCTTTTCCCAGCCAGCCATCCATGTGCCCCAACCTCTGGTAGAAAGATTATCAGAAAGGATAAAGCTGCATTTAAACTTAATCTGATCGCTACAGTCAAAAACTAAAAAAAGTGTTTTGTAAAAATAATGAGCAAAAAAGGAGGGCCAAGGAAAATGTCTGTTTATTTTTTTATGGGGGGGAGGGGAGAGTGGAATTGTGCTCAGGAATATGCCAGTGGCATCCTTCTGTTCTCTGTAACAGCGTGACCAGCAGGACCAAGGGTATGACTGGCTATCTATGCCTGGCTGTGGGGCAGGCATACAGCGACTGTCTATTAAAATGTGGTGAGAAATGCCCCAGCATGAATTAAGGTGCCAAGGAGATCATCTAACCAAGACAACAACAGGGATTTTATTTAAAAATAAATACGGGGTAGAGAGATAGAAAGGGATGGCAAAGACAAGAGAGAGAAGAAAACAGACTGGTAATTGAGGATGGGGTAAGGAAAGGAAGACTAGTGGTGTAGGGGTGTAGGGAACATCAGGGCTGGGATGGGGAAGAGATCAAACACAAGGCAGTCCAGGATATTTGGCTCCAACACAGTCCCATCGGCCCTTCCACACTCTGCCGTTCTCTGCACAGCCTCTTTGGGCATCGTCCTGGTGCCAGCCCTGGGCTCACTCCTCTGGCTGTCCCCTGAGGCAGCTGAAGGAGAAAAGCCGGCGCAGAGCCCGCCGGGCTGTCTTGGCCATGGAGCGCCATCGCCGTGGGGCCGGGGGCTGCAGGACGGCTGCGCTGCCAGCGGGGCCAGCAGGAACACTGGGTGCCAGGGCCTGGGCAGGCACTGGGCAAGCCTCTGCCAGAGCCCCAGAACTGCAGGGCTCTTCCTGGGGAGGGAGGGCCCGGGCACAGCCTGCCTCAATCCATTCGGCATCGGCCTCATCTGTGGCATCAGCCAGCGAGGGGCAAATGGCAAACATCTTTGCCTCTTCGGGCAGTGCTACAGGGACAAGCTCACTGTGCTCCTCGTCGCTGAGATTGTTCTCTAGAGCAGTAGGGGACAGATCTGACTCTTCATCTCGTGATGGGAGGGACAAGGGGCTCTCTACATTGCTGTCCCTCGCTCCTGCATCTTCTTCTTCTTCCCACTTCTCATTTATATGAGTTTCCATCGTTGGCCAGTCGTCAGAGTCAGACCCCAAATCTGCTGACAGGTCAGGAGATGCAAGCTCTGAATAATTTCCTGCCTCTGCTGTGGTGCCTTCGCTCACACTGCAAGCGCTGTACAACAACGAGGAGCCTGAAACTGTTTCTGGAGTGGGACTTGATGGAACCCAGAAAATGCAGCTGGACATCAGGAGCCTTTCTTCATGGCCCATGGAGGAGGAGATGTCTCCAAACAGCTCTGCGTCCATCTTGTCCTCCTCCATGGCCTCTCCCTTTGAAGGCAAAAGGCCCAATGAGGCCTCAGGCCCCATGCACAGCTGCCTGTGAAGTGCAGCATGCTCGGCTGGCTGGTAAGTTGCACTTTCCTCACTAGAGCTTCCAGACAAAGAAGAAGCTGAGGAGTCTGAGGTTTCCTCAGACTCTGATGTGAGGAAGAGCTGGCTGTGCCCCTCGTCCCAGGCATCTCCAGACAGGGCAGAAGATTCTGCCTCTGCCTCCTCATCTGTCAACACGGCAAGCGATGCTCTCTCTAGGTCACTGTCCCTCTGACCTGCAGCCTCTCTTTCTGGGAGCTCTTTCTCCTCCTGATTTTCCACTAGGTCTTTTAGAATAGTGTCCCAGGCCTGCGAGATTTCAGAGGCACATCTCTGCTCTGATGACTGCATAGGGGACAGGAGCTCAGAGCACTTTCCTGCCTCTGCTGTGGAGCTTTCGGTTGAGCTGGAAACACTGGAAAGCTCCTGGGTCTCTGCATCCAGCTCTTGTGACAGGTATTTGCTGAATCCTCCAAGACAGTCTCTGGAGGTGTTGCCACCCCACCCTTCCTGCTCCTCGATGAGCTCCTCTATCTCGGCAGGCCAAAGGTGCTCCCAATCCACCTGTGTCCCCCTTAGGAGCGGCACGCCACCTGCGGGCTGCACGGGTGGCAGGAGCTGGCCCTTCCTTACTCCTGACCCGTGCCAGAGCCCCTCAGTTCTGCTCTCCAGGGAAAGGGCTCCCTGGGCTCTGCAAGCAGCAAGAGTGCCCCATGGGGAAGGTGGCACAAGCTCTCGCTGGCCCCTGGCTGTGGAACCCACAGCCCATGCTGTGCCTCTGGGAGAAGACCCAGAGGCTGTCGCTGCTGGCAGAGGGGGCAGCTTGACACTGCCAGAGGCTGCTCCCACAGCACGTGCTGTGCCTCTGACAGAGGATCCAGAGGCTGCTGCTGCAGGCAGAGGGGGCAGCTTAACCCTGTCACAGCATGCACTTGACCACTGACAACTGAGCGGGCAGGGAGGTGTCAGTGCCAACACTGGGCCATGGAGAGGTGGCAAGTCCGACACCGACAATCTCCGTGGCCGTGTGACACTGCTGTGGGCCACTGAGTACCCGCCCTCCTGGCTACCCTTGGGTGTGCAGGATCTGGTGGGTCCCTGTGACAAGATCGATCTGGGTAACACCTTGGGCCTGTCCCCAGGGATGGGTGTGATGGTCGTCCAGGTGACCTGTGGTGCCGTCTGTGGCTTCCTCTGGGTCACCTGTGGGAAGCAGGAGAAGGTGTGGGATGGAGGTGGCTGTATCAGCACAGTGTCCCTCAAGTGCTGGGCCTGGCCCCGAGGCAGGTGCTGGCCAGAGGCAGCCAGGCTGGGCTGGGTTGCCAGCTGGGCTCGCTGACTTTGGGCCACTGCCGTGCCTGGGCCCTCCCAGCGCTGGCCCCCCCACAGATCAAGATCTGGTGCCAGGCCTGGCTGTCTCTGCCCCAGGCCTAACCCCACCTCCCACTGCAGCCTGTCCCTCCATCCCCAGCCCTCACCTGTCGCCGCGGGTCCAGCAGATGCTGCCCCTCACGGAACCGGCCATGGGCATTTGCCTCCTGCATCTTTGACATTGTGGGAGTGCTCTGATGAACACTGGCCACAATCTCCCAAGAGAACTTCTGCCTCCTGAGAAGCTGCTGCCTCCTCAGAGAGCTGCTCTCCTGGGAGTGAGCACTGCAGGGACTGGTAGCCCACACTGTCACGATGCGGACCCACGTCACAATGGCCTCTGGGCACGATGTCACAGCGGGTCACAAAGGCCTGCTGGGCATGGCCGCCCCTTGTCCCAGAGGCCTGGCGGTTTCCATGCACCTACCCATAGCCAAAAAACAAGACCTTTTTTAGACTTTTCCCCTCAACTTTACCTATGATTTTTCCTCTCCAAATGACCTGCAGTACTCACTTGTCCCACCTTGTGCTCCTCCCCTAAACATCCCCGAAGAAGCCCTGTGCCATGCCAAAGAGCTTTTCCCAGCCAGCCATCCATGTGCCCCAACCTCTGGTAGAAAGATTATCAGAAAGGATAAAGCTGCATTTAAACTTAATCTGATCGCTACAGTCAAAGACTAAAAAAAGTGTTTTGTAAAAATAATGAGCAAAAAAAGGAGGGCCAAGGAAAATGTCTATTAATTTTTTTATGGGGGGGAGGGGAAAGTGGAATTGTGCTCAGGAATATGCCAGTGGCATCCTTCTGTTCTCTGTCTGTAACAGTGTGACCAGCAGGACCAAGGCAGTGACTGGCCATCTATGCCTGGCTGTGGGGCAGGCACACACGAGTGCCTAATAAAATGTGATGAGAGATGCCCTAGCATGAAATTAAGGTGCCAAGGAGATCATCTAACCAAGACAACAACAGGGATTTTATTTAAAAATAAATACGAGGTAGAGAGATAGAAAGGGATGGCAAAGATATGAGAGAGAAGAAAACAGACTGGTAATTGAGGATGGGGTAAGGAAAGGAAGACTAGTGGTGTAGGGGTGTAGGGAAGATCAGGGCTGGGATGGGGAAGAGATCAAACACAAGGCAGTCCAGGATATTTGGCTCCAACACAGTCCCATCGACCCTTCCACACTCTGCCGTTCTCTGCACAGCCTCTTTGGGCATCGTCCTGGTGCCAGCCCTGGGCTCACTCCTCTGGCTGTCCCCTGAGGCAGCTGAAGGAGAAAAGCCGGCGCAGAGCCCGCCGGGCTGTCTTGGCCATGGAGCGCCATCGCCGTGGGGCCGGGGGCTGCAGGACGGCTGCGCTGCCAGCGGGGCCAGCAGGAACACTGGGTGCCAGGGCCTGGGCAGGCACTGGGCAAGCCTCTGCCAGAGCCCCAGAACTGCAGGGCTCTTCCTGGGGAGGGAGGGCCCGGGCACAGCCTGCCTCAATCCATTCGGCATCGGCCTCATCTGTGGCATCAGCCAGCGAGGGGCAAATGGCAAACATCTTTGCCTCTTCGGGCAGTGCTACAGGGACAAGCTCACTGTGCTCCTCGTCGCTGAGATTGTTCTCTAGAGCAGTAGGGGACAGTTCTGACTCTTCATCTCGTGATGGGAGGGACAAGGGGCTCTCTACATTGCTGTCCCTCACTCCTGCATCTTCTTCCCACTTCTCATACAGCTCATTTATATGAGTTTCCATCGTTGGCCAGTCGTCAGAGTCAGACCCCAAATCTGCTGACAGGTCAGGAGATGCAAGCTCTGAATAATTTTCTGTCTCTGCTGTGGTGTCCTCACTCACACTACAAGCACTGTGCACGTACGAGGGGTCGGAAACTGGTTCTGGAGTGGGACTTGATGGACCCCAGAAAATGCAGCTGGACGTCAGGAGCCTTTCCTCATGGCCCATGGAGGAGGAGATGTCTCCAAACAGCTCTGCGTCCATCTTGTCCTCCTCCATGGCCTCTCCCTTTGAAGGCAAAAGGCCCAATGAAGCCTCAGACCCCATGCACAGCTGCCTGTGAAGTGCAGCATGCTCGGCTGGCTGGTAAGTTGCACTTTCCTCACTAGAGCTTCCAGACAAAGAAGAAGCTGAGGAGTCTGAGGTTTCCTCAGACTCTGATGTGAGGAAGAGCTGGCTGTGCCCCTCGTCCCAGGCATCTCCAGACAGGGCAGAAGATTCTGCCTCTGCCTCCTCATCTGTCAACACGGCAAGCGATGCTCTCTCTAGGTCACTGTCCCTCTGACCTGCAGCCTCTCTTTCTGGGAGCTCTTTCTCCTCCTGATTTTCCACTAGGTCTTTTAGAATAGTGTCCCAGGCCTGCGAGATTTCAGAGGCACATCTCTGCTCTGATGACTGCATAGGGGACAGGAGCTCAGAGCACTTTCCTGCCTCTGCTGTGGAGCTTTCGGTTGAGCTGGAAACACTGGAAAGCTCCTGGGTCTCTGCATCCAGCTCTTGTGACAGGTATTTGCTGAATCCTCCAAGACAGTCTCTGGAGGTGTTGCCACCCCACCCTTCCTGCTCCTCGATGAGCTCCTCTATCTCGGCAGGCCAAAGGTGCTCCCAATCCACCTGTGTCCCCCTTAGGAGCGGCACGCCACCTGCGGGCTGCACGGGTGGCAGGAGCTGGCCCTTCCTTATTCCTGACCCGTGCCAGAGCCCCTCAGTTCTGCTCTCCAGGGAAAGGGCTCCCTGGGCTCTGCAAGCAGCAAGAGTGCCCCATGGGGAAGGTGGCACAAGCTCTCGCTGGCCCCTGGCTGTGGAACCCACAGCCCATGCTGTGCCTCTGGGAGAAGACCCAGAGGCTGTCGCTGCTGGCAGAGGGGGCAGCTTGACACTGCCAGAGGCTGCTCCCACAGCACGTGCTGTGCCTCTGGCAGAGGATCCAGAGGCTGCTGCTGCAGGCAGAGGGGGCAGCTTAACCCTGTCACAGCATGCACTTGACCACTGACAACTGAGCGGGCAGGGAGGTGTCAGTGCCAACACTGGGCCATGGAGAGGTGGCAAGTCCGACACCGACAATCTCCGTGGCCGTGTGACACTGCTGTGGGCCACTGAGTGCCCGCCCTCCTGGCTACCCTTGGGTGTGCAGCATCTGGTGGGTCCCTGTGACAAGATCGATCTGGGCAACACAGTGGGCCTGTCCCCAGGGATGGGTGTGATGGTCGTCCAGGTGACCTGTGGTGCCGTCTGTGGCTTCCTCTGGGTCACCTGTGGGAAGCAGGAGAAGGTGTGGGATGGAGGTGGCTGTATCAGCACAGTGTCCCTCAAGTGCTGGGCCTGGCCCCGAGGCAGGTGCTGGCCAGAGGCAGCCAGGCTGGGCTGGGTTGCCCGCTGTGCTCGCTCACTCTGGGCCACTGCCGTGCCTGGGCCATCCCAGCACTGGCCCCTCCACAGATGGAGGGCCGGTGCCAGGCCTGGCTGTCTCTGCCCCATGGCTTTCCCCCACCTCCCACTGCAGCCTGTCCCTCCATCCCTGGCCCTCACCTGTCGCTGCCGGTCCAGCAGATGCTGCCCCTCACGGGGCTGGCCGTGGGCATTTGCCTCGTGTATCTTTGACATTGTGGGAGTGCTCTGATGAACACTGGCCACAATCTCCCAAGAGAACTTCTGCCTCCTGAGAAGCTGCTGCTTCCTCAGAGAGCTGCTCTCCAGGGAGTGAGCACTGCCGGGATTGGTAGCCCACACTGTCACGATGCAGGCCCGCATCACAATGGCCTCTGGGCACGATGTCACAGCGGGTCACTAAGGCCTGCTGGGCATGGCCGCCCCTTGTCCCTGTGGCCTGGCAGTTTTCATGCACCCATATAAAACCTTGACCTTTCCGCTTAGCTCCATGGGCCTTGCCCAGTTCAGCCACTGATGTATCCTAATGTTTCACTTGTAACAATGATATCCAGAAGCTGTGAAATGGAATTACCAGCAATACATACTCTCAAAGTGGCAGGCTTCAAAAGCTTATTAATGAAAAACTAATCTTACAAGCTTACACTATGGACATGAACCATTTTTATTTGGAACTTGGGGAATCATTTAACAAGGAAAATAACTCAGCTTGTGTTTACAAATCCTTAAATTGCCACATAAAAATATTTGTCTCTTTAAATGGATAAAATATTTAAATAAATTATTAGTGGAAATGTCTCGAATCTTCTTAGCAGCAGTTGTGTAAATTGTTAAAATCACTGCTCTACGCTGTCTGCTGGAAGCTCGTTGGGAAGATGGTGTCTGTGATTCCGAGCAGGATGTAGAGCAGTGTGGACACATCTAGCCAGTACCCACCATGTCCCTGAAACACACATATACCCACACCTCCATATAATGAGGTCCCATGGACCTTCCCATTTGTTTGTCATAATGTCTTCTATCATTATCTTAGGTTTGGGTGATACGGAATCACCAGACGACTGCAACGACAAGAATTGATTTAAGATTACCATGTTTTGGGAATCTTTTGGTACTGTTAATGAGTCGAAGTGTAAATAGCCTTTCCCACTTTGCTTTGTGGGTTTTGTCCTTATCTCCCTGTAATGTCTTCTGTAACTGTTCAATTTACACGTGCAGTAGTAACTCAGCTGCCCCCTTTCCTTCTATTCCCTCTCTCAGATCTTGTCCTCTACATTATGTTTTTTCCTGTCCTCATAGATGGCTTTTGGCAGCTGCCTAACATATTACAAATAATTCCTTTACCAGTTTCAATATTTCCTCTTGCTAATTTAATTTGCTTTGCAGTCACACTCCAGTCATGCCAGTGGTGGTGAGCCCATTCTTCTGAGAATTTGGGACTCAGATTTATTCCATGATGCCATAAGCAATCAGGGATACTACTCACCATCCTGACAACTACATTAATATGTTGTGAATGGCTGATTTAGATCACTTATAAAACACTGTCAAACTGTTACCTAAGGTGGTTTTAATACCTGGTTGCACAAGTGTGACTTAACAAAGTTTGAGATCAAGAGTCACTCTGTTACTGATTTGCACAGTCGTTTGAACATCGATTCTAAGCTGCCATCTGACAAGTCAAAGTTGCCAAACTACAAGATTATGCACGGTATCAGTCAATTACCAAAGATCTGCCACTGGTAAAAAAGTCCCTCTGGCTTCAGAATCATTCCAGCTCAAGGGGAGATCACTGCCATGCAGCCAGGATGCTTAGCTGGGAGACATCAAAGAAAACTCCCCTTATCCTCTTTGCAAAATAAAGCAGCTGACTCATAGTCAAATTATGTGCCATGGGAAAGGTATAATGCTTCTTGTACCCACTACTTTCTTTGTTCCTTTAAAACTGAATCTTGAGAAAACCACCCACTATTCATGTGTTAATCGCATGATTGGTGTTCAGAGCTCGTGGCACCTCACTGTGTCACTCAGCTCTTTGGTGCGTTTTCACAGAGCAGATAGAAACTAGAGAAGCTCCTTAGAGTCTGTACCAAACTTATGCTGGTTTAGTTAAGATGTCAAGGACAGGCTGCCAAAGGAAGCAGCCACCATCCCCGGAAGTATTTAAAAGGTATGTAGATGTGGCATGTAGGGACATGGGTTAGTGGTGGACTCGACAGTGTTGGGTTATTAGTAGGACTTAGTGACTACAAAGGTATTTTCCAACCTAAAATACTCTCTGAGTCTGATTGTCATATAGAGAGATAATGCATTTTTTGGTACTCTTTAGCAAGTGTGACATCCTCTACGACACTGACAAACTTTGTTTATTATGCAAAAGCCCTGTGCAGAAAAGCAACCCAGATTTCCCCATTCACTTCGTGGCACAGCAAGTTACCTGATTACTGCCAAAATGCAAAGCAGAGGCAGAATTTCCTTTGCTACCTCTTAGAGAAAAGTGATTGTGTATTATATGAACGAAATATTCCCCTACCACAGAATATTTTACTGAATATATTAACAGACAAGAGTCACATGCTCCTTCAGTATACAGACAGACAGCTGTATCTATCAGACAAATACCTCTTTGGAAGCCACTGCTTTCTGATTTTGCTCTGTTCCCTCTCTTTATTTCTTCCTTCACTACCTAGATCTCATGCAGCGTTCACTTCATATGCCTTAACATACTGCAAATTACCAGACTGTCTTCACTGCACTTCTCACAGATTTGCCTAAGTAAAATTTATTCTTATTCTACATTAATTTGATCCGTATCTTTCAAAAAAACTGCAGACCTAAAAAAAAAAAAAAAAAAATCCTTCTTCATTTTGTATGTATATCCCCCCCACCGATAGCAAATCCTTCCCATGGCCCATGCTGTAGTCAGAGGTGTGTTAATGACACACTTCTGGCTCTGAAACACTCTCATAAATTGTCTCTGGTTGCCCCCATGGTCCAATTTGAATTGCTTACTTTTTGCTTCCATTGTTTTATAGGTTTTCTTATAGTGGAAAGAACGGTATGGGTGTTCTCTCCTGCTGTAGAAGTCCTTTAGTGAGCTTTCACCAACATTTTTAAACTGTTTTTCTGAGTTTCATGAAAAAGGGCTTCTGCCTGAGGAATTGAGCATAAGACTCCTTGACTTGCACTTGCTCTCAAGCATAAACTCCCCTCAGCCCTCGAGGCAGTTATCTGCTGCACAGGTGTCTTCAGCAAGCACTGAAAGAGTAATCAGTGCCTTGCACAGGTAGAAAAAGCAAAGCTGCTGTGATACTAATGTGAAACTAATTCTCCATTGCTCTGAGCTCAGAGAAATGCGAGCTCTAGTTTGTCACCCTCTTTGCCTGCAGGACACTGTGTAGTCCTGTGCCACTGACTTCAGTTATCATGATACTGATACTCAATATTTAAGTGTTTACAATACCACAAACATTGTCAAAACAGGACGAACAGGAAAAATTGGGGTAATAACACTCTGCCCAGAAAAATGTCCTTTGAATTTTTTTAAAGTATAAGCAAAGTCTTGAACTTCATAAACACGTGAAGAGTGTTTCAAAAAGCACTGACATATTTCTGCCACGAAAAGCCATTTTTTAAGATTTCTCCTGAAAAATACTGCTGGAGGTGTCCAGGTAATTGCAGAATGCAGTGGCACTTGGGTGAGAAATGGAAGGAGGGAGGGAGATAAGGGAGGACCGTCAGTCTCCATCAGGGGATACAGTGCCAGGTTAGAAAGCCTCAAATTAGCTCTGAACACGCTCATATGACGCCGGGCAGAGCTCCATGCTGTAAAAACAATCAGTCGAGACCCAGAAAGCTGGGTAAGTGACACAGAGGGTGGGTACAAACAATTGACCAATAAAGGGTCCTTAGGGGAGGAGTGGAGGGCAGGGTCTTACAGGCTTACAAACAATGAGGGGAGCAGGGGGAGGAGAAAGGGTCACATGGACCATAACCCAATGGAGCATCGAGTAATAGGGGATTTCCAAAGGGGTGGAACAACCAGGGATTGGCCCTGGTAAGGGTAAGACTGACAAGAAAATTGCTGGAACAAGGAGCAGGGTTACAATGACGGACAGGGAAGGGGCTGGAACAAGGGGCAGGGTTACAATGATGGACAAGGAAGGGGCTGGAACATGGGGCAGGATTACAATGATGGACAGGGAAGGGAATGGAACAAGGGGCAGGGTTACAATGATGGACAGGGAAGGGACTGGAACAAGGGGCAGGGTTACAATGATGGACAGGGAAGGGAATGGAACAAGGGGCAGGGTTACAATGATAGACATGGGGCGGGGAATCCCAAACAAGGTAGTTTTAGGGGTGGATGTAACTTGGGGACAAACCAACCGGGGAAAACGTAGGTATATGTAGGAACAGATTGTTATAACAATAAACTGAATAGAATAAAATAAAATAAACATGTATTGCAATAGGTAAGTGTGCTAATTCTTATCCTTGACTAATTGGTCCTGCAGTTAATTAGCCTTGTTACAGTATTTTTCGTGATGGGAAATGCCTCTGTGTTCTGGAGTCAACTGGATTGCCACAATAGTTTGGATTCATTAGCTGAGATACAGATAATATTTTTACTGTACTTTCTATACTCTATTACTCCTACAGAGCTAAAAGAAATAATTGAGCCAGGAAGAGAGACAACCAGGGTAATGGGGCCCTTATGATTCCAGTCATAAAGGATTGTGATGTCTTTAATCACCAAAGAATGGACAACCTGTCTGAACACTTGATATCAAAACATTATACTAGCGTAAGTCCAGTTTCCCATGTTTTTTATTGGATATTTGGTTCGGGCCTCCGCATTGCAAGGACCATATTTCTGCTTTGAGGAAAGTAGTGCCTGGTATCAGCAGGGTAGCCTGAAAAATTCCAGCAGTATGCACTACACTAGAGAGAGAAACAAAGGAGGGGGGAAAGAAAAAAAGCTTACAAGCTTTTCTTAAAAACAGAAAAGTTTTGTTTTGGTGGAAGAGTTCTCAACAACAAAGGCTCAAGCTCTGGCCTCAGGATAGATATCCTAAATGGAAAGATTCAGTGTTGTAGTGGAAATCTTACTAATAGGAAAGAAGGAACATCTAGCCCAGAGAGGTTTTGGATTCCTGATAACATTCAAGGTTGGATGGAGCTCTGAGAAACCTAGTCTAGTTGGAAAAGTCCCTGCCCATGGAAGGTTGGCCTCAATGGTCTTTAATGGTCTCTTCTAACCCAAACCATTCTATGATTCTATGCCAATGTGAAGAAGGAATGTCAACTTAGTCCTCTCATCCAAAGCTTGAAGCCTTGGGCTCTGTTTTTTCCACTCTTTCCTATTCCCTCAAAGCTCTTAGATAGGTTCAGTTCCTTGAGGAACACTTCAGTAAGCCCCAAACCTGTGTTATCATAAGCCAAATAATCCTCTATATTGGTCAAGGAAGTTCCCTATAAACTTATGACAAGGCATTGGGGTCTGCTCCAATTGCCTGCTAGCAAGATGTCACCTCCTCCAACTGGGAAGCCTGTTCACCATCCCAGCCACTCCAGCTTTAATCCAAGGGATGGTGTCTCTGCTCACACCAGCAAAAAGCACCAGAAACACAAAGCAAGAGGCCAAATCTCCAGCTACTGTCTCTCCTTCACCTCGGCTAACACCTGACATTCCCATTGTCTGCAAGACACAGCTGAAGTGGTGGGGATTACGAACATAAAGAAGGAAAATTACTTACAGCTGGAGCAATTGTCAGGCAGGAAGATAATTGAAAGCCAGCAAAACGATCAACCGTTTAATTGCTTACATTAAAGAAATGAATTGACAGCAATCAAGCCAACCTATAAAAAGTACTGAAAAAAATGACATGTGAGAAAATAGATTAATTTTCATGAAGAACAAGTAAAAGCAAACTTGGAAAAAAAATTGAAAACCCAAGCTAGTGTTGTTTATAAGCCTTAATCAATTTAAAACTCATTTTCAATGTATTAAACTTTACTATTTAATGTCTCCCAATGAATTCTGCCTCTGGCATTGTTCAGCAGCCTCACTGAAGCCTTGTGCAGTTAAAAAAAGATTATTCATCAGCATTACCTCTGCCAAACATGCTTAAATCAGGAGGCAGTAGCCACAATCATAAGGAGGGAAGCACTGAAAATATTTTTAAAGGAATTTTTGCCATCTGAGGGAGTGTTGAATTCCTGGAAAGGTTTTTTTTTAAGAGGCAAAACTATTGAGCTCTCCGAATTTGTGTTTTCAAACCTTTTTCATTGGTCTTAGTATTGAATCTTTGCATGGAATCAAAGGCCAAATGTTGGGAAGGAGGGAGGTGTCTCCATTTTCAGCCACCCAGTGCAGTAACACTGCACATTGACATTTCATTTGATTCACACATTTTTTCAATCATGTGCCTGAAAAGTCCTTTACAAGACCAGCCAAGCCTTGTTTTGCCCCTAAGAGCAGAACCACATCTTAGGGCAAAAGAAAGAAAAAAACAAATTCCCAACGCATAGTAATGCCTCCTGAAATGTTTAGACCCAAACCTGAGGTGAGCAGGGGGAATAAACTCTGTTCTACCAGTGCATAGTCATTTTTTGGAAGGTGTGCTATGGTAAAGTAATGGAAAGACAACCAATCCAGAATGGATCCTTGATATTTCATACTTATTTGTTACAAAAAGAATATGGAGGCTTGTTCTGCATTTTTTTCACACTTATATAAATCATTTATTTTTTTTTTATTTTGAGAGAAGAACGTAGATTGTATGCTATCAGTTTTTCTTTCTATCATCAATTTTTCATTTAATGATAAAAATCTGATTTTGTATGTATGACTCTCAGAAACAAAAGGTAAGAAAATAAAAGAGCCTGAATCCAAGTGCTCAGCTACTAGCTGCAATCCAGCCTCACCATCCAGCTGACTGATCACAGGATGAAGTATCCCCCAACATTTCTGACCTTCACACCCTGAAACTGAGTTTTGAAAGTTCTACATAAAATCAATATTTTTTTTAAGCTTTCTGACCTTTAATGGCTTGCCTCATGTTTTCATCCTCACAGTCTTGTTGCTGATAGCTCATTGTTCTCATGCTGCAGATCAGTCTCGTTTGAGTTGAGCCATGTCCCACCGCAGTGACAGCAGGGTTGGAGAGCCAAGCACCTTTCTGAAAACACACCGTGATCTTTCTGCCCCTCCTCACGTGTTAACCTGGATTTTAACTCTGCATTTTGTACACCAGGGAGGTTCCAAGGGCAAGTCACCACGCTGATCAAAGGGCAGGAAGACAAACCTGAGGCAAATCTTAAGAGAGGAAATGTTAAAATCAATGCCACATGGGTTAGGCTCATTAATTCTTGACAAAACTTAAATTTATTTTTTTACTGTAGTACATTACTTGATAACCAGAAAGAATAAAGTAATAAGTAAAAGATCTTTCTAAAGGAAGAAAAGTAATCAAATACTTCTCTTCTGAAAAGTCCAGGATAACAGATTACTCAAGTAAAATTCTGGGAATACAGGACTGGGAGGAGCAATGTGTATCTGCAATTGCAGGTACCAGGTGGCAGAGGTTGAGTAAAGCAGTGAATTGACTCCATTCTTATATGACATAGGATATTTCCCCCTCTAGAGTAATCCAAGGACCAAGCACCCAAGACACTGCAACATGCCACAGTAGAATAGATCAAAGGTTTCTTTCTTTTTTCTTTCCATTTCTTGGATCCCAGACTTAAAAGCAGAGGCATCCAGAGTTTTACACAGAAAAGCCAACAAATCCAGAATTTGCCAGAATCACTGCAGGTTGATATATACAGGTTGTTGGTTTCTAAATATCTGAGATGTTTCGTAGTTTTAGGCCTGATCAAGAGGCCACATGGCAGAAAAATGTCTTACTTCTCCCTTTTCTTGCCAGGACAAAATTCTGCATGGAAAAAGATCCATCTTCTTAGAAACCTGGGTCTAGAGTAATCCTAACCTCATCTCCACTGTAGAAAAAGACATAAAGGTCATAAAAATATCAATTTTATATTTGCCAATTAAGCCCAGAGGGAATTATTTTCTGAATTCATCCTTGTGTTTTATTGACAGCAATAGTTATGATCCTTATAATGGCCTTATAATTCCCTGTCTAGCTCTAAGACATAGTATATGCTGAAAGAAACTAATGAAGCAAAAGACACTTGATACCATCCTTCAAATGAGCTGTTTAGAAAATCCTTTCCAGAGGAAAAATAAAACAGCCATTTTAATAAATTAAAAATCCTGATGCACAGCTTGCTGGATGGCAGGTCCAATCAAGAGGGTTGACATGTCACACTGTAACTACTTCCCAGTGAATGATTACATAATTTTCAGATTTGCCCTTCTTACTGGCATTGATGCATTCAGGCAAAACAATATATCAATCAGCACTTAGGACCTAAATGCCTGTTATGAGCCAATCTTCCGGGGCTCTCAGCTTCCCATATCTCAAGAATCTCAGCAGTGATTTGTAGCCTTTTGAGTGTTTCCTAATGCTTCACATCTCTCAAATTGGTCAGAGCCCAACGCCAGAGCTATTGCTCTGTTTCACAGCAATCACAAGATTGGTATAGGACAAGTGTGCATTGCTCTATATTCTTACCACCATGTTAATGCCAGTTTCTAATAGTTAAAAATGGCCGGAATCCACTGCTGTGCCACACATTTAAGAGGTTTATGACCTGGTTTATCCTCAGTTCATTTTCACAGCCTTTATAACTGCTCAGCAGAGTTGCTTGCAAAGCAGAAAAATTCCCTCAATGGACAAAGGAAGCGCTACTGATGACGCTTATGAGGCCTTTGATTTGATTCCCTACAGCATTCTTACCTCTAAAATGAAGAGACATGGGGTTTTTTTGATGGATGGACTGTTAGATGGATAAAGAATTGGCTGGGTGACCACATCCAAAAAATTATAGTCAATGGCTCAATGTCCAAGTGACATCAACCCATTAAAGGTGGTGTTCCTGCAGAGTCCATACTGGGATCAGTGCTATTCAATGTCTTCATCAGTGAAGTGGACAGTGGGATTTTTGACACTGACAGTTTTCAGATGAGTAGATACACTCAAGGAAAAGAATTGCATCCAGAGGGATCTTGACTGGCTTAAGGAGTGAGTCCATGAGAACCTCATGAAGTTCAACAAGGTCAAGTCTGTGTCATTGAAAACTGAGGTTGTTCAGTCTGGAAAGATTTCAGAGAGACCTTTAGAAACCTTTCTATCTATAAGGAGAAGTGAGAGACATAAGAAAAACGTAGAGAGAGTTTTACCAAGACCTATAAGGACAGAATAAAGGACAACAGTTTTAAACTGAAAGAGGGTAGACTGACTTTAACTGTGAGGAAGAAAATTTGTAAAGATAAGAGTGGTGAGACACTTACAGAAGTTGCCCAGATGTGGCTTCCTCATCCCTGGAAATGTTCCAGGCCAGGTTGGATGGGGCATGGAGCAATCTGGGGTGGAAGGTGCCCCTGCCCAAGGCAGTGGGGTTGCACTACTGCAGAAGGTTCCTTTCAACCCAAAAAATTATGTTCTGTGATATCATGTCAAATTATGAATGAGATACAGAGAAAGGGAAGACAGATAACAAATGGCTGTGTAATCCATTATATATTATAGAAAAGATTTATATATTAGGTACTTCTACTATATTACTGGGTGATATATTTGAGACAAGTGGTGACCACACAACTCATGTTCTATCTCCACCAAAAGAGCAGAGGATGTTGGGTGAATTATACACCCTTCCTATGGAATTGATCACTAGAAAAAAATAGACTTTTAAATGTTTTGAAGTAGTGACAGCCAAAAGGAAATGTATGACCCTCTAGAAGTTTTCATATTTCATGATGCCTGAAAAAACTCATTTATATGAACATTTCCTTGCTTTTATCAGGTTGTTGCAACTCTAATATTGAAGCAAGGGCATACTCACCTGAAAACTAAATCACTGTACCTCAAATTTCATGACCCAAGTTTCCAAACATGCAAAAAGATCTTGATGATCTGAAAAAAACATTGTATTGGCTGTAAGTTAGAGCCATCAACAGTGCATTGCAGCAACTGAAATTTTTTCTCATGCTGAAATATTTTGGGCTTGAGGCGAAATACTTTGAGATTTTTTCTAAATAAAAATTAAAATGAACCCCCTCAAAACCTATTAAACAAAAATATTATGATGTTATCATGTTGTTTGGGTTTGGCATTTCACTCTTTTCCTCTCCATTAAAAAAAAAAAAAAAAAAAAGACCTTGTGAGAAGAAGGAATTTTTAAATACATTTTGATTACAGTAAAAATTTCTGTGTTTGATAGAGGAAGATTTGATTTTTTTTTTTTTTAATCATGATGACGTGGTCTTACAAAGAAATAAACTACCAGTCTCAAATGAGACCTTTCAGAACCCCATTATATCTAATTAAAATCCTTTTTCCAAGGCTTAATAGAAGTTCTGGGTGTGAATAACTTTGCTTAAGCAGATTCACAAATCTGGCTGCAGTAAATTACAGATGAGAATTCCCAGGAGCAAAATAAACCCCATCAAGACCCTCATAAACAAAATGCCAGCATCTGGAGCAAGAGAAAAGCACAGGCAGGATTGAGAGAAGAATTACTGATCTGGGATTAGCCTATACATCAACATCATGTACGGTGAAAGAAATGTCTTTATTTATTGCTTAGCAGCCTTCAGGGTGTGAGTGTCACTCAGCATTAGCATTCACCTTTATAACTGAGCTTTGATTTACAGCTCCACCCCAGCACAGAGGAAGGAGCCAATTACATGTCTGGGGGAACATGGATGCATTGAGTAGATCTCAGATGCTTCCTCTTGCCTCTCATACAGGATACATACAAAGAGATTTTCTTGGCCTGAAATAGAGGTTTGAGGGATAGGCTCTGACCTGCTTTATGAGAGGAGTGCCAGAAGAATATAATGTTCTGTAGAAATATATGCTCACACAGGTTAAGAACAGAAATAGAAATAAAAAATGTAGGAGATGTTAGATGCAAAAATGTTGTTCCACATTAGTCAAAGCCACAGACAGTTTTGCCAAGGCTGGAAACAAAGAGTTAAAATGCACCAAGGCCAGTGAGATGACGACTGTTTCCCTGCCTGTAGTGAACAGGTCTATGACTACTTAGATACTGTACATCAGATCAAATCCCATGATTAGGGTAAAACCTGAGTGATTCCACCCCTCATCTCTACTGAGATCTTTCCTCCCCTCCTTTCTTGACATTTACTTCTCTTGGTTTGTCTCACAGTGGCAATCCAGGATCAGCTGGGAGGGCTGAGCACTCCTGAGACCCAGCCTTCAGTTGAGGTTGGATGCTCAAATATCAATGATGGTAAGAGTTGCTCTTGAGTGCTCAGAAGTTCACTTAATGTCCCAAAACCCGTACTGTGAAGCCCTCTTCAGTGCTGATCATAGAATCATAAAACATAAAATGGTTTCAGTTGGAAGGGAGCTTAGAGATCATCCAGTTCCAAGTCCCTGCCTTGGGCAGAGACACCTTCTATTAGGCCAGGTTTCTCAGAGTCCCATCCAACCCTCAACACTTCCAGGGATGGAGCAGCCACAACTTCTCTGGGCAACCTCTCTCTGAGCCTCCCCACCCTCACAGGAAAGAATTTTTTCCTGTTACCTGCTCTAATCCTGTTCTTTGTCAGTGTGAAGTCATTCCCCCTTGTCCTATCACTACATGCCCTTGTAAAAAAATCACTTTTCAACTCTCTTGTAGCCCCTTTAGGCACTGGAAGGGGCATGAGGTCTCCCTGGAGCCTTCTCTTCTCCAGGCTAAATGCATCCAACTCCTCCAAGTGTACTCCTAAACCCTTTTTTCTATGCTGTGTTTGCATACCAGGGCTGTTTACAGGCTTGCAGCTTTCCACATCACAGCTCCACATCACTGGAGATGGATGGATACTAAATGTAGTGCTCTGACTTTTGTTCTCTGAATTCAGAAGAGCTCCCATGTCAAAGACCTGCCATCCCACCTAGCCCTGAATTCCCAAAGGAATTTGAGAGGTTCACTACTGATGGCACCTGAACATTTCTTTTTCCAGCTGGCCAGTCACCAGTAAGATTGGAACCAAGGAGATTTTTTTAATGTCTACTTATTTATTTCAATATCATCTTTATTTTGTTTATAATAGGAAATACTGAAATGTTTCACTTCCACCATTAGATGAGAGAGGAGTCCCAGTCAAGCTGGGTTTCACAGACAGATCGAAGATGAATCTCCACATGTTCAAGTGAGTATTACAGGAAAGAATTTTCCTTTGGTTTCAATTATTTTTAAGCTAATGATCAAGGCATGCAACTTTAACAGGTACTCATTAGATTTGAAACTTTTGATCCAGTCCCTTTATCCTCCCACATACCCCTAAATAGGCAGCTCCCAAGCACTCCAGAAACTGCCAGGCACAATGACCCATGCGTTGCACCAACATTAAGACTCTCACAGCAGCACAAACTTTATCCCTCCCTAAGGAGGGATGAAATTACTAATTTTTTCCCTCAAAGGTGATTCAGAGGACAGACTGTAGCAAAGACTCTGTGCATGGAGAGAGAATTACTGCTAAGATTTTATTAGCACATAAACACGATGACGTTTTTGATGCCTGGGGCTATAGAAGCACAATCATTACAATGAAGGCCGTATTTCTTTCCATCTTTCCATGGGTCCTGTAGCACACTGAACAATCCATCTTGCTCACATACCCTACATAATCACAGATATATTTATTTCTTTGCTTCTCTCTATTAGCGTTTGACCTTTTGAGCACTGCAGGTGTGCTGGGGTGTGACAACACAAACTCTGCAGCTTCTGCCTTCCAGCATAGCCCAGGTGAGGCTCATGAACAGGTAAAGGACAGCCATGGCACTATCAGGTACTAGATTTCTGAGACATGCTTTGTGAGCCTCTACCAAGGCTAGAAATGACCAAAAGCAGCACAGTGAAGATGGCTGGAGTTGAGTGGTAGAGGACTGGCAGAAATTATGGATTATACACACAATTCTGAGGTAGAAAATATGTGTTTGCTCACTGACAAAGCAATGCTGATATTTTTATCATCCAAATGTCATTCAAATAAGACACAAACCACTAATTCATAGCATCACAGAAAGGCTTGGGTTGGAAGGGACCTTCCAGATCAAGTTCTAATTTCCCTGCTACCTCTTCACTTAGAAACAGTTGCAAATGCATAAATTTAAAGATTTAGCAACATTAGGGGGAAAAAACCCGCATTCTGGGTTGCTGAGGGTTCAAAACACATTTAAGAAACACAGGGATAATCCTTATTGAAAAGATATGCAGTAATTATTATATACTCCTTTTTTAGATCATGCACCAAAAAAACCAATTTTCTGAAATTTTCTTTCAGTTTTAAAATGAATAGGAAATACCTCTGCACACAGTACTTTCATAGAAAATGCAAAACTGAATCCACTCTCAACCTCCATTTCATTGATTCAGTCATGTAATGCACTTTCTTTTTAATTAAATGATTTATATAACTGTGAAGCCCTCTGTGATTTTTACAATTGAATATATCATTGATGATTTTATGCAATGAGGCTTGAAGCTTAGAATTAAAAAGTTATTAGTATTTTCATTAGGAAAGTTCAGGAGCTCAGATATTGAAGACCACATCCCAGAATCCATGGCAGGCTTGTACTGATTTTTTTTTCTGCAGTTGTTCAGAATTTGCTCTTTGTTATGAATTATTTAAATGAAATCCTTCCACAGACAAAATAATTTCAAGGCCAGAAGAGACCATTGCAGTCATTCAACCTGATCTGCTTTGTAATGCAGGTCACAGTCATCCCTTCATCTTCTCACTGGACTTTCCATTTAGGCTTTGGTGTGCCCTAAACTCCTGTCCTCTGCAATATCTTCCCTGTCCTAATGCTCAGCACATCCAAACTCCTACAGCAATACCCTGATTTACTGGGCCATCAGAGATGAGGTGTTTTCTACCTACAGGTTATTTTACCCTTAGGAATATTTTTTACACTTCTCAACCCTGCTTTGCACATTTATTTTCCCCTGTAAGACAACTCTGCTTGTCAGAGAAGGGCTACTCAGCTGCAGTGAATTAGCAAATAATGTCCATTTTTAACTGCCAAGGATACTCAATTAATTGCATAAAGGCCAGCTGAGGGCTTTTTCCCAAAAGAAACTGATTCCTGTCTGGTGATGCCTCAAATAGAATCATAGAGTCACAGAGTGGTCTGGGCTAAAGGAGACCATCTCCTTTCAACCCCTGCCATGGGCAGGCACACCTTCCACTAGACCAAGCCCTGTCCAAGCTGGCCTTGAACACTTCCAGGGATGGGACATCCACAGTTCTCTGGGCAACCTGTGCCAGAGCCTCATCACCTTCATGGTAAGGAATACGACTGGCAAAGGGTGATCCATGGATTATTTATAGTTTCCAGACATATCTTTAAATGTAGAGTAAAAGGAATGTAAAACTTAATCCTTGCAGAGGAATTTAGTTTAATAATCTGTTTTGAGAGTGTGCAGCTTGCATGATGGAGAAGTGAAGATATTTTCCAGCTTAATTGGGGCACCAAAACCTAGACTAAGACTGAGCCTGTGTCACGGGTGGGTGGAGTGAATCACTCATTCATCATGATGAATGGACACAGTCATGTTCTAACAACTTTCCATCTTACAGTCATCCTTTTCCATAAGGGAGGTAGAGATGAAAGAATTTTGTAAATTCTCCTATGGTAATCATGAAACATACCCACTCTTGGCTGGAGCAGTCTCGCTGTCCATAAAATGTGCATGTATGTTTGGGGTATTTTGTCCTCAGGACATAAATCCACCACAGAAAAAAATATAGGTTGCATTTAGATTTTGGTCTTGAATAGAGGCTTTATCATAGGATCAGTCATGGAATGGTTTGGGTTGGAAAAGACTTTCAGGATCATCTCATTCCAGCCCCCACCATCGGCAGAGACACCACCACCCCAAACCTCCACATTTTTCTGAATCATTTCCACTTTAAAAAATATTAAAAAGAAGAAAATTATTCATTGTTTAAAAGCCTTGAGTCTTTCTAATGTTATCCCCTCAGACCTTAGAGTCTCAGAAGATCCTGGCTAAAGCACAGAGAACAGTATTCTAAATTTGTAAAACCATAATAACTAACTGAAAAAATGGGCATGAACAGCAAAATCTTAACTTTTGCTTTTCTTTGCACATTGAAACATTTGTGCTGTTTGTTTTATTAACTTCAAATACACTGAAAAACCTTTAAAACTGTGAAACTAAAGGTTCAGTTCACTCTCTGGTCTTCAGTCATATTTACATTTTACCTTTAAGGTTGTGGTCTTTATACTGTTTTTTGTTTTTTGTTGTTATTTAATCTTGAGGGATCCATCAGTGCCTGAGAGATGTATTCTGTCCCCATCCCTTTCCAAACAACGATTTTTTGGGGGATGACCTGAGCCAACAGAATCCAATATCAGGAAGACTTAGTGCATTTTCACTTCATCACTCATGTCACTGAGAGATAATTACAGAATAAATAAGTCCAGAGATGAGTTTGGAAGTGACAAATGAATTTAAAAACACCACAGCAGTCTTTCCACTTTAACACTTTCTTTACAGTTAGGAACAGAGGCCTGTGCTGTTAAACAGATGGTGGGAGATCGGCTGTGCTTTGGGAAGTGTGGTGGGAAATATAATCTGGCAGGATATTTTGCCCACAAAGCAGAATAAGAACATGAGATCCCAGTGCAGCACGACAGCTGTAGCTGCACTTCGATAGAAATCTTTCAGCTTCATCTCCCTTTCTTCTTCTTTATCCCCTCTTTTATCTTCACAATTATTGATCATGCCAACATTTATCACTTTGTTGAAAACAATTGTACAAGAATTTAGAACTTAATAATCATTGAAAGAAAACTTCCAAAGAGACAAATCAGTCTGCAAGCTATCCTCAAAAGTTGAAGGGAGCAGATCCTCCCTAGGTAGAAATTAGGCATGTTGGTGCCACCAACAGAGCCTCACTGATTTTCATCCCCTAGAAGTGCAAACCTTTCTATAATTCATGCTCAGTAAATCTTTCCAGGTAGGTAATTAAGGCAACACATCCCTTTTACTGCCACTGAAAGACTTGGCTTACAATCTGTTCATTATTTGTAGGAATTACTATTTACACTTCACTTATTATTTTCCTCCATGCATAAAAATCTCTATTTTTTTCCACTAAGCACAGGGCCTGTGTTATCTTGATCTCAAAATGATCTTCTGAGCTGACCAGGTGACCATTAAGAGTCTGTTGGGAAACCTTGAAGAAAGGACCAATGTCGGTGATTTTAGAATTCCTTTCAGTTCTGTGCTCTGAATATTCACAAGATCCTCAAAGGCACAAAATTCACTCACTTTCCTGGTAAGACCTGGGTGTATTTTCTCAAGATATACTCTTGGTTGTCAGAGGATTTGGATGTTTGGTGTCCACTTTTTGATAGCAAGCAGGAAGGAAATTGTACTGGGAACACTGGAATTCCACAAAACAACTTAAACTCTCCCCAGAATCCAAAAGGAAGACTTGTCCCAGACCCTCACTCCCTGCAGAGCTCTGATACCCTTGAGTAACAAGGGCATTATGTCACTGCACAGGTAATTACAAGGAGCACACTGGTGACTGTTTATTTCTTTTTTATCTTGTATTATGTTTGAATTCCATTAGGATGCAACTGCCTGTCCTGCAAATAACAAATAATGTCATTAGAGAGGCACTGAGATTCAACCCCTTTCCCCCAGAGAGAAGTCAAGCTATTGTCACAGCAGAGGTGGTTTCTTCTGCATTCCCAGGTGATTAATATTCATTGGAAAAGGCACTGTAGATGATCCCTTTGGAGGCAAGGTTATACAGGCTGTGAGGAATGAAATAAATAAAAAATGTGTCCCAAACGGAGCACTGTGTATACTGTCATTTTATTTTTATGGTCTTGGCACTCAGGTATCTGTGTCACAGCCACAGTGTAGCTTGAAGGCTGGAAACCTGCCTGCACAGGACAATATTTTTTATTCCACTGTCGCCAATTTTCTGGTCTAACTGCATGATTGGCTTCTTTTCAGTTTTATTTAGACCATTTAGAAAGCAAAGTAAAGCAGAACAAGTAATGCTATTCTTAATTAGGATAAGAGTATCTGAGTGGGAAGGACTGAATGAAATTATTCTGCTTACTCCTGACATCAAACAAGTATAATTGTACAGACATTTTTTTGGACCGCTTCAGTCCATCTACCCAACATGCCTAATTTAAGTCAAAATGCAGATATTTGTTGAATTCTTTCCAGTTCTCAATGCAGTCTTACCACTGCCAGCAGTTGGAAGTAGTACTGGGGCTGTCAGAGCATGGATGTGCACTTTGTTCTGCCACCTCTGATGGGACAAGCTTGGGATAGGATACCAAAGTGAGCAAGACATCTTGCAGATGGCAAGGTTTTAAAGAAACTGAGTGAAGTACACCCAAACTCCTCCATCAGAACTTCAGAACAAGATAAAAAAGAAATAAACAGTTGCCAGTATGCTCCTTGTAAATATCTGTGCATTGATTGTCATGCTAAAGATTTTAGCTTTTTTATACATTTTTCAGATGTTTGTAGCTTTCTAGACTATACATGGTTATATAGCTCTGGGTATTTTCCCTACCCTTTCTTTCAGATATTAGAATAATAAGCTAACCGTTCTAATACATACTTGGAATTCTGTTTAGTCTTATTCTTAAGAAGCCTGACAAGGACATTTTATTTTCCACTAGAACTTAGAAAATATGAGAGTCCCTGAAACAGCTCCAGTGGGGCAGAACCTGGGGAGAAGTGACCTAACCAACTGCTCTTCTAATTGGACAATATTTGTTAGATATGCCAATTTATTAAAATTATAAAAATTGCAGAAATCCGATTTTACGTCTGCCCATAGCCATGGGGGCACCTGAAAGTTTGCATTATAGACCTACTTTTTATGTTATTATTTGAACACTGTTGTAAATTTTGGATTGCTGATTTTAGGCAACAGGAGAAGGCACTTTGTCACCTGCCAAGGGGTTAATGACTTTGTAATTCTTCACTCTCCTTAGAAAAGTCAAGTGAAAAACAGGACACCCCTTTCTGTACTGTAGTAGCTCCTGTAGGATTGATTCTTGGAAATTTTTGGAACTTCTGATGGAGGAGTGACTTCTAAATTGGAGACTTGAAAGACTCAAGTCGGAGACTGGACAGTCAAAATCAGAGCCCAAGAGGCTCAGCTAAACCACAGTAACTTTGGTCTGAGACAGTGCCAGGCCTGTGGAATTACTGCTTTTCTATTCTTATGAAGAACTGGCGTAGCCATTTGAAATAGCAAATATAGTTGATCCAACACATCTTAAAGAATTTATTTTGATAAGGATAAATCTGGTCAGAGAAAAAAAATTCTTGCTCTGTGTAGGCAGAGCCATGCATGTAAAGTGTCCATGGACCTAGTTTTACTCCTCAGAAGTCAATAGAAAAACTCCTGTGGCAAGAAAGACACAGGACTGAGCATTTCCTTCATACTGAGCTCTTCAGAGATTGCCCTATCAACTTCAATTACAGATATGTAAAAATATGCAGAAAATTGTTCTTCTTTCAGCAGATAAACAAATGAAAAAATACTCTTCTTATTAAAGAGATATCCTGTTGAAAGGAAGTTCCACATTTACAGCCCCTTGCAGATTAATTTACTATTGCTGTGGACAATTGGAAATGACTGTCTAAACTCCAGAAGAAATTATTTTTTATTTATAAACCTGTTAAAATATATCCCACCCACATAACAGAGCAGGATGTTGAGTTTTCAGAAAAGAAAGGGTCATGACCAGATGATTGAGGAAAAATATTTTAATTTACAAGTTCTACCCACTTTTCTTCAATCCCAGTCCTCATGTCTTAATTTAATAGGTAACAGAGCATTAGTGAAGTCACCCAGAGCACACACAGTACAACTGAATCTTGCTATTTGTTGCTAAACAGAAAAAGTTATTTGCCCACACCTGTTAAAAATGAGATAAATGTGTGAAGTGTAACAGAACTGATACTCAAGAACAGCTTTGACTACCTACTTTACAACCTAAATAATGGAGAGAAAGGGAATAACAGATGCCCCTTATCCATCCTTTAAATAGATGGTGAAGGAAATACAGACATATTATATAGTTTTAATTGGATTTCCTCAGACTGCGTTCCAGTCAATAATTTTGGTGGGAGGAGAGGAAATCATCTCCTAAATGCTTTCATCGGCATTAATCACAGCTCATTTGTTTCTGCAGAGGCCAAAGACAACTGGAAAGAAATTAGAAAGCACCAGCAGCTTATGGGTTCAAGGATTAAATACTCTGAGGTTCTCCTTGCTCTGCTGAATCTTTCTCCAAGTATTCTAGGAGCATGAGAAAATGGGAAAGCAGGAAAATTACATCACTACCATAGTAGGAGAATATTCAAAGGCATCTCACCAGCACCAAGCAACAGAATTTGCCAAACAGAAAACATCTGAATTCCTGAAATTCTCTAAGGTCTCTTAGGTTGCAAGCACCTGGAATGTTTTCCCTTTATAATCCACATTACTCTGATTCATTGCTTCTGGAGAAACCACATGCTCTGGGCTTTTAGGTTTGACTCAGTAATCCCTTTCTGATTCAATAGATATGGACAATGAATGCAGGGTACTACGGTTCAGCAACTTTTTTTCTGTCCCCAGGCTGTCAGTTTTTGAGGTCATGGCATTTCATCCCATGCACTGCTGTATGTTCATGCCTACTGGTTTACATAACCAGAGGAATTGTTTGAATACAGAGCACAGAGCTGGTTGTCAGAAGCAGCATGTTCCCTAAAGAGAGACAAAAATGAAATGTCATTTAGACACTAAGAGGAAGCTGCAGCAAAATGAGAGAGTTTTGTTGTTATCTAACATTCATCAAAGGGATCACAGTGCTTAATTGCTGGCTTGAGAACTCCTTTATTATATCATCTGCTATTCAGCGTTGGAAAGTACATAATAATTTAGAGAGATCTGTTCACTTTGAAGCAGAAAATATGCACAGACTTGCATTATATTTAATCAACATCTTCATTCTGCCATTTATGGCTGGACAGACCTCTACTCCTTCCAGAAAAGAAGGTCTGACAGAATATCCCTGTCCACCTGAAAGTGCTTGTCTACACTCAGAATTTGTTACCATCTGAAGCAGTTAAACATCTAAATCACCTTCTGCAGGAACCTCCTTTTCTCTACTGATTTTCCAAGGAGCATAGGGCAGATACACATCCCCTGCAGACATCTCAATTAAGTGATTGATTTCTCCTTCTCCACCTGTCTAGAAGAAAACCTCTTGAACATGAAGCTTTGGTTACCTGGAAAACACCTAAAACTTTGTCATATTTACAATAAGAAATGCATCTCCAGGTACTTCATAACATTAGTTAATTAACTAATTTCTATCAATGCATGCACACTAATAAGTAAGTACTGTAAAAAGGGAACAGCTTGATAGCAAAATAAGGTTCAGTATGGAAAACATCTGGGGAAAAAAGGAGCCAGAAGAAAGGGGTCTCATAGCAGGTGAGCTCCTTCCTGAAGCATGGAAAAAATAACTTTTAGTTTACGAGGCCATCTCTTCTTTAGGATTTAGAGTAGAGTGTTCTTTATTTTCCACCTTTGTTTTATGTACTTTTTCACAAGTCAATTTAGTGCTCAAAAATCTCTTCTGCTTCTCAGTGTGGTGAAGAAATTGTAACATTATGTTATTTCTTCCTCACTTTAGGTAGCTTAGGTGGTGGTTTGGTTTTTTATTTCTTTCTTTTTCCTCTACTTATAAGATCAACTCCCAATAGTCCTTAGCACTGATATAGTCATTTTGAAGCTCTCAATTTCTTAAATCATTTTTGTGTATATTTCATATCATTGTTGCAATCTGTAGGGTGGAGGCTTTCACTTTTTACCTGCCTATTTTATGTCCTCATGTCCTCTTTTGTATCTATTTCCCAGATGCCAGAGGATAGATCAAGTGGCCTCTTTATTTTTTCCAATCTTGCCAATTTTCTTCTGTGAACGTGTGGTATTTGGGAGGGGGGAGTGTGTCACTTGCCAAAACAGTTCACATAGAAATGGCATTTATTTAGAAATAGTGTTTGCCCCCTTAAATGTCACATTAAATTACATAACTCAAAAAATAGGCTTAGAGTATAATGCATCTGCTTTTCTAACCCTGTGGGAAAACAAATGGAGGGGCAAAAGACACTGTCCTTGCGAGCTATGGAGGTGTTCCTGGGATTTATGAGTCTGTGTCCATCATTAAAAAGACTTTACCTAGTCTTAAATGCATAGATCTGCCTATCCAAAGCCAAAAGAGAGAGCACAAATGAATAACTCTACATGAATCTTTAATGTCTATTGGCTTTGTCTCCCTAATGTATTTATGGCTGCTTCACTTGCAGCATTTTTCATAGAGTTTTGTAGGTAATTATGTTTAGTGTGCTTTCCATTTTTCAGCCTGTGCTGTCCTCCTCCCTCGTTTTGCCCCATCAGTCCTGCAGAAGCAAAGCCTAAGGCAGCTTAAGCCACATTTGACAGACATGTAAATGTTTCAGAGTTACAATTTTGTGGAATTTTATGGCTGGCCAAAAGGATGTGTTAATTAGCAGCACACTCACTTTTGGGACCTGATTCATCTGGTCTATTCAGATATTTAAAATCCATCAGATACATCTGGCCCTAGAGCATTTATTTCTTGCCAACTGGTATAAAATGAGTCTGGTGCATCAGATCACACCTAAAAATCTTCACAAAAGATAACTAAAGTTAAGTAGCTGAATCCCACCCTTTGAGCTCTTTCCAGAATAAAATCCAAAAAGAAAAGGTAGCATAGGAAACCTGGATTTCGTAAGACTTATACCTGGTTTCTCCTCTATTTACTGGCCTGTTGGGCTTTAATATTTCCTGTTCCAGAAGCCACTGGTACTTCATGGTGAGACAGATCATCCCAAAAATTCACTGTCTGCATTGACTGCATCTTCATCAACTGTGGTGGGAACTGATAGCCACAGTTATGTTAGACTGAATCATGGCCCTGGAACACCAGCCAGTTGGCTAAAAAGAGGGGTTTTTGTGATAATTCAGGCATCTTAATGCATCTGAGACACCTCCAGATGATGTGCCAGACTGATGTGATAAAGAAGATGCCACAAACTTGCTCAAATGTGGCAGGAGGGAATCCTAGGAAATATTAGAAGGGGTCAAACTCTCAAGTTTAGTCAAAGGACTCTGTGAAGAGCAGAAGGAAATCACTCATGACCTTATGCCTTCACATGCTCTCCTCTGCCATTTAGATTCTCTTTCTTCCCTAATACTTCTCAAGTCACAGCAAAATGGGGTGGTGAGGTCCTAGCACAGGTTGCCCAGAGAAGTTGTGGATCCCCCATCCCTGGAAGTGTCCAAGGCCAGGCTTTGAACAACCTGGCCTAGTGAAAGATGTCCCTGCCCACAACAGGAGTTTGGAATTAGATGATCTTTAAGGTCCCTTTCAACCTGAGCTTGTCTATGATTTTGTAATTCTACGTTCTCTCTTCCTGTGCTTTATTCTTCTGCTCAGCCTCAGGAGTGAATCTCCCAAGGAGAACAAGAGTGCACCTGGTCTTCCTTTACTCCACCTTTTGCAAAAATTTATCCGTGATTTTGTGAGGAGGACTCAAAAAAGTATGTTTCTTCATACTATCAGCCTAATTCAAAATAAAGTATTCAAATGATTCATATCGACCTCCAAAACTCTTTAATCCAGTTTTATATGTTCAGTCAGCAAATTTTAAAAATTCCATTTGGCTCTGTTGCACTGTCATGCAGAGGTGCTGAATGTCCAGAAGCAAACATGTGTGAAATCTGTTGGCATGAAACATTCACTGAATTTTTCTAGATACAGATTTTTTTTTTTTAAATCAAAGTGCCTTTTGGAGCAGAAATAAAAGGCACGATTAATTAAATACATGGAACAAAACAAACTGTTTATTCTGTGTCAGATGACAGAAACAAGGAACAGCTTTTGAAGTTGGCAAAACCACCTTTCTACACAGCAGAACAGAACAGCCAGCCCGTTGAAATCTTGTGGAAAGGGCATTTCCCCTGAGAGTCAGAGCTGCACATGTCAAATCTCATTTCTCCTGCAGAACAAAGCTTTTCACAACACCAGCTTGGCAGCATAACCACCAAATTTAGCAGGATAAGTGCCAGGATGTTTCCACTGAGACCAGCTGGGAAAATCTGTGAAGTGGGGGCAAGGGACTGGGATTGATTTATCAAAACTATGACGAGGAAACTCAGCTCTCTCAGACATCAGCTGAGGCAGTTCACTGATGCCCACTGCAGTGAGATAGCAGGAGCTGGACTTCACTGATCCTCACAGGTCCTTTCCAGATCAGGATATTGTGATCTGAAGGTCAGTGAGGAATTGTGCTCATGGGCTGGGTCCTCTGACTTGTGTTTTCAGGCAGAATGAAGGTGACACTTGACAGAAAATACAAAAGCTTTTAAGAATTGATAAAATGACGTCTTTGCCTTCTGAGAAATTCAGATCTCCCTCATCAGGCTACAAGGGAAGCTGTTCAGTCGTGTTCAACCAGTAAAGGCTAGAACAATTCCTCAATACCAGCTTTCCAAATCTCTTTTGTTTTTAACTTTCAAATGTACTGTTTCCCATCCAACCATAGTGGCCATGGTGGACCACATGTTTCTAAGCTAGAATGTTTCAGGCTAGAATACCCGGGTTTACATTACCTGAAATTTAATGTGAATCTGATGTCAAGACTGCATCTGGGACCTCTTGAACAGTGCAATGTTCCTTGGCTCAGCCTGTGCCTGTATCTTGCAGTTGGCTTTTCGCTGCCTCCTGGTGCCAGTGCAAAGTCTGCACTCTGATTTTCAAATGATCTGATGATGCATATCCTGGAGATGTATCAGAAATCAGATTCTGCACAGAATTCATGCAGCAGATGTGTCCCCCTGGGGCAAAATGAATCACTGAGCAAAGGGCTGAGCATAAAGCATCCTTAGCTAACAGAATCAGCTTTGGGGCAATCTTTTAGAGGAGATTAAGTCATTTGGCACTCCCTGAGAATGCATCTGGCACTCTTTACAAAACACCCTTAAAATTTTGTCTTCAAAAATTACTTCCCTTCAAAAACACTGTGCAGGTTTTGAGTTTCATGTCCTTTCCTAGTATTTCCTGACCAAGTGCAAACATGAGCTTTGCCAAACACAGTTGCAAGCCCAGAAGTTATGGACTCCTCCAGACAATTTTGTACCTAAGATTTCTTAAGCAGAAGGAAAATCAGCACCTCAGCCTGTTCTGCTTCCTGCACAGGAGCACTGTTCAGTCTCCAAGTCGTTCTCTCCTTCATGTTCTTCCTCACATGCCACCATTTTCTGTTTAAAAAAGATTATAGTGGGTGTCTTGAGAAAGGAGCCAATTTTATTCATGAGGAAGAAGTTACTCTCAAAAAAATCTCAGCCTACAGCCAACATGGTACCTGCTGGTTATGCCAACAAAGTCTTGAGAAAGTGCCCACCACAAATGGTATTTGAGCATCTCCTGTGGAGACACTCAACTGGGACACCTGCAGCAGCACTTTCTGGAATCATAGAATCATTAAGGTTGGAAAGGAACTCCAAGATTGTCAAATCCAACCCTTACCATGTCTCTTGCCGTGTGCCTCCTTATGATAAGGCCAAATATTTTTTTGTGGCAAACACAAAATCTCCATCTGCTCCCTGCACAGAGCCTGAGGACAAAACAGCCCAATTTGCTTAAGCATGAGATAAACTGATCCTACAGGAAAACAACTGCAGAGTTTTACTATGGTTAAGTTTCAAAGGAATATGCACTAGAACAGACTGGGGAGTTTTGCCAGTTTTACTAAGAAATCATCAAATTTGACTGTGGAACCAAAAATAAATTTTCCTCCCCATCCAATGCCCAGCTTCTAGCACACGAGTGCCAAAAATTATCCATGTGAGTTTCTATGATCTCATTGAGACTTGACTTCCAATTTATGTTCACCATCTTCATCTAGGTGGTTGAAAACAGTAATTGTTTGAAGTAATTTGGGGAGGAAACAGAGAGGTGACAGATGTTCTCCACCCAGTTCTCCAATGCTGAAGGAAAGGCAGCAGGGCCAGGCAAAGGCCCCATCCATCAATGAGCAGCTCTGTATTTGACTCTGGCTTATGTTGACCACTGAAGTTGGCTGGTGACCTCTTCTTTGCTGCTCTTCCCAATCCAAATCCTTCCCTACTTTTGTATGAAGTCTTCTAGACAAGAAGGGCTCTTCTTGCCTAATCATCTGCATCCTGCTTAATATAGTAATCTAAAACAGACATGGATATTTTGTACAGTTATCCCAGCCTATTCATTGGGCCTCATCACAGGTAACTCATTTATTCTAGATGTATTAAGGCAAAAAATCCACAAAAAAAAAAAAAAAAAAAACAAAACAAAACAAACAGAGTGGGCTAAATTTCAACTCTAGCTGGACTGTTCAAGCATCCCTCTGATCCAAATTAAACTAAGATGTAGTAATTGATAAAAACAACAGTAATTGATAAAAGGCCTTGGTGAATCAGTGTGGGAAAAGGATTTCTAAACCCCAGAGATTTAGGTGGTTAAAACCTGTAGTTTAAACTGTTTTATGATCCAAGCCCCCTGTTCTCCCACACAAAACCTTCTCCTCTGGACACATATTCCTCAAACACAGGCCCACATGGCAAAAAAAAAAAAAAAAAAAAAAAAAAGAGATACTTTCCTTTTCAGCCAGCTCAGGGTATTTTCAGGGAGGGAGGGATGCACCCATCAGTCAGACGAGGTGTCTGTCTGTACATCAGGGTGACAGCCACTTTGTTATATTGATAGATTCTAACGGGGACTGAGAGTAGACTTACTCACTGATACGATTCATTACACTTTAACATACGATGCTCTCTCACTGCTGTCTAGAAACATTGACTAAGTAGAAGTCCAGCATACTGATTTATTGGAGCTGGCAACTCGAGTCCAATGAAGAATCCAATGCAGGGAACTTTTTGCCAATACACAGTAACTTTGTTTACTCAATAGAGGATGTATCCATCTTTCAGCTGGCATTGATTGCCGTTCCATTTTTTTTTTCAACATGCCCAGGTTGTAAAGGGAGAAAAAAGAATCCCGTCGCAGAAAGTGATTTGCTTTGGTAGAGTAAAAAATGTTAAATCTCTCCACAGAGAAACCAAACAGGGTGAGAAAGAAATAACTGTCCTCTTATATAGCATAAGGATTTTAATTTGAGGCACAGCTCACCCAGCTGATTATTTCCTGGCTTACAAGAAATATTCATTCAGACAGAAGCAAATTGCCATCATTTTTCTGCGCTGAAAGGCTTTGAGTGTCATAGTGGAAGGCGGTGGGGAATGAAAACAACATCATTCCAGCACACATCTTATCAAGATGGTCGTGAAAGAGTAGAAGAAATCCATGGAAACTTCAACTTTCAGACACACACATTAATACCTTCAAGCCATCTGTGGTAGGGTGAAGGGTTCAAGCATGAGGAACATCTCATCTGGATTTGGACAGAGGGTTTGTGCTCTCACATGACAGACAAGGAGGTCACAGGGGACTGCCAAACACCTCTTTCTATCTATTGATCATATAATCACAGAATAACAGAATGATTTGGGTTGGAAGGGATGTTAAAGACCATCCATTTCCAATCCCCCTGCCATGGGCAGGGACATCTCTTCATGGTCCCTTCCCACCTATCCCAGGTTGCTCCAAGCCCCATTCTGGTCTTGAATGCTTCACAGATGGCACATCCACAACTTCTCTGGGCAACCTGTGCTGGGGCCTCTCCTGCCCATGGAATATGGATAGAAAAAGATGATCTTTGGGGTCCCTTCCAGCCTAAACCATTCCATGGTTTTGTTGCTCTGCACATAAGTACGATTTTTGTTGCTTGTCTAAGAATGGGCCAGAATGTGCTGTCCTTTTGGAGAAAGAGCTTAAAAAACATCTCTTGACTTTAATATTTCAGAACAGCTTTGACATTTGTAGCAGGGCATCTAACCCCCCACAAGAGCTTATCTGTTGATTGTTATCCAGTCAGATAACTCAAGCAGGAGAAGCTGTCTTGTAGGGAGTTATTTTGGTGCCATGGGGTTAACACTGGTCTGGCATCTCCCAGTGGAAAATAAACATCTTAGTGTTGAAGTGAGATTTGACAAGATAAGCTGGATTTCTGACTGACAGATGCTCAATTTACAACTACAAAAGCCACACCAAACTTTCACAAAGTGGAAATCTTCTGCAAATTTCCCTCGAAAAGTTTGGAGTTTCTCTCGTGAGTGAAGATGCTGCTCTGTGGTTCCTCCCAGGGGTTGAGTGAAGGAATCTGTAGATTATCATCATTTTGTTGTAAATTACATTCAGGTCCTAATCAATACCACTTATTTTGCTAGATTTACTATAGTTACCTTGATATAGAGCACTGTTTTATATTATGCTGTAATCTATTAGTAATTCTTCTAGTTTTAGACTGTGCACTAATCAGTAACTCTGATTAAGGTCTTTCATCCATTACCTCATATATGTTCAATAAATAATTCATTTTTATAAATAGACCTGATTTGCCGTCCTTAGCACTTGAGCCAAAGTGATTTCTGAAATTCAAGCTGTTCCCAAAAATCTGAGGCAAGAAAGGATTTAGCTTTATTTAAACCCATTCCAGTGAAAGAGTTTCAATACTAAAGCAAACTTTTCCTGACCCTCAGATTCAGCAGCAGGGCTTCTTTAGTGAGCTTTGTTCTGAAGCTTCTACTCTCCCTCACAACATTTACTCATAATTGCTCGCCTTGGGCTGGGCTGATGTAAAGGTAAATAAAGCCACTCACAGAGCATTTCTTGGTCCTTATCTGCAGCCTCTGCAGCTTGAAAAGTCTACATCTTATTTGTTTCCTCGTTCACAAAACACAAGAAGTACAACTTTCTGTGTGTGATTCCTCAGAGAATTTGTCCAGGAGCAGATAGACAGGAAACAACCAGGGGGATTTTCAGCCTTGCCCTCATGTTCTTGCAATGTTCCTCAGGGTTTATGAGCATTCCAGCTTTTCCAATAACCAAGGGAAATGCAGAGGTTGTAGTTGGAACCCTAATGCAGAGCCTGTGATTGAAGGGATACAGAAGTCTGGGATGTAGAAATGTATAGCACCAACACGACATTTACATTGTGAGGCAGTTTCATGCTAGGCAGGCTGCTCACCTCCTCGGTTAAGCTGGGTCACAATTATATCCTGCCATGAAAACACTAAGAGCCCACGAGTTTAACTTTTCTCCTCCATTTTTTTCAAGATCAGGTTTGGAATATGAAGAGAACACCTCCAGAAACTCTATCAGAAACTTAATCTACAAGATGATATTCTGTTGTCTTTATTCACCTGTAACAGCAAAGTTCTGTGTAGGACTTGTCTTGATGGGAGATATAAGGTGAAGGAATTAAATCTTGTATGCAGACAGCTGCCAAACAGGACAGTTTTCAGTGCAAAATGTGTCGACAAAAAAAGCTTCAGAATCCAATAGAGTTCGTGTGGTTTCTGGTAAACAACATTAAAACAGCGTCATAATTCTGGATAAAGGATTCTCCAGCTCCACATTTCACTCTACATATATTTTGATAATTTTTCTCTCTTCAAGTGAAAAAAATCCTCTCCGGGAACAAAGCAAAAAGAATCTCTTGGCACTGAAAAAACCTTTAGAAACAGTTACTATGTGCTGCAAATTGCACTTTGCACACACCACCCCTCCCACGCAGACAGCAATGAACACTTAATGCCCCAGGAGTGCAAGGAGGCAATTCCTCGTAAATGTTAAGTGCTGCCTGTTGCTGCCTCCGAAATGTCATTTCCAACAGTAGTGATTGAACGAGCCAGTTCTCCTGCATCCTTCCCCCACCAGCTCTCCTACATCCTGACACATCTCCCTGAATTCCATCCGTGGGGAAATGTGCTGCATTTCTGACAGGCCTGCGAGGGGCTGAGTGGGCTCCACCAATGCAACAAGGAGAGGAGAGAGTTCAGATGCCTGGAAAAATGCAGGGCAATTTCACCTGATTTTGCTCTGTAGGACTCACACTCCCTAAGGGTGTTTACTAAAACACATTTGATGAACTAGAAGCCCATTTCCCCCCACTGCATACACAGGCAGTGTTAGCAAGCAGCTCAAAGTTAGACATGTACACAGTGAAAACATAAAACATACCTTTAAAAAGTAAATCTGTATTTAAAAAATTAAATCTTTTTTTTAAATGACTATTTATTATTAATAACATATTGACAATGCTACCTTTTAATAAAAGAAAATTGGATTAAGAAACATCTCTGCTGTAGGCAGACATTTTGGAGAATGGAGAATGTAATGTAAAGGCATTGGGGAGGTTGATCTTCCTAACAAAGCATGGAGCAGCTCAGGATCATCAAATCAAACACCAGAAGGGGCACAGCCCTGCTTGGGCTTCAGCAGGAACCCTTTGCCTGTCTGAACACACAGCCCAGTGCTCTGAGCACTGAGTTAGGAATGCTGATTTTATGGAAATGTAAATTTTTATGGAAATGCTGATTTTATGGAAACTAAGTCCAGCTTAGTTTCTTCTTCCAAGCAATGAAAGTGCATCCTTAATAAATGTGGTAGAATTTTTGTTTATCCTGACAAGTCCAGATGAAGACTCTAAATAAGCAGTAAAGCTATTGTAGAATTATGATACTGGAAAATTTCATTTTGGCTTTTTAAAAAACAAAAGGGAAGATTCCAATCAAGTATGGATAGCTCGAGACTTAAGAAATTTGTAGTGAAGGATGATTCTTTTTTTGCTATGCATCCTAAAGTGTTATATACTGTCTCTGAGCACTTTCAAACAGCTGCTTCCTTCAACTCAAGAGATTTCTGAACATTAGCGAAGGATGAGACTTACAAATTTAGAAATTGTTTGGGGAACTTCCCTGTGTAAGTAAAGTCATAGAATGATAGAATGGTTTGGGTTGGGAAGAACCTTAAAGATCTTCTCATTCAACCCCTTCCATGGCAGGGACACCTTCCACTAGTCCAGGTTGCTCCAAGCCCCGTCCAATGTGGCCTTGGACACTTGGGACATCCAGATCTTCTCTGGGTAGCCTGGTCCAATGTCTCAACAATCCCACAGTAAAGATTTTTGTTCCAATATCAAACCTAAACCTGCCATTCTGGGCAGACCAACAGCCCATGAGGTCTGGCATTTGTCTCACAAATCACATACAGCAGAAATTTCTTGTCATTAATTAGAGTGTTATAAAATGGTGCCTAGCAGAATTTTTGATTGTATTTAAAAATCCACAGATTTATATTCGCTATATTCCTTGCCTAAAAGATTGTTGGTCTTTCTTATGAGAAAGTAATCATAAAATTTAAAAGTAAAAATGGAACAGCACATTAAAATAGATTTAAAGGTGTTTAATTTGCCAGTTTTTCAAACATTTTTAATTGGCATGGTTCCACTACAGTCCACTGAAGGATGATGATTTTTAGCAGCTGAGTGTCTAAGAAATGTCTGAAAGAGAAAAGGGAGATCATGGGAGGGTGCCTGTGTGCAAATCCTACAGAAACAGTGGAACTAGAGGGACTATTTAGGATGGGTGAGGAGGGCTACAGCAGGGTGGGATCCCTAGAACAAGAGAGGCTGGAATGTGAATTGGATTCAGCTGTCAGTGCGCAATTCATTCTAACTCTCTAAGCAATTTAATTTCCAGCCAATATGCGTGTGTTTCCATAGCATGGGATTTCAGAGCATGGTAGCTGACAGGAAAGTTAACTGGGACCACTGTGATAAAATTCCAGTGGTTTGTAACCCCCTCTAAGCAGTCGGAATGGTGCAACAAGGCTGGGGGAAGATACAATGAGTTTGCTCTTGGACCACTATTGCTTCTTACAATCTGACCTGAAACACTTCTCTGGAAAGTGACCCTGGCCTTGCCAGTTCCTCAAGAACTCTTCTAGGAGCATCCTCCACATCCCAAATATTGGTTTAAATAAAAGAGCAGACTTCAAAATAACAGCAACTCTCAGATGAAGCTCATGTACAGTGAAGGCAATAAACAATCTTAAACACCAAACCAAACTGTATCAAGAAACCCTTATCTCCTGTTGTGAAATGAGCTCTTCTTTTTTTGCTTTAATTGCAGATCTCAGCAGGCACTGTGATATAAAACCCTGTGAGATACTTGATAATAAACTCAAACAGTCCCATTTTCATTTCTTTACCCATTAAATAGATGATCACAATTGGAAAGGAGGAGAACAATTCTCAGCATAGAATAGTTCATTATGGATTTGTCCCATCCTGGGCAAATTCCCTCTGGGATGGGGGTTAAGTTGCTATCAGTCTGGGTGATTGCCATTTCGACCAGTGCTTGTGGTTCTCAGAAAGATAATTCCAGTCAGGAGTGGTGTGAATTTTCATTTGAATGCCTCCCAGGTTCCTGCAAGGTTCTGGTCAGAGAGCATGCAGTTGTGTTTAGTGAAAACCTCATAAAAGATTAATCCAGCAAAGACTGGCCATAAACATTTACCACTGTAATTCCATAAAAGTTAATGGTGTCAGTAAACAGGAGGCTGGGACAAGCCAGGCTCCACAAGTCATGGTGGGGAGGGAACAAATCCCAGGCTGGAGCAGCAGCTTGCAAAAACACTTGGCAGGACTTGCTTTGCATGTGGCATTTGGAAAGTGGGAATAGCTCCCAGTGGATAAGACTGAAGTGGATTCTGTCTCTTGATTTGCTTAGGAAAATGATTGTTTATCCCATCTGTTGTTAGGGAATGGTTCCCCACAGAGAGAGGATCCAGTGCAGGCGTGGAGCTGGCCCTGGGGAGGAATAGGAGACACAGGCAAGTCAGCAGAACAGCTTTGGATGAATTTGTGGTGGTCGGTGCCTTTCTCCAGGCAGCCGTACCTGAGGAGGGAAAATTAAATTCATCAGCTGCATTCAAAGGGCAGTTTGGGAAAGGCACTTAACAAACATAAACTGGGAAACTGCCCAAATAATGATGTTTGATGGCAGGGAATTTCTTACTGAACAGAATCCCTTGTTGAATTTCAGTCAAAATTGTTGCAGCCCCACTCATAAATAACATTTTTCTTTCCTTTCTGTTGCCACTGCTGATGATTATTCATTGCATGCTATTTATTATATGTTAACATTACATACACAATGGGACAAAAAGTCATATTTTCTCTTAGAAAAGCAGCCTGAAGTACAGACAATATCATTATACATATTTATGCCTACAAGCTGAATGCCAGTGCTTTTATTATGCTTTATTAATCCAGAAAGAACTTTATAATCTCTTAATGTAACAGTTATATTCTATTCAACTGTCCTATAAAAATGTATCAAAGCTGGGAATGGTAAATAATTATCTAATCCATTAAGACTCAATATAATGGGCAGTGACTCTTGTTTCATTTGGGGATGTCTCAAAACAATTCCCAACTCTTTCTCCTCCTACCCCATGACATCAAGTAAAAGTTAATAAAGGAAAAATACTTCCAATTAACTTGCATGTTAAAAGGTAACACAGAAAGCCTAAAATACACAGGGAAAGTTCAAAAGAGCAGTAATTATTTTAGAGTGATACAAAAAAAAAAAAACTACTGCTGCATATCAGAAAAAGCAAAGCAGCATGAATTATGTACTTATGTAAATAAAGTTAATAGGCGATAACATTAATTAATGGCATAAAACTTCTGCTCATCATTCTGCAGATAGCAGGTATTCATTTGTGAGGATTAATTTATATTTTAATTAGAAATTTACATATTTAGCAGCATCAACAATTAGCAACTCCAGTGCATTTAAGGATTTTCAATTTAGACTAAACATAGTGAATTTCAAAGGGTCATTTTGGAGCAATTTGTCTCATTTCACAGCAATGGAGAGCTACACATTCCCTTCATATCCACTCATTACCTTCGGATAAAAACTCCTAAGAAGTAGTTTGTAATACCTGAAACATGATTTGGTCTCTTCTAATTCACTTCTCATGAAACATTTATGGTAAATATTAATTGCTAGGGAAGGTCTCTGTGGAGGTTGAGGAAGATAAAATTATTCACAATTAATAAGTTTGGAGCGACAGTAAATCAGCCTTACAGGTGCTGGGTGAGTGGGGAAGGGGCAGGAGTGGTTGGTTCCATGTATAATTAAGTTTTAGGTAAGATTAGTGAGTTGGAGGTTAAATAAATTTCAAATAATTCCATAATGTGCTGGCAGTATATAGAGCATGAGGTCTGATCTATATGCAAAGAGTGAAAATAAAAATCTGGGTTGGGTGCCTTGCATGATTCATCCCAGATAAACAGATGGAAAGATTTGGGCTCTGCTCTCCCCACCATCAAGGTGAAGGCAGGGGAACTCCACCACAGACACAGTATGAGATGTCTCTTAACTCAGCACAAATTTTCACATGTTCACATCCATCAGAACACAGCCCAAAAAAACTTCAGATTGTTTCATAGCAAGAAGTGAAATAATTTTTCTTTTCTGAGGAACTAGGTTAAATTCAGTTTAGACCAGGCATATTCCCAACTGACCTGTGCTCATTCCTTATCCTGCAACAGAAGCTTGGGCTGGAGGATAATCCCTGGGAAGCCCAGAGCACAACACCAGCACCTGAAATTCACCCAGAGCTCGTGGGGTGAGGAAATGCAGCCCTTACCTGCAGCCTCTGGTTGCCATCATGCAAATAACATTGCAGGCAAGATAAAGGAGGAGGAAGCTGACTGCTGGAGCTGCTCAAATAATATTTAATGGCAGGGAATTTCTTCCTGAGCAGCATCCTTTTTTGAATTTCAATTGAAATTTTCACATCCCATCCATTAATAACATTTGTCTTTCCTCTCTTTTGCTACTGCTGTTGGCAATTTATTGCATACTAAATGTTACACAGTAATATTACATACACAATGGACCAAAAATTAATATTTTCCCTTAAAAACCAGCCTGAAGTGCAGATTCAGGAGTAGCAGGATGCTGTATGATATCCTATGATGACTGGACAGTAAGTTTGGCTAGGACTAATGTTTCCGATGAAGTCTTTTTTTAATCAAGGCAAAACTTCCATCAGGACATGGTCATTTCTTTGTGTTCCTCTCTCAAACTGCTGCCATGGGAACAATTATGTGCCAGGATCAGGGGACAGTCGTTCAGTCTAATCAGCTCCTGCATGGCTACAAGGGCACAATCTTCACCCCAATGCATTCAGTGTCCTGTATGATCCACAGCAAGATGAGCCTTGCAACTCTCTTGGATTCAGCATCACTAAATGGTAAATAAAAGTGAATTCTCATTAAGGTTACTGAAGTATATTTATTTCAAAAACAATATTTGGAATTCCCTACAGGACTTTCCTGAGGCATAAGGAATGACCAGAAGCACCTGCCATCAGTTCTAATGCTGGGTGTTAATTGTTTCCCCATCCCCAGTTGTGCTCAATTGCTCAGCTCAGCTGTGCCATACAAAGCAGGGCTTCATTAATTATGGTGTGCAAAGCTCACTGATGCAGCTCAGAGAAATCAAAGATAGAGGACTCTTCGAGATCTTCTACTCCACAGCTGCTGACACCTTCCCCTCTGTCAGTATTTCTTTTCCTACTTAAACAGGATCTTTACCCCTTAGAGTGGGCTCTAAGAAGTGCCTGTAAGTGAGAGCTGCAGCTGGAAACATCCCTGCTTTGAAAATTGCCAGCAATTACATAGCCAGCACTTTGCTGGCTTGCTGCCTTGCCATGAAGGATGGAGCAGTTTCCACCCAATATTACCTTTCTCAATATTTCACAAACTCTTCTGAATCCTTGTGATCCCTCCTAGGCCCTTCTCTGCTAATGTAAGGAACACTGGCCATCCTCCTGCACTTCAGTTCATCTGAGAGACCAATATTTCACTGACCAGCCAGAAGAAATTAAAATATAAGCAGTTAACTCTTGGAAGCTGGTGCACAGCCCTAATTCTCTCTCAAGGCACTACTGACACCTGAACCCTTTCTCCAGTTATTTGATAACCTGTGCCTAAAAATGGGCAGTGATGGATAGAGCAAGTATTGCTTCCATAGATACTCATTTTCTTTGCTATTGCCTCAAAAGATTTTTTTTTCCCTGAAGATTAAATGTAATCTTTTTGTCCTAGTCAGAGTGTAGAGACCTGTATTCTCTTCTATAATTGAACCAATCCCTTTATTCCAATCTGTCCTCCTCAGTCATGAGATTTTTTAAACAATGTTCATTTGGCTGTTTGGCCAAACATTCATGGTTTTTCCTCTTTTTCTGTGCTATAACAACAGCTTGAAGACCCAGCCAAGGTTAGTAATGGATTTTGCTGGATTGCTCAGTGTTTGCAATTTCATATATATAAGCACATGTATTGAGGGAAAGGCCCCTGTGCCCAAGACTTGGATTTATTTAGGAGGGATAAAAGGCCAGTGGGTGCTCAGGAGGAGATAAACATCACCCAAAATCTGTGTCAGACATGGACAACCAGCTCAGGTTCTGGGTAGCATCAGTCACATGCAGCAATGTGTCCATTCAAGGTTTTTAATGGATTTAAGTATCTGGCAGCCAGTGGCAAAGAACCAAAGCAGAAAAGGGGAAGAAGGGAGAGCCCTGCAATGCAGATGAGTTTCTCTTTTATCAAATGGTTTATTTTCAAAAGAGCAACAGAACAAAAATGCCATTAATGTCCTATGACTCCCTACATGTGCTTCACAAAAGCACTTCTAGCCAGGACTCACCTGAAGTTGGCAATTACTGATCATGATTCTGTCATATTTTTGTTTTGGAAGGTGCCAGGTGTAGGTCCATACAAATTATGCCTAGGTTTTTTTCCCTACAGTTATGATACAATCACTTTCCTGCCCTGAAAGCTACCCCAACCAGCTGAGATACACTTTTCATTCAAGCAAAATTAAAATCTTCCAGAATAGTCAGTAGCTGTTTACAGAATATGGCAATTTCCAGAAGAAAATAAAGATAAAAATTCCCAGATAGAAAATAATGCTATTAAAAAAAGAGAGAGAGAGAGAGAGAGAGAGGGAGAGAGAGACCTGCAAGGGTTTGGGTTTCAAAACCTGCTTCTTGCTGGGTGAAATTGTGTGATTCCAAGCATAGGATTTCAAGGAAGGCAAGAAGGAGGACATGCTGTCAGCCCTGCAAAGCATCTTCAGGAAAATTTTGTGTTCTGGGGTGCTTCTGATTATTAGGGACTTTTCACAGGGGCATGTAATGAAAGGACAAGAAGGAATGGCCTTAAGCTAAAGTAGGACAAATTTAGATCACATATTAGGAAGAAATTTTTTACTATGAGTGTAGTGGAGCCCTGGCACAGGTTACCCAGAGAAGCTGTGGCTGCCCCTGGGTCCCTGGAATTGTCCAAGGCCAGGTTGGACGGGGCTTGGAGCAACCTGGGATAGTGGAAGGTGTCCCTGCCCATGGCAGGGGGTTGGAATTGGATGAGCTTTAAGGTCCCAACCAATCCAAACCATTCTGTTATTCTGTTATTATAGGACACGCTTCCTGATGGTGCTCACTCCCTTAGATTCACTGAGAGTCAGCCTGGGAAAAGTTATTTTTTAGTCATCAAATCCTTTAGGATGCCAATTACCCTATAAGCTCACAAACACCTGGGTCACTGCTATCCAAGAGTAGAAGATCATGTCTGGAGTGGCTCCTACCTCCCCTAAGCTACTGGAAGAATTCTGATTCATTCTGGTGGCAGAAGCATCAGCATAAACATAGTGTCAAAAAAAAGGTCATAGAATCATATAATCATCATAAAATATTTTGGGTTGAAGGGACATTAAAGGTCACCCAATCCCCATCCCCTGCCATGGCAATGAACTGAGCCAAGCCATTGACAGCTACTGATATCACTGGTGAATTCTTGGCAGCAAAAGCCCCTACAGGAAAGATTTTCACTGAGTCCCAACAGCACAGTCGAGCCTCAGTTCTCCCACCTTGGAGGAGATGTCTAAGAAACCCAGCATAAGGAAGTGTAGAAAATCTGGGATCTGTGCTCAGAACTACATTGTGGACATAAATTAGACTAGATACAATTTCTCTAGGCTTGGTAGACAAACATAAAATAAATGCCCTTGTTCTATATGACTAAAATGGACTAAATACTAAAAATATAAGTGTGAAAGTAGGAGCTGTACCTGGTAATCCTTGTGGGCCCTTTCAACTCAGGATATTGTGTTTCTATGAAAGGCAGCTGTTTACTGACAGGGAAATGTGTGTTTGCTGAAGGAAGGAACCTTCAAAGAATGAACAGTAAGACAGAAATCCACACAGCAAACAAGAGAGACAGAAAGTAGACCTTGAAGTCCTGTTCTAACTGAAAGCATTAAACAAAATTAAAATACAAAATGTCAGTTCTTCATTCCTTCCTTCTAATCTCTGTTCTATAATAAAAGAACAAACATAATTTCTTTATAAAATCCTATTTTCTTCTTTTCAGCTGTTCTACAAAATCAGGTTCTTTATCAGAAATGCTGTGTCTGCTTTTCTCTTCTTAATTCAACCAGAACACTACACATTGGGTACCATTTTCTTTTACTAGAAAATACTTTTTGTGTATTACGTGATTGAAAATATTTTGTTTTTCAGTATTTTTCAAAAAGAAAAATACCTTTTGTAGTTTTGTAGGATCATGAACAGAAAACAAATGAAACCATCTTACATATTAGCTGTTCTTGTCAGTATTTCATTCAGAACTATAATCATCTGTGAAGTATCCCTGGTTGTAAATATACATAAATGACCAATCAAACAAAACAATGACACTGGAGGTTTTTCAATGGCCTGAATTGCAGCCTGTTTGCTTCCAAAATGCTTGAGCAATCTTCTACTGCTGGGAGAAATTAACAGAGCAAATTGCTCAGATGCAGAGCATAATCCTCTCTGCATTGGCCTCATTCAAATTGATTTGAATGGTCCTGATTTGAAGCTGCTGTGAAATCAGCCAGAGTCAAAGCAGGCTGTAGGTTTTCATATACAGGAGATCTTTTCCAGGACAGCAATGGCCACTGTGACCATCTCACCCTGGTAGAATCACAGAATCATTAAAATTGGTAAAAACTCCAAGATTATCAAACCTTTGACTGGGCACCACTTTGTCAACTTGACCAGAGCACTGTCACATCCAGTTGTTTCTTGAATACATGCAGCAATGGTGACTCCAGAACCTCCCTGGGAAGCCCCTTCCAATGCCTGACCACCCTTTCAGTGAAAAAATTCTTCCTGATGTCCAGCCTGAACTTCCCCTGGTGCAATTTGAGACCATTTCCTCTTGTTGTCTGGGAGAAGAGACTGGTCCCCACCTGGCTACAACCTCCTGTCAGGAAGTTATGGAGAGCACAAAGGCTTCCCCTGAGCCTCCTTTTCTCCAGGATGAGCCCCTCCAGCTCCCTCAACCACCTAAAGTGCAGCTTTCAGAAAGATCTCTGCTCTGGGCTTCATCTCAGCTCAAGGAAAGTGTCTGCAAAATGTGAGTCACAAGTGCACCAACAGGCTCTGCAGCCCATGCCCCTCCACTATATTGTCAATTATTTAGATTTCCTTTGGAAAACTTTATATTTACCCCACAAAACATGACATAAAATCAAATTAAAGAAATTGCATAAGTTATATATCTGTATCAGAAGACCAATGTGGGTTGAGTTTACAGCTTGACACCAGGTTTAGCTTTGAATGTGGTGTTGCAGACACTCCAGAATTTATTATTGATGGATTTTAGATTCAGGGGGATAGATGAGTCTATACATGAAGTTTTTGTTGGCACTACTTACTTCAAATATACATCTATCTCCTCTATTTAATCAACCATCTTTATCTGGATGATGAACTGTGTCAATACTCCCTGCTGGATTTTTCCAAATGGAGCAATTTAGGAAATGTCTGAGGAGCAGGATATAGGAGCAGAAGCTAGGAGATATACCAAGGAAAATGTCTTGGTTCCACTGAAGTCTGGAATTTTTTATTTTTCTTTCATTGGGACCATAGTTTCACTTCTAGACACTCTCATTTCATCTATTGATTCATCGAGTGACTTTGGACTACTACCTGACTTCTCAGATCACATATCTGTAAAAAACAATTTTTCAATTAAGTATTTATATTGAATTTATGTAGGATTTAGATTAACCTCACAAAGCAACATTCTACAGTTTCTCTCATGCTTTCCTACTTCCTGGCATATATTTGCATCCAGCTTGCCTCAAAACCATTGCCTCTTCCCTGCATTTTACATGCAGCTGTGTAGTGACTCACAGCCATCACCTAACACAACAAAATCCTTCATGTTTACTTCCAGATGTTGTCTGTGCTGTCCCTTCACTTTACTGCACATCCTATAATCTTTAGCATTATCCAATTCACAACATGTTTACAACAATGTGCTGCTGGGAGGTTTTCTCACAGATTGCAATTGGACAATAAAGAAAATCAACCAGACAGGAAGTCAACTTGCCAGACATCTGTAGGACAGCCTTGAATTTTTGTACTTCTGAGCTGAAATTGTTTGGGTTGACTTTATAAAAAGAACTTCAGAGTGAAAAAAAAAAAACATTCAGATGATCTCAACATGGACAATTAGTGCTTTGAATTGGAATTGCTTTAGCTCTGCTCTGGTGAGATCCCATCTGCAGAGCTGCCTCCAGGTCTGGAATCTCCAGCACAGGAAGGACATGGAACTGCTGGGAGTGAGACCAGAGGAGGCCACCAAGATGATCAGAAGGATGGAGCACATCTCCTACAAAGAAAGGCTCTCAGTCTAGAGGAGAGAAGGCTTTGGTGTGATCAAATTTTGGCCTTCCAGTACCTGAAGGAACCTACAAGAAAGGGACTTTTTACAAGGGCCTGGAGTGGCAGAACTAGAGATAATGGCCTCAAACTTATAGAAAGTAGCCTTAGATTAAATATTACAAAGAAACTCATTACTGGGAGGATGGTGAGGCCCTGGAACAGATTGCCCAGAGAATCTGTGGATGCCCCATCCCTGGAAGTGTCCAAGGCCAGGCTGGATGGGGCTTGGAGCAACCTGGGATAGTGGAAGGTGTCCCTGCACATGGCAGAAGGGTTTGGAACTCGATAGCCTTGAAGGTCCCTTCCAACCCAAGCCATTCTGTGATTATGTGATGGCCATATCCAGCCTGGTCCAGATGATCATGGGCCATTGTAACTGCATTAGAAACTTTTTGAGAGGTGACTCCAAGTGCCAGTATCTGAGAGTATTTACTTGTGCTGGTTCATTTACTGGTGTACAAGAAGTTTATAGATTGCCATATGTGTCACAATGTATTGACCAATTTGCCACATATCATGTTCACACACCACAAATACACAAATACACATGCCATTAGGCCTGGCATGACCAAAGTAAATATTCCTCCAAATATATTTACATTTTGTGCTATTTGAAAACATGATCAGTCTTCAGATTATGAGCCATGACTAAAACTGGACTTGGGGGAGGATGTCCAAGCATCCTATTCCTTGTTTTTCTTTCTTTTCTTTTGGCCTGTTAACACTCCAAGTATCTAGCTTGCTAGAGGCCTGCAGACACCAGGATGGGACAGATGAAACAGGAGATGAGCTTTAAGGCCCTTTCCAACCCAAACCATTCTGTGATTCTATTCAATTAGAGGTTCTGTATGCGAGCTGAAGTCCTTTAGTAGAAAATGCAGAGGCACAGCTCTCTCCAGTGTCCATCATCTCATCCTGGGGTAGATACCTGACCCACTTCAGACGAATTTCCACCTAGACACACTCTTTTATCTTCACCAAGTCAAAAGCAATGATCTCACTGAAGAGCTGTACACCAAAAATATCTGAAAAGAGGCAGAGGACATCTCTAAACCTATCCCAAAACTAACCCTGAACCCTGAGAGCACACAAGGCTGTACAGAGAGGGGATAAAAACTGAGCAGAACTGGTAGCTCTCCCTTCCTGGGGGTCAACACCCTGCAGGGTGGGCTGTCAGAAAACAGCTCATTCCCATCCCCACAACCACGTTTCCCAGGCCAACCTTCCAGCACAGAAGATGGATTGACAAAGACGTGGCTGATAGAGGCTGATGAAGGCATGGATGCATTTTTGATGAAGTTTGCTCCAGGCATCTACAGAGCCTTTCTTTCTGTTCATGTCAGACCTGCAGAGTCTGTGTGCCAGCCCAGCAGGCAGCAATGACACCACACCGCTTCCTGTCTCGTTTTTTTGCTCGTTCTGGGGTTTTGCCCAAACATATTTTGGGCAAATCTCCTTTCACACCACAAAACTAGGCTTCAACCAGAGGATCTTTCACATCAGTCATCCACCTTCATTGTGTGAATATTTACTTCCATCCTCCCCTTTGTCCTAGTCAATGACAAGCTTTCAAAGTACATCCAAGGGCTGAATTCCAATGTTTGAGTTTTGCAAATTTTCTATTGCAGATGTTGCTTATTAAGTATTTACCAAGTCATTACCCCTTAGGATGTATCTTCTTGCTTACACTGGAACAGCTAGGGAGTAGAAGAGATCTCTCAGAATTTGGTTAATTAATCCAACTGCAAACAGTAATTAGATTTTATCATAATCAACTAATTAATTCTTCCAACTCAGTAGTCGGTGTAATGAGCAAAGGAAACACAACAAGCTTTTGCAAGACATGAACCTCATCTTAGAAAAGAAATGAGCAAAGGCCACCTAAACCAATTAAAAGAGAATATATATATCAAGTTACTCAGAGGGGAGGTGGTTCTGGGATACATGACACAGCTAAGCTGGCATTTTTTCCTTTTTGGAATTGCTTTGGATCTGATTCCTAACCAACCTCAAATGTCTTCCAGACTTTCCCCATTATGTGCTGAGCCTGTCTTGACCCTTCTTCCTCAACTCCTCCTGAAACTTACCTTGGAAACTTTATTTTATTTCTTTTAATTCTCAAAATATTAAACAACCTCTGAAGAGGAGGATGTTATATTCTGAACATATCTGTGCCTCCTCCTTGGGTAAGGGCTTTACTGGGATGTCAGTAGGAGCACAGTGTGCATTTTCTAGCACTTTGTCATGCAGACAACACTGCCTTGTGTGTCTTGGGTGGCAGGAAAAAATGCCATCAGCATCATTCTTCATGAGGGTTCAGTGAGACCAGGCTGGGTAGTGCCATGTAAAGATTTGTTTAGGAACTTAAACTTGTTTCAGGCCTGTTTTAGGGGCAGTTCAGGCATTTTGCATTGTGAACACATCTAAAAAAAATGAACATGTTTAATCATGTCAGCATGGGAGGTCACTTGTGCTAAGCAAAAAATCACAGCAGCAGTGGATGTAATTAGCATTTGTATGTAGATTCATACACTCAGAACAACAATTCACAGTGGTCATGGCATTTATATAAATATACTGATGTTGGCACTGTGCAGGTAAAGCAAGTTCACCCTCTCTGCAGATGCAATATTTAGGAACTATCAATATTGGATTTTTAAGTGTACAAGACAGGGAAAATTACTGGATTGCTGTAAACAGACTAGCAAGGCTTATAATGATGTCTCTCATAAAATCCTTCTGGATGAAGGGATGAAGTATGGACTACATAAGTGGGCACTGAGGTAAGAGTGAAAAGCAAGTGGAGATGCAGGGCACAAAAGTTGTGATCAGTGTGGTGGAATCCAGCTGGAAGCCAGCCAAAATCATCTGCCAAGGATCAATACTGGGGACAATACACTTTAACAACACTGTTAATGGCATGGATGGTGGGGCAGGATGGACCCACCAGGTTTGCAGATGATACAGAACTGGAGGAGTGGTTGTTACCCCAGGTGGGTGTGCTGCCATTGAGGGGGACCTTGACAATCTGTGGGAATGGATCAACAGAAACCTAAGGAATATTTGCACACGGGGAAGATTAACCCCAGTACAGGCTGGGTGCCACCCTCTAGAAAGCACTGTCTGGAATGACCTGGGGATCCTGGCAGACAACAAACTGACCACAAACCTGACAGCAGTGTGCCCTTGTAGCCATGATGGTCAACAATATTCTGGGCAACATTGGGAAAAACACTGCTAGCAGTTCAAGGGAAGAGATTTTACCTTTCTAAAGATCCATCAACCTAAGGAAAAGCTAAGAGAATAGGTTAATAGGACTACAAGCCATTGCCCCTCCCATCAGAATTACCAGTGTGCTATACATCCCCCAGTTCATGCCACGTGTTCTGTAACTCCTACAGCCCAGGTCAAGACTCTGGGATCCAGGGAGCATTTCTGATGCAGCTGCCATCAGAATTATTTAAAGGTAAGCCAATCCCAAAGGTTTCTGGAGAAGAGCAATCTTCTAAGCCAATATCATCAAATGAAAAGATATTTCTCCTGTTCAGCTTGAAGAAGTGAGGGAAATATTTGGAAATTGTTTGAGTCAAAACTTTTCACTCTGCACTCACTGCATTTAGGCTCGTGCATTCAGTCATTAACAGTGTTCAGCTAATGAGAAATAACTCGTTAAGCTGAGGTGACTCAATTCCTTGCACATGTCCACAAATTGCCCAGCCACTTCCACAGTAATAGCACTGTACCTTGGGTAGAAGCACAACTGTTGTGAAAGAACATTTTGCCTTTGTCAGACAGAAAATCTATTAAAACATTTCCATCCAGCACTCATTTGCCCATTGCATCTTTGCATGCCCTTTAATTAACTCAGTGAATTTCTGAGAAGCACCAAACCCTGCCCACTTGTTTCTCCCCTTCAGCAAGTTCTTGTCCTCCCTGAGATCTGCCCCAGCCTCCTGGTCATCTCTTGGTGTCTGTGGGGTCTGCACTTCCACAGGTCTTCAATTCTGTGCTGAGATTTGCAAATCTGTTGCACAGTGTGTTCAACTGCTGCCTGTCAAGAGTGGGTTCAGGAGGAGTCCAAAGGAAAGAACCGGGTCTTCTTGTTCCTGACAGCCCATCTGACATCCTATTTTCAAGAAACATAAACTCAGATATATCAAAGTCACATCATCCATCATAATACATTAAAAAAAGTCGTTCCTGCTATCTCTGTCTCTCCAAGAATCATCTCAAATCTTCCTGCCTCTGAGATCTCTGATACACTTTTGCTGAAGTAATTTGTGGCATTACCACCTTCAGAGCCATCACCACGTGAAAAATCCAGGGGATCATTACCTGCAGGTGAAGCCAGCAGACAGTGGCCTGTGCCCTGACCTTGTCAGGTTAGAAGCAGAGATGACACTCAGCTAAACTCCCTTCCTCACTACTGGAAGCTCCTGCTCCTCAGCTGAGCAGCACCATCAGGCCACAAGACACATCCAGCCAAGCCAGGTTTACCATCTCACTGCACTTCTGTGGGCATTTCAGTCACTCATGTCAGGCTGAGCTCAGTGACCAAAATCCAGACATCTGCATCCTTCTGCATCCTCCAACCCTGAAAGTGTGACAGTCCCAGGCAGCAGGTGGCTGCCTCTCACATCTCTGCAGCAAGATTTATCTCCCCTTGTCTGTCAGAGTCTTAAATCACCTGGCAGCTGTGTAGGTGGCTAAAGGGACAGGAGCACAAAAGCAATAAAGAAATAGCTTCCTATAACTCTTAACTACTTTACATTTGAGAATGAGATGAGAGAATGGCTCAGCTTTGCTTTCTCTCTGGGAACGGGCTGTAAGTCAGCTGTGATGCTGTGCAGGGGAAAATAAAATTATTGCCTCAGACAGCAGCACTGCTGTGAATATTTGGTAACTAATGGCACTATTCAGAAGGCACTGTGTGAGTCTGGGCAGGGCAGAGTGCAGGCAGAGAAGGTTATAAGGGATATGTAATCATGCATGATGTTTCTAGATGAAGAACATTTAGATAGATACAGTGGTGATGGATGAGTTTTAAAGAAAAAGAGAGAGAAAGTGATGTGCGTTACAAAACAGCAAATAGAAAATCTCAGAATGGTGAAAATTTGGCATTAAGGAACCATAAGAAGGCAAAAAGGGAGTCAAGAAGAAGAGGGTCAGTTCTATCTGTCTGCTAGGCACTGGAAATAATTTCACACTTAATTATAAAAAATTGGGGCTGACAGGACATCAAGAACTCATGTGCTAGCCCAGTTTCCTGTCCCTAGGTTGTTCCTCCCAGATGCTCACCCATCACATTCATAAAGCCCTTTGGCACATTTAACTCAGGCAATTTGCTCCAGCATTTTTTAACTGTCAGTGTCACAACTTTCTTTGGCAGGAAGATAATACAAAACTCCATTGTTGTATTAACACTACTTACTTCATGATGTGCTCACGAGGAACCTGAGACTGGTCATGAGAGCAAGAGAACAACAATTCCTCCCTTCTCTCAACTTTTGATCTGTATCATAGGATCATAGAATTGGAAGGGGCCTTCAACATCATTTAGTTCCAAACCCCCTGCCATGGGCAGGGACATCTTCCACTATCCCAGGTTGCTCCAAGCCCCATCCAACCTGGCCTTGGACACTTCCAGGGATGGGACAGCCACAGCTTCTCTGGGCAATCTGTTCCAGGGCCTCACCATACTCATATTAAAGAATTTTTTTCTTAGTATCTAATCTAAACCAAATGGATTAAGGCCATTTGCCCTTGTCCTTGCCATTGAGAAAAGACCCTCTCCAGCCTTCATGGAAACCCCCTTTATGCACTGGAATACTGTTATAATGTCTCTTGTAGTATTATAGTATTTTTCCTATGCTAAATCATACCTCTTCTATCAGTCTTTAATTTTAAATCATGGCAATGAATCCTCTTGCTTAACATCATGGCAAGTAACCCCATCCTTCAATGAAATTTTCTTTTAATATTCCTGAGGATTTCCTGAGGACCAGCTGCCATTCACTAAACCCTTTGCCATTTATCTCACTGGGTGTTCTACTCAGTTTTAGATTGAGTGCCTCAGTTTCTGTCCACCAAATTCAGGGCAGTGATTATTCATGTCCTACCACTGCTTTCCCATGGATAATGTCCCTCTCCAGCCTTCCTGTAAAGCCCCCTTTGGGTACTGGAAGGTGCTGTGAGGTCTCCCTGGAGCCTTCTCTTCTCCAGGCTGAACAACCCCAGCTCTCAGCCTGTCTCCACTGCAAAGTGTTCAAGCTCTCTGAGCATCTTAGATACCTGTAGGACAACACCACAAGCTTTATGCCAATTTCCTCTTCAGTTCTCTGTACATAAAAATGGATCCTTTCTCCCTGTAAATGTTCACAGTTTATAGTTCCTGCACTGGTTCATCATAGGACTAAGGTTTATGCTTTGCCATATGTATGTGAGACCCCTGAGACAGTGAGGGGTTAAATTTAGTAGAGGCAGATCCAGAGAGCAAACAGCTGTTACCAAAAAAATCTGACTTCTAGGCAAGCTCATTTCTAGCTCTGCACCAAAGCACATTTGTTAGTTTGTGGTTTGGGTCCCAATTCCCCTCCCTCTTGGCTTTCTCCTTCATTTTAGTATTTTATTCTTTCCTTGATAAATCAGGAGACTTTTCCATTGCCTTGCACTCAGCCCTTATCAAGAAGCTTTATAAATAACAATAATGACCAGGCAAAAGATGCAATTCGGTTAACAGTGTAATGACTACAGGGATTAGCACTGCTGCATATTTTTTATGGGTGTAATATGTCGTTTTCATTCTGTTGCCGTAATGAAAATAACAAATTAACAGAAGCATTATGCAAATTATACATTAAAAATGTCATGTTTATTAGTCCATCTTGGCAAAAGAGAAGCTACAGCAATAGCAGTGTTAACTGCTTAATAACCACGTTATAAAACAGAAAAGAAACTCAATTCAGCTCAGTGTGGCTCGGCCTTGAGGTTGTTTTTGGTGACTTCAGTGCCAGTGTTTGTGTGCTCAGAGCAAAGAAATGCTTAAATACATTTCTGGAGAACAAGATTATTGTAGCAGTTTGAGTTCAAGGATATTTATCTCAATTACCTATTTCTGGAACAAATTCTCCACAAAACATCTTACTCTTTGCACCTGCAAAATACTTGTGCAACAGCATTTACTGTCAGCTCCTTAAAATCTTGCTGCTACTTCAGAAACTGTTACAAATATTTATCCAAGCATTAAGTTTATTACATTTTCTGCAGGAGACAGTTCTGCTTTGTTCTCTTTGACATTAAGGGACGTGGGGAATTCCTTTTCCAGCATACCCTGAACTTAATTTTGCTTCTAACCTTGAGGCAGTTTATTGAAAATCCAGAGGTGATTGTTTTCTTACAGCATAAGTGATTAACACTTAGTAGTAAAGATTTCTTTGTCCTTGTGTAAAGAACTTTTTACTCATAGGAGGAACAAAGATTAACAATAATCAGAAGATTCAAACTTTGCTTTTGTTTAACAAATACTAGCTCAGTAATAAAATACAGTTATGAGATTTCTGCAATGTACCACATTATTGACATTCATCAGAATCTAAAGACACAAGGAAATTTATTTTCTGTATGAGATTCAGATTGAAGAAAAAATATATCATGCTGGGAGCCATATGTTTTTTGCAAGAGAAAGATTCTCATCAATTTGGATTTACAATTAAAGAGCAGAGAGACTCTGGGAAACCACAGGCCAAAAGTGATTAAAAGGGACAGTGGTTTGTCCCAGATGGAAGCAATGGTGAAGTCAGGATGAATATTCACATTTCAAGGTTTTCACATCCCTTCCTCACTGCCTGAATTGTGTCACCTTTCTGCACTCATGGCTGTGTGAATTCCATATGTCCTGGAGTCTCCATTTGGCATCAGTGGGGACCCACAAATTGTCTGTGCACACCCAAGAAGAACAGATGATCCAAGCTCAAAGACTAATTTTAAAAACCAACAATAAATATAATTAAAAAGAAAGGGAGGAAAGGGAAATAGCCATCAGACAAGTTCAAGCACAAGCCAATCTAATCACAACTTGAAAGAGAAGAGCTTATTTCACAGTTACTGTATTGGAATAAACATGTCAAGTCATTTTCACAGGAGTCTAAAACCCAATAACAATAAATGTGAAGCTCATGGAAACTTGAGAATTCCATTTTGTGGAAATTATGACATCTTCAGAAGAGATTTGTTTTACTGAAATGAAACAAAGCCAATTTTTGACATTTCTCACAAAATTTAATTGCCTGAAACGTTCCTTAATTGTTTCAGCTCAATCAAGTCATTTCATTTTGTTTTGATGCATTGGAATATTGGTAGCTCATTTCACTACTGAAATCCAAAATATATATCTAGAGAGAGAAAAGCTGTCTTTTAAAATTAGGGTTTGGTTATGTTTCTTAAATTAAAAATGTAAAAAGAAATGAACACCCATTGCCTATTCTAAACAGGCACTTGGCACTCTAACTGTGCTGGTAATTAGGAGTTAGTCTGGTTATCTTTGATAATCTGATCTCTCAGTGACCAGCTCTCCCCAGCTTCCTTGCTGGTAATTGCAGAACTGAGCAATATTTATTTATTTATCCGAAATCTGTGAGCAGTTTATCTGGATGATGGATTCCAGCTCCTGTAATGCAGTCAGGAGGCCACACTTAGGTCAGGAAACCAAGTCCCAGGTAGGTCTCAGGCTGCTCAGGAAATAGTTCCATATAGTCAGGCTCTGTTAAAGCCATCAAGTTACAAGAGGAGTCACACGGGACTGAGTAAGAAATAAACAGGAATAGTTAGAAATGCTCAAGCGTTTCTGAAATCAGAAAACAAGCTGCTGAATTATTTCTAGGATGATCAATTTTTCATACTTGGAGAACAAAATATTGTCAAAATCATCAGTTTTCAAAAAAACGTTGACATTTTACAGCAAAAGTATATTCCATAAGTGAATTTTAAAGACTTTTGCTGTCCAAGGCTGGGATTCAGCTCCATATTTCAGCTGCAAGCCTGGGCCAATCAAATGGGGTGGAAAGTCTACCAAAATTTTTACTACTTAGTGTAAGATTTAAAAGCATCAGAATACTGGGGTGAAGAGAGGGAGAAAGAAAGGAAGAGAGAGGGAGAAAAAAAGAAGATATTACATTTCTGCTCTATCAATAGCAATCAGTGGTTTAGGAAACCTGACATGCAGAGGAAGAAAACAGGAACTGACCTTTTTGTCAAAGAAGGAGAAATTAAAGAGGCAGAATATATCTCTCTGCATTCTGATTTAGGTGAGAAACAACAGTTTGGACTGAAATAAGGGAATTTAGCCTTGGAAAAAAACCTATATTTAGTGGGGAAAAATAATTAAAGAAAAAATGTTAACAAACAAACAAAAAATTATCCCCCTTCCAAAAAAGCCACCTTTCTAAAAGGAGCATAAAAGAAGTCTGGGATAGACAGCACAAAAATGGGCCAATCTCTCTACATGTCCAAAAACATTTCATGTTCTCAAAAACAGTCCAAACATCCATCACAGAATAATACAGAACAGTTGATCCTGTGAATTTTCTTAGTCCCTTCCAACTCTATTTTCTCTCATAGTCTGGAAGACACAGAAAGAGAAAGACATGAATTCAGATCATACACATTTTAGAGGGGTTAGCCTTGATTAAGAAGCAAAGAGGTGAAGGTCTTTCCTAGAAGGGTTCCCATCGAGGGAACCATGTTCCTCTGGATATCTCTACATGGCTTATTATGTCCCTGGATTTTTCACACCAGATCCTGGCAGAGATTTGGGAAGAGCAAATCATTTCTGCCCACTATTTCTATCTGTACCTCCCACAAAGCTTCCTTTGATGCTTCTGATCTCTGTGAAGGAGGGACGAAAGAAATCCAATCCTGATGAGCCTCAGCTTGCCAAGTTTGTTGCTGAACCAATGCATTATTCATGTGTTTGTGACAGAGAGTGGTGAGTTTAATGTGCAGAATGAGCCTGGAGAACTGTGGGGTTATCACACACTCTGCCTGGCTGTGATTTGTGCTGGTTGCTGCTGCTGGGCCAATACTCCTGTGCAAAATGCAATCCCACCATGTGAGGACTGTTGGAGCCTCTTGTTTGCACTGTTTTCTGTTGCAGATCCTGACATCAATTCATGTTTCTGGTATTTACCAGTTGCTATTGGAAAACCTTAATGAGTTGAAAAAATATTGTCCAGTCTAACTTCAAATCCCTCTGGAAAGCAAATATAGAAGCAGAGAGTCACAGAATGAAAGGGACCTTAAAGTCCACCTTGTTCCAACCTCCTGCCATGGGCAGGGACACCTTCCACTAGAACAAGCCCTGTCCAGCCTGGCCTTGAACACTTCCAGGGATGGGGCAGCAACAGCTTCTCTGCCAATACTTCACATTGTCCCTCAAGTTGTTAGGATCAAGGGAACAGAGTCCAAAGTAGGCTGAAGTATTTTATTTTAGCTGACAGCGAAAATATAGACATAAATTTGATACTGTGGTATAACAGTAAAAAGAAATTGCAGATACCACAAGTAAAAAAAACAGGATTATCAGACTAGAGACACTGAAGAGGCCAAAAGACTCTTGTCATTGCCAGTGCAGGGAAAAGGGATACTTATTTTCACAAACCAGGGAGTGGTTTGTCAAAAGAATAGGAAAACCCTGCAATTAGGCACCAAAAACATGTAAGAAGGATGAAAACTCCTCAAAAGGCTGGGAGGAGTTATCATGAGAAGGGTATTCTGCAGATTAAACCAGTCAAGGCTGAGCAAGATTGAGTATTTCAGGTTTTTTGTCTTTTGTTTTTTATGCCACTGCACTGCCCTTCATCACATCTGCTGGGGCACAAACCAAATAAAAGCCTATTTATATTATTATTCCCTATATAAACATAAAGGTAATATTTCTTCGACCAGCATAATTTTGACCCACTGCATTAATTTCCACTAGGACTGTGTGAAGACCTTCTCCATAGTTCATAAGTGTGGAGCCACTGTTTTACAGGATAGTTTCTTATGCTACATGTGGTGCCACTAAAGTCATTAATTTCCTGTGGAATAAGCAATGTTTAGTCTAACTTGCAATCCTCTGCAATATATTTCTCTCTGCTGTAGTTGTAAAGGCTAATAAGAACTTTGTGCAAATCAGATTAGATTAGGGTGGTGTGTTAAGATTATTTCCCTTTCGTTCAGTTCCAATGGCCCCTAGTGTAAGGAGCATTGCAAATCATCCAAAGTTCAAAATATGATATAATGGCACAAAATGAACCTTTGCATGAAAAACAGAAAGAGCTCGATCTCTTTAGTTCAGCCAAAAGAAATTTAAAAGAGCCATAATGAGATTATAAATTTCTATGAAGGGAAAATACCTTGTATAACAGGTGCTTCCAGTTTAGCAGAACACTGAGTAAAAATTTAAAAATCCTTGTACCAGGCACCCAAAGAATCATTTGGTGTCCTATATGTTGGAAAAGTGTCTATCAAATAAAGCAGAGGTTAATGCTGGCATGTGCAGAGGGAAATTAAGTTAAGGCTTTTAATTGCAAGGGTAGTGAAGCACCAAAACTTACTAAAGTCACAGTGGATTCTCCATTACAGAGCAGGGAGAAGGGATTTCCTTAAATTTCAAAGTACTATTCAAATTATCATGAACTTCAGGAAAACTCCTGGTTTCTCTGCTGTGGGAAATCAGATTAGGTAACTTCAGTTGTTCCTTCTGACCATGTGAAGTTGTCCTTGGAGTAGAAAACAGACTGGGCAGGATTGTTCAGTTTTTGTACTGCTGTGTCTCCCATCCAGCTTGCAGGAGGGAGGGAGGAAAAGTGCCATGAGACATTTGGAAATTGCTGAACTGACAGTTTTTGCTTCCTCCAGAGACGGGCAAATAAAAACAAATGAACTTAAACAGATGGCACAGAATCACAGAAAAGATTGGAAAAGACCCCTAAGATTGAGTCCAACCATTTACCCAGCACTGCCAAGCCCACCACTAAACCAGTCCCTAAGCAACCCGGCTACATGTGTTTGGGAACACTTCCAGCATTATATCTAGGACTGCTAAAGCTGAGAAAACAAATACAGGCACAGAACTCCTTGTTCCCAAAACTGGAAGAACCACCTACTTCATCTCCTACCCATCCAGGATCAGTCTCAACAGCACTCAGTTCATTTATTCAGGGATGGCACATTTATTGCCAAGCATCTTTTATCATGTGCAGAGTTTTCACTCAGCCGAAAAATCCAAATAATCATTTCCAATCACAACAGTATAATGCCCATTAATTTGTCCAGTATTTGTCAAAATAACATTCATCCTGATGAGCTAATGTGTAATATTAGGTTGAACACCATCTTTATGCTGTTCTTGTTGCTGTTCAGTGTTCAGTGAACTCAACTTTTCCTATCAAAGCACATTTGTAAATAAACAACCCCATGCTTATAAGGCTCCCTGAGCACCATATCAGGCATTAAATGAGGTTGTTATTAAGGTGGACTCCAACACTTCTGGTGATGAAGCTGAGAATCTCTGGGCTGCAGGACAATGAAAGCAGAAAAAATTTAGTAAATGTCACCGTGCTTTAGCCAACAGTGATACAGAGCAGCTGGCTTTGACCAGGGTAACAAGAATTAGTTTTTGCCTCACCTTCCTTATGAAAAACATTTTTCCTTATATTTATAGGAATTTCCTATATTACTCTTCATGTCTATTTATTCTCATCCTGGTCACTGGACACCACTGAGAAGAGTCTGACTACATTTTCTTTATGTCTCCACACTGGGTGTTTAAATACATGGATGAGGTGTTTTCCCTCTCTGTGGGCAAACATGTCTGGTCAGTTTAGAGATCAGAAGAATGAGAGGGGAGGCCTTGATATCTGTGGAGTGGTTTGGTGTCAGTCAAAATGAAGATTTAGATAATTTCTCCCATGTTTGGATTATGTCAGACTCTTCAAGATGATGCAGCTTCTCTCTGAAGGGTAAAAGGTGATGGCAAGGATGAGAGTCCAACCCTTCACCCAGTGTCTGTGCTGCTACATTTATTCCATTTCTAGGACAGCTGATGAGTTTGGAAAAGCAGTCACCAAAACAGGAGAAGCCAGAAAAAAATCATCAGACACTGCTGTTTAATACAGATTTTACTGTCCTTCCAGCTTTGGAAATCAGATTATTCCTTTTTATCCAGGTCATCACACCTACCCTTGCTCAAGTCCTGGCATTAAGTTGTATCCCTCCAAAAATTCTGCAGGTCCAGTCTTAGATCTTAAAATGGATAATAATGGGCAGCCCTGCAGATCTCCCTGGGCCAGGCACAGGCAGCAAACTCTCCTTTCACCAGCCCAGCACAAGGAACCCACTTTTAAATCCTATAAAGGCAGATCTCTCAAAACCTTGCAGATGTGTCTGGTTAAGATGTTTCTGTTGCTGCATGATAAAATTAGTCTGAAAATCATGGCTTTTTCTTCATACTCTCAGGACCTAACATTAACTAAGTTCTGTTCTTAACCCAACTGCTTCCTGCTTGACATTTATCTGTAGCTTTGGCTCTAAAAGTCAGTTTGCACAGTCTGTTCTGTTTTCCTGCAGGGAAATCACCATCTGTATTTGCCATTGTTTGATGATTAGCTACAGGTAGCATCACACTCTGCTTTTTCAGGTGTTTGCTCTGGAGAAAGAAAACCTCTTTCCATTGTTTGACTTATTATAGGTTCAAATTCTCAACTATCCAAACCTTTCTGGTTTAAAGAGCCTATTTTCTCCCAGTGGTGATGGTTTCCAGCCATGGGGTACCACTATCAGGAGTGACTGTGAAAATCATGTTGAGGTCCATTGAGCTGGCAAGAGTCAAAACCCAGACCACAAATCCCTGTTTTCAAAAGATGCAATCCATTATCCTTGTTTCATATTTGTTAACTGCTCTTGGCACTACAAAACATCAAAAATTCATATGGAAAGAAACAATAGGAAAATTCCATGCTGAGAAAAAAAAATCAAAACTGTATTGCACTGTAACACTCATGTGACTGGTCTTAGTGTCTCTGCAGAAAAAGAAGAAGGAATACATGCCTGATGAAAGAAGGTCTTGCTCAAGAGAAATGCCTTGGAAAATTAATTTTAAAAAATTAAAAGCATCAAAGTAATAAAGACTGAACTTTCTCTTCCTTTCCTTTTTTCACGAAAACCCTGCCTCTTAAGGAATTCTTTTTAGATGAAGCTGTTAAAATGTGATATAACACTCTTTTTCCACAGAACCTACAAAATTTGCTGGCCAAGTTCACCCTTGAAATAGTGAGGATTCTGTACTGGGGGAATAAGGAAAGATGTAAGAGATTTGAAAAGCAGCTTTGTTAAATGTACAAAAAACAGTTTAGTGAGGTTATAACAAGAACTTCAGTGTTTGTTAACATATTTTGCAGGTTCTGTACTTACCAGCCACGGCCCAAAGATTACAGGAACCTTTTCAGCTCAGAAGACGAACAGCAAGACTCTCAAATCCAAGAGCAGGTTTAGACTGAGCTCCAGAACTTCTTTTCAGAAGAAAACAAAGACTATTTACAGGAGCATGTAGTGACTGGACAAGGGGAAATGGCTTTAAACTCGAAGAAAATAGGTTTAGATTGCTTATTAGAAAAAAAAATCCCCGTGAGGGTGGTGAGGTCCTGGCACAGGTTGTCCAGAGAAGCTGTGGCTCCCCCATCCCTGGAAGTGTCCAAGGCCAGGTTGGATGGGGCTTGGAACAGCCTGGGATGGTGGAAGGTGTCCCTGCACATGGCAGGGGGTTGGAACTCAATGATCTTTGAGGTCACTTCCAACCCAAACCATTCCATATTTCTGTGAAAAGCTGTCTCCACCCTGATGGGATGACTGGGTAAGGATCTGAGTCCTTCTCCACATTACTGGTGAGAACTACAGGGATTTTTTTTTTGTGTATGCAGCCATTGCTGCTTCTCTCCTCCCACTGTTTGCTTCTCCTTCTTTCCAGGGTCACCAAACCAGCTCAGTAATAGACTTGTGATTTGCATATTCATTACTCAGGTGACTAGAGATGCCATGTACTGATGTCCAGGCAGCAGCAGACAACACCCAGTGCCAGCACCCAGCAGTGCAGAGTCCACAGCACCCTTTAAACACAGCACCCACCCTTCGGACTCCTTATTCTGCATTAATTATTGCAGATTAATTATTATTTTTGCTTAATTTCTCTCTTGTTAATGTGCTGCATTCACCAGGCAGGTAGCACATGCCTGGTAAACTCAAGCCTGTAGCAGCCTGAAAAATTACCTCTGCACTGCTTTAATAAGGTGGAAGCATCCAGAATGTGCTAAGTATGATCTCCTATGAACACTGCCTGTGTCTTCACTCTCACCATTGCACTCCAACCCTTTGTGCCATTTGAGGCTCTTTGGTGTGGGAGATGCCAGCCCAGCACTGACAGCTGGGGCAGAAAACATCCTGGTGATGCAAAAACTTCAAGACATCCTCAAAAACATCTGAAAGGGCAAGAGAGAGCTTTGTCTGGAGCCTGAAATATTAATTTACAGTCAACCAGGCACAGTCTTCATGGAAAAATGGGACCATGATGACCATATTTATATTAATAGAGAAAATATGAGGTTTGATCTTACCTTGCATTTGTTTAGGTTTGCAGGCTCCCCTAGAAACTGAAAGGACATGAGACAAAGTGATCAAAGAGGCATGAGGGATAACCAGAGGCATCAGGAATCCACAGGCAACAAAAGACCCCACCGTGGGTTTGTCAAAATTGCCACTGTTATAACACTTCTCTGTGCAACAGAAAATCAGAGCACAGCAAAAACCAAATGAAATTAATAAAATAAAAAATATGGGTAAGCACATAAAGGAAATGAGAAAAAAAAAAAAGGAAATTACATGAGGTTTTATGTCATCTAATTTTTATTTTATATCCAAATCTTGTCTTCCTAGAGAAGAACATGTCATCCCCATGGTTTATATTTCTCTAAGATAAGTTATTAATCTGTTTAAACTGCTCCAGACTGTAATTATCACCCTTTTCTCTGAAACCAAAGCTTGAAATTTTTTGATCTTTGGTATTATTTACTGAAGCTGTCCCTGACTCTACAGCAACTTCATAATAAAAACTGTAATCAATATCTTATTATGGATTTTTTTGAGGTAAATTAGCTTTTATTCCACAGACACCTATACATTTTCTTGTTTTAGTGAGCCTTTTCTCACTGACCATCTACTCCCTTTTCATTTAATCTCAAGTCAAAAACCAGATCTCACGATTTATTTTGAAAGGAAGCAAAACAAATGAAATTTTCAGATGAAGATGAAAGTCTGTACAGTGGAAGCACCAGGGAGCCAGGAGACCCCAATGGTCTCATCTGGCTGTGATTTGAGAGATCTGAGACTGAAGAGAGACTTCATTTCAAGCTGTAGCCACCCCTTCCCTTCCAGCCATGGCTGTACCGTGCCTTTTACTGAAATAAAATGGGTAATCTTTGGTACAGCTCAGCTGTAACTCAGGAAGGAGGAGCAGCTGCAAGAAATGAACTGTGGAGTGATACTGAACCCCATGCTGATTTCTCTAAACAATATTCCAGACAAGGAGAGTTTACAGCCCCTGTGAAAAACCCTTATAAACTCTGAAAAGTTCAAAATCCAGAGCAGACCTCTTGCTCTCAACCTGGTTTTCTTGAGTCATTATTTTTAATTAGTATTTTTTTTAAATAATCTTTTTTTTCTTCCTTATTTTGTTAAAGCTGTAACAGAAGAACTGCAGTGAGCAACCCAAACGAATGACCAATATTTAGGACTGAACCCGTAGCAAAATCAATAAATTTTTATTGTTCTGGTTGCTGGGCAATAAGGTTACAGTAAGGATATCTCAAAATTTTCAAAGACGTCTTTATCACAATCTTCATTAAATAAAAAAAAATGTGCAGTTTGAAACAGTGAACAAATCATGTTCATACTATTATGTAATGTGTTAAAATAATAGAAATTAAATTGGGAGGCTTCCAGTAGCAATGCAAGACTGAATTGAAATGTGATGGATGGGTTCAGAGAGATGAAACTCTTTGGAATAAAATAGGTAAAAAAATGAAATTACAACAAGAAACTGTTCAGAAGCACAAATGAGCTTGATGGAAAAAGAAAATGGGAAGAGTAGCAGTCTGGAATTGCAGAGCAGGAGGCATCTTTATTGTCATGTTGCTGCTGCCTCAACCTGATGTCCAGGTTCACGTGGCCTCTCAGTCTCTGTGTGCTCCAGGGCTTCTTCAAGGTATTTGGCCAGGGAAATCAAAAGCAAAGAAATCAATGTCCTTATTTTGTATCCCATGGGGTTTTTTTCATGGACAGGACTGAGCCAGACCTGCTTTCCATCAGCCTCCTGTTTCTAACTCTCTGCACCCACGAGCTCCAAGGAGGCCAAATTGACCCCACATACAGCACAAGCTCATCTTTATCCTGCACCAAAATTTCCTTCTTCTCCAGAGGCTTTTCCAAGGTTTCCCACATCACCAACTAAGCAGACAGATAAATTCAGCACCCCACTTTCACTTCTCATTCCACTGCCAAGGTGAAGCAGCCAGGGGCCAAACCCTTCCCTGCTACACTCTCTACAAACTCACAGCTCAACCGTTTATTGCTATAATGGGTTTAAATTATCAATCTTCTTTTTTTCACAGGGGTTGATGGTATTTATGGTGTGTTTAGGAGCTGTGGGGGAAAAGGGACAGAAAATTCATGCTGACCTTCCCATCCTGCAGTGTCCAGGACATTTTCAGTGTGTGGAAATGCTCAGCTCTGTGGAGGAAGGCACTCTGAAGGATCTCGGTCAATCAGCAGCCAACATTTGCTTAATGTCCCGTTAATATTTAAACAACAAATCTGTCAACAGATTAATTGGCACTGCCACTTTCCAGCAGTTTTATGGGCACTTCAAACCACCAGCAGTCTATTGCTAAAAAGAAGCATGTAGCATTTAAATATGTATGCATACAAGATAATACGGATATTAAGCACCCTGAAGAAAAAACGGAATTGTAATCATGCTGTTCTTGTGCTGAATTCCCAATGCTTCCTGCTTTCTCTAGAGAAGTGTTGTCAGAAAGAGGTCATCAAAAATATTTAGGAATTACTTGGGCACTTTTTCCCATGGCAGAGAAGACATTGATATCAAGGATCAAATATAAACTGGAATGAGCAAGGAGGGAGAGATTTTAGATAATGTAAGAAACCATTTTGTGGAATCATAGAATCATTAAGGTTGGAAAAACCTCTGAGACCATTGAGTCCAACTGGTAACTCAGCACCAGCTCTCACTGGGGGCTCTCCTATCCCTTTCCCAGCTGCTATTGAGGGAACCTGGACAGTTTAGATTTCAACTGAGGCTTAAAACTGAAGTTTGGTGAAGGGAATTTTACCTGTGGTATAGCACACCACTCAAGCCTCATTTACTTGAATTCAATGGCTTTCCCACCTCTATTTTGACAGGCACATCACAGTTAATTACAGGAATCATTCAGTGAAGTGGGCATAGATTAATGCCTGTGCTTGCTCAGATCCATGCCAATAGATCTGGGAAAAAATTTGCATGAGTGACAGACACTACAGTGCATAATTCCCCTGCTCCACTCATTAGCCAAGCATGTACCAGTTTCAGGAGCACTGATCCAACCTTATTTGCCCTGCAGAAAGATAAAATCCACAAACAAGTGGGAAAGAGAGGAAAATGGGCACAGAGATAGAGACTGCAGCCCCTAATTGATCCTTCACAAAATGTATTTACTTTGTTTTTGCTCCCTGCTGAATTCATTAGCTCTCACTTAGCACCATTCTTTGGTCAAATGCTCAGGGAGGAGATAAATTGAAGCAATTTATTCTATGACTCATAAAATACTGGTTTATTTCCACTTTTTGACTATGCAAGCCATGAAAGCACTTACTCTTTGGAAGAGAAATAGTTCTCCTGGCCTTCAGAGGTTGTTTTGGAAGAAACTCACACAAATGTGTGTCTGTGTGTGTGGGCACACTCATGGCAAATTTCATAACAATTTCATAGTGTCACTACCAACAGCTTAGGAACAAAATACAATCAAGGCATTTGAAGTTTCCTGCCAATACTCCAAGATTTTTTCTAGAGCCTTTCTCACTGGCACTGCAGATTAGAGGGGTTAATCAAACCTTCCTGTGCTCCATCAGATTCCCTTCCTCAGCCAGAGGATAAGTGAATGAGAAAGAGCTACATTTCATGTTTATAAAGACTCACAGCTCTTAATTTTACTTTTAATTTTAAGCAATGAAGTAATGCTTGTGTTCATTCAGCATATGTTCTGTGCCTCTTTGGTAAAGCAGGTACCTGCCCATATGGGAGCTAAGACCACATTTATGCAAGATCTAAATAAAAAGGATTTTGAGATTTACCACTGGGAAAGCTTTTTAAAGTTTACCTATTTACCCTACCAAGCCATCACTCCTTGTTTAATGAGTGTTTTCTGGCTCCATCTCAGGGCTGTTTCTTCATTGTGGATTTCTGTAATCAACATTTCACTTCAAACTTAACACAATTATTTGGCTTTACAGCTGGTGTTTGAACTGAAAACTGATTTTTTTTTAAAAAACAAAGACACATTCTGAGATATTTGATGCTTACTTTTATTTCCCTTGCTGGGCTGTTACTGAACACACACTCCTTTCTCCTGTAGTGCAATGTTCCAAATGCCAATAGCTTCAGTTGAGTTTGAACTTCAGAAATGGGCAAATTCTAAACTTCCAAGAGTCTTTGATCCTTTAGAAGCTCATTAAAGTTGCTCCTGAATACAACACTCTATTTCTGCAATCACTTTTCCAATTAATGCTAATATCACTTATTAGTAAATGTGTGAGTTGCCATGGCCTGATTATTTGGAATAAGAAGCTATTCCTGGTTTTAACAAAGGAGCCACATCAATAGAGCTTTGATAAGATTCTGTTACGTGGCTGCAAATTAACTGGCTCTGCACTGATGCCTGGAGAGGTTACCTGGAACAGAGGCTGGGCAGAGTTAAAGGAATAAAGAAGGTATTTATTAAAAGGCCTTCAAATCATAAACCTTGGGCAGTACAAGAGCCTGGCCAAGGCTCCACCCAAGATGGACAATGGGTCACGAGTTTTCACACTTTTATAAGTTTTAGTCCATTTACATTTTGGGGTTAATTGTCCAGTTACACCTTCAGGTTATGCAGTCCCATCCTCCCAGATTGCTCTCCTCAATTTGTTGTTTGCACTTTCTGGGCCTGAAGCTGCCATGGTGTCCTTGATTCTGGGGCTGGAAAAGGATTGTTTTGTCTGACTGAACTGTGAGAACTTACTAACACTTATATGAAGTTCAGAGTTATATACTAATGCAATACAGAATCTGGAAAACATGAAAGGTAAAACTTAAGGCATCATTATCATGAATAAATTATTTAGTGGTAAAAGAGACAAATTCTCTCAAAGACTCCCCCCCCCTTCAGCTGGAAAGCTGGCATCATTGTTCCTTTGCCAGAGTCTTTCCAATGGAAGAGAGAAGTATTATTTTCAGATTTTTTTCTAAATTATTATTGTTGTTGTTGTTGTTTAAGTTACCATTCCATTACAAGTTTTCTTCCCTCTGCACCTGAGGGAATGAGAACACCAATAATATGGAGATTTCTGTCTTCAAGGAAAGACATCAATATTTGATGAAGAGATATAATTCTAAGGAAACCCTGGTATGGTTATAATTAACACCTCCAAGGGTGTCCATTTTCATTTCTTTCTAAGCTGTGTTACAGCTTTAAGTATTAGCAGAAGTCAGCTGAGAATTTACAGCTTGGACGCTCAAATAGAAACAGCTTCTCCTAAACTGTACCAGAGCTTAAAATGCAATTATAAATCATGTATTTAATTACACTGCAATCTCTCTGTATACACAGAATATTCCAGTTAGCATAATCAATAGGAAAGACAGAGAAAGAATCAGTGTGAACTCTGAAATCTCAGATATAACAGTTAATTTTCCCAACACAAGCACCAAAGCCAAAACAGCGCTCCTCAAATCTCAGTTGCTGCAATAAACTTCTGGAGAAGCAGTTTGCCTTCAGAATACTTTTCACTTAGTTTTGAAATCTGCAGTTCAGAAAGAAATGAGAGGAAATGGTTGTTTGCAGTCTCCATCCATGCAGATATTTGAAGCCCAAGGGCACAGTCTTTGCAGTCTGCTTTTCACCTCTGCTTGAGGGGGTTGTACTAAATAGTCTCCAAAGATCCATCCCTGTATCATCCTTTCCATGACTCTGTGAAGTTATGGATAGTTATCCCAGAACAACACAAAAAACAAATATCAGACAAAAATAATTTAATAGCTTACATTTCTAAGCACCTAAATTTCTTAACAGCAGCTGTCTTGTACTGACACACAAGGCAAAGATCAGGAATCGTGTTCTAGGAAAATTAGACCAATAAAACAATCTTAAATACCCTTAAGAAGATCTTTAAGAAAGATCAAGCATATGCATGGAAGTGTTTTTTAGGTTTTGGGGGTAATTCTAAAGAGATCTTCAAAGGCAAATTTACCAGAACTGGACAGAGATTTTCAGAATATTGCTTTACTGGGAAAGCAGTTATTCTAGTACAAACAGGTAGGACGAAGAAAGACAAAAAATAGCAGTTAAATGACAAAAGAATTAAGTTTAATTTACTCTAATTAACCTAGAGATAAATTGGTCTTTGCCACTATATTCTGGCATCACACTATGGTTTTTATAAGTTATTTTTATTGGTCAATCCATCTTCAATTCGACTTTCCTTCTTAAGTCCTCATTACTATTTCACAGCTCAATAGCGTTTTTTTTCCATTGGACATGTTAAATGGGGGAAAAATAAAATGGATCAATACAGCAACTCAATTAATTCCTCATCTTAAATTCTAATAAAATCAATTTGGAGAAGTGTCGTATCGTTAAGCTTACATCATAATGCAGTAATTAGAAACAACTTTCATCTTGCTTGTTCCTTTGAAGATTTTAATGGCAATCAATTAAACATGCTTTGCTTCTCCATTAAAGACTTCCAAAATGGAAATTGGATGAGAAGTTAAAGATAAGGTGGTTGATTGCACAGTCTTCCCACCCACCCTCATTTCAAATATTCCCCCAAAATCTGCAGACTCACCATTAAAAAGTTAGCATGAGCATAGTAACCAGCAATAAGTTTCCAGTGAACAGATCATGTTCTAATAGAGTGCTGCAGCACTTTGGGATTTGCATATTTACCAAGCAGAAATTGTGGTGATGCTCACTGAACTCAAATCTGTTTTCAGTTTTACACACAGACACCTTTAGGAGTTTAGCTATTTTTAATTAAAAAATAAGCTTCTCTGTGTACTATTTAAATTAAAATGTTTCTGCAGGTCTTAGAGAGAAAAGGATAAACATGATGTTTCATTAACAGTAATAACTGCAGCTTAGCAGTGATCCCCCTATACCAGGTACTGCACAAAAAAAATGAAAGAGGACAGACCCAAGTTCAATTTTTCTCCAGTTTAAACATAAACCACCAGGTACCTCCACTAAGTTTGTCCTGCTAGGGATTTATGCCCAGGAGGAATTCGCATTCAAAAAGAAAACATGCACACCCAGTCAATGGCTAAGCATCCAATTAGCTGCTTCTCTCTTACATCAGAAAAATTCAAATTCCTTAGTTGCTTGTGTTTCACCTTATTAAATTCCAACAGCATCTCTCCAGATGTCAGAACTGCACACGCTGTCCCCAGTGGTGTCCCAGCATGGACCCCATATCTTCACACCCTCCTCCCCCTTGTTATCACCCCATGGTGCCTGAAATGGTTCTCAAAGAGGCTTTTTCAGGTTGTCTGAATTGTTCACAACTTGTGTATTAACACACAACAGATTATAGAATCACAGAATGGTTTGGATTGGAAAAGGACTTTGAAGATCACCTTATTCCAACCCCCCTGCCATGGGCAGGGACACCTTCTACTGAAACAGGTTGTTCAGAGCCCCACCCAACTTGAACACTTCTGGGAATGGCACATCCACAGTTCTCTGGGAAACCTGTACCAGTGACTCACCACTCTCACAGAGAAGAATTTTTTCCAAATATCTGATCTAAACCTACTTTCCTTCAGTTTGAAGCCATTTCCCCTTGTCCTATCCTTCCATGCTTTTGTGAAAAGTCCCTCTCCTTTCTTGTGGCTCCTTTCATCAGAAGCAGATCAGAATTATTGCCACTGAGATCATCACAGCACAATAGAGGGTTTGGATTAACTCCAAACCATGAATACCATTTATTCTCCAGATCTTTCCATTGTCTCTTGTTTCTTATTTTCATTCATTTAACTATCTGTCCTTTCTACAGTAGAATAAAAGACTAATATTTAAGTAAAAAGCTCTTCCAAGAATTGAACAACTTGTTCTTTAGTCAATGTCATTGGAATTTTATAGATAAAACTATTTCTGGATATGTCAGTAAAAGAGACCTCATTGTGCCAACATTTGCAGTCAGCCTGAGTATTGATGAAAATATGAAATGGTATAATTAGAGTTCATTGTTATAATTAGAGTTCATCACTCTTGAGTTCATTAAAAGTTAGCATTTTGTTGAAAATGTAAGATCAGCTTTTGTTGAACAATTTTTAAAATTCTTCCTTGGACATCTTATGAAATATTAGTATGTGAAAGCAATTCTATGCTTAACTTTTCCTGAACTTTCTTACACTTTGAATAGAAAGTGCAGAAAAAGTTAGGAAACTGCTTTAATGTAATGCAGTCATAGCTAGAGAAAAAATCTAAAAGGAGGAACAAGAGCCAAAGCAAAAAGGACAAACCAAAAGTGGAAGAGAGGAAAATTTTCTTTTTGGTTTTAAAAATGGCACCTCAGAGAAAGGACCTCAGATTAAAAAATATTGATTTACAACATTTCTAAATAAACTTAAATTATTCAGTCAAAACCTTGTGTGAGTTGGGTTCATCTCATCAAAAGGTCTAAAGGCCTACACCTGAACTAGAAATGAGTGTGCTTTTAGAGTCAATGGGAAAAAATAGTTCATCTTAGGGTATAACTCAGATGTTAAAACCAGTCAGATTTATAATGTCTGTTCCTTTGCAGTGCCTGCAAGGTGAGTCTGGTGTTTCCAACACTGAGCAAGGCACCAACCTAAGGGAGGTGACATTAATGCCACCTCTGGATTTTCAGCCCTGTCAATGTCACAGGAAATCTTATTTAGAAGGAGAAGAGGTGCAGGGTCAAACATCTAAGAACCTACAGGCAGGTGGAAGCTGTGACAGGATGAGACAGCAGAATTACTGGGTTTGTGAAAATCACAGAATCAGAATGGTTTGGGCTGGAAGGAATCTCAAAGCTCGTCTTGTTCCATGGGCAGGGACACCTTCCACTATCCCAGCTTGCTCCAAGCCCCATCCAGCCTGGGGCTGGACACTCCCAGGCATGGGGCAGCCACAGCTTCTCTGGGCAAGACCTCAGAGGTTTCCGTGGCTGCATGAACAGCAGAACTGGAACCATCCTCAGGTCATTTTTCAGAAACTGGTATTGGCAATAACTTAACCTGGACTTCACTTGGAGTTTATCAGTACCCCGAGTTTTTGCATCAAATGATCAAATTGTTGAAAAATCTCTTTTTACATCGCTCAAGTGGTCTTTGCACCTAGGAGAACATTGTGCTTTTACTTCATAAAATTTCTCCAGACATCCACAGGTGTAAATATCTGACAAATTAATTCCACATCAGTGTCAATGCCTGAACTTGGCTTTGAACAGGTTATCAGAACTGAGTCATTTTCAAAACAGCTCATGTGAGAAACACTCTACAGCTCCTGGATGTTTCACAGAAAGCCTCTGGAGCTGCATCCCCTCGGCCACTGTCAGAGCTGCTACTGGGTTAAATAAAGATACAAGGGCACTGGTAACTGAAGTCTGTTAAAACAGAGGTCTAAGAGAACTCCCACACACCACTAGAGAGATCAGCACTGCTTTAAAAATTATCAACCCACAGCAAGTCCATCACTGAGTTTGTATTTTCAAGACAAAGGATAGGGAGCTGATTGCTCAGAAAGTTTGGGGGGAAAAATTAAACCGAACTCGTTTCCATTAACCCTGGCCTTGGATCTGCTCTCAGGGACAGCAATCACAGGATGTATTTGCCAGCCACAAAGCCCCGGAGAAACTGTTTGCTTGCAGAAGTCAGATCACAGTTCAGGAGTTGGATGTACAGACCCAAACCTCACAAACAGCTCCCTGGCTGAGCAATAAATCCCATTTAAACTTGTCCAGAGCACTGAGCTGGATGTGAATTCCTTCACAAAACAACTTTGTAGGTCCTTTCTTACAAGCTTTTCCCTCAGCTCTGCCTTGCAAATGCTTTCTTGGCACAGCAAATACCAGTGGATTTCATCCCTGGAAGTGTTCAAAGCCAGGCTGGAAGGGCTTGGAGCAACCTGGTCTAGTGGGAGGTGTCCCTGCCCATGGCAGGGAGATGGAACTAGGTCATCTTTAAGGTCCTTTCCAACACAAATTGCTCTGTGGTTTTATGATTATTCAGTGTTTTATTCCTCTATTCAAGAAGTGCAATCAAGCAACTGTAGTGGTACCATGAGTCATTGGAGATGCTGGAAGAGAAGGCAGGATAAGGTTGAGTCAAAACATTGAGCCAAAAACACCTGAGCAATGCTCTCCTTACAAATACCCACCACAGGATATGCACCAAAGCCAGAATTCATGCCAGCATCCCTGGAGAACTTTGTGATGGGGCTCCTGAGATGTTAAAGGCTGTCCTTTTGTTGTGCTCTAGAGAGAAATCAAGCATGAAGGAAAGATTATTTGAAAGATTATTTATAAGAAAATGCCAGGAGTTAGCAAGAACTGATTGTGTGATTTAAATTCTGATGGAGTGTCACAGTACTCTGCTAATCTGTGCCATTCCCAACCAGGTATCTGAGATTCACTAATGAAGAAGTGCAACACATCTTCTACCATTCCTTAGCAACACAAGGCTCCTCAGATTTTGGAAAAGAAGTTTTACAGACAATTAACTGTCTAAAAGTCTCCCAGGTATTATTTTGCAGTATTAACCTAAAGGAATATGCCAATCTCTGATTAGAAGATGAATTTTCATAAAAATACCTGATAAAAGTCTTAATTTTAAAAAAACTTTTAAAAAATTTCTTTTCTACTGCTTCTATTTTCAGATAAACATACAAGTCTCTTAAAGAAGATCACATCACATAACTACATTATCTACCTTAGCCACAGTTGGCATCTGATCTTTCTGCAGAAGCAGAAATACAAACAAAACAGAAAAACTGAAGAACATAATAAAAAAAGGATTGGATTGCTTAAGAGAGACACAGAAAATTCTTAAAGAAATTAATTTTACAAAGAAATTAGGGGAAAAAAAGCAAAAGCCTACAGAAATCCTTCAAACAGAGAAGCTGCAAAATTCCCATCAATAGAGATATTTAAGGAAAGGTTAGACTGGTATGGTTTGAACTGAAGTCAATACCCTCTTGAGGAAATGGCTTGACCAGAAATCTTCTCTAGCCCAGCATTTTCTACAGCATTCTCACCCTCTTCACCTCTTCTATGCCAATTACAAAAGCTGAAGCTGCACAATGGGAATTTTGCATGCTTGATTTTGAGCAGAGCAAGGGGTTTCTCCATGTGAGACCTGCAGGCAGAGTTTTCTGTGGCTTCATTTTCTATTTCCATTGCCCAGATCCTCAGGCTGTTGTGGGCTGGGTGACAGCCTGGACAGGTGGCTGTACCTTAGTCCTTGGGTCATCCAAAATTTCTTCTCTGTAATCATGAACTTCTGAGTTAGATGTCACAGAGGCACCTTCCTCTAGGGAAAGGAGTTCTGTGCAGGCTGTAAAATGAGATTTTTGCTTTGCTCTTTATGTAAGAGTTTAGGGATAAAGACCAGGTTTCAGGTTTTTTTAAAACAAAGTGGATAATGTTATTTGTGTTATTTTCTGCACATGGAGGAACTCTTGTGCCAGGGAATGGCCCAAACAACAACCAGACAGAGAGCAACAAACTTTAAAAATGTTAAATATTATAAATTGCTTTGATTTATGCATCCCATGCTGCTATTCATCAAGCAGCATCTCTTTCTCCTCCCTGCCCCTGAAGTTACCCTCTAATTAAGGAAGGCTTAACTGGTTGTCCAGGTTTACTGAGTTAGATCCTGACATTTATACTGAAAATCAGATGTGCAGTGATTTTCAAGTGCTGAATCAGGTCCTAAATCAAAAGATAATACTGTGTTCAAGCTCCTTGTTCTTATCAGAGGTGGCCTGTAAACATCCCACTTCAGCTTTAACATGGTCTATTTAGGAATTAAACCATTTTAAGCAACCGTTCATTAATATTGTTATTGTTAATATTATCTCTTCATTTTTATGAAATCGTGTTTGTGTATAATTTTCATGCTTATGAATCTTTGGTAGACCTTTACAAGGATTTGTCTGAGGCTGAGCAGCACAAGTGGCTTTATCTGTCCCTAGTGGGCAGTTTTCCTCCTTTACTCTCACACCTTCTCTCTCACTGTTTTCAGATGCTTTTGCACGTTCCTTATTCCCAAAACTGAGAGCTCTGCCATTTTTAATTCCTACAGATCCCCACCAAACAGAGTCCTGACCCTCTCATGAGAATCCCTGGTGCTGCAGTGAGGCAAATTCCTCACACAAGGCTCGAGAGTTCCCCTCCTGCTGGGCAATTTTGCTGTTGGCCACTGTGCCATCAGCATTCATAATTTCCAGGAGTGCTTCAGTGCAGCAGGAAAAGCTTGGGAATGAGAAGCAGGCACAGAAAAAGCTCTGAAGTGTGGAGAACAATCTGCTGCCCAGCAGAGTTTGCAGTAGACATCTCAACTGGGAGCTCTGCTCACTCATCATCAAACCCCTGGTTTGCTTCCAGAGCCTTTGCTCTCCAAACCTTTGCCCATCTGAGGACTCAACAGCCTCTGTGGCAGTGGCCATTTCTGCTCAGGAAAAAAGAAATACAACTTGGAAAGAACACCCCTAGAGTGGGAAGTGGTCCTTGGAAGTGTTCAAAAGGTGTGTGTGTGTGTGTGTGTGGATGAGGCACTTGGGACCATGGCTGAGTGCTGGGCTTGGCAGTGCTGGGCTAACAGTTGAACTTGATGGGTTTAGAGGTCTTTTACAGCCTAAATGATTCTGTGGTCCACTTTCTTTACAAAGAAAACATCTGTGTAGTCTCTGTCCCTGGGGCTGTGACGTGTCTTAGACCCTGGTGGCAATTAGGACACAGGAGAGTCTGATGTTCTCCCAAAATTGCAAAACATTAAGTAGAATAGAGACAAAACATGACCCATCTTTCCTGCTGCCACCATGCTGGTGTCACTGTGCTCTCCTGTGGCTTGCCTTACAGAGCTTGGGGATAAAATGGGAAGCTGTTATTGGGCTCTTTCATAATTATTTATATATCACTCAATGCACAGAGATAAGGGAAAATATAGATTTTTGTCAGCGTCTGCCTCACAAACCAAAACAGCCACAGGAATTTTGTTGCTTCCCAAGATGACAGGAAAAATCAGAGACATCTCATTGTGTATGAGTCTGTTCTACTGTGCATTTCAATTACTCTTGTCGTTGAAAACATCTTATCATGCATTTACTAAAGAATCAACATCTCCGCTTGCCTGACCCCAAATTTCCCTTTCCTATCCTTAATCAGTACAGCTGGCAGAAACAGCCTTGATTATTCTCCATAAGATCTGATATTGATTTGAACAAAAAGCCTGTTTGAGGAGGAGCTGAATTCAGAGTGAAAATCAGTGCCAGATAGGAATTACATCCCTCTTCTAATGCACGTGGAAATGTGCAGAGAAGGAGGTTGAAACAGTGGAGGAATCAGAAGAATAAAGTTTATATTTTTCTACAGTACAGGGACTAAAGCCCCTTGCAGTTGCCAGAGACATTCAATCTCATCTTTCAAAACACCTTTGCCAGGAAGAAAAGTTCTACTTAAAGTAGAGAGATGTAATTACACTAAATTGTGCAGAGGTAAATGAGACTCAGTCATGCATGTGGGTCTTAGGAGAAGAAAATGGGGCAGATTCTGTGGTTTCCATGGGATTAGTCTTCCTGTGAATCAATTTGATCTGAAAAGCTGGGCTGAGCAGTCTTTCTGGCTTTTATTATTACAGCATCAGGAAATTGCAGAGACTTGAGAGGCTACCCACAAACCAAAAAACACTTTTACAATTCTCAGACACTTTTGCAGCCTTTCAACAAAATTTAGGGATTTAAAGTGCCTGTCTTTTGGTGTGCTGTACATTTTCTGAATTTTGTTGTAAGTGCCTCCAATTGATTAAATGAGCTGCTTTTATTTATTTTTGTCTTCAAGTCCTGTCTTTTTACCACCATCACTACCTGCAATTTTTTGAGAGTTAAGGCAGGAAAGTGAAGACATCTTCTCTGTGACTAGCAGTTTGTGATCCAGAAGGGGATGAAACACTAATGCATCTCCTGAGGAGCAGAGAATGAGGGATTGTGCTGTACAATAGGAAGTAGAAGAAAACATAAAGGGTAGGGAAGCCATAAAATGACCAAATTCACATACAACAGTAAAGGGCTGTTGAAGGCTCTGCTGCTGGGACAGTAGAGACAGGAACTAGAGCAGTGGAATGGTTATTTTTCAGAGTGCTTGCCTCTTGTCCATGCTGCTATTTTCTTTAAATGAATCTGTATGTAAACAAATAGATTTCTAAATCATTAATTTGAGTAGCAGCGGGTTCTGATCTCTGTGCATATGCAAATACAAGCACATGGATTAACCATTTTATTCCAGGCCCTGGAATTGGGGCATCAGAAGGTTGAGGCATCAGAAGGAGGTGAACAAGTGAGGAAAGAGTACAAGAGGTCCTGACAGCAGAAGAGTCCATAATCCTTCTCTGGGCAGAGCTATAATAGATAAGTGTGGAAAGTGTTTAGTAAAGTCAAGGGCAGGCCTGAGCAAAATCTCTACCTCTCATATTTCCAGAGAGCTGGAAATCAATAGAAATAACCTTTCAGTGTCAGTTTACCTTCAGGAATACAAAAATTGCTGAATTTGTGAGAGGTGAAACACCTGCAGGAAGCTGGAGAGATGCAGAACCTCAGCAAACATAAGCATAGGAGAACCCTCTGAACTTGGCTTTGAAATTTGCCTCTGGAGAACACCTTGAGAGAGATGCAAGACATTACACTCTGTGATTTCCTTTGCAAGCCAGGACTGAGTGAAAAAAACTAGCTGGTGTCCTAGAATCATGCCAGGCATCTCCCCATCCAAACCTCATAAAATCTCAGATGGACATCAGGACAGGTTTTCTCAACATGTTACCACAACTGGTCCCTTTTCTTGTCTCCTTCTCTGCATGTGGCTGGACTCAGATGAGTAATTCAGGCTCTCCTCTGTCTATCCTCAAAGCTTTCTGCATCACAGCCTTTGCCTGGTCTTTGAAGCTGCTAAATTTAAGCAAGAGCTGCTGTTTTTCAAGCTCTCTTGTGTCTATTACCTCTCTGTAGGCTCACAGCTCTCAGACTCCCTTGAACCTTTATTGCAAAAACAAACACCAGTCCTTGTGACTTTCATCCATGGCACTCTTCTACCAAAGGCAAATGTGTTACATGAAAAAAAAATTTGTTTTTTGTCTCTGGAAACCAGAAAAGGGTGGAAAATACCTAATTAAGAGTAAGGTGAAGTTATTTTCATTTCTTTTTTTTAAGTTTAATGAAGTCCACAGGAAAGAGGAACTATAAAGTGAGCAACCTACTTTAGTGGAAACTGTCTCTGACCACAACAGGAGGTTGGAACTAGATGAGCTTTAATGTCCCTTCCAACTCAAACCATTCTATGATTCTACAACAGCTCTGTCATGACTGAATGCAACACTACCAGGAAAAAAAAATGAGACACAGGTCTGAGTTACTGCAGCTCCACAAGCTGTAGGTCACCCATTGACAAAAAAAATGGAGGAAGTTTACATTGACACAATTCTCCTCACTCACTATATGTCAAAAGAAGTCCCTGTGATTGATAAACTGTGCAGCCAGTGCAGGGTGAACTCACTTTGCCTTGGTAACTCCACTTCCTTGTGGGGGCCTCCAGGATGACCATTTTAGCAAACTATTTAAAATACTGACAAAATGAAATTTGGCTCCAAGATAATTTCCTGAAAGTCATAGAATAAAGGGTAACAACATCAAAATGATATCACAAGCCCACTGTCTACTTTTTTATTTCTCTTAAGGACCAAGTGGGAGCCCAACAGAAAAACATGATGCAAAAAAGCCTGTCTGGATGCTGCTGGTACTGCAGGCTTTTTTCCCATAAGCTGTTCTATTTTCCTGACAGAACTGCAAATGCTCTCTGCCTTTCTCAGAGCCTTAATGCATCACATACCTGCAGCAGCAGAGTTTCCCTGGGACAGGTCCCTTTGCTTGGCTGTACAGCTCGGGTTGGAAATTGTTTTAGATTAATAGAGCCTGTCACTTCTACAGTAACAGCTGTTACTCACAAAATTGGACATTTTCCAGCTAACCACTGCTCTGAACAGAAGAGTAAATAGAGACCATTTAGCAGAGGCAAGAAGCTCAGCACTGCTGGAGGATCAGGACTGTCACAGGTGACAGGTGTCCTCTGAGTGGGGAGTAAGGTCAGGCAGCAGCAGAGTCCCCCCATCTGCTGCTTCTTCAACACTAATTGTCAGCCTTATGCTTTACATTGGTGATTGCCTCGGGTTGGATCAAGCCCTGACGTCTCTCGTCTGGAATAAGCCTGCTGAAAAGAGAACAGAAACTTTTGAAAGATGTTTGCAAGCTGTTTATCCAAGCAGCCAGACACTGGAGGAGCTCACCTAGGGAAAGGTGTAAGCCCTCCCTAAAAGAGCTTTCAAAAATAGGTTCAATGAGCTGCTGTAAGGTGACAGCTCTGTTTGTTAACATTTCCATGGAACATGGAGACAGCTTCAATATTCCTCTGTTTCTTGTGAAACACTGAGCTACTAAAAGTTGTTGAACTGCCCTGCTAGAAAACACAGATATATTGAAATGGTTAAAAAAATCAATGATCAAGCCATATGCTTATCTGAGTAGATAATATTTAAATGTCACAAAAAATCATTAAATCATTAAATCATGGAATGGATTGGGTTGGAAGGGACCTTGAAGATCACCCATTTCCAAACCCCTGCCATGGACAAGGATGCTTTCCACTAGACCAGGTTGCCCCAAGCCTCTTCCAACCTGGCCTTGAACACCTCCAGGGGTGGGGCATGCACATAATAATAACAATAAAATAATAATAAATAATACATAATAAATAATCATTATCAACATGAGGGTCTAGAATTGACCTGCTGTGAAAGACATTACTAACTTCAGACCATTTTCTGTTGGGCACATCACAGCAGAACAATTCTGGAAACATTCCCCAGGAAAGCCCAGAGATGAGAGGTGATGGCAGTGCTCTTGTTCCAGCACAAGCAATGAATTTGTGGCAGAAATTGCCAACTGAGGAACCATGCCCAGAATCTCAGGGTCATCTCATTCCAACTCCCTGCTATTGGCAGGGACACCTTCCACTAAACCAGGTTGCTCAGAGCCCCAACCAGCCTGGCCTTGAACAGTTCCAGGAATGTGGAGTACACAACCTCTCTAGGCAATCTGTGCCAGTGCCTCAACACCCTCACAGTAAAGAATTTCTTGCTAATATCTAATCTGAACCTACTTTCCTTCATCTTGAGGCCATTTTCCCCTGCCCTCTCACGACATGCCTTTGCCAAAAGTTGCTCTCCAGCCCCCTTTATGTACTCCCAATATCCCAAAATATCAGTGCATACTACAGAGCCCATCCCTGGCCAAGCATTTGTCCCAAACTGGATTTTCACATTAACTATTGTCATGTCCTTCATGAGAAGAAATTAGAAGAACATGAGAGGAAATGATAAGAACATGAGAAGAAATATCTATGAGCTCTATTTTTAAAGGGACACAGTACCCTCAAGCAATGTTCAGATCTGGGCTTTGTTTTCAAAAGTATTGAATGAAAGGCAGTGCTGGTGGGAAAGGGAATGCCGGTGCATTTCTTTATTTGTCAGACAATACAGGGCTTAAAAAAGCTCATTATTCTCATATCTACTATATATCCAACTGAATCAGGTCCAGCAAATGCATAGAACTTCATCATCATAATTTTTGGTATCTTTTCTATTGAGTAGTGAGGCGTGACAAAAAAAAAAGGTCCCTAAAATCAGATACTAATTTCAAAAAGGTTGACGCTGACAGAATTTTTTCACAGGCTTGCACTGAGATAAACACCCCAGAAGGCTGCTGCCATCTGATCTTCAAGGCACTCCCTGGCAAACAAACCCCTTTTTCTCTCTCATGAGGGTATGTTTGAGTGCCTCCCAAGAGAGGTCAGAACTGATGTGTGAAGGGTGCACCCACATCACACAGCCAGGGAATGACCTGCTGTGCTTCCTCAGCTCCCTGCCTGAGAGTGCCAGAGCTCTGTTCTCTCACACAGCTGATTCCCTTCTGCTTTATTAGCTGAAACTCAGCCCTGTATGGAACACAAAGAAATGAACTCCCAGGCCTTTTTTTTTCCTTCTCCTTTCTCAGTGCCTGTACTCTCATGCCAGCTAATTTAGAGGGGGAAATGTGCTGCGAGCTAAGAGAGCAAAACAAATGATTCTCCTTTCACTTCAGAACACTTCCAATTTCTCAATTTAAACTGCATTTGCGTTGAGCATCTCAGTGCAACCTCACAGACACAAAAAGAAGAGCCCCCACCAACACTCCTGCTCTATCATCACCATCCCCTCAATTAGAGATCAGCTCATCACTTGCTGAAAAAGTTTTGGTTTTATGACTGTTCTGTGACCAACCATACTCTTTGGAGGTCTTTATATCAAGCTATAGGCAGTGTCTTACACATAAATGTGTGGGTGGCAGTAAGATCTCCAGAGCCATAAGGAATGTAACGTAACAGACACTGCAGATAGAAATTCCTGTTATATCCACATCCCAGAAAATCTCTGATGTACCATCCACAGAGCTGTTTCCCAAGTCAACAGACCTTGGTAAGTGCTTCTGCTGCCAGGTAAACGAAAATAAGGCAGTATCAATCTGAAAAAGGCAATGGCAGCATGATAACTCTGCCACAGAGCTGAGAGAGCAAGGACGAATCTGCCCTTCTTGCAGTCTCTGTCCTGCTGGTGCTGTGCTGCAATGGTGAGTGATGACTTCACACTGGTATCCACACATTTGCTCCTATTTCACTATTGTGATGACAAGCAGCTCTAGGAAAGAGTGGGAGAAGGGAGCAGTGTGGGCAGGAAATGAGGGAGGAGGATTGGAGAGAGGAAGAATGCTAATGTGCAGCTGGAGAGGGATGTGGTCATAATAAAACAATGAGAGAGTGGGGAAAAAAAATCCGAAACTCCTATGCTTTCATTTTTAACCAAAGAATCCTGAGGACACTGAAAGCAATGTCCTTGTCAGGTCAGTGTCCAGTAGGATCCCTTTATTAAAGCCCATCAGCAGCATTGCCATCTGCCCTCTTTCCACTGAATGTGTCACCAGAAATTTAAACCATTTTAAACTTGCAGCCTCTGTAGGGAGCTGCTGTCCATGGGTCTCACTGATGGCTTGAGCACAATGGGGGCAGAGGGGACACAGAGCTTGCTCCATCCATCCATAGGTATGGAGGATAGTAGGTAGGCTCCATCCATGCCTTCATCTTTCTGTCTCTCAATCCCTTCATTCCTCTATCCCTCTACCCCTTCATCCCTCCCAGGGAAAGCAATAGGGACAAGGCTTGGCTGGGCCTGCCTTTCTGTTGTGACTTGTTGGAGGAACACATCCTTCCTTAGTCCCACTTCTCCCACTGCTGCACTTCATTCTCTAATGGGGATAAGACAGAGAAAAATAATGGGCTTCAAGTTTTCCCATGGAGCAAGTTCAAAGCAAACCCAAGATGATTCATCATGAAGGTGGGGAGCTCTTCACCACATGATGCTGAGTTTTCATGGGTATGTTCATGCCAGGAGAGCCAACGATTTTACAAAATACACAGAAGCCACCCCAGTCAGGAAATCTCTGAACACCAAGTGGTTGGACGACAGAAGAATAATTTAGTGAAATATGTTTACCTTGTTCTTATACCTGGTGTGACCCTGGTGTCACTGCCAGAGACAGGATATGAAGCTACACAGCCAATACAGCCTCTCTCATGTCCTGTTATCCCAGGAGCTGTTCCATACTCCATGGAAGCAGTATCTCCTTTTCCCTTCAGTAAACACACAACCCTTCCCTCCAACAGGCAGTTTTTTAAGTATGACCAACTGGTTTATGGTTTTTAAGTATGACCATCATCATCTTAACCCCTTTAACATCAGTGTCATGCCAGTCCCTCAGACTCTACTTCCCAAATTGGCCCCGTACTTCTAACACCATTTTAATCACTCACAGTCTCCAGGGACTATGACACCAGCTCTGCATTAATCTCAGTAATGCTTTACTCCTGCCTCAAGCCTCCCACCAAGAACATCAGATTCCCAAAGTCAGGTTTGGGAGATGGAAGGAAGGTGTAAAAAGCAGGGAGAAGTGATTTGGGAAAGGGAGGGTAAGTTAAATAAATCCACAAAACCAGCACGAGTTCTACTTTTCTCCTACTTTAAAGTTTGCACTGTTTTTTTTTACTCCTAGCTTACACTTTTTTCCCTAGTCACCAGTGCCAACATACCCTCAGAAAAGATGCCTTTAAAGCTTTTTTTGCTTTATAAAATGCTATTTTTGTTGTGAGGTGTGATGACTACCTAAAAATCTCTTGTACCCCTGTCAAAGACAGAAATCTATTTAAGGAAGAGGTCTTTTCTTAGGAAACAGCACGAGCTCAGTCCAAAATCACACATAATTGCTTCCAATAATTTGGACTGTCTTAGTCTTAGCAGTTGTTGGCCAAAAGCACCTTGTGTAGAGGGAAAAAGTGCAATATTTACAGGTTGGCTTAGGGCATCTCATTTAACAGTTCACAAACTATTCATGTTTTGCTTGCCCACAGATTTACCCCCCACTTCCTCAGACAAACGTGTCTGCAGGCAATACATGAGCTGAGATTGACCAAATGCCATTGACTCGATTCTCCTGCCAGAAGGGAGATGTAATATACACCCAGTACCCATTCAAGCACAGAAATTTCATCAGTCCCACCCTGGGGTTGCAGCATCTTCCTGCAGAAGCATAAGAAATTGTTTGGTCTGATGACAAACATCATCACAGCAGTGAATCTGCCTTTTCATGCAGCATTGCTGGGCATGGCTCCTTTTTTCATTTTGTGAAAATGGTTCTTTATTAGGTTTCTGTGATCCTGAAACTCCACCAGGGAGGGGAGTGTGTTGAGAGAGAACAAGGGACAGTCAGGCCACCCTGATTAATAGGACAATGATGAATTGTGTCCATGACCTGAGTCATTATTTGTGTTTTTTTCACCTCGATCTGAGGAAGTGGCAGAGCAGCCACTTGGTCAGGGCACTGCCAAGTCACAGAGCTCTGAGAGATGCACTTTCACATGCAGAAACAGTGGTTATTTTTCCTTTGTGTCACATTTCAGGACTCTGTGCTGTTTTCCCTGCGGCAGGAGAGGGAGGTGAGACCCTGCTGGCAGAGGTAAGATCACACACAGGTCCATGCTCAGAATATTTATTTAACAGGACAAGAGTGAGGAGAGGCAGTACAGGACATGCAAATCATGTATTATCCACAAAGGTTGCAGAGGTTGTCATCACAAGCTTGACAACATATTTAACAGCTTTCCTGGCATGCTCTGACTCCAGAGGCATCCCTGTTCTGCATCCAAGCCTTTGGCCACTGTGGTCTGCACTGGAAAAGTAAGAAACAGCCAGGCTTGGGCACTGATTTATCATTGACTGGACCACTTCCATCTTGGAGCAAATTTCAAGCCTTTCAAGGAGGTCTTTCTCAAGCAATGTCTAAATATCATTTGAGGAGCAGCACAAACCAGGGACTGCTCTCAAAGAGCAGGATGAATTGCCCTTTCCAAGTAAGGATGTTTAATCATACACACACCAACCTGCCATGTCCTCAGGACCAAGGAATGGACTTTGCCCCTTATTTGTCCATAAAACATTGTCACAGAAACCAGACTCTAAAAACAGCTGAATTTATTTGGGCATGAATAGTATAGCCCAGTGGTATTTTGGAGAGAAAATTAAGACAAAGAAAAACCATAAGCAGATCTTCTTCCTCCACACTTCTAAAGACTTTTGTCCACTGTAGTAAACTGCAAAGAGACAGCTATTTATGTGTGACCACTGAAGGCCACCCCTGCCCAAATATACCTTCTAACTGGAATTAGGACCATGACAGGAACTTCAGATAAGATAAAGAGGATACTATTGTCCAGTCATCCCAGGTCTGGGACGAAGAATGTGTCCACCACTGATACTGGAAGAGACACTGGAATGCTGATGGCTCAAACATTCAGGGGGAAGCTGCTGATGTGCAGAGCACCTGCCCAGGTGCAGAGAGAAGCACAGCCCACCTCAGGCTACAATTGGTGTTGAACAAGATAAGGAAAGAGGCAAACCAACATCCAGCTGAAACTCCCTGCCTCAGGGGAGGTACCTGGGCATTCCCACCTGAATCTGAGTGGATACAAATCCAACAGAGTTGGTGTTCCTGGGATTTCTCCAAACACATGATGAGTCTGGTCTGTGATCATCATTTTGATCAACAGACATCAAAATTGTAACAACCAAGTTTTATTGTGAGCCCTACAGGTGGTGAGATCTTTCCACTTCTATCTTTTCCTTCTCTTTCTTATGTTTTTGTAAGTGGTATCTTTATGCTTTTATATTGTCATTTTACTATAGATAACAATCAAAATGGGTCCATACCCATTTTCCTGTGCAGACAAATTGTTCTGCAATAAACCTTACATATGTATATTTGCAAACACTGATCACTTAGTGTTGTTTCATTCTAATCTCACCCAAGGAATTTATGAACAAGAACGTGGGTTATCCTGGCCTTCTAGGACAGGTCATACCGTGTGTCCAGCACTTCTACAGATATCCAGTGTTTGCTTTCTGTGCTCCTTCTGTTGCACAAGCAAGCAGAATAAAAAAATGGGATAACAACTCTTCACAGATTACATGCTGTGGATTTGGCTAGTTTGGTGAGATACCACTGCTTTCTGGATAGAAAAAATGTTGGACCTTTTTTGGCTTTATGTTTATATCTTCATTGAAGTTTTAATTTTCAAAATGAGCCCCAGCCAGTGCAAACTCATGGTTTTTACAGGGTTTTGAGTCCAGGAGGAAACACAAATTTCAGTATACTGCCTCTGCTTCACTGCAGTGGCTGGAATTAAATTCCCAGAGTTCTTCAAATGGAAGGCTCTGGAATTTTCAAAGGATAACTGCTTCATCAAGAACAATTGCTTATATGAATTAATTAGAGCTTTAGGACATGGAATTCCAACATGCAAAAGAAAGAAATCCAGCCTTTGCTGGAGGGCTAATGGAAGAGTTAATGACTGTGACAAAGTCGGTCCTGGGCTCCAGCCTTTGCTGGAGGGCTGCAGTGCCTGAGGGAAGTACAAGAAGGGTACCAAGAGAATGGGAATACTGATTTTGTCATCGAAAATATCTTGTCTCTTGATTTCTTTATCAAGGCAGAGATTTCTTTTGAACAGATCAATACAGTCCTGCTTTGACTTTCTTGTATGGGTGAAGATGGGCTTTGCACCACTGCTGTAAATTTTACAAGAGGAGATATAAGTTACATGAAACCACGTGAGTCAGGCAGCTCTCTCCAGTCAAGCAACTTTCCAGCCAAGGAGCAGGAGCACTTCACAGTAAAATCCATTGGCACTTGTCTCTTCAGCCAGATCTGTGTTTTTTTTGGCTTCTTTGCCTGTATTCAGACTTATGCACCTGCCTAACACGATGCAAGAGCAGCTGCACTGACCACACTTCAGTGAGATGACTCACACACTTATTCCTGAAAGGCTGGGATTTGCATTAGTAGGAATTTTAGATTTTTCAGTGGCCATATTCACCTAATAAATTAGACAGTTCTGACCAGTATTTAATTGTGGATCAAGCTTCCAAAAGAGATACAAAAATATGTATTAATAAAATAGTCTGGAGCTCTAGGACATAAAGGGAAGCTTTAAAGATGTGAAATCAAGTCCACAAACAGGATTTCAGAAAGAGAAATAAATAATTAATTCATTTTCCCTCCATGAGTAAGCAAACAGATGGGAAGTGATGCAGAGGCTTCAAAAGCAAAAATCATGAAGCTGTGTTCCTTAGGAATAAGCTGTGAGATCCATCGAGATGTGTCTCACTTGTTCATCAAACAGAGGCAACCCAAAAAGCTGGGTGAAATCCTGCTCTGTTGGATGCAGCTTTGGGAATTCTCCCTCTTTCATCTGGGGTTTCTTGTTTTTCTTGCAGGAGACCAGGGTGACCTTTCCCCATCTCCTTTCCACATCAATGCTGCAGAGCTGAGTGTGAGCTGACACAAACTGGGTTTACCAAGCAGCTTTTCACCTCATTGCTGGGGACTCCTCTGAAGATTGCCAGATGCTATGAGTGACCATTGCTCTTTGTGGCAAAAAATATCTACAAGCAGAGCCTTTGCTGGCATAAATTACCAGTTTTCAGCATCTGAGGACTTGCCTCTAGGTTGGTCACTCCAAGGTGGCAATTCAATCCATTTCTGATGCACTGTGTCATCCTGGGAGGTGTGAGCAGCCATCTCTACCTTCCCTCTGTTCATAATTTAGAGGTGATCTTGCAGTGTTCAACAGGTCTATAGGCTGGGATAAGGAAACCTCAGAACAAAAAGCTTTTTCCAAACATCTAAGACTCTCTCAACTGAGGAAATGGAGGTTTTTACAGAGCAAGAAGTGTTTCAGTCTAGGAATTGTAGTCTTAAATGCTGGTGAAAAAGGTATGTAGAGCTCCTAAGTGCTCCAGATCTTGCTCACACAACTCAAGTTTCCATGTTGATCAGGCAACTCACAGCTGCCTTCTTTCCTAGTAACTTGACTGGCTCAGAACTTGCTAGGAGAACCATGAATTTGGCACATTAACTGCGCAGAAACTCTTTCTCAACCCTCAGACTCTTCTCAGATCATCCAGTAGAAGCCAATTATTATAGCTGGTAGAGTTCAAAGCATTATTATGCACAAAACTTTCACACATGCTGAGAGTTGAATCTTTTTCTTGATCGTGGTGGGATTTTTCGTAGTCTTCTTAATTTCTAATTGTAAAAATGCATTTCTATAAAGGGTACATGTCAGAACAAATTCTCAACAAAAATAATCTCTTTAGGAACCTGTATTCATTCCATACAGCATTGGCAGGGATAAGATTATCTCACACCTAAGAATATCTCTGGTACATTTAAGGCACAATAACTATTGATTTTCTTGCACGAACAGAGAAGTAAATATGACTGAGATGATTTCACTGCTTTGAAAATTCCAGGAAGGAAGAAAAATAAATAAATTCAAGTCTGACAGTGTTTTGTCAGATGAAATCAGGAGGGAACAATATGTGCTTTCTGAAAACATAAGAGAGTCTTAAATGCAATGAAAAGATTCATTTGTTTGGTTTTAAACAAGAAGGAAACAATAAAGGCACAGTTGTAGCCACTGATAGTCGCTCTCTGGGCAGATGTGGTTGGTAGCTTTCTCCAGTTATGTACAACACATTGAAAGCAAACTTAGGAAAAGTAAAACAGGCAGTTTAAGAGGAAAAGAACAAACAACTGAGAAGTCTGAGAGCAGGAGTGTCAGTAGTTATTGTCTTTCTGAGTGCCAGAAAGGCATCTGAAGGTCAGTAACAGGAGGAGCACAGCCTCACAAAGTGCAGCGTGGCACTCATGTGTGAGCACTGAATGGGTTGGGTTGGAAAGGACCTTAATGATTCTCTAGTTCCAACCCCTGCCATGGGCAGGGACACCTTCCACTAAACCACGTTGTTCAAAGCTCCACCCAGCCTGGCCCTGAGCACTTCCTGGGCGGAGGCAGCCACAGCTTTTCTGAGCGACCTGTGCCAGGGCCTCACCACCCTCCCAGGAAAGAATTTCTTCCTCAAGGCTTATCTAAATCTCTCCTGTTTCAGTTTAAAGCCATTCTCCCTTGTCCTGTCACTCCATGACCTTGTCAAAAACCTCTTTCCTGATTTCTTGTAGCCCACCCCCCCCTCCCCCGCCCCAGTATCGAAAAGCTGCAATCAGATCACATTTCCAGGACAAATGCAGTAGCTGCAAGTTCTGGATTCAAAACAAAGGCTTTCGTACCCTGAGTTTAATTACAGAACAACTTCCTGAGTTGGACCTCTGTCTGGTGAGCTGGGGCAGCAGTTGCCTTGCAGGAGAGGATACGTTTATCTTCCAAGATGCATGAGAGGACACTATCCACTTTACTCTGGGTCTCACACATCTACAGCCACAGGGGGAGTGAAAAGCAAGGTCCTGATGTACAGTCTCTGTTCCCAGGGCGTCCAGGAAGACCAAGCAATTGAACTGGTTGATGGATTAAGGATGTGCTCATGCCCAATCATGGCCTTCTCTGGATGCTTTCTCCCTAGGGCAACTGTGTCTGCACTCCCATCACAGCTTCACCATGCTCATTTAGGGCTGATAATCATGTTCTTGCCCAAAAATACACTGCATTATTGCTTCCCTGTCTGGCAGCTTCAGCGAAGCACTGAGGAAGCTGGCTGAATGAGTGCATTTGCTCACCACATAAATTCCTGAAAGAAAAGGTTATGCAAATATTTCATTTCCACAGCAGCAGGCTTTGGCCTCAGGGCAACCTCTGTGGCTGTGTTATCTCTGCTAAGGGCTTCCAACTATGCTCAGATCTGGCATGTGAGATTAATAGCCATGTAAAGGGGTTAGGGTTTGTGCTGAAATATTGTTGAAAGGCATCACAGTGATTCCACTGACTCAAAGGGAAGGAGTCTTTCTATACAGTTCCAGTTTGGCCAGTGGGATGATTTCATTGCAAATCCTTCAGGATTACAAGTTCAGGACTTTCTGCAGTGCTCTTACATACAGCTTCTCCAAGGCAGAACATACTCAGTGGTACTCATTTCTCAGTAAATAGATGTATAAGGGAAGCAACCATATTCATGTAGCCAGACTCCTTGAAAGACTGAGAGAATTGAGATTGTTGAGTTTGAAAAAGAGAAAGCTCTGGGGAGGCCTTGGAGCTACTTCCAGCACCTGAAGGAATCTCACAAGGAAGCTGGAGAGAGACATTTTACAAGGGCACATAGTGACAGAACAAGAGGGGATTGCTTTAAGCTGAAAGAGGGTAGATTTAGATCAGATATTAGGAAGAAATTCTTTCTTGTGAGGGTGGTGAGGAACTGGCACATGTTGCCCAGAGATGTTGTGGATGCTGCAACTCTGGAAGTGTTCAAGGCCAGGCTGGATGGGGTTTTGAACAACCTGGTTTAGAGGAAGGTGTCCTTGCCAATAGCAGGCAGTTGGAATGAGATGATGGATGAGATGAGATGAGATGCTGGACACATCTCCTTAGTGGGCAATTTCTGCCACAAATTCATTGCTTGTGCTGGAACAAGAGCACTGCCATCACCTCTCATCTCTGGACTTTCCTGGGGAATGTTTCCAGAGTTGTGCTGATGTGATGTGGTTACCAGAAAATGCTCTAAAATGAGTAATACCTATTACAGCAGGTCAGTTCTAGACCTATATATTAAACTATGTATTTAAACACTTATGAGAACAAAAGTGGTGAGCAAAACCTAGTACAATCAGAGATCAGTTATTTGGCTCAGGGCCAGAACACAGTGACAATTTTCTAGCACTAGGGACTTCCTCAGACAGAGGTGTGACCCTTACATTTAACGGCTTTTGATAGAATTTTCCCCACCACACTTTTAATTTATCTACAGCTGTTTTAGTGCCTCCAGACTTCTGGTATTCTCACTTACCTGTGGCAATAAATTTAAAATATTCTTGAAAAAAAACAGGATGAAGAAATGGAAGAAAAATATAATTTGATGTGCAAACATTGAGATTTCTCTCTCTCTCTCTCTGTGTCCCTCTATTCATCTGATTTTCTGTAGACTTTTCTTCTGCTGGACAAAGATTTTCTCCTGTGTCCCTCACTGTGGATATGTCCTTGTCAGAAGCTGTCCTTGGAGCCAGACCCTCACAGACATTTGAGCACATTTAGCTTTTCTCTCCAGCTTTGGTTTATCTGTTTCCTGTCAAGTCCTGCAATCCCTCTTCATTAAAACAGGCGATTGGAGAGGAAAGTGACTCTCCGCATGTGTTATCTCCGGCACTAGACCAGCTAAATAACAACTTGTTGCCTCAGGAAAGGGCAACTCTTTCATCTCCCACAGCTTTGTACATCACCCAGTGTGAAGTGCATCTCCTGCTGGTCCCAGGGTTTGATATGTCCTTAGACCTGCAGTGTCTGTACAAGCACACTGGATACAAACAAGTACATGGTATATGAGTATTTCTCATTATTGTGTGTCACCTTCAGGTTCAGCAAAGATTTCTGAACAACCTGGGACAAGAATAGGTCATGGTTGACCTAAAAATACTTTCTCCTATGAAGTTATATTTTTGCTGTCCCTGCTGTCCTTCCCTATACCTTCTGTAGTTCACTCTCTTTTAAGAAGGGTCCACACAGTTTTCAAAATCATAACAAAATTCAAGGGAGAAAGAGCCTCAAGAAATCCTCCTGTCCAAACCTCTGGTCAAAAAAGGGCTTTGAGATTTGATCTGATTCCTGGAGTCTTGTCCTAGAAATCTGATTAATATCTCCAAGGATGGAAACTACAGACTTTCTGGGTAACCTGTTTCAATATCTGGATTAGCATTGATAGCAAGGAAATTTTGGTAATAGAATTTCATCCCAGTTTTCTCTAACCAATGGATTTCCACAGTCTGGAAAATTTCTGAATGGATTCCTGCCAGGCTGGACTTGATAATCATTGTATCTTTGTGTCTTATTATCAACATCTCAAACTAGTCCTCCTAGAGTTTTGGCTCCAGGGGCTGTTACTGCTTTCAGACTGATAGCCCATGGTCACTCCTTGTTCAGATCCAGTTTCAGAATATTTACATTGGCTTCGTGGCCAGCATTCTGGAATTCATATCCTTCAGCCTTTCTGCCCAATAATGTAAACTTTTTCTTGATACCATAGAAAAGAAAAGTCAATAAATCAAACCATCTGTCTGAAACCCTTCCCACAATTTTTTTCTCTCTGGATAACTGGGGAAAAGGGAGAAAGCTTTGATACCTTCTTGCTTTTTTATTTTTTTTAATCTTTCTTTATCAAGACTTGAAAAACATCCTGTTTTCAGGTTTCCAGATGGCCCCAGCTCTATGATCATTTATTGTGTGGACATGAGGAGGCTGGTTAGCAAAAAACAAAGGTCCACAAATTTTCAAAGGAATTCAAACCACTTGTTGAAAAACTAATTAAGTATCATACAGATTAGATGCATGCTACAGTGATTGCAAGTACTTTGTGTCTCAAGTGCTATCTTAGCACAGACATCAACTTCATAATTTTAATTTCCTTACACTCACCCTCTCTTCAGTTCCACCCGAGTGATTTATTTGGGCTTTTCAAGTGGTATAAATTAGCATAAATTGAAATGTCAATATCAGGGAAGAGTAAAAAAAAAAAACAACAACCAAAAAAATCACTGTTGGGAAAACTATGTGGTTTTTTCCAATTCCCTGAAGCATCCATATTTTTAACTAAGGAAGCATATCCACTTAAAAATGCTCTGACCTCAAGTAGTTTAGTGTCTTTCATAAAGCATAAAGGAGTGTTTCACAAATCACAAAAGGGCTTTATTACTCCATTTGTTTTCTGCAGAACTCTACAGGATATTAACAGGTTGCTTTTGCACCTCTTCCATATACAGATTTTAGTAGCAGAGGCATCACTGTCACATCAAATCTGACCAAAGGACAACCAAAATTCTGGTATCAAATACAGTTTTCACAAATATAATCACAGGTAGGCAGATATTCTGTTTAATATCTCTGTCGATTATCTAGATGAGACACCCTCAGTTTGCAGCTGACAGCAAAGTGAGTGGGAGTGTCGATTTTCTGGAAGGCAGGAAGGCTCTGCAGGGGGATGTGGACAGGCACGATTGATGGTGAGAGGCCAGCAGGATGAGGTTCAAGAAGACCAAGGCATGGGCCTGCCCTGGTGTCTCAAGAGGCCCCTGCAGTGCCCCAGGCTGGGGGCAGAGTGGCTGGAAGGCTGCCCAGAGGGAAAGGCCTTAGGGTGCCTTGGCTGACAGTGGCCAAACGTGAGCTGGTATGTGCCCAGGTGGCCAAAGAGGCCAGTGGCCTCCTGGCCTTTTATGTCAGCACTAGCATGGCCAGTAGGAGCAGGGCAGTGATTGTCCCTCTGTGCTGGGCACTGGGGAGGACAAACCTGGAGTGAGTGCTGTGTGCAGATGTGTGCTCCTGTGGAGATGCAATTCGTGAGAGACACCTGCGTGTGAATTAAAGTGCCAACAAGACCATATATCAAAGTCAACAACAAGGATTTTATTTAACAATAAATGTGGGGTAGAGACATAAGGATGGGAAAGAGGAAGGTGAGAAGGAAAGAGGGGGAAAATTGGGAGTGGGTTGGACTGGGCTGAGGTTCAGTGGGGAAGAGTGGGAGTAGGTTGGGGAAGAGATCAAACAGGACAATCCAAGAATCTTGGCTCCAAAGGCATCCTCTGGTCCGTTCCCAATCTGCGCTTTTCTGCGCTGAGGTCCCAGTGGATCTTCTGGAGGAGAGAACGTTGGGTCTTGTATCTGATATTAACAGCTTTCTCCAGTCCATGCTGCAGGTATCCAGTGAGGCATTGTCCTATTTCTCATGTAAAAGAAGGACGGATGTGCCTTCATTTACCTGCAATGCTCACGGCCCAAGGAGAATTTCTCAGCTACTAATTCAGCTTGGGTTCAGGGAGGGGACATAACCCCACAATGCAACCCAGGTCTAAAGTCAGCTTCTAAGGAATGCTACAAGACAGCATTCCTCCTTGACCAGCTCTCCCTGACCAGACTGCCTTACTGGTGGCATAGGGTGGGGGTCAGTGGCCAGCACCAGGACATACCTTAGGCAAGTGGTTGCCTTGGGTTCCATCCACCCATCCTTTGGTGCATCCCGTGTTTGTCCCCCATGGGTGCCATTGCCTCTGGCAGCTGCCACTTCCACTGGGAGCTGAACATCCCCAGGATAAGCCGGCATCATTGGGCATCGTCCTGGTACCAGCCCTGGGCTCACTCCTCTGGCTGCCCCCTGAGGCAGCTGAAGGAGAAAAGGCGGCGCAGAGCCCGCCGGGCTGTCTTGGCCATGGAGCGCCATGGCCGTGGGGCCGGGGGCTGCGGGACGGCTGCGCTGCCAGCGGGGCCAGCAGGAACACTGAGTGCCAGGGCCTGGGCAGGCACTGGGCAAGCCCCTGCCAGAGCCCCAGCCCCACAGGGCTCTTCCTGGAGAGGGGTGGCCTGGGCACAGTCAGCCTGAATCCCAGCTGCATCCTGCTCATCCACGGCATCAGCAGGGGAGGCACAAACCCCAAACATCTTTGCCTCGTCTGGCAGTGCCACAGGGAGAGGCTCGCTGTGCCCCGCGTCACTGAGATCGCCGTCTGGAGGAGTAGGTGCTGACTCCGACTCTTTTTCTCGTGGTGGGAAGGACAACGGTCTCTCTACGTTGCTGTCCCTCTCTCCTGCCGCTTCTTCTTGCTCCCGCTTCTTCAGCAGCTCATTTAAAAGTGTTTCCAGGGGCAGCGAGTCGTCAGAGTCATACCCCAAGACCGACAACAGGTCAGGAGACACAGCCTCTGAGCAGTTTTGTGTCTCTGCTGTGGCGTCTTCGCTCACGCTGCAAGTGCTGTGCAGCAACGAGGAGTCTGCAACTGGTTCCGGGCTGGGACTTGATGGACCCCGGAGGTTGCAGCTGGAGGTCATGGGCCTTTCTTCATTGCCCATGGAGGAGGTGATGTCTTCAAACATCTCTGCACACATTTCTCCTTCCTCCAGTTTCTCTATCTCCTCCCTCTTTGCTGGCATAAGGTGCAACACAGCCTCAGGCTCCATGCTGACCTGCTTGTCAAGTGCAGCATGCTGGGCTGGCCAATGAGTTGCCTTCTCCTCACAGGAGCCACCAGACAAAGGAGAAGCTGAGAAGTCTGAGGACTCCTCAGGCTCCAATGTGAGGAAGACATTGCTGTGCTCCTCGACCCAGGCATCTCCAGCCAGAGAAGAAGCTTCTACCTCTGCGATGTTATCTATCAACAGGGAAAGCGAGACACTCTGCAGATTGCTGTCCCACCCATCTGCAGCATCTGGTTCTGGGAGCTCCTCCTCCTCCTGCTTCTCAGCTAGCTCCTTTAGAGGAGTGTCCAAGGCCTGTGAGATTTCAGAGGCAGAGCTCTGCTCTGCCAGCTGGGCAGGGGACAGAGGCTCAGAGCAGTTTCCTGCCTGTGCTGTGGAGCCATTGCTTGACCTAGAATCACTGGGCAGCTCCTGGGGCACTGCATCCAGCTCTTGGTGGACACTTGATTGCTCCTGGATGCCAGTGCACACGATGGACATGTCTTCTGACACATATGACCTGAGTCCTCTAAAAAGGTCCCTGCACGTGGTGTTGGCATGCCTTTCATGCACCCCCATGAGCTCCTCTGTCTCAGAGGGCCACAGGTGCTTCCAGGATGCCTGGGTGCCAGTTCGGAGCGGCACGCCACGTGCAGGCTGCAAGGGGGGAAGGCGCTGGCCCTGCCTTGCTGCTGGCCCTTGCCAGAGTGCCTCAGTTCTGCTGTCCAGGGAAGTGGTTGCCTGGGCTCTGCCTGCAGCCAGAGTGCCCCATGGGGAAGGGGGCACTGGCTGGTCCCTGGCCATGGAGCTCACAGCACGTACTGTGCCCCTGGGAGAAGACCCAGAGGCTGCTCTTGCTGGCAGAGGGGGCAGCTTGACACAGCCAGAAGCTTCTCCCACAGCACGTGCTGTGCCTCTGAGAGAGAATCCAGAGGCTTCTGTTGCTGCTGGCAGAGGGGGCAGCTTGATGCTGCCAGAGGATGCTCTTGATGTTGGATAACTGCTCTGGCGTGGAGGTGCCAGTGCCAACACTGGGCTGTGGAAAGGCAGCAAATGTGGCACAGGCAATCTCTGTGGACGGGTGACACTGCTGTGGGCCACTGAGTGCCCGCCCCTCCAGCTGCCCCTGCATGTACGGGATCTGGTGGGGCTCTGTGACCGGATGGGTCTGGGCAACAGAGTGGGCCAGTCCCCAGGGATGGGTGTGATGGTTGTCCAGGTGACCTGCGGTGCTGCCTGTGGCTTCCTGTGGGTCACCTGTGGGAAGCAGGAAGTGGGATGGAGGTGGCTGTATCAGCACGGTGTCCCTCACGTGCTGGGCCTGGCCCTGAGGCAGGTGCTGGCCAGAGGCAGCCAGGCTGGGCTGGGTTGCCAGCTGTGCTCGCTCACTCTGGGCCGTGGCTGTGCCTGGGCCATCCCAGCGCTGGCCCCTCCACAGATGGAGGGCTGGTGCCAGGCCTGGCTGTCTCTGCCCCATGGCTTCCCCCATCTCCCACTGCAGCCTGTCCCTCCATCCCTGGCCCTCACCTGTCGCCACTGGTCCAGCAGATGCTGCCCCTCACGGGGCTGACCGTGGGCATTTATCTTTCCCTTCTTCATCATTGTGGGAGTGCTCTGATGAACACTGGCCACAATCTCCCAAGAGAACTTCTGCCTCCTGAGAAGCTGCTGCCTCCTCAGAGAGCTGCTCTCCAGGGAGTGAGCACTGCAGGGACTGGTAGCCCACACTGTCACGATGCGGACCCACGTCACAATGGCCTCTGGGCACGATGTCACAGCGGGTCACAAAGGCCTGCTGGGCATGGCCGCCCCTTGTCCCTGAGGCCTGGCGGTTTCCACAGAGCCACCACTGGGCACAAAAAAGGCCTTTTTTAGGCCTTTCCCCCTCGGCTTTGCCTACGCTTGTTCCTCTCCCAATGACCTGCAGATTTGTCTTGTCCCACCTTATGTGCTTCTCCCCTAAACATCCCCAATGACGCCCTGTGTCATACTCAAGTGCTTTTCCCACCCAGCCTACCATTTGTTGCAGCCCTCAGCCCCAGACTCTGCTAGAAAGATCATCAAAAATGCAGAAGCTCCCTTTGAACTTAATCTGGTCGCAACTGCAAAAGTCTAGGAAAAGTGTGTCCTTTAAAAATTGCTAACAAAGGAGGCCCAAGGAAAATTCTTTATTTGATTGGGTGGTGGGGGAGAGTCAGATTGGGGTCAGAAATTACTCAGTGACCTACTGGTATTCTGTGTCAGCCATAGTCTGGCCAGCAGAACCAAGACAGTGACTGGCCCTCTGTGCTGGGCATCGGGGCAGCCACACCTCGAGATCTGTGTACAAAAGTGTTCCCCTGGTAAGATGGAAGGAGTGAGAGATGCCCCTGTGTGAATTAAGGTGACAAGGAGAGCATCTCTCAAAGTATAACAACAGGGCTTTTATTTAACAATACATGTCGGATAAAGAGATAGAAAGGGATAGGAAAGAGGAGAGTCATTAGGAAAAAGGTAGAAAAGCAAATGTGGCATCTGGTGGGGAAGAGCAGGGCTGGGGTGAGGTTGGGAAGGGATGTAACAGAAGACAATCCAAGAGACTTCTTTCCAGATTCATCATGTTGGTCCTTCCGCATCGTGACCTTCGCAGCACTCGGGTCCCAGTGGTTCTTGTAGAGGTGAGGACCCTGGGTCGCCATTGGGGATTAACACCTTTTTACAGCCACCACTGCAGGTATGCAGGGAACTTTTTCCTATCTGCCGTGTGAAAGGAGGATGTTCCTTCATTAACGTACATTCCTGAGGCCCAAGGAGAATTTCTCATCTTCTAATTCAGCTTGCGTACAGGGCGGGAACACATCCCCACAATGCAGTTCAGGCCTAAAGTCAGCTTCTGACTAATTCTACCAGGTGCCCTGTTATCCTTCCTCAGCCGGCTCTCCCTGACCAGGCTGCCGTACTGGTGGTAGAAAGGGTTGAGGGGCTGGGGCTGGCAGAAGGACTTACCTTAGGCAAGTGGTTGCCTTGGGTTCCATCCACCCATCCTTTGGTGCATCCCGTGTTTGTCCCCCATGGGTGCCATTACCTCTGGCAGCTGCCACTTCCACTGGGAGCTGAACATCCCCAGGATAAGCCGGCATCATTGGGCATCGTCCTGGTACAAGCCCTGGGCTCACTCCTCTGGCTGCCCCCTGAGGCAGCTGAAGGAGAAAAGGCGGCGCAGAGCCCGCCGAGCTGTCTTGGCCATGGAGCGCCATGGCCGTGGGGCCGGGGGTTGCGGGACGGCTTCGCTGCCAGCGGGGCCAGCAGGAACACTGGGTGCCAGGGCCTGGGCAGGCACTGGGCAACTCCCTGCCAGAGCCCCAGCCTCACAGGGCTCTTCCTGGAGAGGGGTGGCCTGGGCACAGTCAGCCTGAATCCCAGCTGCATCCTGCTCATCCACGGCATCAGCAGGGGAGGCACAAACCCCAGACATCTTTGCCTCGTCTGGCAGTGCCACAGGGAGAGGCTTGCTATGCCCCGCGTCACTGAGATCGCCGTCTGGAGGAGTAGGTGCTGACTCCGACTCTTTTTCTCGTGGTGGGAAGGACAACGGTCTCTCTGCATTGCTGTTCCTCTCTCCTGCCGCTTCTTCTTGCTCCCGCTTCTTCAGCAGCTCATTTAAAAGAGCTTCCAGGGGCAGCGAGTCGTCAGAGTCATACCCCAAGACCGACAACAGGTCAGGAGACACAGCCTCTGAGCAGTTTTGTGTCTCTGCTGTGGCGTCTTCGCTCACGCTGCAAGTGCTGTGCAGCAACGAGGAGTCTGCAACTGGTTCCGGGCTGGGACTTGATGGACCCCGGAGGTTGCAGCTGGAGGTCATGGGCCTTTCTTCATTGCCCATGGAGGAGGTGATGTCTTCAAACATCTCTGCACACATTTCTCCTTCCTCCAGTTTCTCTATCTCCTCCTTCTTTGCTGGCATAAGGCACAACACAGCCTCAGGCTCCATGCTGACCTGCTTGTCAAGTGCAGCATGCTGGGCTGGCCAATGAGTTGCCCTCTCCTCACAGGAGCCACCAGACAAAGGAGAAGCTGAGAAGTCTGAGGACTCCTCAGGCTCCAATGTGAGGAAGACATTGCTGTGCTCCTCGACCCAGGTATCTCCAGCCAGAGAAGAACATTCTGCCTCAGCGTCGTTCTCGTTCAACGAGGAAAGTGATGTGCTCTCTAGGTCACTGTCCCACCCATCTGCAGCCTCTGGTTCTGGGAGCTCCTCCTCCTCCTGCTTCTCAGCTAGCTCCTTTAGAGGAGTGTCCAAGGCCTGTGAGATTTCAGAGGCAGAGCTCTGCTCTGCCAGCTGGGCAGGGGACAGAGGCTCAGAGCAGTTTCCTGCCTGTGCTGTGGAGCCTTTGCTTAACCTAGAATCACTGGGCAGCTCCTGGGGCACTGCATCCAGCTCTTGGTGGACACTTGACTGCTCCTGGATGCCAGTGCACACGATGGACATGTCTTCTGACACATATGGCCTGAATCCTCTAAAAATGTCTCTGCACGTGGTGTTGGCATGCCTTTCATGCACCCCCATGAGCTCCTCTGTCTCAGAAGGCCACAGGTGCTTCCAGGATGCCTGGGTGCCAGTTCGGAGCGGCACGCCACGTGCAGGCTGCAAGGGGGGAAGGCGCTGGCCCTGCCTTGCTGCTGGCCCTTGCCAGAGTGCCTCAGTTCTGCTGTCCAGGGAAGTGGTTGCCTGGGCTCTGCCTGCAGCCAGAGTGCCCCATGGGGAAGGGGGCACTGGCTGGTCCCTGGCCATGGAGCTCACAGCACGTACTGTGCCCCTGGGAGAAGACCCAGAGGCTGCTCTTGCTGGCAGAGGGGGCAGCTTGACACAGCCAGAAGCTTCTCCCACAGCACGTGCTGTGCCTCTGAGAGAGGATCCAGAGGCTTCTGTTGCTGCTGGCAGAGGGGGCAGCTTGATGCTGCCAGAGGATGCTCTTGATGTTGGATAACTGCTCTGGCGTGGAGGTGCCAGTGCCAACACTGGGCTGTGGAAAGGCAGCAAATGTGGCACAGGCAATCTCTGTGGACGGGTGACACTGCTGTGGGCCACTGAGTGCCCGCCCCTCCAGCTGCCCCTGCATGTACGGGATCTGGTGGGGCTCTGTGACCGGATGGGTCTGGGCAACAGAGTGGGCCAGTCCCCAGGGATGGGTGTGATGGTTGTCCAGGTGACCTGCGGTGCTGCCTGTGGCTTCCTGTGGGTCACCTGTGGGAAGCAGGAAGTGGGATGGAGGTGGCTGTATCAGCACGGTGTCCCTCACGTGCTGGGCCTGGCCCTGAGGCAGGTGCTGGCCAGAGGCAGCCAGGCTGGGCTGGGTTGCCAGCTGTGCTCGCTCACTCTGGGCCGTGGCTGTGCCTGGGCCATCCCAGCGCTGGCCCCTCCACAGATGGAGAGCTGGTGCCAGGCCTGGCTGTCTCTGCCCCATGGCTTCCCCCATCTCCCACTGCAGCCTGTCCCTCCATCCCTGGCCCTCACCTGTCGCCACTGGTCCAGCAGATGCTGCCCCTCACGGGGCTGACCGTGGGCATTTATCTTTCCCTTCTTCATCATTGTGGGAGTGCTCTGATGAACACTGGCCACAATCTCCCAAGAGAACTTCTGCCTCCTGAGAAGCTGCTGCCTCCTCAGAGAGCTGCTCTCCAGGGAGTGAGCACTGCAGGGACTGGTAGCCCACACTGTCACGATGCGGACCCACGTCACAATGGCCTCTGGGCACGATGTCACAGCGGGTCACAAAGGCCTGCTGGGCATGGCCGCCCCTTGTCCCTGAGGCCTGGCTGTTTCCACAGAGCCACCACTGGGCACAAAAAAGGCCTTTTTTAGGCCTTTCCCCCTCGGCTTTGCCTACGCTTGTTCCTCTCCCAATGACCTGCAGATTTGTCTTGTCCCACCTTATGTGCTTCTCCCCTAAACATCCCTAAAGACACCCTGTGCCATACCCACGTGCTTTTCCTATGCAGCCTACCATGTGTTGTAGCCCTCGCCCCCAAACTCTGCTGGAAAGATCATTAGAAACTCAAAAGCTCTATTTGAACTTAGTCTTGTCACTATTGTGAAAGTGCATAAAATGTGAGCTTTTTAATAAAGGTTAATATCAAACTAGAGCCATGGATAATAGAAAATTTCCATTTTTTATTTCATCGGGGCAGAAACTCTCGTGGGATTTTGGTCAGGATCAGTGGCCTACTTGTGTTCTGTGTCAGCCATAGTGTGGCCAGCAGGACCAGGGCCATGGTTGTCCCTCTGTTCTGGGTACTGGAGACTCCTCACATCATATCCTTTGTCCAGCTTTGAGTTCCTTAGCCTTGTGGCTACATTTTATCCATATTACCTACTCTTTTATTTGGCAATATAGTTATCTATTGCCCCTTTGTCATAAATATGCGGTATATAGCAGATCAGGTGTAAGAGTACAATTATTTTATAAGTTTTCTAGTTTATGGGTCAGGATTAATGTAATGATAGAACATTTCATGTAATCAGTTCATTGTATGTTGTTTACTTTTTAGATGGTGTCACAGTTTTGGTTCGACTGGGCAGAAACATCACATTTGTCTAGTGGTTTTGGTTTGCCAATTTGAGATTTCCCAGCCAATGCACTAATTGGTGTCGCAGTTTGGCGTTTGCCAAATTGCCAGTGCTCCCACTGGATTTATTTACTCATTTCCTGCTGTGAGATAGGATTAGGAGGAAGGCGAAACAGGCTCAAACTTTAAAGGGTAAAAAGAAAAACTTTATTACTAGAAACTATAAGTGAAAAGAATAAAGCTGCGAATAAAACTTTTAGAACACTTCTCCTCCCCCTACAACTTCTTTTCTTTCACCCTGATAACATACAGAAACAAGTCGGTCTGTTTACCATCTTTAAAAAAAGTCTTCCACCTATTTACTTGGGGCAGGAGACTTCTCTCTTCAGTCTATGGAGATTTATACATAGAGAGCAGTTTTCTCGTGGCCTCAATGTCACAGTGATCAGCCACCTGGGAGAATGGAAATCTGATCACTATGTAAAAATCTCATCCTTGACTAACGGATTTCTCACAACTGTTGCTGAAGACCATATCAGTTTATGGGGCACACTTTAAGGATTATAACAGTTCAAGCAAAAACTCTCTTCGTCTTTGAAAACAGAGGTCTTTCTTCTTCTTCTCTGGGGGGCAGCAGGGATCTTCATCTCTCTATTCAAACTTACGGAATCACAGCCATTTCAACATCTGCTTATTCTAACACCAATGCCTCTGCTCATATCTACAGTTAAAACATTCATCCACCCCATAATCTCTATGTATTATAGGGAAACAAGAGTCTCTTCTCCATAGCTTACAAAAAAGAAGAAATTTCAGTTCACTACTCTCCTCCTTCCCTCATCTGGGACCTGATTCTTCCCTTTGTCTGATCTCGGTGTTTTCATGCTGTTTCTGTGTGTATCTTCATCTTGGTCCTCTTCTTTCACTCAGGAGAGAGAACAAACTATCTACAAGTCTCATTCTGGGCGGTGAAAGAATTAATACCTTGCCCAGGCAGCGGATGGTCATGTGATCTCTTCCAAGTGGGCTGGAGCTATTTACAATAAAGAGTCTTTCAAAGCCGTGCTGGGGCTGGGCTAGGATTGTAAGGGCCCAGCCAGAAAGCAGTGGTGGTTTTTCTGGCTCCATGGCTGTTTTCTGGCATTTGCTACATTCAATTCCAGCTGCGGGCTGATGGTCTTCCCTCTCCCTGCCCAGCAAGCTAAGGGTGGGAGGGAGACTTTGCCAGAACAAGGCCCAGCTGTCTCTCCCCAAGGCCGCACAGGCACTGTGGCGAGTGCAGGCCCGGCCTCCTGGAGCTGCTGGGCCCCACAGACCCCCCTGGCTGAGCCCAGGCCAGCAGCAAGGCAGGGTTTTAATGTCGGCTGGATGTTCTGCTGAACCACGAGCTCTCTCCCCGCGCTGGAGGGACGGAAAACTAAGATCTTAGCACCCATGCAGGCCTCCTCCTTTCTATCAGGGCCCTCGGCTGAAAACAGGGCCTGGCGGGCTTCACAAACACGGCGTCATAAGCCACCCGGCCCGGCCCAGGCCGTACAGAAAGCCCAGGCCAGTGTTACCTCCTGAGAGGTCAGAAACAAAAGAGAACTTTCCTGGCATTTGTTCATTTTAAAATGTGAATTTCACAGAGGCATGCCCATTTCTCTCAGTGGTTTAACCAGTTGTCAGTTCTCAAAACCTATCACTGGTTGGTTCTTGTCAGACATTGAGGAAGCCTAGCTGCTCCTCTCAAACAAAAATCACTTCCTTGGGTTGTCTTTAGTGAGCAGCACAGATGGAGATATAATTTGGTTTATCCTCTGACAGGATATACAGGATGATTATAAACAGTAAACACAATAAAGGCAAAACTAACAAAACTACAATTGGATGCAGCATTAAATTCAAAATTCCAGTTGCTGTGGGTGGCCATTCAAAAATATTTTCCCACTAGCAATGTTCTCTATCTTTCTTCACTATTTCTGGGACATGATACATCTTCTCTGCATGATGATGAGTGGTAATCCAGGTTCTTTATCTGTTATGCTGATTAATTGTAGCGATGCATTCAGATCATCATATTGCAACAGTTTTCTTGCCAATGCCAGATTGACTCCAGCAGTCACAAGCAATGAAACTTAACACAGTGTATAGTTGGATTGTAGCAGTTGGTGGGTTGTGAAGGAACTGAATAGTTCAAGCTACATCCCATAATTTTGGTAAAACTACATACACAGCTATTAGAGTGATCATATGCGTCTACAGTGGTGTTTTCTGTAAACACGGAGTCACAGAGTTCTCATACAGATACATCCATTTCCAATATCTGCAAGTGCAGTCTCAGGGGTTCAACAAGATGTTGATATTTTATTAAACATCAAGGCAAATGTCTTAGTTCCAATCCTCCAATGGCTAACCTGATCTCCAAAGGACATGTGCTAGTATCATTCCTGATACCACAGAATCACAGAATCATTCAGGTTGGAAAAGACCTCCAGGGTCGTCAAGTCCAACCTTTGACCAATCACCACCTTGCTAATTAAACCACAACACTGAGTGCCATGCCCAGATTTACAGATTTATCTTGAACACTTCCAGGGATGGTGACTCCACCACCTCTCCATTCTAATGCTTAACCACCCTGCAGTCCATTTCAATGCCTAATCACCTTTTCAGTGAAGAAATTATTTTGGATGTCCAAACCAAACCTCCCCTGGTGCAGCTTGAGGCCATTTCCACTTGTTTTGTTGCCTGAGAGAAGCATCCAACCCCACCTTGCTACAACCATCCTGTTAGGGATTTTAAGTCTCCCCTGTGCCTCCTTTTCTCCAGACTAAACATCTGCAGACCCCTCAGCCACTCCTCATATGTCTTACTCTCCCAATCCTTCACCAGCTTTGTTGCCCTGCCCTTCCTAGAAAGGCAAAAAACAACACAAGTCTCAGTGGAGTTTTACAGAAAGGTCACCCCATAGTGGCTAAGCTTGTCTAACTGCTCATATTAAAGACAGAAGCCCCTTTCTCCACTTGAAATGTCTCTGTTCTGTCTCTTTGAATTCAGTCAAGTTAAACATTAAAGGCCTTATTGTAAGAACCACACACTGCCATCTGGCAGGCACCTGTTTCATGTGGTCAAAACATCAAATCCAAAAATACTTTTGTTGTGCTTCTTCATCACAAAGTGAGTAGATGAATGTGCTCCTTGCCTGGGTGCCATAAATTAAATTTCTTGGTTTGGTGAATAGCACTTGCTCCATTTTCTCTGGTGACTTTAACTCTCCACAACCCAGGTCACATATCCTGCTTCTTGGCATCCTATCATGTTAGTGCTGAAATTTGTGCTCCAATTCTATTAGAAATTTCAGCTGATATTGTCAAGGACCATTATTCTACTTTAATGGTGGGTGTAGTGTCATACTCAGAGGAATCTGAGGGAAACAACTGGTCATCATTTCCCTCATCACAATCATCAGGATCACCCCAAATACCACCATCCCAATCTTCTGGGGACACTGTTAGGTTCCTGATTTGCATGGGGCTAGAGAAATGTGGGGCCCTCATGTGAATCATCTAGATCTTTTCTTCCAACTTTTGTGTTTTCTCCTTTTCTCCCTGTAATGCCTTCTGTAACTGTTCAATTTGCATGCTCAGTACTAACTCAGCTGCCTCCCTCCCTTCTATTCCCTCTCTCAGATCTCGTCTCTCTTCATTGTGCTTTTTCCTGTCCTCACAGGTGCCTTCTAGGCAGCTGCCTAACATCTTACAAATAATTCCTTTTCCTCTACCATTTTCAATATTTCCTCTTGCTAATTTAATTTGCTTTGCAGTCGCACTCCAGTCATGCCAGTGGTGAGCCCATTCTTCTGAGAATTTGGGACTCAGATTTATTCCATGCTGCCATAAGCAATCTGGGATACTACTCACCATCCTGACAACTACACCAATATGTTGTGAATGGGTGATTTAGATCGCTTATAAAACACTGTCAAAGCTATTAGCTAAGTTGGTTTCAGTACAAGGTTGCAAAAGTGTGAGGTCAAGAGTCACTCTGTTACTGATTAGCACAGTTGTTTGAACGTTGATTCTAAGCTGCCATCTGACAAGTCAAAGTTGCCAAACTACAAGATTATGCACAATATCAAGTCAATTACCAAAGATCTGTCATTGGTAAAAAAAGTCCCTCTGACTTCAGAATCATTCCAGCTCAAGGGGAGATTGCAGCAGACCGAGGCAGCTCATCTCTGAGTGCTGCCAGTCACCCCCTCCTGGCACAAGGTACTCTGCCTGCAAGGGTAGTCAGAACTTATCATTGTCTTAAAGGCAGCAATGAATATATTAGAGATGAGGCACAAAGATGGTAAAACTGCTGAATGTTCTTTTTGATAACCTGTGAGCTCTCCAGTTGCTCAGCTGTAGAACTGCAGTAGTGTTTAGGGCAAGAGACACTTCATTGCTTATTAGTTTCTCTTTCCAGCTCTTTTTAGAAAGAGAAGGATTCCCATTTCCTAAGGCTAGCTGTTAAATATCTCTGTGCCTATGCCCTATTTTTATGACATAACAAAATTCTGGAGCCAGATGTGTTAGTTTGCGTGCCTATACAAGTAAAACTTCTCAAAACAGGAAATCCGTTCATTTTTCAAACTCACTGCACAAAGGGGAAAGCCACCTCCGCGACCTGCTTTTCTGAATGTTGGTGACAATAAACTCAGAGAGTTCATTCTCGTCTTAGGTAAATTGGCATCAACCTGCTCATTTTCCATTGCCCAGTTAACTTCAAGTTTCCACGGGCAATACTGGTACCTTCTGCACTTGAGGAAAGAGATCACAAGACTTAGTTTCATTTCTATTTTGGAAAAAAGATTTTTCTGATGACCTGCAACCCTTTGCCCTGCCAGAAGCTTTCGCTTTAAGAATTTTCTTATTTGTACAAAGATCTAGGTATTAATTTCTATCTGAAAGTCAACAAAGTTTGAAATGGAAATGAAATACTTATTTTAACAGAGAATAAGTAATTATTGGAGCTGATTATGATGGGATGAAGGGAAAATCTCCACTGTTTGACCTCCTTAATCGAAGTCAGATATTAATCTAAAAAAGAGTTGTGATAGATCATTAAGCAGCAATCTGAATGAGATTATAGAATAGTGTGGAATGTCCATGTTTCTCCACACTCCAAGCCTTTGAATCTATTTATTCTTTGGGTGGATCTAACATTCAAAGTACTAATTCATCACACCCTCCAAGTTCATCAAGGAAGTTACCCCTTCCAAGTGTTAGCTTAAAACAAAATATGTTATATAGTATCAGTGCCAATCTGAAGGGTTTTAACAAGACTTCTACAGACAGGTGTGTGTTTTTCATTTAAGAAAAAATCAGAAATCAGCAGGATATAGCCAAGCTGCAGCACAGAAAGGGATAAATCCTGCCAGTGTATCATTATCCCCTCCATTCTTCCGTCAGTCTCTTCCCATTCTGGATTTTCTCCCTGTCAAAAGACCAGATGCTTCATTGCAGCATCTCAGGGAGCAATGGCCTAAGAATCTAAGAATGGACAGACAAAGGGGGAAGTCCCTCTTCAAGCAAAGAAAGCTTTAGAGGAATTTTTCTAAAGCATCCTTATATGTTGGGGTAAAACTGCTGTTGACATTTGAGGAACTCCTTTCCCTTTCTCTTCCTGTTCAGATGCATTTACCCAAGATATGATCTTCAGGGAAATGGAATCAATCTTCACCTCCTACGATTGTACAGGGGTTTACAGCCAAGGCACTCCAGGACCTGAGGCAATGTAAACTTCCTTGATCTTTCTTGCTTTCTTCTGAGCATGTCACCCTTCCCTAGGGAATTTTTTTTTTTCACTAAAACTATTAAATTTGTGAAAAGACAGCAGGAAAAGTTTGGAAGTGGAATGATCTAGCCTGAGTACTCTTACCCCATTTCAGACCGAGCTTTCCATTCTGTGGCTGGACCAGCTGCTGGACACAGTGATTTCATGGATCACTGGTGACCTGTGTTAAGCAAAGATCTAAGAAGCCCAAATCAATATCATGGGAGACTTAAATTTTCCAAAAAGTGGACCAGTTGAAGTTCAGAGTGAAACCTCAGTGTTTCTTCCCCAGAGGAGGACAGAAACCTGACTTTCTGGCTGACATTGCCATCAGCACTGGAGAATCCAGAGGCTGTGAGTTACTGACAGGTAGAGTCCATACAGGATGCTGCTGGCACAGTGCTGGCAGGCAAACCCCAAGCAGAGGAGGCTGGTGAGCAGTTTGCTGAAGAGAAAGAAAAATCACACTAAAACCTTCCTCAGGATGTTGCAAATGACACAGATCAACAATTTTGCTAGCAGGTGTGTTTTTTCTCAGCATTTTCCCCTCCACTTCTCCTTACAAGTTCAATATTTCCTGCTGTATTTCTTTGTTCCCAGACACTCATTGCTGCCTGTCAGGCAGAGGGATGTTTCAAGCTGTATTCTGCCCTGCTGCAGGAAAAATCCTCATGCTGGTTTTGGCCAACTTAAATTTCCTGTGAGGAGTGTGTTTCCCAGGTATTCCGTTTAGTAGCTACATGATTTTCTGGGTCTGGATCTTATGTTTTACAAATAGCAAAAGCTATCTTTTAACAGAGAATGAATAAGGAGAAAGCTACTCTTGACTGACTGAGAATCGCAGCCTTTAGCTAACAGTTAAAATTTAGAGATGCTGCTTTGAAGGAATGACTTGGAACAGAGCCTATCTTCCTTCTGCAAAGCAAAGACCCATTGCAGCCTAGGAGCAACACTCAATAATGTGCTAATTAATCAACTTTCCTTAGTAAGATAACAGAGAGAATAGTTCCCAGACAATTCAGCTGGACAAGTGTTTCTGAGTCACAAGAAGCAGATGTGATTGAGTGGATTAAAGGAGCAAAAGGGCACAGGCACACATGGTTCTGCAGATTTACCCTTTCCCTTTCAAAACGCTGCCCTAAAATACCGCTCTGGGGCAGATTTGTTTGATGGGGAGTGATTTAGGGTAGCACTTTCCCACAGCACATCCCCATTTCACTCCAAAGTAGCTACAGTTCTGAGCAGCAATAAAAAGTAAATTATATTTATTAAATCCCTTGATCCCACCTTTAAGGACTGCCAGTAACAGCATTTTCGTAAAAGGAAATGTCTCTCTCAGGCTCCAAATCTTTCCATTTCTACTGGAATTTAAAGTGGGGAATAATTTCTTCAGAAAAGATTTCTGCCACTGCCTGACACCCATGTTAGGCATGGTTAATGTTTAATAAAATGTTGAACATACCATGCTGTATTTCAAATTCTTCAAAGACTAGATACTAGATGAAAATCATGTAATATTTCAGTGAAGTGAAGTGAGATTTCAGTGTGATTTCAGCTTTATGGAACAGTTTGGGTTGGAAGGGAGTTTGAAGATAACTCATTCCATGGATACCTTCCACTACACCAACTTGCTCAGGGCCTAATTACCAACCTGGCTTAATTACCAACAGTTCATTGCCATTGCTCCACAGACTCCAAGCTTCCAAATCCCTTTGTGTTTTGAGGAGATTTTTTGGGGGAGGTGGATTCTCATCCATTTAGATAGATTCCCATGATGTTGGGGCAGATAAAGTTCCTCTTGGAAGCAGGAGGGGTTGGGAGGCTCCAGAACACAAACACTGCACATTGACTTCAGGACCCATTGGCCATTTGCTTATAACCTTGGAAGGTCTCCAGAACCTGGAGATCACTAATGAGATGAGCCTCTGCAGAGGCCAAGATCAGATGTGTCCTACCCCAGGGTATGGCAAGCACAGGGGAGTCACAGAGGGGTGTAAGGACAGATTATTAGAGAAAATAGCTCTTCTCTGATATACCCTAGCATCATCCAGTTTGGTGACTTCACTGATTTTAGGAACTTTCCTACTTGAGGTTAGGACCCAAGGCATTTTTTACATGCCTCATGCGTTTAATAACAGAAAATCCAAGAGATCCATGGGCTTGCTGGATGAGTGTTGCTAGCACAGCACTCCTATGGGAAGCAGTGGATAAAAGTGGAAGTATGTGTTATAAATGAGAGACAAAAGTCTCGATATTCAGCAAAATTTTGATTGCTTTATTTGATATAGAAAGAGCAAGCAGCGTGCTGGGGAACGTGAGGGGTCACCGCCCACTCCACGCTCCACTGAACCTCGGTTTGCAGCCTCTTATACTGTGGGTTCTCGTTGTAATCAATAATTTTTGGATTTTTTTGGTCATAAGCAGTGGTGGTTGAATAATCATCCTTACACAAATTCACAAAGCCTTTGGGTGATAATCAGTCACAGATAGCCATCTGGTCCTTGTAGATAACCACCAGAGAAGTTCTGGAAGTCTGGTCTTTGTAGATAACCACCAGAGAAGTTCTGGGAGTCTGGTTTTTGGGATAGGCAGTATTGATTAGACAAAGGCAGGAAGGGCTTTTTGGGAAGTCCGATTTTGCAAGCTGGTAGTCGATACAACTTATTTGGAAAACATAACATATAATGTAACATAATACAACATAATATAACATAACAAGGTGATTTTAAACAGAATTATTTAATCATATAATTTCCTTAATCTAGTGTCCATGCTTCACTTCAGATCTTAGTATTCTGGTTTATACAAACCCAAATGCTTTTGTGATTAACACGAATCTTTTATTAATTATCACATATGGGACACAGGAAAGCTGTTTTGTTCCTCCCTGTTCTCTGCTCTGGGCAAAGGCATCATCAGTTCCTCATTTCATCAGTTTATCATTTCATGGCAACCAGATTTAGTTTATGAATAATAAAACCAGAAAATAAACCCAAGTCAGACCATGGGTTTGTTTCCTGAGCAGATGAATCAAGTGGATCCTCATCTCTTGCAATGGGAAGGGCACTTTCAATGACCACCCCACTGCAGCTCCTCTTCTCCTCCAGGTGGAGGGAGGACTTTGTGATTTCATCATCACGGTGACACATCCATCTCCACATGAAGCAGCTTCCAGGAGTTGTACTCAATCTCTAGCTCATTTGGGTTGATAATATCCCACTTTCCTGCTGAACAAAGTCATGTTGAGATCATCTGTAGAGACCAACTCCTACCAGTGCTTTCTGTTCATTACTAGTTTCACAAATGTTCGTTCTGGTTTTAGACTCCCACCATCATCTTTAAAGTCCTTAGAAAAATGAAATGGGCCTCCTCAGTGAGCTCATTTCTCTACTGCAGGGCTGCAACAGCTGTGGTTAACAAAGATGTGAGAGGGCTGAGACTTTGCCAGAGTGATGGATGGTTATTGGACTCAGTAATTCCCTGGAAGTAGTTGTGTGATGCAATTCAAGCCTAGCAAGGGCAGTACATTTACCAACAGGGATGTCAGGAGACTTAGGCTCCAAATTTATCTGGGAAAAATTCTGTTGTCAGAGATAAATAAATTCAGGTTATCAAAAAACAGGAGGAGGAAGAACATGTCCTCCATGTGTTGCCACAACACTGTAATGATCAAGAAAGGTTTTATTAACAACAAATGCAGAAGCAGAAAACCTGCATCCAGTTCTTAAATTTTACCTATTTTTAAATAAAATCACTTACTGTAATATGATCCTCCAAATAAAGAGAATTGTTACCTCTTTGGACACTTACACAGACATTTAAATAAGAATATGCATATAAAGCCCTGCAGAGAAGGAAGGATACAATCCAGCTGTGGGGATTTTTGTTTGTTTACTGATGAAAAGACTTCAAAATCTTTTTCAGGTCTCTTCCAAAGTAGTCTGGGCTGTAAGGCAGAGCCCATGTTTACACAATGTGGTGCTGATTTAGCTGAGTCTGAGGGAGAAGAGTCCTGCTGGGGCTGAAGGGTTGTAGGTGCCTCGGATTTACAGAAGGAAAAGCCTTTGGATCATTCATCTCTGAAGATGAAGTGCCTTCTATTCACTGTACACAAGGGAATAGCAAGAGTATCATTATATAACTATTGTCCTAACCTAATTAATATTTGACTAAGAAAGAAAAAGAGAAAGAATAAAGCTTTTAGAAGTTCAAGAATATTAGATAAAACCTTAGACTTAACAAGCTACCTCTTTTCATTTCCCTGCTTTAATCTTCAGGTATAAAGAGACTAGTTTGAAATAATTTAGGATGTTTTTATGGGAAGATCACAGACGTGTTGAGTTTAGAACAGAAAACACCTTCTCCAACCCTCTTATCAAAACAGGATCAGCCAGAGTAGTTTGTTTGGCTGAGTTTTGAGCATCTTCAAGGAGGGAGACACAACATCACTGGACAAACTGCTCTACTGTTTGTCCACATTCAAAACAAAATAAAAAAGGAAAAGAAAAGAAAAGAAAAATCTATTTTCTTATGTTTAAATAAAATAATAAAATAATAGAATCATAGAATGGGTTGGGTTGGAAGGGACCTTAAAGATTATCCAGTCCCACTCCCTCTGCCATGGGCAAGGACAACTTCCACTAGACCAGGCTGCTCCAAGCCCCATCCAACTTGGCCTTGGACACTTCCAGAGAGATGGCAGCCACACCTTCTCACCACCCCACAGAGAAGAATTTCTTTCTAATATTTAATATAAACCTTCCCTCCATCTTAAGGCACTTCTCCCTTGTCCTATCACTGGATAGCCTCGGAAACATCCCAGCTGGGAAGGGATCTACCAGGATCATCAGGTCTAATGTCTAACCCAAGCTTGCAGAGGCTGGTCATCATGGAAAAGGTGGAAAAGAGGAGACTGAAGGAGAAATAGGGCAGGAACCCTGCAGAGTGTCTTCAGGAAGAGTGAAATAGCTGACAGGATTCAGGCAAGGACTGGATGTTCAAAGTGCTGGTAAGGCACTGCTGGTGCTCAGTATGACAGCAAGATAATTTTTTTTTGAATGTGTAAAGTAATAGGGCTTACATTAAAGAATTCCTCCAGGAGGAATGGCAGCAGGCACGAGCTCACTAATGCCTAACAACTTCACAGCACAAAAAACCTCTTTCCCCTGGATGTCTGCTTTTCTCACAGAGCCTCTTGTCCTGCCTGTCCTGCCTTCAGCCCTGAGAGAAAACAGCCCACACTCAATAAAGGTTCAGCATCCCCTCTGGAAAACACAGAGGTGAATTCTCAAAATGATGTGGTGGAACCTTAAACTATCAAAATAGAAGTACCATTTCCAGGATTCTCAGAGGAAATTATTTCATAGGTTTCAGGTGGATGAATGCTTCACTTCCACCCGTTTTTCATTTTTGATTTGTTTTGGGTTTTTTAATAAACATCTATTTTTGTATAAATATCCAATATTCTTTTAGATTGCCAGATTATCTCCAGGTAATTCACATCATCATTCTACATTTGTTTTCTCACTAGCAACTCAACACTCAAACTGATGTTTGGGGTTCCTGTCAAACTTCCCTCTCTTCCAGCTGAGAAAAAAGTCTCTGCCATTTAGATATAGAGGATTCCTTTTTTCCTTTGGACATCTCTATGACTTTTCCCACCACAAGTTCAATGCTTCCAAAATAATTTTAAATAATCTGAAGTATAATAAATGAAGAAAGGTGAGTGAGGCACAAGGTCTGTTGGTGAGAATCCACGTTGAAGTCCTTGTGCCAGAGGGCTTTTTCACAGCAGAATCTGTGAAATCTGTGAAAATAGAATCATCTGTTGTTGATGAAGATTCCTGGCTCTGGTGACTGCAGATGCCATGGATTTAGGAAAAACTGTTTGACTGAGTTTTCAAGAAAACAGGTTCTTCAAGGAAAATAGGTTCTCCAGGCATTAGTACCCGACTTTTAACATTGAAAGCATTTTGTAATATTCCTCTGTGCAATAACTTCAGAGTTACTTCTGAGAAATAATGAGAGACAGCCCTGAATTTGCGTCCATTGTCTTGAAGACAAATTAAGGGAAAAACGGAGCAAGTTTCTGGTCACCTCTTTTCTGATTACTTTCCTAATTGTAGGGCCATCATCTGGTCTTTAACAACCACAAACAGTGGTACAAAAGCATCCAGCCTCGTTCCTGTGGTTTTAATTAACAGACAGAGCTGAGAGACCCTGAGATTGTTTATTTCTGTTCCTTAGATGAGTGAAAACATTGAGTGGCACAACAATATTTGTCTTCTTTTGGATCCCTGGTTCAAAGTGATGGCAAAATACATCAAAACACAATGTGAGAGTATGAGATATTCATTACTACAATTACACATGGCAGCCACATTAATTAGTCATCCCAGCATAGATGGAGGAGAGGTGAGATTATAAATTTAAACAGGTTGCATCACAACAGTAACAAAGTCAGAATATAAGCCAAAAAGACTTGTGGGAAAGAGATAATATTTTAACTATCTCTATTTTGGAAACGTTCATCAATTGTGAAATGCCATAGGAGTTAAGAAAACATTTTATCTACTAAAACTGATTGAGTGTTGTTTCTCTGTAGAGAGGAAATTCTTGCCTGTTTCTATTTTTTGTTTCTTCAGAAAAATTTTGTCTCCAGAGATTATACCAGGATTCAAGCCCTCTTGAACCATTGCTACTAGCCATAAGCTTGAATATTTTGTTTTGTTTGTTAAGGAATAAGCTTGTAATTTTGTCCCAGTAGTTAAATTAACTTTGCTTTCTGCACAGTTCCCCAAGCCCAGAAGAAAACAAAATATCAGCACTCACTTATTAGAGAAAAAATATCAATACTGGAAGCTGAATTTTGCTGGGTTTTTAGCAAGAGATTTTCTTGATTCTGCAAAAATAAAAGACAGCTAATTTACCTACATCCTGCATGTTGGGTTCCAGAAACCTCAGTTATGAACAGTTCAAGAATGTTTGGCTTCATCATTGATCAAAGATGAATAACCTAGTGTGCCACAATTTGATTCCTTTTTCCTATAAGAACTAATCAGCTCAAAAGTTTTGATGTTTTTAAACTGTGATTTTGGAAGATGTGAACAATTTAATTTCATTTTCTGAGTACACATGAAAAACATGGCTTTTGAGAACTTATCAGTAATAGGATTTAAAGAAATTTTATCCTACCCTGCCTTCCAAACCCCTGCTTTTCTTATAGAATCATAAAATCATTAAGGTTCAAAAAGCCCTCAGAGATCATTGAATCCAACAGTTAACCCAGCACAGCCAGGTTCAGTTTAGTCCACCACTAAACCAGGTCCCCAAGTGAGACATCCTTTGGTGATCCCCTACCTTCCTGGGCAGTCTGCTCAACTGACTGACCACCCTTTCAGTGAAAAAATTTTTCCTAATATCCAATCTAAACCTCCTCTGGTACAACTTGAGGCCATTTCCTGTCACCTGGGAGAAGAATCTACCCCCACCTGGCTACACCCTCCTTTCAGGGAATTGTAGAGAGCAATAGGATTCCCCCTGAGCTCCTTTTCTCCAGGCTGAGCCCCCTCAGCTCCCTCAGCCACTCCTCACCAGATGTGCTCCAGATGTGCTCCAGACCCTTCCCCAGCTCCACTGCCCTTTTCTGGACACACAAAGGTGTCCCCTCTCCTTCACCACACCGAACAAGGGTGTTTGTCCTCACACACCACCTGTGACATGCCCACAGCTCTGCTGCCTCTTTTGCTCTAGAAAAAAGGGTATCTGTTACAAATGAGAGAAGGCTCAGATCTCTGACAATTTCTCAGGATAAATCCAAACTCTTCACTGATGTGGTGGTATAGCAATTCCATCTCTTCACAGCCTTCCATCCCAAATCTCCATCCTGCTGCACAATGCAAGATCTTCTTGCTCCTCTTCTCCCACATTAGGAGCAGCTCAGCTCCTGCCCCTGATCAGTTCTGCCTCTTGCAAAGAAGCCTTGAGCCATTTTTAATGCCAAAATGGCACAGAAAGGACTTTGAGACTCTATCAAAACTAATAAACCACTGCCCAGAGGCATGAAGGACTACAGAGGGGATGCGATTGTGAGTCCTGGCATATTTTCCAACACTGAAAAGGAAGGGTTTTGGTGGGCAAGGCACCTGGGAGGCCTCAATAATCTCCTAAGTGCAGCCAGAGTGAATTCCTTGAGCTGGAGGCAGGTCTGCAGCCTTCAGCAGCAGAATGGGGTTTGCTAAAGGGAGGATGGATCTGTCCAGCCTTGACACATGCAGACCCCATTTCCAACAACCACTCACCTCCATTTGTCTCCTGGATCTCTGGGCCTCTGCTTGCCTCAAGCTTTAAATCTGAGATTTTTGTAACCTAAAAAGGGCAGAAAAATAGTCAAGACTCATGCGCTTCAATTTGCATTTTTTGCTGTTGGGGGAGCAGGGGGATGCAGGGGAATTGGCTGGTGGTGATGTTATTTTGGTCAAGATAAAAAACATTCCAAATATAAATGTAGAAAATAATTAATTATGAAGTAACCACTCCTACTTCTTCCTTCTTGCAGATGCTTGAAGACTATTTCTCTCTAAATGGAAGGACAGCTGCAGAGAGATACGTTTTTGCAGGAAATGCAGCTCTGATGAAGATCAGTTGCTGAATTTCCTCTCTGTCCATCCTGAAACATTTCACCTCTTCATCTAATGGCTTTTTGGAACAGCAGGGCTGATTTGTCCTTGCCACAGAGTGAAATGGCTTTTAACATGGATTTATCCTAACTTCATTTTACAGGCGGCTCAGTTCTCTTTTCCAGATCAAGTACCTGTGTCACATAAAACCCAGATATTCTGGGACATGGAGAACAGAAGACCATCCAGGAAAACTCTCAAACTATCTGTGACCTCTGGCAGCTTGGATTTAGTTGGCTTTCCTAGGAAAAGGAACATAAAAATAAAAAATATAAACGTAGAAAGAACATAAAAAACAAAATAGTACAACATAATAGTAAAAAAGAAAGCATAATAGTACAACAACCAAGAAGTTGCAAAGGAGACACTCTGGTATGTGAAATTCCCCTGCCTCCAAAGGATTTTATGTTAGGTAGCCTCAATACCATGTGGGAAGACAGAAAGGGATAAGAGACAGGAATGTAATAAAGGATTTGATATGGAAGCTCCCAAGACAAAAAATCTTGCCCCAAAATTCATTGTGTAAACCTCTCAATGTGTGCAGGATTACCATGTGAGCTGAACAAATGGGAATGTGAGGGGGAGTTTAATTTTGTTTTCTGGATTTTAATTTTTTGTAAGTACTTTGTGCTGCACACAGAAATCATGCAGAGATTCTGACTGTGCCACAGGCTGGACTTAAAAGAATCTGACTGAGGGGGCAGAAATCTCAAACAGACTGGTTTGGGCTAATTTGGCTACAGCTCGAGGAGAATGCACACAAGTAGTTCTCTATAATTTTGTGTTAGGTTTAAAAAAAAAACAAACATTGGACACTTTGTTTATTGTATTAACAATTTTTCTATTGTTATTCCATAAAAGTAAGCAGACTTCTGCAATTCCACCCTAGAGATTTCCACAAGGGTGATATTCCAAAGACTGACTCCTCAGACAGTATCTAATCATTTCAGTGGGCATTTCATATGAATAACATGTCCCAGTGAAGAGCTCGATTTCAAGTTGCTTTCAGTGATAAGGCTGGGGCAGACAGGCAATCCTAATCATTGAAACCCTCTACAAAACATCAAACTCTCATGAGACAGCTGATCACCTTGGCTTCAAAGAGCCAAAATTTAACTGTCTTTTTCAGCCAATTTTATTCATAATCATAGCTAAACATAATTTTTCTCCCTTCAAAAAAATTCAGAACCATAAAAAAATCCTCTTGGTCTCCCTTATATTTCCTCTTGTTGGTGTAGATAAAGGCTACTTTACAAAACACTCTGTGCCTGTTTATTTACATATAGTTTAACATAATGAGGCACTAATCTTGTTTGAGGCCTCTGAGCAGTATTGAAATATAGATTGTTACTAATAACCATAGCACTTCCACGTTACTGGTGCTGAAATGGCAATCCTTCCCTCCCTGCTTGCCTATGGAGCAGAAGAGAATGTTTGCTCAATTTCCAATGAGCACGTCAGGAAAACAGCATCAACCACAGTAGAAACTCCCCACTTTACTGAAATTGTTCCTTCTTTAAAAAAGAAAAAAAACAAACCCACAACTCTGTTAGCCACAAAAATGCCATTCTTCAGGTGTGCCAGCTTTAAAATAAGTTGGAAGCATTTGTTACACAACAATTTTCCACCTGTAAACAACATTTCTTGGAAACAGAGACATTGTGTAAAAATATTTTGATTTTGATGAAATATCTGATGGGAAATTTGGATTGTTTTGACTTCTTCATTTCGCTCTGATGTTGAAGTGTTTTGTTTCAGTAAAGCAGAGAGGGTTTGTTTTGACTTTCTTACTCTGTTTTATTTCACCCTAATTTTACATTACCATCCTTCCAATACTGTGTTTATGTATTTGCCTGTTATAGTAACAGTTCCTTTGGCCATCTGAAAATATGCTGAGATGAAAGAAAATGAGTATATTTCATCTTCTCTCTGAGTAGTATTGATTACTTCACAACATAATGTTTGTACAATCACTGATGTTTTGGATGGTTTTTTCTTTTCTCATTTCACTAAAGTTCCATTTTGCTGCAAAAGCAATTTTCAAAATGGCACCTTTTCCCACAGACAGGGACATTTATTTACCATCAGGACTAATGTGCTAACTAACAGTGTCAAATCACATTCAGCTGCCATGACAATTAATTTCCCACTGCCTGGCTATGGTTTCCCTTTTTCCTCCCAATTTACAGGCCCTCATTGTATAATCTTCCCCTTGCACTGGAATAAGTTATTTTGCCTCCTTGCTGGGGAAATAAGGTGCTATTTCAGGTACAATGGTCTACTGGGAGGTGTCCTTGCCCATGGAAGGGTGTTGGAACTGGGGGATTGTTTAGGTGCCTTCCAACCCAAACCACTCTGTCATTCTGTAATCCTCTACAGTGTCCACAAAAGGCAGGTTTTGACTCCTGATTCAAGGCAGTGAAAAACCATGGCAGCAATCAGCAATCAGGTTAAGTTGCACATTAATCCTTGGGAGGGTGTGCAGAAAACCTAGGAATAACTCCAGAGAGTTGGGAACCTCGGTTCCAAACAGCATCCTTGGAATGTTAATGGACAGTGGCAGAGTATTTCCACCAGCCTCACCCCCAGAGTGCCATCTCATGTCAGCTTTTGATCCAAACAAATCCCAGGAATTACAGCTAGGGAGGATCCGTGCAGTCACTGAGGTGGGAGAAGGATCTTTGCTGAAGATTTGTCTCCACCTGGAAGTCTAATAATGAAATTACTAAACCCAAAGCCAGGTCTGTGTATAACACTGTGTCCCATTCTGTATCCACACACAACCCTGGGACCCCCTTGTTAATTCCTACCACTGTCCCAAGGCAATAAACCCCTTTCCTATTCTTTGTAGCCCAACTGGTGTTTCCTAATGCTCTGGGATGTGACTTCAGGATGCTCTGGTATCCATTTGATCTCTCCTGTGCTTTTAGATTCATAACCATTTTCCCCCACTTACCTCTTAATATTCTTTATACCCACCATGCATGAAAACTCTGATGTTTTATTCAGGGGCAGTTGTCTCTGGCCATTCTTCTGCCAAATTAAATACCAGCAGCATAACAATGCTGTTGCATAGCTTCATCTTCAATGCTCTAACAATATTTTTATTGCTCCAGATTTTGTCTCACATATTCGTACTTCCCAATGCTTTCCTCGTTCTCACTTCTATTTCTACCTCTGTACTGCTGTTATCTATTATTACCAGGTTGCCACAGTAACTGCATTCCTCAACACTCCTTATTTGTTCCACACCAATTGTTATATGGACTGTGTTTGTTCCCATCGTTGCCAAGATCTTGATAGTTTTTTTGTTGTTGTTGAAATTTCGTCCTGTTCCGTGGTTTGGAAGCTTTTGGCTGCACATCATGGGACAAGAAAGAAGAGAGTGAACTCCTCCTCCAGGTCCCCACATGCACAGCTCTCACTGAAAATATTGCTATTCTCTGAGGCAGTTGGCTCTCACACATCATTCTCTGCAGGTCATCAAGTTTTCCACCTCTCTGACCATCCAAGGAGCAGGGATTGTCCCTGTTCAGCCTGGTGTTCTCTGCAGGACTGCTCTGAGTGTGAGCTACAGCAAACTGCCCACCCCAGCAAACTTGTCCAGGCTGCAGAAAAATCCCCATGGGCAGCACCAGAAAACCCCAAATCCCACTCCACACCAGTGCACCTTTCCTGAAACTGCGATATGAACCCCTGCATGCTCAGCGAGGGGATTTCTTTCCCTCTCTCTGAATCTCTATGTTTTGCTGCCCTCTCCTGCTCAGCTAGGAAACCTCTCAAACTTCCCAAACCGGGGACTGCCGATCCTACCTGGAAAATTTGGGCTCCCTCATATGTATGACAAGTCTTGCCAGAGCAGAGCATCCCTGATGGCAGCAAAGTGGCAGAGGCAGCAAGGAGAGGTATCAGTGGAGACCAGGATAAACCCTTCCTATCTGTTCTGGGGGAAAAAAACAAAACAAAACAATAAAACAACAGCAAATAAACAGCTGTAAAGCAGTTGCTCTACAAAAGAGGAAGTACTTAAATGCTTCTACAGCTTGACCCAAGGACTAAGGGGGTGTTATCCCCTTTTTCCTTAACTCTCAGGAGCTCAGGACGTGGTGGTGTGAGGAGGTCAGAGAAGTCATTGCAGCATTGTAGCCCCTGCTGTAGTGGAGCCTCTGAGCTCTTAGTTTGGAGATCCCAAATGGTCCCTCCACGTTCTTCACTCCCACAGCAGCAGCAGCAGCAAAGGTCAGTGACTGTGACCATTTAAAAGAGCAAAGGGCAGTGCTGCCACCCCCTTCACACAAACCCTGTCCCTGGGAAGCACCTCATTGCCAATGTTCCAGTCTCAGCAATGTTATTGCCTACAAAAATTCTCCATTCCAGGCATCACTGGAGTGATTTCATGGTGCTTTTACTGATTCGTTGATTAATGACCTTGCTGTGCTGCAGAACAAGAACCTTCTTGGGGCTGAAACAAGCCCCAGCACTAAGGGCATGAACTGCTACACTGCCATCCAAGCACCAGGAATGGAGCTGCTTTCTCCCACCAAAAACTATCAGAGGTAAGAGCAGATTTGGGCTGATTTAGTGGTTTCACTCACTTTATTCCTGAAGGAAAGGCAAATGGTTTCCTCTAACTCACTCCTTGTAGTGATGTGCTAGGCCATCCTTTGGTAATAAAGCCAGCCAAGCCATAAATCAGTGAATCTTGGAATATTTTGGGTTAGAAAGGACCTTTAAAGGTCACCAAGTCCAACTGTCTTGCCATGATCTGAGACATCTTCAACTTGAGCCCTGCTCAACCTAAACCTGAAATTTTCCAGGGACAGGGCAGCCACCGCCTCTCTTCTCTTCCTCCATTGTTCTCAACTGGCAGTTGTACACATTTTTGAACCCTTGGCTTGCTTTAGACATCAAACTGTTTTCCACACCTGAAAACAGATTGGCAAAAATGTATGCATTGCAATATGTGTTTTACACTCACATCTTCCTTGTGTTCTTCATAACTTATTTTCTCTATGAAGCCATGGTAAAAATATGGAGAAAGCTAATAGGGACAGCAAAGCATAGAATTTAATTATAAGAAGGATTTATTTACAAGAAGGCCAGAGAGGGACTTTTTACTCCCCTTCCCATAGTAATAGGACAAGGGGTAATGGTCTTAAACTGAAGGAGAGGGGATTTAGATTAAATTTTAGAAATAAATTCTTCCCTGTGAGGGTGCTGAGGCCCTGGCCCAGGTTGCCCAGAGAAGCTGCAGCTGCCCCATCCCTAGAGTGTCTAAGGCCAAGTCGGAAGGGACTTGGAGCAACCTGGTCTAGTGGAAGGTGTCCCTGCCCATGGCAGGGGTTGGAACAAGATAATATTGAAAGTCCCTTCCAACCCAAGCCATTCTAGGATTCTCTGGATGTAATTCCCAGCTGACTACCACAGCCACCAGCTGATCCTCATTCACACAAGCAGAGAGGAGAGACTAAGGTGGTGCTATAGATGCTGCACAAACATGGACATGGGCATAAATGTGACAATAAAACAAGTCAGAGAAGAAAAGCTGAAAGAAGGTGACCCTGACAAGTCAACTAATGCAATATTTATTGGCTTTGAAAGAAGGGTTTATTGAACAAGAAAGAATGACATCAGCCAATAGAGGGTGAAAACAAGCACCCGATAAGAGTTGGCTTAAAGCTCTATCCAAGCATAAGTGGAGGAATATAAAGCAGGAAGAGGGATATAGCCAAGACAGGGTTGGTGGATATGTTATCTACATGCTCAGTGCTCAGGGAAGTGCTGCAGGTGAACTGGAGCAGTCAGTGTCATGGAAAGGACATTGTACAGCCAGCCTGTCACCAAATTACCCCAAATCTTTACCAAGAATGCAGTCTCTTGTGATGATGTCAATATATGGAGTTTCTAATCCTAAGTAACTACGTGGGGGGGAAAAAAATAAAAACAAGAACAAAAAAAAACCCAAAAAACCAATCCAAAACCCATAAAACCTGGTATCAGCTAGAAAGAGCATACTTGCATGGGAAAACTGGAAAAAAAAACACTAGTTTTGTTTTAAATTCAGATACTAACATTTGCACAGAAATGTCAAGCCATAAGAGAATGGAATCAACTGAGCCTGTAAAAGCAAAATAGGCCACATTATTAGACAGCACTTTTAAAATTAGTTTTGATGTTCACTTAATTATATCCCCTTGGCTGAATCAGGAAAACAGAACCTTGCCTTATTATTACCATTTCACATCATTATGAAGGTCCTTGATTGGGTTCAGTCGATGATCTCAATGGGATCTGTCAAACAATAGGATAATCTTCATTTCAGTGAAAAAGCTCTCTCTCCCAAAGGCACGTTTTTTTGATAAATGGATCTTTCATGTAGATACAAGCCTAGCAAGGCATTGAGTCATGTGTTCAAAATATAATGGCTTAGATGATTAACAAGAAGTTAACATGGGAAAGGTATAATGTACTTAAGAAAAATCTCTTTATTCAAAGAAGGAAAAGAAATATGGGGTAGAAAAGTAATATTTACTGCCAGCTCCACAGCAAGTACATCCACACACAGTATAATTATTCAAATTCCACTCCCCTCCAGTAAGGTGGGGGTCCAGGGAACTTAGGACAATAGATCACCTGGAGTTGCCTAAAAATGTAACTCTATTGGAAGAAAATTCCTTGATAAGTTTATCAAAATTATGAGCAGTTTCTTCCAACACAGTTAGAACTTGAGTGTAAAATGAATCAAATCAGTGTAAGCAGAAAGGTGCATTTGTCAAAGCAGTATTACCAGCAAGGAAGCACATTACAGCAAAAGTGTGGAAAACTGCACTTTCTTTGCTCAGAAAAGCTATAATTTGGCAAAGAACTTCAGCATGTGCCTAAATTATGAAGTACATTACATATGATGGAAATCAAGCAGTGAGGTTGTTATTCCCCAGAATGTTGTAACTTAATTTCCTCCATTTGTCAATTAACAGTGCATGGGAAAAATACTTCTTAAATCCAAGAATAAATATATCCAGAGAAGTAGGAGCACAAGTATGATTGGTACAAGACTTCTGGCTGTGATGTCCAGACCTCACAGAGCTTGTACAACCACATCAATTTCTGATTCACTTGCAATTTAACACACTACAAATCTGCCAATAAACCACAGTGCCTCAGGCCTTCTGGTAAACCCATTCTACATAAGAAACATGAAAATCCTGATTTCTCTTACGTCTGATTTAAAGCAGAATCTCCAGAGCTTTGTCAAGTCTGAGAAACTGTGCACGCCTCAGGGCATGTGGCCACCTCCAGCTAATAGAGGTCAGGAGGAACAACATCTCCCCCATGGCACCAGAACTACCTGGAGCATCTCAAGGTGTGTGCTATGGGCTACTGTACAAGGCAATTACCTGTCCCTTTTCTAATTCCTCTGTCTCTGCCCACCAGGGCTGTCTCCACAAGAATCTCAAAGGAAAACAGCCACAGGATGAAAGGACACAGTCTCAAACTGTACTAAAGGAGCTTCAGGTTGCACATCATGAAGAATTTCTTCACAGAAAGAGTGGTTAAATTTTGGAGTGGGCTGCTCAGGGTGGTGGTGGAGTCACCATCCCTGGAGGTGCTTGAGAAATGGCTGGACGTGCTCAATGCTGTGGTTTAGCTGACAAGGTGGTGATTGAACAAAGACTGGACTCGATGATCCTGGAGGTCTTTTCCAACCTAAGTAATTCTGTGATTCTATGTCAGCTTTCAGGTTAAACCTGAAGGATGGCAGGAGATGTTGCTGTGCACTGGGAACTAGAACTGGAAATGTGGGGAAGGCAGCAGAGTGGGGAGGACAATCAAAGAGAAGAAAGAAGATTGGTGTGTATAGTGTTGCCCTTTATCTTTTCAAGTCAGTCCTGAAGCAGCCTTAAAACTGTGAAGATGGCTAAGCAGTTTGGACTCAGGCCTCACTGGTAATGTCCCTACCCTCATAAAACTTAGCTTCTCCGTCACCTCCAGGGTCTTAATTCCTGATTATCCAGACATGTAAACATCAGTTCAATCCCAGGCTATTTTGCAATAAAGCAGTCTTCCCCAAAACAGTTTCTCATGGGTTGTTTTTTACTATAAAACTCTTGCTCAGTGAGCAGTACATGAGATTTCACCAAGTTTGGCTCTCCTTGCCTTAGTGTGTTCCAACAGGGTCACCCCTGGCTTTGCATCTCCAGGGCACAGAGCACAATGCAGTGTAAAAGCAAAAGGTCTGTTCTGGAGGAGACAATTCTTGATCACTGTGGAGGAATGGTGGGCATAACCACTGAGGGGCATAGGGAAAGGGATAAAAGGGATAGAAGGATGGCAGCAAATGGCTGAGGAAACACAGAAGATAAGGGGATGTAAACCCCAGACCTTCTAATTTCTCTATGTACAGTGCCCCACTGTAAAGCACCCAGTTCAAACTCGGCACTGCAGCCCCTTTCCCCAGGGTGCTGACCTCTTATCTCACCTGCAGAAATTATGGCCAAACACAACAAAGCTGAACTCTGCAGGGCCACAATTTCTCGTGGAATGGTTACAGCTATGGTATGCTCCAGTCTGTCCCAGCAGAGCTGTGTGGAGCTTTGACAGAGGAAATCTTGGCCCAGTCCTCAAGAGTTCATGAACCTTTCAGTAAAATTGGCCCCCAATCCAAAAAATCCTGGGCTCACATCCAAGAAAAACTCCAGCTCCAAGTACATCCTGCCTTACCATAGCTCTTCTACATCCATCCACCCAGACCATGCCAGGAAATGCTCGATGCTCTTTTCATCTTGAATTGCACACACAGAAGTGCTGAGGGATCTTGGTAGCAGGAAAACAAGCAAAAGCAGAGGGGCCAGGTGTCTGTTAAAACCAGCTTGAAGGATTCTTTTCCCTCTCTAGTAGCTGATTTAACAACTGGGTATTAGTTCACATGAAATTACAGCTGCATTCCTATGGAATTATACACTCCATCCATCTGGTCTTGCACTGAATATCGAGGAAGAAAGATTTTAGGCTTTTCCTCCTCTTCTGCAAGCAGAAGGGCATTTGGCTTTCCATATATTTCAGCCTACTCTGGGAAAATGACTTTCAAACACATGCCATGAACCCAGAGAGCTGCAAATAGAAAAAGAGATTTGATGGTGTGTGCCCTGGCAGACAATAGCTTTGCACAGGCATTGTTAGGACAGGCATGGCCAGCTTGCAGCTGCCAGGCTTCAGCTGGTTCCCACACAGCCCAGAAAAGGCTCTCATGAACATCCCTGGCCCTGCAGCAGTGCTGAGCTGCCAGGACCTATCTGGCTCCTCGAACACTGTAGGAGATCAGCAGAGGATGGACAACCCAAACCCTTTGGATGGCTGCTGAGGCTCTCTTTTGCAGCCCAGACAAGCAATGTTGGCCCAAGCCCCTGATGCCATCAAATCATAGAATATCCTGAGTTGGAAGAGTCCCACAAAGATCATTGAGTCCCACTCCTGGCCCTGTATAAGAGAGCCCCAAAAATCCCACTGAGATTGAAAGCAGAGTCCAAACACTCCTTGAACTCTGGCAGACTTGGGGTTGTGTCCTGTCCTGCCTGTGGACTACCATTGGAACACTTCCAGCTCTCCAGATATGTATGAATAAACTACATTTTTCAACTCTCAGCAGTATATAGAGCCTGGTATGCTGCAGAGAGGTTTCTACCCTAGAATGACACTGTGCACTCAATATCTGGAATCTCCTTCCAGCTCCTTCTTTCAGGAATAGGTGAGGCACACTCAGGGGACTGAGATACCCACCCAGCCACAGCAAAGGGCAGAGTGCTCTGTGCCAGGGTGTGAACTTCTTTCAACCCCAGGACACACAGCAAGTAGCACAGGGGTTCACAAAGAAACCTCAACGTGGATTTTTTCAGGTTTAGTCAGACAGGGTTAGACAAGCAGGCTGCTGTCATTTGCACTGCATTCCTGTCTACTGCATGCTCAGTGAGCAGTGAAACTCTGCCCATGATAGATTTACTAAGTAGGTAGGACAACAGTGGAACAGCTTAGCATAACATCACTCTATAGCCTATACCACTGACATTGATTTTTCCATTCAATCAAGAAAAAGCAGGGGAAAATTTTGCTTCTACCACTGCCACCTCCAGGAATTTCCAATCGTCCGTGCAGAGAAGCCTGTTATCATCACTTTGCAGATGATAAAGGAAGCAAAAACTCTGCTGTTGATTTGACAAGCAGTGTCAGCCCTCTGAGAAACAGGTTCAGGTCTTCCTGACACCTCCCATTCCCTCTACTGCTCTGAAAATGTTGTTTGATCTCTCTGTGTCCTTCAGATCTGCCCCTATAAAACGAAGCTAATGCTGCTGACCCAGAAGGCTGTTGTAAGGAGAAAGGTCTTCACTTATCTCTCGTACCACACATAAAGAACCAAGAGAGAGCCTAAGAAGACTAGAAGGGGGTTATGTTCTGCTCTGCTGCTTAATTGAATAAGTTGCTATTTGCAAGTAATTAAGGGAAAACTCAAGTGTCTGTGAGTGGGGTGAAAGAGGAGAATTCCTCTAATTTACATCTCATTGCCACTGAGATAAATATGCTTTTCTCATTCTTATCAAAATGATTAACGAGACCTTCCTTAATAGCGATGCCTTTTAACTACTGTTATCACCTAATTATTAAACTAATGGGTAGCTAAAGCCTGGAAGTTTCACCTGCTTGTTTAATGAAAAACAATTTCTCCCTCCAGCTTCGCATCCAGTCCCAGCTACAAACTCCAGTTCTGCTACAGATTTACCCAATAATGGAACTGGGAGAGGTTAAAGCCTGTTTAAATGCCTCACTCCATCCATGACAACGTGATCCAGCCAAGTCCACATGAGTGGTTGTCAGACTGTTTGTCAGACTGTAGCCCAGACAAAACAGACACGTGATGATTCCAGAAATCCAAGCTCAGGTACCTCCCCATAGGTTGCACTTTTCCCTCACATCCTCCTCAGCCCACATCATTTGTACTCCAGCATTCATGTAAGTGATGAGAACTTACATGAAATGTAAGTGATGAAGTTCTAATCACTTACATGAATGCTGGAATACAAAAATGAAGTGTTTGGGGTTGGACCCACACATGTGCTGGATCAGCCAGATGAACAGATCTTTGATGATTGCACATGGATTTGGATGAGGATCTACCAAATACAGGCCGGATTTGAGCCTCCCCAGGCTGACATCACAGGCAGCCCTCAGGATTTAGGATATCCACATGTAGGTGCTGGTTGTGATAGTGTTTGATCTCCCATTAAAATCAAGGCAGACCACAAGCAGCACTCAAATGCTTAGAACAGAGATCTCCAGTGTCCCTCTGCCACTCCCACGAAGTTTGGATATCATGTAAAATTGCCCTAGAAGTCCAGAAAATCAAGTCCTTTCTGTGGTGAGTGGAGTCAGCTGAAGAAAGATTCAGTCTAACACAAATGCCTTTGAGCTATTGATCCAGAAAGAGGGCGGTCACTCATAAGTTCTGGGCTATTTCTGTCTTGCCCATAGAGATTTTTGTATGCTGCCAGGCATGTCAGATAGCATTGGGCATCTTCATTTTGCAAATGAATCCCACCTCTGTGCTGTAATTTGTAGTAGCAAAAAAAAAAAAAAAAAAAAAAAAGGCAATAAAATGCTTCCAAAAAGAAGTCATACCCAGTGTCAATGTAAATGGTCTCATGAAGTTTAATGTCAGTGAAAAAAAAACATACTTTTGGGTCAGTTTTTCCTTTCTCTAAGCAAAATTCCTTCCTGACATTTTAAGCTTGCAAGAGTGCATTAGATAGCAGCACAGCACTTAACTAATTGTACATTTAGATTGCCTCTCGCCTGTGTTTGCTGCATGGGATGCTCACTTTGCTCCTTGCCAATAAGAAATCCACACAAGAAGAGCAACATTAATGATCAGGAAAAAAAACAAAAGCTAGTCAATAATAACCTCAGTGGTAATTTCATGATGAGAAATTTGCTCGCTTCTTTATTTGTGCCTGGGAGATGTCATTCTTATTATGAATCCTCAGGCATAAAATAGATGTGATTTCTAATTTAAACAGAGCTTGTACAACCCTATGAAAATGAATCTTCATGAAATGATAAAGCAGGGTTTTAATACTGTGAAGGGTGCCACATGTTCTCAATAATGTTGTAGGTGCATAATTGAGCAGGCAGCTCTGGCTTTAATGGGACCCCTTTGAGGTTCCTCACAGACTCGATGTAGCTACACACTAACATGGGGTGGACAGAGGACCTGTGCTTCTAGAGAAGACACATTTCACTAGCCCAGGTTGCTCCATGCCCCATCCAAACTGGACTTGAGCACTGCCAGGGATGCCTGTGTTGGAAGGGACCTACAAGGATCAAGTCCGTGTTTTGTTCAATGTGCTCTGGTGTAGATGATGCCTCACCCTGAACACCTGAAAAAGAGTGACACCTATAAACCCAGAAACTACTGACAGGCATGAGACTCTCCTAGGAGTAAATGGAGTTTTCTCAACTGCTACAAGTTATCTAAAGACATTTTTTGCTCTGACATGGCACCCTAAGCCCTGCTACAGAGCTCGTGTGGACACCAGTGTTGGCACCCTTTGCACATCACAAAGCAATGTGGCATTTTTTACTTAGCAGAGAACCAACAAAGCACCAGAGCCCTGCTCAAAGGATTCCCAGACCCTTAGATATGGCATAAAATATGAACTAGCTCCATCACTTGACAAAGCTAAAGCAGGAAATAATATATTTATTTGAAGATGGAGTTGTATCACTGTGCTAGAGTTAGAGGAAACCACGATGTCATATTTTATTTCAGTTTTGCAGAATAAAGACCCTTCTTAATTGTTGCAGTATCTCAGACAGCTTCTGTCTCCTGTTCTGAGGTGAAATATTTGTTCACACATTCTCTGGTGTTCACACTGTATAAAGCAATTTGAGTGTCAAATACAAGTTTTGAAAATGTCTTGTATGTCCTTCCTTTTACATCCACCCCCTGCCTTGCAGTGAGAAGGAAGAGAGGTGGTACAAAGGTTTCAAGATCATTTAAAATATCATTTCCCAGCCTTGCTCAACTCCTCATGCTCATTTCCTTCCTATTTCCTCCCATCAGTGCTGTGTTTGTACCCAACTTAACACCCTCCTGACCCCACCTCCCTGTGTCTGCCTAGAACACTCTTGTAAAACTCCTGAATGTTAAAAGATTAAAATTATGCTATTAAGCATAATTCTGCTCACTCCTACAAGGAGGACAAGGACACAGGATCTGGTCCATTCCTGTAACAGGGAATTCCTGTGTCTGGGAAAGCAGAGCCTCCGTGAAGGCTAAATAAAGAAGTGGTTTTAACTTCTGTACTGTGATCTCATGTGCAGTCTGGGGCCACCTGGGCTGAAAAAAATTTTAAAAGCCTAAATTAAACACTACTCACATTGTTAAAGAACTATGGAAAGATACTTTGGCAAAGGTTTTGAGGAACTGATCACACAGAGGAAGAGGCTGATTTGATTCTTACAGAGCAAACTGAAGATATTATTTCACAAAGCACAGGAAAAATGGCAATAAGCTGGTTTGTCAGTCAATATGCCACCTCCTCTTCAACTCTGCCTCTAGAATTTAAGGAAAATCAGTACCCAAGGAACCCGTTTACCTTCATTTTAAAATTAAAACAAATTCTCTACTATATTTTCATCAGCAAAAAATATGAATAAACCACCATTCTTCTGATCCTGGACAGCATTCAGAGTTCTGATATGACAGAAATAACTGCAGAGCAAGAGATGGAGTCAGGACCCTCGAGGGGAAGGGTTTGGAAACTACCTCTGGGATTCAGAAGGGTGAGCAGGTCTCAAGCATATGACTGAAGTAATTGTTCTCACTTCCTTGCTTCACAGAGCAGCTCAGGATGTCCAGCATGGCCTCCCAGCACAGTGGGGGAGAAGTCAGAGCATAAAAACCATATTTCTCTTCTATCTTAGAAGAGAACATGTGATTTGCACATTCAGCATCAAATAGGCATCAGTGACATGAAAACCAGGTCATTGCCAGGTTATGCTGGAAGGTTAAGGTGAACTTGAGGGAATGCTGGATGATGGACATGAAAAAAAAAAAAACCAACTTGAAATCAAAGGCCCAGTATTGTTGAATTTTTCTGTCTTGGGAAAAAACAGTTCCTGGCAGGAAAAAGGTTTTCCAATGTACTGGCATGTGAATTAACCCCTCCCTCTGGAAATATAACATAAGTGAAAAATTATCAGTTCTATGGCTGTAGGGATGCCAAAATCCACTTTAAATGACAGGTAAAAAAATTACCAGGAAGAATAATCTTATCTGCATCATATATAGAGGGAAATGGTGGCAAGGAAAGGGACTGCTGGGAACTCAGAGGGGCAGGAGCTTGAACTCAGGGGTTTGTGTCTGGCAGCTTTTCTGCCTGCCTGTGAATCTCTCATGGCCCAGAAACTTATGGTATATACTACACTTGCAATAAAAGGAAGAAAAGCAGTTAAGAATCTTTCGTCAAAAAACTCAAGGAGGGGACAGAGCCCAGAGATCCGAGCCAAATAAACCAAAAAAGCCACTTATAAACGTTCAATCTTCAGAGATGACCCCACAACTCCAGCACTCATCCACATGAACCCACTGAAACGTGGCAAATTTTTTGTGGAGGAGGTGGGAACCAGAGAGAAGAGGGAGAAGGGAAATTCCTGGCTGAATTCACTGATGCCAAGCAGAGGGGTGGGGTCACCCACCAGCCCCCCTGAGCTGACTCCCCACTGCTCCACACTGGGAGGACAGCCCCCATCTCCAAGACCTGAGGTCCAGCTCCCAGGGTTTGATATCCCCATCCTGCCAGCCTGATGCTGAGATTTTCCCAAGCTCCGTTAACTGAACAGCAGGAAAACAACATGGGAAGGGATGGAGATGCCTGAATGCTAGAGTTAGATCAACCTCACACTTTGAAGGGTTGATCTGGGTGTCTCCCACTCTTTATCTCCCAACAAGAAATTCCAAACATCTTCCCTTACATAGCAAAAACAACAATAACACTGGTTAAATATTTGTATGTTTTTTATTGGATCATGGATCAGCTTTGGGGTGTGGAAATCTATATTAAAGGTAGTTTGTGATTTCATTGCAAAGGTTTATTTGGTAAATAAAGTTAATTTGGCAATTAAATTAAAAGAGGAAAAAGAGAGTTCTCTCGCTTTTACTGGGCAATAAACTGGGGGTAATGAGTTAATAAAAAAGAAAACTATCATTGGGGAAAAAGATGGTATTTTTTCAGCTTCCTACCTTCATCTCAGAAAAAGGCAAGGCTACTGGAAACCAGAATCCATCAAAGGATGATGGGTGGCTACACACTTCCCATATTTCTTTTCTTGAACATATCCAACGAGCTCACAAGCACAAAGAAATTCCAGCAAGCATCCCCTGTACACCACTCATCAAAACCATCCTACACCTGCTGTGCCTTTCTCCATCCCTTAAGTACTCTGAGCCATGACCACCAACACCTGGCCAAGGAGCAAAAGGAGGCCGTGCCTGCTGGGCCAGCAGTGAAACCAACTGGAAAACAGGTGAAAATGGAAATCAAAGCAGCAGGTACCCACAGTGTTATGAAACTGGAGGGGGAAAGATCCTCCTGGGGAAGGTGAAGGCTGTGGGAGCCCCCGTGCCCTAAAGAGATGCTCAGCAAAGGATGTTTCCTACAGCAGGTCTGCCTGTGCTCTGTGGGGTGAGAGCTCACACCCCCCAGGCATCAGCAGCTCTCCCTGCACGGAGCAGGCTCCCAGGGGAGGATGTGAATCCCAGGCACAGCACGGGTGAGGCTCTGCCCTTGGCTCCAGGTCCTTGGGTTCGGCCGCAGACGGCAGCGAGGGTGGGCAGAGCAGTTTCACACGACCTTCCTCCCTGAACCAAAACTGCTGACGTCCACCCAGCCCCAATCCTGGGCACGGGGCCAGGGCCTGCCTGTGAAAATCTGTCCCCCTTCCAAAACACATCAGTTGGAGTTGCTGAGTCCCTGAACCTGCTCCGGGAACAGCCCTGGGCTGTGGTTTCACCTACATGTGCAAACAGCCTCAGTATTGCACAGCTCTCCAGCAATAACCTGCAAACCCCCACTACACCCCTGAAATAGGGCTGTGGAGACAAAAAAACCCGCAGATCTACTAGGACAATCCATAAATGAGACTTAAAATTAAGTATCCTCATTTTATAGCCCAAACCCTGTCTGTCCTACACAGTTGGGTTTTTTCTTTTCTTTTTTCCTTCTGTTAGTCTTATTTTTCACCTAAAATAAATAAGGAAATTATTTCTTTGAGAGTTGTCCTTATCTCTAACAAGATACCTGGATTTCCATATCAAGGGATTGTTTCTTATTTCTTGGAGATACTAAAAAAAAGTGTTCTGGGAATTCTGATTTACATTCAGCAGCTTGTGAGAAACCTATTGATAAAAACTAAGAAATATCCAAGGAAGAATTGAACAGATTGTGTCTGAGTATTATCTCTACACCCAAATGTATGTGTAAAAAATAAATAAAAGCAATAAAAGCCATTCTGTCTGAATAGAGATAGAAGCAGGCTTCTTTTGCAGTAAGAAAAGCCATTACTTTAGTTATTATTTGCAGAATCAGAGAGGTTTGTGTTGGAAGGGACCTTAAAGGTCATCTCATTCTGTCATGGGCAGGAACATCTTCCAGTAGACCAGGTTGCTCTGTCTGGGACAGTGGAGGAGAAAAATAAACAAATACTGATTAGCAGAATAACTTTTCAAAATAACATTTTAAAAAATAGTGTTTTAGCCTCTCTCTGCTCATGGGCTGAAAGGAAATGAGTTTAAAGAAACCTTTAAAGAAGCTGATAACTGCATTATGCCATTTCATTCCTCCCTCCAGCACAGGTCCTTTAATGAGACCTTTTTGCATTGGAGAGGGGTCAAAACCAGCTGCCATCCCTTGGCTGACAGCCCAAACCCTCCTCTCAGTGAGGTGCTTAGCCCCAGATCATCTCCCTTATGGAGCTGCAAGTATCTTCTGTAAGATTAAAACAATTTCTGGGGGAGATTTTCTGAGAGAAATTTATTTTCTTTGACCTTCATTTGTCCTTGAGAAGATCAGCGTAGTCTGGGGGCTTTCTAGTGGAGAAAGCAGGGGTAAAGACATCCCAGTGCAGAAGGTCTGAATAACAGCACTCAAATGGCTAAACTACTTATTGAAATTCATGGAATCAAGAATGGTTTGGATTGGAAGGGACCTTCAAACACCATTTCATTCCAGCCCACTCCCTTGGACAGAGACACCTTCCACTATCCCAGTCTGCTCCAAGCCCCATCCAACCTGGCCTTGAGCTCTTCCAGGGATGGGGCAGCCACAGCTCCTCTGGCCAACCTGTGTCAGGGCCTCATGACCCTCATAGGAAAGAATTTCTTCCTAACATCTAATCTAAATCTCTTCTCTTTCAGTTTAAAACCATTCCCCCTTGTTCTATCACTAACTGCCCATGTAAATACACTTGTCTGCGTAGACAGCAACAGCTTGGAAACCTCCAACCTCTGTTCATGCACAAGAAAAGAAAACATTTAAGGCAGAAAAGTGATATTTGTCCCCATCAGCCCTGCAGCTCAGCCCTGGGAGTAGGGAAAGATTCAGACAATGGGTGTTCATCCACTGCAGAGCATCCCAGCAGCAGCTCCTTCCAACCCTCCTGGTCTGAAGTCACCTGCTCAGCAGATGAACAGTGGCTGTCCCCATCAGCACTGTGCTCCCAAAAAGTGGCATCAGCAAGGAGAAAAGATCTTGGAAATCTGGGAAGGCACAGAGGAAGTGTCCAGGGAGGACTGCTGGCTCCCAGAGAGGTACAGTGGTGGTGTTGACTGAGGATGAGGGCAGACAGGATTTGTCACATCACAGCCATGAGCTGTGGCCTCTCCCAGCCGAGCCCTGGACAGGCAGATACCAAAACACTTGGAACATACCGGAAAAGGGCCTCAACTCCAGCAAGAAACTTGAATGGGTGAGGGAGGAGAAGGAGCAAAAGAGGCAGGATGTTTTCAAGGCTGGAGAAGCACCATCTCTTGAGGAACCAGGGGCGTGCCTGCCTTCGAGTGGGATGGCTCTGCATCTTTCTTGTTTTCCCTGAGTTTTACCAGCACAAACAGGACCTTCCAAACCCCCCACGATGTCAACTCAGAGGGCTCAGGACTAAAGTCATGATTTGGGGTTGTACCACAAAGATGTTCAGGTCTGAAAAGATATGGGTTATTTACATGGAAAATTAAACAACTCTATCTTTGCTTGGCCTTGGATTTCCTCAGGGAGGCAAATGTTTGATACCAGGATTTTGGCAGACATTTGTGCACCAGAGACATGAAAACCACAGAAGGGACAGAGCAGAAGGTAGACATGTACACTGAATCCCAAGCATATTTGCCTGATGGGGGTGTAGCATATACAAGAATTTCAGCAAAATGCCTGTTAATTAAGTGAAAAACTAATTTTATAGAAAGTCTTTCATACTTTTGGAAATAAGTAGCAGCCCTATTTAGGCTGACTGTTCATAAACAAACCCATGCCAGTGGAAAATTTTCAGATTTATATGAGCCCTAGGATTTACATGTTTTATTAATGATCAGCAATGTCATATTTATCAGCCTATGGGCCAAGAAAGAAATTAACTGATGGAAGCTAAAACCTGTGCTTGGTTGTGCTGACTGCTCCCATCGTGGTGACTGGCATTCCAGTCAGCCCCAGACACTGAAAAATCCTGAGTCAGGCCTTAAAACCCACATGCCCCACTTGAAAACCACAAAAGAATTTGACATTTATGAATAATAACTACAAAAACAGCAGCAGCAACAACCTTGCTGTTTCACCCTTGGCATTCTGCTCTATTTCCAGCTTGTATTCCTCAGCTAGAACTTATTTTTGATAATGAAGCCTGAGAATATAATGGGTTAGAGGGTCCTAGGAGTTGGATGTATCAGGAAAAAAACCTCATCTATTGCAAAACTAACAGTAAAATTACACAAGAGCATTGTGCTCAGCATCTTTGCAAAGCAGGAATATTTCTATTTTCTGCACCTACACAGACAAATCTACCAGACATCTTTCCTCTCCAGCATCTAAGGGACTTTATGGAGCAGTAAAAACTGAATGAATAAACTCAAATAAGAAGCAATAAATGATTGGCTTGGAGAAAAAATAAAGAAAAGAACATACTTGTCTTTCAAAACATTGGAGCTGTAAAAACCATCAGGAAAGAATTAAGCAACTTTATAGCTGATTTCAGTCTGTGGGCTTTGGGAGAACAGGGGTTTGCATCCCACTGACCTTCTGCACATGAAACATTTATAGGCCTCTTTTTGTGTATGTGCATTTGGATATTTTTTTGTGCCCTTCTCTCAATTTATTCAGTTTTGCACTGAAAAGATGGAATAAGAGAGCAGCAATGGGAAAGCCAAAAATACCCTTGATTTTTATTTTCCAAAAATGGCCAGTTTGGAGGCAAAAAAAATTGTTTAGTGGGTTAAGGCAAAAGGCCCATTTTGAAATAAAAAAACCCGCTGTTTCCAATCCAAACAAACCTTCTGGCATTAGGAATTATGTGATTGGATTGTGCAAGTCGAACGTGTCCCAGAGGACTGAGGGGCAAAGGGAGCAGCTTTGGGCATGTTCAGGGCTGCAGTCACAGTGCTGGCCTCTGTCCCCTCCTCCCTCCCTCCTTCAACAACCTTCAGTCTGCTGCCTCAGTTTCCCTCGGTGTAAAACACACTAAAAATAGCGACTCTCCTCCCGGAGAAAGCTCTGAGGAGTAATTAACTAATGCTTGCAAAGTGCCAGCCAGCACTAATTACTATCATTATGCAGGAGAGGAGCAGTCAGGGTTTGCTTTGGTCCTAGTGGTGCTTGTTTTCCTGGACTCAATGAACCACGGCATCAATGAGCCACTGATGGGGCTGTAAGTGACTCCTCAAGGCACTGCAGCAGGCTCTGAAAATATAAACATTAACAAATTAATTTAGCTCTCCAACAGCCTCCGGGAAAGTGAAGGCTCCAGCCTCCCTCACAACCTGGCATGCTGAGGAAAAGGGAAAGAAAAGTTAATCCTGCTATTCCAGGCTGATAAAGTGCCTGGGCTGAGCTGTAAATCCCCATTCATCCTTTGATTTGCTCTGCAAATCCAACGTGGTCACACCAGCATCGTGGTGGCTCTGGTGCAGCACCTGGAGCTGTGCCCTGGGAGCAGGAAACTGGGAATGGGGCCAGGCTGGTGCAGGAAGGATGGGGGAAAGCAACTGCGTTCCAAAGCAGGAAAAGAGAAGGAAGAACTTAAGGAGCAAGAGTCAAGGCGCTCCCTGCACCCTGTGGTCAAAAATCTGGCCAAAAACTGGGAATGGTTTGTGGAAGATTCAGAGACAGGGACATTAGCAAGTTCAGCTATGGAACAGGAATTTCTGGTGCAGACAAGCCTTTCATGAATGCAGAGATTTTACAAAATAGAGGATCCAAGCTATGGTGTGTCCAAATAAACATCTCTCTGCTGGGAGAGCAACAGCTTCTCTGCCATCCTCAGTTTTCACATCAGGAGAGCTGCTGGGTCAATATCAGCTCTAAAATTGTTGATCCCATGGCAAGGGGGTTGTGACTAAATGATCTTTAAGGTCCCTTCCAGCCCAAACTATTCTATGATTCTATGAAATTACAGCAGGGTCCAGAACACACTGTTGTTTACAATCTGCAGAGATCAACTCCCTGCAGGGACTTTCCCAAAGGATTTTCCAGAGGTGGACATCCCCCATGGCCACAGCATCACTGGAGCCTGCAGACTGAAGAAAGGCTCTCTTCAGGCTTGAAAGAGGAATAGCCACACTCAGGGCAAGTGCAGGCTGGGAACCTGAGCTCAAATTTAATTGCACTCCCCAGTTAGACAATTGAAAGGAAATAGATTTGCTGAATGCTGTCTGTGAAGACTTAACAAAGCAGGGAGATGGGAATAGTCCTAGGCCTGGACATATTCCAAGGTGGTAGCAGTAAAGACAAGGAGATATTCCCACAGGAAGAGACAGTGTGAAGGAATCCTCTTTCACAGTTCTTTCCTCTCTGGCAACAGTTTCTCAAGTTAAATATTTATATATGTATATATGCATTCATGTAGATACCCTCACAAAGCAAGGCAAAAAGTCGAATCTTAATGTCTGAAAAGTGGATCTAATCAAGTAAACTATCTTCAATCTTGAAATTTCGCTTAGAACACTCTAAATTGTCTTATTTCAAAGTACAACTCAGCTTTCCAAATACAAAGTCATTTATAGATTAACATTTTAAGTATAAAGCCTTTGAAATCCCTTTTAAACTTCCCAAAATGCTTTGAAGATCAGAGGGCTCAAGCTTACAAACCCCTGGGAAAGAAGGTGCCCCTTTAGAGCCAGATGAGCCTGATCATCCTGTTCATTCCAAAAACCCTACAATTAGTAGAATTTGGAAAACCCAGCGTGTGTTACCCCAATATGACATTAGATGTCACCCATGCACTGCATTTACTGCCTGTCCCCCTCTCCTGGTCCCCACATGGGAAAGTAACAGCCCATTCTCCCCCTCACACAGAGGTCTGGTGATTCAAGCTGGGGGGATCTCAGGATATCACACCAGAGAGTGCCAGGAGAAATGCCCACAGCCTGGACCTGATACCTCAGCCTGGAAGAGGTGGGATAGGAGCAGTACCCACGGATAGTACCAGTATCCATCAGTACCCTATCAGTGGGATAGGAGCAGTATCCAGGTCCCCACGGTCTTGCAGGACAGGGGTGGGTCTTTGGACCAGGATATGGTCCAAGATGAAGATGTTTAACTCTGTAGTGTCTCCAACCCGTGCCAGCCAGACTGCCCGTGTCTGGGGGGGCTGAAGGGTTTGGAGATGAGTCCCCACTGGGATGCACCCCTAATTTAGCATGAAGAGAGTACAGCTCTGTGGAATTTAGATGTTCTGTGCCACACACACGTCCATGGCCATGAAATGGGTCCCCAGAGGAGACTGGAGCCAGAGATGGCACAGAGGTACAGGGAACAGCCCCACGTTGTTCCCTTGGCTCAAGGTCTCCTTCACACGCCCTCTCCTCCAGGGACCATTTCACCCTCCTGTTCCCTTGCTAAAGGAGGAGAACCAAAACCCTGGGAAGGTGGCCGTGAGGCTGGAAAGCTGGGATGGAGCCAGCTGAGCAGCCCCATGCTGGGAACCACCCCTGGTGCCATTTGGGCGCTGTCCCAGCCCTGCACCAAGTGGGACAGGATCTCCCTGAGGGCTGAGCAGGGCCGGCAGGAGGAATCCCATGGATTGGAGAAGGAGCCCGACCTCATTAAAGCCATGGAAATCCCCTTCCACATTCCCGGCTGCGGTGTTTCCTCTCTCACAAGAGCGTGAGGCGGTGGCAGGCGGGGGGAGGCACTTTGGGGAACATGTTTACAGAACTCCTGCCAAACCACAGGAAGTCCCAGCTCCTGGAGATGAAGAATGGGCGGAGGAGGAGGCAGATGTGGCCAAGGCTCTGTCAACTCCTCTCCACTGCCACTGGCAAACAAAAGCCAGAGCAGAGCAGCGCTGGCCATGTGGGATGCAGGAGGGCCTGGAGTCTTCTCACTTTGCTGTTTTATCTCAGAGCAGCTCAGCAAGTGAAGATCTCCAGGCAAAGAGGGAGAAAAGCACCTGAGAGATAGGTAATTTTTCTGCACACATCTAGGGTTAAGCACATCTCAGTGTGCTTCTGGCTGTGGCAACTGGGAACAGACTCAGAAAAGTTGACAGTTGTATCAAAATATTTTTTTTTATGATTCCTTAACAGCATTCATCTGCCACATCCTGTTTACCCACCCAAGGAATGCCACCTTGTGGAATTCTCCTGGCTTCTCCCTGAAGGGCTGGCAGCAGAGCTGTCCAAGCATCCAAGGAATCTAGAGGAAGGTGTCCCTTCCCATGGCACAAGAACTTGAACTTAGTGGTCCCTTCCAACCCAAACCATTCCAGGATTTTGTGATTTTATGAATCTGCTGCCTCTGCCACCACTCGCAGCTGTGACATGCCACTTGTCCAGTGAGGCTATCAAAGGTTTGGGCAACAGCTGAATATGCTCCTCCTTGATCAGAAGGTGTTGGATACCTCTGCAAATACATCCTAGAATGGCAATGAGCTCTTGAGACTGGGCACCTTGGGGGTCTCCTTTGCTGATACCACCTGAGCAGGATTTGGGCAGCAGGTCCACAATTCATTATTTTTCACATTCCTTTTAATTTCATTAGGGACAGAAGCCTTACAGCAGTCAAGGATTGTGAGGTTAAACCTTCGGGTGCTCTTAGGCACCCAACTTGTTGGGTTTTTTTTTTATTGAGCAAAGCAGCTAATAGATGTTATAAAGTTGTTTATTGGAGAAGCACATCAGTTTTAAAGCAAAAATTATAGGTACTAAAGTTTATGTTAAGTTTTGGTATAAAGTTTCAAATAGAAGCAGAAGCAAAGCAAAAGCAAATGGCAAAAAGCAAAAGCAATGGCAAAAAGCACCATCTCTCCCCAATGCATGTTCTTATATAGAAACTTTTCAACAAGCTAAGACACAAACTTGGACCACTACTTTTAAACTTACTAGAATTTTAGTTTCTTAGCATGCCAGGCTACGTATAAACTGCGCATATGGTTTATCTTGTTCTATTTTTATAATGTACTATAAATTTACTATAGCTTTATTATGTTTAAAACTATGTTTTTGGAGCCTTCACAGAACTTTTAGTATTTAAGATTATGTTTTTTAACCTTCACTAGAACTCAAACTTTTACACTGGTATTTCAGACATTTTACCTACTTACTAAAAGCACTTAAAACCTATTTTATTTACTTACTTACTTGCTTGCTTATACTAAAACTTAAACTTTTACCTCTACTTTATGTGTGAGTGGTTTAACATACTTTAATCTATTTAAAGGCTTTAATTCAATCTTTGCACTCTGATTTTTCTCTGAAGCATTCAGAGAGACTTTTGACTTACTGACTCTAATATTGGATCGTTCTTTATCTCACACAATCTCACACTACCAGTGGCTTTGGCTGCATCCTTGGTGAAGACCTTGCACTCATAATGGCTTAGTGGCTTTAACCTGAAGGTTTAGATTATATATTACGAAGAAATTCTTTACTGTGAGGGTGGTGAGGCCCTGGAACAAGTTTGCCCAGAGAAGTTGTGGCTGCACCATCCCAAGAAGCGTTCAAGGCCAGGTTGGATGGGGCTTGGAGCAACCTGGTCTAATGGAAGGTGTCCCTGCCCATGGGAGGGGGTTGGAATGAGATGATTTTTAAGGAATCTTATGACCCAATTCTGGGATTCTGTGATAGGTATCTACAGAGAAGCATTACCCACCATTTCCCAAAGTATTCAGCACAGCTGTTCCCTGTCCTCACCATTTCAGTTGTTTGATGAGGACAGACACTCCACACCCTAATTTATCTATCAGCATCTGCAGGGGTACAGACAGGAATAAAAACAACCTACCTACAAAACATTGCCTCATACTGCTTAAGCCAGTGAGAACTGCAAATTGATTCATAACAGACTGAATTTAAGACCTAAAGAAAAATACAAGTTCATTTACTGGACATGCTATTTCAAAATGAATAATATAGTTCTTGTTTAAAAGCCACTGAAGAGACAGATTTAATAAAAGAAAAGAGCAAAGTTTCCAAGAGGTTTCATCTGACAGTGAATATCATATTGAACATAGTCAGGAAGATAAGTTATTGTAGTCTATATATAATTAGTCCTTCCCTCCACCCCTGTTTGGCAATCACTTTATCAAATTACAGATGTCCAGACTGAATTAAGTGTTGCTGGAATACCTTGCAGTCAAAATCTTTGCGCAGTATTCATTATCATTAATTAAGTGTATGCGATCCCTGTTCCCAGAAGAATGTCCTTTTCTATTAGCTGAGCTATATTTAAACTCAGGAGAATTCAGCATACATTTTTAATAGAAATTCAACAGACAGTATTGACATTTCTTTTTGGTTTACAGAAGCTTTTTTACATCACAAAAACCATCACAATGACCCAGGGAGATTGTGCTTCTCCTCTTCAGCTAAAAACTCCAGTTCTTTAAACCTTTCCTCCTCAGGCTGATTTCTGAGATCTTCCTATCACCCTATTCTAGACTTAGATCCAGAAATACCTTGCCCCACTTCTAAGTAGAAAACCTTGAGTTTACTACTAGGCAATATGCTTGTTTACACCTCCGAGTATGCTCTTTAATCTCTCCAGAGGGTGGATTTCCTGACTCACAGTGCCTGTAACCCATGGCCCAAACTGGTTGCTCCCCATTTTGTCTTTGTGCAGCTGAATGTTCCTTCTGCCTTATTCCACCCCACGTGCCTCCCAGCTGAATCTCACCCTACTTTGGAAAGGCTGTTACTCCACAGACTGAGGGTCTCCCTCCTTCCCAATCTCATCCTCCAGCACCTTTCTCAGTCCTTCCTGATTCTGCATGTCCAGCAGATTGAATAATCCTCCTCTGGATTTATTAATCCACCCTGCAGACCCGTGTTCATCATCACCATCCCTCTCAGAAGTCCTGTTAAAAAACATGTGAGTTGTGCTTCAGCTGTTTTAGAAGATTACTGATGCAAGCCCTGCTGGAGCCAAGGCAGCTACAGCATCTCCTTTCCAGAACAACTCCTACAAAGAGAATTTGATTGATCCAAAAGGATTCTCTTGACCTGTCCCTAATGGCTGATATTCATTTCCTTCATTACCTGTCATGTGTTTGTAAAATGGTAATTTAATTACCTGTCCTTTGCTTGTTTTTTTCTAAGAGTGTGTGTTTCCTATCCTGTTTACTCTCCCATTTTACTGTACAAGTACTGAACACTCAGTCTTGCTCTCCCTCATCATCCCTGATCCTCAGCATGAAGCAGCCCTGTTACAGGTCACTAAGGGGAGAAAAGCCCCTCCAAAACATATCTGCTAAACATTTCCAGTGCCTTCAGTGAATGTTTGGGTGTTATTCCTAATCTTAGTCCATTAGACCCTAAAATAACACTTTAAATACACAACACATCACCAGCTTCACCACAGGTCTGCAGAGCTTTGGCTCTGGTTCATAACATTGTGGAGACTAAATGTCTCCATCCGTGGGTTAAAAAAATGCTGGTGATGCTTATCTGTTCCAAGGAACACCTGTGAAATGGATTCACACATTGAAACAACTTGCGTTCACCTCGCTGGATAAATGAGAACCCAGGATTTCTTCAGTTCTTCCCAGCCAAGCCCATACCCTTGTCCTCCTGGGAAGGAAAACATTCCCACGAAGGCTGGGCTGAGAAGCAAGGAGAAAATCCAAATTCAATGAAGAATTGTCTTCCCCCAGCAGCATCCCACAAGGTTTTTGTGTAGGAGCTTGTTCGTACTTGATGATGCAACTGAGACCTGTGCTAAAGTGGCCTCAAGGGACTTTAAAAGACACTTGACTGAAGCATCTCCACTAAAATCTGCTCCCTGGGGTCCTTATACAACCAAAGAAATGGCAGAACATCACTCCTGGGGGTCTTTAGGGATCCTCAAGGTAGCAAGCATGAATCCCTACTAGTGGGGATAGGGGTTCTCAATACTTCTGGGGCAAGTTGCTCACAGGTACAACAGTGAAGAATCAGAGCTTGCATTTCTCTCACTGCTCAGCTGAGACCATCTTCAGACTGCTCATCTCTCCTATGTGAGATAAAATTCATCGCAAAGCCAGTCCCTCCTTGCCAGAAGATGGAAATGGTCCAATGCAAACAGGACAAATAAACCAGCTAACGCCAACTCTCTGTCAGTCAGTCAGCCTTCCCTCTGAAATGAAAAGCAAAGCAAGTCCCAGAGGTCTCTCCTGCTCTGAGCATGGCTTTACAATTATAAATTATCCCAAGATTATCTCTGTCCCCAGCGCTGCTGAATTCACCTCCGCTGTGTTTGCTGGGGGATTAATTGCTGCTGCATTGGCTGCACTGCAGAACAAAAGTGGGGATGCAGCACACTCCGAATTGCCACCATCATTCAGCAAGGGGTGATAAATTTACAGCCAAAAACACAGGAAACACTTTTTGATTTAGCACAGTCTGCAATTAGCCAGCACAGACCACTGCTGGGAAGGGAATCAAGGCAAACAAGACCAGGCATCCAAAGGATGTAAGCAAGGACAGGGATTAGGGTGTCACTGGGTAAAACAGCAATGCCCAGAGCTGACCATCCTGGCTTCAGCAGGCACCATCCAAGGACAAACAGGTGCTTCCTGCTCTTCCCACATCCTAGAATAAAGTCTGACAGTGCCTGTATGCAACATCCAACTTATCCCTTGATATCCTCTTCCATCAGGAAACTGCATTGGTGCCAATTTCTAGGACTTTGCATTCAAAAGAGATGTTCCAGGACAGTCCTTCCATCCCACCTCTTCTCCTGACAGACCACACATGTCACATGGGGAAATGTGGAGATATCTGAGGAGAGAAGATACCCAGAAATCTGGTGCTATTACAGAGCACTGGGCTTGCTTTCCAGATCAAAGTCTCTGGTTCTATCTTGGCTATCTGAGTGTGAGGAAAGGAGGAGCTTCATTTCCAGCAGAAAAATCTCCCACTTGCAGAAGTCACCCATAGCCTCACCATCCTTGTCCATGGTGGGAACAAGCAGCAAACACACTGCTCCTCACTGAATCTGGGCTGGATCTGAGGAAAGCTGTGATCCATGGGATCGCAAGAGGGCCCTGGACATCAGCACTGCTGTCATCCCACTCTGGTGCTGTGGGACTTCCAGGCACATGGAAATGTGGTGAGAGCTCCGGACCCAGAGGCTCAGATGAAACGCCAGAAGCTCCACAGCCCTAAGTGGGACTGGGCTGAAAATCTGTCAAGCTTTCTCATGAGATTTCCTCTCTCCCTCCTGGTTCTGTTTGGACTGGAAACACCATGAGAATAACTTTCCTCCTTGCATTTCAGCAGTTTTGCTTCCGGGCCTGGGCTAAACAAGGAAGTGCAGAGGCGTGGGAACCGAGGGGAGACACAAACACATGGGAGCACAGGATGAATGGCTCCAAATCCCTGCATCCAGCTCACTGCCTCCACCGGGGTTCTCCTGCCAGTTGAACTCTTCTGCACAGACTGACACTTTCAGGTGGAGGTGGTTATCTGTGGGTCAGATCCTTCTCTCCCTTAGGCAGAAAAGCACTCCCAGGAATAACTCAACTTTTACTGCTATGAGACAAGAACATTTTGGTGTTTGGAGACAAGAACAGGATCTTGGTGCCTTTTAAAGACACATCACTCAGCCCACAGCAGAGCATTTGGACACAGAGGCCAGAGCTCCAGAGCACAGAGCTCCAAATCTTTGTCCTTCTGTGGTAAAAGGGTTTGACTTCTTGATGCACTCATCATCTCAGCACCCTGAAAACAGAGTCCATTTCAGGTGTGGAGTACCACAAACCACTTCATGGGAGGCTGACCCATTCCTCCAAGATCCAAACTTCTTCACTACTCCACGCCTTCAGCATCCACTGACAAAACAAGTTGTACCCACAGGAGCAGGTATGGCATGTAGGGATGAATAATGATCCTATCACCACATACATAATTTCAGGATAAAATTCCAGCTTCACCACAGCCTAACGCACCACCCAACATGTGTTTACACCAAACAATCAGTAACTCAAAGCTACAAAGAATGAGGAAATGGGAAGGAGTTTTTCCCGTACCAAGCAGCTTGCAATTTAAGGCATTGCTCTTTCCCATAAGTCTCCACCAGATTGGCATGGAAATCTCTTTGGGATTATGTAGATCTATTCAGCAGTTCAAAGGTTAATTGGAGCTACACCAGCATTATAAGCAGAAAGGAAGGGACAATTTCTAGCAGCAAGGTCATGTATCAACTGAGCACTTCCCTCTAGAGCATTCATCATTATTTAATTATCACTGTACTAATAGCTAGCATGAATTAAAGTATTCAGGGTCTCTTAGGCTTTGTGGAAGAAGAAAACTTTCTGGGTTTTCAAAGAACTTCACAACAAGAGATAGTGGAACATCCTCCTGGCCCAGCTGGCCCTGTCTCTGAGCACTTGGGGCAAACAACTGAACTTACTTGACTCCACAACTTGTAGGCAGGACTGGCCCAGACCACAGGCAAAGACGTTCCAGGGGAATCTTAAGGACTTGCAGACAGCACTGACTCAAGCCAGGAGAGGACTCAGTGACTAGAGAGGCCATTTAAGTGGCCTTAATTTGAACCAGGTTTAGAGTAGACACTAGGAAAGAATTCTTTACAGTAAGGGTGATGAAGCCCTGGCACAGGTTCCCCAGAGAAGATGTAATGCCTCATCCCTGGAGGTGTTCCAAGGACAGGTTGGATGGGGCATGGAGCAACCTGACACAGGGGAAAGTGTCCCCTCCATCCTGACAGAGGCTCCTCATTGAGCATGTTACATCTGAATTTGAGCCCATTAATACCTGTTGCAAAACCACCTTCCCCTCCTGGACGGTGCTAGCTGGTAGCAGCACCTAGACAGGTTCTGCTGTCCTCTTGTCTGCATCATGTTCCTGCTCTGACCACATCCCCAGAGGCATAAGCACAGCTTCTCCATGTCCTTGGCTCAGACAGAGAAGCACAGCCCTGAGCTGTGTCCTCCTCTCCCTGTCAGAAGAAGCAAGAGAGGCAGAAATGCACCCAAGAGACACCCTCTGACTGTGGTCCCTGCCAGCTCTCTCCAATCTGCCGTGCCCAAGGCACTTTTCCCTGTCACAGTCTGGCACATCTATTTGAAATGCGGAGGATTGCCACATATCACAGGGAACAAGAAACAGATTCCCACTGGGGAAGCAGGGCCCTGGAGCAGAGTGGCGTCAATGACATGCCCTTGAGGTTCAGAGAAGGAGGACACAACTGCTTGTTAATCCTGCTTCTCAGCTGGTGATTTCTAGGGATAACCTAGCCAGGGAATTCTAGGGAAAACGTTAAAAGAACTTCTAGTAATGCACTGTGAGAATTAAATCCCCATCGCTGCAGCTCACAGGGAGGCAGTGCTGCTAGTTGCACAATAAACCACGTGAACCACTGGACACGGATCCAAGGATCAGCAAGCAAGCAGCAAAGTCTCCAGCAAAATCACCTCTTTCATTACCTGGTTTTAGGAACCCAGATGTGACTCCCTGTGTTAGGGTAGATTACATGGTGATCCCAAGCCCACCTTTCAACCCCAATTTTCACAAGTCCAGTATTTTCTCATGTTATCTTGTGCCTTTACTCATGTTCACATGTCACCCCTACAACATTTGCCTCCTTGCCCGTATCCCAGGCCCTTTCTCCAGCTTCTCCAGCCACCATGAGCTCTCAGCATTGCAGTCTTGAGCTCTTCAGACTTTGCCTGTGACTTTATGCTTCAGCACTTTTATTAATTCAGAGATGCCTTGTCTTAGAGGACAGAAAATGTAATAACCTGGAGGCACAAGGTAAGGCCACATGGTTGCAGCCCCAGAAGACAAGCACATGCTACCTGGCACAGTCCTGCCACTGAGAGCCAAGAAATGAATCAACAGCACAGTGCTGCACCTTTACACAGGCAAGGAAAAGAGGCAGAAGTGAAGGTAAGTCACAAAATCAGAGCTGCATTACTCAGCATGGTGAGTTTGTCATTGCAGCACGATCCACCACCTGAGTCACAGGAGTAGAATTCATTCCACTTAAATTTAGACCTCTAGAATGTAGAATCTTACGTCTGGCCATGCAGATTCAGCTTCCTTTACAGTCTGTGATTCATCTGACCTCTCTCTACTATTGTAGATTGAATCACACTCTGATTCTTCCTATTTTTCTGCATTGGCAACAAAGGGAGCCAACGGTGACTACTTCATCCAAAGCCAGACATTTCAACTCTATATGCCAAAATAAGAGCAAAGGAATCCCACTCTGGGTATTGTCATTTCTCCCTAATTGAAGGGCTTAAAACTTTCAAAGCAGAAGGACAATGACAGCTGAATTTGTGGTGGGGCTTTTCATGCCAACATTCAGAGACTGTTCCTTCCCTGCCAGCTCACTCACTTTAATTCATGGGAATGTCCAGAAACAGGAGCCCCTGGAGCACAGCTAAAAAATGAGCCAGGCTCTGGCATTTCTGTGAGCAACCAGTTCTTAATTGTTTGACTAATACAAGCATTGTGCAGCAACCATATGTATTGAGAGGTTTGTGGAGGTTTCTTTGTCACCCGTGTACAAACCTCCATAAGGGTCTAGGGTTTCTGCAGAGGTTTGGGTACGAGAGCACAATGCCAAACTGCAACTCTTCTCAAGGTGTTTGAGGAATTTATATTGAAACTGACCTTAGTTATAATTGAGGTCAGGAAGGATCAGAGCACCAGGAAAGGTGGGCTAATGCTGATCAAGTAGGAGATGTATCCTGGGCATGGGGCAAACCCTCCTAACTTCTGGAAAGGGGAGGAGCATGCTGGAAACAGGACTGATGGGAAAACCACAGGAATGGGGGTTTCTGCACAGAAGGGACAAAATTACGCTGGGAGGAGGCTGCAAAGAAGCTCTCTGAGCCGTGAAAATGGAGACAAAATTACTCACAAACACCTGGATGGTGGATACCTGTGGAGACGTGGGCTCTCCCTTCACTAGGAAATAGATGAAAAATGGTTAGAAATTAGAGTTTTATCATTTCAGCTCCCCAGCCTCAGAAGTATTGCTAGTTGAGGGCTCTGAGGCAGAGCAGAGTCAGGAGGGAAGGAAATGTCTTGGGCTGTGCCCAGGGGCTGCACTCAGACCCCACAGGGCTATGGCAGGGCCAGGAGGAGAGCGCTGGGGAAGGAAGTCTTACGGCAAGGTCGGACAGCAGCTGTCTCCAGGAATGAATCCAGGAGCAGCATCCTCCTGGGATGGGCCAGGAGGATCTTGCGTTGACTGACTGCCCTTCCTGAGTTCGGGAGGAAATTAATCTCCCACCATGGGCTCCAGTTTATTTTTACATTGCAAGTTAGCCCAAAGGGAAAAAAAGAAAATCATAAAAAAAGTTCTATTCCCTATAAGGAATCACAAATTTCACAGCGACCTAAGGAGATTAGTCAAATCCCTGTGACCGTCAGCAGTTTCACTTAGGTCAAAGCCTGGCATAACTCAATCTCTGTGAAAAGGGAGGAGTGGAGTGGACTGCCCAGCTCTGCAGGCTGGCCAGCCTCTCCAAGAGGGCCCTTCTGCAATATCTGGAGGGAAATATCCCTTTTGCAGTCCCACTGCAAACAGTCAGACTGACCCGGAGTGCAGACTGCGAAAGGGAGCGTTATCTCTTGCAGATACCACAGTGAGACCTTCCAAGCTGGGAAGCAAGAGGAGGACCAATTTCCCAGGCTGGGAGACATCAAAGGCTGTGTGAAACCTTCCGAAAATGCTCACCCTGAATTTCTCATGCATGGGTGGGCATATGGGATAACTCTCCATAGGGTCAGGGAAATGTAGAAAGTGGAGCAGTCGGCTTCTGATTCGCCTCTTGCTCTGGGGGAGAAAATGAAGAGAATTTAGCTCAAAACCTAAAAATAAATATGCCACCCATAGGTTTGGCTTTGCACAAAAATTGGCCTGAGTTAGGTAACCTAAGGCATTTTTTGGATTAATTCATTTCCATCCCCTGGCAAACATGTCTGTGTTAATGGGCTCACAGAAGCATCAGCCCTTCAAGCTCTGCCTCAGACTTCATCCAGGGTATCAGTAATGTGGTGGTGCTGCTGTGGTGCTGCTGCTGCAATGCACTCAGTGAGCAGAGAGGTGTTGGATAAATAAATTGAGGCCAAACTTTTGGATTTGAAAATGTTCAAGACCAGGTCGGAAGGGGCATTGAGTAACCTGGTCTAGTGGAAGGTGTCACTGGCTCTTGCAGAGGGGTTTGAACAAGATGATCTTTAGGGACTCTTCCAGGTCAAATCATTCTATTCTTCTATGATACTCTAAGGAGAAATAGGGCTTTCAGCTCATACTCCACAGTTTAAAAAAAAAATACTGCTTCCTTTTCAGTGAGAGGAAGGGGCCTCTCGATAGAAACCCAACAGAATGTCTCCTGCTCTGTTGTGCAAATACAGAATTTGCTTTACATGGTATCATGAAGCCAAAAATGATAGGAAGTTCCAACGTCCTTCTTTCCTTCTTCCACTGCAGAGAGGCAGGAGGCTTTTGCAACTGTTCTTCTCTCTGATAAAGTTGTTGGTGCAGTTCTTAAAAGAAATAACAATTTTTACAATACTTAGCTCTCCTCACAGAGACACTCTCTCTTCGTGACTTCTCCATGATTTGAACTCTTCCAGTAGCACCAGATCTGAACTTTTCAAAATTACGAGTCAGGAACTAAAAAGTCCTTACACTGATTTAGAAACTAAAAGAGTAAAAACAAAACAGCAAGAGACAACCCAACTGCAGGGACTTTTGAGTTGCTTCTGGTCTTTGAGCTTCTAAAACCAAGAGTGGGACAGTTCCATTGCGTTTTTTCCAAGTACCATCACACCTGCTCTTCTATCTTTGTTTCTTTCCTCGTGTTGAGTTCTCTTCAGGCCAGAAAGCATCTTTCTGTCTATGAATGTGCAGCATTTAGCACAAGGTGATCTTCAGGCTGGATGCATTCTTCTGGGCACAGGAAAAATGAAGGTGAATTGTACAAAATACATAATCCCAGAGTAAACATTTGAGAAGTGAAGATAGCAGCTGGGATAAGGAAGACAGACACCATCATTATCCATCACAGCTGGCAACACTCTCACTCTTCATTATTTTCTCCTGATCCAGTGAGAGCTTTCCTGTGGGTAAAAAGGAACAATAAATAACAGAGAATCATAGACTTAGAGAATGGTTTGGCTTGGAAGGGACCTTACAGATCATCTCGTTCCAACTCCTTGCCATGAACAGGGAACACCTTCCACTAGACCAGATTGCTCAGGGTCCCATCCAGCTTGGCCTTGAACATTTCCAGGAATGAGACAACCATATCATCATCATCATTAAAAATATTGCTCATCATCAACACATGAGAATATCCTCTGCTATTCCTCTAACATCAGGGTGACCAAAAGCATGAGTTTGCACTAAGTGGGTTCAGATTAGTCAGAGATAGCATGGCCCTTTGCTCCTGATGATTTCACCAACATGACATTTGTTCTCATGCCTTTCTCCAGCCTCCACCTCCCTCAAAAAACCTGGAAAAGCACTTTCCCTAACTGGAAACACACATTTCATAGTAACATTTTCCAGACCACTTTGCAATAGGTAAAGTGAGACGAATGTTTTCAGTACAGCTTTTGTGGAAGCTCACAGCTCTTACCTGGCCCTTCCTGTGTCTATCCTGACATATTCCTCCAGTAATCCCCAAGTCCTCTTGGCTTCATCTTTTTGCGGTGTTTGTTTCTTTGCCCTTCTTAAATAAACTATTGGCAGTTCCTATGGTAACATGCCTCATTCTTTCTCTATCCTCCCTAAAAGTCTCTTCCCATTTAATAGGCTTTTTAAAAGGTTCTATTTATACTTTCCTTTGTTATCCTGCTCCTGCTCCCTTGCAGTCAGACAAGGGCAGGCACGGAGCAGTGCATGCACTACCCTGTGTTACTAATAATGGCCATCCATAAACACGAGAGCGAGCCGTGGGGATCAAAGCTGTGACCTTCACCGGGAGATGCTCTGCTTCTTCGAGCAAAAAGAAAGGAAACCTGAGACACGGCTGGCTCGGGAGGGAAGCACTGTTTGCAGGGCCATCCCCACCGTCCAGCAATGAACTGAGGGGCTGCAAGCCCCCCAAACCAGCATGTGAAAAACAACCTTGCTGCCTCTGCAGGCAGTTTCCACCTCCCCTCTTTCCTCAGTGTCAGACATTCATCTACATTACCGGTAATTGGATAAAGAGAAAAATATGAGCTGTGTTTCTTTTTGCTTCCTATTCCACGAAAAGAAAAGCTCCTCTCCTCTCTGTGCTTTTTCCTTTTAAATCTCGGGGCTATTACCAAGCATCAAGGTTTATTTCCTTAAGGTTCATCATATAATTTAAATGCAGATTACAATTTATCTTAACCCTTAGCTGAAGCAGTAGGTGGATTTTTACGATGACAACTCTTTGTTTCTCAGGCATTTCTCCTAATGAAAAACAAAGGGTCTGAAACAGTCCAAGTATAATTTGGTTCCTTTCTCCATCGAGAGGTTTCACTTGCACAGTCAGACGGGTGCCAGAAACCACACGTTTTTTGGTCATCTTTAGGGTGTTCCAGGAAACATATTGTCAACAGATCTCAATTTTTCAGTAGGAAAAGCAAGTAGCAGAATGACTCCCCAGCCTTCCCCTTTTTTTCTCCACATAAAGGCAGCTTTCAGGGCTTCTTTATTATGAAGAACGACCCCAACAGTTGTAAATCCATTTTTTTCCTTACTTGTGATCTCTCCTCCCTGGCCAGCAAAAGAAACTGTGATGCCCTCAAAGTGCCATCGCAGAAAGGGTTAAGGTATCTTAAACTACAGCCCCAATAAGCAGCTCACAAAAGTGTCCTGTCCCCAGGGTAGGATCAGTGTATGAGAATTTACTCAGATCATTTAATGTTTGTAACTTGATTTCCTGCCGGAAAGCTTCAGTGGGCGGAGTTTCTGCTGAACCAGACAGAACTAGAGCTATTTCCTTCTCCAGATTGCTTGTGCATGTCCAGTCAAGCTCAACTGAATTAATAGCAACCGGCTTGTTTCCCCCACACACCCCTTCCCATTCACATTTTGCAGTGAAAATACAGGAAGTGAGTGATAATCTTGCTGTCAGGGCCTCAGGAGATGGGATGATCCCGCAACCTTGGGAAGTGCCATTCGTTCCCTGCACCTCTGGTCCACTTCTTGTTAAATTCTGGAGAAAGGATGCTCTAATGACCCGGCTCCTGCTCTTCTGATTTCCTACATGACCTTAGGAAAGTCACTTAACATTTGCTTGCCTCCACCTTCCATGAAATGGAGAGGAAATCATCAGAAGTCTCCACTCAATGTGCTGCCACCACCAGTATTAAACCATGGCCCATGAGAACTGAAAGTAGAATTCTTTAAGCTTAAAGACAAGCTGCTATTTTCTCCTGAACAGTGCAGACCTGTGTTGGATCACCTGTGTTGGAAGCTGAAGCACTTCTGCAAGGAGAAAACAGCCCTGCTACCCTCACCACGCTCCCAGCTGCAAATTGATTCGTTCATCTTCTGCCTTGGCTATCCCAGGAACCAGGAGTTTCTTTCATATTCATCACTGAATGCAACCAAACCTCCTGGGAAATACCAGATCCCTGTGCTTGTTTTTTTTTACCAAAGTTTCAGGTTTCATCGAAGTAGTCTGAGCTAAACCCCATCAAAAATGCTTTCATCAATACTGAGAACATCTACAGAGGGGTGAATGCAGGACCAGCCAAGTGGGATCCTATGGATCTCATAGGAGAACTAATGGCTCGGGCCAGAGATCTACCCCATGTGCAGCCTCAGATCTCTACTGGTTTGAATGGTGTCAGGTTAATGCATTTGATATTCAATTGGTAATCCAGACACTTCATCATTGAGGTGAAGGTGGGTAGGCCCCCTTCCCTCAGTCAATTTTCAGCAGCACCATTTGAAAATCCTCCCCAGAGTAAATAACAGAGTCACCCCAAACAAAAGAAATGAAACTGTGGGGTTTTTCCTCTAACAGGACCAAAGAGGAAATTCCTCTGAGAAATTTCTTAGTGCTGTGTTTCTCACCCTTTTCCAGTTGCTGTTTCCACACCAACCTGTGACCTCCAGTGCTGGATGCCTGGGGCAGCACCCTCCCCTCAACCCAGATAGCATCAGCTCCTTAGGATGTGTCTACACTCCCAGGTGGAGCTGGTTAGGGAGAATAGTCCTTTCCTTAGGCCTGGCTAAGTCTGGAGGCCTGGGCGTGAGACAGAAAGTAGGCACTGTTCCTTATCATCCAAGGAAGATTATGCAAGAATGTCCTGTAATGAGGAAAACGCAGGTGCTTTGAATAGGTATGTGGGGTTGGCTGCAGGTAACTTCTGGCAGCAGCAGGGCTCTTGCAGCATGGACCAGCCCTGGTTTCCAGTGCCAGATGAAGTGGGGCAGCCAGCTGCCCCACACCAACCTTCCTAAACCAAATTATCGATTCAGCTTCTTTCACAAAAATAGCACAAAATTTGAGGACAACATCAATGAAGGAACCATCACCAGGACCTAAAACTCAAAATCTTTATCAGCTACTGTTACTTCATCCTCATCTCTGATTGCTGGATCGCATGCAAGGGAATGCAACGTGTATGGTTTCATTTTCTTAATTGCAATCATCCTGCAGACCACCTTCAGGCACGCTGGGGACCACCAGTAGTGCAGGGACCGCATGTGAAGAAGCCCTGCCCTGGGAGACCCATCCCGCCTTCCCTGATGTGGTTAAAATGCCATTCCAGATTGTGGTGCCTGCAAGGATTTAACGATGTTCTCAGCCCAGAGGAGAGCCCTGGACTGTGCCCTGTGCCTGAGAAAGCAGGACTGAGCTTCAGCTGTGTAGGAGGGCAGCTGTAAGGAACCAGGATATCTGCAGCAGTGGTAGAGTTCCCTTCATAGCCTACCCCATCTTTTTCACATGCAAGTGCAACCTCGGAGTCTCTGGACCGAGCTCTTTCTGTTCTGAAGCCTTCTCTGGCTATTAATACCTGGGGAATCTGTGAAGTAGGCAAACAAGGTTTTGATGAGTGTGGGAAAAAGAAAGGCGTTACCACGTATGAGTGAACTTCAGTTTCGCTCATGTGCTGAATTAGTCAGTGCCTTCAAGTGAATTCCAAGTGCTGGTCCAGCTATTAAATGAGTCTTCTTGAAGAGCTAAGTGCTCCATTTTTAGCTTCTACTGGAGGAAAAGCTAATTTTAAAAAATAATACTTGAATCAGAACTATTGCAAAGACTTTGGGGTTGAGTTTTTTTGGTGTGTTGTTTTGGGGTGTTTTATTTCACATTTTTCAACTTTTTTATCTCTCCCAGAAAGAAAAAGTAACCAGTAGTCAACACAAAGCAGTTTCTGGGACTTCTGCAAGCTGGAGAAATCCGGGTCGCTTGTCATGCCCGTGAATGTGATGTCTAAGTCAGGAAACCTCACCCAGAGGAACATGATGCAACAATTGTCTCACCAAAGGACCAGAATACCTGGTGTAGAGGGTCAAGAGACAAGCTCCGGTGGCTGAGAAATTCAGTGGAGGACTTTCTTAATTTGAACATTTAGTAGATGGGAAGGAAGTGTCAGTGCTGGAACATCAACAGTGACATCTCAAGAATTCACGTTTCACTTCCTACCCTGGAGGAGTGGTTCCTTCTGCAACCTTTCCAACCGAGAATTACACTTTTCTGCTGCTTCCCCCTCTAACACAGCAGCTATGAGAAGTGTTGTCTGCAGGTGGCAAAAAGAAGAGTAATTTTTTCCATCAGTTCACTGTTAATGGTGTCCTAGCTTGAAGAAAGTTGAGTTTGGCTGAAATGGAAATGACAAAAGGGGCAGGGAAAAAAGATTACAGAAATTTAGACAAAGCAGGTGTATGGATTGCATTTCTATTCTTTCTGCAAACACGGAGGCTGCGTGGGCTAGATCCAGGAAAGTGTCACAGCTGTAATACAAGCACTTTGACAAGCACACATTAAAAGATAGCCAGGCTTTCCACAAACACTAAGGCAAACAGCCCACTGGGATTAGCAGCTGTGCAGAGGTTACAATCCTTCCACATTGCTTTTCAGTGCATTAGGCTGAAAAACATGCTCAAGGATGCTCACGTGCACAGGAGATTGTCGATATTTGTGCTGAAAATCCATTCAAATGCAGAAATTATAGCTAACATGAAGCCTACTTGATCCTCTTAAGGCTGTGACCTGATTGCGGAAACATTTCTCTTTGCTTGTTTTTCTAAAATACAAAGAAGCAAGGCAGAGGCTTGACTAAAGATGGATTCAGGCTTGCCAGGAGACCTGAAGGTGTTCCCCAGTTGCATTGCCCATCAATTTTTAATGCCTCCCTTTCCCCCTCAGCTCACAATGGACAAAAGCTCCCCTAGTCAGGATATTCTCTGATTCTGTGGTGCCCAAGAGCATCAGCCAAACTGGTATGAATTTACACCCCTGACCAAGAAGCAACACTCCCAGGCACAACAACCCTACAGCCTCACCCATGCAAGAGGGATCAAGCTGGGTTTGACAGCACTTCTGAGGGCATGTGGTGGAGCCTCATGCTGTTGGTCCTTTTTCTTCTGCCAGAGCTGTCAAGCTGAGGTTGTAACTGAGTGCTACGATTTGCCATGTGACATTTCAGATGGGAAGCAAAAGAACAGCTTTGCCAACCACCACTCTCAGGTTCTCCACTAAATAAAAAACAGATTACTGACATTTGCTGTGTCTGAGAGAAAGGCGGGTCTGTTGTTTTTACAAACAATAAAGGATGCAGAAAAACAAACTTATTCCCTCAGAGCCAAGCACAGTTCCCCATCGTGCCTGGGAATCCCCATGGAAGGGACAGGCATCATGCTGTTCTAACAAGAAAAGATTTCACCAAAAATACCCAACCATATGCAGCAACTGTGACATTTTTCTTTGGAATTTTTTGTTTGTTTCAGTTCTCAGGTTTTTTGGCTTTTAAAGAAAGCAGTCACAGGCAGACTTCTCCGTAGGTCCCACCATCACCAGTGTTAGCAGGGGGACCTCTGCCCTCCAGAGCTTTCCCTGGGCTATGCCAGACTGATTTTAGCACCACCAAAAGTCACGCTCTGAGGTTTCATTAAAAAAATGTTGATGTGAAAAACAGATCATTTTCTCACTTCGAAAAAGTAGCATGGAGGCAGACAGCAGAACGTAAATGCCAATAGCAAGGGAAGTCACAGGTTTTTTCCTGTTCTCAGCAGACTTCTTTGCAAGGTGTGAATTTGCTGATGCCTAACCAAGGTTAAACGTATGCTCTGCTCTGAGAGGGGAAGGGGGGAATGAAAATCCCTTTCATCCAGCAGTGTGTTTAAAACTTGCAGACACCTAATGTCTTGAATATCCTTTGAAATCAATCAACAGATTCCAAAGTTTTTTATTGAAGGATCCATTTTATACATTTACACATATAACACTTTTAGTTGCATAAGATTCATGGTGTTAAGAAACTTTGGTAAATTTTACTTATTTCCTTTACTCTTTTGAAACAGTCATATGCTAAATCAGCCCTTCTCAAGTCCTGCTGGAGGACTTGCTATAGGTCCTAACAGGTTGGGATGTCAAGGCTGTGTTGTGAAACAGCCTGAAGCTGTGTCAGGGAAGGTTTAGGTCGGATATTAGGGAAAGGTTCTTCACCCAGAGTGTGGCTGAGCACTGCAACAGGATCCCCAGGGAAGTGGTTACAGCACCAAGCCTGACAGAGTTTGAAGCATTTGGACAACACTCTCAGGTGTGATTTTTGGGGTTGTCCTCTGCAGGGCCAGGAGTTGAACTCCTGAGGAGTTTAACTGAGGATATTCTATGATCTATGCTTCCAGGTCATCCCTTAACCAGAGAGGAGGACTACATACTTCGAACAATGTTCTCAGAAACATAAAGCACTCTCAGACCATTCTGGTTTAGAGGACATCAATTTAGTGCCTTTCAGGGAAGAAGTAAAAATATCCTTAAAATGCAATAACATCTGAGGATCTCCTGATATTCATCTCTACGTGTTTCTATCTCCTGAGGAATCACCTCATCCCTCTGTGCCTGTGACCCCGAGCCCCCTATTATTCTTTTAATTTTTTTAAGCCCTTGGCTGCCTCTGTGGTAACTTCTGCTAAGAGAGTCCTCGACAAGTTAGAAATGAATGAAAACTTGCAATGGCCTCAGGTGCTCTGCTCCTGTTCCTCTGAATGTATGGTGGTTCTTTATACCACAGATCTAGATATGGGTTGTAGACACAAAGGGTGACAACCTGAGGAGAGGGCCTTGGCTATAAAGTGACAGCAGCTCCTGAATTGTGCCAGCTTGAGTCCGTGACACGCTGGGTGACCCCTGTGCCTCACGTACTCAGAACCACTAATGGGAGATGTTAAATATATCCTGTATAGCCTCAGGAATGGGCAGCCTCCTCCCTTCATTGGTCAGGGGACTGAGGACATCTCCCCCCAGAGCACAGGGGACACTGCTGCACTGAGCCCAGGCTCTGCTGTCTCCCCTTGACTCTGCCCCCAGGCTCTCCTTTGTCTTCCTCAGCTTCCTCTTTGTCATCTTTGTTTTCTCCTTCTTCTTTTCTACTTCTTCTCCTTCTTCTTTCTTCTCCCTCTTCCTTTTCTTTCTCCTCATCTTCTTCTTTCTCCTCTTCCTCTTTCTCATCACTTTTTTCATCTTTATCTTCTTTCTTCTGCCTCTTCTTCTTCCTTGTCTTCCTTCTTATTTCTTCTTTTCCTCCTCTTCCTCCTTGTCATCACCATCTTCTTTCTTCCTCCTCTTCTACCTCCTTATCATCTTCATTTTCTTCTTCTTCTTAGAATCACAGAATATTTTGAGTTGGAAGCGACCTTAAAGGTCATCCAGTTCCATTCCCCTGCCATGGGCAGGGATACCTTCCCCTATCCCAGGTTGCTCCAAGCCCCATCCAACCTGGCCTTGCACACTGCCAGGGATGGGGCAGCCACAGCTTCTCTGGGCAACCTGTGCCAAAGCCTCACCACCCTCACAGAGAGGAGACTTTTCTAATATCGCATCTAAACCTGCCCTCTGCAGTTTAAAGCAATTCTTGCTTCTCTTGTCATTCCACTCCTTTGTCCAAAATCCCTTTCCAGCTCTCTTGGAGACCCTTTAAGCATTGGAAGGGGCTCTAAGTTCTCTGCGGAACTTTCTCTTCTCTAGGCTGAACATCCTCAGCTCTCCCAGCCTGTTTCCACAGCAGAACTCCAGCGTCTCTCGTTCCGTTTCTTTCTCTTTTTCCTTTTTCCTTTTCCCCCTTCCCTCACGCTCCACTCACCCCTTGACCCCGCCCACTCCCACAGGCCCCGCCTCTTTCCCGGCCACGCCCATCCCACCCTGAGACCACGCCCCCTTCGCAGTCTGTTCCCTCCCCATTGGCTCCTGCGGGCGCCACGTGACGTGGCGGCGGCGCGCGCGGGGGCGGGGCCGGGTGCGCGGGCGCGCTCGGGGCGGCGGCGGCGGCGGCGGCTGCATGTGCGGGCGGGGGGCGGCGAGCGGGGCCGGGCGGGCGGCGAGCGGAGCCGGGAGCGGGGCGAGAGCAGCCCAGAGGAGCCGAGCGGAGCCGGCGAGCAGGTCAGTGCGCGGGCGCGGAGGAGGGCGGGCGAGGAGAAGCGGCGGCGGTGGCCGCACGTGGGTCCGCCCGCGCAACAATGCGGGCGGGAGGGGTCCGTGCGCCGCCGGCTGCCGGGTCACCGCGGCGTGCCGAGAAGGCTGCGCGGTGCGATGTCCCCCCGGGAGCGGGGTGATGGCTCCGCTGCAGCCGTCCTGAGGCTGTGGTGGGGGGCCAGCAGAGTGCGTTCCCCCGCGGCCCCCAGCGTGGCTGCAGCACCTTCAGATTGAACCCAGAATGAAGGGAGGGCAGCTGCAGCCCCGGTGTGCGGGGGTCACGCACGCTACTCCTCCCCGCCGTAGCCCCGCTGGGAGCCCACGCGCGGTGCCGCAGTCCCCCACCCCGTGGGGCGGACACGGAGCATCCCGGCAGAGCCCATCCCGCCGCGCTCCGTGGGTGGGATGCAGCGTGGCCACTGTCAGGGCTCCGCGGGGCCTCTCCACCCCCGCCCGGGGCCGGACGCAGCGATCGGTGTCACAAGGGGCCCAAGGGGGGAAGCGCCGTGTTCCAGGCTGGCCGGTCTCGCCATCCCTAAGGATGTTTCCCTCTTCGTCAAACGAGTGGGGCTGGCCTGCGTCGGTAGCTGCGGCAGGGGTGGCCTCTCCTGGGTCGTGTTTGGAGCAGGCTGCTGAGGGAAGTGGTGGGATCACCGTCCCTGGAAGTGTTCAGAAAACATGTGGCTATGGCACTTGGTGACATGGTTCAGTGGTGAACATGGTGGTGGTGATAGATTGATGGCTGCACTTGATTATCTTGGAGGTCTTTTCCAACCTGGATGATGCAGTGATTCCCTATTTGAGCACGTTTCGTTAGACTAACAAGCCATTCCTGGCCTTGCCATGCCGTTGGGGCTTGGGAACGCCAGGAGTTCCCATTCCCTGGGCAGGCAGGTCACATAGCAGGAGGACACCCCATGCCATGTCTTTCCCTGCTGTAGGTAAAGTGGATTTTTGCATGCGATTGGAATTACTAATCCAAGCAATTAGCTGGAATCTGTCAAGTTTGTGCTGCTGCCAATTTCTCCAGTTCATTTGGTTACAACTTCATCTTTCTGCTCAAAGGAACTGAAATGTAAACGGGGCAACCAAGTGTCTGGGGCTGCTGGGTTGGTTTATGTGCATCCTTCTGGCCAAAGGAGGATCAGCAAGGAAACTGAGTCTTAATGAAGTCGTATATTTATTGGCAGCAGTGGGAAAAGAGTAATGTGGATAAATGGAGCTAGTGGCTTATTTGTATACAAAATGTCATGAATCTCCCTACCGGGTTGTGAGCTGGATTTAAATTCCACTGTTGCAAGGATCACTGATTTCTTAAATCACATTGTTGCTAATAGCATATGTTAAAAATGCTGCAGGTGGATTTAAAGCTGAGGGCCTTGTGGGCTCACCAATGTTCTGCACCAATATTTATATACATCCAGGGACTTAACAGAGTGTTGTCATTTGGCTTCAGAGTTAACGACCTGGATGCTGGCTGGCAGGGGCTGATGCAGCACAGTCCCTGACACAGCCACTTTCTGAGGATCTCAGATGCCACCAAATTTGACAGTTGGGCAAGTGAAGAGACTTTTAACCTTTGGTAAATGCTCTAACCTGAAATTCCTTCCTTTTGCGAATATGAAAACTTTAGCTTTGGTTAACTTGTGTCAAAGGTGTGTGCCATGAGCCATCACCCTGTTGGCTCTGCTTAGGGAGAGGGCTGCTTGCAGAAGCAAAAAGCTTTTGTTACAGATATTTTATTTTTGTGTGTGTGCCTTGATAGCTCAAAAATCACTCAGCTTCCAGTCAAGGCAATCCTGGGTGAGAAGTATCCGCTGGGATTGGGCTGTTAAGTGCATTTCTTTGATTTGACAGCAGAAGTGCCCAGAGAAACATCAAAAACCCCAACATTAAGGCATGTTTCCAGCTTCATCATCCCCTGGAAGCCATGGAAATCAGTGGCTTGAAATCCAGCAGCACTTGATGTTAAAATAGCAAACAGTAAACATCATCTCCTATCAATAACTTTAATTATGGTTTGGGTTTTGTCTTAAATAGACACACATTGTCATAGAGAATCAAAGTTTAGCATCCAGACGTGCTCAGTGGGGTGGTAGCGTCTTTGGACAGGGTGTAACACGCTTTTATAGCATAAATTAAAATAAAAAATGGGTTTAGCAGCGTAGCATGCTGTTGTGTAAGAAAACTGCCAACTTTTGGGCTGAGACTGCGTGGTTTCTGGGCATCGTGTGCTGCAGCGTGTTGGCGGGTGGTGTTCCCGGGCGTCTTTGGACGGGGTGAGCGAGTTTTACCACTCTGTAGCTGAACCCTGACGGGGTTTTTCAACCATAAAATAAAGCACAGAGAAGGCTTGGTGTGTGCCACGGATAGCCAAAACGAAAGCAAAAATAAACACCCGCAAAAAGCAGGGGTTTTTTTGGTCATTGACAGAAAAGGAAAGTGCCGGTCTAGGGGCGGGTGTGAAGTCCCGTGTTCGTTACGCTCCTAATCTGGAAAATACAGACTGTGGCACATGGCAGCAGTGTGCGTGGCTAATTTTGCATCTTGTCCTTTTCCACTTCTTATTTAACCCAAAATTAAGGAAGGGAAGCAGCACCCGTTGGCCTATTAAATGTTCATTTTTGCCAAGTTACGCCACTTTGCGAACACGAGACACGACCGGATTCCTGTGGCAAGGAGCCCTTAAAATTTCAACAGCTCTACCTATAAATATAGTCACCGTGAAAGGCAATCCGGCTTTAAAAGAAAAAAAAAAAGCAACCATGCTCTTTTTTTAGTCTCACTGTATCTGCCTGACTTTAGTGCCATGCGATGCATCTCCAGCCGGGTGGTGAAGCTGAGGCGGTGCGGAACATTCAGTCTCCTGATTCCTCTTGCTAATTTATTTGAAGAACGGGTGCAAGCAGAGGGGAAAAAATGGTTTTAGTTGTCCTGAAGGTTTTTGGGGATGGCATGGTTGGGCTGGATCCCTGCAGCCACATCATGGCCTTTTGCAGAGGGACATTTGGTGATTGCTTGGTCCTGGTGAGTTCCCAGGAAATGCTGCACTGTGGGGTAGTGCAGGATGGAGCCTGAAGCATCCCTTGGCTCTAAAGCCATGTCCCAGATGAAAATTAAAGGGAAGAAAAAGAAAGAAGCTGGCTGCCACCTCACCCCAGAGGTGTCTGGGCTCACCCACTGTTCTCTGATGCAACCACAGCAGCTCAGGGAGCTCGGGGGCTGGTTTTGGACATGCCCAGGGTTGCCCAGGGACAAGCTGGCCTCAGGAACGGGTACAGCATGTTCTGGGCACTCCTCCAGGCCAATGGGACCCTCACCAGCCCCAGATGATCTAGTAGGGTGATGGCCACTGGCACACCTGGTGGAAAAGACAGCACTGCCTGCAGGGCTGGGATTTAGGTGGAGAAGCTCCACGGGGTGGGGGGGGTGGTTTTGCAGCTTAGTGATGCTTTTCAGCGTGCCCTGCGCTTGCATGGCAGAAATCCACCTTTGTAGCCAGAGCAGCTGGGTCACCTTGCTGTGCCAAAACCTGCTGGGTATGGTTGGGATGGGGCACGGGCTGGGAAAGCGTGTGGGAGTGGGGCGGGAGAGCTCGGCGCGGGGAATTGCTGCGTGTGCACTTGGGCCAAGTGCTGAGCCCGGGCTGCGCGGGAGCTGCAGACAGAACCCACACGTGACCGTCTGAATTTCAGATGATTGCTGGACCGCTTTGCCAACAGCTTCTCGCAGCTCATCAGCTGCGATATCGCTTCTTCTTTCCCCCCCCCCCCTTTTCTTTTATTTCCTTTCCCCTTCCCCACCCTGCCCGATTTCTAAGGCGAAGCAGGAGGGATGAATACGACACCGAGGGTGGCTGCAGCTGCGCAGGGTTTGTATCCAAATGGTTTCCTGGAAGGCAAGTTTTTTTGTTGTTTTTCAATCTTAAAAATATTTTTACAGCGAGTGTCTCGTATCGGGGCTGTTTGGATGTCAGGTTTAGTTTCCCATGACATGGAGTGATTAGGGGAGGGAGGGGAAGGAGGGGCTGGGTGCTGCTTTATGTGCACATCTCTCTGCAGCAGTATCATTGTCTGTTGATGGTAAATGTGTTCCCTCTCATCTTTTCGATAGTTCTCGGAGATTTCCTCTTTTACGTCACTGCAGTTAATAAGATGTTTAACTTGGGAGCTGGGGGCGATGTGCTGTGTTACCGTGTTGCAAGGAACAGGGGGGATGACGAGTTACTGTGCAGACTTGTGCTGGGAAGATCGTATCAATGCTGGGGAGAACAGCTGGGTTTGGAGTCAAACCATTGCCTTTCACCCTTAATGAACCTGACCTGGCTGCATCCTTTTTTTTTATAGTGACAATGATTATCTTCCTTCTAATACTGAGAGAGACAATTCAGTCCTCTCTATCTACTGCATTGCTGGAGTCAAGGGTGCACCTTAATTTTTTTTTTTTTTAAAGCAGATTGTGTCTGCCTGGCTGAACTTAAGCTCTTTTTTTCCTGTTTTTTGGGGACCACTGAAGCATTTCATAAGAGCACCTGATGGCTTTTTTTGGTGATGCTGCAGGTGCAGTAACTGCAGAGCCAGAGCCCTCTCCAGGAAAGTCCTTGACTGTGTGTTTCGTGTGTCACAGGTTGATTATAGAGTTAAGAAAGTTGCTGTTGTACATGCCTTGACCAGGAATAGCCTCCCTCCTGCCACAGTTTGCAAGGCCAGCTCATCGAGGGCAGGCGGGTTGGTCAATAAACGCTCTAAGCGGCACCCTAGGGAGTTGTGAACCAAAATGGGAACACTTGTGTCCTTCAGCTCCTCCTTCCTTGCCAAGTTGTTTTCTTCCCCCAGCTCCTTCTCCAGCTTGCCACTCAAACCTCTTCGTTTTGCTGTGTTTTTCCACAAATGTTTTTCAAGCGTGACAGGAGGGAGAAGAAAGCCACGAGTTCTGCAGGGGGCTGATGCCTATCAGGCCAACCCTTGCCTGTGGCTTTGGGGGCCCCTTCTCTTCAGTGACTTGGTGGCTGCAGGTGGGTTCGCATCTGGTAGCTGTTGGGCTTGGAGTTGGCTCTGTCTGCCACAAGACCCAACCCAGACACTTGCACCTATTCCAAGGCTCCCACCTTATCCCCAAGGTCTGAGTCAGGTGGGGTAGCCATGGTGTCCCTATGTAGGTGTGGAGGGGAGAAGGGCTCTGCAGCCCTCTCAAGGAAATGGGGACATGGAGGGTTTGCAGGAGGAACAACCACACCTCTGGTGGTGACATTTTCCAGCCTTCCATCAGGACCTGTTGCTCACAGTCCTGATGACATTTAGCTACTGACTTGCTGACACTGATTTTGTTCAATAACCCATTTCTTTTTTAAGATTAAAATGCTGCTTAAAAAACAACATGCCACCAACACATTGGGATGTTGATTTGGTTTTTGGGAGGCTTACAGCCTCCCAGTTCTGCTTTTGCTCTGGGGAGGAAGCAACATGGTTGGGTGCAATTTTCAGCCCTCGTGGGAGCAGAGTCTTAAAAGATAACCCTACCCCATCCCAGCTCACGCCCTCACTGCTGGATGTGGGAGTTAATTTTTCTCACTCCTGCCACACACAACAGCCCCTCTCTGTGCTTTTGCTGTGAGCTGGGACAAATGGAATTTTGGGTGCAACTCCAGGCAATGCTGGCTCGGCACATGTCCCCAAGTGTCCCAGCTGGGCGGCTGCCCGGGGCCCCCTTCATGCGAACAGGGTCAGCAGCTGGGAAATAGCAGAGCAAAGTGCCTCCCTGGTAATTCCCAGCTGCCGTTAAAGCGGCTTTAAAATAAATTCCCTCAAAGAGCAATTCCAAGTATTTGAGGGTTTGAACTTTTCCGGAGAAGGGTTTGGGAGCTGCTGGCTACCGCACTGCACCCTGGCATGCTGGGGAAAGGCGCCAGGGCAATTTCCCTGATTATCCCAACATCTAAAAAACACTTTTTTGATGTCTATATGATGTTTATTTATTAGCTGCATGTGCAACACAACTGTTGGAAATGGGGCACTGCTGGAAGCAAAGATGTGCTTAACTGGGAAGATGAGTGGCTGGGTAATGTCCTGGGCTGGAGGCAATGCCCAAGGCTCAGTGACTCTCACTCTGTACCATCGTACCTGGCCACCAGTGCTTACCCAGGAGTGCAGCACAGCCGGGTGCCCCTGGCCGCACATTCCATGGCCAGCTCTGCTTGGTAACGTGGGCACAACAGAGAACAAACTTTGCAGCAAGCTTTGCTCTCCCAGAGCCCCTGAAGCTTGCTTAAAAAAAACAAAAAAAAACAACAAAAAAAACCAACTTTGGAGCAATGTAGTCTTTCTTTTTCTCATGCTCATGAAAATTCTCATACCAAACCAGTAACCTCCGCTGCCCTCGGTTCATTATTTTTTAAGGTGGTGTTAGGGGGCATTTAAGGGAAGGCTTGTCCCAGCCTCTGTGTTCCCTCCTCTCCTACATCCCGTCATGGCAAATTACAGCTTCATCCGTGCTTGTGTGACAGGCACTAAAAGGGGGAGGTTTGATCAACAAACTGGAAAGTTGGTCTCATCCCTGAAAGGCTCTCCATGTCCCTGTGCTGGTGCTCCCCAGGGTGATGCGTTGCTGCATCCTGGCTGGTGCAACTTTTTGGTCACGGGAATGTCCCCATGAGGCTGAGTACCCCGAGCTGGGGACAGCCAAGCTTTTCCCTGCAGAGACAGTGCTGGGCTCTTGCCCAAGTCCCCTCTCCAGGGCCCTGGCACTAGTGCAAGTGCAGCCAGGCTGAAGGCTGATGATTAAACCCATGATCCAGGTCACTCCTGCCCCTCTCAGTTCCCCAGAAAAATAAGGATGCTGACAGCAAGACTACATCCAGTTGGGGATATTGCACCTCTCTGAGCGATTCAGTAGGTTTGGGGATGAGCTGAGCTAATTTGGGGTAAAACCACCCTAAAAAAACATTGCAGTGGGAGATTCTTCCTCATACACCCTTCATTGCAATGGCTAAGCTGCTCCCAGCTCAAACTGGTTTCGTTCATGGGCTGACCTTTACTCTGGCAGCTTCTTACTGAACTTTCTATCATATATGTAATTTTTAATTTTTTTTTTCTGTGTGGACATGACAGAGCTGTCTCCTGAGGTGGCAAAAAACTCATCTTGCCTCTTAAGGACAGGTGGGGAAACCTGCACATGGCACAGGGAAGTTTGCTGTGGGTGGGACAACACTGGGTACAGTCCCAGCCCAAAGTCACATCCACTGGACCACACACTTAGCTCCGTTTTTTTTTTCCCTCCCAAACTAATCCCTCCAGCCCCTTAGGCTTTTTTGTTGTTGTTGTTGTTGTTGCTCCTCTCTGAATTCCTTCTAATTTGCAGGCTCACTGCCAGCATCCAACGCTCTATAAAAAGGGGACTTGTTCTTCAAGCTTCCCTCTGGTATAGAGCGTTTGCACAAATAGCAACACGCTTGACAAGTAGGTCTGATTCCCCCTGCTATTACTGAAATGCTCGTAGGGTGCTTGGGGAGTAGAGCTGCTGTCTCAAGACAAGCCAAGCTGAATTTCACACAGGGCCCTGAGCCCAATTCCCAGCCGGTGTTTAAGCTCCTGTCAGCTGGAAAAACGGAGCTGTGTGTTTTTATTTTCCTCCCCGTGCAGCCTCCCTCCCTCTTGGAGAGCGAGCGGATGCGGTTGCATCCCTTCATATCCCACCAGCACAGGTGGGATGTGGCTGTGGCTGCAGACCCATGTCCTGCTGAAGGCAGCCCCAGGGCCACCACCAATTTTTGGCTGGTCCCCCCTTGCTGTTACAAGCAGCCATGACACAAACCCCCTGCCAGCTTCCTTCTTAAAACTAATGAGCTGTTTGACCCTGGCAAGTCCTCTGGGAAAGCTGTTGCCAGAGCCTTGCTGCTCACACGGATACAAACTGCTCTCATTTCCAGCTTAAATTTATTTGTGGATGACTCGTACCCATTTGGCCTTGTTCTTCTTGTACCCACACTGGCTTTTAGCTTGGATGGCTCCTTTCCCTGCTCTGGTATTTATCCTCTGGCAGGCTCTACCAAGTGCCGTGGGTCTGCCAACCTAAATAACCCCAGAGCTTCTGGTGGAGCTTGGATGGAGGCTTGGATGTAAGGGCATCTAGGCTTCCTCATTCCTGCAGTGGAGACAGCCCCAGCAATTTGATTTGCAGCTCACCCATTGAAAAGGAAAATCCACCATGCCACCATGACATCCTCACTGGGAATGGTCACAGCCTGCAGAAGAACAACCTCAACCATCCTCAGCATTGACAGAGGCTCTCCAATTTGAAACCATTATCTAATTTCATTAGCCCACTTCTCTTTTGCAATGCAAAAGCCATTTTGGCAGAAGATAAGCTTTTTTTTTCCTGGTGCAGCCTTCAGTAGCACCTTTCCCTCTCCTTTCTGGTAGTGCCAGAGCTCGAGTTCCTGCCCATGCTAATCTCAGCCCTGGTGTTGTGGAGCAGACGTTTCCCATGCACAGCTGTGCCAGGCACTTTGCTCAAAGGCTGAAGTGGATTAAAATGTGAAAGTTCATCAGGTCAAAATACACACATGGCTCCTTACCAGTGGTCCCCTTTTGGAGGTGTTGGATCATCCAGGATGGTATGGGAAGAGCTGCAAGGTGTTTGCTTTCCCCCTCAGGATGATAATTTTTCACCATACTTTTCACTGCTGCATCTTTGCCATGGGTTTTCTTTGCCTTTTATATGCTTTCTTTGGGAGCTCTGTGCTTATTCCTGGTAATGCTGAGATGCTGGCTTATCCTTCCCAATTTAGACCCCTGCCTTCTCCTTGGCAGGCAGAACTTGACTGGTACCTTTGATGGAAGGAAGGATGCTCCAGGTGCCATTGCTCACTAGCTCCTTATTTCCTTCAAGTTTCCCTTTAGTTAAGAACCGTTTTTTTTCTTTTTTTCATTCTGCCTAATCTAAACTGCACCAGCGTGTGTCCATTTGAGGTAGGATTTTATATTCCCCTGCAGTGTCCTTCCATCATTCTGTGCCCTCGTTAAACCACACGTAAATTAGCATCATCGAGGAGGAGCTGGCCTCTGCAGTTATTAGCAGGATTATTCTCATCTCCTGGTTTCCAGTGAAGCTGCTGGGCTGGTGTAACACAGTTCCCACTAATGCTCATCTCCACTATCAGAGAGAGCAGTGCTGATGGGACACTGAGCATCAGCAGCAGATAAGCAGGAGGAAACCAGCAGACCACATCACATCTTTCCACATTAAGTGATTTTTGACCCCCAGCTCCTCTCCCCCAGGCCATGGTTGTTTAACACATCACATTGGGCATTAATTTCCCCTCCTGAATCTTTTCTGAGCAGCCCATGGGCTCCTTCACAGCTGTAGCTCCAGCACAGGAGTGCATCACATCCTGCACTCATCGCTGGGTCTGCTTTGTGCATTGTGTTTTCTCACTGCCTAAATCAGCATCCACAGCCTCCAGCACCCAGAGTGGGTACAGCTGGGCATTTTCTGACTGCAGTTGATCTTCCTTGTTTCTCTCTCCTTGTTTATTTGATTTCTCACTGTATTTAAAGGAGAGGTCAGTGTGTGTTTTGCAACCTTCTCCTCCTGTTATTAATTTCTTAGAAACAAAGGGGAAGGAACCACAAGCAATAAAAAGCCTGAGGTTTGAGGACTGGCTGTTTATTTGTCAAAGCTAGAAATGCAGTGACAGAAGAGGAAAAGAGAAAATCCTCAATGCAGATGTACCTCATTTAAGTTTAGACTTGTGTAGGTTAGATTAGGGGTGGGGGTGTGGATTTCCTCCTGCTGCAGTTTTAGATGGAGCTGTTATCACTGTCATTACTGCAAATAGCATCTTAGTTTTGCCTTGTGTGCATCATTTTTGCACCCTCCAGCCTGACTTTCCTGCACCATGCCCATCTGATGCTGGGGAAGCAGTGGTGCCCATCTCAATGGAATCATGACACCCCATGCAGTGGGATTGGATTGAATGTGTCTGATGGCAAGTGGGTGGCAATAAACAAGTCCCAAGGGTGCAAGTGCTGCCAAGGAGGCTGGGGTTGGGCATCAGCTGCCTGGAAGAGGGGATGAGGAGAAGCAGGGTGGCTCAGATGCTGAAGCCAAAGATGCTCAGAAGCCCAAAAGGGACAAAAATAGGTGTCTGGGTCACTGAAGATGGTTTGAGGACCACTTAAGATCTTTTCCCTCGGAAGCAGCAATTACCAGATGAAAGGGAATGTCTTCAAGCAGGCGTTTTGGAGCATATGGTTTGTATTTGGCATGTTCACTCAGGGAAATGGGGAAGGCTGCAGGGTGGGTTGGTGGCTGGGCGAGGCAGCGGGTGTCCTTCAGGGGCTGAGTCTGGTTGCTTACAAAATGTATTTTGACACCGGGAGCATTCCCACATCTCTCCTCTTTTTTGGACTGTATTGTCAATAGCTTTCCAAAGCATTAATGCTGGGCATGAGCTGGATTTCTGCTTATGGGAGGTTAAAGGGTGTCCCCACATGAAGTGGTGAATAGGGGGATGCACATGTGGTTTTCTTTTTAGGTTTCGCCCTTCCTCGCTACAGAGGAGGCATTGGCATGTAATTACTGCCAGCTTTAATCCAGCCAGACCAACTGCCTTTCTGGCAAACCCAAATACAATAGGAGCCAAAGGTTATTGCATGCCCTAAATAAAAAACCATTACAGCCCCGGGGCCTCACCCAAGCCCAGACCACAAAGCATCCAGGACCGGCTCCATTCAGTTTTTCTGGAAGATTTGGTTCAATGGCAATGACCCATAACTTTTTTTTTCTTTTTAATTTTTTTTTCTTACTTTACCCCTGCAAAGCCACCTGCACACTTGCAACCACTGTGGCACCTGCCAGGAGCAGCACATCTGGCCAGTGTTAGCGAGCCTGCCAGGGATGCACTTGGTTCAGATTTTTCTTGCTAAAATCATTAGTGGCTCTAATTGAAAGCAGAGGTGGATGAAGGCACGTCATACAGACACACCACGACGTGCATGGCTCAGCCCAGCACGTGGCTATGACCAGTGTCCTTTCAAGCTGCTGCCAGATACAGCCCAGTGTTCTGCCCATCCATGGATGGACTGAGATTTAGGCAACATTAGGACCCATGTGGCCTGGAGTAGCCACCCAGGAGCCAGTGCATCCCACTGTGCTCTTCTCCCAGTTACTGCTCCCAACTGGGATTTATTCTGAAACCTGAAAGATTTTACTCTCTGTCCCTGAACAAATACAGCCAAAAGTGATGCAAATGCGTGACCTCACCCAGATCTCAGGAGGTAAATATTGCATCATGACAAGCACGCCCAGAATCCTTTGCCCCAGTTTGACACACACTGAGTCCATCCTGGTGCAGGGACAAACCAGGCCAGGGAGGAAATATATGCTAGGGAAGGCTTTCTCTTCACCTCCCAGTTTAATTATCGGTGTCTCATGTTTGCAGCGTGATGGACACTGATTCTGCCTCCATGCAAGGCTGCTCTGGCTCCTGGCATCCCCACAGAGCTGCCGGCAGGAAGAAATTGCATTTCACAACCCATCTTTCCAGGCTCCCACAAGATTACTGGAGAGAGAGGAATGTGCTGAAGAAAATAGCCCAACTGCTGTTAAAAGGCACAGCTTTCCCTGCCCCTTTCTGGGATGGCCATTCCTTCACAGAACCAAACACCCTCCTCCAGCTGGCAGCACCCACGGGAGCCAGCACTGTGTCACCTCCCCATATCACCCTGGGGAGTCTTTGCCCTCCTGGCCTCCCCTTCATGTGCAAATAATTGAAATTGTGATAAGCAGGCTCTTTTATGAAGAAATTCTACTTTTCCTTGCAGTGCTCCTGGGACAGAGCTCAGTCACTTTATATCTGGGCAATAAATCTCCAGGCACTCCAGGGTACACCCACCACACAGGGCAGTAATGGGCCTGCCAGATGCTGTTCTGTCTGGGTGAAGAGCTCGCCAGCCAGTGCAGCATCTGTTAATCATTTGCCAGGAGAGCCCAGGCAGTGAGGGAGTCTCAACCTGAATCCCTTTTGGCCAATCTTTTTGAATCACGGTGAAGGTTTCTGGGCTACCTAGAGCTGAAACAATCTGTGAGCTGCAGCAGCCTGTGATCCTGGGCTGAGGAATGCATCCCACACGTCTCAGGAGGAAAGGTGAGAAATCTTTCTCCTTGTTCCTTCTAAGAGGCACAAAATCTTCACCAGGCCAAGGGTAAGGTAGCCCTTTTCCTTTCCCACTCATCTGCTTTTGCTTCAAATCCCGGTGAGCGTCAGATGATGAGATGTGATCCTGGGCAGTGAGAAGCACTGGGGAAGCTTGAGCTGGTTTGGTGTTGAGTCATCTCCTCCTGGGTGATGGCATATGGACAAGGCTGAAAGTGGGGATGGCTTTCTGTAATGTTTCTTCTCTGTTGATTCTTCTTTCAATATTCCACAATCCTCGTCCACGCATTTTGCCTCCAGCAAGTAGAACACCTCCAGGTTCTCTGCAGAAGATCTTGTTGCATCTGGGGGTGATGGTTGGGCTGTTCCACTCATTTTGATTTCTCTCCCAGGCTAATTACAAGCCTCTTGGACTCTCTCAGGTGGCTTTGGCAAGTGCTCTGCTTTTCTAGTGCCAGTGCCTGAGCGCCCTGGCCACAGCCATCAAGTCTTTCCCCAACTATTAGAAAGCAGTTATGCTCCTTGTGTGTCTTTTCATTGCCGGAAGCTGGTAAGTGGATGGATCCTACACAAATAAACTTCTCAAAGGCAGAGAGTCAAAATATCCCTAGGCTTGTTTGGTGGGAAAAGGTTAACCAGCGTGAAGTCTATGAATTGCTGCTGACCCGACTTTGTTGACAAAATACAGTGTTATTAATTGGACTTGCAGGAAAACTGCCTGGGGATGTTTAGAAGGAACTTGTCCATCGCAAGGGCTGAGATCTCCCTGGGAGAAGACCTGTCTGGGCTCTTTGGAGATGGGCCTAAGCCTTGGCCATGGCTCTGGTTTGGGGTTTTGTTGTTGAGGATGAGATGTGTCAGGGTCTCAGTCTCCCACACTGGCCATGGGGCCACACAGATTGACCAACAGCAGAGCTGTAGCAGAGAAGGACAGGAGGAGCCTGTCAAGAAGCCTGGGACCAGGTGACTGAAATGTTCTCCTGATCTACTGGAAGGTCTCCTTCCTTATTGCAGGACTAAATATCGTTGGGCTAGACAACATTTGAAGTTCCTTTCCAACCCAAACCGTTCTGTGATTTTTGTGATGACTCTAATGAAGCTCCTGGGTCCCTAAACTCGGGTTTGTTCTCTCAAGCTGAATCCTACACAAGGCATCATTACCTGGACAGGAACAGAAGCTTCATGATGAAGGTGAAGTTCTGGAGTGTTACCTGTGCTGTTCCCAGTGTGGTCCTAAATCCCAGCAGCTGTTCACTGCTGTGTTGACACTGATGACACTCCCTGTCACCCTAGCCTCAGCCCAGTGGCTCATTGTTGGCTGTGGCAGGGCAGTGGTCAGTGCCTGTCCCTGGGTGCCATCGCAGCCTTTCAGCCGCCGTCATGGCAGCTCCAGAGCCAGCTGCTCCTGTCGTGGCTGGCGAGTTCCTTCACAGCATCTCACAGCCCTGCGTGACAAACAGCTTGCTTCCCTTGGCCTGGGAGCGAGCAGAACACCCATGCTGGCACTGGCCCAAGACAGAAGCTTTGGGAATCCTCCTCGACAGCATGACAGCAAATGCTCCTCTCCAGCAGGGCCATGCTGGGAGGCTCCCAGCAGCAAAGCCCATCCCAGTGCAGGAAGAGCTCACCTTGGGCTGCGAGGTTTCCTGCACCTGCATGACTGAACGTGCTGGAAAGCACCTTCCATGCCTGCCAGCGTGGTGGAAATCCAATTGCCAGCAGATAAACATGCCAGTTGCCTGTCCTGCTGTGCATTGAGGAGGGGGGTGGCACCTAGTGGAGGTGGGCAAGGGACTATGCCCTTTCCTCAGATTCCCTAGACAGCTGACAGTTGCCTCCTAGGTGAGGTCAGTCACATCCAGGAGGAACCTCATAGAGGTTAACTCTGCTCCTCCTGTAGCCCACAGGTGAAGCCTCCTCTCTGGGATGCTCAGCCTTGTCTAATTCAGGTTGGGCCATGCAAACACAACCTGGAAGAGCTAACGGGAATAAGATCCATTTGCTTGTTCCTCTTGCACAGCCACTGGACGTGGTCTTGCCCAGGCTGAAGTGCCCCAGAGATGAAATGGTCCATCCAGGCTGGAGTTCAGAGCAGCTTGACCGTTCCCTGAGAGCAGCCATGGCAAGCAGCCCACGTTTCACAAGTGGGGTTTTCCCATCAGGCTCTCCAGCTGCTATAAATAACAGGAAACGTTTTGTCGTTTTCTGCTCCAGAGAAGGTCAGGAGCTGGATTCTGTGGTCTTTGGAGCTTTAATAAGGTTGGAGATTTATGCAGTGTACCCAGAACTCCCCTGAGAGAGCTTGCCTGAGGCTGTTTGGCTCCTTGGATGGAGAAGTCCTGAATGCCAGCCTTTGACAAAGTTACCTTAGCCACCCTTTATGAGCTGTCAGGTCCTGCTAAATCCTTAATGTGCTCTTCATCTCTAGGCCATGCTAACTCTTGGATTGCTGCCGAGCCAGCTCACAAGAGGTTTGAACCATCCTCTATGAGTGGTAGGAAAAGCTTCCACCACAGATCCCAGGATGGATGGATCTAGAGACACCAGCCACTGGTCTCATGAGCTTGCTGGGAGCTCACCTTCACAGAATCATAGAATGTGCCCTTGTGAGACCCCACCTGGAGAACTGTGACCAGGTCTGGGGCTCTCAGCACAAGAAAGACTTGTACCTGTCAGAGTGAGTCCAGAGGAGACCACAAAAATGATCAGAGGGCTGGAGCATCTCCTCACGTTTATGTTTGCAGCAGGGTGGAAGCCCAGCAAATTGAGTGGGAAGATCTGTCCTCGGGATTGCTCAGACATCTAGACAGCTTTTCTGGGTTCTGGAGAGCCCCAAGCTCAGGTCTGTGCTGCCTGTCGCCCCAGCAGCCGTGCAGGGAGGAGGCAGAGCCCTGTCTGCCGCCTCTCCCATTTCCCCAGCAGATGCAGGAATGCTTTGATGTCCATTTCCCCAGCCCTAGTGCCCAGCACCAGGATTAACCACCAGTCAGATGCCTCCATCGACTCCAAATAAATCTTCTAAACTCAGGCAAGCTCCACTCACAGGGGTCCCAGCATTCTCCTCTTGCAGAATGAGGGTTAAAAGTAGTTTTTCCCCTTGCACCTGCCCCTCTGAAGCTAAGGCTGTGTTTTATTTTTAAAGCCTGGTTTCTTGATGGTTGACTCCTCTCCTGAAGCGTACAGGCCAGGGACAACTAGAAAAATTGCCCATCTCAGTGGTACAAAGGCAGTGTGGAATGTGCTCACATGTGTTGGATGAAACTCTTCCCCCCCCCTCCAATTTCTTCTTCCTATAGCCAAGATAGAAATGCAGCTCTAGGGATGATCCTTCAGAAAAATACTGAATTTTGCTCTTTTTTGCATGTTTATGAGAGTGTTTTATTTGTCTCTAAGGGGTTTTTGGGTCAAAGTTAGCATGCCCTGTGCAGATCTCTGAGGCCTGGCTTAGTCCCACTTAAATGGTTTCAGTGAGGCTGGATTATTTTTTGTTAAAGCCCATGTGTTTACATTTCATAAGCTTATTTTAAAACACATGTGTATACAAGAGCAGGCTTATTTATATGGCAGATTGGCCTGCTGTGTCCTTACCTGACTTAAGTGTCAAGGAAGCAGCTTTTTTTAACTTTTACAAGCACAGTTTAAAATAAAATACTGGTTTGCTGTGTGCCAGTGAATCTGCCCAAGAGAGGAGGTCAGGACAAGGTCTTGTTTTCCAACTGTAAAATGTTATTTTGCTTATTTACAGAGCTTCCTCTCACCAGCCATCATTTTAATGACAACTATAGGTAAAAAAAATCATTTATGTTCCCCAGTCTTGGCAGGTCAAAATCCCAAAGTAGCCAGGCTTCCCAGTGAAACAGCTTTTGGGAACTTTCCATCAGTAAAGCTGGATTTGCTGGGTGACCATTCTACCCAGGTTCTTGGCAAGATTTCTGATTTCAAGTACCCCAGGGAAATACTTGAGAAAAGCCTTTGTGGAGGGATCTTGGCATTTTCTGCTTGCCCTGGAGGAAGGATTTTATTCTTGATTTTAATCCTATGAACTGGTAACACGTCAGTCCAGCTGCAGGAAGGTGAGGAGCACTTAGAGTTGTGCAGTTCAGTGTTGGAGTGTGAGGAGATATGTGTGCACCTTAAAGCAGGATGGGGAGGGTAAGGAGAGTCCCAGGGAACTACGAATTTACATGAAAGCAGGGGGAAGCTTTGACTGGAGGACATAAAATTGATCTTTCACAAGGGATGAGAAGCCCACGTGTTTTTATGCCTGTGCTTGGAAAACTTTTCCTGTTTCTATCAAGCTTCCATGTGGGGCTGGTGGATATGGACATGAAGACCTAAGAAGTAATAAGACAAGTGTTGACATTTACACCCAGGAGAGAGCTGGAGCAGACACAGAGTGAGGGATGGTTTTCCATCCAGAGAAGCTGCAAACCAAAGCCCTGACCACTGGTGGTTATTTAAAGACTCCAGCAGCACTTCCTGCCATGGGAAGGTGCTTGGCCCACGTTCAGCCTGGACGACTGCTCTCTGCAAAGCCAAATAAACAGCAGCCACTTGAACTTTCCACCTTGTGGGCTCAGCCAGATGCCTCATCCTGGGCCATGACTGGGCACTGCGCCTTGGATGGGCTTTGTGGATGAGCCTCCTTAGAGGATACAGAGTGGTCACCACATTTTGGGGTTGAGGGTGCATTTCCTGTCTCTGAAAGACCCTAGTGAAAGAGTTTGGTGCTGTTTGGAGCTAAGAGAGGGCATTTGGGAAGGGACATCTGTGTCTAGATGCAGGTCCATGTCCTTCAGTGACCTTGGGCAGGGCAAAGGGAGGAAATTATATCCTTTAACTCCAGCTTTAGATGCTACATCTCCTCAGAGGAGCGTAGTTCAAGTAGCCAGGACCAGGAGTCTCATCCATCAATCAAGGCATGGTGGTCACTGTGTGACTGCAGTGGCCATCTGGTCTGCAGGGTGTCCATGAGGGTGCCAAGGCATCAGGGGTGAGATGTCCATAGCAATGCTTCACCCCTTGGGGAGGTTGGAGGTGATCCCTTCCAACCTCAGCCCTCCTGTGACAGTCGATGTGAGATGTCAGACAGTTCTCTGTAGGTATTCTGTTGCTTTTATTGAGTTGTAGTCAATATGATCCATGTCCTTCCCCACTTCTGACCCTTCCCCGGTGAGCTGAGACGTTTCAGCAATGCACATGAACCCTTGCAGTGGAGGCTCCTCACATCCAGCTCCTCAGCCTGGGAACTTTTGCAGGACTTGGCATCAGGACTGTAGCAGGAGTGTTCCACACAGGACCCAAAAATATTGCTGTCGGTGCAGTGTCGGCCTGGATGCAGGGTCAGGTCCCTCAGAAATCAGACTGTTGACGAACAAGCTTGAGCACATTCAAATGTTTCATCTGATTTTCTTGGACTGCAGAGTTTCCAAGGGAGCCAGAAAGCTGGCTGCTCCTCTTGTTGACTCTGCAGACCAGAAATACAGCTGGGTTCAGTGAAATAAGGAAGCTCACAATTCTTGTACTGGTGTAGCAGAGAGGGAAAAAGCTCAATTTGGAAAAGCTCAAATGTCTTTCTAGAGGTAAAAATAAATCCACGGTGGTGCTCTCTGCCTGTGCTCAGCATCAGGGATGATTGCTCAGGCAGCCCCAGGACCAAAATCCTTGCTTGATATCCCTCTGAATTTCTGGCGAAGAAACAAATCCAAGGGCATTTCACTTGATCAAGTTCGAAAAGTGTATCCACACAGGCTTTGAGGAGTGCAGAGAGAAGCTGTGCCAGCACTGAGTTGGGATGAGAGCACAGGAGACTTAAGGCAGGAGGAGAGCATCACTTTAAACTGTACATGAACCCTGAAATGACAAAAGACTTGAAGCAAGCCCACATTTCGGGTCAGGCTGGCCGTGAATCAGCTCTAGAAAACGAAAGACAAAACTTTCTGACTTCAGTTCGAGTTATGAACTTATAAACTCTCATTTATCTGGTTTAATGGATGCAAGCCAGAGACATTATTTGAGGTTAGTGGATGGGACAGCTTCCTGAAAATGAACTCATTGAAAAAGGCATGATTTGGAGACAAAGTTTGTCTCAAATTCTCATATTGTACAAGGCTGGGTTAATGTGACACGGAGATACATTCTGTATATCCCAGAGCTGCTCTTGAGCATCCTCCATCCATTTACTGCTCTCTGCTAAAATGTGGAGGCATGATAAATCACTTCCAAAAATGAAAGTTGAAAAAAATTAATCAGATTTTAAACCCATCTGAATGACAACAAATGTGCAAAAAGCTTTTGCATAGGACAGCCATGTAACCTTACTCCAAGATAACGACCAGAGAGTGTCAGTGAACTGTGGACAAGAGGGTCCAGCTTTGTGATTTCATTGCCCAGAAATGGGAGTCAGAATAGGAGTGTCTCACATACTGGTAGGTTTTGTCAGCAAATCTTAGTAGGATTTTTTCCAGAACAAGACTATTTTTCCTCCCTCTGTTTCCCTTTAAAACACTGATTTATTTTTGCCAGTGCTTTAAAAATGGCTATGTATTCCCCACAACTGTCTTCAGGCATTACAAAAATCAGAATATCTGCCTGAAGCTAGGCATAAAAATGCAGCAGAAGCGTCATGCAGGCAGCTGGGCTAAAATTGGTATTCACTAAAGTTAGGGGAGATTTCATGGAGCTCTTGTTAGTTTTACTGAAGTGGACAGGTCGAAGACCTGTTTTTATCAATGCCCTGGCATCAGAGAGGTGCACTACTGGTCCTGGATGCTGTGAATCTTCCTCATCCTTGGTGCTGTGGCTGCAAACTGGAAGGATGACTGGGATATGCTCCTGGTGAGGAGTTGATGATGTCAGCAGCTTTGGAGGCAGCAATGCCACAGTGATGCTCCTGCCAGTGGCTGTGCTGGAGAAGTGGGTGAGCTCAGAGTTCATCTTTAGTGCTAACTGAAAGCTCCTGTTCCTACACTGTGCCACTCTCCTGGGAGCATATTTGGGGCAGGTAGTCCTCTGTGCCTGAGTTAGATGATGGCTCCATTGGTGCACCCATCCAGATGCAGATCACCACAGTCCTCACAGCTTGGGAGGCTCAGACAGAGAGACTGTGGGTCCAGCTACATGAGAGAGGTTGGTTGGCATTTCCAAACCTTGCAGGGAAGTCTCTTGCTGAGATCCACACAATCTTTTAGGTGCCACTGTCTGGTGGAGCTTGAGGGAAGTCCCTCTGCTGTGTTTCTAGTAAATGCCAGCCCAGGACGTGCTAATGACAGCAGAGAGGATGTGCTCCATCTGTGTGACGAATGACACTTACGGGAGATCTGGAAACAGGATGGGGATGTTTTATCGACCAGCTGATAAAAGAAAATGCCAGAGAAATTCCCATGTGGGAACACACGGCAGAGTTTCACCCCATGCCTCAGCATTGAATTACAGTGCTCTTTTAGCAACCCTCAGCTGCATGTTCCAGTGCTGCCCACAGTGCCCTGCCAGTACAGCTGCCTGTTTGTAGAGAGATGAGCTGGGAACAGATAAAGCTGAAAATAAACTTTTTATTTATTTTTTAAGTCCCCCAAGACAAGATCTACTCCATGGTGCCTTTGCCAAGATGGCCATCGATGTCACAGTGGCCTCATGCTGATAGGACTGAGCCAAACCAGCGCCTGCTGGCTTTGTACTGGAGCAAATGAGCCCCATGTCCTGTGGCTGGAGGGGACATCTTCAGTGTCCCTTGTCTCTGGTCTCTCTGTCCCACTGTGGTCCAATTTTGCTGTTAGTTGTCACATAAAATGCCAAATTTAAATTATTTGTGAAACAGCAAGACATCCTTTGTGCTGACTGCTGGAGTACTCTGTACATATCTGTGCCTGTAGGGTTTTTCTTCTAGGACAGTTGAAATAGTGTGGATTTCAGCATGGAGCCAGGTATATTAATAGTGCCCTCAGTTGGCTTTTTCTCTGTACCAAAGGAGCTTACAATGGGGGAATTAATTGAGCCTTAAATCAACACTGTGTGTTCTGCAAAGTCTCTATAGATATTCCTCAATATTTTGTTTTCTGTTTGTGGCACCCTGGATCTTTAGGAAGTAGCATGAAAAAGAGATGGAGAAAAGCCCTCCCAGGATACACCCATGGCCAACAGAATAGGGAATGTCTGTCTGCCTCCTCCCCAGGCTGAAAGTCTCTTACGTGCCCCTGGGAGCAGAGGGACAGGGACCATTCTGGACAGATCTCAAAGCCAGTATTTAACCCAGACAACTTCTTACTGATGTTGCTTTTTCATTCACCTTCTTTCCCTTTTTCCCTGCTGAGAGACATAGCATGTGCATCCCCAGAAGTGTTTACTGTCAACAGTTGGCTTCATCATAAATGATGAACTTGGTCTTGCAGCTTCCTTTACCCAGGGAAGCTCATTTGCTTTCGACTTGATTAGAACGTGCTCCAGCACAGCAAGGGTGGCTGGGAAATGCCACCCACGCCAGGGTGTCAAAATGCCTCAGAAACCATCCGGGAGCCAGGGAGCCAAGTGGAGCCGGGAAACCAAGCAGAGCCAGAGCAGCTTGCATGTCTCCAGGCCATTAAAGTTCACCCCTGGGGCTGGGGAGGATGTGCAGAGCACGGATGAAACGCTGCATCCTGCCTGTCCCATCCCTGCTGGATCCGGCCGTAGGAGCTGAGGACGTTTTCCTGCTTAGCAGGGTGGGGAGGCTTCACATCTCAGCCTTTATTTAATTTTCAGGTGATAAAAGCGTCGCTTCCTCGCCTGGCGCGCCAGAGCAGCCAGCACCTTCAAACGCTCCCCCTTCTCCAGGGAATTTGCATTTCCCTAAAGGCAGCACCGGATTTATGCAAAAATCTAGATGAAAGAAAGTCAAAGGCAAAGCATACTATAAGTAAGCTTTCCTGGGCACTTCCTGAACAGTCAGACGCTCTCCTTCCAACCTTTTGGCATTCTGGGGAGAAATGATGCTGACTGCAGATTCCTCCAGCCCCAAAAACACTTGGTGGTGACCATTTCACCTCTGTGTTGTCCCAAGAGTGGTATCAGTCTGGAAAGGTGCTTTGAGGTTGCGAAATCCCGCTGTTGGATTTGCTTTTCCTGGGTGCACCATTCCATGGGATATGGCATCCCCTCTTGTGGTGTTCAGGTGATGTTTCCACTCTAGACAGGATGAATTTCTTCCTCATCCTGCCATTCCCCTGAGAAGGTGACACATCTCCTTCAGTGATCTCCAAAACCACCTGGGCGCAGTCCACCAAGGCCAGCTGGCTGTGCTGCGTGACCTTCTCCTTGCTTTCCCTGACAGGACGGGAAGAGCACCAAGTATCATCATCCCACAGCAGCTCTGACACGAGCTTTTTGCTCATGCAAATCATTGCAATTTCCCTTCCTGAGATACCAAGGCATTTGCTGGCTTTTACAAAGCCACTGCTGGAAATCCTTCCTGTGAATGACAGGAACAGGATTGGATGACTGTTCATCTTCTGTATTGAGAGACAGTTCATTTAAGTTCAAGAAGCGCCAGGATCTGTATAGTTTGCCATCTTTTTTTAGCTGGTTTCGCCTCCAACAGTGGCTAGGAGCAGCCTTGGCATGCCAGAGCATCTCTGTATGACAAGTGAGGATGTGATTTAAAATGTGCTTATCTGAGGCTGCAGCAGCTGCTCTCTGGTGTGCAGCCCAGAAAGGGACAGGCTTGATGGTAATTGGGGAGCCCATTTCTGCTGTCCAAGACCATGACCCAAGCTGCAGCATTGTAGGGCTCCAGCCCAGAATATTTTTCATCCCATTTTCCTAATTCTCAGAGTGTCCTGTTCCAGCAAGGTTTTTTTTTAACACCTTGGTTAAACTTGAATCCAGTTTGAACCTCACTTGATGAAGAGGCAAGTGGGAAGCTGGGTGGGAGCTGATGTGGAGAACCTAGGGAAAAGGTCCTGGTGACACCCAACCACCCTGGCCATCAGGCAGTCAGAGAATCACGCAGTGGTTTGGGATGGAAAGGACCTTTAAAGATAATCTAGTTTCAAACATGCTGCCATGGGCAGGGACACGTTCCATTGCAACCAGGTTGCTCAAGGCCTCATCCAGCCTGACCCTGAGCACTTCCAGGGATGGTGCAGACACAGCTTCTGGGGGTGACCTGTTTCAGTGTGTCACCACTCCCATCATAACAAATTTCCTCCTTAAGTTCAACATTAACCTGCCCTCCTTCAATTTAAAGCTGTTGCTTTTTGTACTATCACTACAGGCCCATGTAAAAGTCTTTTTCCATCTTTTTTTTTCCAACCTCTCTTTAATATATTGAAAGCCTGCAATGAGGTCTCCCTGGCCACCAATTCCTGAGCTGGAGAAAGAGCCATGGCCACACCCTCCCCTTTTTATGCCCATCTGAGCTCAGCTGCAAGGTGCATTTCCAAGGGGCCTTGAGTTTCAGGAGTTCTGTAATTGGGAAAAGGCCTCAAGGGGAGGTTCAGGTCAGATATCAGGAAGAGTTTCTTCACTGAAGGAGTGACTCTCAGCATTGGAAAGGGCTACTCGGGGAAGTGTGGAAACCATCCCTATAGTGTTCAAAAATGGGTAGACATGGTGCTCAAGAATGTGATTTGGTGGGCAGGAAGGTACTTGGTTGAAGGATTAACTTGATGAGCTTGGAGATCCTTTCCAACCTGAACGATTCTACAGTTCTGTGATTCTGGTTTGCAGACCTTGAGAAGTCTGAGCTCTGCACTGCCTTAATCAGCTTCTTCCAAAGTGATGCTTGATCCTCCCTCCTTCTCCTTCTTCCAGTTTAGTCCCCATCTCCCATGTGGACAAGGTGCAAATCATACTGAGGACATGAGGCAGTGCTTTACACACCAAGCAGGCTCTGCAGAGCGAGTGGAGACATTATGTTCCTCCAGCAAGAACAGCTGTGACTTTCAGCATTTCATGCCCTTTGATCTTTTATTTGAAAGAAAACCACCTTCATTTGCTCTGCAAGCTCCCACGGGTGGGGGACAGCTCTTGGCACAGCTCTGGGGTTTTGCACAAGGGCGGCAGGACCAAAGGATTTTGTCCCTCTTGCTGAGCATGGCTGGGTCCGGGAGGGTAGGAGAGGGTGCAGGGGAGCAGGAGAAGGGTGCAGGATCAGACCATGCTGTAGCCATGCATCCAAAACTGGCAGCTTAGAAGTTCTCATCTTTGTCTCTAGAGCTTTGTCTACATGTTGCTTTTGCAGAGCACTTGTCCTGTGGCAACCATGGAGCTCTGCTGTGGCTTTTTGCTGGAGCTAGGGAGTTTTCTGGAAGAGGGTTTTAGGGAAAACCATCTCTGCAGGACCTGAGCTTAATAAGAGGAACCAGGAGCATGATATGCTGGGGGTCTTGATAACACTGCCAGACATTGTCACATCCTGCCTAGAGCAGCCTCTTTTCCCATCACCCTTCACTTGCTCCATGGCTTTTAATTATCCTGGCTGACACTCATGTGTTTCCCCCAGGATGTTGATAGTCCTGAGGGGACACTTCTCACCTACATGCAGCATTTCTGTCCCATCCTGCTGGAAATGGGACATCCCTGGAGGGGCTATTTCAAGGGGCAGTTTCTGCTGTTAAAGTGACAATGGCCATGGCTGAGGAGGATGAGGAGGAGACAACCCAGGGGTTTCTGTGCAGCACTGTCCCCATGGGCTTGGTGGCTACTTTCAGAAGTCTTTGGTGTCCACCACAAAGGAGAGGGCTGGTGGTGCTGCCACCTGCCAGCAGCCTGTCATGATACATGTGACCCTGTCTCCATGGGGTTAAATGTGTAAACCAAATAGTGCAGAGCAGAAGTGAGGTGGTTTGGGTGGACAGCCCCAGGCAGCACAGGGTCTGGATGGTGAAGGAAGCTCAGAGACCCACGAAGACCATCTAAACCTGGTTCCATTGACTTGGAAGAGCTGCCTTTCTCCAGAGCTTGGCTTCTCTGGACAATCCTGACCGTAGATTGATGCTATCAAAGATCTTTGCATGGGACACATCACAGGCAGAGCATGTTCTGTCCTGTGTTGCTTCCCCAGCGTGTCACAGAGCACTATTTCAACATTGTCTGCAGGTCAAAATCCACCCTTTGGGTAGATTTGAGTCCCCTGGAGGCCCCCTTCATCATCAGCAAACTTCCATCAAAGCCACCGCAGCCTGTCTGGGTTGGGGCTTGTGCAAGAGGTGCCAGTGACGCAGACAGGGCTCTGGTGGCCTTGGGTCAGGGCTCTGGTGGCCTGACAAGGTTAGAACAGGTAATGTAGGGACAACTTCCCATCAGAATCCCATCACCGAGGAGGGACATGGCAAATAGCAAAGTTCAGACCTGGTGGGACAGGCTCAGGCTCAAACTGTGCCTCAAAGGGGAGGTCCTGGCAGCTCCTCTGTGCCCTTCCCAGGAGTGTGCTGCTGTTTCTCGTGTTTCCCCTCAAAAATGCATCATTCTGCACCCCCACCCCAAACTTTGCCACCTGCCACAAGCATTAAATTTGCTCAAAATAATGTGAGAAACCACAAGAAAAAAGTTGGGCAGATGTTCAGCTGCACCAGAGTTTCAGGGTGGGAGAGACACGTGGCAGTGGCACTTATGTGGGGGGAACCACTGGGGTCAGTTTGCTCCCAGTGTGTGTTTTGGGGTGAGGATGCTGCTTTGGAATTCTTTTCTTTCCAAAGATGCTGTTGGACAAGGTTGAAGGCTGGAAATGCCCAATAGCACACAGAATTGCTGTTTTTTTCCTGATTCTTCTGGCCAAAAGAAATCCCTGAAGGATGGGGGAAGCTGGCCCCCAGTATTTGGGGTGCCTGACTTCCCTGTGTATCGGGCACCAGAGCGTGGGGACCATCTGTCCCCAAACGACCAAGCCTTTCACTCCTCCCCAAAAAAACCCTCTGGGGCACACCCTCTGCAGATTTGGGAGGCAGCCAGCCCCAAGCCTGTTATTACTTTTCCCCGTGGAGTTGGCCTCTCTTCCTCCCCCCTCTTTTTCTTTTTTTTCCTCCTTAAAATCCAAGCCAGGAAAAGCCTCTGACGTCGGCACCAGGGCTGCAAGCTCCTCGTGGCTGCTGGGGGAAGGCAGTGGAGGGGATATCCCGGATCATAAAACCAGGATCTCGCTGTGAGCAGGGCCACTGGTGGCTATCTGTGAGTTGTCCCCTGCTGGGGACAGGGTGGGAGGGATGGATGGGGGACTGTTCAGCTGGGAGGGTTCCTTTTTCCTCTTGGTGCAGAACGTTTAGTGCTTTTTTGTGGTTTTTATGATCCTCTGATAGCTGAATCTCTTCTGGTACAAAAAGGAATTAGATTAAAAAGCTGTCCATGGAGACCTCAAATTCGAGTTGCTTGAGGGCTGCATGTGAAGGGGAGAGCTGAAATTCCAGCTAAAGGGCTGTTGAAGGGGTGCTTGAAGCATCATGTTTCCTCCAGGGCATTGCCCCTTGAGCTCTGGACAGGAGAGACAGCCCTGACACTCGTGGCATCACAGGAATCCCAATGTGAGCACAGGGTCCATGTCCAGGGGTTGTGAATCTGGGTGAGAGGGAAAAACAACTCCCAAAGGACCTTTGTAGACACTTTCCACACTGTGCCTCAGCCTCTTTTCAAAGACAAAAGGTGCAAATAAAAGATAAGAAAGGGTTGATCATGTTACCAGTGCCTCCGGTGCATTCCCAGCTTGCACAGTGCTGGGAAGGCTGTGCTCTTCTTTTTATCTGACTGGCTGGCTCACTGCCTCAGCTTCCCCATTCCTCCCTCTTTCCTGGTATCCTGAGTGCCTCCTTCTTGCAAATGTCCACACCAACATCATGCTGGCATCTTTCCCTGCTCTCTAAATGATACCAAACTACTTCAGTCCAACTGGAACTATAAAATCAAGGACTGCCACAGTTCTCTTCAGTGAAATTTCACGTTAGCCAGTATTTACTGCACACCAAAAAGGATGTGGGGAAAGATGAATGACCTGGTTTATCTCACAGGTGTGTTTTCATGGGCTGCCAAGAGCCCCTCCTTGCTCTCCCTCCTGCACCTGGGCATTTTTAATCCTCCTTGTCACATTTTGCTCAGAAAACATCACATGCAGCAAGAGAAACAACCTAAAAAATAACCCCTTGGAGGAAAAACCCCATAATGCTTCCCTGGCAGATGGTGCCAGGCACTGCTTCGCTCCTGGCAGCAGGTACCCCTCAGCCACCAGGGTACCCAGCATGATTTTTCCAGGACATCCCATCTGCTCTGCCCAGCTCTGCACCTGGAGCAGGACCTGTGGCTGCTGACACCTCTCCCCACAGATGCTGGCTCCTGCCGGGTGTTTTGTTTCCGTTCTCTCCTACCGGACCTTTACAGTTTCCTTCCGTGCGGATGCAACTGGAGGAAATCTCAGCATGCTGGCTGTGTCCCAGCTGCAGTCACAGGCTGGGGACAGCACTGTGACTCTGTGTCCTAGGACCTGCCCTCTCTGGCAGTGATGGTGGCAGTGGTGCTGCTGCTCGTGCTGGTGGCAGTGGTGGTGCTTGTGGCAGTGGTGGTGCTGCTCATGCTGGTGGAACCCAGTGGTGGCAGTGGTTGTGTTGCTCTTAGTGGTGGCAGTGGTGACACTGGTGGCAATGGTTGGAATGATGGTGCTGCTGATGCTGATGGCAATGGTGGTGTTGGTGGCATGGTGGTGACAGTGGTGTTGCTCATGCTGGTTGCAATGCTAGTGATGGCAGTGGTGCTTCTGCTAAGAGCAGTGGAGACACTGGTGGCAGTGGTGGTGCTCATGGCAGTGGTCATTGTGGTGGCAATGATGATGGTGGTGCTGCTGATGGTGGTGTCAGTGGTGACACTGGTGACAATGGTGTCAGTGGTGATGCTGGTGGTGCTGCTCTTACTGGTGGGCAGTGGTGGTACTGCTGGTACAGATGTCATGTGTGCAGCTCAGCCTCACAGACCTGCTCCCCATGGTCACTTGTGTCAGTGGCAATGGATGTGTACAGAAACTTTGCTTGGTGATAACTGGAAATACTCAGGAATTTGGGTTCAGTTTTCGGGGTGATGGAAGTGCTTGTTGGGAGCAGGGAGAGCAGGACTTCTTCAGCCTTAAGGGAAAAGGGCTGGTCAGTGTCTTGCTATGTGAGCTGAAAGCAGGAGAGAGGTCGAGAAAGTGTGACACAGCTGGATGTTTTGCTGGGTTTCTCTGAAGGTGAACTTTGAACAGGAGATGTGCTCACTCCGAGATCGCTATATTTATATACGGGTGAGAGACGCATTGTGTGGGTGAGTAAGAGCCTTTGTTCCAAGTCCCGCTCCTAAAGCCCATGTGGAGTGACACTTTGGCTCTGCAGAGCTTCCTTTTCCTTTGCTTGGGGATGTGCTGTGTTTAGGAAAACCTGACTCCACCATCTGTGTCCCACTAGCTGGGTACCCGCAGCGCAGCCGTTGGGTCCAGCATCTGCTCACCACTCCAACCAAGCTTTTCCATTCACTCAGTAAAGAAGATCTGACCTTTCTTTTCCATCAAGTTGCTGTGAGGAGGATCAGCCTCATCCTTCTGTTGCAGGCTCAGTCCCTGAACATCTGGGATGAAGCCAAGACATCTGTAATGGTCTTGCCTCACTGCAAAGGAATATTTCAGAGAGCTCTGTGATCCCCTCAGCTTTGTAAGACTAGGGGATGATGGCTCAGTGGTCCCCTTCCCCCAGAACAGCATCCTTCACTGCTCTCTTGCCACACTGGTTGTGTTCATAGTGGATCCTCAGTGGGCTCTTGGCTGCAAAATTCTTGTCGAAGAAGCAGAAATTTTCACAGTCATGGTGAAAAGAAAATCACAAAATCATAAAGTTGAAAAGGATCTCTGAGATCAGCTGTTAACCTAGCACTGCCAGGTCCACCACTAAGCCATGTGCCACATCCATGCCTCTTTTGAACACTTCCAAGGATACTGATTCCACCACTTCCCTGAGCAGCCTGCTCCAGTGTCTGAGCACCCTTTAAGTGAAGAAATTTTTTTCTTATACTTAATCTAAACCTCTCCTGGCACAACTTTAGGTTGTTTCATCTTGTCCTTTCACTTTGTTACGTGGAAGAAGAGACCAACCCCCACCTGGCTACAACCTTCTTTCATCAGGCTTCCCCAAGATGGGTTTGAGCCTGACAGGCCAGCGCTGCATTGCTGAGCATCCTCATCCAGGGCTTGTTCACTGTGTCCTCACATGCTTCCTCTAGATCCCCTGGAGCGCTCAAATCAGAAGGATTTATATTTCTCTTGGCAGGTTATTAATATTAGCTGAAATTCCCTTTTCCACATTGTTCTGCCATGCTTAATATGGAGATCAGCATCGCAGCCTGAAACGCCGGGGATGATTTCTGATTGAATATCCATTAGGGATTTATGGGGCTGAATTGCTGGGACGTGCAATTGCCAAAATACTTGAAACGCTTCCACTGGAGAGGAGACCTTGTGGGAAAGGAGCACTCGCTGTTCTCGTAGGCAGGCGGTTCCCACTGAGCCTCCGTTCCTGGCAGTGAGCACACCCAAACCAATAAAAAATTGTCCAGGACCCGGAGTGCCGATGGAGCATGAGCTGGGATGATGACAGGGGGCAGCGCAGGCCTTGGGGCTGGCAGCAGCTCCCAGTCCCACGGGGTTGCTCAGCGGGTGGGATTTAATCCAGGACATGGGTAAACATGGGCACAGTTCGTAATAATGTCCCTGGCAGCCAGTTAAAATGAGATATGAGGTTGTTTGGAGGGAGAAAAGTCATTTTTTGATGCTTTCCCCTGTGCACCTCTGGTGTGTCAAATCAGATCGATGATCACAATCAGATCAAATCATTAGGACAGATGGCATTAAACACACTGAAAGCCTGAAGAGCAAAGGTATAAAAAGTAAAAGCAAAAGATCCTCAAGTGCTTTGTTTCAGAGAAACTGGGCTTTCTAGGTGGTGGTATGGGATAATTCCAACTTTGCATCAGCTCTTTCCTTTGAGCAGGAAGATGTGGCTGCCCATGTCTCCCACCTCCCATCTCTTTGGAGGGTGTTAAGCCCTCTTTTCCTTAAAACGAAAAAGATGAACCTTGCTGAGGGGATTGCCAGCAGGCTGGCTCTTTTTGTGGTTGTGCTGGCCAGCAGATTGGCAGCTGGACATTTAGGAGCCACATGGCCAAAACACACAGCCCAAAATTACCTTCCAGAAATACCAAATTGGTTCTTACCCAGCCGTGGTGAGATCGTCTTGGGGAGAAGTAGACCCCATAAACAAAGTGATGGGTGGGATCATCACTGAAAAAGTATGGTGAACACTGTGGGGAGAGCAGGTTTCCAGCCCATCTTGCAGGATCATTGCAAGCTTTGAGCAAAAATTCCAGCTGCTGTGGTCCAGGTGGGGAGGGTCAGCTAGCCTGGGGAGCTTAGCATCATCTGTGGGCTGAACTGCTCTAAATCACACCTAAAATGCTGCAGGGAGGCAGCTCCCACCTCACTCCCATTCCTCAGCCAAGCTCCCAGCCTCCATCAACTGCTAAAATCTGATTGCTCAATGTTGACTGGAAAGTCTTCCCCCCTGAATGTCTCACTCATCCCCTGCAGCCCAGGCAGGATTTGAACTTTGCAGAACATCCTTGCAGGACTCTGAGATAGCATTATCCCCTTTCTTATTGGCAAAAAAAAATTAATGAGGTGTGATGGGACATGGTTGTTGGGAAGAGTCCGTGATTTTAGCAGCCAAACTGGGCACATTCAGCAGAGCAGCTCTGTGCTTCCCCTGACATCTCACCTGGCTTTTTTCCTGTTGTTGTTTAACTTTTTCATTCCTGGGTACCACTAGAGAAGCAGGAGCTGTTAAACATGTTGTAAATGATGCTGAGGCCTGGACAAACCCATTGTCAACACCTAGATGCTGTGATGAGCTGGTCAGGGCTCAGCTCATCTCTACTCCCACCTTGTCTCATTGCATAAGGGTGAAACAACCCAGAGGGGAAAGTTTCTGGCTGCTGTGAGGAGCAGCAAGGGGGTGCCTGCTGGCCTGGCTCGGGTTACTTATGTGCTTATGGGCTATTTTGAGGCTTTGGCTACTCGGCACTAAGCAGCTGCTGACCCGGGGGAAGGACCAGCTTCAAAACAAGAGTCCAGTGGGGAACAACCTGGGGAGGCTCTGGCTGGGTTTCCCTCGGCTCTGAGTGGGGCCAGCAGAGCCCTTGGCTCCCTGCTGGGCCTATCATCTCATGGATTAGCTATTTCCACTGTGGGAATTGATTTTCTTTTTTAATTCTTCCCACTGACATCCTTGAAAGCAAAGATGCCAACAGGTTGAGGGGCTGGGCTCTGTTACTGCCAGCAGTGTGTGAATACAGATGAGCAGGCAGGAGGACACATCCATCACTAACCCTGGCAAAACCACACACATGCAACCCCCTCCTAGCTCCCCCCTCCCCAAGATAGCTCATTTGCAGGCAGCTTAATTCTCCTAAGAGCATTAGAGGTGCACTGGTGGACTTGAGCCCAGCGCCAGGAGCATGTGGCCGATTAGCGGCAGCGGCAGCTGGTTTCAGGCACAGCGTGCATTTGGGGTGGAGATATTCAACGTGCTTTTTGGGGACACAGAGGTGAGGTCTGGGGGGGTCTGGATGGGTGTTGGGGGGGTCAGCTGGCGTGGATTGGGTGCTTAAGTCCACCAGCAGGTGCAGATGTTGGATGCCATATGGGAGCAATAAGCCATGTGCTTTTCCGTTCTAAGGGTGAAATGTGAGTTACCCTCTCTGGCTTTCCAGTGCCATTTCAGCTCTCCAGATGATATTTCAGCTTAGCTTTAAATACCACGTCGCTTTCTAATCTGTGGTCTCCTGTGAAGATGAAGATGGTCAGGGTTGCTCCTACAGGATATAGAAAGTGATGGTGCCTTCAGGGGCACCCATACCAAGCAGGGGCTTCCTTGGGGAGGAGGACACTCTCACCACCGCATTTCCCTTTCTCTCCCCTGCAGCCTCGCTCTCCGCTGGGATTTATGGAGGTGCTGAGGAGCAGCTGTGAGCCCCGCAGCCCCCGTGAGCCCACCCAGTGAAGCAGCCCCCCGGCCGCCTCTCCTCGTCTCGCCCAGCACCCCGACCCTCCGACTCAACCATTCAAGGCTCCCGTGCATGGATCGCCCCAGCGAGGCACCGCTGCCGGACGCCGCCGACGCCGCCCCATAGGCTCCCGGCCCCCGGTGCTGCCCCCAAGTACTCCACATACCCCGATGGGGTAACGTGACGGGGGTCACCCTCCCGCCACCACCACCCCCCATATGCAGAGGCCTTTCTAGAGCGCCCGGGAGCGCGCGGCACCGGAGGCAGCAGCCGCTCGCCGTCGCACACACGCAGAGGACGCCAACACTACAGCAAAGGGATTTTTTTTTTAATTATTATTATTATCATTAATATTATTTTTTTCCCCATCTGGCTTTTTTCCCCCCTGGGGGGCTTGTGGTGTGTCAAGGAAGCCGGCGCACTCCCAGGAGTTGGGATTATTTGCACAACGTCTGTATATTGAGTTCTCGATCCTGTTTTTACTTTTTTTTTTTTTTTGGAGCGCAGAGGGGTTGTTGGGTTTTTGTTCAGTTTGGGGGTTTTTTGCCCCTCCACACCACACTTTTCTTGGGTTTTTTCCCTGCCACTGTCAGCACCACTTCACCTTTCCACTGTTCCCACCATGGCCCGGATGAACCGCCCTGCACCCGTGGAGGTCTGCTACAAAAACATGAGGTTCCTCATCACCCACAACCCCACCAATGCCACGCTCAGCACCTTCTTGGAGGTAAGGAGGGGAGACTGGAAGGTGGGGACCAGGGTCAAGTTGCATCTTTTGTGGCTAAAAGCTGATGTCAATGAGAGGGCAGCACATCCTCTTTGCTACCACAGCCTCTGGTGGCATCCTGGGACAGTGGGTCCAATCATTGCCAGCTTTTTGGGATGGGATGTTTTTCAGGACCCCAAGTGTGATGTTTGGGCACAGTAGAGATGGAGCAGAGTTTCCCCATTGTCATTGCATCCCCTGCCAGCTCCACTAGCATGTCATGTCACAGGGTTTTGGAGCAGTGCACATGGCTGCACACAACATGCCCTGTCCTCCCAGCACCTCAAAAATGGCTTTTCATCCCAAGTATCCCAGCATATTTCCCATGCCCAGAGTGTGTTGCGTAATGCTAGAGAGCTTGGTGTTGAAGAGCCAGCACTGGTAGCAGCTGTGTGAATGCCACTGCCTCAGGGTGGCAGGAAGGTGGCTGTGATTTGGGGACCACCCCATTTTTTGCACGCTGCGCACAAGGCGATGGGGACCCCACCAGTGGGAAGGGAGAAAAATTCCCCTTTCCTCCAGTCTCTTAGACTTTTGGCCAGGCTGCTGGGCATGCAGGGCTCACCACGGTCTGGTGAGCACACATGGGGAACAAAGGAGGTGGATCATTGGCGAGGATGATCTCATGGTGCCCGGCGAGGCCGGCGCACCGGGCGCGTAATCCAGGGGCAATCCTCGCACCGGGCAATGAGCCATGCTGGAAGCATCCCAAATCCCACGCCTGAGCCTGCAGCTTGTTGGAGTGATGATGGGATATGGCAGTGAGGTGGAGAAAGAGCCCCTGAGCCATCTGTGACATGCTGAGCTCGGCTGGTGGGGCATGCTACGACTTCCCCCCTCCAGCTGCCTCCGTGCATTTCTGCATCAGGAGTGTGACCTCACCAGGTACAAATAATTTCTCCTTTAGAGGAGATGCACTCATGTCAGGGATGTTTCTTTGCCTGGGGTGTAAAATCCCTGCTGATGTGGCTGTCAGGGCTTAAAAATAAATGGCCCCATTGCTACTCGTGACTCTGAGGTGTCGTGAAGATACTGGTTAGAAATCCTACAAGGCCACATGACTTTGGTGTCCTCCAATTTCATGTTTCCTTGTGCCTGCCAGGCTGGATGGACGACGGGTCAAAGGTTCAGAGAAGGGGCACAGCACTGTTTTAGGGTCCATACTGCTCCACATGGTCATAGCAAGGCTTGGATATGTTGGGGTTAACTGGGGTGCATCTGGCAGGGTCTGTTCAGACCCCTCCTTCTCCTTTCCTCCCCAGGACCTGAAGAAATACGGTGCCACCACGGTGGTGCGAGTGTGTGAAGTGACCTATGACAAGACCCCCCTGGAGAAGGATGGCATCACTGTCATGGTAGGTGGGCAGCAGGATGGGGCACCGGGGGGACTGCCCCAACACCACCCTTAAATATCTCATACCTTGAGGCTGTTAAACACCCTGGTAGCATCACACTGAGGCAGGAGCAGAGTTGGAAGCCCAGCTGAGCCGAGCTGAGCTGAGGCTGGTGCTTTAAAAAGAGAGGTGCTGCCCACGCAGCCGAAACTGTGACTCACCCGGCTGAGTCGGCAGCTGCCTTCCCTGCCTGTTGCTCAGGCTCTGAAACATCCAGGGATGAGAGCGCCTGATCCCACGTGGAAGATGCGCGTGGTTCCCATTACCCCCGGCGTTATCTTATCCTGGGGGGTGGTGTGAGGGTTTTTTGCTTTTCCAGCAGCCAGCTGGTGCAGCTGGGGGGGATGAAAGGGAGCAGGCAGCAAGCTGGGAAAGGCAGAGCAGGCAGCTGCCTGGGCTGTATCTTGGCTGATAAGTAATTGGAGATGATGTCAGGCGTGATAGCCCTGCCAGAGAGTTCTGCTCCAGCTGGGAAGTGAGGCTCTGCTCATTATTTAGGGAAGGGTTTGGAAGTGCCTTGTGTCTCCTGGGGTGGTCCTCTGTGTGTAGGACCTCTGTCTGTACAATGTATGTCCTAGAGAGAGGAGGCTGTCTAAGATCCTTGGGGATATAGGTGGATAATCCCATGGCTCTCTAGATACAGATCCTCCAGATGCAGATGTCTCTTGATATAGATACAATCTGTGTCTCTACAGGATATATCTTGGAAAGATTGCTGTATCCCACATATATAGAATCCATATGTTGTCACTTACACACCAAATTCTGCCTTTTACCTCATTTCTAACTGGGGCCTCCAGTCTGAGTTTCTGTATCTAGGGTATACGTACCTCTTTACATCTCTTATATCTCTCTTATGTGGAGAGATACATATCTAGAATATGTTTTCTATAGAGAGTTAGAGAAACTATACAAGACACTGTATAGAAACTAAATAGCTTCTATGTCAAAGTTTCTATAACCATATAGAAGCCATATAAGGTACATCAAGAGATATCTATAACCTGGTTTTCTATAGATAGATGTATCTCTGCAGATACAGAAATATCTCTATAATTATATAAAATCTCTATTTTTGAGATATATATATATGTCATATATATATGGTATACACAGTTTGGTATCTCTGTATCCTGATATATATATATTTGACATATAAATATATCTTGGTGCATAAATTTGGTGAGGAGCAGCTGAGGGTGTTTAGCCTGGAGAAGAGGAGGCTTGGGGAAGATCTTATCCTCTCTACAACTCCCTGAAAGGAGGTTGTAGCTAGGTGGGAGTAGGACTCTTTTCACAGTTAACAAGCAGAAGGGAATGACCTCCAGTTGCTTCAAGGGAGGTTTAGATTGGATATTAGGAAAAAATTCTTCACTGAAAGGATTGTCAAGTATTGAAACACCCTGCCTAGGGAAGTGGTGGAGTCACCATCCCTGGAGGGGTTTTAAAGAGCTGTAGATGTGGGACTTGGAGGCATGGTTTAGGGGTAGCCTTGGCAGTGCTGGGTTAACAGTTGGACTTGACGATCTTAGAGGGCTTTTCCAACCTAAATAATTCTATGCTCCTGTATATAGACTATATGTCGGTCTATATATGGAGAAGAGAAGGCTCTGGGGAGACCTTAAAGCCCCTTCCAGTCCCTAAAGGGGCTGCAGGAGAGCTGGATTATTTACACAGGCATGTAGTGATAGAACAAATATATTTAAAGACATTTAAAGAATGTCTTTAAACTGACAGAGGGCAGATCTAGATGAGACATAAAGAAAAAGGATTTTATCATGAGAGTGGTGAGACATTGACACAGGTTGCACAGAGAAGTTGTGGCTGCCCCTTCTCTGGAAGTGTTCATGGCCAGGTTGCAGCAGCCTGGGATAGTGGAAGGTGTCCCTGCCATGGCAGAGGGTTGAACTAGATGATACTTGAAGGTGCTTTCCATCCCAAGGCATTCCATCACAGGATGATTTTGTGGTGTGCTTTGTCATCCCTGGTGTGAGCCCCTGACCTGCACTCATGACTGCAGGGAGGACATGGCCTTGCAGGACAGGCACAGGCTGGCTGGGGGGGGCTGCCTCAAGCACTACAAATACCCTGAAGGCCAGCATGCTCCTTTGCTATCAAATCCCAACAGAAATCACACCACCTGTTCAAACACTGGAGTGAAGCAGCTTATTTTGCCATCTCACACCAAGGATGACTCCAGCACAGCAGCTTAGTGACTCACTCCTCAAAATCTGGGATTAGGGCTCGGTGCCCCCCACCCTTTGGGGCTCACCACCAAGCCATATCATCTCCAAGTGATGCTGCCCCTTCCTGTCTCTCTCTTCCAGTGCTGCATAGAAAAATCTGTTTTAGGAAAGAAATCCCCATTTTGGGGCACATAACTGAGCCCAGGGGTGAGGGGTATCAAATGCAGAACCCATTTGACCAACTTCCTCACCATGCTCCAATTTTGAACCCCTGCAACTTGAGGATGAAGCTCAGAAGAAGATGGGATTTTTTTTTTTTTTGTCCCTTAATAGCCTTTCCTGAAGGATGGTATTTAAATGGCCCCATTCCTTCAGACTATCTCTCTGAGGCTGTGTTAGGGGGTCCCCAGACCATTCTTTGGGTCTTCCCCTCCATGTGTTGCAGGAAGACGAACTTCAGCCACCGCATCAACTTCTGAGATTTCAACCATCTTCAAGCCACCTTTGCTTAAATCCCCTACTATGTGCTCCCAAGTACTGGAACTAGCAAGGAGGAGGATGGGAACTGCATCACCCCAAAGCTCAGTGAGGTCATCTAGGTGGGGATGGAGTATGGGGTGGCCACCCTCGTCTGCAGAGGCAGGAAGTCATGGGGACCATATTGCAGATCCTGCAGGTGCTCCTGAAGGCTTCATCTGTCCATAGGAGGTGGAAAGACTCCAGATCTAGATTTGTGTGGCTTCAAACCCTAAGCCAGAGCAGCCAGGGAATTCCTGTATGCCAGATGATGCCACAAAACCACCTGTATCCCCACAGAGCTATGCTGTGAGCCCACTTCTGGCACTGTTCTACCTCCCTGCAGCTGAGATCTCAAACACCATCACCCTGAGTGAAAAACAACTCCTGAAGGGTTTACCCTAGAGACTTGACAGCATTTCTCTCTTCCCAACCTTGCAGGATTGGCCATTTGATGATGGAGCACCTCCTCCCAGCAAGATTGTGGAAGATTGGCTCAACTTGTTGAAGACCAAGTTCTGTGAGGACCCTGGTTGCTGCGTGGCCGTGCACTGCGTGGCCGGCCTGGGGCGGTGAGTCTGAGCCCAGCGCCTCAGCTGACCTCCATCAAGAATGCAGGAGAGGGAAAACCATGCCAGCTCTCCTCCTTCCATTCCCCAGCCCCCTCTGAGCAGGCTTTTGTCCCAGCTTCCACCTCCCCATGAAGGCAGGAGAGGGACAACCATGCGAGTGCTCCTCTGTCTTTTTCCCAGTCTCTCTTTGAGCAGGGTTTTGTGAAACTTTAGTGGGAATAGGTGTTGGTGGAGGCGATCTGAGCTTCTCCTTGAACTTTAAATGATGGATATCAGCCCCTGGGCTGTGTGACTGGGGAGTGACAGCCACTGCCTTTGCCTTTCAGTGCTCCCGTCCTTGTCGCACTGGCCTTGATCGAGAGTGGGATGAAGTATGAAGATGCCATCCAGTTCATCCGGCAGTAAGTGGAGCAGTGTTGTGGTGTTGGGACAGAAAGTCTCTCTCTGAGGGAATGGAGAGATCTGGCATGTCCCAGGGTTTGATTTTTTTGGTGACACCGGGATTGCTTTTCTCTCCTTTGGGAGTGGGAAAACAAGGCATTGGCATAGAGCACCCTGTGCCTTTGCAGGAGGCTGGGGCAGCAGCTGGCACCATCTCTGAGGGGCTTTTGGCAGTCACCCCACCTACCCCACATGTTTCCTCCCCAGCTCTCCATGTCCTGGGACTCAAAGGGTGGATGAGCAAGGAAAGCTGCTGGGATCAGTGCTTGTCTCCATCGCTGGAGGGTGCACCTGACTTCAGCCTCCAAAATCCCTTCCTCCTTCAGGCAGGGGGGCTCAGCACCCTGACAGGGGTGGTTTGGGGTGGGGGGATCTCATGCCACACATCTGACTGTTCTGGAATTTCTCTGTCCCCACAGGAAGCGCAGAGGAGCCATCAACAGCAAGCAGCTGACGTACTTGGAAAAATACCGACCAAAGCAGAGACTCCGATTTAAGGACCCTCATAACCACAAGAACAAATGCTGCATCATGTAACCTCAATGACCTCTTGCCAAAATCCGTGCACAGACCCCCGGGCACTCGCACACATCCCACTCCCTCTCCTCCTCGCCCAGCCCTGTGCTCCCCACACGCCTCCCCTCTGCCAGGGCTGGGCTGGGGACATGGAGCATCTCCTGAGTGTTCCAGCACTCACAGCACACTCGTCTTGCTGGATCCCCAAAAAAGGCTGCTGTCTCCAGCTGCAGCCCCGAGGAGGGAAGGCAGCACTGCCCTTTGACTCTTGGTTTTAGCAGGCAATGAGCTCGTGTGACCGTTCTTCATCACCATCCTCCCCCCTTCCCCCCCCACGGTGCACTGAAAGGGATGGGCAAAGGGTGCTTGGTTTGGGGTGATGCAGGCAGGGCTGTGCCAGCTCAGAAGGGATGAGGTGCAGAAGGGCCAGAGCACCCCCAGAAAAGCCTTTCCCCACCTCTTCCCCATAAATAAGGGCTGCAGCAGCAGGGATGGAGGTGGGGATGGCACAGTGGCCTCAGGGGGGAAGGTGGTGATAGCAGGGAAAGGTGACAGGGGCCCTTAGCTCAGTGTCCCTAGTGACCAGGGGAGGGGCTGAGCTAAGACCCCCAGCACCATTCCCTTTCTCCTGGCCCCTCTATCAGCTCACCACATCTCTGTTGCCTCAATGCCAGCCAGGATGCTGCAGATGGGGCTCGTTGGGGACTTGCTCCAGTGAAGGCAGAGCTGCTGGGAACCTCGGGGACCATGGCAGGGCTTTGAGGCACTCAGCTTTGTTGGGATGCTGGATCAGCACTGTGTCCCCCAAAGTGTGGGGTGCTCTTATTTATAGCTTCCAAATTCAGTGCCCAGAGTGATGGGTTCTCTGCTGTTGTGTCCCCATCTCTGACCTGTGGCACAAACCCCAATTCTGGCTGCAGTGCCCTGGGGACACAGTGTGCCTCTCAAGGCATATCCATATCCTCCACCACCACTGCATTTGCTGGCCAAGGGGCTGGGCTGCAGCTTTCCTAGGGGATTTTGGGTGTTCCTGGCAAGAGCACATCACCTAATTTTGCACCTGCCTTTTCCATGTCTGTACTGAGGCATCCGGCACCCCCGGCGCACACCCAGGTGGGGTGGGCTCAGAGCTGCCCCTGAGCTGGGACATGAAACATCTCTCAACTTTCTGCCTTTGAACGCTTGCAACAGCTGGAGCAGTGGGCACGTAGAGGGTGTGGGGATGGTTTTTTTCTTTTAATGAGGATAAAAAGAAATTTGCTAATTAAAGGAAAAAAAAAAAAACTTAAAAAAATACCCTGTTTGTCTTCCGCACATCCTCTGGCCTTTCTTTCTCTCATCACTGCCCAGTAGAGCCCGGGAGGTGACCCATGGTCCCCCAGACTAATCCCCAGCACAGTGTCACACTTGTCACAGCTGGCTACCATCCACTATCACTAGGACATAGATGGGGCCCAGGGGATGCTCTGGTTGTCCTTTGGGCTCACTGCTGCTCACCCCTCAGCTGCAGAGTTGTTGGGACAAGGAGGGCTGATCATCCCATCTCTTGGAGTTTTAGGCTGACCAGCTTGAGATGCCCTCAGTGTCCTGTGTTGGGTCTCTCCAAAGGTTTGTGTGCCTTCCAAAATGTAGGTATCCAGAGACATTTGCTTCCGGGCATTGATCCCTTGGGACAGGTGGTGAGGAAGGCTGGTTAGACACCTTCAGTCCCTGCAGAAGGTTGGGAACTGCTTTGTACCACCACATGGGTGTGCAGCAGAGGTGTTTGGAGCTGTTTCCAGCATCACTTCACCTGTCCTGATGGGGGACAATCCCAACTGCAGGGCAGGGAAGGCCATCCTTTGTGATAAGCTGTGGTTCTGAGTGAGGTGGGGACCCTCCACACGTGGCCCTGGAGTTGTCATGCCACTCACCTTGGGCCTGTCCAACCTTGTAGGACAGCCCTCAGTCCCTTGTGGTTCTCCTGCTCTAGCCCAGGCTGTTGGTTCCCATAACTCATGGAGAAGGCAGCAATGGTCAAAGGGTCTGTGGATTGGGAATAGTGTGGATTGGACTGATAAAAAGGTGTGACCCTATATTAGAGCACCCTGCTGGGTGGGTCACTATCCCCTTCCTGCTTGGGTCTGTCCTCCTGCTGCTAAAATAGGTGCTGCTTCATCCCCAGGGACATAGGAGGTGGATTGGCATTGTGGTGGTGACAGCCCCAATCCCTGCTAGCCAGGAAACTTCTTGATCCCATGCCCTTCCTTAGAACTGTTGCTTTATGGGCTGTCTGTCCCAGCAAGATGAGTTTTCCTCACCCATGCTCATGGCAGCATCACCTGGAGCACTGCCCAGGGCAGGAGCTCCTGGGATTCAGCCACGATGCCTTTGAGTTGGAGTCAGGCTGGGAACAGAGGGGTTTGAATTCAGCCTCCTTCGGCCACTCTTGAGAAAGACTTCACTCAGCTTGGGGGGCTGGCTTGCTTTATGTAGCATCAACCCAATCACCTTAAAATTAGGGAGCCTCTAGTATAAAAGTAGTCCTTGACCTGGCCATGTGGTGAAATCCTGAGGGCATCTGGCTGGCAGAGTGGCATCTTGATCCTTCTCAGTTTATGAGTCACTGAAAAAAAAAAAAGAAAGCAAACCAAATCATGCTGATTTAATTATCCTAGATCTTTTTCTTTCTTTTTTTTTTTTTTTTCATGGATATCTCCCCCTTAACCCTAAAATGTGCTGCTTCCACAAAAAGGATACCTTGGCAGCCCAGGAGCTGCTGTTTTGCATGGAGTGCTGAATTCAAAAGTTTCTCTGGGTTGGACTGCCAAATACTTGGGTTTTTTTTTATATGGACTTGGGCTCCTTCCTCTGAGGTACCAGTTCCTCGATGTTTCAGCCTAGAGAGGGTTACAGAAGCAACAGGCTGGGGAAACTGAGGGGTCTTCCAAGGAGGATTTGGTTTAGAAATCTCAAAGATCTCAAAAGTCTTGAGACAGGCAGAGGGAAGGTTGAAGTTCAGTAGACAACATCAAAGTGAGGCCTAAGCAGCCAAGGGCTCATGGTTTGGGCTGGTCTTGGGTTCTCTCCTTGTACACTAATCCTCATTTCACTTCAAATGCCAAGATGCTGAAAGGAGAGCCTTAAAAATCTGATCTGTTTGCCGATGCTGTCACTGTTCCAGTTGTTTCCATTGAGTCCTGGCAGATGTCACAGGGAGCAGACACCCCCATGGCTTTGGCTACAAACCAGCCACCTCATTCTGCCCTTATCTCCAGAAGCAAAGGCTCAAACTGGGTTTTATAATTTCTGACCCCCTATCAAACCCCTCACACTTCATGGAAAGCCACCACGATTTGCAGGGATAAGGCTCCAATTTGGTGCGAGAACTTCGGAGACCCAAGGGATGGCAAAGCAAAGATGCCCCAACCATCAAACCAAGAGCCTGTAGGCTTTACCCAGGGGTCAGTCATGGCTGAGCCTCATGTGAGGGAGTAAATCTGAGCAGGAACTTGTAGCTGTGTCCTCTCACCAGTGGCACATGGCACACACATGCCCTCAAATATCCCTTCTGTTGTTTGTTTTCCAGTCAGATGGAGCACGTGGAGGGGGTGGGTTGGTGGGAAGGCAGGAAATGTGGCCATCACAAAAGTCCAGCTCTTCATTTAAGAAGGTTCTGGCGACACATTTAAAGACTTTGCATTTGTAAATTCATATTATGAGTCTTGCAGTAAGGCTGACACTGTGGTGCTTGGGCTGGGAACTTCAGAGGTTTATGAGGAACAGATTTCCCGAGAAAGCAGAGTCTGGCTCTACCCACAATAGAACGAGCCGTTTCCTTTTTTATTTTTTTCATTGGGTTTGTTTGGTTTTTTATTAGTCCCAGTGGGAAGGCGCACAGGGAGATTCGTGACTTCCATGCAGTTTCCAAGGTCTTGTATCTTATTTGCTGCCAGCACGCTGGGTAGGTGCAGCTTGGCGGGTGGGTTTGGGTGGGATTCTGTCTGGTGGGAGACAAATGTGGCTGGTTTCTTGGCACAGAGGGGGGGTCCTGGGCCGGGCTCTTGCAGACATTCCCGGGGAGGGGGCGTTCCACTGCTTCCCTTCAGACTATGATCTCCCAATGAACTCTCCACTTCCCTGCTGTTCCTTTCTGTGCAACAAAGAACTGCATATTTTCCTTTTTAACCCCCTGGGCGACCATAGTAGTGTGTAGATTAAGCCCAGATGACTTTTTTTTTCTGTTGGGTTTTTTTGGTTTTGTTTTGTTTTTTGTTTTTTGGTTTTGTTTTTTTTTTTTTGTCTGAGCCATAGCTAAATTATTGTACCCAATGCTTTTTGTATCAGATGGCATCACTTTGAATATGCAGATGAGGTATAGGATCTTGACACTTTATAATCTTTTTAAAAAGAAACTTGTCTGTTTACTTAACGTCTTATGTAAAAAGGAAAAAAAAATGTATGCCTTCGGTAATCACTTTTTTTTTTTTTTTGGTTTTTTGAGTTTTATGAAATTACAGTGGTTACACTCCAGCAGCGAAATAAAAAGCGTTCACTGTTTTGTACATCCCTGTGTGCCTGGTGCTGCTAATGGGAATCGTCAGGAGGTGGGAGGCGAAGGCAGAGCTGAAGTCTGGCCAAGGGTTGAAGAGTGTGGGGGAGTTTGTTCCAGCTGGAGAAGAGAAGGCTTCAGGGAAGACCTTAGAGCACCTTCCAGTGCTACAAGAGAACTGGAGAGGGAATTTGCAAGGGCTTGGATTGACAGGACAACAGGGAGTGGCTTCAAACTGACAGAGGGTGGGTTTAGATTAGGTACAAAGAAGAAATTCTTTACTGTTAGGGTGGTGAGGCCCTGGCACAGGGTGCCCAGAGAAGCTGTGGCTGCCCCATCCCAGGAAGTGTTTTAAGGCCAGTTTGGATGGGGCTTGGAGCAGCCTGATCTAGGGGAAGGTTTCCCTGGCCATGGTGGGGCAGCTGGAATTCTATGATCTTGAAGGCCCCTTCCAACCCAAACCATTCTGTGATTTTATATCCAGTAGAGCATGGCCTAACCTTGATGGGACACCCTGGAATACACCAGAGGGAACACTACACACACCCCACCTGATCTGCTCATGAAATCAGCTGAGTTTTTAACTGCTCCCCATCACCAAGGAAGGCAAAGACTAGAGTCTCCATAGAGGCTGAGGAGTTGGAGCTTGCATGAGCCAGCTGGTAAGCAAGGAAAGCTGACACAAAATTGTGTGAGCTCCCATGTAATTACATGGGGTTGCACAGAAGAGTGGGGAAGAAATTCCCCTTGAGCTGCTCTAGCTCAGGAAGGCTTTTAAGGCAGATGCCAGCTGGGAAGAAGAGGTGAAGCAGGGTGGTGTGGCCAGAGCTGTCCTTGGATTCCCCCAGCACTTCCCAAGTGCTCTGCACGGCAGATCCTTATCTCCTGCAGGCTTTGAACCGCAGCTGCAAGGGGCACTGCCTCCTCCTTGTGCAAGAAGCAGCCGGGCCTTCAATCAGCCTAATTGCTGCCTCTCCTCTCAAGCAGGAGGGCCAGGGGGACTGCTGAACACAGCGAGTGTGCTGGAGGAACACCCACCCCGCTCCTGCCTGTACATGCTGTCTCCTACCTGCTGCATTCCTCCTTGCTCTCCGTCACCCAAAAACGTGCACCCCTTGGCAGGCCAGATCCCAGCTCTCTGTGTGAGGCTGCTGCCACTCCAAGCACAAGTCCCTGCCTTCTCTAAGAGGAGTACAACGAAAGTTCATTAAATTGGGGGGTTCTGGAAAAGGCTAAGTTGGCCACTCACAGGGATCAGCCCAGAAAAGCTGTGCATGTCCCATCCCTGAGTGTTCAAGGCCAGGTTGGATGGGGATTGGAGCAACCTGGTCTGGTGGAAGGTGTCCCTGTCTATGGTGGAGGCAGGGGTAGAACTGGATGATCTGTAAGATCCCTTCCAACTCAAACCATTCTATGGTTCTCTGATCTCTTCACAACTGGTGCCATGGTCCACAATGCCTTAAACTGTTCTCAGCAGAAGATGTTGGTACCTGCAAGGCCCATCACAACCCCATGTTGCTGTGCATTCAATCCTGCCAAAAACAAAATCAGTGAGATCCCTCCCCCACCTCAAGGTGGCTGTCCACAGCTTGGGTTCATCCCTGCCTCCCTTCCCAGTCATCAGAGATCAAGGGACAATACTACAGATTCAGGAGGGACTGATCTCAGATTGTCATGGACACCCCTTTCAGAGCTCCACCAGCACAGAGGGACCCCCAGAACTCTCAGCTCACACAGACACATCCAAACTGGAGACCCCAAAGCCTTGGGAGACGACCCATGGCTCACACCTCTTCCTCTCCATGTTCCTAACTCACCTTATCAAGCCAGGTCTCCACAGAGCAAGGAGGCAAAGGTTGCAGGGTCTTCAGTAAAGTCCAGACCAGCCACAGTCCAGCCTCATAAGACTGGATTAAAATATGTGTTCTGAGGGCTGCCTTGGTACATTCTGAACCATGATGAAACCTTCCTTTGATTATTTTGGACTGCTGCTGGCTGCCATGGCCAACACTGAATCTTCCCAGGCAAAGCACAGCTCTCATCTCTGATCCCATCTACCTGCTTGGGATCAGCCCTTTTGCAACACCTCCACCTGAGGACCTCCTGCTGCCTGAAAGGGTCTCCCCACTTCCCTCTGTGCCCAGGGAATCTTGAACCATCAGCTGTGCAGGGGTAAAGGTCTCACCTGCCCCCAGGACCTGGCAGCCCCGTGGGTCTGGGCACAAGGTGCTGGAAGGTGGGAGGTGCTGCCCTGCTTGCACTGCAGTATCTGGGAACTCCCATGCTCGTAGGGATGAAAATGTAGGGCAGGTTTTGGGTTGGAAAGAAAATTAAAATGTTTGCAACAAATATAGCTGAAAAGCCAAGTGGGGAATTAGGCACTGCTTGGCAAAGGTACAGGAACGCGGATCACCAGGGGTGGGTTTTGCCCTGGGAGCTTTCCCTGGGAAACAGAACAGTGAGGGGAAGGAGAAATTCTTTGCCCAGGCTAACACAGCAGCCCCCACGATCCAGAAAGGGAATCCTGCAAATCCCTGCTTCGTGCCATGACCACAGCAAGGAGCCGTGCTGCCCTGGGCAGGACCTCGAGGCAAAATTCGTTTTAACCATCGGAGGGAAAGAACATTTGAGTGGCAGGAGGAGAAGAGGCTTGCAGGGAGCTTGGAAAGGGCTGAGTCACTCGCTGTCGGCGTCAGCAACTGAGGAGAAAAGCGTGACTGCCAAAGAGCCACCTGGAGCTTTGTCAGCTCATCTTTAAAGAAAAAAAAAAAAAAAAAAAGAAAGAAAAAAAAAGAAGAAACTCAACTGACAGCCTCTCCCGCATCCCACTGGGGAGCTGGATGTGCCGCACGCAGCCGGGGAGCTCCGTGCAGAAGCAGTGGCTGTGAAAAATGCCTTTCCCTGGCTGCAGGTGCTGGTTTCTGTTGCAACACCTCCCTTGGGGCTCGCAGAGCAGAGGAGGCAGCGCTGCTCTCCCACAGCAGCCGGGCAGCCTCCAGGGACGAGGCACGGCCAAGCCGGGGCTCGGTCCAAGCACCGGGGGCGGAGGGGATTAGAGAGACCTGGCGCTGGCAGGAGGATGCAACGCAAGAGCTGAGATAACTGCGGCTGACTTCAGCCAGCGACTGACTCACCTCAGCCAGGGCATCTTGTCTGGATATCAGGTGGAGACAGGGAGAAGCAATGCATTTAAATGAGCTTTGATCTTTAAAGCAAACAACGCCGCCTTGTTTTGCAGCGCTCAGGCAGCCGTGGGTGACAGGCAAGGACGGCCAGACTGGTTTTGGGGGGCCCAGCTCAAGGCACTCGGTTTTCACGGATGGGTGCTCAGCACTCAAAACAAAAGCTGTGATAAAGGGCTTATCGTGAAAACTCACCTGGAGCTGCCAAATACCAGCTTGTGGTTCTGTCTGCGTTGCAAATCTGCCTGGTTGGGTGAGAAAACACAGCTGGATAACGCAGAGAGACACGACTGTGACTACCCAGCTGCAGCCGAGTGACACATCTGGGAAGAGAAGCATAGTCCTTCTGTTTGCAGCTCCTCAATTTCTTCTATCCAGTCTCCATTTTGGGGAATATTTCAGGGTAAAGCTGTAAGGAACTGGGCTGACCCCCATAACTGCCCTGCTTTGAGCAGGAGACCTCCTTCCAGCCTGAATCATCCCGTAGTCCTATGAAGACCCCAGAGAAGAAATGGATATCTTACAACTCTTAAGGTGCAAAACTGGGTCACTGAAGGAGATTCCAGAGAGATTCTCCCCTTGGGGCATGCACCTTCTCTTGACACTGCACCTGTCTCCTCCAGCTCCATCTGTTATGGTTAAAATGTCCATGGCTGCAGAGGGAATTATGTCCAGGCTGCCTGCTCCCCCACTCAGACAGCTCAGTATCCTCTCTAAAGCATGATTGTATTCAGTTTCATGGAATCCTAGGATCACAGAATGATTTGAGTTGGAAGGGGTGTCAAAGATCATTCAATTCCAACTCCCTGCCATGGGCAGAGACACTTTCAAATATCCCAGGTTGCTCCAAGCCCAGTCCAACCTGGCCTTGAACACTGCCAGGGATGGGGCATCCACAGCTTGTCAGAGGATTTCAACATCCACAACTCCTCAGATGTGGATTTCAGGCCCATCTAAAGCAGTTAAATCACTTCTCTACATGCACCCATAACTCAACCTGTCTTGTTTCCTCTTCAGAGTGCTTCTATCATAAGATGCTGATTTACCACACTCAAAGCCCTGCAAAGAGATGTCTGTGGCTCCATCAGCTGTTGCCATTGTGATCCACCATGTCCTGAAGAGGCTGAGCTGGGGCCCCTCATGTTTTGATCCCTCAATCCACCATTGGGGTCCTTTCCATTTGGATGGACTGAAGTCTGCATGGAAATGCAGGTGCCAAAGCATGTCCAGAAAAGGGCAGCATAGCTGAGGAAGGGTCTGGAGAACAACTCTGATGAGGAGTGGCTGACTCCAGGTGGGGGCTGGTCTCTTCTCCCAAGTTAGAAATGGCAGGACAAGAGGAAATGGCTTCAAGTTGCACCTGGGGAGGTTCTGATTGGATATTGGGAAAGACTTCTTTTCAGAAGGGGTGATCAAACACTGGAACAGGCCAGCCAGGGAAGCTGAGGGGTCACCATCCCTGGAGGTATTTAAAAGGCATTTAGATGTGGCACTTGGGGACACAGTTTAGTGGTGAACATGGTGGTTCTGGCTTAACGGTTGGACTTGATGCACTTAGAGATCTTTTCCGACCTTAATGAGTCTATGATTCTGTGAAATGGTTTCATACTAAGAGGGACTGACCAATCCCTGTGGGTGTTTATCCTTTTCCACCCCATTTTTGTCCCCTCACAGCTTCTTCAGGAGCAATTTCACATTTATTTCCAGATCACTGGAGGAAAAGGCTGCATAGCTTTGGGCCAAGGATTTTCCACTGAAGAAACAGATCCAGGCCCTGGTGATTGCCCACTGATCACCACTTTTTGAGATCTGTCAGACAGCCAACTCTTAGCTCATTTAACACATGCTCTACTGATGTGTGGTGCTTTTTCCCCCACTGGAACACCACACTACAAATCTAATATTTTACAAGCATGTTGCATATGCAGTTATGTTTATGGGCCAATCTTATGATGTAAAATTATGACATCAAGCTGGTACAACAAGACCCCTGCTCCAGAAAACCACGCTGACTGGCGTATTTTTTATATTTCTGTTATTTATGCTTTTGTGAATCAGATTCTAGATCAGACTGTTTTTATTAACAATCAGCCTGTTATTACTAGCCTGACATCACTCCTAGACATGTCTGGCCCACAAAGGCAGTTTTGCTGCTCAGCAGGCTCCTGAGGCTTAGCACCACATCAGGTACCAGAGACCAGGAGAAGATGTTGGCCCATGCATCAAGGCCTTTGCATCTTCCATGGATCTGAGCTCCAGGCTTGCTTGGGTTGAGCCTCAGGCAGCTGTTCTACATCCAAAAACTGGTTTCCTTACTTTGTCCTGAAGTTTGTATGAAACTCAGATAGAAAACAGGTATTAGGGCAGTCCCTAAACTCATGAGGGCTCATGGTGTCTCTTTGCACAGTGGCCAAGGAGACGAGATGGTTGTGGGGAGCCCAGCAGGATACACCAGGTGAGACCCGAACTCATCTCCCTGAGCTGGAGGAGGGGCACAGCCACAGTGACCCTGCAAACCTCTTTGTGTATGACAGCAGGGTGCTCTGGTCTTTGACCCTCGGGCTGTGGGACAGCAGGAATCAGGCTGGATGTGATTAGAGAATCACAGAACTATTAAGGTTGGGAAAAACCTCTAAGATCACTGAGTCCAACCATTAACCCAGCAGCACTGTGTTCACCACTAAACCATGTCCCCAAGGGCCACATCTAAGGGTCTTTTGAACACTTCCAGGGATGGTGATTCAGTGGACAATGCACAGTTTTAGGATGCACAGCTTTAGGAAACTGCCCCTGCCCCAAAAAGATTAGGAAGCAGCAGCACCATTTCAAAAACATCAAATCCTACCCAAAATCAAAGGTGAAGCAGCTGATCTGCTGAGACCACTGAAGCACACTGTGAAACCCTGTGTGACCATTTCCATACAGACCCTCCTGTTGCTTCATCTCAGGCTCTGCTTGGGGCATTTTGTTCCACATATGCTTCCTCCATTGCATGTGCTTCAATTCCTGATCTTCTGGGTCCTCTGGAAACTTCTAAAGCTTCAGTGTAAAAAAGAAAATACTTCATATATTGAATCAAACCGAATCCTGGTGCAGAGTTTCACCTCCTCGCCCTGAGCTCACACCCAGCCCAGCCTCCTCCTCTCTCAGCCTGTGCTCCAGCAAAATCATTTGCACACTAAAAACCCTGCCAGACAAAGACCCAGCCGCCCACCCGTGCTCTCAGCCTGCCACCGGCGTAGAGAATCCCCGTCCTTAAGGACACAGCCTTGAACAAAAGCCAGGGAAATTAAAAATAAAAAAAAAAAAAAAAAAATACAAAACTCAACAAAACAAGCTTCTCTGCAGCCTGACCTTTTATTGTCTGAACGGGGCTGCCAAACCAAACCCGCGCTGCGGGTCCTTCCCGCTCCTCGCATCCTGTCCGAGATTCCTCCCCTCCCTGGCTGCGTCTCTGGGGCTTCCCAGGAGTGAGGAAGACAATGGGGGGATTCTCGGGGTGGTGTGGGCGGCTTCCTCTTCCTCCATCCAAGGAGGGCCCGGGGGTTGGCTCAGTGGAGGGTGGGATCCGCAGGTCCTGGCAGATGGAACAGTGAGCAAAGGTGGAACAGCATTCGCAGCCTTGCGGGGTTGGCAACACGAGAAGGACCAGAGGGGACACGTCAGGTTTAAATAATCTTTTCCCCTCCAGGGCCCATACAAGACACTTCAGGAGGGAAAAAAAAAAAAAAAAAAAAAAAAAAGAAGAAGAAGAAAGAAAAGATAATCCCCCTGTGAATGCCTGGTGCCTGCTGCCAGAAAAGCTTGGCTCAGGACTGTGCTTGCCCCAGCAGAGCCTATCTCGCTTTTGCTGCCCTTCACATTTGCCCAGCACCCCCTGGCTCAGCCCGAGAGCTCCTGAGGACACGAGCTGAGCTGGAGCATCTCTCATCCATCAGGAGAGCCCTTTGCCAGGACGTGGCAATCCCTGCCCTCCCTCCCTGCCTGCGAGCGCGGAGCCGGGGCTTGTCCACATCACACAGCGCCGGCTGCCTCTCATTAGCACGGGGCCATAAATCCAGGGGGGAGATGACAGCCCAGCGGGATGAATCCAAGCGTCCTACCCTTTCAATTCCCCTCCTCCCATCACACATGGCTGGGCTTGCCTGGCCCCATCATCTACGGATGGCTGTATGCCATCGCCCCCGGATGGGGGACGAACCCTAAGGAATGGAGCGTTTCCTTTGTGTCCTCCTGGTGGGAAGCAGAGGTTGGCCCAGCCTCCCTGTCCTGCTGAAGGTGAAAGGAGATGCCATGAGGTCTCCCCTGTTGGACAGTGGAGAGCTTCAGCCACTTGTCCAGCACAGACTTGCAGCCAGCTGGCCTGGAGCACCACTTTGGTTAGAGACACAGCTTGGGTGAAAAACCACCTGGTCTCGTGGTTTACTCCAGTGTCACTGTCCCCTTCTGAAAAACAGGCTCTTGCAGTTGCAAATGGGATTTATGGAAGCCAGTGTTCTGCTGTGAACAGCCAAGAGAGGTGGTGCCCAGCATCCACCCCTCCACAAGCCTTGATCCAGCCTGGCACAGGAGACTGGAAGGGGCTTTAAAAGCCAGTGTGCCATGGATGAGGATCCTGCATGGAGGCTGGGTAGAGGCAGGTGGTAGAGGGGCTTCCATGGATCATCGAATTATAAAATGGCTGGAAGGGATCTTAAAAGGTCATCTAGTCCAGACCCCACTAAACCAGGTTGATCAGAGCCCCATCCAACCTGGTCTTGAATGTTTTACAGAACAGGGCATCCACCAACTCTCTGGGCAACCTGTGCTGGTGTTTTACCACCCTCACTGTAAAAAAACGTCTTTCTAATATCAAATCTAAATTGACCATTTTTCATTTTAAAGCTATTGTCCCTTGAACCATCACTACAGACCTTGCTAAAAAGTCTGTTCTCATCTTTCTTATATGTCCCTTTTAGGCACTGAAAAGGGATCTTCCTGGAGTCTTCTCATCTCCAGGCTGAACAGCCCCAACTGTCCTAGGCTGTCTCCAGAGCAGAGGAGCTCCAGCCCTCTGAACATTTTCATGGCCCTCCCCTAGACCCACTTCAAGAGGTCCATGTCTGTCTTGTACCTGGATTGATAACAGGCATTGACCCAACCCAGGTGCAGCACCAGCACTTGGCTTTGTTGAACTTCATGAGATTCCCATGGCTTACTTCCATGTTTGTCCGGGTCCCTCTGGATGTCACCATGTCCCTCAGGCACATCCTTCAGGGTGGAGGGGCACAGCTCAGCCCATTTTTGCACCAGTGATTCTCTGTCCTCCATCCTACCAAGCACAGGGAGGGGCCCCCTCAGTGCCACAGTCCCAAGGACAGGGGCTGCTTTTCCCCTACAAATCTGGAGGGAACAAAATCTCCTCAAGGGCTCTTCTACTCAGCATCATTTGGGTTGAAACTGCCTGGATTACTCACATAAATCTTGCTTCTTTAGGAAAACAACAGAAAAAAGCTGGGCTGTGGTGTCAAAGCCCTTTGCTGTGCCAAGAGCATCCCTGCTGGGTTTGCAAAGCCTTCCCTGGGGTCTTGCAACTCCTCTCTGTCACTGGCACTTTGGGGAGACTATAAACTATCACTGGCCTGTCATGTTTTTGGGGACTGTCAGCCCCAGGGGAGGTGGAGAACAATGTCCTCGCTGCAGACCTACACAAACTGCTCTGAGCCCAGCCCTGCTGCTGTCCAGGGTGGACAAGCTGTGGATTCATCCCCTTCTGAGGAAGAAAAGGGCTCATGGCTATTTCTCAACTCTGACCCCTGAAAAGAAAGGGGGCACCTCACTGTGGAGTTTCTGCACAGCCTTATACAGTTGTGCTTTGGTTTATGGTGCATTTTCCATCACACCAGACTTGTCTGTAATAAAAAGTCAGAGAGGATGTAGAAAGATGGAAGCTGCAGGTTTGGAGTTAAGTCAGGGTGGGATACATGCTGGATTGGGAAAGAAGAGCTGTAGGATGTGGCTTCACGGTGATGCTCAGTTACATTTGGGAACACCTAGTTCCTTCTGGAGGCATCTCAGACCCTGCCACCAGTCTGGGGAGGAAAACACCTCTGTGGGTTGGAGGATGAGGCAGCAGGTGAGGGCATGGATGCAGAGACAGAGGTTGGATGGTTGAGGTGCAGCCTCAAACAGCCACTGACCTGCTGGTAAATCAGTTCTCCTCTTTTTGGAGCACAGTTCCATTTGGCTGTGGTGGCAGTGGAACAGTGGGGTTGGCTGGGTCACTTGGCTGGGGTGGGAGAGCTGCAGACCCAGCTGCTCTCAGCCCAGCCCAGAACTGGCCCAGACACATGTGGGGTATCAGTGACCTCTCTAGGAGCCCTGCAGCACCATCACACCCTGGGCTTCCCCACATGGGACAAGCAGGGAAGGGTCCTAAGGCAAACTCTGTGCTCTTAGAGGAGAGCAGGAGGCAGAAGGGATGTAATTCATGACACGGCAAACTCACTTCTCCTTCTTTCCTCCCCACTAACCTCCCTGGAGAAAACAGCAGGGAAAAATAAAAGGCTAAATAGAATAAAACAGACTAAATAGAACAAAAGAGAACACCTGGGAGCAGGTCTTTGTAACTCCAGCTGGAGTGGACTGTTCCTAAGCCAAGCCTAACACACTTGAACAAGACCAACCTGGCCATCCCCCAGGCAGGCCATGTGAATGACAAGTGTATCAGCCATGCTGGCAGCTCTCTTTCATGAGTTTCTTTATAAAGAAATATTATATAATTAACTGCAGGGCAATTAAACACATCAAACAATCATTGTTGATAACCTCCACCCCCCTGTGCTGTCAGGAAATTTGAGAGTGGAAAGCAGGTCTGGCCCTCAGAGTGGGAGTAACAACTCGTGTGGCTTTGAGGATGTCAGGGATGGGCCATGGCTGGTCACCTGGACACTGGAATGGCACGAGGCTCCTCCACATCTCCTGCCTTCCTGGCTCAGGTGGATGCTCCCAGTGTGGTTAACCAAACCTCCCAGCACCACAGCTCTGGGACACAAGAGAAGGAAGACACATAAAAATGAAACCAAGAGCCCTCCACAAGCTCCCGTCTGCATGGCCAAGGTTTTTTCTGACACTCCAGATCTCTCAGCTTTCTGCTGAAGCACCTACAGCAGATTTGCAATGAATTTTCTTTAGTGTTTCTCCCCTGCTGCTCCAGGCTCTGGGAGAATTGCAGCCACTCACAGCACACAGGTGCTGGAAAACCTACAGGTGTCAGAAAAACAGCCCCAGGATGTTCCAGACAGAGCCATGCACGAGGGTGGAAAGCTTCTGTGGGCATAGGTCTGCTGCTCCCTGGGCTCTGCTCTGCAGAAGGATCCTTTGCAGCCTGGAGGGGAGCAGATTCCCTAGGGCTGGTGGGCAAACCCTGAGCACAGCAAGGGATGTTTCTGTCACAGTCGTTACAGGAGATTGTTCATGAAATAACTTCACTGCTTGGAGCAGCTGGACCCAACCCTTCTTGAGTGAGCTCTGTCAGGCCCAGCCCAAGAAATTACTCCTGGATCCTGTATTTTAAGAAGCCCAAGAGTCTCCAGAGCACTGGAGGGTGCACAAGGGAGAGTGCTCTTCCAGAAATTTTCCAAGAGGAGAACCACAGCATCTTGAGAACACTTTTACCAAAGCCACACATCTCACCTTGGACATTCAGTGTTCCCAGTTAAAGTATTCCTCAGAGGCTGGGGAGTTAGGAGGTGTCTCCTGGTGGGCATTTCTCAGTAGTCATGTACAGAAAGCCCAGAATCAGACATCATAGGCTGAGTGCACCTCAAATCCAGCAAAATATCCAAGCACCTTTCAGCTGACAGGTGGGGCTGGATGTTCATGGTGCCTACAACAAACTGGGTAAGGGGAGCTGAAACCCCTGAGATACCTTGGGAGTGTTGGCTCAGGTGTTTTTCTCCTTTATGTCATTTGTACTCATTACTATTGTGTCATTATTTGGGGAGCTGACACTGAAAAAATGGTCCCATCACATGGTGGGCACATAGACGTGAGAAAAGGCCTTTGATTTTTTGGGCTTTATCTTAATTACACAGTTTAAATGCTTTTGGGATATTTTCTCTGCTTTTTATTTCCAAAGCAAATGGAATGGGCAATAATGCTTTGTGCTTATGTGTAGCCATATGATGTGCTTGCTTACTGGGCTAATAATTACTGGGAAAAGATTAATGAAGGGCAGATATTTGAATAGTTAAGTACTTTTTCTTTTTTCTGGTTTTGTTAAATGAGAGAAAGGGTCGAGAACCTTGACTGCTACACCAGCCATTCATTGGATCCATAAGATTTGTGTTCCCTGTGTTCTTGGGCTAAGTTAACAAATATTTACAGGCTGGGGCTGTGGTTCAGCAGAGCACTCTCAGCTGTGTGCTCAAATCTCCTTGGCCTCAGTGGTGCTTAAATGCAACCTTGTGCAATGTGCTAGATGTGAGGACCTTGGATTTTTTGGATAACAAAGACAACATTTGTCATTGCCAAACCAAGGGTCACCGAGTCACGTTGCTGACTAGCACAAAGCCCTTCATCCCCTTTGTTCTCTCTGAAATGGTGAAATAGTAGCTGACTAAGCGAATTTCACAAGTTTCTACTTTTTTTCTATGTGTGTTTGTGTGTGAATGTTGTTGATTTCTGAATTACCTGTATGAAAATCTTTTAACCTGGATCCTAAGTTCACACTTGCTTGATTTGCTGTTTTGTGCTGCTGCTGTAATGTAATCAGGAGATTTTCTCATATCCACCAGCAGAAGAAAGATTACTGAGAATGTCTGATGTCCCTTTTTCGTGTGTGAAAACGCAGAAGGACTCACTCAGCAGGTGGCCAGAAGGGTGTCCTCTCCAGAGGGCTCATTCATCCCTGAGCCAGGCTCATGGAGCACCTCAGATCAAACCCCCTCACATCCAGTGTGTGCATTTCTCTTTTCCTTGCTCTTGCACTCCCTCTGCTGATCCCAGGGATCTGTTCGAAGAAAAATACTGGTGCCAGAGATAAGCAAAGTACAGGGGAAAAACAGCTGTATGGCAAAAAATGAATCAACTCAGCCCAGGTGGAAGATGCCTGCAGTTCAGAGAGAAAAAAAAAAAAACAAAAAACAGAGTGATAAATGAGGATGTAGCAAATATAGCTCCTCCTATCAGCTGATTTCTTCCTTCTGCTGACCAGTGACATGACCCAAGGGAATGGCTGGAGCTCTGTCAGGGGAGGTGTAGGCTGGATTTTAGGAAAAGGAAGAGATGAGATGGACCCTCCTCCCCCCTTTCCTTTTCCCCTTTCCCCCTCCCTCCTCTGTCTATTCCTCTTGATCGTTTGGGGTGCACTTGAGCTCTACTTGCACATTGAGTGCCTACCCCTCAGAAAAACCAAACCCAAAATTAGGAGACTCCTTGCTCAGAAATGCTGTGGCTGCCCCATCCCTGGAAGTGTTCAAGGCCAGCTTGGATGTGTCTTGGAGCAACCTGGGATAGTGGAAGGAGTCTGTGCCCATGGCAGGAAGCTGGATGGTCTTTAAGGACCATCCCAACCCAAACCTTTCTGTGATTCTATGATTTTTGTGATTCCACTTTGAGGGCATGAAGAAACACAACTCATGGGGGGCTCAGTTAACCTTTCCCCAGGCCTTGGCTTTCATAAGCCAAAGAGATAAAAAGTAATGGGACTGCTGGGAAGCAGGGAAGAAGCACAGAATTGCTCTATGTGTCCTTTGGAAGGTCCCAAAAGGAAAAGGTCCTTGACAAGGAGTTTATTTTCATTAAAAATTACAGGCCCAGCTCAACCAGTCAAATAAACAAAGCAAGTCTGTAAAACAGCAAGTGCAAAAGGTCCTGGGTTATTTATAAAGGGCTTTTAAGTATATTAGGCCTAACACCAAGATAAATCAACCCTGCTAGGATTCCAGAGGCATATCACATGTGGCCCTAGCTGTTGTCAGCTTTGTGCTGGAATGTATTTAGTGGCCTGTTTCACTACAAACCCTCACAGCTTTTTCCCTGGTGACTCCCCCTTGAAAAGGAATACATTGGGACCAGACACAGGTTTCTGCCTTCAGTCACATATTGACTTGATCAAATTCTCCATGGAATCATGGAGTATTTTGGGTTGGGAAACATGTGAAAGATCATCTTGTTGCAACCCCAGCCATGGGCAGGGACACCTTCCACTATCCCAGATTGCTCCAAGCCTCATCCAGCCTGGCCTTGAACACTTCCAGGGATAGGATATCCAGTTTCTCTGGGCAACCAATTCCAGTGCATCACCATCCTCACATGGAAGAATTTCTCCCTCATACCTAGCCTCAATCTACCCTCCTTCAGCCTAAAGCCACTTCCCTTGACCTCTCTCTGTATGCTCTTGTCAAAAATCCCTCTTCTCAACCATTCAAATCCATGCCACTGCATTCAACAGACATTTTGCCACCCAGTGTGTTACAGAATGGTGAAGGACCCTGTTCAAGACCAGGTTATTGGATCCAACAGGATTGGGGTTGCTTTTTTTTTCCTTAAACAGGATATTCAGTGCAGAGGGTCACCAAAATCTTCCAGTGCAAACTTCAGTTCAAATAAATCTCAGCGATTATTTCTCAGCTGATCAGAAGGAAGATGAGGATGTTTGGAATCTTGAAGGATTTTTTCACATTTGAAGACCCTGAGCAAAGTCAGTGCTGGGAAACAGCCATGTGCTTGTCTGCTGCTCCAGCTCAACCTCCCTGCATTTCAAATCACTCCTCACAGTGATCTGGCACAAACCCAGAACTTCTTTTTGGGTGCTTTCTTCCCCAGTCCCACCAGAACAACTCTGCACCTTCCCGGGGTGCAGACCAAGTCCAGCACAACGTGAGGTGTCCAGGAGTGCACAGAGCAGAAGGTTTGGCTGGGGATTCATGGTGTGATTGTTGGGACTGTCCTGTGAAGGGCCAGGAGTTGAACTCAAGGGTCCTTGTGGGTCCCTTCCAACCCAGGATATCCTAGGACTGGCTATGGAATTGTCTACATGGGCTTTACTTTATGCTAAGGGTGTAATTTGCACTTTAGTGTCCTAACACAGGTTTTTCAGGCCAGATGGGGTGTTCCCATCAACCTCCAGCTGCCTCAGGATGATATGGGTGTCTTATGGCTTTCCATAAATATCTGTAGGGTATCCTGGAGTATTTTGAACAGTACCAGATGTTCAGGCAACTTCATAATTCTCTGTAAACCCCCAGAAACTTGGAAAAAACTTATGCCATTTAGTGCCTTGCACTACAAAGTCAGGGATAGCCCCATTTCCAAGTATCTTTTCTGCTTTTTATTGCTCCAGCTCCCGTTTGGAAAGAATGCCACATGAGGGAAGGGAACGTTCTAGAGGAAAAATATTCTTAGAGCAACATTCAGATGGGTGCCCATCATTAGGATCTCAGTCTACCCCCCAAATAATCTGGCTGGTTTTGCATCCCTGCTGGAGCAACCTGGGCAACTGATCCACCCTTCCAGAGAGGATTCAGGGCAGGCTTTTCTGCCCCATTCTGTGGTGACATCAGACACCTCTGTGATCCTCTGCCTAAGAAGGGGATGATGTTCTTTCACTGTCACAAGGCCAAGGCCAACATCACAGGTAAGTTTTCTGAAAGGGAATGCAGAGAGGAAAGTACCTGGTTTGGGAAATCCTTTGGATTTTCTGTTTTTTATGCCAAATTCCTCATCTGTTTCCAATTTGTTGAAATTAACTCCAGTTAAGTAACAACCAATAATTGCCTAATTGGTTTGAACTAATGGACTACATACAGCCCAGAAGATGCCAGCTGGTGATCCCCTGCCTTCCTGAAAGGGCTGCAGGAATTGTCTGCAGGAACAATTCCTCAGCAGGAAAGACAAGTTTTGCAAAATCAAGCTTTGCTGTGAGAAAAAGCTGTGGTTTTGCTCAAATAATTCCAATATTTTTGTTTGTTTTTCTTCCCGGAAAACTCAAATAAAATATCTTCATTTGAATAAGGTTAGTGCCAAACATTTGCTTTTAACTTTGTGCCACGACACACACAGAGCCACAGATCCTTATTTCAGCTGAGCTGTGTTGGTCGTGCCTGTGAACACAGTTTTGCTTTCTCCTTAGACAGAAAAGAGCAGATGAAAACACTGAGACTGAGGAAAATAAAAATTTGGCAATTTGGCTAGTGAGTTATATTATATAATAACTTCTGTAGTTATATGCCCCCATTACTAGACAAGAAAACTGTCTTTTTTCTGGTGTGATCTCAGCTCTCCATCTTAAATATAAAAGATCATCTGTCTTAGAGGTAAGTTAAAAACCTTTAGCACCCCCACAGACTCAGATGCTCCCTATGAAAACAGGGGTCCAGCCCCCACTGCTTATGACTTATTTTTCTTTCCTCTATCCCAGCACTCTTCAACTTGTTCTTTGATAACCCAAATATTTCTTGGGGGAGGATCAGGCTGAAAATACTGAGGTTGAAGGTCATCTGTCCTTGAGCCGTTCAGCCCAGCAGTGCTGGCCTGGGACCATCAACACCAGCGTTGTCCTGGTCAGTTTTTCAATCCCAGGCAGGTATTTCCATGCTGGAGCTGCTCGGTTAATTCTGGGAACTTGCACCAGATGGCGATGCCAGCCCATTTCCAGCTTCATCTCTGAAAAGGGAAACTCCGAGGTATCCCTGGATTGTTTGGTTTGGGGGTTTTTTTGTGTGTTAATGGCTTATACCTGCTGAAATCCCCGAGCCAGGCAGGTGTCCCACTGCAATGTTTCCTGCTAAGGTGTGCTCCCATAGGAATTCACTGCTGTATCTTGCCATTATCCTGTGAGGAACAGATAGGCAGAAGGGAAAACAGCCTTCACTGTTTTCAGGACAAGGAAGCATTTACAGGGATTAAAGCATGGCTTTAATAAGAGGTCAGAGCAGAGAGGGATGAAAGCTGTCAAGAGCAAGGTCAGGGCCGAGCAGCACAAGCCATCAAGGAACTATCCTGTCCACTGGCCCAGCAGAATCAGAATAGTAGAATATCCTGAGTGGGAAGGGATACACAAGGATCATCAAGTCCAGCTCCTGGCCTTGCACGGGACAGCCCCAAGAATCCCACCATGTGCTTGAGAGCATTGTCCAAATGCTCCTTGAGTTCTTGTCAGGCTATGACCACCTGATCTATGTAGGTATTCCCACCTCAGTGGGTTAAAGCAGATTGCACAGAACCCTGATAAATGCACATCTCTGATCACTGATCCCCCACATGCTGCAGCATTGACTTTGCAGTGATGTTAAGCAGATTTTGTAGTCTCTGAGTTTTTTGGGGCTCCCCTCCAGCAGCTCCCAAGGGCCCACTCTCAGAGACAGATTTCAGGCATTCCAGTCTGCCTGGCCACAAGCATTTTCACCATCTTAATGCACTTTCCAGTGCTCCCAGAACCTGTCAGGGAGCTGCTCAGTAAAGAGCAATTGGATTTACAAAGCTCATTCTTGGATGGGAAGTGCTGGCAGGGTGACAGGACAGATCCTGCACGTGCCATCTTATCTCTGTCCAGGTGGGATCACAGCCCTGCAACCCGAAGGGGGGGAGGCAGAGCTCATGCCAAGAGCTCTGTAACTCATCTCCTGACAATACTTTGGCTTGGTTTGGGATGCAGCATGAGCAGGGCTTGGGCTGCACACAGAAACATCTGCATGGACACAAAACAGCGTGATGAGCAGAGCTGGACATAAAACAGACCTGTCAAGACATTCAAGACATTCTCTGGGAAAACTGAGCTGTTTTGACATGCTGATCTGAAAAGCAGCAGCCAGCAAGAGGGGACTGGCCCCATTATCACACGGGGAAACCAGTCTGGCTTCACTGGGACATGACATTTGCCATTGCTACTGCAATAGTAAATACCTGCTCTAGCATTGTTTAAAAGCCCAGGTCACAGCCAGTAAAAATTTCCATCCCCTACTTGCACCTGCAAGCACAGCCTGATCCAGGGGAATTCTGCATCAGAACCAAAATATATCCTAACATTAACATGTGCAAAGGTTTAGACCACAGCTGTCAAACAAACCCTGATCAGTCATTGTTTAGCAGCTATGGATCCAAGCTACATAAATTGGTGACAGAGCTCACTGGGAATTCATCCACCTTTCTCTTCTGGAAGTTCTCAAGGAATTCAGCCATGACCCAGCTGATCTCTTCAGTGAGAGGATGTGTTTGCAGGTGGTGTCAATCCCCTGCATGACAGGATAAGAAACATCTGAACACAGGAAGAGCTCAGGGAAGAGAGACGAAGGATGAACAAAGAGCAGGATGAAGGCAGCTGGGAGGTAGATACTGCACAGAATTTCTCTCCCTTCTATTCCATGGAGAGGGTAATACCATGATTTCCTTATTCTCAGAACTTCTGACCAAGAAAAAAGTTAAATCATCATTTTTATGCCCAGAAAATCAGAGGGAATGGGACAGATGTGGTTACTTTGGCTCACCTAGCCCACAGACAGGTCACTTAGCAGAGTTCACATTTCTCTTCCATCCTCATCCAACCCAGCTACCCAACTTCCCACCACTGCCACAAGTGGAACTGTATTTACCCCTGTTATTCCAGAATCCCATGGTCTGGAAAGCTACCAACCTTTCCCAAAGCTGGACTCAGAGCCTTGCCCAGTCAAGATAACAGAGCTCAGTACATGGTTAATCATCACTGCAAAGAATCTCTACTGTCAGGTCTGTGTTGCTCCTCTTTCTAAAAGCTGATATTCACAGCAGCAGGGATTTCAATCACTGTGATCCCTGTGCTGTGGGAGTTCCACATCCTCCAGGCTCAGATAAAATGGCACACAAACTCCCTGCCTATCTGGTTTTGGCCCCAAATTCAGACTGGGACCTGAGAAATTTTTCTCAACTGAGGTTTCATTGAAATGGGTATGTTCCCATGGAAAGTTTCAGTTTCAATTATATCAGCATTTTTATGGGGAAAAAAATTAATCAGAAAACATTCCAGTCAGATCTAGACAAATTTGCTAATGCTTACCCAAAAAAGACATTCATGGCAGACTTGTGCCTCATTATCAAGATGTTTGGGCTTTCAGGTTATACCCAGAAATCTTTCTGATGTAGAAACAAGTCATGAAAGGTTTTGGATTGATGGCTTTAATATGTCTATCTTTCCTTGATTAGGAGTGTTAGTGTTGGCCTGCCTTTGTTCTGCTGAAAAGCCTTTTCTGGATTCAAAGGCATATTTATTGCAATCTCTAAATTCTTCAGCTGAACAGGGAAAGGAGGCTGAATCCTTAATAAAGACTTCCTTCCTCCTAGTGTTACTTATTCATTGGATAAAGACAGGCTAAAATAAACACAAATTACTCATAGACTTAAAAACTTCAATGATTAAAACATCATTCTCCTATGAATGCTCCACATACATTTCTTGATTTCTAGGACACTATTTCTCAGTTTCTTCCATTCAGCCTAAATGATCTCAGACAGCAGACAAAGCCAGTCTTTATTGTGAATGAAGGTTACAGATTGTGGGAAATAAGGCCCTGTGTCCTCTGTGCTTTCTGAGATGGAATTCCTTAAACTGGGAACCAGTTAGGGTAAAATATAGCAAAAAAATGTTTTGACTGCTGATCAGGCTATAACCCAACCAGTATCCAGAGTCAGGCAGGCAAAGGGTTTGATACCATCAAATGGAAAGGGCTTTCCTTCTACACTTTGCATGTAATTAATTCATGGGACTCATTACCAAGGAGGCAGTGAAGGCCAAAATTATGCATGAGATTACAAAGGATTTATTAAAAATTGTGGAAGAATTTCACCGGGATAACTTAGCACAGTGATCTGGCTGTGACTTCTACATCAGGAAATCCCTAAAATACTGAGAAACAAAGGTAAGGTCTGCCCTGGTCTGGGCATCTGTGTTTCAGATCCACTGAAGGAGCAGCAGACTGAGGTGCACTGGCAGAGTTTAGCAGTTATTTATTAACCAAGGTGACAAGGAAAGACTGGGGATTAAGGATATAATTCTGTATTTAATAAGATGTGGAGAACATGTTTTCACAAATCAGTTTGTGTTCCTGGTTTTCCACGAGGCTCCGGAGATTTTCCTTTCCCAGGGATCTGGTTCTTTTTGTCTTTTCCTGACTGTGAAGACATCCATTTCCAGCATGCCCAGAGCATTGCAAAGGGTTCTGGCAAAGCTCTTGAGACTTGCTGGAGTTGTCCTCGTGTCCCTTCAGTCTCTGGATATTCACAGGACCCTGACTGAAGTGCTGTGCCCATACAGCCCATGCAGGAGTCTGATGGAGTTCAGGCACTTCAGCACCGTCCAAATGCAGGGGAACCTTTCTCCAGTGCCAAGCTGCACATCTTCCTCTCTTCTCCCTTGATCTTAAAATGTTTTCTCTCCCTTCAGAACTGCCTTCAGCAGGGAGGGGAGGATTTCTTAGGAGAAGTGCCCCAAGAGCACTTGGAAGGGTTTGATACAGTGTGGATTTCACTTAGCAATGAGCAATATGGACCTCTTAGGATCTACCAGCCACTTGGACTTTGAGAGGCTGGAGAAAGGTATAAATTAAGTTCTCTAAACTAACTATGATAAGAAAAGACAGAAATAAAGGCAGAAACCCTCTCTTGCCAGCAGAAGGATACTATGCATACTAAGCACAGAGCCCCCAGCCCTTCTCACAGGACACCTTTATCTCTTCCTACAGGACTTGCCACCATCTCAAAACATCTTGAGGTTTCTTTCCTTGCCATTCCCTAAATAAACTTTTCTAATATCCATAATATGAGCTGATCCCAGGTTCTCCAAAGACAGATGGCTCTATCACAGACCAGTACCAAATACTAACGTAAGACTTCAGAACTTTGCCTTCCTCACTTCCCATCCCTTGTGATACCCTATTTCACTAAAGTAATTCCCAATCAGCAGCCCAGCAGTTGAAAATGATAGGTAGAGAGGAGATCTGCTCCTGCTCTGGAGGATTTATGCCAGCTAACTCAGTTTCTGGAGGCAACTAGAGAGAAAGTTTGCCTCTAAACAAAAACAATTTGTCTGGCAAGTTTTGTGGTTCCTGCTGGTTGGCACAGACTCTGCCTGGGATCGTGGCAGCCCATGGAAAACAGGAGATTTCAGACCTTTTTCTGCTGGTTTGATTAGCATAGATCCCCCTCAGAACTGACATAATATGCCAAGCTATTTGGGATGAGAGGCAACATCCACCCCCAAGCCAGTGGCTTTCCCTGTGTCAGTGGGGTCCAAGGCTTGGACCAGCCTCACCCAGAAGGCAGAGCTGTGGCCCAGGGGAAGATCAGAGGTGCACCAAGGCCTGGTGCATGCCCAGAACTCATCACACTTGTTTTTGCCAGGAGTCTGATGTCTAGGAGGTCTTCTGGGTGTCTTGCCTGCCTGGAGGTGATGCTGGGCATCACTCTGGGTGCATGGGGAAGGCTAAGCCTGAGCTGGCCCATCCACACCACAGGGCAATGTCTGCAGGAGGATGCCCTAAGTCACCACAACTACATGAGGCAAAGTGGGACACATCAGCACCAGGGGTATGATCCTTACTGTGCTGCATTTACAGCTTTCCTTCTGCCTCCAGCCTAGTGAATCCCACCCCCCTGGCCACTTGCACCAGCCTGCAGAGCCCAAATGCTGACAGAAATGCCACAGACAGCTCCTGTCCCCCATGTGCTCCCATCACCCAGCCAAGGCTACTCCACGTGAGTGTAACAGAGACATATTTCAGAGTTAAACATCCTGCAGTTCAGAAGGGGCTGCCAAAGGAGAAAAAAATTAGTTTCCTTCCTTTCTTTACATTTTTCTGGCTGGATACACCTCAGGGCCTCTCTGGTGTTCATTAGTCTTCTCTCCCTGTCCCCACTGGATGGATGCATCTCCAATCCATCACAGGCCAGGAGCACAATTCAAAACACTGAAAATCCCATGCTTGATACCAGGAATCACTATCATTTTCCCCAGTGCCATCTCTTATGTCCAATGCTGTGTGATTAATGAAGATCTCACTCCCATTTTGCCATCTCAAGACAGCACCACTGTGCCCTCTGAGAGCACCTCGTTTCCCAGGCATGCTTTGGAGCCCACTCCCATCTCTGAAATAGAAGAATAGGGCACTGGGTTGAGCCTAGAGAGATATCTCAGGTGTCCTCACACTCAGTTTTGTTTTCAGCATCAATTTCCAAGGAATTGCACCAAAAGAAACCTCACCAGGAGGTTGTTGTGTAATGCCACCCAGTTTGCTTTTTGATATGTGTGAAAAAACACTTCACCTCCTTTTGGGCTGGTATCTCTTCTGCTCCTTCTGCTCCCAGCCCTTGATCCCTTTCTTGTCCCCAAACAGAACTGAAGAAAACAGCAGCTTCTCCTGAGCCTTACACCCTGCAAAGAACTCAGAGTAACCCCAAAAAACTGGGCCAGTTTAACAATACACTGGTTTTATCCATTCAACTAACTCAGCTTTTTCTTCCTGAATTGCTTTTGCTGCCCCTTCAGCACAGTTTGCTGCCCTGCTCCGCAGCCCAGACCATCTTCCCAATCCCAAATCCCTGCAGCAATCCTGCCCATCATCAGAGGAAGGACCCTTTGTAGCAGATAGACAGCAGCAGAGGGGTTTGCTGGCTCTGCCTATGACCCTGGGAGGCTCCAAGCTCATTCTTTCACTCCATGGCATCCTGTCACCCCTGTGGGTTCAACCATTGTCCCGTGGTAGACACTGGCATGGACATGAGCTCCCCTGAGAAAAAGGAGACCAGGGTGCCCATGGACATTATAGCCCTGACAGCTGGATTTACACTTTGTTCCTCTGTCTTCACAACTTGCTGCTCTGCTTTCTGTCCAGCCCTGCTTCTAATCCTCCCTCCCGCCCCTCCTTTTATGTATAGATATTTTATTGCAAACACTCTGGCTTTTACAACCGGATTTTTCACGCTCTGGACCACTTCCCCCCATCAATTCTTTTGTCACTTTTACTGTCAGCTGCTCCTGGATAAAAATAACAAGAAGAGCCAGGTTTTGTGAGCTGGCGTGTCCTCTGGAGGGAACCTCCCAGAACAACCTGCCAGGAGAAGGAGTTGCTAATAATAATATGCCGAGTGAAGAGCCCACATTGTAACTCACTATTTAATTGAAATGATGACCTCCTTTGAGACCTTCATCTGACCAGAGGGTTCATAAGTCAGCCTCTCACAGTCCACTCCAGCCTGAGCTGGAAGCACACAGATGCTGCTGTAACTCCCCAGTGAGACCCTGTTGCCATCAGAGCTGAGCTTTGTCCTGCTCCCACCCAACCATGGGACCCACCAGCCCTTCCCCTGGGCAACCCTAAGTGACTGATTTAAAAGGCATCACGCATGAAATTAATTCCAGAGGAAAACTCATCCATTTCCAGACCCCTGCACCTTTTCCTCACAGTCCCATACCAGCAGTGTTTTATTAGGCATGGGAAAGCTCCAGAGTCAGGGAAGGCTGCTGACTCTCCTTGCTTGCACCCTGTGAGCCTTGCAGCTAAGAAAGCAGAATAATCCCTAATTGCATGCCTGATGTAACTAATGCTGTTTTTTTACCATCTTTGAGTAACTAGAAAGGGATCTTCATAAAACCCACAGGAGCTCAGCCAAGCAAAGTTGATCCTGCTTCTTTAACCCAAGCCCAAGAGTCCCTATTTCTATGTCAGCACGAAAACACTCCTGGGATCACACTGGAATGTCATTTTTTATACTGTCAAACCACTGGCACAGCCAGCACTCTCCTACATGATTCCCTAACACAAAAATCAGGAGTTAAATCCAGTCTTTCCCACCATACATTGCCTTGTCTTGGATGTAAGGAGTGTTCAGCTGTGCCCTGGTCATTCCCACAGAGCTCAGGGTAGTAGGAAATTCCCTGACTCAGGAGAATTTACTGTTGCAGGCACCAGTGGCCTGTGCTGAGGAGTTGGCATTGGATCTGCTGCCCTTCTTGCCCAAGCTCAAAATGTAGAGCTTTGTAGGACTATTCCTAATGGGACCAGGAGTCAGTGTGCAAGCCAGAGACCTTGCTCCATGTTTACCTATGCACTGGTTTGAAAGCAAAGCCAGTGAGGGACTCCAAGTCAGAAATACAATTTAATAGGAAAAAAAAAAAAAAAGAAAAAGAGAAAAAAAAATACATGCAATAGTACAAAAGAAAACCACTGAGAGAGTCAGAATACAGCCTGTTACCCTGCTAGTTAGGGTGCTGGTAGCAGTCCAGATGAAGTGGTCTTGTTGAAGTAGTCATCCTGTAGAGAGGTCTGGTAGCTCTTGTCCTCTGGAAACCAGTGGGTAAGGGCTGCTTTGGTGTTCCAAATCTCAGATTTTATCTAGGTAGGAAATGTTTAGCTCCTCCCCTGGCTGGAGCGTCTCCCAGTGGGATGATGTAATTTTATCAGTCATGCAGTGGGACTCAATGGCCCATTAACAGGAGATATCTCCTGGAGGAAGGATGGGTTGTGGAAAAGATAAAGATGACTGCCCCACCTGATTTTAACAGATGGACCATTAGCAGAGAATATCTCCCACAGAGATACATACTTTTGGGCACATCTTTACATTGTAACCTAGGACAGTCAACAAAAACGACTGGACCTCATCCTGCACAGCAATTCCCAGCTGCTGTGACCAGCAGACCTGCTCTCTGCTGGCCTCTGTGATCAGAGAAATTCCATCTCTCTGCTTGTCCTCCTCCAAAGTTGTTCTCCTGGGCTTCCCACCTACCAACACCCTGGTTTTAGAAACTGCCAGACACCTCTCAGCCTGTGCCTTTCTGTACCTCCACCTTCTGCTCCTCCTGCTGCTTGTACTACTCAAATTATCTTCCTTTCAATCTTTGCAAAACAGACCTTCATTGGCTGGTTCTCAGACTGGAAGGAGAGGGCACAAGCAGGCGTTTTTCTTCTCCACAGCACAAATCTGTGGGCTGCAGTTTCAGCTCTTTCCCTTTCCTTCCCAAGGCAGTATTGACTGCGCTTCCCGTGGCAGCTCACAAGAGCTTCCCAAAGTTCCATAGAATCCTTAAATGGTTTGGGTTGCACAGGACCTTAAAAATCAGCCAGTTTTGAACTCCCTGCCATGGGCAGGGATGCCTTCCACTATCCCAGGTTGCTCCAAGCCCCATCCAACCTGGCATTGGACACTTCCAGGGATGGGACATCCACAACCTCTCTGGGCAACCTGTGCCAGGGACTCACCACCCTCACAGTAAAGAATGTTTTACTAATATCTAATCTAAACCTGCCCTTCTTCATTTTACCCCTTGTTTTATCACCCCATGTCCTTCTCTTTCAGTAGATGCCATTTTCTGGTAGAATAAAAGCTAACTCTGAAAAGCAAACAAGGCACTGCTGCAGTAACAAAAGAGAGAGCAAAATTCATTTCACTATACAACAGGCCTCCAACAGTTAAGCATTAAAGATGAGCCCATCATTTAAATTTTTCTCTTATTAGTATCTGAACAGACCATCTCATGTGTATTGTAGCTGAGTCTTTTCAGATGTTAATTATTTCTGATAAAAATACCTTCCTATAAAGACAGGCTTTTCTACTTAAAGTGTTTGCATATCTGCCATATAACAAGGGTTGCAGTAAATGAGGGCTGGCTTTGGCATAGAATTCAATTTGTTGCAGAGAAGCAAAAACTTGATTTAGAGTCTAATAATTTTCTTTTGAAAATGTTGCTGAAAAAATAATTTCTCAGGGCTTTTTCACAAGCATGGAAGGCAACATGGCACAGCAGCTCATAAACACCTGGAAAATTATGCAGCTCATCTCCAGAGATATGAATTTCATTTGTATTACAAACTAAACAAAGATACTAAAGTTGCACTGTTTTTTTCATTTGCATTCGTGAGAATGAGAGTTTCACAGACAAAATGACACAATTGTGACTGTAATTGGCAGGAGAGTGCAGTTCCCAAGTTGACAGGAAAAAAATTTCCTGTCCAAATTGGATTCATATCAGTAAATGCCTCATTTTTAGTTTCCTACAAACTGGAAACTTTCCAACCATGGTGCACACCCACCAGAGTTGGCATTTTATCAGTTCTGCATCAGAAATTTATACCAACTGTGCTGCAGTGCCATGGGCAGTGCCCACGTTCCCCTGCTCCTGGGGTTAATCCCTTTGTGAACTCACCCAGGGCTACAAAACTGGCAGGTTCCAGAGTTCCTGGCCCATATTCCTGGCCAGCTTCCACTGAAGCCTAACCTTGGACTCAGTAAAATCACTTTTAACCCAGGTTTTTTTTCAAATGAAGAATTTTGTGTTTGCTGAATTGGTATTTTCCCATGACTCGTTAGCAAAAAAATAATAAAAAAAAATAAATTAATATTTCCAGTTGCTACAATAGGGTTTTTATGTGCCTGTCCTTGATTTTACACGGACATCTGTGAAACCCCTCCTACTCAACCAAGGGCCAAGCATGCATAATATAACCACATGCCTAGTAAAAGTGGTTATTTCAGACAGCCTGGAAACAGTAGATAAAACCACAGATTAAAAATAACTTAAACCTACATGAAGTCAAGGTTGAAAACTTATCAACATCTTTCAGGTAAGCAAGTTACAGAGTGTAGGTGCCAAAAAAAAAAAAAAAGCATTGCAAACACTGGGAAATTACTTTAAATTTAAAGAACCAACCACTTTAATGTAAAGAAACACAAAGGTAGGATAGCCAAAAATATTAACTCTAACTGTAACAAGTCCACATTTCATTGTGCTGTCTGCTCTAATTTGAAGTCATAATATAGATTGAGCTGCCCAAAGTCACGTTCAATGCTCTCACTTTTCTCTTTCGTGATGCAATTCGGACAAAATTAACAAAACGGACGTCAAGAGCCTTAAAAAAGTGGTTTTGCAGAAGGACATGTAGGCAGTGGAATGTTCTTGCAATAACAGTCCTCTTGCTGGGGTAGTTTAAATCTGGATGAGGCGCTTGAGAACGAAGGGAAGGGACGATCTCGTCCCGCTCCTGCCGGGGCATGTGGACAGGATGACCTAACAAGTCTTTCCCATCTGCCATCCCTGTGGTTCTCTGAGAAATGAAATCCCACGAGACCCAGGGCCTGATCCTGAGAGGTGAACCCAAAGGACCAGACTTCACCCTGCTTAAGCTTTGCTATAAATAAATTTGTGTCGGGGCCAATTACTGGCATTTGCCTCTTTCTCAATCCTTTCAGTCAGAACCTCTTGGCATTTAACGATGTGATTTTTCCAGCAATATGTGAATTGCTTTCACTTCTATGTTTTTTCCAGCTGTGTGACTCAGAAATGTGGGCTGACTTGGTTAAATCAAGGATGCTAAGGAGATGGATAAGATGTAAAAAACCCCAAAAACCTCCAACCAAAACAAAACAAAAAAACCCCAAAACCACACCTTTATTTTGCAAATATTTGTGTAAAAGAAGAAGTAAATCTGTCTCTTATGTCTCTCTCCTTTGTTGATTTCATAGTGAGAATGCCAGTGGATGGCTTTTCTGGCAGGAAAACTGGTGTATAAAGCACACATTAAGTGAACATTCAAAAATAATTCAAGAGGGTTAATTTTCGTGGTGCAGCCTCATCGTAAATGTCATTAATCTCAACAAAGATCAAAAATTTTGCTGTTTAATCTGTGTACCTTGCAAAAAGTTAACCAGACATGAAACTGTCACTAACAGAAATGTTTACCACCACAAGATGAAAAATAATATCCTATAATATGTACAATCAAGAAAACCTTCATCCCCTCGAGGACAAATTAAAAACAGAAAAGGAGGCTAAATTCCTGACATGTTATTCAACTGAATTAAGTTCTCAGCCTTCATTTCATTTTTTTCATATATGCCTTCCAATCTGGGAAAAGGATTTGACAACATTTTAGGACTTAATTTTTTTTTTGTGAGAAACTACTTATTTGCATGAAATCCACCATTTTCTGTCCAACTGGTAATTTACACAAGAAGTTTTCAATTTTTCTGCAATAATTTTGGCTTTCAAAAATGCCTTGGAACCGACATCTCAGTCAACCTAATGGATGTTATCAATTTAGTCACAGAATCATAGAATGGCTGAGTTTGGAAGGAACCACTGGTGGGGTTCTGTGGTTCAACCTCCACCCTCCAGAGTAAATTGCCAAGAACCTGAAAATTATTTTCACTCTTCTTTCAAACATGGAAAATCTGGAATATTAAATATGCTAAAAATCATATGAAGTTACAGAAAATGGCCTTTTTTTCACATGCCCATCTGGGGTCAGAAGGTGACCTTGTAGCACATTCAAAGTTCTTCCCCACATGGTGGCCCCACTTACAAGATCAGCAGTGTTGATGCCAGCCTGCTTTGGTGTCCTGTGTCTGGCAGCTCCAAGAATTTTTCATCTTCAGGGTTTCCCTCAATTCTTGTCAGAGAACTTCCCCTTCATGCCCTTGGGTCTAGAATCAACAGTGGGAAAATGCTGATAAAAAAAAGATGGCATCTGATGAAGATAAGAGTTTCTCAGTTACATTAAGCAGCACACATGCCTGTTATAATTCCTGCAGCAAGAGTAGCTAAAGAGTTTTTCCAGGCCTTTTCTCACTCACAGAGGGTCCTGAATCCTGGACAGGACTTAACTACATCTATTCCATCACAGTACTCCATGATTCAATAATGTAACTTCCATCCAGCCCAACTTCAGACCAGAAAACTGTTCCCTGACACCCCAGAACGAGATATAAAGGGGTCTTTTGGTGTACAGATGGGTGATTTGCTCCTTCTGATTAATTCTCTAGTTCTCATTTGCCACTTCCTGTCCACCCTTCACAGAATCACTGTCCATGGTGAAGGTGAGGGATGGATCCAGAGTGGGGCTGCTTCAAAAGGCCACTGAGCAACAAGATCAGAGGTGAAGATGTCCAAATTGAATGAAGAAAATGTCGTGGTAGACATTGGTAAGGACCTGAGGATGGGCAGGGAGATTTTTAAGGTCCCTTCCAACCCAAGCCATTCTGTGATTCTGTGGCATTCCTGGCTCTCTGTACCTTTTTCAATACAGATTGATCTGTGTCCATCTTGGACAGAAACAGATCATGGACCTGATAAAAAGGCAACAAAGAGAATGTCCTCCTTGCCCTGCTGTGCTTATATTCATTGTCCCTACCCTTCCACCCAAGGAAGGAAAGTGCTGAGTCCTTCCTGGTGGAAAAACTAGGCATTTTCTTCCCATATCCACATCATCTCAGCACTTGAACAGCTGGGCTGTGTCCTGAGCTCCCACCCAGCCTGACTGGGCTTTGGAAGTTGACAACCCTTCAGCAACACAGTTAATCTATAATAATCAGATCAGTTATCAGTGATAATGAGAAATGCATTTTGGGGGAAGGCTGGGGCCACACTGGGGAATGACTCCACATAAGGAAAAGACAAATGCATGCTCCTTCTCCCAGGATATTCCCTGCACTGAGCTGGAAGACAGGCTGGCCAGCAGGTCACCAGGCAGGCAGTGAGCTCAGAGACTGCACCTACTGCCAGTGGTGGAGATGACTGTGCTGCACCTCTCCAAAGGATCTGGCTGTAGCTCCCACCAGCAGAGATTTCTCAATACAGTCGATGTACAATTAATGTAGGCAGGCAGAAAAACTTTCTCTGATTTAACAGCAAGGGTAAAAATCAAGTTCTTGTTGAAGTTCATAGGACAGGAGAAAACACACTGACCTCATTAGAGCCAGGATTTTCTTTAGAGGGCAGGTTCCTGTGTAAGCTGGTAATCACTCCTTGTCACCTCTGAAATAAATGGAAGACTTCAGTCTTTTCTATCCAAACCTCCCATTTCTCATTCTGTGGTATGGACGGGCTATGTCTCATCTTTGGTTTCTCATAATCTTAAATTTTAACGTTGGCATAGCTCTATCTCCTGAAGTTTTTCTGTCCTTCTCTTCTTTACTTACAACCCGCCAAAGGCAGCTTCTTTGGTCAGTTTAGTATTTTACAGGCACGGGGTAATTTTCTGGAACAGGCAATATTTTATGGAATGGTGGATTTTTATCATTGGGGCATTTAATGGTGCTACAAGAGTTACATCTTGTTACCCTGAGTGGTGGAGATGACTGTGCTGTACCTCTCCAAAGGATCTGGCTGTAGGCAGCTCCCACCAGCAGAGATTTCTCAGCACAGTCCCAGGAAAGCTATCCCAGGAAGTGCATAGTGCCCAAGCCAAGGCACAAACCTTCTGTCCACAGCAGTCAAGTCTTCAGTCCAGTCTATGCAGTGCCTTGCCCTTACCAAAATGACTGGTTCCAAGGGGCAGAAACTGAGACCTGTTTATCTGAGCCCTGAGAAGAACAGAGGCAGAAAAGGTAGAAGGAATTAGGGCTGCTCTGTGCCTGGTAGGTTTGTGCTTCTGTACCTCTAGCCATGAATGAAAGCTACTCCTCTTCAAAGGAAGATCATGTCCCTATCTCAGCCAGCAGCAAAACATCCAGTGGTTTCAGTGACAGCAGAAAACAGTCTTGGGGAAAAAAGGGCAAAGAAAGGCAGCAATTTCACTGTTGCCATAAATGCACCTGCATGTCAGCTTTCTGTCTGCAAAGTCCTTGTGTGAGCCAACCTCCCCCCATCACCACGAGCCTGTGTGTGGGTGGTCAGGGCAGGCTCACGGCAGGGTGGACGTACATCAAGGAGCTGCTGAGCATCAGAACCCTTCTCTGCCCACAGAGAAGGCCCACAGGTTGACATGGCCCACATTAGGTAGTGCTCAGGAGAAAGTGGATTTTGCTAATCCATCATGCCAGAACAAGGAGACAGATGAGGGAAATCAGCTTGGGGCTGGGACCCCCAGCATTGCCACACAGCAACGTCATCCAGTGGTTGCTCATTGTCTGTTGATTTCAGAGGCTGTCCTCATCACCTCATGCTGCTGACACTGTGCAGACCAAGGTGATAGTGCTGGGAAGGATTTCTGGGGTGTTGTTTCAAAATAAAGATTTCTTCAGGATTCTGTTTTTTCCAGGAAATGGAACAGAGGCCAGGTTCCAAGGCAGATAGCCATCCTGGAATCTCCAGCTCTGGGCATTTCACCCGTGAAGCATTCTGAAGGTCCACAGAAAGCCCAGGCTGCCCAGAAGCCCCACATTAAGCAGCAGATAAACATGGCAGGAACCAGGCAGATGTTCACTACAGTCCTTTTGCTTGGAGCTTTATCAACCCAACTGGATTTGTTGGCATGTCAGTGTCCTGCAATGCTCCAAGGTATGGGAGGGTCTGGACTACATTCCCACTATAAGGATAATTATTCTTTATTTATCTAGTTTATCACTTGGGCAGTTTGTCTGGTGGGGCAGAAATGAGTTCTTCATTTTATGTATTCACAACACCTCCTTTCTTGTGCAGAGAAAATTAGAACACGATAGACTCAGAGATGCAACTTTTCTCTTGGACATACAACTATTCTCTTGGAGATATGCCAATTTTTTTTTCTTTTCTCTTCCTTTTTTTTTTTTTTTAAGAGACAGAAATGTTGACAACCTTTATGGGGGAAGGAAGAATAAATATTTCATAAGATGAAAGAAGGAGGCAGGTGTGACGTGAGCTCTCATCTTACAGAGCTGTGGCCATAGAGAGAAGGATTAGGACTTGGTATTTTCAGACATTCATCTCCAGCTCTTGTATAAACAAAATTCTTATCCATCAAGTGAAGGCTTTATGTCCCAGGGAATGTAGCATTTTTTTCCTGAGAGCTCTTCAAAGGAAAAAAGGAAATGTAGTTCCAGAGCTGCACAACTTTCTGTAAGCCATCGTCACAGTTGATGTCACCATAAATAAACAAAGGAATGCTGGGGCCAACCATGACAAAAATGTCAAATTCTTCCTAGGACAGTTACCTTGCCTGCTCTGAGAGCAAAGCAAGCTCTTGTCCTGTTGGACAGAGGGGTCTTTGGAAAATGGAACAGAGCCTGGAAAGGCCACAAAGACCTAATTGCTGACCCATATTGTCACAAGTGCCACCATTTTCGTCAGTGGACAGAAAAGCCCTAAGAAAATTGTACTAAAGCCCAGTCGTTCATTATCATCCCTCATTTGAGTGGCCAAGGGTTTACATGTGGAGGATGGGGGCCTAATCCTGTAACAAAACAAATGTTTGTTCTCTCCAGAGTTTGCCAGGGAGGAATGAAAACAGGATTTTGCATGAATGGCACCTAGGAGGCAGTGCAGGTTGAGACTCCCTCCAGGTGAGGACACCCATGTCTAGGTGCTCCCATGTAAATTTGGTGTCTAAATTTCCACTATAGGCACTGAAGTTATAGCCAACAAGCCTAGGACTCGATCCAGCCCAACCTCCACTAGGTACCCAGCTTGGGGTGGATATACTTGCCTGAAAGGAGACACCTAGAAAGGTGTTCAAGGGTATCTAAGTCGTCCACATGAGGCTCCTTAGATAAGACACAAGATCTATTTCAAATGAGGAGTGTTTCAGCAACTGAATCCTATCCACAGCTGCTCCATGGGGGTCAATGACATTGACAAATCAGGTACAGATTTGTCCTCCAGGAAACATAAATGCTGTGTTTGCCTTGTGTTTACCTAAATAATTCCACAAAGTTTGGAAACAGTGTTAGGCAACCGTGCCATCTTTTCTGTGTAGTCTGAGAAAAAGCAAGCTTTCAGCTTCCAAGGGTGCCAGAGCAGCATTTTTCCTGAAAGCTCTGAGGGCACACCTCAAAAGAATCCCTATTTTTCAGCTCAGTATCATGCTGTTTCAATATAACCTCTTGATTTTCAGAAACATTCATTATATTTTGGGCTTCTTACTATCCATACACCATTTCCCACCTAGTCTTTGCAGTGACTTCACCAGTGATGTTAGAACCCTGTGCACATTTTGGTTATCCTATTTGATGTGAGTTTTTCATCCTACAAGGCTACAGTTGAATGTCAGACATGTCAGCCTGTTTCCACTAGCTCAAAAATAAGGATTCAGAAGAAAACCCTGAGTCACCAGGCTGAGTCTGAACCCAAGGTCTGTATCCTCGGGGCTATTTCAATGTCTCCATTTGGTGTAAATATCTCCACACTGACAGTTCCTTCAGCATGGAGGCTGAGACAACAACAGAACATAACTGCATCCATTTTCCCACTAAAATAAGGATTTCTTTGACTCCATCCTAGATATTTTCGTTCCCTGGCTCTGGTGCACCAAGCTGGACATACATCACCTCTCCTGGACCCTTCAGCATCCCCTGGGACCAGCAGGAGAACAACTTGTGTGAGTCAGCATCCTGCCTCCAACAGTGGACGCCCAAGAAAGAACATAGGCTTAGAACAAATATGTAACAATATTTCCTTGAAACACTTCCCAGCATTCAGCAGCTTGTGGGTTGGAAATTTCCCAGGTAAGAAAAGGGACCTTTGCATTTCATAGTCACCAGTAAACTTTTCTCCCAGATTATTCCAGTCTCTTTTGGACTATACACAAACTTTGCATATCCACAACCTCCTGCAGCAAGGCACTCTACAGGTTTTATAGCACAGTGTGTGAACAAACACCTCTTTTTTTCTTGAAAGTGACTCTCAGTAATTTCTCTTGGTGTCCTGTAGTTCTCGAATAGGCAGGGGCTGTGCAGAGTCATCCCTGAGTCCCCACCTTTGTGCTGCTGGAGTAATATTGCCCTATGTCCTTTCATCCTTCACTTTTCCTGAAATCCCAAAATTTGGCTGCACTGCTTCTCCCCACTGCAGGTCAGCAGAGGGAGCTGATGGTCTGAGACCTTCCAGCAGCTGCTGTCGCTTTTCATGTTCCAGCTTTTAGCACTCAGTCTAAATATAAAACAATACCCGTTGTTTCTCCCGGCTGCACGGCTGAAAGTTTCAGAGGAATGAAATCAAATAGCCAAGAAAGGCAATGTACTCAAAAGGAAGAATACTGGTAAATCAGATAATGTTTTATTCCAAACTAAGACAAATTTCAGGGCTTGTCCTAAGACAGCAGCCAAGAGAAAAAGACAAGTAAGAAAAAACAATCCTGATACAGACTCCTCAAAAAGATTGACAACTCGACTTTGTTGGTATTTTTTAAACTAGTTTCCCTCTTATGTATTATCAGAATATGAAAGATCTTGCCATGAAGGTCACATGCAGTGGGGTCTGCAAGAGGAGAGCTTGACTTTTGTATGAAACCAAATTTAATTCTCAGAGATGTCATGTGAAGTGTCTGTGTCTCAGTTTCTCCATTCCTCTATGCTTTATCTATTTTATTATAGTTGCATCTGGACAAGGAGTATGTCCTAGAATCACAGAGTATGGAATTATTTGGGTTGGAAAGCAACCTAAAGATCAGTCAGTTCCAACCGCCTGCCATGGGCATGGACACCTTTCACTAGACCAGGCTGCTCAGAATCCCACCCAGCCCAGTCTTGAAAACTTCCAAGGATGGGGCAGCCACAGATTCACTGGGAAACCTGTGCCAGGGCCTCACCATCCCCATCACCCTTGTCACATATTAATTTGGAGAAACTGATTATCTGCAACTGTCTGAAAGTGCTCAGTTTCCAGAGTCTTTCCCCAAATTCTTGAGCATGTTTCCCCTGAATACGTTCTGCACTGTAAAAGGACTTTGCCTGAGCATAGGTAAAACCAGGAGCTTGTGTCTCAAGAGGAGGTGAGGTCTGCCATGAGATTCAGGGTGTGGGAAGCCCTGTCTGCAAACTCTGATCTCCCCATGTGTCCCTAACCCAAGCCCTGGACCCACCAGCTGAAATTTGCTCCCTGGGAAACCAGCTGCATCAGGACAACCAGGAGCCTGATTCCTTCCAGTCTTCCAGAAGCTTCAAAGGGAAACAAATCTGGTTTTGGTCCGATTTGGACCCAAACCAGCTCATAAAAAAAAAAATTACAACCCAACACTTGATGAGATTTCCTGCCAAGAGGAAAGCCAGTGAGCTCTCACTCCCCTCCATCACCCCTGGTTTTGGCATCCTCCAGGGCCCATGTGCTTTGGCCAAGTTTTGTTTGATCCACAGTGCAAAGGAGCCCTACATCTCTGCTTCTGGCAGCTGGATTGCACCACTGGGTAATTCTGTGGCTAAACTGTTTAAATAATGTTAATGTCTTTACAAATTCACTTTCAAAACAGCCTGAAGTGTAAAGCCAGCGGAGCTGAAGCAGCATGCTGGGGCTTAGGCATGTTTAGATAAGAGTGGGTGCAGTGTAAGCTTTCCACATGAGCTGCAGGAACCAGAGATAGATGCCTCTTAAGCACCTCTCCTGCTCTGCAAAGGGGTAGATGTTTGCTGCAGCAGGGCAAGGATGGAAAGCCAGAACAGCTAGAGGCTTTGGGATCAGTAGTTTTGTTCTTCTTGGCAGCCATCTCTCTCTGTGGCAGGTGCTGTTGGAGGAAACCACAGCAGAGCCACGGGTAGTCTCAAGTTTTCAAAACAGCAATAAATAAAGTAAGAAATAAAAAATAAAAGGGTGAGCTGACAGTGCTGAATGTACGATGAAAAATCAAGATTTAACACAGGGCAAATCTGGCTCGTACCCACCTACTCGAGGCAAAATTGCAATTCTCTGGCAAGTGTCCTGCTCTTAGCTTTTATTCACGATGCTCCCTGGCTCCTCAGCTGATAAAGAGGAGCTTGAGGAATGCAACAGAGCTTGCTGGAGGACAAAACTGATCTACATGGACCTGGGGAGAGTGCAAGGTACAGGGATACAAGTCCAAAAGCAGAGGCACAAACTTGGCAACGTGGGCAGTGACTCTATTTCCCCATCCAGACCTTTTCTGGGCTCAGCACAGAAAGCTGGGAATACCAGAGCTCCCCGTGCTTGTGTGTATTTGCACACTGACCCTGCCTGGTACCTGCACTGGCTTTGTGCCCACCACGGGTCATGCTGTGATGGTGATAGCCCTAACAGCATCATGCAGGATTATCTGTGCCTCTCAGCAGCCCAGATTTCACATGGGTCACCCACTGCATTCCTGTAATTGCAGTTGCACTCAATAATCTCTCTTGGCCAAATAAAAATAGGTTGGGGCTATGTTTGTACTTTGATTTACATCAGGATAAATCAGTTGTTCTGCCCCAGTGGTCGGCTGTCTACAGGCAAAGGAAGAGTGAGGTAAGGTCAGCACAGACCTCTGGAGTGTCTGCAGGAGTGATTTAATGTCTGACAGCATGGCTCAAACTTGTGTTTAGGAAACCAAACAAGTTCAAAAGAAAAATTAAGCACATGCTTAAACAATACGGACAATAAAACACTCAAACAAGTCAGTAACGGGAAGGGGTGGATTTGCCACTTCTTGATCCTTTAAATCAAAACCAAAGACTTTTCCAGTGAAACATAACTTACAGTAAGTGAGATGCTCTCTGAAACACCCTTTGCCACAAACTGTGGAAGATTTGAGGGTTTTATCAAGCAAGAAAGATGGGTTTGCAGCCAGTGCAGAACCATCCTCACACTGATCCTGCCACCAGCTAAGAGGAAAACCAGATTTGGCCAAGCAAAACCCAAAGCCCACACCCCCAAAGCAGCATTTATCCTGTGTCCCAAAACAAACCAGCAGCTGCCACTTCCCTCTGGATCCAACCCTTTGGTTGTGCAGTGCCACTGCCAAGAGCATCCACCCTTGTTGCATCCAAGTGCAAACCCAAGATCCCAAGAGAAGAGGAGGCTCGGGGGGACCTTATTACTCTGTAAAACTCTCTGAAAAGAGACTGGAGTCAGTCTCTTCTCACAGGTGACAAGTGAGAGAATGAAAGGAAATGGCCTCAGGTTGTGCCAGAGGAGGTTTAAATTGGATATAGAAAAAAATTTCTGCACTGAAAGGGTGGTCAGGCACTGGAAGAAGCTGCCCTGAGAAGTGTTAGAATCCCCATCCCTGGAAGTGTTAAAAAAACATGGAGGTGGCATTTAAGGACATGGTTTAGTGGTGGACATAGCAGTGTTGGGTTAATGGACTTGATGATCTTAGAGCTCTTCTCCCACCTTAATGATTCTATGATTTATGAAGCCACTGGCTCCAAACATGCTCTGCAGAGCTGTTGGTGGCACAGACCTTGCACAGTCCCAGGGCTGGTCTGGTGGCACAGTTTCATGCTCAGAGCTGGGTTTAGGTACTGTGTGGGACATGGTCCATGCTGCCATGCCATTCCCATGTCACACAGTGCTGGCACACCATCCATTGCACTGGATGGGGACTGCCAAGAGTTCCTGCTCTCTCATGAGCTTCTGCCCTCAAAGTGGTGAGAGTGATTTTTCCAGTCAGCTGCACCCTGGAATAGAAAAAAAAGCTAATGCACACAATTCCATCAATCTGCCCCGTGTCTTTCTCCCTTCCAACTGCAATCCCACAGGTTCTGCTACAAAGGAGCATAAAGATGGGAACAAATAATTTAAAATGGGAAGTCTGGGGAAAATTATTTCACTTTGTCATGTCAGTAGATGCTCTCCAAATATATTTTTTAGTCAGTGCACATCTGGAGTCAATACAGATGATGAATAAGAGCATCCAGAGACTTATATGTGATGGCTGGCCACTGGTCATCTACAGGATCCTTTTTCTTAATACTTCCTCCCAAAATAGTTTTGGGCAAATTACCCAGCACTGATGCAAAATCCTGAGGCTTCTGAAGTCAGAAGGAGATTTACCAGTGACTCTGAAGATTTGCAGCCTGGTTTTAGTCCTGATAGGAAGAGAGAGATCAAACCATGGAACCATGGAATTATTGAATATCCTGAGTTGGAAGCAACCCACAAGGGTCATCAAGTCCAACCCCTGGCCCTGCACAATCACAAGAATCCCACAAAGTTCCTGAGATGGTTGTTCAAACAGTTACTGAGCTCTGTCAGGCTTGGTACTGTGACCACTTTCCTGGGGATCCTGTTCCAAATGTCCTTGTAACCTGTCCATTCCTCACCTGGGGCCGGGGTCAGGACCCCCCTCAGGCTCAGGTGTGTCAGAGAAACCCTGCTGACAAAGGAGGCAGCACAGGGAGTCCACGTTGGTGAGGCTGGACACAGCCCAGCAGAGAAGAACAGCCTGTGCTCCCACCCAAGGGGGCTCAAGGGACTTTTCTCTTCCCACACCTTCAGTCCCCACGTTCTCAGGGTCTCTCCCAGGCTGCAGGAGGACAAAGGCACCTCATGCTGCTCCAGGTCTGCTGTGGCTCTGCCCAGCTCAACCTCTCCAGCAGTGTGTCCTGCAGTCCTTCCCCAGCTCATGCCCTGCCATGATTCATGGCTCCTCATCTTCTATTCCTTATATGGGGACTTGGAACCTCACATTTCCTGCCCTAGGAAAGCCAATGCCAGAAAGTGCCTTTTTCTCTGCTCTGCCACCAGCTCCCTTTGTCTCCCTGGTGCCCTGCCCATGCTGGGCACAGACCCAGTCTGCCCCACAGTGCTCCCCACACAACAGTTCCTTGGGGTGCCCCTGCCCCACACCATCCCCTACCCCACAGATGCCATCCACAGACGCAGGTCCCTTCCCCATATGGCAACCCCTGGTCATTCCCATGTCCCCAGATTATGGTGCACATGCAGCAGAGCAGATTGTCCAGGGAACACATCCCTGCTGGCCCAGACATGGTGCAGCAACATCTCTCTGCTTAATCCTAAGATGTTCATTTTCATCTAATTGCACTCAAATAAGAATTTTTGCTTTCGTGTTTTGAGGTGAGATTTTTTTCTATTTGAAAAAAAAAAACAACCAAACGCCAAGGATTCTTTTAGGGAACAAAATTGTAATAAAATTAAAGTAAGTAATAAAATCAAGTAATAAAATAAATATAATACAATAAAGTGCAATAAAATAAAATAAAAGCACAGGAGTGTGGTAATTAACTCTTAGAGCCATTAAACTGCATGTTTTTAACTGCCAAAGCCCTTAATGGGAATATTTTGGTCTGTAATGACAATCGGCCTTCTCAGCAACCCTTTCTTGTCCAGTGTTTTCCAGACAAGGGTTTGTCAATCCTGACTATGTCAACCAGTTTGAAAATTCTCTTTTTGCAGCCGGGGAAAATGGCAGATATGGCAAAAAGGGATTGGCAGATTCAGGAAGGCAATTCCCAGAAAAAGAATCTGTCTGATGAGAAGAGAATGGAAAGGAAAACTCTCCTGAGACAAAAAATCCTTTGGAGGTAAGATGAGATGATGCAGCACTTCAGACACCCTAGCTCTCTCTCCAAACATCTGCTTCTCCAGAATATAAAAATAAAACAAGGTTACACAAAAGGACAAACAAGTGTGGATTAGGACTAGGTTGGTCAGAAATCCTGGAAAAGTAAAAATTGTTTTTTTCCAAACTTGCTGGATGGGAGAAGAGCATCCAGCAAATGGGTACCCAAGCCCAACAGGATGGAGAATCATTGAACAGTTGTTTCTCATCCATTCCCTCCCACCTGGTGACAGGCACAAGACCCACAGTGACAACCCCTCCAGACCCATTGCAGAGAGAAGTCTGAGGAACAGAAAAAATTGATCCTGCTGGGTCTTATCCAAAAGGTAGAATGAGTTTTCTGCAATTTCCTCCTTCAGTGTTTTCCTCTGCTGTGTGTCAGGGTCACTTTGATCCGTGCTCATTCCAGCTGCTTTCCAGTAGGATAAGCCTTCTTCCCTTTCCAGGCAAAACCAGCTTGTCCAATTCTCCAAAGGACTTCAGAGGGATGGAAGACACTGCAGGAGTCCCCAGGGCCCTGCTGCAGATGTGTTCCTGGAAGGAGTGGGGATGTGTGGCCAGGATGATTCCTGTTTGCTGCTCTCACATGCTCAGCTGGAGTTTGCAGCCACAGAGGTTTGGCTCCAAAGCCCCGGGTGTGATTTCAAATCCCACAGTCCGTGCTGCCTCCCTGAATTGCAGCTGCTTTTCCATGTCCCTGGCAGGTGAACAAGGAGGAGGTGACACGTACATACTCTCATGGGCCTTGGGCGAGTATTTCTTCTGCTGTTCACATTTAACAGCCACATGTTGCCACTGACATTTATCTCAGCTGCCTTCTGTCTCTCCATGAAAGCATCACAGCTCTCTGTCTGGAAAATGTAGCTGCTCTGAGGATCAAGCTGTGCTGCTAGTTCCATGTGGGAAGGATCGGAAATGGATTAAACGGGGTTTCAAAACACAGATTGAAATGATGGGCTGGAACAAGATTTTGGTCCAGCAGCACCATGAAAACATCATCTTGGATTTCGGCATGCTGAAAGTTAGGGGAGAATTGCACGCCAGGATTTTTCAGGCTGGGAAAAAAAAAAAAAAGGGAGCAATAGGAAGGATGACAGAGATTCATAAAACCAGGAAACGGGTAGTGATTTTTTCACTGTCTCTTTTAATGCAAAATCCAGGGAAATCTAATGAAACTAAAACAAGGAATCTTCAAGGCAAAATGCAAGTCAGTTCTTCATGTGATATGTGGTCATACTGTGAAAATCCTCATCACAAGATTTTGTGGTGCTAGAAGAGTTAGGCTGACCTGTCAGTCATTCCCAGGGTCCTCCTGCTCATTCTTTTTATTCTCATTAAAAATAAGTTCAATGGTTTCCTTTTTTCAGTTCCTGGGGACTTCACCGACGGCCATGACTTTTAAAATATCTGAGAGAGTGGCTTGGCAACTGCATCAGCCAATTCCCCCAGGATTTTGGGATGCCTCTTGTCAGATCTCACAGACTTATATACGCTCAGAATCTTCAGGTCGTCACGAACCTGATCTCCTACAGTGGGAGAGACTTTGCTCAGTCCCTGCCTTGCAGTCCATCCAGTTTACCTGTACAGATCATATTTATACTCCTGGGATGCTCCTGAGTAATTGACTGCTGTAGGCACAGCCTGTGCACACATGAAGACAAACAGCACAAAGGCTGAGCTGCAGTGACATTGAGGTGTTGGACAAGGTGAGCTCGGCTGTGACCTAAATTCCCAGTGTTCTTCATGGCTTACAGCTGTCTAGACGTCTGTGGAGAACATTATTCACCTGATCCAAAACTGGTGCTGATGTTCCCAAGCATCAACAATCACTCAGCATTGATTAAACACTCAGTCTCCCCCCAAGCTTGTCTCTCTCCTGCTCTCTGCTCTCAAGTTCAGTCTTCCCTCAGGGGAATTGCTGCACAACTTGGCTTTAACCAAAATAAACTGTCCTGGCACGAGTTTCTGTTTTTCGAGATATAGCTTTAAAATAACAAGGAGCAGATTTTCCCCTTTCTTGCTCTTACAGGCTCCATTGTGAAAGCTTCAAAGATTGTCACCTACAACACCATGGTGACCCCAGAGCACCCATATATTTATTCTCTCATGAGAGGCATTTCTGTGGTCGATGGAGATTTATAGGTTGAAAGCAGACAAGATTTTCCATTACTTGTAAACTTGTGGAAAAATCGGAGGGACAAAGACAGCTTGGGGCTTCCAAGCTACAAAACAACACTCAGCCCATCTGATTTTAAGTGTTTTAGACTTTATATCAATATTGTTCTTCCATGGGGGGGGTGGGGGTGGGAAGAGGGACTCATCTACCCCAACAGCAGGAGAAATCTTTTGGAAACAACAACAAAACCACAGGCCTGGGTAATCCCTGTAAACAAAACAAAGCTGCAGTTTGGATTGCATGTACAAATGGTAATCAGGCATTCCCGTGGTGCTGTGAGACCAAAGAGACATCAAAATGGTCACAGAAGTATTTTGGAAACTCACCAAGTGCATCCTTTTGTCATCTTCTCTTTTCTACTTCAATTTGAAGGAATCGAGCCCCAAGTACTCTAATCCAGCTTGGATCCCCCACTCTGCTCCTCCTGTTATTTTAACTTTAGGCACAGCAGTCCTTTGAAAAAGTGCCCTGTTCCCACTGCCTGGGAGCTATGGGAAAAAGCTATCTTGGTCCTATCAGGAATGTGCCTCGCTGCTGCCCTGCGGTTGTGTTGCCTTTGGAGAAACTGGTGTCACGAAGCACTGCAGAAGGACAGGCCACAGCGTTCCCTTGGAAAAGCTGGGGAAAGGAGGGGGACAAGTGGGTCAGGCTGTGCTGTTCCTTTGCTTCTGAGAAGCTGGAGGAAAGCTGGAGATACCTGGGCTGTTTTTCCCAGCTCCTTGGAGATGTTTTAGAGAGGTGGAAATTTTAGGACAACAAGCAGCTGGGATTCAAAAAACCCAAACCCTGTGAGAATCTTGAGGCTGAGTTGGATGTGATGATCTTAAAGGTCTTTTCCAACCTTAATGATTCTTTCATTCCAGGCTTCTAAGGAAGATGCTGGGAAGCATCTCACACAATGCTAGGAACCCACACGCTCGCAAGTGAATCAAGAATTTTCTGGCTGGTCTCTCTCCACAAGGTATAATGGGAATTCTGACACCTAGAACACATGGATACACAGACATGGAGACTCCCACACATGTGGGTCTCCATCCAGAGCTGAATCTCACCCTGGAGACAGTTAGATGAATTCCCACCCACCTGGCCAAGGGGTTTTATGGGTGTGGGTACCATGAGAACAGCAAGAGCTGAATGCGGAAGAACACCTTCTGTAGCTTCAGTTTGCTGCATGTCCTACCCAGCACAGCTCCTGGAAATTCACCTTTCAACCCAGAGGTTCAGCTCCTTTGATGGTGGAAGAGCTTTAGTGAGAAAGAAGGAGTCCGATGAGCAGGTAGAGACCCCCCATGTGAGCACCTGTACTTGCCTTCCAGCCAGAAGGGGTATTAAGCTGGAATATATTGCATGCTGAAGATACACATCTGCTATTTCCCAAATAGAACCATTATCCATGTAAAGTTAGAGTATCCTGCCCCAAATTCCCTAACAGAGCTACAAGGAGTGGCAGAAGAGGCAAGCTGAGAAACTGGGACACCCAGCCTCAGAAGGATGAGAGCCACTGCCCTCCATCCCACAGCCTGTGCAAGCTCCAAGCTCCAAAAGTGCCTCATGTCAGTGTCTGGGAAATCCACCTTCAATGGACAATATTTGTCCCTTTAGGAACTACAGTAGATCCGTGACTTTCTGAACCAACTGATCAGCCTGTATTTCCAAGGGTATCTCAAATACCACTGAATGCCCCTGTTGAGGTAACTGGAGCCTCACCATTCCTGACCATCTGACTCAAACAATTTGATTTCAAGGAGTGTTTGGACAACACTCTCAGAAGCATGGTGTGCTCTTTGGGGTGACCTGTGCAGGGCCAGGAGTTGTACTTGATGATCCTGGTGGGGCCCTTCCAACTTAGATCATATTCTATGATCTCATTCAGCCAAACCCAGCACCTCTACCAGATTTGGAGGTTTAGCTAGTGACTCTTGGTTGCTCAGAGTCTCGAAATGGGCAGGCATTTCTCCCCTTTATATCCATAGCAAAATTCTCACTGAGCTCAGAGAGAACCAGAAGTCACAGCCCTCTGTGGTGAGAAATGCACAGACAAGTGATGAGGAGGGAAATCACAGAAAACAGCTTGGCTAAAGCTCCTCTAGACCACTGTCATTGCCCCCTTCACCTCAACCTACTCCTCAAACACATGGACCCCATCTGTGTCCCCAGCTGCCAGGAACATTGCACTTGGCACCTGATGTGCCTCCCCCAAATACCCTCAGCTGTGCAGAGCATGCTGGGCTCCAGTCTGACAACACAAGCCACTCTGAGAAGAGCTCTTCCCCCACTTGCTGTGATGGGACAGAACAGGTTAATGTTTCTGCAAGGATGCTAGGCCAGCTGCCAAGCCTGCCTTTGGGGAATCCATCCAAACTTGACTCATCCTCAAGTGATTCAGATTGTTCCCTTTAGTACTTTGAGAAAGGTTATCAGTCTTCTTGCATCAGGCCAGAGCAGGATTGATGGATGAGGGAGAAGACAACATGCACCACACTTGGCCTCCTTCAGAGTGATTTGAGACTGGATATTCACTCACCCTCCACAGAAATCCACTTTCCACATGAGAAATGAAGGGGTTTGCACTTCTCTGCAGTATCTGAGTACCTCAGGAGATGACCTTGGGCTAGCCAAGCATCCTGGCTCTACTGGACAGGGAGCCCATAAAAAGCAAAGCAAGGGCTGAGTCAAGCCCTTGGTATGCTGCCCTTGCAGCAGCACTCTGCAGTAAATGCACTGGCCAGAGCACAAAGCCCAGTCAAAGAAACAGAATGTCCAGTGCCAGCACTTCCTAGAACTGGGAACATCACACTCTCCACAGATATCCCCAAGATCACAGTTTTCCATATTCTGGAGAAACCTGGGAGAAAATGCCTCACTTATGCTGAACCACCAAAGCCAGGAGAGAAGATGATCAGCGTCAAGCCACAGGTAGTCACTGCTTCTTTCTTCCTCCCTTGGAGCAAACAAGCTCCTCATCCTCACACTCACAGGTGGGTAGGATCACCCTCACTGGACATGTCAGAGTGTTTTCTGGTAAATACTATTATGAACCTGTAGGAGGAGAATAGGAAGAGCAGGAGGGAAATGGGAAGAGCAGCAGGGACACCTGGAAAGGACTAGGGTGAGCTGCTTCTGCAGCAACACACTCAGCACCACCAGGTTCTACACTTGGTCTTGGACACTGTCTCCTCTTCTACTGAGCCCACATCTGTCCTTTCAGGGATGCCAGGGAACTTTTAAGACCCAGGATAACTTAGAAAGAGATTTAAGAGTCCTTTTGACTCAGTAATGCTGAAAGTGAAAGAACAGAACTGAAACTAAGAACAAAGAAGTTGCGAATGTCACTTACAAATACAAACTTTCCAAATAATGGGATATCACAATAGCCCTAATTAGATCAAAGATATAAAAGACAGATCATAACAAATATAATTGAGATGGGAGGTCATGCTTATGTCATTGTGTCCCATCCAAAGCTGTCAGAAGTGACCTTGCAAGACCTCAAAACCAGAGGTCAATTCTTGTAATAGCACAGAGCAGCCACACAGTCCCCATTTGTTTCTCAGTTTTATATGGGTTTGCCTCGGAGCTGTGCTGGCAGACAAAGATAAGTAACATCAGTTTCCCATTAATCTATGGCCACACAGTCATAGGGTGCATGGAATCGAAACAACATTGCTGAAATCTACTTATTTCCCCCATTTTTATACCCATGGTCTTTTGCCAAAAACTCAGAAAGCCATCAATAAAAACAAATCAATGACAGGACTGAAATAATTTCCAGGAATGAAATGCATACCTGTTTCTAGTAAACTCCTAAAGGAAAGAGCTTGGATTCCTTGCTCAAGCACACAGAAAGGATTTATATAGTGCAAATTTTAAAAAATATAGAATATACCAATGGACTAGCTATTCCTTAAATATTTTACTGCTGCCTTTTCTGTCAATGCATTTTCTTGACAGGCTTTTGGCTGAAGGTTGATGGGTACCAGCAGCTGTGTAAGTAGCTGGAGCTTGATGCTTCAGCACACATTGGCCAAGTTTGCACAGCACATCCCCTCCAACAGGCACAGGGGTGATGCCAGAGGCCAAGTGCACATCAGAAAAGAAGCATTTTCTGAGCTCAGAACGTTAATGACCCCTGGCACTGTGTCCTTACCAGCATCTGCCCAAGTGTAGCCTTGCAGTCACCTCCAAACTGCTGCAGCAAAGGCCAGTCCTGCTTCACCCATCACGACCTCCTGAGCACACACGAGCTCCCACGCTCCTTTCCTGCAGAAAGGCTGGTTGAGGAACTGGTCCAGCATGGGATTAAGCAATGTTTCATTTTTCCAAGACTCTTTCACTTCCAATTCTCTTCAGTCAATTCCTAGGAACTGACTCCAGCATTTTCCAAGTGCAAATGAGGTAGGAAAAACGTGCAGTTGGGTGAGAAGGGAAGGTGCAAACACTGGAGGGCTCTGACCAGAGGAAACAGAGGAAACAACCAGAACCTCAGGCATGATTCCTGTCCACCCACAGACAGAGAGGCAACTTCAGAATGTGGCCTCCAGCCCTAGAGAACAGTTCCTTGAGAGAAGTAACTATCACTGCTACCACACCCTTTTTACCTTCTCTCTTACTATCTTTATTTCCTCCATGCCAGAGGAGACATTAAAAAAAAAAAAAAAAAAAAAAAACCACCATACTATATTTGCATCTTTTTAGGGCTCCTTTGCATCATCAGAGGAAATTTTGCATGTTTCAGACTCAGGCTCACAAGTGGATTTGTCTATGGAATATATCCCTGCACATATTACAGAGCATGTTGATGGTTTGCCATATCCATGCAAGAGCTTGACCACTTTAAGCTGTAGTTCAGGGACAGCCCAGAGAGTTTCCTCTCCAAGGCAGGTTTCTCTTACCCCCTGCTCTGGGTTTAAACAAGGCTATTCAGTACATACACATAGGAAAAGCAGCCCTCAGCCATGAGCGACCTGGAGTTTATACAGAAGATTAATTAAAATAATTTCAGCTCCATCTCAGATTTTCATTGGGGTTTTTTTTCACAAATTTCTTTGAGAAACTTTTATCCAAAATGACTGCTCTTTTGAAGGAGACAAGGAACAGCTAATACATCTCAAGTAAAGACACATGAAGTCCTGTGACAGCTCTTGTATTCATGTCACAGTGCATGACACATGGTCTACCACAATTCATGTGGAAGGTCCTGCCTAGAAGCCAAAGGACAGAAAGGAAAACTCCCACTGATTTCATAGAGCCAGAGAATCATGGAATGGTCTGAATTGGAGGGGACCTTAAAGATCATCTCGTTCTAATCCTGCTGCCATGGGCAGGGACACCTCCCATTAGACCAGATTGCTCAGAGCCACTTCCAGCCTGGCCTTGAACACTTCCAGGGATGGAACATCCACAGCTTCTCTGGGCAACCTGTGCCAGGGCCTCACCACCCTCACAGAAAATAATTTCTTCCTAATATACAATCTAAACCTGTCCTCTCTCAGTTTAAAGCCATTCCCTCTCATTCTATCACTACTACTATCACTTTGCCCTTGCCAAAAGTCCCTCTCCACCTTTTTCAACAGAAACTTGGCTGCAAAAGATTAATTCACTTGATTGCATCAGTAATGTTCATATTTTTGACACTTACTCATCAACATGACAGGATTGCCAAGGAGTCCACCTAAATCCAGCCAGCTGACTTTGGCCCAGTAAAGTCCTAGCAATTCCTCCATTGGCTGTGCTGGTCTACATGAAACAAGTGTGTTATTTCCTTTCCAAACGTCTCACTTCATCTCAGCCACAGATCTTTGAGTTTGCTGCACACTTACAGCAAGCTGGCTGAGAAAGAGCAAGGACACACTTAACAAGAGTAGGGCAGGCAGAACATGAGTCCATGAAGCTGGAAATTAAAGGGAATCGATTTTCCCTCCCTTTTTCTACTCTGGGATAGAGAAATCCCTCTAATGTCCAAGCTCACGTATTATCAGAGATGGTCACTTATTACATACTCACATAGGAAATTAAACTACAGAATCAGAGAATCATCGAGTAGAAAAAAGGCTTCCAAGATCATTGAGACCTCCAAGATCATTGACCAGCCACCATGTCAAGCAAACCACAGCACTAAGTGCCACATCTAGCTGTTTCTTTAACTTAACTTGGTTAAGTTAAATGGTGACGCCACCATTTCTCTGGGCAGCCCATTCCAACACTTAATATTCCTTTCAGGAAAGAATTGTTACCTATCAAAGTCATTAAAAGTAGCCAAGGGTCATTTTTGCAGATTCCTGCTCTGTCAAATGGGACCAAAGGGGCATTTTTGCAATGAACTGGCATTTTTCTGATATCCAGCTTGTGTTAGCCCTTGTTAAGGTTGAGAACCAGCCCAGCTGGTGTTGGCATTGCTGCTGTGCTGCAGGGCACCCATCCCATTGCACAGCAGGGATGGGAGCAGGTGGTTCCACCCAACCTCTTCCATCAAAAGTTAAACTATGGAAAATTCCCACGTGCCAGATGATCTTCCATTAACCAATCAGTCGTGTGTGCCCTTCTCTGACAAGCTGAACTAGGACCCATATGAGTAGTGCTGTTGATTAATGGAAAGTTAAGCCTTAAGGGCTCTGAAGGTTGGGCCACTGAGCCTCAAAATTGCTGTGCTTTGCCAGTTTGTCTGAGACACTTTGGGCTGTACAGAACATTGCTGTTGGACTTTTATTTTTATTTTTAATCTTAATTTTAGCCAGAATGGCAGAGCAAGAGGATGGAAGAAATGTAGTAAGTGTATTTGAAATGGGCATGGAATTTTACACAGGGCAGAGCTCCCAAAAATAGCTACAAAACAGACTGCTTTAAAAAATTTGAAATGACAGATTTTATTGGTGTTAGAAGAATGATTTCTCAGGGCTGTATTTACTGTGGCAAGCCTAGAAGGAAGGGAACATGTGTTCCTACACAACAGAACAGGGGAGATGTGCCATCACACAGCCAGACAGCTCATGGGACCAGGCTGCTCCACCATATACTCTTATCACAGAGGTACTGTATGTTCAAATGCTTTTGTGGATATTGACTAAAGACTCTTGAAGATTTGCTCACGTCACAGGAGAGGAAGAGGAAAAGAGAAGACGCAGATTGGTTGCAATCTGCTTCTTCACTTGGTCACTGTGGGAAAAAATATCCACATGTTCATGTGGTAAGGAAACTCCCTGGATAGTTTCATGTTTCCCTGGGTCTGGTCTCATACCTAAGTTTGTGTTAATATGGGAAAGGAATAAAAGGAAAAGTCCATAGTAAAATGAGCTCAGCCAAGTTCCCAGTGTCCTCACACTGAAGCTCTTTCACAGAGCTGCAAAGCAAGGAAACTGCAGGCTCTGAATGCAACCTCCAGCTCAGGCAAAAGCTCCCTGGGAGAAACAATAACCCCTGGCAGGGCTACAAATGAATCATTATGTCTTTATGAGCCATTGTTTCCCATTGATGGACCTGCTCTCATTCACAAAAAAAGCTGCTTTTGTGAGGCAAGAGGAAAAAACACATTTGGAAAAACAGAAGCAAGTCTCTGACTGGTCAGGGTAGCATAGGAGCACTGTGAGAATCCAGCTGTTACTTACCCCAGGCAGCTTCACGGACAGTGTTGAAATGTCTTCATGGACAAATCCTCTTGCTGTCTGCTTCTGTCCCTCATGCCTGTAAACTCTGCAGTACAGTTTTGCCTTTGGAGCTGAAGTCTGGCTACAGCACCTCTAGCAGTTCCTCTTGCTTTCCCCCCCACCAACACAAACCTCACTGATCACACAGCTCAAGCACTGCTCAAGGGTTTAAATAAAGACAAAAGAGGCTGAAACCTGTTCTGTTTCATCCCTCCATTGATCACTTGGCCGAGTGACAAGATCACTGCCCACCCAGCTTGGGAGAGGGTGCTGGGGCTCAATTTGGTTGTGCACCTGGTGGCACCTAGAGCCATTGGAGTTGTCCCTTGGCACCCAGTCATGGCATGTGGAAGCCCATGCAATCAGAGAAGAGCAAAGAGGGGCGAAGTTAGCACCTCTGAAACGGCATCTACATGTGGGCAGCAGAATTGGGACCCTCCTAGCTCGTGCCTGAGTCTCTGTTTAGTCTACCCAACTGTGTTGACAGGATGTCTAGTGATTGGAGCAGGAATCTGGACACCCAGAACCCAGGAAAACACCAACACTTAGGATTTTTCACACCCGACTGAATCCAGCTCTCTGTGCTCTGATGTCTAGTGATGCCTGAATGTTTTACCAAAACCTACATTCCTCACAAGGCTGGAAGATGGAGCACAAGTCCTGCTGAAGACCTGTGAGCTCAGTGGCTTTTCAGCATCTCAGCACCCCCATACAGACAGTTCAGCCCCAAGCTTGTCTTCTCTGCTTTCTCCTCTAAGCCAAGCCATGCTGGCCCATGCCATGAAATGCACTGACATGTGGAGCTCAGGATGCCAGACTGGGCTGGGGACCAGCCATGGGGACATAGCCACAGCGTCCTGTGTGCCACTGCCAGCTCTGATGCCTCTCACAGCCCAGCCTGGCTCTGAAGAAGGACACAGCAGGATGGCTGGGAAAGGGATTTTTTTTGTAAATGCTACTGAAGCAAAGAGCTCCCACTGTGTTTCCAAGGATCCCAAGAGTGGTGTGTCCTCCTGTACTGGGTAAGAGGCATTTTTTTTGGCAGCATGAAGGGCTGAACTCTTGTTTGACTCCACTTCTGCATGATCACTTTTGGAGAGGCTTCTGCTCTTTCTGGAATGATGCAGATTTGGCTGCCTGCAGAAATGGTTTGGAAGCAGCTGTTGGAGCAGAGAGAGCCCATTCTGCTTCTCTCCCCAGGATACCTGGGATGTTCATGTCTTCAAAGTACAGAGTCAAGCTCCTTCAGGTTCCAAAGGCCAACTTTGCTCCCAGCACTAGGACTGCAGGAAATATTTTCTTCTATCCTCAAAAACTCTTCAGATGTGTGCCAGGCTAAATCTGCACTCTCCCAGCTGCTCTTTGCTTCTCTACACAGCATGGGATTGGAAAGCTCATCAGCTCATCTAAGTACCTAAAACACTTGGAAGTTTGAAGCCTATGAGTCTGACACTGCCTGGGGCCTCTGTCCTGGAGGAAGAGGGAAGATGGGGAAAGGAGAATCTTGCTTGGAGCCATGAACAGCCGAATATGCACCAGGGCATCCTAAAGACAAGGAGCAGCCAAGTCCTCCCTGCAGGACCTGGAGAGCTGCTGTTCATCTTTGAAGAAGAAAATATCCCACAGACTGCAGCCACCCAGCAGAGGACCTGTAGGATCCCATCCTCCCGGAAGGTTTGGGAACCTACAGGCTTCCTAGCTCCCACCTCAGGCTCATATGTCAAAAACTGTGATCCTAAACCTCTCCTTCATCAGCTGCTCTGGAACCTGAAGTCTCCAGTGTACCCAGGGGAGGCTTGCCAATATTTTTCACTGTGAGGCTGCAGACACCTTCTCGAGCCTAGAGGTACCTGTGCTTTCAGATCTGGTTTGCTCACCAGACCCACCTCACCACCGAGTCTTGCTGAGATCAGTGGCAGTTCAGCCCAGGACGCTGAACCTCAACACAACCAGCCCAGCAGAAGAGCACTAAAAAAATGAAGAACCTGCTTATTCAAATATTTTTCATGCAATAGCTTGGAAACTCACTCAAAATAAGGAGAGAACTCTTTTTCTCACTGCAAAGTCCCTCCTGTACACAGCAGGATTCAAATCCACATGACCTGACCCTCAGTTACCAACATAAAATATCCAGGGACGAAAGCCTTATATTCATTGCTGTAGGAGTTTCCTGATTTCCACTAGGACTCCCTGCAGACAGGGCACATTATTGTGCAGCTACACAGCCAGGGTCATGGAAGAGTCGCCACTCTAATGAACATTAAGATATTTAAAAAAAAACAGACACTGAATATATTTCTCCAGAGTTTACAAAGCAAGGACTGCAGGTCTCCAGCAAGGCTTTCTTATCTATGAGGCATGACAGAGAAAAACTCCCAAATCTCTGCCATCCTTGAGTGTTATCATCATCTACCCATCAAGGACTATGTAATGAGAAGTACACACTTTTCACTCAAGCTGAGAGCTCTGAATCATGGATTTCAAGTTCCTGCAGCCAGGTGCAATCTGTGTAGTGGCATTAGATCTTATTTCCTGGACATCTCTGACAGCTCTAGCCAGGATGTGGCACTTTGCTTGCAATCCAACACTTACATGACCATAAAATTTCCCTGAACAGCTCTTCAGATTCGCTAAAAAAGTGTGAAAGACTGTAAAAATCCCTCTCAGGTAAATGAAGAGTTAATATTCCTGGGAAGTTATCACTAAAATGGGATTCCTGCCCAGGAATGGTGGCTTTATGGGCACAGCTCCACTGTGATGCTTTCTTCAGACCTAGATGATCTGCCTTCCTCTGTTCAGGAGGTCTATTTGTAGTAAAAATCTATAAACAGTCTCACAGGTTGGAAGCAGAGATGAAAAAGGGCCAGTGTTGGGTCATTTAATGTATAGACAAAGACATGTTCACTTCATCTGTCATATAAACCTCAATTGCTCAAGTTTATCATTCACTGCCAAAAATGCTATTACAGCAGCTTGAGATTAGAAAGACAGTTTTATTCCTGTTTCTGACTGACCTTTGGATGGATTTTTCAACTCAGAAGAAGGAAAAAAACACTTTGTATGCTCTGAACTAGAGCTTAGAAAAGTCTAACACATTTCTAAGTATAGATGTGGTGATTTACAAGGAACTCTTCTTCTGTTTTTTATAAGACTCTGTCTTTCTTCAGCCATGAACAGTGTATTGGTTCTGACAAGGACACCGGGAACCTTTGAGAGTAAAATTATTTATGACTGGGAGTGTGTGATCCAATGGATAAGAAACTGGACTTATTACTTGGCTCTGCCATGGACGTACTGAACAACAAGAGCTTTCCCTTTCTGTGTCTTTTCTTCTCTGCAGAGATGGTACATCAGAGTAAAAAAACTATTTTCTCACTACTATTTTCCACATAAACCAGTACTGCCCAATCATCTTGGCACCATCAGATGATGCCTCCTTGTCTATAATCACTGCTCCCTGCAGAGTTTTTTTGGCACAGCCAAGTGTCCTCCAAACCAAATACATCAACATCATCAGGTCTTATGTGCTCATTATGAGTTGGGTACCTGGATTTACACAGAGCATCTCAGTGCCTGCTCCTAAAAGATCACAATTAATTATTTATATCAAGGTAGAGATGGTCTAATAATGGATGACAGAACAGTTGTGATAAGAGCTGGAAAAGTGATCCATGAACCAAAGAGAGCACATGTTTAATTGTTTAATTACAGTTGGTCAGCAGCACTGGGACAAATTCTGTATTTGCCTTACCTGAGGCTCTGAGATCCAAGTACTCAATGGCTTGCACCACACTGCTCAACAAAAATCTAAAAAAAACCATGCCAGCATTTAGGACATGAAAGCCTGAGTCTGGAATTCCTAGAAGTTGTGTGGTCATGCAAAAGTATCTGGCTTTGCTCATGGCCAAAAGAAACCCTAAACATAGGTGTGATTGATCTGCTGTGAATAATTTGGCATTAGTGATTGCACTTTCAGGTTCCACTTCCTGATGGTGTTCTCCAAATCCCTCACAAGTATCAGCTCTTTCCATGCCCCCCAAAAATGTCCAGGCACACTCTGGCTGCACAGTGGGTGCACAGGGCGGGTGGAGGGAAATTCTTTATGTAGAAGGTAGTGAGGTACTGGACCAGGCTGCCCAGAGAAGCTGTGGATGCCCCATCCCTGGAATTGGTCAGGACCAGGTTGGATGGCACTCTGAGCCACCTGGTCTTGTGGAAGGTGTAGGGGGTTAAAACTTTAAGGTTCCTTCCAACGCAAGCCACTCTAAGATTTCTGTAATTTCTGTGTGAGGGTCAGGTCTGCAGTGTACCCATCTTCAGGTGACGAGCTACACCCAGGATTACCTGGTCTCTGTAAGCACCTCTTCTTTCAGCATGAGCCCCTGAAACCTCCCACCCCTGCCTGATCACATCACAAAAGTTCATCTCCAGCTCATCCTCACTTCTCTCCCTTCCCGACCCCTCCCCTCTCCCCTGAAGACATCCTTTTTACCAAAACGAGCCGTGGAGGCTCGAAAAGACACTGACGTCAACGCAAAAGTAAACCGAAGAGGTCTGGATCCTGTATCATCCATCCCCGCGCCGCGCCGAGCGCCGGGGAGCGAGCCCGCGGCCACTCGGTCCAGGAATCCGGAGCGGGCTCCGGGCTCAGCAGCTGAGCTTTCTCATTCCGGACGGGTGAGTGCTGGCTCCGGCGTGTTTGGGGCTGGGAGAGAGAGGGGAGAGGGAGGGAGATTCACCGGCTGCAGCTTGGGAAGGCAGCGTGTTCTGATCCCAGCTGGGCTGAGAGTTTGGGGATGGGGAGTCCTTGCAAGCCGGGTCGGGAGAGGAGCACGTGGGTTTGGATGCGGGTTGGCTCCACGTGGGTGGGAACAGCACTGGAGAGGAAGGAGAATGTTCTACACCAGGTGCTGGAGGGATAAAGGGGAGTTGGAGAGTTCAGTGCTGGTGCAAAGGAAAAAAGCATCTCATCGAGGGAAAAGTTGGGTTTTCTATAAACTGAACTGATCTATTAAAGAGTCTTGTGAGGGATTCTGCATGACCTCTTAAGTATTTCTGGTAAACTTCCATATACAGATTACTTGTGTCAAGTGCTTAACACACACCTGTGCATCCCACAAGTGTCCCTGTATAGAAATGCAGAGCTAGACACAGGATTTTTAGGCTCAGGCCATGAGAAAGTGATCTGAGAAGGCTCCAAATTAGTTTTAAAGTTTAAGGTTAGGAATCAGAAAACTTTCCCCGGGGGAATGATACGGAAATGTCCTTACTCTGATTGCTGTGTGAGTGGGGGAAGTGACTCGGCCAGAGCTGGGATGGTTGAAAGGGATGAATGGCCTCACTAGGTCCATCAGCAAGTCTCTGCCAACTGGGACATGTCTGGCCACAGTACAGCACAGAGAGAGCATCTCCCAGTGTTTACACAACCCGTGCTCAGTGGCAGTGTGATGAATTGGCAACGTGGCTCTTCGGACTCTTTTCAGCTGTGTTTTGGTGACAGGAGGCGCCTTTTCCTCTAACATTTCTCACATGCCAGGGCCAATTGCTCTTCTTCAGCAAAAAAGCCAGCCCTTTTCCTGAAATGACAGCTCCTTCTGCAAAGCTAAAACTCCCCCATTCAGAAATAAAACAGTGGCATACAAGTTTAATCCCGATTACTTGCGCGTGACATTCCCAATTGAAAACCACCAGGGTGAATACCTCTGTCGCCCATGATTAGATGCAATGCTGCACCTCAGCTCACCCAGTAAATCTCTCCCTGAGCAGGGAAAAGCTGGGCAGCCATGGAAAAAGGAGGCAGAAATGCCCACCACTTCCCATTGTAGCATCTGCCAGCATAAGCAAGGGCAGAAGCCTCCCTTTGGCAGAAACCTCTTTTACTAAGAAATTTTCCATCTCCTTTGTGCACAGATATTTCTGCCAACACAGAGTTAAAAGGAAAATCCCCATCTTCCCCCCATCCTTTCTTACAAGGACACATGGCAACTTAGCAATGCAATTGAACTGCTACTTTATTAATCTATTTCAGAGCATTTTCCCTCACCCAGCTCAAGACTCCTTCCCTGTGTCCCCAGTGCACAGAGATAAAACACAGACATGGAGCCATTTCTTCCCTTCTCACAGAGCCTAAAGGGGCCAAAAGCACCCTAAAAGTCCTTCTTCCCCCATTTTAAAGCAGAAACCAAAGCCCAAGGAAGGAATTGCACATGAAACATCTCTCACAGCACGTTCTCCCCGAGGCAGAGCAAGCAGGATGGAGGAGGCTGCTGAACACAGCAATAAATCCCTCCAGGCACACGTACAACACCACCACAGCTCTGCTCCCCCCTAAGTGCATCGTGCCCGTGGGATGATGTGGTTCTCACTCCTGGCTCTATGTCCCCTTTCAGAGGAGGAAGAGCAAATCCTGCACTCCAACTTGTCAGAAGGAATGCAGGGTTTTGGCAGTCCACATTTTAAGGGGCTGGAGACAAGAAAAGGAGGATGTTTAGCAGACAGGTGCTCTTCACGTTCAGAGAAACCTCACCTAGTAAGATGTGAATCTTGATGCCTAAAATCATGAACATCCAAATTCCCGAGCCCTTTTTTAAATGGGAGACAAAAATTTCCCGTGGGAGTAACACTCAAAGTGTACTTTTTTTGGACTTCAAGTCCAAGTTGGATGGAGGTTTGAACAATCTGGTCTAGTGGAAGATGTCCCTCCCATGGCAGGGGGCTTGGAACTAGATGATCTCTAAGGTTTCTTGCAACCCAAGCCATGCTGTGGTTCAATGATTCTGTGATTCCCCTTTCCACCCTGGACTGTTACAGCAGATTTCTATAAATGTCCACTCACCAGGTTTAGGAGGAGGTGAGACTACTTATTATCTAAAGGTACATGTTAGTGAACATCCCATGACATCTATGGTAAAATCTACAGCCCTTTCTGAGGAATGCCTGCTACATCTTAGCCAGCTCATCTGTAAATGCTGTAAGGACCCTTCCTGCTCTCTCTTTTGCCTCTCATCCATTTTTCATCCTTGCATTTTAATTTGTTGCTTGTAGCTGTACATTTTTTGCAGATCACAAATCCTACTGATTGCTTAGCAGGGAAACACTTCCCATCCAGTAAATCCCAGAGAGGCACAGCAGAGTCCAGCCAAGCATGACAAAGTCCAGAGACAGAAGTAGTTGTACTGAGGTGAAGGATGAATCAGGGGAATAGAAAAGTGAAGCCCAGAGCCAGAGCAAAGGCTCAGTAAAGCCGTGGGGGTCAGATAGGATTAGGCTGAGCTGGCTGTGACAACCAGAGAAATGATGTCACCCATCAGGATGACACTAAGCAGGGATGCTGCTGTTCAGTCTCAGCATGATATTTACTGGGATCGATACACCATTAGTGTATAGACACTAAAGAACTGAATTCTTTATTACCTCTTACACATAATCCATAAAAGATGTACATCTCATCTACCACAGCCTGAAAAGGACCACTACAGCCATTACCACACAACAGAAAGGATGGCTTCTTCCATGTTGATACTAAACAGATTTACTGTCTAATATCCCTTCCTCTTCATGGCTCCAGCCACCTTCTCTACAAATACCTGCCAAAAAGATGAGACTCTGGGAAATGTCTCTAAGGCTAAAAACGTAGGGAATGGTTTCCAGAGTGGTGGTCCAGCAGACAGCTTGCCATCTTTGAATGCACTGAACTTGTCACCCTGTCTATGGCACACCTGGAGACATGGATTTGGGCCACTTTGGGGAGCTGCCCCATAGTGAAGCTACCACAAGTAGTCCTTAGCCTCACAGATGAGAGCAGGGATGCCTGTGGAGGTTTACCAAAATTTTGTTTCATTCAGAGCTACCAACAACTGCAAAGACTTGCATCAGAGTAGGTTGTTTGCTGCAGGTGGGCATTAGCAAGGTGAAATGGCACTGAGCTCTGAGCACACTGACCCACACAAAGACCAGCACAGGCATTTGTAACCCACCAGGGTCCTCTCAGAGTGTTGAACTGAGAAGGATGCAGTAAAGTGGGTACCTGGGCACAGCAGGACAGGGCACTGAGACAGTCTCAACAGGAAAACCAGCTTCTTGCATGATATGAAGGAGATTTCTAGCACTCAAGTGCAGAGGACAAGAGAATGCTGGAGGTCACACACCTTCACCACACAGAGCCATTAGTGTGCAACCAGCCTCTCCTCTCAGTGGGATGTATGGTCACCCTCTTGCTGGTCTCACCATGCTCCAGCAGCCGATCCAGAGCAGAGCAAAGTGAACAGGCAGAGCACACCTTTTCCTGCACTCATCACAGTCTCACTGGTCATTACCCATCTCAACAGAAAGGCTGATGCATTATTAGGCTTATCAGAATCACAGAAACACAGAATAGTCTGGGCTGGAAGGGACCTTAAACTTCCAACCCTCCTGCCACTGGCAGCGACACCTCCCAATATCCCAGGTTGCTCCAAGCCCCATCCAACCTGGCCTTGAACACTTCCAGGGATGGGGCACCCACAACTTCTCTGGGCAACTTCGTCCAGACTCTCCTCACCTTCACAGTGAAGAATTTCTTCCTCATATCTAATCCAAATTTCTCCTAGTTTAAAACCATTCTCCCTTGTCCTATCAGTATCTCCTTGTTCAAAAAGTATAGAATTATAGAGCAGCTCAGGTTGGAAGGGACCTAAAATGAAACATTCAGCCAGGTGCAATTTCACCTTTATCCCCAAAGTATTTTGCTGGCAGGATGGAGAGAGAAAGCTGAGTTGTCATGCTGGATTTCACCTGCTTGGCACTCACAGAGCTGCAGTTCCCCGGCAGCCAGGCTGGCTCCTTTTGCCTGTGTTGAATATGCCAAGCAATATATCTCTGAGAAAAATCCAGGCTGCCAAGCTGTGTTATGCTGTCTCTAGCTACCAATTATGTGGATAAATTGATTGTAGTTAGAGTGATAAAGTAGCACAACAAATACACTTTCAGGAACCAGGCATTTTTCACACACCAACTTCGAGGCTTCCCGCTGCTTTGATCAAACACACAGAAAATTGTCTGTGGTAGAGACACAGTCTTGTGGAGGCTGAGGCAAACCAGCAAGAGGTTTAAAATACACCAATTACTCCGTATTTGTGCACTATGGTGCAAGGCAGGTTGATCAGATGCTTTTTGCAGGGGCCACCACAAAGCTCACTCCGACCAGCAGCCGCCTCGGAGGATACCCAGGACTGAAATAGCAAGGGGCAGACGTCAGGAATCAGTCACTGGCAGGAGAGGGAAAGGAAGAGGAGTCGTGCTGCCTCTGTCCCCTGCCTAGATTAGATCTGTCTCATACCAGGGCTGTTCATCTCCCACTCACAACAGTATCAAGTTCACCCAAAGAATCAGAGCTGCTAAGATGCTGGCATTAACAATTCCCAACTGTATTACTCTTTGTGAGCAGCTTACCTAAGGAAGTGTAAGATTATTTTAAACACTCAGATTTATTAATACACCCAGGATGGCTCAAGCTGCTGGCTCTTGCCCAAGGGAGTTCAGCAGTGGAGCTCAGCATCTTGACTCACAGCATTGGGACTGATATATGACTAGCTATGATCAGATGGCATATCTAAAAATACAGAGCCTGCAGTTTATTTTTCTTGGAAAATGGAAAGACACCCAAAGAAGCAGAGCCCAGTTTAGCAATCACAGCAGGCTGAATTTTTGCTTTAAAGAAGCAAGCAGAATTTGCCCAAAAGAAGGTGCCACCTTGGGTTGTGTGACAGCCATGGGATTAACCTGTGACTCCAGCACTGTGGGGGGAACCTCTGGCTGCTGCTGTGGCTCTAAGTCTGCATTACACAGGACAGGGACGGTGATTGCACATCCCTGCACAAGCAATAGGATTCCTCTTACCCAAAGGAAGCCTCTACACTGAGACCATCACAAACTGGGCTGGTCATCTGGTCCAGACTGGTGTTAATGAACTAAACCATGCAAGACCAACCCACCTTGCATCATTCCCAGGGAAGCTGCCACAGACATCTCCACAGCTGTTATCAGGTTTGCCTTCTGTTATCTCCTCTGTAGATTAAACAAGCCCAGTTCTGCTGGTCTGCCCTGATGGGTCACGTTTGCTGGCCCTCAGGTCCTTCCAAATGGTTTGGTTTGGATATTTCCCAAGGCAGAAACACAT